>NW_026535814.1:752500-2085000 GCF_028551555.1 Melozone crissalis
GGACCAAAACCAAACTGAGTAGTTCAAGAGAAAAACAGGGCCACTGATGGATTGTTGCTGCAGTCTGCCCAGTCTACATGGCATGAGGGATGGCTGGGGAGTGAGGCTTTGAAACAGCCCACAAAAGAGCCCCAAAGGCTTCCCCCTATCCTGGACCCACTTTAAAGCTACAGCAATAATTTCTGGGCATAGAGCAGATAGTCATGGGAATAGAAAACCACTCCAAGACATTTCTGAAGCCCTGATGAAATCCTTAGGCAGTCCAAACTCTCATTGTAGGCATTTGCCTGATTAAAGAGATTTTCTTGATCTGCATGGATGCCATGCAGGGATGGCATGGCAATAATTTCCAACAGTGACTTGTTGAAGAATAGATTTTGTGCAGATAGCAGCTACAAGTTGAACTCTGGATGGGGGAAATGTTGGAAACCTGAGGCAAGAGGCTGTGACCTGGCCCTGCACATTTGCACCGCAAAGCGATAGGACTTCTGGCATGACCCATGCAGTGAGGAGAGGGTGACTCACCAGAAAGACTCCAGACTACCACACACAGTCCATTATGGAGTGTGAGAGTATAAAAGTCCAGAGGTTCCTTGTTTGGGGGACCCTCCTTTGAGACACCTACTCCAGCTCTTTCCCTGTTACTGTGCTGTGAATGAATTGCTTTAAGAATGTGGACATCTGAGACTCTGCTGTGGGAAACCTGAGGCTGAATCACTGAGGAAACTTTGTCTAACTGTGTGAATAGGATGTGTAGGGAGTCAAGAGGGGACCCATCAGGTCACTGGACCCAGTCTGGGTCGCAGCAGTGACAGTCTGTGATGGTGCAAATGAGAAGTAAGAGTTCTCTCTGCCCATCCAGAGCTCCTGGATGGGCAGAGAGGAAAGATTCTCCACCAGACCCTGCTCTCTGTTCTTCTGTGCTAGAAGAAAAGATTATTTTCTTTCCTACTGGGGAGCCACCCATCTTTATATATTGTGGTATGACAAACTTTTCTAGCAGTTTTTCAGAATGTTGGTAGACAGATATTTAGCTGCTGTGAATTCACATGGTAAACCTGACTTTAATAGAACTGTATGTTTCCTACTGTTGCCAATTATCTGCCCTTGGTTTTAGTACCCTTTATTGAAGACGTATAAACATTTTCCACTGAGCCATGCTTACATTCATCAGGAAATATGTGGCATCCTAGATTTTCCCCATTGTCTTGCTAACCAAAACCTAAGTGGGTGAAGAGTTATGTTTGCATCCAAGAGAAGCTATCCTTACAGGTTTATCCATCCACCATTCAGTTAAAATGTCCAAATTAGTTCAATTAACTTGCAGTTATCTCAAACTTCCCAGCTTTTTATCTTCCTCTTCTTTCCAGAAGATTTTAATTTTATAACATTTTGGTTAGTTATCAAAGAGACTTTAGTGAAGAAGTTGGAATTTCCTTTGATGTGTCCCTGTGAATAAACTCTATTTTGTGAATCCTTTCAGATTTATCTGCTGATAGTTCCAATGGCCCAGAGCAACTGCAAAATTTCATTTCAGACTCTTTATTTCTTATGAACTCTAGCTGCATTTTTTAAACTGTAAAATCTGCAATTACTTCTGTGTAATGAGTCTCCTTTTCCCCACAGCAGTCCCAGTGAACAAGGGCACTACATGAAAGCCAACAGATAATGATAATGATAATGATAATGATAATAATAATTAATAATATTGTGAAGTGGCTGCAACTTTCTGTTGCACCCCTGTCACAGTAAGTTGGTCTTCACAGGAGGGCATAAAGACTACACATTCACACACACCTTTGTGTCCATGTGCCATGAGCTGTGCAGAAACTGAATGTAAATAATAGCATCCTATATATCAAAAAAACCAGCAAGCCTGTGAATTCTGCAGATTACTTGAAGTTTCTCCACCACGGCTTCAGGGCAAATAGGGAAAACATGCAAGTTTAGGAAGAAATTATCCTCTGTAGATTAAGAAATTTTACTATCAAGAGGAATTCCCTCATCATCATCCCTTTATGGGAAATCATATTCAGGTCAAGAAAATGTTTATGCAGTGAACACCGCCAGCAGACAGAGAGCTGACTTTGTCTTAGACTACAGCCAAAAAATAGTCATAAAAGTGGGTCAAGGTGGGCTGTAACTGATGTAGCTGAAACATGAGAATTGTGAATCAATATTCTCCTGGATATCACCATGGCCCAAATCATTTTATGATTCTATTATCATCGCTTCACTCCTTTTTAAACTTAAATCAGCATACCTGAACCAGCAGGTTCAGATTATGTTTTCAGCTTTGTTTTCCTGCATTACATAATTCCCAAATTAATACCAATAAGGTCAGGTTCCACCAAGGAAAGTGCTTCTCACCTCTTTGCATTAGCACAATGACAGATAAAATATATGGAGGTGGCTGGGGCAAACCCCTCCTATCTACTGCAAGAGGATATAAATTTTGTACTGTGATGTAGTTCCAAGGCCATCACAAGCTCAATACTGCAGTGAAGAAAAACCAGACCTAAAATGCCCACTTCAAAAGGTGTTGTAGAGCATAGGCAGTTGTCATGCACAGTCATCCCTGTGACTACAGGTACAATTAAACCCTTACATTTATTTTCCCACATAGTTATTGACATGATAGATAGAAATCTGATGCACAGGTGTCACTGGACAGAGTGCAGTCTTGGATCTCTATTTCTTGAATGACACAAACAGATTTCTGTTTCAGATTCAAGTGCTGAGCTTAAAATATTAGTTGAAAGAGAGTAATATTGCAAGTCTGTATTATTATTAACAAGCTTATATTACTCTTAACAGTTCTGGGGATTTGAGAATCCATCCACAATTACTTCCTACAGCAGCAGAAAAAAGTGTCAGGAAAAAATGTGTTCAGAGTCTCCAGACAGAGATTAGCAGAGGGTCTGAAGTGATATTAAAACATGGAGGTTTGTCACTTCCTGTGCTCCTGCAGGTCATGTCCAGTCTAGTACCAGAACTCTGAATTATAAACAATCTGAGTCTGATCCTGTTTAAAAATGCACTGCAGAATCTGTCAACATGAGCATCGCCGTGAACCTGCCTTCTCAAGCAGATGGGTAGTACAACTCGGGAAAATTCTAGGATCATCTGCCTAATGACTCACTGAGTCATTTGCTGTCTCTTCTGAGCACCACGTGTAGTCATTATGTGCACAATGGAGGAAAACTCTGTCATCATTTTATACTACATTGGAAGGGATTTGGCAGAGGATAAAGTAGTGAAGAATTGTTTAATAGTAATAAGCACAAACATATTCCATCTCAAACTTTGCATAATGGGCGTTAAAGGACTATTAGATTTTTTGTAGGCTTCAGAGTTGCTGATTGACATTATGGAAATAAAATCACCAGCCCAAGAGCTAGGCTACATTTCACTGTATGTGTTAGAATTGTTTTTCAGTGCTCATTATTGTATTTTTGTTAGCTTCTGGTATTTTTCTGTTTGAGATCCTATCATTGTGTGCTCCCATGCTAAAAGAGTTAATGTACAGTTAACAGTACAGAAGAGTTAATGTTGGTAAATGTTCCAAAATATGCAACACTTTACTAGAAGACTTGTAGTTAAATAAAATACCTGTTGAAATAGAGAAAATTACAAGCCTTTCAAAGCAGTCCTTGAAGAAAATTTAAATGTGTACTGTGTTTTGTTTGTGTATCAAGATCATCTTTGGAATTTTCCCTTTCCTTTAGCTAAAGAACATTATCTCTGAAAGATGGGCTACGATCACCATGCTACAGAGCAAACATCAATTCAACAGGGTAAAATCACATAGCAGGTTTCCAAAAGCTATTTTGTCTCTTCATAAATTGCTCCAGGTTGAAAAAAAATCTTCATGTCAAAACAGAATGTAATTGTAAATGATTGAATGAGGATGATGGAAAATTCAGACCCAAATCGACAAAGGTAAAAGTTTGTAGAATTATGTTGAAGTTTTAGCTAGTAAGCTTTATTTTCACAGTAGGGACAGCGTGACTGTGTGCTCCTAGCTGATTTCTTGGCTTGTTTGACAGATGGTAATGTATGAAGTCACCAAAACTCATATCTTATTTGTATTTTGGGCATTGATTTTGTATATAAGTGCAGTTGTACACATATTGTCTCCTGACTCTTAGGAAAATAATACATATGTGGTTGTATAAGTCTGTTAGTTTTCACTGCATAATTCTTAAACTTTTGGTCAGTTTTGACAGCCAGCCAGACTGTTCAGAGATGCTAATTTATTGTGAATACTGTAAAAAATTAGCAGCTAGTCACAGAAAGTGAGCTGGATTAATCAATGACAAAACTGAAGTGGGAAATGTGAAGGACTTGGCCATCCTATTTTTGCTGCCAGCAGCCAGCCAAGGAGGGGCAGGATGGAAAATGCAAGCCCAAATTAGTGCTCTCCTGTGAGGCAAAGGCACTTATAATTCAGATCTTTGTCCTTTCTTTCTGAGGCAACAGTCAGCTAGTCAAACAGCGTGCACATGTTGGCTGATCCATCAGCACACATGCAATAACGTCATACATTGTTAAGTGTAACAAATAGAGGGAAGGAAAGGGAGATAGATAAGCAGCAGGGAAAAATTTTGGGGCTACAGAAAACAAATCCTTTGGAAAGCAATCCTCCTTAATGTGAATCAGTGAGCACCCTTTTCTTCCACTGTAACCCCAGTCTGGAGAGATTGGGCTGGACTCCTCAGCAACATGAGAAGGCATATTTGAAGGAAGAGGCGCTCTTCAGCACACAGCCCTTTTGTGCTTGTCACTGCTTCTCTTTCAGCAACTGCTTATTTATAGCATGATCAGCCATTTAATAAACAGTCAAAACCTATCAATACAAAGGGTGGGTTTAGTGGGGTTTGGGGTGTCATACTGAAAGAAGTGTAAAAAAAGCCAGTATCACTTTGGAAAACCCCCTGAGTTGGTTAGAATATGGCTAGACCTCCACTTCAAAATTAATTAACAGCTTTAGTTTGACATATTCAGGCTTATAAGTCTGATTACTTTGGTGACATTTAAAAAAATGTCAGACTTTTTTGCCAGGTATTTTTCTGCATTTAAAATGTGTAATTATCATAGCAATTATAAAGAGTGTAGATTTTTGTTAAATTAATTGAGAGATTGTTTCTCTACATCATCAGCAGTAACAGCTGAGGCCAGTAATTCTGTAGTTTTATTAATAAGCTTTGGTTTGGAAGGTATATTTTGCAATAAAGTAATATTTTTAGAATTATTCTTTCTGTGAAATGATTAGCCAACATCTTTGGATGTCTTGTTTCCTTTCTGCAAGAACATGAATCTGAAGTAAGACCTCTGATCCATCTGCATTCATACTTCATTAAGGTACTTAAGACTAATGCTTTATTGATATTCCAAGAGTTGCTTTGAACAGAAACAAACAAGCAAAAAAGGATCTGATACTACTCATATTTTCTTTAAAAAGAAAAAAAGGAAGGAGGTGCTCCACTGCCTATTTCACCTGAATTATTTCTTATCCCTCAAAAAAAAAAAAAGCATTTAAAAGTTTTCCTACTTTCTCTGTACAGAGTAGATGCATCATTAGTACAATGTCAAGCAAATATCCTTTAAAATCTTTTCTTAAATCAGAGTAGCTAACCGCTGTATATTCTGACCATAGAGATGGTTCAGATTTCGGATTTAGAGGTAGTTCTCATCAACACATACTTAGGGTAATTAGAATTTGACTACAGGGGCTGCCTTTTTGATACCTTACAATTTAACTGGAGGGGAATTTTTAAGACATGGGAAACCAAACTTTATGCCTATACATTACTGGCTCCTTCAACTGGTCAGTTCTTTCCCTCAGTCCATCATGACTCTGATTATTCCCTTCTGAGGGTAACACCTGGCATTTGCCTATATTGAAGATAATTTTATTCTTTCTAGTCATATTTCCTACTTGTTAAAGTAATTTTGAAATCTAATCCTGTCTCCAATTAACTGGGAGCACCTCTCAGGCAGAAATTGCCTGAAGATGCTTTTGACATACCTTATATTCTGTCAACCAAGTCCATAATGAAAATTAAAAACTACATGCTATCAGACCCCAGGCAGCAATTTCCAAAGTCTCACTGTTTTTATCTTCCTGGTTTGACAGGACTACCTTGATAGCTGTTTTCTGAGTACCATTCTTCAGCCAATTTTATCCTCTTAAGCATACTGACCATTCCTACTTATATGGACAGTTTATGTGCCAGTTGTGGCAGTAAGATGGAAAGAATTTTATCAACAGTAAAATTGATAAAGTGGAAGATGGAAAAAACGTAACTTGCTCACCTTGTATAAAAATCTCTTTGTGTTGCTCTCTGAGGAAGAGATTTGTTCATTAAAAGGGGAGTTTATACGCACATTGAATACAGCTGAATCTCTTGCACTGTGGGTTAATTACCTCATAATTAGAATGGGCAAAGAGGATACATCTGATTAGTGAGAATTGGTCAACCAGCACTTGGTAGCTCATTACACTCCCACAATTCATCTTAGGTCCTGTCTGTGTGTCTGTTCAGTCACAAATTTTCCACATGGCTCCAAGTGCTTCACAGGCAGTAAATTTGGGTTTTTCTCATTTGAACTGAATTTAGTATGGTTCTCCCTGTAGGGTTTACCCAAGACTTGCTACAATAACAACTAATAGTCTATGCCCATATAAATTACAAAAATCCTCTTGGTAATCATAATTCCTAGAGTTCATGTCCTAAAATGACCTAATTTTCTAATAATGAAAAGGACTTTAGCTTCAGATTATTTGTGAAGTGATGCTGTCACCATGACTTTTCTGAAAAATCCCTTCACCAGGATTTCTTCTCCTGGGAAGATGAGAAGCCTCAGCTTCTCCATGTTTTGCTGCTCTGGAATGTGGTCTGGAGATTGTTTATCCAAACACGTGAATTGTTTTTACTTAATGAGCAATCACCATCAGCTGTGTCGGACTCTCTGAGTCAGTCACGAGTTTTTATTATTCATTCTTGTTAAACTTTCTGATGGATCTTTTCTCTATTCTTTAGTATAGTTTTAGTATAGTATTCTTTAATATATTATAACAATATAATAATATAAAATAATAAATCAGCCTTCTGAGAACTTGGAGTCAGATTCTCATCTCTCACTTCATCCTGGAGACCTTCACAAACGCCACATGATACAAAGCGTGTTATCAGATTTTTAAAAGATGCATTCTTGTTGGGTTGAAAGCCTTGTGGGGGTCCAGTTTGGCTAGCTCTGGACCCCAGCTTCACTGACAAGGACAAAAGCTAAAGACTAGAGGTGCTTTTTCTACTTGGGACTAAAAGCCCCACAGTTTATTGTGGAACCACTCCAGGGAAGGAGATATCGGGGAAAAGAAAGAGTAAGGATGGCTAATGGCAGGAGATTTTACACTCGGGGAAGAGGGCAGAGGAGAGGGACCACAGCCAATGGGATACAACTGATGGAGGGGCAAACCCAGGGCTAGACCACCACCACAGGACTTTGGGGGGGAATACAGAACAAACCATGTGATACAACATAAACCACTTCAGTGCAAAATAGTAACTACTCACTGCAAAATTCCAATCACCCAGTGATTGCAAAATAATAACTAAAGAAACTACTTAGTGCAATACAACACCTCCGCACTTTTTGTTAAAACAAAGTTAAAAGAAAAGCATCTGACCTATTCTGATCCAGAATATGAATCAGTCCACCACTTATGATTGGCAGGCCTGTTAGGTTGCCTTTGGTTCATAAACTCTGTGTGGTTGACTTCTGAGATAGTAGGGATTAAACTGTTGATAGCTTTTAAAATTATGCGATGAGGAATTCTGAATGCTAATGTAATTAGAAAAAGAAACAACAAAATTGCCCTAATTATAGAAGTCTGGGAATGTGTGTAATGTCTGTTTGCCACATTTCACAGCTTCCAAAATCCAGGGGTTGATGCCAATATCCAGTGATGGCATGGCCTAGAACTGGCAACTGGGACAGGTAGCCACAATGGCTCAAGCCTGACTCTATGTTAGTTGGAACTGATTGTTAGACCCAGCACATTCTGATGGTATTGCTGGTGACTTAGCTTTGCTTGTTGGAAGACGTCTGGAAGGTATGCCATTTCTGCTGGGATGGCAAGGGAATCTGCTTTGTAATTACCTTCTGCGATTTCACCTGGCAAATCAGTCTGTGACCTCACATACATTATATAGAACAGATGCTCTTGATGTGAAACTAAATAAATTATAGAATAAAATTATAAATATAGAATTATAAAATTCCCCCACAATGAGTCAAATGAAAGTAGCATGGCCATTGGACCCAATCTGCCATAAAAACCAGCCTCCAAAATTTATCACTATATTGATTATATCCTCATAGCAGGGGAACAGCTTGACATAGATACCTGGTTGACCAAACTGGAAATTGAATTGGCCAACATGGATTTGCAGATTGCTCCAGAAAAAGCTCAGTGGCAGAGCCCCTGGAGATATTTAGGTTGGATTATCATAGAAACTGAGATAAAGCCACAGAAATTAAAAATCATGAGCGAGATAAGAACACTGGATATTGTGCGGAAATTAGTGGGTGATATAACTTGGACTAGATGCACCTGTGGAATAGCCAATGAGGATATAGGGCCGTTACTACAGTTGCTAAAAGGGGGCAGTGGAGCAGATGCAGAGTGAACATTAACACCTGCAGCACCGCAAGCACTGAAAATAGTTTCTATGAAAATTATTCAGTGATATAGATCACAATGCAATCAGGAATGTGAATTAGGTAGCAATATTAATGGAAGTGAGCAATCAGGCACTGTGGAAACATTTGCAACAACTGTGGTCTTTACTGAACCACAGGCAGCATGCTTACTTTATTACTCACATCAGAAGTAACTCTGGCTTGAAGGAAGGAGAGGCTGCAGGAAATGATTGAGCAGATTCCCATGTGGTACTTGACTGGGCAGCGCTGCCCACAGATAGATTTCAGAAAGCCCAATGATCACATGAGTTATTCCATCAGGCTGCTGGAGTACTGCAGTGTCAGTTTGGTCTCACTGCTAGTGAAGCTCAGGGATTAGTGCAAGCCAGTCCCGACTGTCAACAGTTTAAAGGAGGATTGCACCCTGGGATGAATCCCTGTGGACTGTGACCATTAGAAGTTTGGCAAATAGATGTTATGCACATAGAATTTGGGTGACTTAAATATGTACATGTAGTTATTGACACCTTTCCATTAGCCATTTGGGCTATAGCACAATCTAGTGAGGCATGTATACAGACATTTACACACTTTGTTTACAGGATTAGGAATCCCTCAGGAAATTAAAACAGATAATGGACCTGGCTATGTGGCAAAAGCAACATTACAATTTTTACAACTTTGCGGTGTCCATCATTTTATAAACACTTCACATTCAGGAAAAGCCATTGTAGAATAAGTATGTGAAACATTGAAGTGTTTGCTTCACAAACAAAAAATGGGGGAAATTGTGTTATCCCCAAGTGATAGATTAAACAAAGCAGTATCCGTAATGAACTTGTTTAGCAGCAGGGTGAGATATGCTGCTGGCAGTGATTCATGGTAGTGGTCTAGGAGATGGTTTATAAGATTTTAAAGACCCCATTTTAGTACAAGTGAAAGATGCAATTACAGGGGAATGGAAAGGTCTTGTGCGACTGATAAACTCCAGCAGGGGATATGCGTATGTTACAGATTCTGGCACTAGGCAGATCCCAGCAAAATGGGTGAAAGCATGGATAACAGATAAAAGCACAACACCAGAAGCAGAGACCAGTCAGAGTGGTTAAAGTTAAAGGAGTGGATTTAGCTGGAAGGACGGTTGTGACTGTAGCTACTGGATTTTATATCACTGTGAAGTGTGTAAAAAGAAATGGTATAAACCTAGTCAATTTTTAATTTATACCTTATGTAGAAAATGTATTATGAAGAAATCGGAGGCAACATAACATGTTATTGAGTTATTAATTACAACAGGGCATGAGAACCCAAGAAGCACAAGGATAAGAACATTGGTTTGGCAAGGAGCGATAGGAAGGTTGGCTAAAGATGCAGTACCCCTAACCAAGAAGTGTGGCAAGTAGATGTGGATTCCAATTCGTTATCAGGTGAAATCAACATACTGGAAACAATGTGGTCAATCAATGAGAAGCTAAGTTTGCTATTCATTGGGCTATGGGTAACAGTAACAAATGAACAACCTGCAGTAAAAATTAACTCTAGGGAAAACATATGGGTCA
Organism: Melozone crissalis; assembly: GCF_028551555.1. NCBI lineage: Eukaryota > Metazoa > Chordata > Aves > Passeriformes > Passerellidae > Melozone > Melozone crissalis. The sequence continues at coordinate 762,769 of NW_026535814.1, forward strand.
CATTTGCCAACCAGATAGGACAGCCATCCTTTTGTTTATCCATGGCCACCCCAGGGGATCTTTTTAGGACCTCTCTGGGGTGCCATGGTTTGAGGCTGCACAATTCAGCGATCTGCTTGAAAACAAAACATGGGCAACAATGAATTTGACTTAAGCTAATGCAACATGCCAAACTCTAACAACTTGAGATCGATGGGAAAGCTTGTTGGATGGCACAAATAAAAATGCAATTGAATCATACACAGACTGAGCCACAAGAATTGGAGTGAGGGGAGAGTGACCTTTATCCAAGCGCAGCACCCAAGCCCAATCCCACTGCGGCTGCAGGAGCCATTCTTGTGCTCTGCATCCTGTACTGCTGTTAACATGCCTGGCACACCTCTGCCTGCAGCTTATTGGGTAGTCCAGCCACTGCTTGGCATGCCCATTTACAGCCCGACATGCAGGGCAGATCTGGAATTATTTACCAAGTTGGGATGCATTGAGAAAGGCTCCTTTGGTGAGGTCTTCCAAAGAATCAATAATTGGACATGGTAAGGCAAGTGATTACCACAAAAGTTTATAGCCAGGAAGTTTCCAGCAGTAGAAACAGGCAACAACAACCAACAGTTTGCTCAGCTAAATTTTGAAATGCCTGGCATTACAGAATTTAAGGACCATGTCTGTGACTTGTTGAATATTATTGATGTTTTCCAAGTCTTCTTTGATATTGCTGTAAAATTTTAATTAACAAAATCTACCTAGATTTGATTATGACCTACACAACTTTAATGAAAGTCTGCTTTACAAAATGTGAAATTATCTGCCAGCATTTAACAGCCAGCTGGCATCTGCCAGCAACATTATGCACAGGAATGACTTCTGAAGATTCTGGTGTTTAACCCTGCTAACTAGTTTTAATATTTACCCGCTAAATGCTAAGGGTAAATAAGCTAAATGCTTCTAAGGGTGCCTTTTTGGAATTCGTGTAAGATCATGTGAGCTACATATTCTAGAGTAGTATACCGCTGATGCATTTGCAAAATTTAGTAACATCTGACAAAATTGAAATAGAAATCTAAACATCACCCTACCTCCTAATTGTGTATTTTTAGCAAGCTTTAAATTCAATGCCTGGCACATACAGGGATCCAGCCATAACACATTATTTGATGCTACTAGAGTGCATTCCTTTGATTAGTCCTAAGTTACTTATGTTAAGAAACTTTTAAAGTAGATATTAATAGAGATGTGTTTTTAAGGTATGTTACAGAAAACCTTCCAGCCAAGGTCTTGGCTCTGGCCAAACTATGGCCCTGGCTGGCAGAGGAAGTATGCCATCACACCCAGGTGGTTCTGTCCTAAAAACAAAATCAAATCGACTTGACTTGTATATTTCGTCTTGAGCTGGACCCATTTTTCGAGGTATGCTTGGAGGTCTTGTCTGGAAAAGGCTTTCCAAGTCCTTGCTAGGAAATGGAGTTTACCAGCTATGGCAGACCCTGGGTGATGGTAAGCATTTATGCTCTTGTAGGTATTTTTGTTCAATGGTGCTTATAATTTTGTTGAATGTATTGTTTTGCTGCTTTTAATGGGATAGGTACATGTTGTCCTAAACACCCTTCTAAATTAAATAGGTTGAATTCTTTTGATATTATAGTTATTAAAGCTGAGAACAGAAGTGGGTACTGATAACCTGAACACATCTAAGTGGCACTATATACAAATATGCAATGTGATCGACTAGTGCTCACTACGTCAAGGCCTGCATAAGCATTGAAACCTTTTAAATGACTATTAAAAAAAACTATTGTATTCCAGTCTGACAGCCAGCATTCATCTTGGGTGTAAATTTAAGGCTTCTTAAAGGATTATCCAAAGATACCATAATCCACCGCAGTTTTTATCAGTGAGGCTGACTAACAAAATTTTACCCGAAAGTCACATGCATTATTCATAGCACCCCAAACTATTTATTGTAAGCTGCTATCAGTAACTCACCTGGACCAGACTATGCAGCTAAACATGCATGAAACATGTGCCTTGAAACTTACCTGTCAGGAGAATCTCCTTACCTGTAACACTCAAGCTGAACTGAATTTTTAAATTAATTGCCCTAATTGTCAAGAAACTAGAACTTCAGTGAAGTTCTGATATGTGAACTAGTTTCTACTTTATTGCAACAGATAACATTAACTATTTCTTTTATTAAATTATAGTAATTCTGTCAATTTGAACATATATTAATGGTCTGCATGTATCAGATGTGCAGTGGAAGACCATCTATTAAATGCATCTGTAAAAGATAATTGCAAAAGTAACAAAACTGTCACTGAGTTTAAATTCATTTTAGCATCTGCTCTGTTACCATGATTGACAGGGGCCTTGCCCAATCACGTCTCCCAAGACTGCAGGTATCTCACTGGCCAGAACTGAAGGGGCGTAGAGTATGAAAGTATCCTGACTGGATTTTTCAAATGCCCTTTATAAGGAAGGGCTTGGGAAAAAAATACTCTCTGTTGCCACATGAATATCAGGGTGAGTGGTATTTGTCTCCTGCCTGCTTTCCCCCTGCCACGTTACATTCACATGCGGTGACCAGCAAAGTAATTAGGACTCAGCCATACTGTGCACACAGAGCAAAGGAGACAGATGATGTTAAAGCCGGTATGGTGTAAAGCTGGGATTATGACAGCATCAGAGCTGGACATTGGTGTTGGAGCCGGAATACAAAACAGCATAGAGCTGGGATTGGTGTAGAAGTGTTACATAAATGGTGTAGAGCTAGACATCGATATTGGAAGCCAAATACAATACGGTGTGCAAGGCAGCATGGTGTATAAGTGGGACTTCACTGGGTAGACAGTGGAATTGCAGTGAATCTACTGCAGGCAGTGGAAAACTGTGGCAAAACATCCCCTCGGCAGACAGAGAAAAGTGCTGCAAGGTTTCAAACCCTGTTTTTGTGGACTGGAATCTCCTAGGAGACCACGGGAGCCTGGATTTCAGCATCAGAAAACTTTATCTTAAAGATATGGATATTTTTAAAAAAGGTGGATTCATTATGATGAACAAGCTCTACAAGCTTTGCTCACATGGTGTGAAAGCCATGCGCTGGATGTGCCTGAAGGGACTGTTTTAGATTTACCCTTCTGGGAGAAGGTTGGAAGGAATGTATTTGCGGCAGCCTCATTTGGTGATGATGCAGCCATTGGTATTATAAAGCCATGGACACTTGTTCAGGACTTGTTAAAACAATTGGATTATGAAAGGCAAAGGGGCAAGGGCAGCAGTGCAGCTGTTTCTTTATGCTCCCTTGCACTGGAGCCAGCTGGCCCTGTCCACTGCAAGAATGAGAACATGCCCTGCTACAGTGGGATGGCAGCTGACCACTGCGGAGTAATCGTAGGGAGCAGTGCAGCCCCAGGGAATGGGGAAATCCCAGCAAACAGAGGCATTCTGAGGGCTGCCCATGCCACAGCTGCCAGGATTGCTCAGGAGGCAGGGGGATGAACTGCGCAATCAAGCCACATGGAGAGATGGCGGCTGCCACAGCTCTGGCAGCTCCAACATGTGCTGCTCCAGACTGCAATGCTGAGCTGAGTCATTATTCAGCTGCCTCAGGCTACGATATCACAAATCCAGGCCAGTACACCATGCCACCCTGTTCTGGGGGACCAGACCATGTGGCGGCTGCTCTGACCCCTCCTGGGATAAAGGGGAATCCCATGGCCATTACACCATGCCATGCAGCTGCTGAGACCCCTACCATTCACACCAGGACGACCTGCACATCCCATCACCATGGAAACACCATGACTACTACACCGACTCTGGAGGCTGAGTGGGCTGGCTCCAAAGCCACACCTCTGTGGAGCCTGGCCACACCTACATTGGAGGATGTGCCTACTCCCCTGACCCCGCCTGCATCAGGGGGTGGGGCCTCACACCCCCAACCTTCATGGAACACACTCATGCCTTCGGTGAGGGTGGCCCCACCTCCGACCCTGTCCCCAAGGGTGAGTCTGGGAACATCACCACCAGGAACTCCTGCAGACACCAAAATCAAAAGCAGTGCATGGGAAAAGCCCCTGGGAGGAGCCCTCCCGGCAAAAAGCAAGTATAGAAAGAAGTATGTATGGGTGTGGTGCCATGAGAGCAGAAACAATCAAGTCTACCCGAAAGATGGGGCATGGCATAATTGTCTCACAGCAGCTGAATCAAGTAATCTTCTCACCCGGTCTAGCCAGCAGCTCCCTGCATGTGGACAGTGAGAAAACAGGCAAAGACCAAGTCCCTGCTGCTCAAACCTAAACAAAGCTTCACGACCGCCCTACCATGTAATATACAAAGATTCACATATTCCAAAGACTCTAATAAACTAATAACATATGGCAAGAGTAAAAATATTGAAGGGTTATCACATCAGAGTAACAAGAATGTACAACTGTTTCTTACATTTCTGTCTTCGGCAGAGACTATTGTGTCTTAAAGAAACCCTAGTATGTATATTAACATATCTTTTCTTAGTACTCTTAGTAATTACTCTTGCATTGCTTCAAGTTACATTGGTAAGATTCAAAGAACATCCACTGAGGTACACATAGGACATCAATTTATCATAAGCAAATTTCAGTTGCAAGGTTTTTTTTTTAACTGAAAATTCGCCACCCGTCATAATTTTAAAAGTCACCTCTTAAAGTCAGTAACAAATTTTCTAACTTCTAACAAAAGGAAAAATGTATATTGCTTGCACTGTTATTCAAGTTAAAAAAATTGTGGAAATATGTCAAATTATGTCAAATGCTCAACGCTTACCGAGGAAACCATTTGCTGCGGCAACTAAGTCCAATTATGGACAAAACAGGACAATCCGGACCAGTGACATACGCCCTTTTTTATTTTCAGCACATCAGTCTCAGGACATTGTTAGACCATGGAGACAGGATGCTAGCAGTTCTCTGATCCACAGGGAATGCCAAGGAAGTGTGGCATTACAGCATAGCATAAAACCATCTCAGCCTAGATTTAAGCCAATCATACATAGAACAACACATATTGACAAGCATTCTATCCAATCATATAAAACACACATAATGGTAGTTAAAACAAAGACTGGTTCATAAGAGACAAGGAGCAAAACTCTATTCATGCTAACCTTCTAAAGATATACATTAAATAGCCTTGTTGCAATCCATAAGCCAATTCTACAGAGGCCTATTGTTATTTGTCATGTATGCTCTACTGCTTAGAAAACTTTTTTGCTGTATGCTGTATGCTGCAATGCTAACAAAACTTCAGTCTGAGGCCTATTCTTTTTTAACCATTTCTTAAAAACCCTCTAATTTTAAGAATGCCAGCAATATTTTCTTGCACTAGATGTTAATAAAATCTCATTTTTAAAATATAAATACAGAAAACCTCTCCCAACCAAGTTCATGGCCCTGATCAAGCCATGAACCTGGCTGTTAAAGAAAAATATATTAGTCAACCTAGATGTTTCTGTGCAAACTTTGCAAAAGTGAACCCCCTTTTCCTATGAGATAAACAAGGAGGCTTCATCTGAAAGAAGCCCTCCAAGTCCTCATAGCAAGAAAGAGACTTTTAAACAACCCCCTATGTTACTATTTTTATTTATTATACCAAGAAAAAAGAGGGAAAATGTTGGGGTGAAGGTACCCTCTTCCTTTGAATCTTAAGTATAATCATGTTCTCATATTTTACAATAAATCATATAACAGTACAATAGCCCTATAATATTCAGCTGCTTACAACACATTTCAATGGACACTGGAAACCACAGACAGCATCCTGATATCTCCTCAACAGAACAATTGATCACAAATGATCACCCACCTCATGGACAGTTTATATAGGGACTTGATTTATTTACAAATTCTTTCTTATGTTTACAAACTGTTTCTCTGTTTACAGGTTGTTTTCTGGGAATTGGGTTTTTCTCCAAGGGATAAATGGGTTAGAGGTTTTTTTTAATAGTTGGGTTTTTCCTAAGGATTAAATGGACTAAGAGTTAAATAGCTTTCTGCTTTTAGAGATAAGTTGTAATTTGTAACCAATAAGCATTATGCCCGTGGCCTGAGTTCTCCCCTAACAGATCCTGGACATAAATACTGCAGCTCCCGTGAAAATTAGACCCATGTTGTCTTCTTTTACCCTGTTTGCAAAGGGCCCTTGCAGATGGGTGAAAAGAGACCAATTCACAAATTTCATATAGACAAGAAAGGTAAGTTGTTACTGTGACTGACAGGGGCCTTGCCCAGTTACACATCTCCCAAGGCTGCAGGCATCCCACTGGCCAGAACATGAAGGAGGTGTAGAGTTATAGCCAATGGAAATCTCCAGACCAGGTTTTTCAAATGCCCTATATAAGGAAGGACTTGGGAAATAAATACTTTTTGTTGCCACATGAACATCAGGGTGAGTGGTCTTTGTCTCATGCCTGCTTCCCCCTGCCATATCACATTCACACTGCCCTAGTGTCTTTTACTTATATATATAGTATTTTTTATACATATAACTCCCTTCTTTTTGTGAGAACTATAAATTTTATTGGGAAAAACAGGACATCCAAGAATTAAACAGTGAAATACTGTGCCTTACCACTATAGATCTGGTCTTTTACCTGAACTTAATTCAGTCCAACTTGATTTATGTACCACAAATGAGTGTTAGAGAAGCTGAACACAAGGCATGTTTGAATGAAACCTGACTTTACTAAACCAACAGTTATAGAATTGTTTGTATAAAAAACAGAATGGCATTGTAACACTAGTTCTTCCTTGTATGATCTGCTGGAAAGAAAACAAGAAAATTTAATTACAGTAGTAGCTAAAAGGAAGACATTGTCAAGCATCCCCATGGCCCTTTAAAATGCATGTTTAAAAAACAAAGAATGGGGAGTGCGGGGATGGTATGTACGCTCACTAAAGCCTTGGATGTTCTTAAAATTCTCAATCATGACCTAACAAACCACCAGTTGTCAGATGCAGGATGTTGTCAGCAATTGTGGGACATTTTGCCCATTGCTTCACTTAAACATGAAGAGTCAAACAATCTAAGGACAAGAATAAGCAGAAGGATATATACCCTTGATATAACAATTTGTCTATAACTTCCTTTAACTTCAAGAATCAGACATTTTAAAGACAGGACTGACTAGAAGGACACGTATATTATAGTGGAAACAAGACAGTGACTTATTACCCCTGATAGTTTTTTGAATGTTATCTCTGACAGTTTTCTCAAAGTTATCTCTGACAATGTTTGAGTTGACTTGTTTGCAACTTTCTTAAGTTTGTGTAATTAGGCCATAGATGTAAATAGCCTGCAGCATACCACCCTGCAAAGCTGTTCTTGATGTCTCCCAGACATGATTGTAAAATTTCTTGAAGGTATGGGATAAACCAACAGCTGGTAAGGCTAGACTTGTTGAGTTGGGTAAAGAGCCTCATTCGAACCAGGCATATTATCTGTGTCATCATCATTATTCGGTACATTGTACCACGTTTGTCATTCTTCCTACAAGGGCCCTGCAGAGGATGACAAGACACTGCCTTTGTATTTAATAACATGAAGGGGGCTAAACATGTATTTAATAACTTGTATTTAATAACTGTGGTGGCTAACAGCTGGCCTGGAAGCCTCACAGTTATAGATAACCCTAATTATATCACTCTAATTATGTAACTCAACCAGTCTAGGCCGTTAGGGAACCAATTGAGGCCATTAGGGAAGCAGACAGCTGTTGGCTAGTAAGTTGGGTGGCAACTAAATTCAGCCAATCAGGACCAACAGTGGGCTTCCGAAAACTATACAAGGGGAACTGCACTCAATAGAAGCTGGTTGTTCTCAAATGAACCTCGAGTGTCATGTCGTGTGTCCATCTCAACTGTGGCAGATACACTTTCTGTAGCATTTTTACTTCTCCATCCCAAACTAGGTTTTCTCTGTAATCATATCTACAACTGCTAATTTGCACGTTTCGTTTATGAAACAAGCTGTAAATGAGAGTTACACGTAGTTTCCTTTTCTTCTTAAAAGTGCATATGATCTAGCAGTTTTGAATATTTTAAAATGCTGATGTTCTTGTCACAAGTGCCTGTATTACAGCAAGTAGCTTTATGGTATTATATTATTATTTTACATTCTGTTAAGAAATTATTTGAAATTAAGCAAGCCAATCCCAAACACCTGCACAACAGGCACTTTATTAACACATAATTGATAACTTTTGACAGGAGGCTATAGTCTTGCAAATTAAAAGTGATTACAAGATTATTTTCAGTGTGTATTAAAATGTTTATTTTTAGCTGGGAATTTCATGATAACATTTTAGGTAATAGATTCAGCACCATATTCAGCATTTCTCCGGAGTAGGCAATATTTGCATCTGTGAGTAACAAATGTACAGAAGAACAGTGGTAAATGCAATCCCAGGTCAAATCTCTGTATCCACATGTACTTCCTTGACTCCTGGAGTCTCTGGACAGTTTTGTTGAAAACACTGTTTTTCTCTGATCAGAAAGTGAAGGCAAGGGAACTACTGAATCACTTCCAAAAAATAGTACTGCAAAAAAGTGTTCAGTAAAATAATTTCTGGAATTTTTTCATGTAAGTTTTGATACTGTTGATAGTACACTGAAAATGATCTTTCATGCCAACATGAAAGTGATCTTTCATTTCCAACATTAGTAGGTATTTGTATCACATATTTGAGCATAAGAATATTATCTCATTGAGTTTGACTTGTAAATAGGCACGTGACAATGGTGTGAAATGTGGTGACCAGCTTTTCAACTCCATTGTTGTGAAAATACTGACCTTTTCCGACCTTCTCATGACACATAAGGGAAATAATTTCATAAACAGACCAAGTAAAAAAATTAAAACAAAACAGTGATAATAATAATAGATGATAATATTTAGGACTTGAGGGTAGTTAAATTTCTTAGTTTCCTGTGCCCAGCTGTGAGAAGTGTTGCTATACCCCTAACTATATTTCAGGAAAATAAGCAGTGGGGTGCTCTTTTCCAGTTTCATGAAATAGTGACATGCCGTGTGTTATCTCTGTGGGTAGAAGTCTTCCTTAGGCTGTGTTTGGCTTCCCTTTGGTTCCAGCTCTGCAGCTTAGTCAGAATGGATTTTCATAATGGAGTATGAAATAACTCTTGTAATAACTCTGGTTCACAGCTGTGAAAAGTATGATCTGTTTACAATGAAGCAATGCCCAAGCCCCATGCATGTAGATGATAATAACATTCTCAGCAGCTGCAATTCACTTTAGAAATAATAAAACTGAACAGAGAAAACTACTTCAGTTAGTACCTCTGCATCATAATTTCAAAGACCTGAGTGACATAAGATGGGGGTGCTAGTGACTGTCTAAATTTAATTCAGCAAACAATAAAGACACTTACAACAACTCTGATGAAACTGACAAATAGCACTGGTGATCGGATGATACTTGGAAAATGTAATGAAATAATAATATACCATAGACTGATCTCATTTTGTGTTTTTTTCATATTGATTTTTGCCTCTTGATTTAACGTCCCTAGTTCCTTCAGGCTGTCTGCTGCAATCCAGATAATATAACAAACTGGAAGAAAAAATGCTGCCAGGCCAAAGTGGTTATTTAGATCAAATCTGAACAGAACTGAGTGTTGATAAACTTCTACTTACATGATGACAATCTACACTGCTTTATGTAAAGTAGAATAATTTTTGTTGTCATTGTGAACAACAGTACAATTTCAAACTTGGAACAGGCAATGTAAAGACTGGAAAGGTATGATGAATGCATTTGGTTTTTTACATCCTTGTACTAGTTTGAGCACAAACCAGTGGGAAATTCCAAGTTGTAACTACAATTTAATAGGAAAATTAAAGGCAGAAAAATATGTCTTAAAGCGACCGAGTAAGGATACACTCTGATACCCTGTTAGTCAGGGTGGTGTTAGCGGCCTGATTAAATGTGGCTGCAGTCCTGTTGAAGTGATAGATGTGGTTCTGTCAAAGTGGTGATCCTGTAGAAGGCTATCGTCTTCCTCTAAAGGTCCCATGGTGGTTATGTAGCTCTTGTCCTCTGGGAATCCAGTAGGTAAGGCAGCTTGTAGTGTTACAAACCTCAGATTATCTCCAGGTAGGAACGCTTGGTTGCTCTCCCTGGGTGGAGCATTTCACGACAGGATGATGTAATTTTATGAGTCAGGTAGTAAGAATTGATGGCCCATTAGCAGAAGATAGCCCCTGGAGGGATATATCAGGGATGAGTCATAAAGGAGATAAGGAACAGAGTCATAAAGGAGATAAGGAACACTGCCCCATCTGTTTTTAACACCTTATGGACATGGTGAAAAAATACATTCTTTTGTTACATTACATTGTAACATAAGATGGTCGTCAGCATGGGACCTATCATATTGGCAAGGATGGTATAAGTTCATTAATTGGAAGACATAAAGCCTTTGATATTGACATAGCCAGTGCAGGCACTTCATTCAAACTATGAAAGAATACGCTTTTGACACTCTGTTCTAAGATGTCAGAGGTACCCCAGATGGTACCCTGAGACCATAAAGAGCATTTAGTGTATGACTCTCCCTGTTGCATTATTTGAATGTGAACAGCTTTCAGTAAAAAGGTTTATTACAAATGGGCTCAAATCCACAGTAGGACAAAAGTAAATCAAAAGTTGCAGCTGCTGATGATAGTAAAGCATGGTGTGACTATAGTAAGGTTATTAATGCATATATAGGTTTATATAAAATAAGAAATTTGTCTCTTTCCGACGTCTTGATTTCTATCAGGTGTAGATGGATTTCTTATGCACAAATAATAATCTGAATGGTGGTTTTGTGAATAGCCACAGTTGGAAAGCATTTTCATGTTATCTTCTAATATTACTGATAATAAAGGCAAAAAAATTAGTACAGAGGATTTTATTTCAAACATTAGATTCTGCATCTTATAATGGATACTCACGTGCAAAACTGCCTCCTGATTTTGCACTGTTTACATTATTATGTTTTCCTTACTAAATATGGGAACACAATTAATCTTGTTAATTTTCACAGCAGGATGACATCCTTGGTTTTCATAGGAACACATCAGCTGATCACAAAAGACTGAGACCAGGGCTTCTATTATTAGGAGCTACCATATCTTATTAATATACCCTGCACACTCCAGACTATCACAACAATAAAAATATAATGTGCCTTCTTCTTATTATAAATAGTTTTAAAAATTCAGTTCAACAAAGAACACTGTCTACTAGACATCAAGACATAAAAATCCCATATTCCACAGACTAAAGCTTGTGTCCACTTTTCTAGAGGGTTGGGGTATGCTGATTTAAGAAGATATATGATTTGACCATAATATGATTTGACCTGCATTTCCAGATATATTCTTGAGTTGGTGAATAAGGACTTTACAATTAAAATTGTAAAGAAGGTATGTTTTATGCCAGCTGGGACACATGGGAGATGTTTTCATCATACACGCATACCTGGTGAGACAGGTTTCGCATTTAAATACACATTGATCGCACAAGTTCACACCTCCCTGCCCACCCATTCCCCACCCACTCTCTGCCTCCTTGTGCTTCACACTATAATTAGTCTTTTGTGGTGCCATGCCCCCTGGGGGTCATGGGCAGAGATAGTCTTGATGAAGTAAGAGGTCTTCCTCAGGTGTTCACTGTTTGACCTCATCTCTGGGCAGGTGCAGTGGAGGTTTAACTATCACCCAGGTCAGTTTGTCCAGGCAAAAACCAGGAACCTGATTCTTGCTGGCTCCTTAAGCAAAATGTTCTGCTTTATCAGGTTCCCACCATACTTGAATCTTGCTTTACTGAGTTTTCTTATCTTTATGGCCTTTACCTAGCAACTAAATTCTTATGTGTTCTGTTAAAAGTTGTTTCTACTTAACAAGTTACATTCCTATGTGTTCTGTTACAAGTTGTTTTTCTACTTCTATAAAATTGCATAAATAAGCTATATATATTACTGTTTCTCCTCTACCCGCTTAAGCATATTACATGCTTCTAAAATTCTGAATTTTCACATACATACATGTTTCCCACATGATACTCAGATATGATATAAGCAAAAATACTTCCTATCCATTCATCCATTCTCTCTTCCTCACATTTCTGTATTTCTCATTGTCTGGCTGAGGAGCTTTCCTCAGAGCACCACAAGCAGAGTATGGGTTCCCACCACATCTCCATTGAGCAGCAGATGGGCTGGGAACTTCAAAAGGAAGCTGAGAGCTCCAAAGAGGCCATCCTCTCTCTTATATCTCAGGTTGCCTTGGACAGGGGGAAACCCTGATTTTTAAAGTCTGCAATAACCTTTTGTAGGTTCCACATTCTTCCTTCTGAAAAGGCACTGGAAGTGTTTTGGAGATTTACGTTAAAATGTTCTCCTTTCAAATGTCTTTGGAGAAAATTCAGACACAATGATGTCAGTAGAATTATATTTTATGAACTTCTCAATGCCAGGAGGTGGATAAGGCACCGGTGGTCAGTCTCACTGGTGCAATTTGTACTGGATTCGCAGGTGTAGTGTGCGATATGTACAGCACTGTGGTATTACACTTTACTAGTTGAGATATGACAAAGTCATATCAGTTTACAAAACTGTCATTGTCGAGGTGGTCATGGCACAAAGCAGAGACTACAAGCAGTCTCAGATGGCAACTCTTTATTATCAAAAATGGCAGACCTTTAATACACTTCCTAATTGTTTATACTTCTTCTACCCCAACTACTGGTCACAATAAATCAAGATAATACCACTGGTTCAGTAACTTCAGCTAACTTTCTAAAAATACTTTGTCCAGCTGCAAAGCTCTCTCTTTATCTTTCTTCAATTCCTCTCTTCTCTCCTTAGTAACAGTCTTGGAGAGAGCTCCTTATCAGCTTCTTGCTTCTCAGCTTCGTCTCGCTCCTTTAGCTAACAGGACTGCTGTTAGCCCCTTCCACACAAAACATTTATAGTCACAGAAAAATATACAATTTACTTCATGAGAAGTAAAATTTTTGTAAATTTTTGTAAATTTCTTGTCTTTGATTAGTTGAAACTTTGTGAAAGATAGGTGCACTTACATGCTAATGTTTAAATTACAGCATTTGTGACAGACAGAATACACTTTACTTTGGATAACATTGTTAAATTACATTTTGGGGTTGTTTTCTTCAGTAAGAGAAATTTTGCTTTTCTTGATTGCACTGCTAAGTCACAGACATGTGCAAACACTTCACCATTCCTAGAGCCACAGTACACAAGGAAGTTTGAAGTACAAAATTATTCTTGCAAGCCACAGAAAAAACACTAGTAAAAGATCTTTGCCTCAAAATAATATCCTTTTTAATGCTGCATCTATTGTCCGTAGCTTTTTATTTACCAGGTAACACTGACAATTCTAGAGATCCTGATTTTTCTTTGCATGGAAAGTAGTAGTGAAATCCTTGCATTTCTCTAGAGTTTGCTTTGTGTTCCGGTGCTTGAGACTGGTAGTATCTCCTACTCTAGTAAATAGTTTTTATCTCAGCCCATACTCTATGCCTTTTATCTGTCTCCCTGGACGGCAAAGAGGGGAGAAAATGGGAGTGTGGAAGGGGGAAATTCAGCACATGGGGAGGGGGTGGCGGGGTGACAGGGAGAAGCTATGTTGGGACAGTCTACTTTGAGGGAAGGGACACTAAATTGTGGAGTGCTGTTCCTGAACCCCAACATGCAGGAATCACCATTTGAAGGAGACCAAGGAAAAAGGATTGGTCTGTATGTGTCTTGGTTTGGGAAGACAGGAGCCTGCTAAGGAAGGCAGGAGCCCCTCCTGAAATGGAGAATGTAAACCCTCCTCTCCCCTCCGAATTGCTATAAATTTTAAATTAAGGGGCTCTCAGGCAAAAAAAATGGGACCGGGAAATAACAGTTCTTTAATAGGGAAGAAAAAATAAAAGGATAAAATAAACAATGTAGTACCCTAGAACAACACTGACAGAGTCAGAACCCAACCTGACACTCTGTTGGTCAGGGCACTGGTAGAAGTCCAGTTGGAAATGCGGCTGCAGTCCTCCTGAAGTGTCAGTTGTGGTTCTGTTGGAGCAGGTGGTCCTGTAGAAAAGGGTGGATTCTTCCTCCGAAGATCCAGTGGAAGAAGAGGCAGCTGCTGTTCCTCTGGGAAATCCAGTGGAGAAGCTGAGCTGGTGTTTCAGAACCTCCAGATTATATCTGGGTAGCAATGCTTGGCTCCTCCCTCTGGGCAAAGCATCTTACATTGGGATGTTCTAGTTCTTATCAGTCGTGCAGTGACATTCAATAGCCTGTTATCAGCAGATGTCCCCTCCTGAGGGAAGAGTGACTGTGATCACTCAGAGAGAGAGAGAAGAAAAACTGCTCACTTGACAAAAAGACAACTGCAATACAGATGGTAATAGAATACATCTTGCCTTGCGATCTGGAACATTATCCACCCCATATTCTATTTCTATCTGCATCACAACGAAACCTTACACACAGTTCTCACTTAAGACTAGGTTTCCTTGTGGTACACAACAGCATTTATGGACCTTCTGGTGTTGACCATCCAGGTGGCCTTTGCTAAGTTCATTTCCTGATTTCTAAAAGTCTCTCCCTCTAGTGCTTTCAGGGTAGTCTTAAGTAGTGTGTTGCATCATTCAACTTTCTTGGCAGCTGGTGCATGATAGGGGATATGATATATCCATTCAATACCATGGTCTCTGGCCCAGGCGTTGATAAGGCCATTCTTGAAATGGGTCCCGTTCTCTGACTCAGTTCTCTCAGGGTTCCATGTCTCCACAGAACTTTTCAAGGTCCAGGATGGTGTTCTAGGCAGTGGCATGAGGCACAGGGTAGGTTTCCAACCATCCAGTGGTGGCTTCCACCATGGTCAGCACGTAGCGCTTGCCTTGGCATGTCTGGGGCAGTGTGATGTAGTCAATCTGCCAGGCTTCCCCATACTTGTACTTGGACCACCGCCCACCGTACCACAGGGGCTTCACTCGCTTGGCCTGCCTGATGGCAGCACACGTCTCACAGTCATGGATGACCTGAGAAATACTATCCATGGTTAGATCCACCCCTTGGTCTTGTCCTCACTTACAGGTGGCATCTCTACCCTGATGACCTGAGGCATCATGGGCCCATTGAGCTAGGAACAATTCTTCCTTATGTTGCCAATCTAAGTCTATCTTGGACACCTCTTTTTTTGCTGCCTGATCTACCTGTTCATTGTTTCAGTGTTCTTCGTTAGGTCGACTCTTGGGGGCATGGGCATCTACATGGCGGACTTTCACAGTTCACTAACCGAGTGACTTTCACAGTTCACTAACTGAGTGACTTTCACAGTTCACTAACTGAGTGACACTTTCACACTTCTCTAACTGAGTGGCAATGTCTTTCCATTCATCAGCAGCTCAGACTGGTTTTCCCCTATGCTGCTAGTTGGCCTTTTTCTATTTCCAGCCAGCCCCAAAGAGCATTGGCTACTATCTACAAATCAATGTAAAGGTAGAGCTTTGGCCATTTCTCTCAGCCATGTCCAGGGCCAGGTGAACAGCTTTGAGTTCAGCAAGTTGACTTGATCCATCTTTTCCTTTGGCAGCTTGTGCAACCTGTCGTGTGGGGCTCCATACGGCTGATTTCTACTTCCGGTTCATTCTTACAATGCGACAGAAACTGTCAGTGAAAAGAGTGTAGCATGTTTCCTCTGCTGGTAGATGGTTGTATGGTGGAGCTTCTACAGCACGTGTCACTTGCTCTTGTTCTTCTTCATTAGCGAGACCAAATCTTTCGCCTTCCAGCCAGTTTGTAATTATCTCCAAAATCCCAGGACGATTCACGTTTCCAATACGGGTGTGCTGTGTGATGAGGCCAATCCATTTACTCTATGTAGTGTCAGTGGTGTGGTGGGTGGTGGGAACTTTTCCTTTAGACATCCACTCCAGCACTGCTAGTCGGGGTACCAAGAGGAGTTCTGCTTCCATGCTAATCAACCTCTGAGGCAGCCTGGACTCCTTCATAGGCAGCCAAGATTTCCTTCTCTGTGGGATTGTATTTGTCTTCGGACTCTCTGTAGCTTCAACTCCAAAATTTTAGTGGTTGGCCTCAAGTCTCCCCAGGCACCTTCTGCCACAGGCTCCAGTACAAGCCATTGTTCCCAGCTGCAGAGTAGAGCACGTTCTTCACCTCTGGTCCCATCCTGACTGGGCCAAGGGCAATCGCATGAGCAATTTCCTGCTTGATCTGGGCAAAAGCTCATTGCTGCTCAGGGTCCCAGTGGAACTACTTTTTCTTGCAGGTGACCAGGTCAAGAGGGCTCACAATCTGACTACTCAGGAATGTGCATTCTCCAAAAATTTATGGCACCCCGGAAAACTTGTGCTTCTTTCTTGCCAGTTGGTGGAGACATTGTGGTGATCTTGTAAATAACCTCCGTGGGACTCTGACACTGTCTGTCTTGCCACTTTATTCCCAGAAAGTGATCTCTCGAGCAGGTCCTTTGACTTTACTTTTCTTGATGGCACAACCTGCTTCTTGCAGAATCCCGAGATGATCTTCTCTATTTTCTCAAATACTTCCATTGCCGTGTTCCCCCACACAATTATGTCATCGATGCACTGCAGGTGTTCTGGAGCCTCACCCTTTTCCAGTGCAGTCTGGATCAGTCCATGGCAGATGGTGGGGCTGTGTTCCCACCCCTGGGGCAGTCAGTTCCAAGTGTACTGCACACCCCTCCAGGTGAAAGCAAACTGAAGCCTGCATTCCGCTGCCAGAGGAATGGAAAAAAATGCGTTAACAATGTCAACAGTGGCGTACCAATTTGCTGCTTTGGACTCCAGCTCATACTGGAGTTCCAGCATGTCCAGCATAGCAGCACTCAGGTGTGGAATCACTTAATTGAAGGCATGATAGTCCACAGTCAATCTCTATTTTTTGTCAGACTTGCGCTCAGGCCAAATGGGGCTGTGGAAGGGTGAGTGGGTTTTGCTGATCACTTTTGGCTCTCCAGCTCATGGATCATTTTGTGGATGGGGATCACGGCATCTCGATTCGTTCAGTACTGTCAGCAGTGCACTGTTGAGGTGGCAAGTTGTGCTTGTTGTTCTTCTGTGTTCAGGAGACTTACTGCAGATGGGTTTCCTGATAGTCCAGACAAAGTGTTCAACTGCTTAATGTTTTCTGCCTCTACAGCAGCTATGCCAAAAGCCTATCTGAGTCACTTTGGGTCTTTGTAATAGCCATTCTGGTGGAAATCTATGCCCAGAATACACGGGGCCTCTGGGCCAGTCACAATAGAATGTTTCTTCTACTCTTTCTCAGTCAGGCTCACCTGGGCTTCCAACAGGGTCAACTGCTGTGATCTCCTTGTCATTCTGGCAACGGAAACAGGTTCCGCCCCCACATGTCTTAATGGTATCAGGGTACACTCTGCACCAGTATCAACTAAAGCATCGTATTTTTGTGGTTCTGAAGTGCCAGGCTATGGCATCCACACTGTCCAAAAGATCCGGTTTTCCTATGCCTCTCCCTGGCTAGAGGTAGGGCCCCTCTAATCCTGGTTATTTCTTTCCTGGACATGGTAGAGGTACTTTCAAGGGAATTGACAGATCAAACTCAGCAGCTGGGTCATGGGAGGTTGAGGCTACCTTCACTTTGCTGGAGTTCCCTTGATTAGTGTTTCCTTCCTTGAGTTGACACACCTGTGCTGCCAGGACAGAAGTGGGTTTTCCATCTCACCTTCCCATGTCTTCCCCATGGTGACGCAGAAAGAACTATAGGTCAGCCTGCGGGGGGTACCCTCTCTCTCTAGCTGGGGAATGTTGGGCTCTGACTTTGGGGCCTGTGACTCACACTGGTGCAATGTGGGAACTGTTCCTCCTCACCTCCTCCCTCATCTCCCTCATCTCCTCTCTGAGTTCTTGGAATACGGCAGAGACATGAGCCTGCCTCAGGCTGTTGGTCATACCTTCATAATTTCTAAACTTGCTGGCAACAAAATCTACTGTCTCTTGGCTGGTATCGGCATTAATCGTTGCAATGAAGGTGGTGTATTGAGATGGCCCTGGATTTGCCAGGCTCCACAACATTTGCCCTGTGCACCTGACCTTGTTGAGATCATTACCATGCTGTCCATCCCTCCCAAAGAGTACCTCCAATACTGCTACTTCTCTCAGCTGTTGGATCCCTTCTGCAAGAGTCTTCCAGAGCATTCTATGGTGCTGGTCCTGCTCTCTTACCCTGTGGAACAAACCTCTCTCTGACACTTATTAAAAGTTGCTCCCAGAGGGAAATGGATCCTGGCTCCCTTACAAAAATCTGATTCATACCTAAGTCCTGGGTCAAGAGTCCCAGATTCTTTGCCTCACCACCATCCAGCTGATGCCTGTACCCATAAGATCCCAGACCCGAAGTAGCCAGGTTGTATAAGCCTCACGTCCCCATTGTACAATGCCTTTGCACAGATTACAGAGACTTTCGTACATCAGGGACTTGGTGATGATTGCAACTTCTGGCTCCCCTGTGGGTTGTGCTGGCCCTCCCCTATCTGGGTGCTCTGCTTTCATCTTAGATCTCCTTGTTTCTACAGAGGCCACTGCTGCTGGTCCTGACTGCCTTTGCAGATCAGCTGGAGCCTGGACAGTTGTAACATCTGTGGGTTCCGCTGCTGCACTATTAGACTCCCCCTCTTCAAGGCAGAGGAGTGCTTCTTACCAGTGGGGGAAGTGTATTCCTTCAGCATCTGGCCCATTTTACGTATCTCCTTTACCAGACTCCTCATCCAATATGGGTAGTTCATATCTGGGGTGGGCTGTGGGGTAGGGTTAGGCTCTGGGGCAGCAGCATCCCTATGCTCTTGTGCCGTGTCAGGTTCTGGGGTAGTTGTCAGGGTAGTTATCCAAGTTAGTCTCCCCTTCTCTCTAAATGCTAAATAGAACAACACCAGCCACTATATGATATCATTAATATTTAGAGTGGATCTGAACCCTTCAAAAACTGGTGGGGCAGACCCAAAGAGGTGGTTAAAGGGTTGGGAGAAGATTTGCCCTGGTGTCATTTCCTTACAGCAGGTGCCATTAATAAAGTAACCCCAAAAACATACAGTTAGTGTGTGATAGCTCTGAATCTATGTGCCTGCCTTCCAGAGGAAGTTAAAAATCCATGAATTCCTTACCTTATTCACCCATAAAACAAAAAGGATAATAGTCACAGTAGCCTTGGTTATAGGACTTATGTTAAGATAAGGGCCTCCAAATGGGAGAAATATAGCCATGATCATGTGTCACCTCAACCAGGGTAAGTTGGACCACATGATGTCACTTACAAGGTTTCTATAGCTGCACACGAAAAAAATTAAGATTACTCAAGAACTGTTATACTCTTTTTATTTCTGTGCCCTTGAGCCCCACTTGGGCTCCAAAATCTGTCTTGATTTGGGAAGACAGGAGTCTACTAAGGAAGGCAGGAGCCTCTCCTGAAATGGAGAATGTAAACCCTCCTCTCCCCTCCGAATTGCTATAAATTTTAAATTAAGGGGCTCTCAGGCAAAAAAAATGGGACCGGGAAATAACAGTTCTTTAATAGGGAAGAAAAAAATAAAAGGACAAAATAAGCAATGCAGTTCACTAGAACAACACTGACAGAGTCAGAACTCAACCTGATACTCTGTTGGTCAGGGTGCTGGTGGCAGTCCAGTTGGAAATGCGGCTGCAGTCCTCCTGAAGTGTCAGTTGTGGTTCTGTTGGAGCAGGTGGTCCTGTAGAAAAGGGTGGATTCTTCCTCCGAAGATCCAGTGGAAGAAGAGGCAGCTGCTGTTCCTCTGGGAAATCCAGTGAAGAAGCTGTGCAGAAGGTGTTTCAGAACCTCTGGATTATATCTGGGTGGGCGGAACATCCCACAATGGGATGTTCTAGTTCTTATCAGTCATGCAGTGACATTCAATAGCCTGTTATCAGCAGATGTCCCCTCCTGAGGGAGGAGCGACTGTGATCACTCAGAGAGAGAGATAAGAAAAACTGCTCACTTGACAAAAAGACAACTGGGATACAGATGGTAATAGAATACATCTTGCCTTGCAATCTAGAACAGTACATATGCTAAAATATAGGGCAGAAGCCTAGAGCATTTACTGGGGTTTTTTTTTGCCTATCAACCATGAAAAGGGCAATCCTTGGAATGTGATGATTTTGTACAAAAAATGATGACTAATATGCTGAGGATTTTTAAAGATATTTTCTTTCTTTCCACTAACTGAAAATAGCAAATCCAATGGTAGCTTTCCAGTCCTGAAAATCAGTACACTTTAGAAAGCCAATTAAACATTATTCACATATGTCAGCTCCATATTGAAATGGAGGTTTTGGGGGGTTCACTTAAGTTAGCAACATGAATTAAGCATTTAAATTTTAGCTTGTTGAATTCTGTGTTGAATTTTAACCTCTTACTTAAGAAACCTCTGCCATGGCACAAAGGGCATAGGAAAATGAAAATTTCTGAAGCTTTCTGGGATACAGGACTGGGAGATATACTGGGAGAAGACCAGGGAATGCAAGAAACCCAGGTAAAGGGGCTTCTCTGTCTCCAAGTTGATCAAAACCAACAGACGTACTCAGATAAGCAACAAGGGACCAAAGTGCACGCACAAAGGACAAAAGTTCAAAAGTTCAATCATGAGGAAGACCACAACCTTCAGACTCAGAGATCACCAAAGACCCCTGTGCAACCACCACTGCAAACAACACATGCTTACAAGGGCATGGATCTAATTACCATGTGATGCAAGGACAGGCGGGGCCAGGGGTTGAATATGCATGAAAGGATTGTGTAAAGTAATGCATATGGAACATCTTTGTGAATAAAGATGTGGCTCAGACTGGAGCTCGGGGCACAAGTTTTCACAAGAGCTATCTCACTTGTGCTGTGCACCGACAATACATACCTACTTCATAAGTACATCAGGTAGTGGAGTCTATTTATTCCACATATCACTTCAATATTACTGTTCTTCTTTGACAGCACACTCTGGATCTTCCTCACAAGTGAGGTAGTTGATATTATCCAGCTAATTTAAGAACTATTATAGTTATAATGCAATTATGTGGCAAACCCGATAGCTAGAGAGCATGACTTTGCATTGCAAGGTGCAAAACAAATTCAGTGTTCAATCAACCAGAGGACAATTCTTATTTGCATACATGTATAGCCACAGAAGCAAGATACATAGAAAAATAAGGGAAGAGACCCATTTTACATGATGTACATAGACTATCTGACAGTTTAGATCGGAGTCATCATTGATGTGGGTAAGGATGGTGTGCTTTGTTGCCGTGGATATGATTTTCCTGACTGGCAGTGGAAAGATTGGCTGGGATGAATGCTAATAAAAAAAAAAGGCACATTCACATGCACAAGCACAGACATGCATACACACAGAAATACCCAAACCACAGCAACAATCTGGCAATATCAGTATCTTCTTTGGTTGAAATGCTGCCTGTGTTTCTTTCGGTTTTTTTTCCTAATTACAGCTTATCTACTAAACAGTATAATCTAAAAAAAACCACTATGTTTTTATAATAAATAATTTATATACAAGGTGTAGTTATAACCTGCATACATAGCCAGAGACACAGAAACTATATTTTATATGCATGTATTCTATAAAATAAATAGAAGTATATAAATATTCAATACTTAAGGAAAAATGTAGATGTGTCTGTATGTATTTAGAACAAGATTATTTTTTCTTGTTTTAGGTTATAATCCATGACACTCATTTTTATGCACACAATCAAATTTGAACTGCAAAATGTATGTACCACCGTATAAATAAAAATCTGTACAAAAATAATTTTCACTGATATTCTTTACTACCTTTTGATCAGCTGAGGACTACGAATTGCTCAGAATTCCACTCACCAGTTTAAAGACGTAACCAATCCCAAACAAAACACAAGTTTTACTGTCATTCTACAACTTCTGCTGAGCCATAAAAGATCTTTCAAAGTGCTTTGATCTTTCTACTGAAATCTGTACTTAGCTGCATGAGAGGCCCTTCTGATGTCAGCAGGACAATGTGGACTCTTAAGCCTTGGGGCTTTACTGATTTGCCACTTGAGTGCTGAGCATCTCAGGTGCTGTTACAAGAATCAAGCCCATGCCATCTGTTATGAACAAAAATTCAGTTGATTTTTTTCTGTGAGAAAAAAGTTACCACTCCTGCTGGGCTGCTGCCTGTGTTATGGTAATTATGGGTCGTTGTCGTTAATGGTTGTTTTTGTATTAGTAAAAGCCCTGGCTGGGGCGAGGTAATGGCCCTTCTCTGACACAGTGAAGGGTGGGAACCTTCCCGAACAGTAGAAGAGACCCGAGAAGGTGGAGGGGGTTATGCAAAGTGACTCCAAGACCACAATGCAGCATGGGTCCCCCGCTGTACGGAGAAACCCCAAAAACAACGAGCCACCTAAGAGTTGAGAGATTGGAGTGATGTCTGGACGTGAGGAGCCGAGTGCTGAGCCTGCAGAGATGCGGAACACCTTCGGACCCTCTCGCCCTGACCAAGAGAGATGACCCCGGCGGTGAGAGCAGGCCGACTGAGTGGGAGGGGCACCATCTGACGGGGACATCACGCCCTAAAGGCTCCCACGAGGACCGGATCCCCCAGCTTTGCCCCTTGTGGACAGACCTGCGCAATCCTCCTCCTCTGAGTCGCCTTGGGAGAGACGACGGACGCTGCAGACCCGTCAAGCCACCCAATCCTGAGCTGATCACTTTTAATAAAGGCATTAAAAAGGAGAAGAAGTCTCCTGGCCCTGTTTTTTTCACCATCCTACAGTCTAGCTCAGAAATAAAAACTTCATCTTCCCTTCAATGTACTTTAATGAATGAGGCCAGGTCCCACTCTCAGTTATGAAAAAGCAAAACACAGCAATGGTATATGCTTTAACTGTATGCTTATCATGTTCTTCTGTGTATCAGTACAACAACCAGTATAGTGCTTCTTTTGAAGCAGATGACACTCAGAATTGTCAGGTGACTTTTTCATCCTTGGTTGTGTGGAACTTTAAAATAATATTAAAATATAAAGGCACTGCTTATTATTTTTGATGAACCATATCTGTATGAAAGAAATATTCAGACTTTACCAGTGGCCCAGTACAATGTAATAATCTTACAGCAAATGGACAAAAATTGTCAGTTCTTTATTGTGGTCTGGGAGACAAATATATGGGAAAAGAGACAGGTGTAAAGATCTTTGCCCACTCCAGTTTCTTTCTGAGTAGGTTATATTGAGGAAATAATTTGATTTTCTTTTACTATAAATAAGAATATTTATGAAGTACATAGTCACTCAGGATCTCTGGAAGAAAAAAATATGTAGACGAGGTAATGTGTATTAGCATTGTGTGAAACGACCCTTCACTTTTAAAATTTTAAAGGTTCATTAAACCTTAACAAATACAACAAAGGACTGAATAAGGAAAACGGGCAGTGCACGGGGAGCATGTGATTGACTGCCACATGCTGGCCAACAAAATGATTGCTCTGCCTTTTATACTCCTGGTGTTACATCAGCTAACCCTGGCCCCTCCTAAAGTCTGTCAGTCAACTCTTCTTCGCTGTTCATCGGTGGAGACTACTTTCTTGCAATTTGATTGGAGATCAGGTGTTGTCATGCTGTGCCTCCTTAGCAACAAACCTTCCCTATTCCCAGCTGCCCCATGCAAGGAGGCACATATACACACCCTCCCTCTACATGCCCCCGACAACTAAGGCTGTCTGGGGGCAACAAGCAGAGGGGGGGAAGGGGACTGTGGGGAGAACAGAGGACGTCTAAACAACAAACTAAATAACATAACTACACATCAATAAAACTTCCCTTACCATCCACACAACATATTATTCCACAGTTGTGAGAGCCAATCCTCACATTACCTACTTATGACTTTTTGTCTATTCCCTACTATACACACTTGAAGCAAGTATTTTTCATATGTGTTCCAGATGTGTATGTGAATTAGTTTCTGCACCTTTTGCTTTGTGAAGATACTTGTCCTCCCTGTTCCTGTTACACAGCCTTGCTGCATTTAATCAAAACCTGCTTTTCCCATCTTTGTACCACTAAACTCTGTTCTGGGGGTAGCTACTTGCTTCAATTTTTCTCCTTCTAATGTAATATTTTAGGAAACCCTATCACGAATGATAAAATGTCTGTTCCAAGTTGTCTATGTGTTAACACTTGTATATATGTTGTAAGACAGAACAAGGCCTGTGACTGT
Source organism: Melozone crissalis (assembly GCF_028551555.1). Classification (NCBI taxonomy): domain Eukaryota; kingdom Metazoa; phylum Chordata; class Aves; order Passeriformes; family Passerellidae; genus Melozone; species Melozone crissalis. The sequence continues at coordinate 787,079 of NW_026535814.1, forward strand.
ATCTTGAAAAAAGTCACACTACTTGATACATAAAATTCATAGAGAATCGCAGCCTCTCCTCCAAAGTTTTGCATGAGAAAAATTAAACAATACAGACATGCGTTCTACTTAGCCTTCTTCTGCAGGCTTGGATGGTATGGGTAAAGAAATGAAAAATTTGGTTTCCATGCGCTCAGTCAGTTTTTCTTCAAGCAACCTATTTTAAAGATTTATATTTCAGTCTATAGTGCTTTGGTCCTAGAAGAACAATGTTTCTTGAAACTAATTTCTGCTCATCCAATGTTTATCCTTTAATTTCTGGAAAAATTAAAACTTCCATTTTCCTTCAGATTTGCCTTCTAAGAATGTGGATTTGTTGGATCAAAGCAGAGAAAACAACTACCACCTAATAATTTACAAGACGAATCACAGTTCACTAAGCAAAAACCTACATATTGACTCCTTAGGGCAAGGTGTCAGACTTCTGTTCTTAGGAGACAGTGGTTGGTGAAGCAATAAGAGGCATAAAGGACCAAGAAAAATCCAGAAGAAAAACAATTCTTTTCAGGGCAGTAAATTCAAGACACAGTTAACTGCTTTGAGAATATCCTATTTACACTGGATACCATATGTAAAAAAACAGTTATTAATATGAAATAATAACTGAAATCTGTGTTTTGCTAAACAAATTTATCAACTCCTGATGCCTGTACTGCTTATTCTGCCTTTGATTTGAAAAACTACTTGGATCTTACCTCCCTGATACTTTTGTACAAGTGTTTTTCCAGAGTCTAGAGGTGAGATGACTATGAAATATGTCATAGGATGCTTTATCTGTTCCAGAAAGAAAAAAGGTTTAGGAAATTCATGGCAATAAGCTGTGAGAAGGAGATCAGTATAACATGCCGCACAAATAGTGAGCCATTTTTGACACCTGATCTGTGGTTATTTTGTTATTTAAATTAACTGGAAATAGTCACAAAACTCCCATCCTCTACCAGACTTTAACCAATACCATGAAAGCAGAGAAATAATTTTGCCTTTTACCTATGTGGCCTGGGAAACATCCTGAAGTTGTATTCCATTATATTTTCTTGACATCATATCCTTTGCTGGTCATGATCACCTCTGGTAGTTCTATTTTACATGCCCTGGATGTATGCACAAGAGCAGACTGTGAATATTCTTGGAAATAACAAGACCACTGATGCTTTAAAATAAAATGTAGGGGAGATATATCTGGAGTGTTACTGATAGAGATTGGAACAAAGCAATTCTTCCTAAAGTGTCTAATTTCAATACCTTTAGAGCAGTTTAATTTTTGGTCTTTACCTTTCAGAAAATTCTATCTCAGGAGTCAGAAAAACAGTAAAAATAGTATTTTCACCCATGTGGCTCTCCTCCCATCACCTGAGGACAATTGCTTCCTATTTTAAGATTTTCTAATGCTTAGTCCAGACAATAAATACCATGATGGGCACCTGCAATGGAAAGCAAGACCTGACTAAAATATGAGTGGTACTCTCTTAGGCCTGGCTACATTGGTACATTAAGCAAAGCTGGTTCCTGTGGAAGAGCATTTCTTACTTAGGAATACAGTAACATGTCTTTGTGTCCACCTATAGTGTAGAAAAACAACTGTTCTTCAGTGACTGATGATTTAAGGCCTTTTTCTGTAGGAAAGGCATTTTGTGCTGTTCTTGTGAGCCAGCAAAGGCCTCCTGATGATAAGGAAAGCCCGTATCTCTCCTGAGGAAGACACCAAGGTTGTCACCCTAGAGACGTGATGAAGGAGAGAAAGTTAAAAGATACAGACTCTAGCTGGCTCACAGAATGACGTGGCTTCTTGATCACCTACTAAGAACTTTGTTTCTTTCTTATAACCAATAAACAGTAAATGTGCCTATTAAATGTAAATATCTTGAAAAAGTATAAAAGCAACATGTTGCTATAATAAATCTCTCTTGCACCCTTCTGATGGAGTAGTGGTATTTTGTGCTGTGTCAGGCTCTATAACGACATTTTTCTTTATGAGGCATTTCTGCCAGATGGTTGCATGCTTTATGGAAGATGTTATGCAGACTTTCTTAATGAAGTCCTAATTTTGCATACTGACACCCAGCAGCACTGCCATACTTCAAAGTTTCAATGTTTTGATTGATCTCACTAATCATGTTGAAAAAATCCTCAGTAGCTGGTTGGGGGTAGATCCTAGAGAAAGTCAATACATTTCTGGATGAAACAAGAATTTAATGTATGTGAACAAACTTTTTTTTGCAGTGTTAGTTCTGTTTTCATTTTGTAGTATTTATAACAATAGCTTTCTTCTTGTCAAATCACCCATTAACTATAGATCACAGCAGTTAATTTCTCCAACTCTCTGTTACATGGTTTTGCTATATTTGTTTAACTGAGAGGTTTTTGATGCAAGCAGAGCTGTGTCCTTGACACTGTAAGTGCTCTTTTTGCCTTAGGGAGACTGGTGGTTTATACTCCATTTCTGAATCTCACCCAAGTTTCTGTCCCTTGGGAAGTGGTCAGATTTGCCTTGGGATGACTAAATGTGTTTATGATGAAAGTTGCTAAACTGACACAGAAAAAATTTCTAAGATGATGTAAGAAACGTCTTTCTTTCTCTAGACTATACTTCTATGGATATGGAACTGCTGATAGGCAAGGGTGCCTTAAGGACACCAGGAAAGGAAAACTTGATCAATGTTTTAAATTGGCTATTGACACAACCTCTTCCATTGCTCTTTAGGCATCGACTCCTCCAGCCCTACTACCTTTAGGGCTGTGGTGGTGATTCTCACAAGACGGAGGGGAAGGCTACAAGCTGAGCTTTGAGGACGCATAAGGTCAGATGGTGTCTTTTATCATGGTAATTGTCCCCCCACTACACAACTCACTCAGTTAAAATACTCACCTTCCCTTCTCCTGGGGAAGGTGTGATATGTTATAATTTGCTCTGCTATGCTGATGTGAGAGGCATAGTGTGAGCTGTAAGGTCTTAAAAGGGATTGTATACCATCATAGAATTCTGAAACGCCCCACCGACACATTCCTGAGACCTTTCATCGGAGGACTGATGGAAGCATGCGATTGAGGTATTGCAACAGATCCAGAATTTGTTGCAAAACACAGTGTAAAACTCCCCCACCTCCCATGCAGGGGAGGTCCCTGCACATTCCTATCCAGACTGAATATACCTCATCCATTGAACTCTTATGTTTCATGGTACTCCCCCCACTAAAAATACCATAAGAAGAGGATATTTTTTAGTTAAGTCCTGCAAGGAGATTCAGTGCAGAGTAGCACCTGTAACTCCAGGGACTGTATGCCTCAAACACTTGAGGCTGGATGTAAAACTCTCTTCCTGTCACTGTGACTATTTCTGCTTCTCTCTCAGCATGGATGGGAGGGATGGTAGTAAAATCAGTAGCCAATTATATTAAGCCCAAGGCACTGACAACCATTCAGAATAAAATTAAATGCCAGCATACTGTGGGAACTGATTCCTTTCTTCTGCCATCTCAAATTATGTACTTACTAAACAAGAAGGACAGAATCTATCGTAAAGCATTAAGAAAGAAGCTGGTTGAAATGTGTCTTAGGAAGATTAATTTCCAGTATGAATTAGTACCCTTTCCTTCCATGAATAATTAGAAATAAAATAATTCAGCTGAGAAGATTTTAAAACCTAAGTTTCTTCTCCTTTCACAAGATACATCCTACTATAGATGTAGAGTAATATTAATAGGGTATCCTAACCAGAGCTCTAACATAATCCCATATATTAAAAAGAACAACCCAATTTTCTTGATGTCATAATAGTAAAAATATTTACATTTTTCTTATCATATGAGGCCTGATTTTTACTTCTGTATAATAATTATCAGAAGGTGATGGTATGGCACCCTAATGTAGCTCCAGAAGCCATGGTGACATATTCTTTAATGCAAAAAAATTCCTTCTTCTTTTTAATTTTGTGAAGAAAATGCTTCCTGATTAGTTTATTTTTGGTTAGTTTACTACAGCAACTAGATGTAACTTTTCTATGGCAGCTAAAGCAGATAGTGTGAAAAGGTAAAGTTAGGTCCTGGGCTTCTCTTCTTTGTCTAATGCTAAAGGAAAGGTTTGTGTCCTCTCACCACTGCTTCTGACCGCGGTTTTTGAAAGTCCATCCAATATCTCTTGAAGCATTCTCCATGGGTTCCTGACTGTGACCCTGAACTCTTCACAGCACTTCAATCCTTATGGAATTATACTATTTCAAACATTTCCTCACTGCTCAGTTGAAACACTTACCATTGCATACAAGAAAATTCTGATACATGCACTTCACATATGATATGCTTTGTGGTGCATGTGCGGAGTCCAGTCCTTTCAAGGATATCAAATCTTTAATTGAAAGGCACACAATTTGTCCAAGACTTACTGGATGCACTGGAAGTGTGCATGACAGTGCTGCAGATCCCGTGGTATACTTATAGTTCTTCTCAGAAGCATTAACCTGTACAATGTATGCTTTCAATAGTGCCAACATTCCTTTGTTGTTGCCGCCGTTGTTGTTGTTTTGTGGTTTTTTTGGGCAGGGGGTTGGTCTCTATTCTTCTTTTAAACAAAGGAAATATCTTTTTCTCAGGGCTATTCATATCCTAGAGCTATAATTAAAGACACCCAATAATGTTATTTTCTAGTGCCATCTACCTCACACTGTTAGTTAACTCCCGCACAGCAGTAGAAGCATCATGCATTAATATAAGTAATTTATTATTCCAGCACCCATGCCTTCTGTCATGAGAGAGAAAACATACAAAGCAAAATCTCAGTTTCTCTGCTCACTGAAGTAATCTGCCAACAGGTAAGTTGTGCTTCTTGCCATGATTTGACATCCAGGGCTCTTGTTTTTTTCCATGAACAGTTATACTATCCCTGGACATTGATAATCACCTTCAGTAACTAATTTTCTGTGCAGAAATCTACAGTATAAGTGCAGGGACTACCTAATCTTCAGCAAAGTGATTCCCAGTGTCAGACTTGAAATTAGTTTAAGGAAAACAATGTAAAGAAACTCTGAAAGGAAGTAGAAAAACAACCTTTGGAAGTACTAGTCTGGAAGGCAGTTAACTAGCTTTGATTTGAAGCTGGAGTTATTTAATATTCCCATTAAAGGGCCTTTTTCAAAAGGAATATGAAGATGGTCATGACATGCATAGGCAGGTTGCAGGTAGGAGGCATTATTAGAACAAAGGTGGATCAGATCACATAGGAGAACTACTGAGCCTTGAGATGAAATGGGAGGAATTTTTAAAAGTATACATAAAAAGTGTCTTGATTACAAATAACCAAAATAATTTCTGCTATTAGCTATGTGGAGAATCAGCTGAAAACAACAGATAAAAACATGCATGCCTTATCTGGTATGGCTGGACTCTTCCAGTCTGATGCAATGACAAAGGTATCAGATGTTACCGTAAGATCCATGAAGAAAAATATTTCCAGAGGGGAGTGTATATGCAACAATAAAAGGCAATACTATGACCTCATCTAAAGTCACCCCATCACCCAAATCCATGAAATATATATTGAAATTCTGCCAGCATGGAGAAGTACTAGTACAGTGTGATAGACTTTGGGATTCAAGCATGCTGGCAGGGACATCATAGAATCACAGAATGTTAAGGGGTTGGAATTGACCTTAAAGATGATCTAGTCCCCAGCCTCCCTGCCGTATGCAAGGACACCTCTCATATAATTCAGACCAGAAGTATGGCCACAGGTCAGCTTAGGCTATGGGTGGAGGAGCCCAAGCTCCTTGAGATCACCTGTAGCAACTTCTTAGATAAATTCTAAATGAAATTTGGTGTGGTTTTAGAAAAGTGTTGTACATTAATTTGTTTTATTTTATGAATATGCAAATAAACTATTCACTGATGACCAAATAAGAGGTACTGAGGCTAAAGCACAAGACAAAAAAACCAAATAAGTATAAACTGGAATTAACAGCTCTAAGAAGCAAGACTAACTAACAGTGTTGTAACAGTATATGGGCAGAACATGTTAACAGAGGCTAGTTTGTTGGCAAAAGAAGTGGGTTCCCTTTATTCTGTTGGAGACACTTCCTGATATACATTCCTTAGACAGTTGAAGAAAATAAGACAAATATGCAATGAAGGTTTCTTGTCTTCTCTGTGACTCGAGGAAGAGTGGTACAGCTAGTACAAGAAATATATTCATATGAAGAGGAGATGGAAAGGCATATCTGTCTTGTTTCTATTTGTGGCTGAAACCTTACTCTTTTCAAAGTTCTTTTTGCTTTTTCTGGAAAAAGTCATCTGGACTACAAGCAAATGCAGGGGAAAAGAAAGTAATTGACATAATTACTGGTGAGAAGTTATGGGAGGATGGTAGAGAAATTAGGTCCATAAAGGCCAGTTAAGAATCACTGTGGAGCCAGGGAAAAAACAAGGGCTGATAGCATACTAGTTCTGAGTAATGGGGTGATCCTCTTCCCAGAGTTGTAGGCAAGGCTGGTGGACAAGAAACCTGTGAAGCTTCCCACTTGATTTTTGCTGTGCATGGATTTGTAAGAAATGCTTACGGTCTTACCCTTTCCTTTAGTAAGCAGATTAAAATGTTTCTGTCACACCTCTCAAAGAGCAGTGTCTGAGTACATGTAATGCGATGCTCTGCCTAAGGTCACTGCTGGCTCTGCACATTCATTTCTAGAGCTACAAAGTGTAATATCAAGAGCTAAGAGTTCTGACTAAGTATTTAAGTCACCATAAGATGAAATCCATCATGCCCATTTTCAGGTTGCATCTTTTCTTATAACCCTAACATGAGGACAGCTGCATTGCTAGGAGCTGTTGCCAGAGAGCTGTGACCATCTCCTCCTTGGCCTCCTGTCTTTTGTTTATCTCCATCCCCATCTCCAAGGTTTCTGATGTTTTACTTGCATCTTTGCCTTCAGGTAGATGTTTTGGGGTTGAAGATGAGGTAAATCTGGCTTGTGTAGCAAAGAGAAGTGACATGGTGAATATGGTTTCTTTAAGTACATGGTAAGTGAAAAAAACAGTCATTCTCACCCTGGTTTCTGTTTGGTTTTTATCTTGCAATGCATTTTACACTTTCTTGGCTCTTGCACTTCCAAAAAAATAGTTGCCTATGTGGACCAGATACTGCTGGTCATCTTTGTGAAATTTTGCATGTCAACCCAACAAGGAATAACTTTAATTGCAGAAAAGCACTGAATTAAGTTTCATTTTGAGGGCAGTACAAAATCATGAGAATTATGGAAGTGTGATTTTTATGAAAATAGCTATCTTGACTTTCCAATAATTTGCATAAAAAATATCAAAATGGGTGTTAATAATAGGTCAATCCAACTTAAAAGAAACAAACTATTTGGGACTGATAGCACATCAAAACATAAACAGAACTTTTACAAAGAAGCTTTAAAAATAAATTACACAGATAATGTTTAGATCAAATGGCAAATAAGCAGGGATTTTGAAATGCGTAGCATACACTAACATTACTCTTAGCCAAAATGATGCTTACATGAATCATAATGAACATGACATAGTATCTGGCCAACAAAATTTAGGAATTGTTAGCAAAACTCAAGTCAACATAATTATCAAACTTCTAGTCAATCACCAGTAATTTGAAGGGATAAAAATCTATGGCTTTGATGTATCTTGGCAACTGTTTGACTAATTTTTTTGATTTTAAAGTTAGGCTGACAAACTCTTAAGTATTTAAGAAAAATTTTGAGTGAACTCCCTTCATGGCCTAATTGTCTGTAAACAAGTGGCCTATTACACCTTCCCACTACTCAGGATTAGCCTTTTACTCTAGTGTGCAGAGATATAGAGGTTGGGTACATGGAGGAGCTGTCCTTTGCAAATAATAAAAAAAAAAAAAAAACTCAACCAAAACCTATTTGCTTAGTCTTTACAGTCATGAAAGTAATGATGTTCTCATTTCATGGATGAAAAGGGACACACAAATACCCTAAACAAATAATTCACAGTTAAATCAATCAATGAGACATCTCTTATGTGAACAACCAATTTACTGGCAGACAAAGGGGCAGAAAAAGTCTGTTCTATACACAAATGACATCCAGAATGTAGATGGAAAAAGAGCTAACATGCAAAAGAAAATATGGCATAAGAAACAACTCAAAGTGTGTCTATTAGTAACCAACACTGTCACTGTAAATTACTCTTTATAGATAGTCAACTGTTGGTTGTAAAAAATAACTTTTTTCACATTTGGAGGAAGAAGTAAGCAGAAACCATTGTGAAGTGAGATTTTTAGTGTTCTTTTAGATCTTTGTAAGGCCCAAAAAAACTTGCTTGTTGTGGCTTTTGAAAGGGCTTACTGTTGTTCTTGTACTCTGAGTTAGATGCATGGGAGAAATTCCAACAAGATATTCTCAAGAGGTCAAAACAACAAAAAAGACTTCACTGGCATATTTGCAAATTCAGAGAATTTTGGCAAAAGGTTTAGAGCAGCGTTTAATCAACACAGAGCACTTCTCAAAGCATTAAGTTACCGCATTCAACTTATCAAACTCTAAGCCTGTTTCAACTTTAAGCTACTCAGAAATTCTGAAAAGAGAGAATTGGAAGAAGAATAAAGAGAAAGAGAAAAATACAGAAAAGTTGTAGAAAAGCACACATATAGCTACCAGCTCCTGACTTCCAGCAGTGTTTACTCTACCTCTTCTTGGAATTTTTATCAGCTAAAGAAATGTGCTTGCCTCGTGTTCAGCCTTCAATACTTGGCTTTCTTGGGTCCTTCTGAAGTGGGACTTCTGACCTTCTGGCTACTCTGGGCCTGGACGGGGGCTCCAGGGACAGGGGTGAGGCATTGCTTCTGGTGTGGTGGGAATTGACAGGCATTGCCAGACTGGGATTACAGGTCTGGGGCAGGGCAGGATGTTCCTTGCCTGAGCAAGGCCTGAACTCCGCACATTCAAAATGTATTGACCCAGCAATCCTTTGAGTCTCTTACAATGTCCAAATTTTTTTAATTGAAGTTTACAAAAATGAAAGCTACTGGGCATGGACATCTTGTCTCATCTGTAAGTCGAAGGAGTTCTTTTGTTAAAATTTCAGGCTTGCTCTTTTTCTGCCAAGATAAATTATGGCAGGATATGACTCATCCCTTTCTCACTAGGGACTAATACCATCTGCTAAATTTGGTTTCAGAAAGATTTTGTGCCATTTTTTCTTTCTATAAATCTCGTCTCAAAGCATGGGTTTTTCTTTCATAGAGGAAATCATGATATGCCAAGAATTTACTCTCTTACCTAAAAATATTGCCAATTTCATAAAGCCTATGAAGTTAGTGTTGAAATAAAGCATTAGTAGATTCCATAAATTAATATTAAGATCACCATTTACCAGGAGTTCTAAACTGGATGAGGACACTTCCTCAAAGACTATCAGCAGAAAGAGGGAAGCAGTTTTGTCAAGAGTCAAGATATCATTAGATTTTAGAACACCACAACTGTTGCCTGGCTGCCTAAGCTTCTCTTTTCTACTCTTCTGATTGACATTCTCCAGGTGATGGGGGCTGCAGACTGGTTGCATGCCCAGAGGAAGTGATGTAGTCTATGGGTAGACCTGGCTCCATCCTTGGTGACTACATATGCAGGGATATAATGTTAATCTAGCAAAAAACCTCATGAAAAAATTCTGTTGTTTCCTTTCCCTAGAAAAGGCAAGCAGAGAAAAAATCCTGGCACTTGTGTATTGCCAACTACCTAAGCAATTCAGATTCAGTTGCTGGGTATTGTGGCTACATGCACCTCCTTTGAACAAACTACAAAATTGTAATAATTTAATTATTATTGTGATAACCATACATTTCTTATTCTGCTCACAATTGTTTTTACAAGAAACAGTACTGTCATGTTGACAGTGTTTACTTGTTTTTATATGTATCATATTAGCAGAGTGGATGAATAAAGAGTGTAATACATACATATTTCATACATTTTTTCATATGATCTACTCCATTTTTTCTTCTTTCAAGATGCCAAAAACTGCATCATAATATTCACAGATATATTTGCTATTTGAAATTACTAAACCAGTAATTCCTGTGAATTATCCTTACTTGCGTGCTGTTTGTTTTGCCATTTTGCATTTGGAGAAGTTGTGCTATTTCATATGAACAGCATCCCTTTCTTAGATTGAATGAACATCTTATTGTGAATTGGTTTCTTGTTGTAAATTTAATTCTAATTGATTATTGGGGGAAAAAATAGGAGGTTATTTTTTTTTGTCAATACTCTTTCCTAAAAAACCTACTTTCTAGGTGCTTCTGAGAATAGCTAGAAATTTTTTCAAAGGCTGCTCAAGGAAAAGAACAAAAATAGAGTCAAATGCATTTATTTGAAAATGTGATCATAAAATACTGATAATTTTAAATCAATATGTTTATTCTGATGATGATTATCATTCTCTCTCCATGAGGTTTGAATCTGAGAAAAATGACAGAATTTTTAAAATAGGGCTCAAGACTTGAGCATCCCAATCTCCATACAAAGAAATGAACTTGCCTCGTAAGGAAGAGAAATGGATTTTGATAGGGCTGAACTCACCAAAGTTTAAGAAAAGTAAAGCGCCCACTGGAACCTCTAAAGAACCTTTTTTCTCCCTTTTTATGGCAATGAAAATGTTTGTGTTGCAAAGAACTAGATGTAATATCAATCTGCATATCTTCAATCATTTTAGCCTCACTCTCATGAATGACAGCATAAGATTGATACCTGAGTACGTTTCAAATCAAGATTTTTTTTCATAGGTCCTGTCATGAGTGTTTTGAAGACAGTGTTTTCCCACTGAAAATGGTGTCCCTTCTGCAAACATTAGGACAGTCAACAATCTATTTTTCTATAGCATTTCTCCAAGGAATAAGAAAATTATCTATAGTATCCTGAAAAACTAAACTTGTGTATTTAGAATTGCACCTAGTAAAATAATTTTCCAGACGTATAATTATCAAGATCTGACTTGCTAGGTGTAAACATCAAAAAATATTACACAAATTGTGCTGCCCTATAATGTCCACAACTTTAACACAGGAAATAGTTAATGGAACAACTGTCTTCATATCCTCATGTGACATCACTCACTCAAATCAATCTGTGCCAATTTTCATCTGATCCTCAAGTGAACTGTCTAAGGGAATTAATTCTTATGGAGGATTGCCATACTTCTTAGGCTAAAAATAATTTCTGTGCTACACAGAAGGGTGGCATTCGCTCAGAAGAGAACAAATTCCTCTGGCCTTTATTGATAATGAAGATCTGAGTTTCTAAAATTTTCAGTTCTGTGAAAACTTCTAAAATTTTCAGCCTGTTCAGTGTAGCTGGCTTCAAAATGGTTAGACTTTATAAGAAGTAGTGCAACCAAGATCAGACTAAATGCCTCTAAATTGCTATTGAGCATTCAGAGGAAATTTATTTTCTCCATATTATGCCCATGATATAGCTTGAAACGATTTGAGTGTGTTTGGGTGCAAAGTTAGTATATTTTTCCTTTTGATTGTACTGTACAAAATTTAGTCCTAAAATCCACAATTCTGTCTGTCAAGCACAAAAATGAGTCATAAATGTTGAGCTAAATAAAAATCCTACCAAGTCTAGCAAAGATTAAAGTCTACCACATACTAAGTTTGAGTTCTGAGTTTTGCCTGACTCCTGATATTTGTGTACTACACTTTCTAAGTATGTGTATCTTGTAAGCAGCATCCTTTGAAACATGGAATTTGGTGTTTTTCACATGGAGCATCTCTGGTTTTTTTTGTCTCCATCTTTTTTTCTTTCAGATAATTGTGGAGTTTTTCAGCAAAGACATGAAAAGTAGGAATACTAACCCTGCTAGATAAGTAATTTGGTTATTTCTGCTCCCGAGTCTTGAAACTAGTTCATTCTGGACTGGGTGGTAGCTCTGTCCAAAACCAGTTTCACTGGGAGCAGGGAACCAATATGGTTTCATTGAAATTCTGCTACAAAATCAGTTGGGAAACAAAAAGTCATGGTACCAATAGAAAAGGCAGGAAGAATCCACTTTCAAAGTTTCTAGTCTGAAATGTGGATATTGGGAGACCTACCAAAAAATCAAACAGAAGTAATAAACTGTCACAGACAGACTTTTCTATGTCTGATTCTTTACCCTGCCCCAAAATAATCTTAAAGGTGAGACACAGCACAGAGGTTGACTTAGTAAACTTGTTGGGCTAATTGACTTGTTTATGCCTTAGACTAGCACTGATTAAATGGAGCAGAAGCAGGTCATGTACAAGGAGGAAGAGAAGAATGGCAGGGAGAAAACCACCCTGTGAATACACAGAATACAAGATAGAATTGCATGACAGAGAAGACTGGATACTTGTATTGTGGTTGTATGGGGAAAGCACAAGCCAGCACATATCAAACACATTGTGAAGATTATTCACACAAATAATGACATGTACTATCAGCAATTCTAAACTTACTCTTAAAAGCATAAGAGATAGGGTCATCTATGTGTGCATAAACTTCTCTCTGCTATGTTGTCCCCACAAACAGCAATATAGAAATATTCTGATTTAGAGGTTGTGTCTAGATTATTACCTTTCACAGCCATCAGTGAACTTACCCTCTGTGATAGTTTTTCAGTATTTTCTTCATTTTGATCCTTTTCAACAATTAGTCCCTAGAACACTGGCTTAACTTTGCCTCCATGGAAGTAAATTTCACAGTTCAGTTATCTTAATCTATTTTTTATGTTCCAAGTAATCAGAGTTTGCAGCCTCGTGTTAATTTTTTCTTCCCTTTAATACTTTTCCAAGCCAAGAAGCCTAGACTGTTTAAGTTCTTTTCATACAAATTCCTTTTCCTATGTAATCATACTTATTGCTCTTTCCTCACATCTTTGTTAGCTTCTATTACATCTTTTTTTTTTTTTTTTTTTCTGAAAGGAAGAACCAAAACTTCGCAGAATATTCACGCCATAGAAGCAGGAGAAATTTAAGCCATGACATGATAATATTTCTGTGTTTCTTCAGTTATTATTTTCCTAGTACCTCTGGATACCTTTTTTTTTTTGTCTCTGCATTTAATCCAGAGTGTTTTTCCAGTGTCTTAGCATTTAATGTATAGCTCATCACTGTACACATGCAATCACAAATATTTTTGCCCTAGTTGGACTAATTTGCAATGCTTGGCAAAAACTTTTGGTGGCAAGATAGATGCAGATGAAAAACTGTCTCATGACAGAATTCAAACAGCTTTCAGAGATCATTTATGAAGATGCTAAATAGCATTAAATTCAACATTTAGCTTGGTAGGATCTTCTTGGTAACATCTGCAGGAGGACAACTAGACAGGTAAGAAAGTAATAAAATCATGAAAATGTAGAGCTAGACTCTTTAAATATGTAAGGACAAAAAAGTATTGAGGAAGTAAGAAACAACAGCTGAAATGAGATATGGCTTAAAATCCTGTTCAAAAGTAACAGATGTCAAGTGCAGACCACTGTAATGACCTAGGCATGGACTCAGACCAGCAGGGTTACTGAGACATTTATTGAGAAAAATGAGCTGCTTTTTTACATTTCTTCAAGTGTATAAAAATTCATTTATTTCCTGTAATATATGTTTTGAAATAATTCATGCTATAGAGAGATTGTATTTTATAAAATTGTGAAATCCAAACGAGTCTCTGACCAGAAGCAGCCCAAAGACAGATGTCTGCTTCAATTCTGAGATTCCTGGAGGTGACAGGAGAACAATCCTCAGTTAGCTTATGAATAGATGTGCCCAGCTTGATGATCACTGCTATCCCGAGTGAAAGGAAGACGCCTAAGAACGATCATTGCCCTGTTGATAACATAAATCAAGATAGCAAGAGTTGATCATTGCCCTGTTGATACCATCAATCGAGATAGCAAGAGTCACCAGAAAGATACATCTGAATATGTGACTTCCCTGGACGCGATTAACACTGGCTATCGACCAGGAAACAGTGATTGTCAAGCTCTGCATAGTGAAAGAAGTGGTCTTGAATATGCAGAGTTACAAAAGAAACTGCGATTCCTCTGCCTCAGGCATAATAAACTGTATAAAACAGCCCTGCAAAAAGCAGCTTTCATAAACGGGGAGGGATCTGATGCCATAGAGGCTGGATCTAGGTTCACCCAGTGCTGACCCTGTGCTTGATGCTGTGTCTTTGGCTTTGGTGGTTTTGAGGACTGTATTTTGGTCCCGGAAAAAGACAAAAAAAATATTTTTGCATTTTGGATAATATGGCTTCTCGATTGATCATTTATAACATTTCCTTATATGGTATTTTTCCCTAAGCAAACCTATCACACATTGCCATGTCAGCAACATACTTTCTTAATGCCCTTATAGGGGTGGCCACATGCTGTTCAGGTGTCTGGCAGGTTCTGGCAAGCTCCTATCCAAAGGGCATCTGCCATGTGGCACGTCCTCCCCCCAAGGTCATACAAAGACAAGCTTCTCTGCTGCTATGGCATTCCGCAGGCATGTTCTGCAGCCTGTAGCCCAACTCTATTTTGTCTCTCATTACAGACCAGGCTCCAAATGAGGACACAAAGAGTAAAGGGTAAACAAGGGAGGTCAGGGATAAACAGACAGTTTACTTGAATTTATTAAAAAAATTCTTAAGGTAAGAAGGAAGCCCATGTGAACAGGTTTGTGTTTCATCCAGTGTTGGGTGTTCAATTTGATTTACATCATCACTGACATTGCTGGTAACTCTGTGGACATCAGCAAAAATCCCTGAAAAATCTTTAGAAGTCACTGTGTAAATTCACAGGTACTCTCTGATCCTGAGCCTCTAATGCAATTCTGAGCACCCTCTTCAAGATAGCATTTCAATACAGGGAGAGAATACTTAGAAAAGAGGATCAGGGACAGTGGTTGGCAGATGCCAGGACATAAAGAACAGATGGGCTCTGAAGAGGCAATGATCTCACTACTGATGGTCTGGCCCCTCAAAAATCTGCTGCCAGCCATGCTTTGCAGTATACGTGAACCTCAGTTTGCGAAATACCATTATCCGGTGTCCTTCTTCCCCTTCACATTAGCTCAGATTCTACCTCTCAGCTGTCCTGGAATGGGCTATGACTGATCAAAATTATTGTACTGCAACAAATAAGCTGCAACAAACAAGCTGCAACAAACATTCTACAACAAATTCAAAGGACAGCAGTCCATTAGAAAACATACCGACCAGGAAGACACCTGAATTTTCAAGCCTCAGGATAAGACAATGCAGTAAAAAGGTCAGTAAAGTCTCTTTTTAAATTTGTGATGGATCAACAGTGTGCATCTGAACTTATAACATCAGATATTTTGCTGCTTAGCAGTATTACTTCCTGTTATGGGACATTTTTAAGGGATTAAATTTATGTAATTTTATTTAAAGTTTACTTTTTCCTCATAAGGAGAAAAGGCAATATGTTAGAGTGGAATATTGTTACAATTTTTTTCTCATTTATGACATCCTTCTGTAGTTATTCTAAAACTTATCATAAAGCAAACAGCAGCACAGGAGAAAGAATTTCTTTTAGAGAAATGTTGTTAGAAAAAAAAAGTATAAGGATGCCTGAACAAATAAAAGAAAAAGTAATAACTCATCTACCCATTCATATCTTAGAAAAGCAGTGGTGTATTAATTTCCCTTTTTGCCAGAAGTACAGTGATTGTATTTTGCAGTCTATTAGGAATTACTTCTCTTCTTGACCCTGCTTGTCACCTTCTTTATATTTCTGTTTTAAAGTAGAGTCTTGGGTTGACTATATGATGCTTTTATATCCAATCGTCTTGTTCTGTTATGCTGAATAGTAAGTTTTGCACCTTTAAGACTTGTTGCAGAGAGTGAAGGGGGGAGAGAAGAAGCGCACAATTTTTTTTTCCAGACACTGTTCTCACTCCTCCACATTCCTGCTCCTGGACTGTGTTGTTTGCAGATGGACAGACAGCATGATGGAGTTCTTTTTTGTCTTTAGTTAGTTTAGCTAGCTGAGGCAAAGAAGTTCCCTGGACTGTGTTTTTTTTCTTTTCTTTGGACCTCTTGAAACTGCTCTGGACTGAACACCCAGGGGAGCACCGGCAGCTGCACCTGTGGCCCACCAGGCCGGGCCTGGCCTGCGACAATTCCAGCACCTGAAGGACTGATCAGAGACTGAGTGAGCTGAGCTGCAACCCAGGGACGGGTTTTTCTCAGTTTGTCATCTCTTTTGGAGTGGCAAGGGGTTTTATTGGTTAATATTGTTTAGGTTTTATTGTTTAATAAACAGGTTTTTTCCACTTTTCCCCAAGGAGGTATTTTCTCCTGGACCGGTTGCGGGGAGGGCCGATTGAATTTGCTTTCCTACTGGAGGCCCTTTGGGGATTCTCTCCCAAATTTGCTCTAAACCAGGACAATGAGAAAAATAGGCCTAAGAGATTAGTGGAAAAAATTTCTTTGACGAGGAAGTAAATTCTCAAGCCATTAAAGAGGACTGAGCAAATCTTTGGCCTGTTTCACTGTGCACAACACTTCAGTGTTTCAGTAGGTAACTAGCAAAAACTGAACAACACGCTATAACAAACCAACAAGTTTAATTGGTGATGCTGACTTGTTCCATATCAAACCAGAATAGTTCCATCTCTTTGGGTGAAACTCAGCTTACTTTTGTGAATTTCCCAAAACTTACAGTGCTTTGGAGAAGTTGCCAAATCTGAAAAAAACAGGTTTTTCTACAGTTCTCCACATACTTTTTTTTGAAACGCCTACTGTGTCTGTTCAGCATCCATATTTTCAGAGATATTCCAATAGGACTAATGTAAAAATTAATCCACAAACATCAGAGGTTTTTGTCCAAAAATAGGACAGAGGAGTCCTTTTACTTTATTTGAATAAAGGGAGAGGCCATGGGGCATTTCCCTGGGGTGTCTTAAATGTTTGGAGGACACAGCCTTCTTTTTTATCCTAATTTCCCAGCCGCATTTCCCTTCTCTCTTTCCCCATTGGCTGAGGTACTGGAGAGGTACAGACTTCCTGATACACTTGATACCAAAGATTTCCCTCTAATGTATAACCTTTTAAAATTTTTAGTTCTTACATAATTTAGGGGTTTTTCTTTCATTGTTTCTTTCATCTTTCAATATCTAATTTCATTTATCAGTAAACCGAAAGTTTATTTGTAAAGGCAAATATCTTTTTCCATTCATCAATCAGTGGAATCCTTCCCATTGTTTCTTTTATCTCCCAGTGCTACTTTTATCTACCAGCAGACCTATAGTTTGTTTTAAAGACAAATCCACTATTCCTCTCGGGATTATGGAGTGACTTCACCTCACCATGTTGCTAATTGTGCACAAACACAAACCCACAATTATTCCTGTAATCTGCATGCAGATATCTTTTAATTATTACCTTTTTAATACTTAAATTTGGTGAGAAAAAGGAAAAAACAGGTGAGGGTCAGCATTCTGACAGTGCATGGAAGATGTAAAGTTTGAAAGCCAGCCCTGCAAATATGTCTGGAATTAATGATTTGGGAAATTGGCTTAATTTAGTCATTTTGTACTATTCCCATCTGTGCAGAGCTGGAAGAGGTTGCTGGACAGGGCTGGTTGTGTAACCACGATCATCACGGTGATGTACTTCTGAGTTAGCTGAGGTCCTCCCATGGGGCAAATGTATTCTAGCGTTTTATAGATTCCTGGTCAGCAACACAAGAAAACCCCAAAATGCAGCCTGGCACTGAAAAGGGGAGTATTTCTGCAATGAAAAAGATGTGAAAATGTAAGCATTCAAGTGAAAATTCAATCCTTCACAGTATAGAGCTTCTGTGAAGTCTCTTAAATGACCCTTTTTATCATGGCACCTTTCTGAATAGTGACGCCAGATAAGAAAAATAAATGTGCATATACAAGTAGTTGAGTAATGTATTAGTCATGTTTGGCACTTTGTTTCTTTTGGTAAACTGACCTTATCCTGGGAAAAAAATGCAGACTGTTGTTAGATGAGTTTTGCTGAAAAGTCTGAATTAGCAGTGTGTAAGGTTTCTCTATTGTCTCATTTTAAATAATGGTCAATCAGAATCCTCTTTTTCCTTCTTCTGTGTTCATGATCCTGTGTCGATAAAGCAATGTGATTTGCTTGCTGTTTTTGTTATTCTTGTAATTTTCTGATCAGATGGTCTGTGTTCCATGCTTTAACCAACAAGCCCAGTTTGCAAGAATTACAGTAATTGTCCAGTGGAAATGTGATAACTTTAATTACTTTTCTGCCAATACAACTTTGCTTAGATTACAGACTGGGATCCAGTTTTTAAAAACTGTGCTCATCATGGTGTAAATGCAGAAACACCAAAGACAGTATTATTGCTGCACTGGAGTGAAAGTCCATAATGGTCATCAGTGGAAGGGTGACAGGGCTCAGGGGAGTGACAGTGGGAAAAGATATAGTCTGGTTGTGAGCAGAGAAGTGGAACACAGTCGTCAGACCACCTCACATTGACAGCTGCACTGTTGTATGGTTGTCAGCAATTTATCACTGCTGCTCTGCCATTTGCTTCAAGAAGACTGCTGCAGCTATATGATATCAATGAAGAATCAGCAGCCTGAACACACCAGAGGAAATACATGTGACATTTCTTGAGCTCCTCTGAGTGAACTGCTTTTGTGCCCTCACACTGGGAAAGAAGCGTCCTAGGGAAGTTCACAGGAGGAAAGGAACCTAGATTGCTGGCTTATAGAGACATGTTTCTAGGATAAAGACTTTAATTTTACCCTAAATATGTATGTGAAAACCCAGGGCACCAGGAATATTTTCCTGGCTCCTCTGGGGTGCCCTGACCCTCAGGGGAGCACTGACTTTGTCCCTCATGTATGGAGAAAGTTTCCTAGACTTCAAGATATATTAGAATCCACAAAAGTGTGAAAGAGATTATAGAGAGTAGTGTAAGAGTGTGATGGTGTTCACAGGGTTTTTCAGGTGAGGGAAGAGACGAGAATGTTGTCTCCATGTTCAGAAGGTTTGATTTATTATTTTATGATATACATTACATTAAAGCTATACTAAAAAGAATAGAAGGAAAAGTTTCATCTCAGAAGGCTAGCTAAGCTAAGAATAGAAAAGACAAGAATGATAACAAAGGCAGCTGCCTCAGACTCTCTGTCTGAGCTAGCTCCACTGTGGTTGGCCATTAATTACAAACAACCACATGAGACCAATTACAGATGGACCTGTTGCATTCCACAGCAGCAGATAACCATTGTTTACATTTTGTTCTTGAAGCCTCTCAGCTTCTCAGAAAGAAAAAATCTTAAGGAATGATTTTTAATGAAAAGATGTCTGTGACATAGGTGTATCACTTATCTCTCCTAGGTTTTGGGATTTTTAGTATATTGTGGATGGAAGGAAGATGGAGGGCACAGGGTGTTGTCCTGGATTTCTTCTTCATCCTTCTTTTTCTTTCTTCTTCATGGGTTTGGGTGGCGTTATGTAATTGGGCAGAAAAGTCTGCATTGCGGGCTCTTTGGGATCAGTTTTGGGTTAAAAGGGAAAATAATCTAGGTGACAGTTCTTAATTGGATAGTTTAGTCTTAAAAGACCTTGTAACAAGAGATTGTTAGCCATTTTGTGCTTTCTAATGAAAAGCTGCCAAACTCACAGTTGCGAGACTGTTTTACTGATAAGAAATAATAAAACACCTGAGTCCGAACATGTACTGTCTCAAGTGTCTTCAATCCAGACGCAGAGAAACTGATATATATAGACTTATAAAACAAACGTTGTGTGCTTGGCTTAGGTTGAAAGATGTAGTTGGGAGTGTGTATTCTATTTGTCATCTGTAAGAGGTGGGGCAGTTATATTCTGGTAATTGTGCAGTTTTCTTTATCTCTTCTGCAACCCATCCTCCCTCCAGGGAGATATCTTCTGTTAATGGACCATTGAATCTTACTGCATGACTGATAAAATTACATCATCCCATTGTGAGATGCTCTGTCCATGGGGAGGAGCCAAGCATTCTACCATCCTACCTGAATATAATATGAGATTTGGAACACCAGAGACAGCCTTTCCCCACTGTATTCCCAAAGGAGCACCGTTCTCTCCACTGGATTCTCAGAGGAAGACCAGGCCCATCTATACCACCACTAGACCTTCAGAAGAAAACTCCACCCTTCTACGGGATCACTGCTTCAACAGAACCACTTCGGTCACTCCAGGAGGACTGTAGCCACCATTTAATTGGACTGCTACCAACACCCTGAAGCACAGGGTGTCAGGTCGTATTCTGACTGTCAGTGGGGTTTTTTTTGTTTGTTTGTTTATACTATTGCATTTCTATTTTTAATTTTTCTAGTAAAGAACTGTTATTCCTACTCCCATATCTTTGCCTGAGAGCCTCTTCATTTCAAATTATAATAATTCAGAGAGAGGGGTTTACATTTTGGATTTCAAGGGAGGCACTTGCTTTCCGTAGCAGACACCTGTCTTTTCAAACCAAGACAGATTTTGGCGCCCAATGTGCAGCACAAGGGCATTGAGAGGAAAAAGGTGAAAAAGGAATGACTGTTCTTAAATAACCTAATTTTTGTGTGCTGATAAAGAAACCTTGTCAAGTGTCACCATGTGGTCTAGCTTACCCTGGTTTGGGTGGCACATGGTCATGGCTATATTGCCCCCATTTGCAGGCCCTTATTTAAACATGGGTCCTATAACTAAGACTACTGTGGCTAACCCAATTTACTCTATGGGTTAATGAGGTGAGGAATTAATGGATCTTTAACTTTCTCTTAAAAGTCAAGCACATGGATTCAGAGCTATGACACAGTAACTGTATGTTTTGGGGGTTACTTTAATCATGGTACCTACTGTGAGGAAATGATACAGGAGTAAATTTTCTTCCAACCCTTCCACAAGCTCTTTGGGTCTGCCCAACCAAATTTTCGAAGGGTTCAAATCCACTTTAAATGCTAATGCTATCATAGAGTAGTTGGTGTTGCTGATATGCCTGTTAAAACTATTCTATTTAGCATTCAGAGATGAGAGAACATTAACCTGGATAACCACCCTGACACCTATCCCAGAGACTAGGGATGCTGCCCCAGAGTCTGTCCCTGCCCCACAGGCCACCTGAGAAATGAACCCCCCAGACTGGATGGGGATTCTGGTAAAGGAGATATGCAAGATGGGCCAGATGCTGAAGGAATACATTTTACCAGTTCGTGAGAAATCCTTCCCCTACCTCAAAGAGGGAGAGTCTAATGGTGCAGCAATAGAACCCACAGATGTTACAACTGTCCGGGCTCCAGCTGAACCACAAGGGCAGCCACAGCCTGCAGCAGTCACCCCTGTGGAAACAAGAAGGTCTAAGATGAAATAAGAGCACCCAGACAATATGGAATAAGAAAGGAGGGCCCTCACAACCCACAGGGGAGCCAACAGTTGAGATCATCACCAAGTCCCTGACGTATGAAAATCTCCATCTGCACAAAGTCATTGTATGACGGGGGTGTGAGGCTTATACAACTTGGTTACTCCAGGTCTGGACCTTATGAGTACAGGCATGCAACTGGATGGTGGTGAGGCAAGGAATTTGGGACCCTTGACCCGGGATTCAGGTATGAATCAGGTATTTTTAAGGGAGCCAGGGTCCCTTTCCCTCTGGGAGAGGCTTTTAATGAGTGTCAGAGAGAGGTTTGTCCACAGAGAAAGAATGCAAGAGCACCATCATAGAATGCACTGGAAGACCCTTGAGGAAAAGGTCCAGCATCTGAGAGAAGTAGCAGTATTGGAGGTACTCTTTGGGAGGGATGGACAGTATGATAATGACCCTTACAAGGTCAGGTGCACAGGGCAAATGTTGGGGAGTCTGGCAAATCTAGGGCCATCTCAATACACCACCTTCATTGTAATGATTAATGCCAATAAGAACCAAGAGAGAGAGGGGTCTGTTGCCAACAAGCTTAGAAATTATGAGAGCCTGATGCAGGCTCATGTCTCTGCTGTGATTAAGGACCTCAATGAAAAGATGAGGGAGGTGGTGAAAGAGGAGGTGAGGAGGAACAGTTCCCATATTTACAGTGCAAGTTACAGCCCCCAAAACCAGAGCCCAATGCTTCCCAGCTAGAGAGAGAGAATATGCAGCACAAGCTGACCTGTTGTTCCTGTGTGACCATGGGGAAGACACGGGAAAGTGGGATGGGAAACCCACTTCTGTCCTGGCTGCACGGGTGTGTCAACTCAAGGAAGGAAACACTAATCAAGGGAACTCCAGCAAAGTGAAGGTAGCCTCAGCCTTTCATGGCCGAGCTGCTGAGTATGATCTGTCAGATGCCCTTGAAGGAACCTCTAGTATGTATGCCCAGGAAGGAAATCATAACCAAGCCTAGAGGGACACTGCCTCTAGCCATGAAGAAACATGGGAAAACTAGATTTTCTGGACAGTGTGGATACCATAGTCTGGCACATCAGAGCTACAAAAATATGGCGCCTTAGTTGATACTGGTGCACAGTGTACCCTAATGCCATTGGGACAAGTGGGAGCAGAACCTGTTTCCATTGCTGGGGTGATGGGGGGGATCATAGCAGTTGTCCTTGTTGGAAGGAGCGGCAGAAACATCCTGTTGTGACTGGCCCAGAGCTCCTGTGTATTCTGGGCATAGACTTCCTCTGGAACAGCTATTACAAAGACCCAAAGGGACTCAGAAGGACTTTTGGAATATCTGCTGTAGAGGCAGAGGATATTAAGAAATTGAATACCTTGCCTGGACCATCAGAAAACCCATCTATAGTAGGGCTCCTGAATGTGGAATGGCGACAAGTACCAATTGCCACCTTGACAGAGCACTGCTGACACTATCAAATGAATCAAGACACTGTGATCCCCATTCACAAAATGATCCATGAGAGCCAAGAGGTGGTCAGTAAGGCCCACTCTGTTTAGGCTCTCTCTGCTGTCAGTGGTGGTGAAGCAAATTGCCCAGTATACTTTTAGGTTTAAGACCAGCAAGTGTAAAGAAGCACTAGGCCCTGTAACATATTTGAGGGTAAAGTTTTGTTCATCCCATCAGAATTTCTGCCAGCATTTGAAACAGAAGAGCATGGAGCCTAAATCTTTTGGAATATCCATACCAAGCTTCCACATCACTAATATAACCAGGGAGCGGGTGGTGTAATTAATTGCCACACAAAAGCATTGCTGAAACAATGTTCCTTAATCTCGGGTTGCTGTTGATAATTGCTGCCCTGAGATGCATAGGATGTCTCTGCTTCGGCCCGCACAACTGAACAACAAATCTGGACTCCACTTTTCGGTCTTGAGGTTGTTTATTAATTCTTATTTATAAAATTTTCTTTCTGCCCAGCGAAGATCCACTCTGCAGGGCAGCCACATGCACTCTGACCGCCCCCGAGGTGGTGTTGTCCTTTTATACTACAAACTACATATATCATATTTACACTTAATTCCCAATACCTATCACCTATGTTAGACAGTGCACTTCTACTCTAACCAATCCCAAAGTGCCAACATCACTGCAGAAAATGGAGAACAAGAAGAAGAAAGAAGGCTAGACACACCTAGATTCCTCCATCTTGCCCCATAACCCCCACACCAAATATCCTAAAATATACATTTTCACCCTGTGATCATTTTGTTATTACACTATTCAAACCTGTGTGACTTTCATGTCCTCATACAAAGTTGGCAACTTGCTCCAAGGGTCAAAATCAAATCCCCAGGTATTCTAGGCAGCATGCCAAGGTCTCCGAGACCTCCAATAGGGTCCTTGGCAACTCTGGACACCCGGAGGGATGTACGAGTTTCGACACCTTAAAAAAAAAAGGGGCAGAGTGGCAGTGGGGGAACCCCAAGATAGAATTCTTCTGGACTTCTCTTTTAGGACTCATTTCCCCAGGTATCCAGAGATAGTTCCATGAATACCACAATAGTCATATTTGTTGATCTCTGACTTCACTGAATCATTAAGTAAGAATCATTAAAAAGTCATTGTGTATGAGCAGCCAGTATGACAGGATATCAGGGAAGTTGTTTTCTGAGGAGGAGAGGTACTGAAGTGCCCACTGTTTAAAGGGTTGAAAAGCACTGATTTTGGGTTGCTGGCCAAAGGAACTATATACAAAGATATAGAATTATCTAAAAATATGATAATTGTTTAATAGAATGAATACTTTTTTTCTCTCTTGCTTGTTTGCCATCACTTTTGGAAGTCTGTGGATCAGTTCTGTGGAGTCATGTATGTAACACTGTGGAAGGGATCAGTGCACTGACAGGGTAGGCACAACAGACTCCTGCAGTGGGAAAAAAAGCTGTGGACATGGTTTTCCATACATCTGTGAAATCAGTTTTGCTGCTGATAATGAGAGCAAGAAACCACAATGCTTGGCCTAAATGCTTTGGGCATTGTAGCGGGCACTCCAGTGACAACAGTAGCAGCACTCTGAAACTCCTTATGTCCTTCCAAATTCCTTATCTCCAGTCCCTGTCCCAAAAGCGGCTTCCCAAGATTGACAAGACTTCACTGGTCAAGCACAGCACCTTGTGCCTGTAGTTAGAGCCACAAGATATTTGATCGCTTACTAAGATACTCTGAAAAAAATGCTGCAGTCATTAAAGGGCTGAAAAATAATAAAAAATAAATCATTATCAGGGCAACCTGACCAATACCACCATGAGCTCTTCATGCTGCACCTCGTCCTGACAAGTTGGAAGACAGCAACATATATAACCATGTGACAAGTACAGACTAATCTGAATGCTAATTGAAAAAGTATAATCTTAGAATAATTTATGAACTGAATAAATTTAGACAGATATTCCTGAATTTATTTGATTTTCATCCTCTTTCTATGTTTCTAAAATCTGTTTTGATGTTAATTCCCTTTCTCTAAGCTTGTTTTAAATTAAGCAAATAATCAGTGTGTTAAATTATATTGCCTTTTTTCTTTTTTTAATTTGCACCTTTTTTCTCCTAGACAATCTACATAAATATGAATGAAGCCTTTTTGGAATAATAGGTCATAACTGTGAAAATGTATCATTTTCTGTTCCCATTGAATTCAATGGCAAAATTCCTACTAGCATTAATGAATCAAGAACTGCTCTCTCAGTGTAACAGTATTTGACTGTAATGCAGTAAAACATGCTGGTTCCCATGAGAAACCAGATATGATCAGCTTGTGCACACAAAACCACACTCATTTAGAATTCTTATAAAAACTCTTTCTATTTCTCAGCACTGTAGAGCGACCAAGGCCAGCATTACTTTTTAACTCAGGTAAATAAAAAAAGAAACCCCATATTTGAATACGCTGATTTACCTCTAAGTTTCAAAGATGCTTCAGAAGGTACTTAGCTTTGCTTACTTAAAACTTTTTTTCGAAATTTTATTTATTTTACTTTAATGTGAAACTGTGGCACTGAATGGTGCCTCTAAGCTGCTTTGCAAATGGAAAAGCAAGGCTCTTTCCTCTGCTGAAGTCACTGGGGCCAGTTCTATCATCTCCAGTGGGAGTTTTATTGGCTCTAATTGCTTATCACCATGGTACTTGAGGATAGACTCATGGTTCTATCAATTTCATAGCTTGCATCTGCAATATTTGAATCCATAACAAGTGTAGAAAATGCAGAGATGCATAGCCGTGCTGTACCAACCACTAATGAACAACTGAACCTTGTTAGAACTTTTTTTACCAGAATATTATAGGAGGATACCATCTGTCTTTTACTATGATGATGATGACATCCCTTTCTAGAGTTCTTGTGTGATACATGTCCTAATAAGGTCTCTTAGGTTCATTTTCTGAATGAAGGGTTTATGAAGGGTTTTTGGAGGTACCATAAACACCAGGGGAAAATATGTGTAATGTGAAGCAATTAAGAAAGCAATAAATTTATAGTGATAACAAAGGTGAAAAACAGCAAGGACTGCCTGTGACTGGGTCATGTGAGGCAGCTGTCATCTCAGAAGCTCAACCCTGTGGTGCAGGAGCTGGAGGAGGTACCTCTGCTTTAGGAAGGACTCTTTGGTACAGATCTTGCAAAACACAGCTTCAGCATCTCTGCCTGTGCCTGCTCCAATGCTGTAGCTCATAAAAGAGCTAATTCATTGTCGGAGTTTACACGAGTGAGACTGCTTGGTGTCTAGACATTTCATTAAAATACCACAATCATTCTGTAATTTAACTTGTTTTGATTTGCGCAATGCTGCTTTGAGCTACTGAGTAAATGAAGAGCTGTCTGGCAGTGTGTGCTGTGGAGTAAGGCAGCCCAGCCACAAAGTGAGGAACCTGCAGTGGGAGAGAAATTATTTATATTGGAATGAAATTGGGTTTCTGATTCTTTTAAGAAGAAACCAAGAAGTAATAAGTGGAAAGTGAAGCAAAAGGTGCTCTTGGGCACTAGAAGATACAGAGATTGTATGTGAAAATCAGATAAGATGTTAGGAATGACAGAAGAACGAATCAACACAATGGGATCCTTACTGTATAAAGTACATCCTTACCTAAGAATGATAACGTTCATGGGACAAACCTTTTCAGGTTTAGTCTTCAAAAGATAAATAATCTTAGAATAGCTACAGTCATAAGATAAATACTGAAGGTCAAGGATCTAAAATGTAGGAAACAGCTTCAAAGGAGGATTTTTATTTAATGAGAGCAGCATAGACCTTCAACAATTTTTTTTTCCATTTCATCAAGGAACAAAAGTCTGCTCAAACTAGTAGCACAATAAGAGCACAGAGAAGGTTTCCTAGTTTTAGATAAGGAATTATGTGGATACCTGGATTATATGGAAAAATTAAGAGTTTTTCTGTTTTACATGAGGAAATTTGCACAGTAATGGTAGGACTCTTGTCATTCAAAATGCAATACATTATTTTGATTAAAATGTACAGATGTTTCTATCAGTTTCAACTTAATGAAAAAAAAATCTTATTCACCTATATCTAGGTCTCCATATTTTACATTTGTTCTTAAGACTGAATCCCCATAATCTTCTGAAAATCTGTAGAGATCCAATGGGGAGCAAAAGAAAGTCATAGGATGCCAAGATGAAAACAAAATGGGCATTACTTAAGTTGATGAAGGAAGGCAGTACAGAGATTTACAGATTAAAGCATTATGAATGCAAATGTTTCTACAGTATCTCCTTCTTGTTGTTTTGAATGTGCCTAGTAGAAACAAGTCTATAGTCTTTGCCTCCATGTTCAGACTGAGATACTGCTTGAGATCCTTGAAGATGGAGATCTGAGCTGATGATGTTTTATAGTAGAACTTGTAAACAGCCTTTATTATGTTGCTTACTTAGCAGATAGTTAGCACTGTCTGGATTGTCTTATAATGTTTTTTTTTTTGAGGGATCTGAATGTTGATCCATACATTTGTTTGATAAAAATAATTTGTGTGTGTGAAGACCTCATTACCACCTGCAACAACCTGCATTAATGGTGTAAGACAGAAAAATTTTGCAAATCTTAGAGAAGAAAGGCACAATCAGGAAATCTGGAAATCGTGTAGATATGAGCAAAGGTAAAGGAAAGGTCATTAACCAGATCAAAGACCTATGGCAAAAGACATAGGTCCCAGGTTGAGCCAGAGTGAGAGCTTCCAACAAGATGAGATTAAAGAGAAAAGTGGTGGAGCTATAAGAAGAAAGAAACCCCCAAACCTCTGGGCATCCAGAACCAATACCTCAGATCTCAAAATAGACTTTAAAGCTAATTATTCCATATTAGTCTGTGAAATTAACAAATTCTTCTCCATTATGCAACAAGGGGCAGCTTCCTTTGTTACTGATTAAAGGTTGAATTACACAGCTGACATGAAGATTAATATTTTGGTCCAGCTGGTACTTTTCTGTGTTAACACATTGAAGGGAAAAAAACCCATAGAGAACAAAACCATGGTAGAAAAGTATTGATGCCAGCTGGTCCTGAATCCTCTCATTTGACAAGAAGCAAGTATTTGACTCATAATTATCCCTATTCTTAAAAAAAAAAAAAAGTACTTTGAATACACCATGTTACATGTTTTTTCTATACCAAGTATGTAGTTGGAACTGGATATTATGCAAAACTATGCTAAGATTCTCAGTTACTGACAGAGTCAGCTACTTTTTGAGCACTTGAGTGGTGGGAATCACTAGATGGCAGGAGAGCCCCGAGGGGACCGGCCTGGACCATGCTTGGGTTTGGTTTCTCCTTAGCACCAATAAAAATCTTCAAATGCACTGGGTTTTCTTTTTCTCTGGCAGTAAGAAGCAGGTTCACTAATTTTCCTTCTGTTCAGAGAACTTTCAACCTTCCAATTTTCCCCTGTGTAGATTTGTTGATTTAAGCAAGGTTGCATTAGGGAAAAAATTATACCCACTGTCTCTGTACTTTTGCAGCACACCTATAAAGGTTTTAAACACTATCGGCACCGTAAATGTATGAAAAATTGCCTTATTCCACCACACACCATCATTTACTCCAGGATGGAATATCCACTTAAAAGTTTTTTTGATCTTTTGGCCTTGATTTAAAATAACATGAGAGGAAGCCCAAGTAAAAACAAAAGCAAAGTGAAATTAACCCTCAATGCCTAGCAATGCATGAATAACAGGTCCGTTGTAATTTAAAGTGTATTTGAAATACTTTTGTTATGCATCCTCTGGAAAAAGAATTTATTCCTGAAAAATGTATGGCATACATGGGAACTGAACACAATTATTAATTTCATGCGCTCTTGATATAGTTATGATTATACAGCTGTAATAGATTTTCTAGTTTCTGATTTGCTTTCTACAAGTCCATAACCCCCAGAGATTTTTAATCTTATGTTTGTTTTTTAAAGTGCTTTGAAGCATACAGGTTTTTTGCCCTGTGTTCACAATGTTTACATATTCTTTCTCAGAGTAGAAATGTTTAAAATTGTTAAAATATTAGCTCCAATAAAAAGAAGAATTTGAAACCCAGAGACCTCTAGCCTGCCCAGACATGAAACTCAGATTTTTATGGCCTATGTAACAATTCTGTTGTGCCTGGTGCAGCAAATTCTGAAACTTGGAATGTTTCTGCATGACTTCAATAATAATATGGATGCTTGATATCTCCATAACCCTCCATATAGGGTTATGAAGATTATTTTTCTGTCAAACATGTTTTAAACAAAAGTGTGAAATTTTGTAACAGAAACAGAACTTATGTATAAGTCAGAGGCCAAACAGCACAGCCTCAGAAACCTGGAGAGTATTCCTGCTGCCCTGTAATCCAGATCCTGAAAATGTCTTCTAAACTTTTTTCTTTTTTGTTTAAGCCACTCTGTGCTAATCTTTTTATTGAACTAACAGACTTTGTATGATTTCATTTTAATATCTTGCAATTTAGAATTCCTTATTACTGCAAGTAACACAATAAATCTTATAAAAAGTCCTGCAGATCTGAGTTGGACTCAGACCAGAAGGTCTGCATGATGATGTAGTTTGTACCAGAAATGTGTGATATAAGGCAGAAAGTTCCAAACTACAGTAAGTGTGAGTGCAGTTCCTTTCCAGCTTCTTAGAAATTTAGCCCCAGTGTAAAAAATTTTGTTGCACGTGTCTTGGTTTGAAAAGACAGGCATCTGCTAAGGAAGGCAGGAGCCTCCCTTGAACTCCAAAATGTAAACTGCCTCCCTCTGAATTATTATAATTTTAAAGTTAAAAGGCTCTCAGGCAAAGATACGGGAATAGGAATAACAGTTTTTTACTAGGAAAACTAAAAATACAAATGTAATAGTACAAGCTACAAAAACCCCTAGTGGCAGAGTGGGAATATGACCTGACATCCTGTTGGTCAGGGTGTAGGTAGCATTTCCATTAAATGGTGGTTGCAGTCCTCCTGGAGTGACAGAAGTGGTTCTGTTGAAGCAGTGATCCTGTAGAGGGTGTAGATTTCCACTGAAGGTCCAGTGGTGGTGTAGATGGGCTTGGTCTTCCTCTGAGAATCCAGTGGAGAAGACAGCTGCTCCTTTGGGAATACAGTGGGAAAAGGCTGCCTGTGGTCTTAAAATCTCATATTATATCCAGATAGGAATGCTTGGCTCCTCCCTCTAGGCTGAGCTTCTCACAATGGGATGATGTAACTTTATCAGTCATGCAGTAAGACTCAATGGCCCATTAATAGAAGATATCTCCCTGGAGGGAGGATGGGTTGCAGAAGAGATAAAGAAAACTGCACAATTAACAGAGGATAACTGCCCCACCTTTAACAGATGGGAATAGAATATACCCATTTTCAACCTAAGACAACATGTGAATTCTTGCATGCAATTTTGTGAAGGAAAGAATTTGAAGCTAAATTTTGTCAAATGAAGCATCTCCTCCTGAAAAAAAGCAAAATCAAAAGAAGATTTAGAAAACCTCTGTGATGACAGCTCATTAAGGTGTTCTTGAATTATGTAAGACAGCTGCACAAACATGATCTATAACTTTTCAGTCCCACCAGTCAATAGCATTTCTAAGCAGCAGTTTAGTGAAGTGTCCCTGGAAGACAGGTAATGCTTATCTGCCATGGAAACCACCTAAAATAACACAGCTACAAAAAAAAAAGTGGCAAGAATTATGGCAGACCCATTCCTCCCAAGTAACTTTCTATCCAAAAAGGCCCTGTTCTCTTAGAGGTACTTACAGACGCAGCAGCCTTTTTAGACAAGTACATTATTGCCACCAATGCAGCTGCTTGCTGCAGAGAATTTGGGTCAGATGAACAACTTCTAGAGGTTTTCTAAATCTCTGTTGGTGTCAGCATGCAGCAGAGTTGCTAAGAAATGCAGTTTTAAAAATGGTAAACTTTAAATTTGTGCATTGAAGTAACTTTAAAACCATTGCAAAAGCCAAAGTTGGGATGTCTCACATCTTTGATGTTAAGATTTTGAGCAACACTGATGTTCCTTAGCAAAGCTACATTGGACCTGTCTTTCTCATTTAATCCCACTGCTGTGGAAATAGTCAAGGGAAAATACAAAGAGCGGACTCTAGTTAAATTGATGATAAAGACTTCACTATGAAAAGGAAATAAAAGAATCCTCCTGTTTTGCCTATGCACAAATGGTATGAGATCTACAAGGACTTTTAGGACTTTTGACTGCATAAACTGATGTTTTGCTTTGTGTTTTAGTTCTTATAAAAATCTACTTTTTTGTTTGAAATACCTCTCTTATGAAATATCCCGTCAGAGGGGTTTTTCCTGTTGGATTGGACAGCTTTCAGGGGGCAGCCCAGTCTTGCTGTCGGTGTCAGGAGCTTGGTTGGGCTGAAGAAATTGAGCACCGCAGCATTTGGCGCCCCACACTGGGTGCTGACTGTAGCCTGCTCTGCGGCCACGGGAGCTGGACAAATGCCGGCTAGTCGCTCTGGTGTGTGGCTGGAAGGGGCCACAAGATCTGCTACTCCTGGGTTCTCCTCGGAAACCCCTGGGTAGTGGTGCCGTCTGCTACGAAGTTCCAAAATGAAGGAAGGAGAGAGCGGACACTCATGTAGACGCCAAGAAGCTTTACTTCCTAGACAGGACCAGGGATGGTCGGGCTTGGAAAAGCACTGATAAAGGGAGTGGACGTGGTAGGAGGAGACATAAGGTAACCAATAAACAAAGATCAGGGGAGGAGTGTGAGACACATCTGGACCAATGAGGATCATAAAGGGGAGGGAAGAGGCTCTGGAGCAAATCATACATTGAGTTAGGGATGATTGACACAGAAAGTTCTCAAAATAAAGGAGGGCGTGGTTACAATGATAGACAGGGGAAGTGGGCAGCACCAGAAGGGAGGAAAGAAACTTATAAGGGCATAAAGGGGAGGATCAAGGGATCAGTCATCTTGAGGGCCAAGCCATTTGCGGGAAAACGGGGTAAACAACTTGGGGAGAAACCATTGTGAGGAAATACATGGGGGGAACAGAGGACCAAACCATATCTTAAACTTATAAAAGGGATAACTAACTTTACAGCTGAACTCATATAAATACTTTTAAAACACATGACTCCACAGTGGTCTTGGTCTTTTGGTTTTTGGTGGTGGGTTTTTCCACTGTTTTTTTTTTGGTTTTTCTTTTAGCATTGTGATTGGAACTTGGTTAGCTTATTTTGCAGAATTACTGCTGCAAATTAACTCTGTAACTGCCAAATTCATATACCAAAGCTACTGCACTGTGTATCCGAACTTGGCTTTTACAATTTTGGATTTTCTCAATTTCTATTTCACTTTGCCTGTTCTGTTTAATTTCTCCTAAATCATTATATATAGGAACTCCTAAACTTGATCCAGTTTCTTTGGGCAACAAGAAGAAAATTGGTTTTATCACTCTAGAGGTGCAGCTGCTAGACCAGTCTCCTGACAATTTGGTGTGTGCTGTGGTATCAGAGACTAAACCTAGGGGTTTTGGGCTCCCCTGAAATGTGTTTTCAGCTTCTGTTGGGCATTCTCAACATTTACACGGTTCTTTCATTTTCCAAAAGGGATTTATCTCTTTTTCAGTACACTCATAACATTCATCAACTTCATGGTGAGTACACTTTTCTCTTTCTTTTTTTCAACACTCTAATTTTGTTTGGATCTCTTGGGATCCACTGGGCAGCTGAATACTCCACTGCTAAATACTTGTTACAAACAATTTTTCTTACCATTTTCACCATTTCTTTTCTTTTTACTAGTTCTGCTGAGCTTGTTTCAGCAGCATCACATTCAAAGCACAACCAGGCTTTCCCTATAGGGCACTGTCCTAGGAGTGGCTGCCTAAAAGTGGCAATATTGTGTGCTATCCAATACACTCTTATTTTTCTGATAAAGGACCAATTGGGAGAGGATAACACAATCAGGGTTAGAACTGATGTGGACTCTCGACAAGGAGCTCACTTCTTCCTCCTCATAGAGGGGTTGGTAGCATTCACTGCACGGCTCAGCTGGGCTTCCCAGAGCACCACCAGCCATCAGAGCCCTCAGTACTACCCTTCCCAAGAGTCCGGTATGGGTCATCTTGCACAGCCTGCCCCCCCGGCCTTGCCTCTTGGGGAATTTTACTGAGGAAAAGCTTCCAAGCTCTTTAGAGTCCCTTCTACCCGCTTCTCTGGTTAAACCCCTCTTGGTCTGTTCCCTACCAATTTTGGTTTCCCCTCCCAGGGGAGTGCTCTGTCGAGAATTAACCTGGAGTCTTTAGAATTAAATTGGGGAACTTAACCAGAATTACTTATTCACAGTCTTAAACTTTTTACCAACATAGTTTACACAGAACCATCTTGAAACATTTTAAGCAATGTTAGAGCTCTGATACCAATTTTCCCATACAGTTCAGTCTTTTTGATTCTTCCTTCTGAGAGTCAACTTTAAATCCTTTGGTCCTTTTATCACAGTATACTCAGGTGATTTAGCTTGTGAAGCAGATGAATCCTTATCCAGTGCCTGGAGGTGAGAGTGGTGTGGACTCTGGCCCAATGCCAGAGGGAAAAACTGGGAGTCTGGCCCAATGCCAGAATGCCAGGGAGGAAAAAAAACCTGATGTTGAATTCTGGTCCAATGCGA
Organism: Melozone crissalis; assembly: GCF_028551555.1. Lineage (NCBI taxonomy): Eukaryota > Metazoa > Chordata > Aves > Passeriformes > Passerellidae > Melozone > Melozone crissalis. Next base: position 820,653 of record NW_026535814.1, read on the forward strand.
GGGGGTGAGAGTGATGTGGGTCCAACCTTTTTCTTTCGGTCTGCACAGTCGAATTAGTAATGAAGAGTACCTGAAATGAGCTTTCAAACATAGGCATTAATGGTCTGCTATTTTATGACTTTATCAAAACTCAGTTTCTCTGTTTAATGTTATTGGTAATTTCTCTTTTTCCATAGCTTGCGTGCTTCTCTCATCAACTTCTGCATACTCTGTATTTTGCAAGGAGTTGTATTTCTGTCAGCTAACTTAACTCCCAAAGTACTTTTATTCTCCTATTTTTCTGTGTATTTAATTCACTGGTTTTCTGTTCTATTTTTCAAGATCTTATCTATTTATCTCTTGCTTCTGTTTCTTACTTTCACTTACAGCTTAAATACTACTTTTCTTTCAACCCCTTACACTTAATTTTTTTTTTCTTACACCATTCTTCTACATATTATACTTCCTTTTAAGGAGATGTGGTAAAACTTGTAATGCACAATTTACATTACCTCTATTCTAATTAGTCTATATTCACTCTCTTTTATTTCTCATTCACTTTCACACATTCTTTCACACCCTCAATACACAAACTGGATCATCATTGCTAGAAAATCACGGGTCCCTGTAGCCCCCCCCTCACCTTGGGGTTGCCCCACAGGTCTCAGTATCCCTGGGCCTCTGAAAGGGCCCTAACTCTGGTTGCCTCTGGTGCACATTCACCTGTGAGGCTGTCTGCGTGTCACTCACGCTCTTACAGCTACAGCTCCCTCACACATCTGGGGAGCACTAGTCTGGTTTGCAGGTCACACACACACACTCTTTGGCCACAGCCCCCACTCGCCCGGGGGACAGTATCCTGGTATTGCAGGTCACACACACACTTCCACTGCCCCCTTCCCACCTGCCCGGGAAGTTGAGGCTGACTTTGCTTGTGACTCACTCTCACACACACAATAAGACAACAAAAAGGTACCTTTTATTTTCACATCACTTATTACAAGTTTAGTGTTACTGGCCAGTTTTGGTGCTATTGGATATCCTTTCTACTTAGCTGTTTTTGTCTAACTTCAGATGTTTTTCACTATACTATACTTCTTAGCACTTTGTTGAGACAGGACTTATTTGCTCCTGTATCTACTCAAAAATTCTAATTCTTCATTTAGGGGTCCCACCTCAAAGTTTACCAAGGGCTCTTCTAGATGTTGCATCGGGTCCCCTAAAGTGTAAAGACCCTGACCCTCTAATCGTCACCTCTAAGGATAACATTATAATAACTCTTATTGAAAAAAAGTAGAAGGAGTTTCTCAGTTTTAGAAAATCATGACTGCCAGTGCAATATAGTAATTTTGTGTTAACCTCAGTTACTGGTGCTGTTACTGACTGTCTATAGACATATTGAGCCAGGCAGTGTTTGACTGATTGAGGAGACCAAATCATGCTTCTCCTGGTGTCAATGGCAAATTTGATTTATAAGGAGAAGGGACAGGATTTTTCTCAGGACACTTAGGAAAGGGCGAGGGGGAAAATAATGATAATTCCATCAGAATTACTGTGAGGAAAGACAGCTTGGTTTAAGTGTAATTTGATGCACATAATCTATGTGAAGAAAATGTAGTAAGCAGCTGTGTTGCATGCCTACAGGCAAAGGTCTTCCTCACTTGGAACCTCCACTGTTTGTTTCCTATCCTTTCTTCTCCAAGCCAATTCTATACAGCTTCCATCTTCTTCTAAGCCCTTTCCCACCATATCTCACAGACAACAGTTTTTTCCTACTCAATGCTGAATAATCATAGCATACCACTTAGTCTAAACCAATCAGAAAATTTGATACTCTCTGCTCAAAATCAGAATTGCCCTTTTTAATTGAGGCACAGCTGCATATAATTTTGTTTTCTCTTGTCCCAGCTCTGCTTTGCAGGACTGTATTTTTAAAGAATAGTGTGAAAATCGCCACTCGCTTGTTTTAAAATTTTAGAGTTTAATAGTAATAAAATGGTTATAAAAATAGCAATACAAATTAGAGCAATAAGAATTTGGATAATCAGAGTTAGGACAACAAAGGACAACAAAAGCAAAGAATTATGAGTGTTCGGATGCTTTCCTCTTGAAAGCATGGCTCACTAACAAAGGATTGACTCTTAAAAGCAACAGTCTGTTGCATATCCATATATCTCATGCATGATTCAAAAATTCTTTTCAAACAAAGGGTGTTCTCTGGTTATTGTCTCCTCCTTAATCCTGTTGGCACGTCAAAGACAAAAACGGAGGTGGAAGAAATTTTGTCTTTTCTGATAAGGAGGCAATATTTATTTTCTTAGGGCTTGTTGCTGTTATCTGTGTGGGAAGAATTCTTGATTATCTCATAGCTAGTTAAAAAATATCTCACATTTTATAGTTTCTATTTTAACATTATGTTATAACCTAAAACTATATTTAACACACTACTTAAGAAAGTTAATACAGCATAACTTTCTAACATAACACATGTAATATTCATTTTAATATTTGTGAAAAGCCAATCATATAATATGCATTTTTCACAAATAGCTATATGTGGGACATTTTTTAAATGTACTATGTCATCCTCCTGTGACAGAACTGCTAAAGTTTTAAAATGAAATCAGAAGTACTTATGATTAAAAGTACAAAACAACATTCATGGAATTTATCACTAAATGGTCATGTGGAACCAGGAAAACTGGTGATGAGTAGCATCTTTCCACTGGCATTCATGGATAGTGGTTCAGGGTTTTAAGAGTCTTATTATATTTCTGTGCTCCCTTTCAGACAGCACCTCCTAAAAAACCCCAAACCATTTTTTTTAATAGGACAGTAAATAAGTAGAAGAATTAGTATTTTTAAACATGTTTGTAAATCTGATCATATTCACAATGTGATTGACTTCTGAAGGAGCATTGTCCCTTAATCTGATAAAGAACATCACCTTATGTGACTGAGTGTCTATAACACTTCCCCCCAAAATGAGAGAACAGAGTAATTTACTAACAGGAAAATTCAAAACCATCTCAGGGCTTGCTCACTTTTGCCTTTTTCTCTTTAAAATCTGGAGTAAAACCAGGAAAACTGTCACTCTAATCTCATCTATTAGTACAATTGCTGTTTAAAACAATAGAAGCATGCATGCATGCAAATAGCATTTGTTTTCCTTCATATAGTAAATACTATGAAAAAGTATGGATGCAAATATGTTTGCTGACTCTGGTACCTTGTGCCTGTGCTGTATTAGTCATAACAATTATTCTGTTTTCTGTAGTACTCTAATTACAGCACAAAATATTTACAGTTCTGCTGAAATGTGCAAATGACAGGACAGTGAGTCTAATAGCAAATATGCAGTTTTTTAAGGGCAAAATACATAAGCTGACATGGTGTAGGGCATAAATCCTTTACAAAAAATCATGTCTATGCACTAGAAGGTGGACAAATAGTGCAGAGTCCAGAATGAATGCCTGTCTCTTCAGAACAGTATAAACTGTTTTTTGACATGCAAACAATTCAGTAAGGAGAAAAAGTCTAGAATTTAATTTAGGTGTTGCAAATTACATTAAGCCACCATCTGGAATTTAAGCTGTGATAAAACTACACGTCTCTTTTCCTGTACATGTAGGGTATAAACTCTGCATTTAAAAGAGATATACATGGACCATGTACATCTTTCACATCTTCTCAAAGTAAAGCTGAAACTTAAAATCTCTTCTGCTTTTCCCCATTATTTTTCTGTAATTATAGCTTGCATGTACAATGATTGCAGGCTACAAAATAACAACAGCAACAAAACCAAACAAAAATACCCCAAACCCCCAAACAAACAACAAAACAAATCAAAACAATCCCCCCACAAAAGAAAACCAACAAAACCCACCAAATCATGAGGAACTTGTAGTTAATACTCCATGACATCATTGTTGCAGATGCATTCAATTAAAAAAAAAAAAGTTGTTGGCTGTTTCAGGTTAACTACCACAATCATTTGCCTGAGAATCAAGATTTAATTGTCTTAAAACCATCTCTGTGAAATATGATAGGGATTACAAATGCTCATTGATTATACTATTGGGTAGAATAAGGGACTCCTATTCTTGCATTTCTCATTCATTTTGCCATTGTGTTCTCTTTGAAAGACACCAAATGGGCCCCGGCAGGGGAAAGTAAAGAAACCTGAAAGGCTCTCTTTGATAAATTAAAATACCTCAACTGCTCTCCCTCCATTTTTTGAGTTTAAGAAACTTTATTAAATCATGTTATGTTTCATGTTGATTGAGAGGGAGCTAAACCAAAACCAACAATGGATCATTTAGACAACAGTGCTTTCATCAGTGGGCATTGAACAAAGCTACACTTTCTTGTCCTTTTGTTGTGCAGGTTTTGTTGAGGACTTGTGACTATTTTTGGTTTTGTTTTAGTTTGCTGATTTTTTTTAAGCTATTGACTTTTGTTTAAACTTTTATACAAGAAATTAATAAAATTGTACCAATTTCTTCAGTCATAGATAGCCAGTAGCTGTTCCCCTAGTTTGAGTGATTTATCTCTCAAACTGCCTCAAGAAACACCATAAATAGTGTTAAAGTTAAGAATTTTGGGGCTTTTTTAATTCTGATTTTTTAACAAGTGAGCAGCTATTGCAACTGCCACGGATTGCAGGATGCCCTAAATTATTAGAAGACTGGTTTTGAATGAACTGTGTGAATGGAAGTAAAGAAACCACTTTGTAAAATTTTCTTCTGGAAAGCAGTAAAGAAAACCACAGTTTTTTAAAGTAATATTTTATTTTATGCTTCTTTTTATTTATTGTCAGTCATATAATGCGTTAATGAAAATACTTTTTGCTACTGCAAAAATACTCTTCAATGTATCATATCAGACTTGAATCTGTCTGTTTTTGAGGAAACACCTTTAGTAGCACTTTGTGTTATTTAACTGTCAGTGATTTATTTATCTTTAGAGTGTGGCACATTTCACACTATGGTAGGAAATGATGAAACATGAGTAAACACTCTTTTAATCCTACTTTCTTCTGATAACTGAGAATTTTAGGCCATGCTCTGAAGAATTTATCCGCTCAAATATTTTGCTTGGGATTTAATTTCCTTTTTTTCCTGTAAATTGTGTTTCTTGTCATAGGCAGAAGATACCTGAACCAAGGACATTATTTAAAGGAATAAAAGCAGAGTAACTATGAAAACAGCCCGTTTTCAGACAATATCAATGTTCTATTTAATAAGTGATTCTTGACTGCAGGAAACTATGCAAAAATTTTGCTTTTGAATTAATTTTGGCTGAAGGAACAAACCATCCTCCAGATCATAACAGTCCAAATATTAATCTAATATTAATACTATCAAAGAAATGAGTTTTTTTCCTATTGGTTATTAATAGTGTTATTTGACGGAGTTGCAGTGTTCTGTATGAACAATCTTTTTTTTGGTAACCAGATATATATTTCTGGAATAGATCCGAAATTTCAGAACACAACAGTGTTTTGATAGTTATAAAATAAAACTGGAGGGGTAAAAATAATGTGTTTATATTATGAAGATGGGAAATAAAACAGCTTTTATAGGTATATTTCACAAGTGCTATGAAATCATCTGAAGAAAATTCTGGAAGAAAATGGTAAAATGTCACAAAATAATGGAATATGATGCTTCTGAAAGGATCTAAAGAAATAATATTATATTGGTATTGTATATCAATATTAATTTTGATTGATTTACACAATCTTTATTCTAATAGCTGTTTTTAATAGTTTTTTAATAGTTGCTATTTAATATTTTAATTTTTTTGACTTTTCCATGTCAAGTCTGTCATGTCAAGTATTGTCTTGTGTTTTAATAATGCAATTTACATTAATATAAAACATTAATATTAAAATAATTCTCTATAAAACTAAATGTACAATCCTAAGTCTAGAAATCACGATGGCTAATTACTATTTAGATTGAAAGCAAAGTATCAGGTTTTACATCCATGTGTTTTGTTGTTTGTTGGTGGCTTTTTAGGCAATTTGTTAATGGCAAATATGGTAATGGTAGAATCCATATAAATGCAGAGATGTGGTTTAAATGCAGAATGAGTTTCAGAGTGAAAATTCATCTGAGTTTCAGAATACAACATCTTTAACAGGCATTAAAACAGCTGGCCAATTACAGGCTTCAAATTTTATATGCTACAGAGGATGAATAATTAACTGGCTGAAATCTCTTGCTAGAAATCTATATTTATAAATATATAAATTGTATATTTTCATTTGATTTGATTTTCAAAGCTTAAATGTTTCATGCTAATTTATAGCACTGATTACTAATTTCTAGGCAGCTCTGTCAGATACTAGGTGCTTCCTAGGCGCTGTCAGGCAGAGCATCTACAAAGCTTTCTGTTGGTTGTTGGGGGATATGTTAATTCAACAATCAGCAACTGCTTTGCAAAGTCTGTCTTCCTTAAAGAGCTCTATGGAAAGATAATCTGATGGCTCAAGTTGTCAAAAATTTTTCTGGTCTTATATTCTCTACTCTTTTGATATAGAACTCTAGCAATTCTTCATGTCGTGTTCCAGAAAACACTATACAGGCACAGGAATAGGATTGCTAATTACTTGATGCTGTATTTGGTATTTTTCACCTATGTTTTCTTATGTTTTCACCTATGTTATTCCTGCTGTTGGCAACAATTATAATTTTGACACAGGAGGAACTTTTGTTTATCTATTAATTTTTGGTCTTGTGCTGCTTTTTAACAATGTCTTTCAAAACCAACAAATATAAAATAATCTACCTCTAAGGAAGAGACTGCTTTTGAAAGTTTCCAAGATGATTGCTTACCTTGTGTTTTAAATATATTTCTGTACTTTTAAGGTAAAAATAATATGATGGAAGAAAGTATTTTGATGTCAAGCATTCACTTTAATTTTTCATAGTGTTTAAATTTCAGACCTCTCAGATTACCTGGAACTGAGTGGGCTGGATTTTGCTGTCCATTTATATAAACTTGTCAGGTTTGTGTTAACTGCCAGGTTCTATTACTATAATATTAATTAGCAAAATTTATCAATTAGGCTGTGATTCTGCTTGAGCCAGTATGAAAGGAGAGAAAACACTCATGAGTTCAGGTATTAAAGCTTCTTAAACATCTATTTGAATTTACTGTAAAAAGCTGGCTACTAAGTATAGTATATGTATATATAGTATATGTATATATAGTATATGTATATCTAGTATATTCACTAAATTGTTTGAATGGCATTCACAGAATTCCTTTAAATTTTTAAAGCCAACTTATATTACTTTATTACATGTTCTCTAGTTAGTAATACTTGCTTTACATGATATTTCCTTTTCTTAGCCATAATTGCAGGAGAACATAGATGCAGATCTACATAAATAAGTATACAGATATTAATGCATTGTTTATTGATCAGGGTTTAATCAAACAACTTCCACCAAAAGTGATCTAGTGAAGAGATGAGCTTTTAGAAGAATTGTCACTATATGCTTTTTTGAATTGAGTTTTTTTAAGCTCTCTGTCTAATCAGTGGAGGAAAATAAGTTTCTTCAGAGAGTGTTCAGAGCAAGATATGATCTGCTTGTGATCTACTCTTGGACCAAACATCTCATGGTGTTTTTTACCTGAGTGCTGTTGGCTGAGCTCTTCCCCATCCCTTTTCTTTCCCTTTCCCATTCCACTTTCCATAAAGAACAACATTCACCTTCCTAAAATACACCTCCAGAACTCTGCCAGTTTCCATTAGTTTTGGATGTCAGCCCCTCCACAGAGGAGACACAAACCTAGCAGCTGCTATCTGAGAAGCCAGAAGGTGTTTTTCTTTGAAATCAGCTCATACGTTCAGTTTAAGAGTACGGATCCATATCTTTTTCCTCACATAAATTTGGGTCAATTATCAGGTTTATCAGATTCTTTTCCAAGCACCACAGTCCTCTCAGGCCAAGGTATTACTAATGCCTATGTTTCTGCAGAACATACAAGAAATCAATAATTGTAAGATGAAGCACAAAAATAATCAGCTTATCATGTCAAGGTTCAGAAGGCAGGCTTCTTTAATATTCCCCAGAAAACTGAATGTTACACTTAAGCTAAAGATATGAAATGGTGAGTTATCAATATCAAGTTTAACTTGGGTGTCCTAAAAGAGCAAATCCAATAAAATGAATATATGCCCTTCCAGATACAGATTGAACAACTCTTGCTTAGAATTTTAACCAGTGCAGCCTGCAGGGGCCATAGTCTGTTGCAGCACAAAGGTAACTTCACTTTCAACTCTTGTGTTTAAATTTGAACAATGCCATCTTATTAGCATGTATCTGATTTGCCCCTCCAAGGAAAAGATATGAAGTTGATTACAGTTCTGCAAATACACATTCAAAAATGCCTATTCAATTTTAATTTCCAGCATCACTTTAATGTTTTTCATATTTCTTTTCTTTTATTTCTCCTCTAAATTTCTGTGAATCCTCTTTCCATGGTGACAATGAAGCAGGCATTAGCTACTCTTCTTTGCCAAATAGATGCTGTTCAGGTCAAGGAATTAAATTTTCATACATTACAATTACTTATTATTGTTGGTGACATATGGTAGTGAAACAAAAGTGTTAAATATTTTGTGAGGATACACACATTTAATATCACTAACTTACAATATCTTCACTTTGTACAAATTCCACAAAACTATTACTGTCTGAATCTTTAAATACAAAAGCATAAAAAGTTTATTGAAATGTATTTTATGTTGCTTTTAAGTATTGTACATATATGTGCTTAACATGCTTTTATGTATGATTGCCTACATTTTTGTTGACACACCACTGTAATATAGGTCACAGTAAAACCTCCAGCATCTCTAAAGTCTTATAGTAATCCATGAAAAATCAGTCATTGAATAGTTTTTAAATTAACTCTAACCCCTTACTGAATGCCTGTAAAATTGCAGGTGTAATACTCTGTTGTGGTTTCACAACAGCCAGCACCCCAGCCCCAGGCAACCATTTGCTCACTCCCCCACCAGCAGGATCAGGGAAAGAACAGGAAGGGTAAAAACCAGAAAACTCATGGGTTGAGATAAAGACAGTTCAATAGGGAAAGCAAAAGCTGTGCACACAAATCAAACCCAGGAATTAAGTCACCCTTGGGCAGTTAAGTGTTCAGCCATCTCCTGAAAAGCAGGGTCCCAGCAAGGGTAATGGTAATAGAAGACATACACCATCACTCCAAACATCCCTCCCCTTGCTCCTACTTCCCCCACTTTATATACTGAGCATGATGTCACATGGTCTGGAATATCCCTTTGGTCAGTTTGGGTCACTTGTCCTGGCTGTATCTCCTCCCATCCTCCCAAGCACCCCCAACTTCCTCACCAGCTTGGAAAGTGTATGAAAAGCAGAAAACGTCTGGACTCTGTGCACACCCTGCTCATCAATAGCAAAACACATCTCTATGTTATCAGCTCTGTGTTCACACAAATGCAGAACACAGTCCCATATCAGCCATTGTGAAGAAAATTAATCCATCCAAAACCACCACACTTGGTCAGAGCTAATATACTAAATACAGAGGAAAGTTCAGAGGCACCACACTGATTTAACATGTGAGTTTACAGAAACAGTGGTTGGAGCTTGGTTTGAAATTACACTAAAGTAATGAAGAACTAGATTTGCAGGGCATGGTTTGACCAGGTCATCCTATCTTTTATTCCTGTTGAAATCTGTAGGACTTAGAACTTCAACCTTCTTGCAGATTTTTAACGTCAGCTCAGCCCTTATTTCTCTGTGGCAGTGCATAGTGTTTGTAAAGTTACTTAATTTCTTAGCTAATTAGTATAGGTCTTTTCTCCTCCTTCTATTTCTCTTCTTTCACACCTTTTCTATTGCTCCTGCTGATCATGCCTCTATAGTTTTCTTAGTTTACAGCATTAAAAGCAGCTCCAGCTGGTGGCAGCTTCCCCACAGCAGTGCATCACTGTTGAAAACCATTGTCTCTATGTGCTAGCGTGTCAGTGTAATTTCAAACTGGAACCTTTCTGGCTTCTTACAGGGAAAATCCTTCCCAAACAGGCCAATATAGGAAATCCTTGATGGAACTGTTCATATTTTCTGAGGTTACAATTCAGAATAAGAAAGAAAACAGCAGGAGAAACACTGAAAATAATGTCAAATGAATTTATCTGTCTTGCATAGGCAATATATGGTGCAGAGAAAGGAAAGAGGAGAAAAAACGGAAGAAGCTGTAAAATGCTACAATTTATGACTTTTGGGGGAGAGTCAAGGGTTTGAGGAGACCTTCTGTCTTTACATTCTGTTCTAAGAAACTTCTGCATGCACTCCAAGGATAACAGTGGACTGCAAACAGAATGAAGACCATGGCATGCCTCCTAAATATCAGTTTTAGACATGGTCTTTTTGGCATGAACACATTTATGGACAAACTGGATAAGAAGTTTCCTTTTAAAAAGTGTTAAAGCATATTTATATACCTGACTAGCAGAAGTTATGCAATGCTGCATCACTGTGAACTCAACATGTGATTTAAAAGCCTTGACAAATTTTCAGGCAATGGAAAAATGATGTAGTTTTTGGGATGGATGATCAATAAACAGGAAAAATAAACAAGGAATTGGTTTAAATTCAATCTAAACCCCAGCAATTTCAAATTACCAGTTATAAAAATATCTATTTTATTTTTCCTGTTTTTCTCATCTTTATTTAGTGAAGTTCATCTGTTCACTTGCTGAAAACCTTCCAACAGTGTAAGTTACATGACTAATATTAGGAGTTTCTAATTTATGTTCTCTTTGTTAACTTTCCCCATGTTCATGAAGTGGGAGGAGAGAAAAATTAGAAAGAAAAGCTGTTGTTGCAAGATATCCAATGTTTAGAATCTCGAAGTGATGCAGTAGGTCATTGCAAAAAGTACTACGGCCTCCTATTTTTACAATAATTTCTGTACCAAAAAATTGCACTGGAGGATAGGGGACTTAGTTTCTTTTTTTTCTATTAAAAATGCTTTTACCTTTCAGTACCTTTTAAATCTTCTTTTTTTTTTTCTTTTAAAAATTCCTGAGTTTGATCATTCAGCAGTGTGAACATTTAGATTTTTTTCCTGAATATGTCATAATAACTGATACACAGGAAAGAATATGGAGGAGATTAAAATATTTATTTACACAAGTGATCAGTAAGTAAGTCAATTAAGGAATGAAAACAACTGAACCACTTATACAGTCTGATTAAAAAAGACAAAAATCTCATGGCTTGTGCTTGATACAGCAGGGTCATCTTTCATAGCTGATAGCTGTGGAGATGGAAACATTTCATGGTAGAAGTATAGCTGCCAAATAAAAAGAATTATATTATTGGTGACCTGCATATGGGACTGCAGTTGCTCAGCTGTAAGCGAAGTGGTGTGACCTATTTGTCTTATGGTAATTGCTGGAAAAAATGGACCTGTTCAGCTGATGGCTGAAAAATTTAAGTACAGGATGTGAAAAGTTTGGGGCTGGAGCAGCTCCTGACATACTCAGAATGCAAGACAGATGAGAAATGCAGCAAAACAAATGCCCAGTACCTTTTTCAGTTGGAGCATACAGGACCATATTGTACTATGTTTTTGTTTTATTGTAGCATGGGTAGTAGGTAAGTTCCCCACAATGTATCTTACTTCTACTATGGCACTGGGAGTCACTGAAATCAACACTTGCGACTACAGATAAATAAACACAAAGGCTTGTGAAACTCAAAATTACTGAAATCAGTTTCTATGTGCCTACTGTGAAATGGCATCAATAATGCACTTTCAAGACTTATGTGGCGAGTTTCAGCTAAAAAATATACTACTGTAAGAAAAATGAAAAATGGATGGAGGATTGTTTATACATTTACATCAGGGCACAGTCATCCATCTAAAAAACTGTCAGTCCTCTGGTGAATCTTCTGTCACAAGTTCTTTCAATCCTAATTGTCTTAGTGTGCAATAGAACTGGTGCCATGCCTTCCTTATGAATCCTTGCCTTTCAGAGTATTTAAGCCTATACTGAGGCTGGTGTTTTCTTAAAACTGAGATTGAACTTCATGAATGGGTTTTGCATGTTGTCATTTTTGAGGGCAGTAAGCTGTTGCAAAAAAAAAAAAAAGAAAAAGAAGTGGCTTTGGAAGCACAGATATGGTTATAAAATCAGCAAGCAATAGAATGTTTAAGATGGGAGGGGAAAAAACTGAATATTTGTTTAATTTGATTTTCTTCTTCCTCAAATCCTTCAAAAATTTTAATTATGTTAATCCCACTTGGTAAAGTTCAAAGTTTTTGAAAACTGACAAAATATTTCAAAGACTTAAAAGGGAGATTTTAGACAGCCTGATACCACCCTGTCTCTTCTCATGGTTTAGAAAACCCTGGATTGATTGAACCCTGGTCAACCAAATCCAGAATCTAAAGTTGATTAAAGAAATAGTATTGCTTTGGGTTGGAAAAATCATTATTTTCACAACATCACTTCAATGACAAATGAGAACTCAATTCTTGCATGTCATTCATCTGAGTTTATGGGTTTTGTTTTCTTGCTGTTGTTGGAGTTTTATTCCAATGGGGCAAGGAGTAACAGAGCCAGCAAGGAGTAATCTTTATGGCTAGCCTTTTTAATTTAATCAATTTAGTGTAATTATTTCAATTATGTGAATTAATTTTGCTCAGAAGGAGACACTGTGTTATGACTATTTCATCCAGCTTCAGTGGTGTTATTATACAACCTGACTCATAAGATTTGAACTGGTAACCAAAGAGCTCCAGAAGGAGGAACTGGCACTTTAAAGGTTCAGTTTCTTTTCCTGAGGTATCTGTAGGCTGTAGGTCAAACAGAGACATTTTCTTGAAGCTGAGCATATGCATATGCATATATATATTTTTGCTGAGTATTTCACTGTGGGCTAATTTCTCAAGTAATTTGTGCTGATAAAGAGTCAGGGGAAAAACAAACAGGTGCCTCTCATGGAGGGAAAAGTTAGCTATTCTGTTGTTCATCCTTTGTAATTTCCCTTTCTCTTTATTTTTAAAAATTTTAAATTTTTTTCATTAATAGAGTTTGACAGCTTTGGAGTTGCACAATGTGTCCATATGATTTTCTTTTGCAACCACTTCTTTGCTTTCAGCTCCCACTCTTTTCTTCATTAATTAAACACACAAAACTGCCAGCTAATTAAACACACAAAACTTTGTGACAGCCACAGTTAAGCCCATCCTGCTAACAATTTTGCAATATGCTTAATATTAAATATATTTCAGATGCCTGATTAAACCTCTTCATGAAGCAAGACATTTGGCCATACTTGAGGCTGCCGATTAACAAGATGTATGAATCAGGGATTAAGCACTGCACCTGCATGCAGAGAAGTTTTAAGGATTACCTCAACTATGGTTCTGAAAGTGTGACACTTGTGTGCAGATATTGTTACAAGCAAGAACTTTATGGATTGGACACGTACAACTTTGTGCTTCTTATTTCTGGATAGATTGATTCCAGTCATTAGCAGGAAGGTCAATGGGAACTCATCCTGTAGCTGTCATTGCTAATTGGGATTGGAAGCCAAAATAATAAATCTTAATACTTTGGATAGATGAAATAGAAGAAAAGATAAGTTTTCTTTGCTGTTAAAACCACTTTTGCCCTTTGTGCCCTTCAAATAGCAAGTTTCTGAACCTGTGTACCTGATTTTTTAAATATAGCCTTTATATGTTTGCTCTTTAAACTCACCTATTGTTACAATTATAATCATTATAAGGACTTTTTTTGATCTGCAGTAAAAGGAGTAAATTAGTCCTGGTACACATAATTTTCATTTTGTTTTGTGCCTGAAAATAATTTCTGATGTGGTAAACGGTAGTATAGAGAGTGTAATAAACTTTTCACTTAATGTTGTTACATGATTGAAGCAAAAAACCGGCTGGGTAAATGGTGTGAATGTAATACCTAGAATCACTCTTATCAAAATGAAAGGTCTTGAAAGCCAAACCTCATTTTCAGTGGCAAAAAGACAGCCCAAGCAAAGAAAAACCTATTTGCTTTTATCTATAGAAAAAAAGACATCTTACCCAAATATATGCCAAAATTGTATGTTATTCGCCATTTATGGCAGCAACTTTCAACAGAAGCATTGGTAGCACATACACAGAAGTTTCATTTTTGGAGTCACAAAATACTTGCCTAATTTGCTTCAGTTAGCCTATGATCAAAAAGAGTTTGAGGGATGAGGTAAGGAGCAAGAATTCTTAGAAATCACTGTTCCAAAGTACCAATGCTTTCTCTGCCATGATTTTTTTCCAAGCAAGTCATGAACAGACACACACACATTACCTATAAAGGATATATAATACATATGTTTATTTAGCAATAAATTGATGAGTAATATAGAGCTATATCATATCTCTTGCCAGAATAATGTTTAAAATGCGCATTCATATATTTAGTAAATAAAATGGCCAGCAATGTAAGTTGATAATATTTTTATAATGAAATTATTATTATTTAGTTCATTACTAGTTCATTGCTATTATTATTTAGATAATAGCATTTTTATTATGAAAATATGCCACGTCTGGGAGCCAAAAAAAGGACACGAAATAATGGCAAGGAGACTTACCTATGCTTTAGAAGATTAGGATTCACAAAACCTTAAGGGAAGACCTGGGTAACGTTATAAAAGCACAGAGATTTACTTACCTGTAATGAAGTTAAAGCAAAAATACTCTGCAGAGGCATTCACGGTACTAAAAGTGCCTGATTAAACCATGGCCTTTGAAACAGGCTTTTTCAGTTCAACTACTTCTTCACAAGTAAAGTAAGGTGTATTAACTTCTCACATTTTTGCCCCAAGAAATAATTAATGAACACAAGACTGAAACTGATGACCAATTTTTGTTTAAGTGTTTCACTTGTAGTATAGAAGATCCTTGGTTCTGTCAGTGTGAGCAAGAAGTTCATTTGAAAAGTGGACCTGCTGGCCACTAAAAGCAGTAGCATAAACCATCAGGCCATATCCTACATGGTGTTGAGTGATCCCTTTCAAAATATATCTAGATAACTTGAAAAAATTTCAAACTTTGCTCTTTTTGGAAGAGGTACTTGAACTAGTCTTGGCGGAAAAAATGTAGGTGGAAGTGGAAAAAAATATGAGGCCGTGTTGAAAACATTGGTACCTGCTGTTTGTGGTTTGTGGGTGCTAATGGGATACAGCAGTTGCTGCTGGCATCACAACACCATAACCCTGTTGAGCACTGGAGGGAGAAAAAGGCCCTTAAACTTATTGTACTATAACATCCCCTGTCACTTTGTCAGAAATAAGAAATCAGGTCACATCACTACAGGTCTCCAATTCCTTTGTAATCCATCTGTAGTGTTCTTGAAGCAGCATCATGGTTGATATCCTCAAGATATTGACAAGGATGCTTAGCATGTCCTTCTGAATCATATATCTACTTGTAAGATTTCCGTATCAGGATGGTTTTTTGCATGATTTTTTAACACAATCAAAAAATATTAAGTGTATTAAGAGTCAGTAGCTGTAGCCAAACTGCACAGAACGAGAATTCAAAGAAGTTGCTTATTTCAGTGTAAAAGTACTTGGTAAACCTACCATTATTCATAAACTACTGATTTATTTATTAACTCATTCATTACCATGAAATTATAAGGTTAAAATTTTTTTTTACAGATTCCCCATTTACTATACATTTCAATGTACAGGAAATTTTGTGCCTGTATATCTTTTTGTTGAAAAGATAGAAACCTAGCTATTTGGCATGAGATCAAAAGTACATATTTATAGAAGCATTACATAAGCTATACAAGAAAAAAAATTGTTATTCTATTACCCAACACAGAGAAGTTATATCAGCAGAGAAAATAAGGCAGAAATGGTCAATGTAAAAATCATCAGGCAAAATCCATCATTATTCTCTGTTTAGGAAAATAAAAATATTTTGATGTAAAAAATCCCAAAACAATGTCCTGGAACAGATTAAATAATTAGCTATAAGTACACAATGAATTTAAAGAACAGAAAGAAACAGAAATACACTGGTTTTCATTTTAGCAAAGAATAACAGTTGAATGCTTTCAGTCCTACAAAATGTAAAATGTGTCCTGTCTGAAGATCTATGAAAAAAACCCCAAATTTTTTTAAAAGGGAGTTCAATAAGACATTGCATGATGGCTGAACAATTTACAAGCTGCATGAAGAAAGTGAGTTATACTCACAATGAGACAGTGATATTAGCTGAAAATCTAATGTTAACAGTTCCTTTTGTAGCTTGCGTGATCTAACTGTGAAAGTCTTTGCCATCAGATACCACACAGATTGGCAGTTTAATGTAATTAAACCATATTTGGGTGCTGCTGTGAATATTGAGTATGTCTGTAGTCATATTAGATAAATAACTTAAATACCCAGCTGCTAATGTTTTCACAGCAATATGAATCAAGGCAGGAAGGGGAATAACCTGCATGATATTCTCCCTGTGATAAAAGTCTCCTAAACTGGTATAACTTAGGGTGCTGACAGAGAAACATTTGGGGTGATCTGCTCAAGCACTGCAGATTTCCCCGGCTTTATATTTGGAATTGGGTTAACAAGTGAGAAAAATGGTCTTTCCATTTAAATCCAACCCTGGTCTTAAATACAGCAGCTAATTCATCTCAGCTTGCTTTTTTTTATTTATTTTTATTTCTTCTTTTTGCCTTTTCTTTTTTTGGTGTCCTGATGTTCTTTTCTCTTTGCAAGTGGGGTCTTTTATTCTTCACTTGTATCAGAGGAATTCTCATTCCAGAGGCCTAAAGAAGGTTCTGCTGAAATATCTCTACTTAGCATTGACTCTGCAAACAGAAAACCTCAATCTTGTATCCTTACAGGCAGCACAGCACTAGGGAGGCAAAAGGGAAGGAAAGAAAAGACATAAAGCCATGTGCTTGCTAGATCCATCAGCAATAAATTGTTGGAGTATCTATCACAGTGCTACAGGTGAATTGTAGTTGACTGGAGGCATAATTCACTGCACAGGATGAGAGCTTAGGTACTTTACTAAACTTATTTCACTGAGTTGAGGCTGGCCAGCTTTATGAGGGCTGTCATCTACACCAATTTAAAATAAATGACTGCTGAGCCTTGTATGCAGCCTTACCAGGCCATCCTTGTATATCCAATTGTTACAAGTATTTCTTCACTGGTTTTGGACCAAAGGGTCCCTTCCTCTGGGATAAGTCTGGAGGAATGCCATAGGAATGAGAATAAGACTAGGAGATAATAGTGGTTTTCAATATTTTTTAGGTTCTTTCAAGCTGCTCAGGGCATGAGTGGCAAGTTGGATTTGTACCACTGCAACTATTTTCACACTTCAGCTTCCCCTTCTCATCCCAGCAGCATCCGTGACACAGATTTTACAGCAGCAATAAACTTAGTTTCATCTGAAGAGTCTATTTATCATTCATTATTTTGGTGTCTTTGCTAATGATCACAACTGATCTCTGTGTAAAAATGATGCCAACACATCTTAGTTCTGACTTGCCATCCTTAGGTGTCCCCTATTCTTGCAAAAAACACAATGAAACCTGCATCTAGGGCTGAGTTAGATGTGTTTCAGACATCTGAATGTGAACTAAAGAGCTTTTGGGAATACAGCAGTGAAGAGAGTTATTTAATGGAATTTTTAAAATTATTTTATGGTGAATGAATTTCACTGAATGCCAGGAAAGGTTCCTGCATCTTAACATGTAGTACTGCAATTGAAGGGCTCAGTTGGAAAAACTAGGAACAGGATGATGGCCATTGAAGAAAAACCTTTTTCTTTGTCAGTAGCTCTGGGTTTTGAAGTAGTTTTCAGTAGTCTAGTTATTTCCATGGCTGAAGCAACACTACCTAATCTGTGATGTCTGACAAAGCTATGTCCTTTGCCTATGTTTTCTTCAGTTGTAATAATTAAGAGCTGGATTTCCATCATCTTTGGTGGGTTCAGTTGTGTACCAGCTCTTTACTGCAGCTAATAGATAGGTGCAGATATGGTGACATGGAGCTCATCTTGAATTTGAACTTATGTCTTTTTTGCTCACTTCAAAATAGATAAAATTGGTAAAAAATAGAGAAATAAAACTGAATCACACACTCTTCATTGAAAGACAGATGTAATCTCTGTGTTTTCATACAACTAAGTTTTGTATTCAAAGGAGACTATAACAATGACTGTTGCATATGGGTAAAACTTTACAAAAGAAAGGCCTTGTAAAATCATGGCGTGAAGAATAAAGATCGGCTGTTGTGGATGAAGAAACGTGTCTTCACACAGTAAAAACATAGTCTGTCTCTACTGTGATAAATGAATAGTTCAGTTGGTTAGAGCAGAGTGCTAAAAATGCCAATGATCCCTATAGGGGCCATTCATTCAAGAGTCGGACTCTATGATCATTCTGGTCCCTTTCAACTCTGAATATTCTGTAATATGGGAATACTCACTTTCTTTTTTTTTCTTTGCCACAAAGGACATATTCCACTCTAATGTGTACAACATGGAGAGAGGCTGAGGGCATGGCTTAACAAGAGAAGCATTTTTAGTGGTGATTATCAACCACACTATTCTGACTTACTAATATTTTCAAGGCAATTTAGGGAAGGATGAAGAATCACAGCTGAGTTATGAAGAGGAAGACCATGGCTTACAAAAGATATTGCATGGGGAAACATAGTGCATAAAGCATGGGGAAATACTGTGCATAAAGTCCTAGTGATATATATTTTTCATTTTTGTATTAAAGGTCATGGCTTATCCCAAAGTAATAGTTTCTGGGTACATACTATGGTCATCCATAGTAAGAAATAACTATGGCATTTTTACCTAGAAGTAATGAATCATAACAAGGTGGTAGAGAGTTACAATCCAGGTATTTATATGAATATTTATTTATTTATTTATTTATTTATGGATATTTATATGGATATTTTAATGAATTTATATGAATCTGAATAATGAGTTCACAATGTCTCACAATTGTCTTACAACATCCCTCTGGATTGTTTCTTTCTTTCTGAAAACAAGGGTCTGTGAGGGAATAATCTCTGAAGCACTTCTCTTTTGCTGAGTGATCAGCAACACACACCTTAACCAAATGTAGGTATTAATAGATATTGGTTTTTGATTGCTTCCTGGGGGGGAAATGTATTTGTAATGTTTGTTGCTATGTTTGTTTATTTTAAGGTGTTTCATGGGTGATGTGTTTTTGCTTCCCAATACTGACTCATGGTGTGGCATTAATCTGATTTCAACCACATGGCATAAGAAGCAGCTTTCAGCATTTGTAACTGTCTCTACTGAATTTGCTAGAGGATGAGTTTTTTCTGTGTGGAACCCTTTCCATGAGATGCCTTTAGTGAAATTTCAGGCTGTCAGGACTTACAGAGCTCTTGTCAATATGCTTTTAGGAACACTGGCATTGTAGGACATCTGCAATAAGAACAAAATGCAGTAAGAATTTTCTGTCAATGGATGCCTTAATCAGGAAGAGAAGGATCAGAACATGGAAAAGTTTAACATCACTCACACCTGGTAATTCAGGGCATGCTGAATATGTTTGAGCTTCCCCTGTGTTCAGCTTCAGATACTGAGAGTAGTGCTTTTCTTTTTGTTGTATCATATTTTCTCTGTGAATACGCCTTGGATATTGCTGAGATAAAAGAGATATAATTTGTTGGTGACTAATCTGTAATACAGCCAAGAACTGAGTGAAAACCGAATCAAGAGTTGGTTATTGGAGACATAAGGCAGATTTGAGATTAGAAAATCATTCCAGCACCTGCTATTTCACTATTTTGCAGGGAGAACATTAAACTTCAGCAAGAAGTGGAGGGTAAAGAAAGAAGTGGGAAAGGAAACTTTATTAATAAGAACTGTGATGAATTAGCAAATACAACTAACTTCTGCAACATGACCTTCCTTCTAGCTTGGCTCTCTAGAGCAGAAGGAGTTGTAAGAAGCCAATCAGCAGTGGGTCTGACACCAGTAATTCCCTGAAGATTGCATAACTGTAGCTACAGGCAGAGCTGTGCATCCCCTCAGGCTCTACCATCACTGTGACTGGTTTTATTAGGATAATGCTGTAACACAGAACTGATGCATAAATTTGGAGGAGGGGGTAAATGGGCAGGACATGGTTCCAGCTCTAGGCTCTGTATTACCATCCTGCAGATGAAAGCAGGGAGGACATAGAAACAGCAACTAAAACCAGTAAAGCTTCCCCACCAGCTTTACTTCTAACATGCTTGGGAAGGCATAGCATTAAAACAGAGGCTGCATTTCCATGAGAATGAGGCGCTGGCTCTCTGCAATTCTTCCTCTGCCCTCCTTCTCTCCACATAACTTTTCTTCAGAAAGTTGTGCTGGGCTCTAAAAGACATGTGTCCTCCGTTTGGTTCCCATTGCAAAGATTTCAAAAGCAAATGTGCTTCAGTGAGTCCTGTCTACTTTGCCCTGATCACAGTCAATTCATCCCTCTTTGGCATGGTTGGGTTTGGGACACAAGTGCATGGAGGGGTTAACAGTTTGCTCTTTGAGAGGATACTTCAGAAGGAAGATTATCCATAGGGAAATCATCAAACCTGACTGGATTTCTGGTAGGGTCTCTAAGGGACAGCTGCACAGTAGAGTCATAAGCCACCCTCTGAGCACCCTATGGACTATGGGGTAGGTGGTGTATGGTAGCTGGGGGTACAAAGCCCTGCTGCAACTGTGACATTGCAGCAGATTTCACTACTTCCTGCTCCTTGCAGGCTTCCTGATCACTTGGAGAGTATCCAGGAGGGCTAGGATGGATTAGCCTCCCCATAGCACCTTGTAATAAAGTAGCAGAAGTGGGAAGTGGGAAACATTACCCATTCATTTGTAACAGTGCAGAGAAAAGGGGCACCCATTGTAGCTCTTAGGACATTTTCCCATGTCCCTCATAAGCTTTTGGAATGAAGGTGGAAATTTAGATGAGTTCATCATCTGCTCACCTCCAAAATGTAAACACATAACCATCCCCTACCCCATGAAAATCGGCCCAATAGATTTTGTAAGCAGCATATCAGTAATTCTTATCTCTTGCTTGGTTTATCAACTAACGCGGGTAATGAGGTTAAGGTAACAATCTGAAGGGTGCACACCTTCACATGCCATTATCAAGTGTATGTCACTAGCAAGAGCTGAAAGGAGGCTCTTTAATGGCCTCTACTCTTTAATGACTTCTACTACACAGGAAGAGCACAGAGTTTCTGATCGCAACAACTCTCCTTTGCAGGTTTGGTCTTCATTTTCATGCACATAGTTAAAAATCTGCTATGTAAAAAATAGCAGCAGCAATTATTGGTAGTAAACAAAACATATCATACAAAATTGGGCTGTAGAAGGTTTTATATCTTATAAAATCTCAGCTGTAACAAGGGATGGGTTACAGCATAGTTATCCCCTGACCCAAATACAATACAGTCCTTTTCTGTAGTGTTAATGGGTCCATGACTATGTTCTACAGCAAGGCTTAATCGCTAAGGTTACTAGCACTCAACAATGAAACTGTATGGCAAGTGGGTTGATCCCATGACACAATTGTATTTCTACTACAGAAAATCCTTAAATAGACTAGATGCTATAGATCTCTCCCTTTTTCTCCATCTTCCTTGTGTATGCATATACACTTTGCCCTAAGGATATCTCCAGATAACCACACTTCTCCATTTACTATAATAGGAAGTGCTTTGATATGATGACAGGGTCATTGTCTGTCAAAATCAAGAGATCAAAAGATGCACAGGTAACTGGAGTCAAGCCAGTTTTCTCATTAAGTAGTGACAAAGCAAACATTTTTTCATTGATGGTTCCAGGAATTTAACTGCTATTTTGCAGTTCGCTTATTCTCCTTCATCAAATATACCTGATACTTCTACTCTGTGCAGGTAGGGAAAGTGTTGTCAGTTTTATTACGAAACAGATGAAAATCAGAAAAAAATTAAAAAGAGGCTGTCTGGTCTAAGTTTATTTTAAACTAAAAATAATGATGGACCAAGACACAGTGTAATTCAGTCAGACAGAATTTGACCTTGCTTTGAGAAACAATTAAATCCTCCTGCCTGTCACCATAAGAATATCTGGAGGTCCTTGTGATATATCTATTGCATCTTCCCGGGTCAAACATGAAATTATCTTCAAATCCCTTGAGCTACAAAGAGTAAAGCAGGGCAACTTCTATCATTCTGCAACATGCAGGCAAAATGAGCCTGAGGGTAGGGGAAGATGGGAAGAAAGAAGGGAAGACACTCAGGCAAGCAAGTCTTAAGGGCAAGAGTTGTTCATTACTGCCACATGGAAATGAAGGAAATCCCCAAATTGTGTGAGGTTGTCCCATTGTTTCTTTTTATGCTGTAAGCAGCTACATATGGGAGATTACTCTGACCCAGTGTCAGTGTGCGAGTGGGACAAGAAGAACCAAAGGCATTTGTGCAAGGCTCAATTGTTTTTTATTTGTTGTTCTTCAGCGCCAAGGTGTGACATTCCAAAGTGTGGCAGAGTGGCAGCTATTAAAAAATCCTTGCATCAGGTAAGGGCCTGTCTAAACACCTAGTAAAGCTATTAAATGTTGGGCTGTTAAATGAATTAGACAAACCTTGATGAATAAGCAGGAACAACATGGCAAATTATTAAAAGACATGTAAAAGACCATTAATTTTAAGTATTATTCATAGTGCTCTGTTGAACAACACTTTTCAGTTATCTATTGTGGGGAAATGCTGTGAAAACTGTGATAGAAAAAGCACAATAAAATTCAGACTGAGATTCTCAGGCAAACAGGTTGATTGCAAAAGTGGATATATGTGGCAGTGTGTTTTTATCCCTAATGGTTTGTTCTGTTCCTCCTATATTGTTAATCCAGTCCAAGTTGAATCCTTGCACCTAGTTGTCCATCTTGCTGTAGACCTGCCCCTTGATATAGAATATTCCCTGTCTCTCCTCCTACCGAGTTGTCATTCCTACCTTGTGCCAGCCCCTTGTTTTGGGAAATCCCCCATTCTTCGAAGCCCCATTGGTTTGTTCAGACTATTCCCCTCCCCCTGAGCTTCCTCATATGGTTAAGTATTGTAAACCCCACCTTGTACTCCTCTACAGTCTTCTCCCTATATGTCAAAAATTTGTACCCTACCCTGGAACCTCCTCTGTATAAAAGTCTCTGTACAGCAGATGCGGACAGAGACTTTTGTCCCTGGACTCTTCTTGGAAATGAGCCTCCTTGGAAGCAATACGAAAGACTTCTCCCTTGTCCTTGCTTCTGCCTGGGCCTTGTTACATCATATGCCATAGAGCCTATGCCCGCCTGTATGTCAGATCACTGAGAACAGCCCACTCTCAATGCATTGTCAGGGGCTAGCGGGTGAATCCGGCACCATGTCAGATATAGGAGTCAATGAAAGCAAAGAAAATTGACCAGCCAACTAGTTATATCTCTCAGGTATTTTCCCTATTTCTCAATGACATATTAATCCTCCAAATAACAAAATAATACTGTCCATTCATGAATCAGCTCCTGAATTGACACTGGTTAAATCATGGTTTATTAAGAAAGAAACAAAAACCTGAATTTTCTCCCATTAGTAGGGGGTGGGGACTAAGATGAAAACCAGAAAACAGGGAACTGATCTGTGAGTAGATCAGTTCATTCTGAGCTGGTCGTCCATCTCTTTTGAGGGCGGATTAAACAGGGAACACAGCAATAGCTTTAGCAGCCTTATTTTAATTCACTGTCTCAAATCTGCTAGTCATCTCAGATGCAGTAAATATTTTACATCTTGCTCGAGAAGTAGAGTGACTGCCTATGCTACTAAGCTTTTGTTACAAGTAATTCAAAGATTTGAAACATTGCAGAAAACTTAAACTTAAAGCATATTGTCCTGGTTTAGGGCAAATTTGGTGGAGAATTTCCAAAGGAGGGCCCCTCCAGAAAGCAAACCCACATGGCCCCTCCCCCCAACCGGTTCGGGAAGAATTCCTTGGAGGTAAGTGGAAAGAACCTGTTTATTAACAGGCACAGCACACAAAATGAACAATACCAGATGACACCACTCTGAAAAAGATGACAAATTCAGAAAGTCTCTCTCTGGGTGGTTGCTCTGTTCTCAGTCCCTCCAGTGCTGGGGCAGCTGCTGCAGGCCACACGGTGCAAATTCTTGGTGTTTCCAGGTCCCAGTCCGGAGCAGGTCCAAGATGGTAGAAAAAAAAAAGAAAGGAGAAACAGTCCAGGAAGAATTTGAACTGTTTAGCTAAACTAGCCAATGAGCAGAAGAAAAAGCAAGCAGAAGCAGAGCAGGAGCGAGAGCAAGAGAGCAAAGCGAAAAGCAAAAGCAGTGAAAGCAAAAGCCACAGTCTCTGTGTCCCAGCCAGGCTGATAAGAAAACCAAAACAAAACTTTCACTCTTCAGAGCCAGTCTTAAAGGTACAGAACATAATATCCAGCATTAACAGAACACATGAATGGGGATACAAGCATCATAACGTCACCCTAGGACACATATGAACTGCCTAAAAAAGGGTGAATATAAGACTATTGATTTTACTATATGTAATATTAATCACACCACTGGTTTGCATTCTATAAAAATTCATAATAACAGCCTCCCACAGCAACTGATTTATGTTTTGCAATGTTCTACTGGAATTTCCTCTTGAGAAGAAGCAGCAGCAGAACAGACTCAAGTGTATGGCTTCCACATATCACTAAATTTGCAAGAAATGTTTTTTGAGAGAGGATTGGAAGTCATCTAATGTATTTAAGCTAGAAGCAACCTCAAGTACACTCAATTCTTAGATACTTGAAAGTGAACATTTTCAGAGTATTCACAATCTGTGAGTGAGTGGACTGGATTTGGTGTTGATTCATTTAGGGGTTCCATTTTTGGAATGATTCTGACAGCAATTCCTTAGACATTTAGGTAATTTAATGTTATTAAATGTTTCTAAAACAAGAATTGGGTTATAAAGTATATAATTTAACTTAAGAGTAATTTCTTCCATTATTTAAATTTCCCCACAGAATTTGACCATTGTACAGTCTGACAGCATGGATGCAGTAATACTGTGCCCATTACACTTGGGTCTTTAATTGAAGAAGATGCCGCCATAAGTTTTCTTAGCTAGGTTAACATTTGGACTCAGTGGTCTTTTCCAACTTCATAGGACTTTTCCAAATGAAACAATTCTATCATTTTCAGTTCATGCATTTTTCTCTACTTACAATCATAGTCAGCCATCACAAACAAATATCAAGATTTTTTCCCACAACTACATTGTTTTGTTATATGGAGTGGCTCAGATTGTATAGAAAAATATGCTTGAGATGCGTTTCTGTAAACACAGGTGTGTAAAAGTACAGATGACTATGTTTTAGCCTTTCTTCATTAGGAAAACAAACCTGATGAGAAAAGCTATTTGAAGATATATTGCCAGAGCACCATGAAGAGGAATCCCTTGCTCTCTGAAGACCATAAATAATCTCTCGCCTTAATTGTCTTTTACATTGTTATGTCTTGATCACACTCTAACAGTGTTAGACTCAATCTCTAAATTCTTTTTTACTTTTAATTCCTTATGCTCCTTCAGCTTTCATGCCCTATATCAACAGCATAAACTCTGTATTAAAACTGTCACTGCATCCTGCTTTTTGACTTAATGTCTGAGGAAAAATAGAACTTCTGGTAGATGAATTAATAATAATTTCCTCATGTTTTGTTTCCAAGTTTGAATCACTCCTAAATTGTAAGGAAAATGCAATGTTGAAAGTATGATTCCTTATCTGGACATCACACAGCTGACCATGGACCTGTCAAATGCTACAAACTTTCTTACATGAGGAAAACTAATGTCTTAGAGAGTCTCTTGACCACAGATGTACAGAGTTATTACAGTTTCCAGCTGAGTCAGTTTATTAATGGTGGTAGAAACTGTTACTGGACTGAAAATGCATTTGTTTGGAAGTAAACTTGAGATCCTCCACTCTTAGAGACATATAAAGAATAATTTTGCATAGAAATAAATTGCTCCTGACCTGGTAAAATTTCCCAGGTAATCTCTCTGACCCAATACAGTTTCTTTGGAGTTTCTTTTGTAAATATTTTTCACAGGGCTGTCTCATGTGAAGAAGGTCATGGTGACCTGAGGTCTAGTCTACTTATTTAGTGGGATCAAAATTTCAAATGTTTGATTCAGTAATTTTCCTGCTGAACTGGTAGTCTATTCTTTTCCCATATTTTTTGAAAGAAAACCAGGACAACAGATACTTTTGAAGTAGAAAACACTGTAATTTTTCACTAGTCTAAGAGTCACCTGTAATAGTGAGCTTACACCGCTCTGTGGCCTACCCTGCTGTTTAGACTGATAACATTCCCTGGGGACACATTCCCTCATCCACAGTGATATGATCTCAACTGCAGCATTGCATGTTTTAGAGCTGCCTACAATACCTCAGACTCTGAGGTGTGCCCAGGAAGAGCCACTAAACCTTTAGCAAATGCAAGCAGGCAGTTAAAATTCTCAGCAGGAGCTGAGTACTTTCTATTGTCTTGATTTTTCTGAAAGCTGGCCCTTGTTTCATCCAGTTTAACACAGCAGTACGTAGGGCCATTAGAACAAAATTTGGTTCCCAGAGATGTTGACTTGGCACTTCTTTGATAAGATATCTGCACAAATACAAACATCAGGAATATAAATTAAATTTAAGCATGTTCCTAAGAAATCTGCTTATTGTGTGCAGGCTGTCTTAAGCATATCTGTAAATATGTGCTTATGTTTTGGAAATTTTTGTTGAGTCAAAATAAATCTTACATCTATAAAGTGAAATTTCAGTGTTGTGTCCTTCTAAAGTCTTAAAGTTTCTTTAGTCCTTATCATAAACATATCATAAGACCAAGATTATAGCATCCTTATCAGTAAAAAACCCCAAAAATTCATTTTGACCATTAACTTCTATACCATTAAGCCTGCCAAAAATTCTTCTATCAGTATTAATATTTTGGCTTACCATGTATATACTTTGGTTTTAGAAATTATTATTTCCATTTTCAAGTGATGTCTTCTTGCTGTATTTTCTAAAAGCTGAAGTTTTAGGAGTGGGCTGATAAATGAAAGACTTTCACATGTTTAGAACTGTCGGATTTTGGGGCTGTTTAGATGGTCTGGGAAAAGCCCAAGATGGCCTTGGGTCGCCCGCGTTCCAAAGGACGAGAAGAAACTTCAGATCTTTTCTCGGTCTCGGTGTTTATTAATTGCTTATCTAAAAGATTTTCTCTTGGCCTGACAGAGTTCTGCTCAGCAGTCAGCCATGAGCACACTGAGAGCCCCTGGGGCGGCCACCTATCTTTATACCCGGAGTTACGTATACAATATTTATCATTTTTCTCCAATACCCTCTACCCTTATTAACCAGTGTTCCCCTAGTAAGGTCCAATCCCAGAGTGCCAGCATCACCACAGAAGATGGAGGCCTAGAGGAAGAAGAAGAAGGAGAAGGGCACGCCCCAATTCCTCCATCTTACTTCTCTAGACCCCCCTGTACAGAGATCTTAAACCCTGGATCTCACACTCCAATTAACTTATCCCTTCACCATTCACCCCGGTGAAATCCTCCTGTCCTCATACTGATGTCATCTCCCCTGTGGGATCAAAGTCCAGCCACCAGACATTTCTGGCAGCATTCCAGGACTCCTGAGCCCCCCAGGGGGGGTCTTGTTCACCCTGCACCCCAGTTCTGAGAGACTGAGATCCCACATAGAACCTATTAGGTTCTGCCAAGTTTTGATAAAATTGATCTCTGAATAAAAGTGGCCCCTATAAAAGACTGAAGTTCTTTGCTCCTCTTAGTTATTTCTTATTATACAGATGATTTTGAAACTTGATTTCACTCTTGCAAATGAAAAGATTAAGTGAAATATACGTTTTGTGATTTTTTTGCTTGTAGCTTACATGCTTTTCTTGAAAGTGTCTTTGTTTCACATTAATATTTTTGATTTAGCAAGGCTGGGAATTATACAGAAACCTGGTTTGGGTTCTCCATTTTACACATGCTGTACCTTTAAAGTTTGTAAATTTCTGTAACCAGCTCCATTTCCAACTCACTACTTATGATGTAACTCCTTTCAGGTTTTGTACAGTAGATATCATTCTGTGATACCTTGCAATTTCATGTTCCCCTAACACAATTAGAGGAACTCTTAACATAATGGTAAAATCTCTGCGTATTCAAGATAACCTCTAAATGATTTCAGTATTATGGAGCTTTTTATTGAGGCCGCAACATTAAATTGCCTTTACATTATTGATTTTAATGATAGAGCCTGTAGGCATTTTCTCTCAGCAAGGAGAAGAGCAGGTACTCATCCTATGTGAAGACTGTGCTTTAGTAGACATGTTTGCAGGACCTTGCTCATCAAACCGTCTGGTAATCATGAAAGCAAAATCTGCTGAGCATAGTTAGACAAGTGGCCAGTGGGATTTACCAGAGGCCATTAGGGAACAGAGTCATGGTAAGGCAAGCAGACAGTAACACTTTGTTTTATAGAATCACAGAATCATAGGACAGTCTGGATTGGAAGACACCCTAAAGATCACCCAGTGTGACCCACAAGACATGAGCAGGGACACTTTCCATTAGACCAGGTCACCTAAAACCTCATCCAACTTGGCCTTGAACACCAAGGGATGGGGCATCTACAGCTTTTCTGAGCAACCTGTGCCAGTGCTTCACAATCCTCAAAGAGAGGAATTTTTTTCTAACATCTAATATAATCCTGCCCTCTTTGAGTTTGAAAATATTCCCCCTTATCCTATCACTCCTTGTCAAAAGTCCCTCTCCAGCTCTCTTATAGAACTGTTAGTTACTGGAAGGTGCTCTGAGGTTTCTCCAGAACATTCTCTTCCCTAGGCAGAACAATTCCTTTCCTGATAGGAGCTGCTCATGACCAGCTCTGGACCCGATCCAACAAGGTGATGTCTCTAGGGGCCCAGGAATGGACCCAATGGGATTTCATGAGAGAGTAGTGGAAAGGTGGAATCCCTTCCTTCAACCTGCTTTGATCACACTTTGGCTGCAGCCAAGGAAAGAGGCTTTCTAATCTAGGAGCTCACATGTTGAGCTCATCATCAACACTCCCAAGTGCTTCTTCTAAGGGCTGCTTTTAATTCTTTCTCCTCCCAACCTGTAATTTCTGCTTGGGATTGCCTTGACTCAAGAGCATGACTTTGTACTTGGCCTAGTAGAACATCATAAGGTTTTCTCATAAACCTCATAGGAATATAATAGCTTTATAAGGTTTCTCATAAGGTTTTCTCATAAACCTCATAGGAATATAATAGCTTTAAACAATGCACTCCGCAATTTTACAGAAAGGATGTTAGGAAAGAGGACA
The DNA here is from genome assembly GCF_028551555.1 of Melozone crissalis. NCBI lineage: Eukaryota > Metazoa > Chordata > Aves > Passeriformes > Passerellidae > Melozone > Melozone crissalis. The sequence continues at coordinate 850,111 of NW_026535814.1, forward strand.
AACAGATGCATGGGTACAGATATGAGTACATGCCTCTTTAACTGTGAAAACTTGAGCTTTATCTTTTTAGACAACCAGGTAAGAAAGAAATTTGAAATAGGTCTCATCTCATGTGCCTCTCTTGCCCACTGTCTACTTCATCTGCAAAGTAAAATTGTCTTTTTTTTGTTTTCTTACTTGAGATGCATTAGATCAACAAGTGATGAAGAAGAACATACGGGAAAAAAAATCTTAATTCTAGAAATTGCGTAAACCATCCTCTTCTAATTTTCATTGATGGGGATTTTTTAAAGAACATCTCCTTGGATGTCACTCTGTGACTCTGAGGTGAGTTTTAGTTTGCCCCACACATTTATTTCTTATTAAAAAAACAATATTTGCCATCTGTCTGAGTCTTTCCTACTGACAGAGGCAGTGAAAATAGACAAAGTGAACTTCAGAAGGGGGCAGCTAAAATAATCAATGGGGAAGATGCTCTCCATCCTTTCTTGGTAGTCCAGATAGATAATAGACAGCATTTTGTGCCTCCATCCAAAATAACATGCTAGGAAGGGGAGAGGATATTCTGCAGGAGTATCAAAAGCAAAATGTGCAAGAGGAAGGGCTAGGAGGACTTAGGAGGATAAGAGGAAAGAGTGGATTTGGGTTTAAAATATACGAGAGGTTCCTTGAGGGTTTTCATCAAGTATGGGAAGAATCCTAAAGGATCTGACACTTCCACTGCATACCTCACATGAATTTTAAATTCTTTAGCTGACTTCCACTTTTGTCAAATTAACTTCTTTCCAATTCGACTTGCCCCTAAAATAAAGTGCTCTTGATCTTTGCTAACATTTGTAATGGAATCAAAGTCCCCAAGGATAAAGACATTAGAATTCAGAGGCAAGTCTGTGTCATTTTTGTATTTATTTTTCTATTACTTTACTTTAGAATTAATATTCTTCCTAGCCTGGATTCACCCTTGAAAGTTCACAATGACAACTACAGAACACTTCTTCACACACCCACATACTCCTGTCTCTGGATACACCAAATTACTCAGAGAGACAAGTTCTGAGTGCAGAGGCAGATCAAACCTCTTTCTTGAGTTTCAGAGAGAAATTGAAGTAATATTTTCTTCTTATATACAGACAGAAGAGGAAAGTTTGTCCATATTTGCACTGTGATTTTGAAAAATTATTTTATTCTGTCTTTAAGCATAAAGAGCTGGACCAACAATCGGACACAGTGGTGGTGAAGACCCTATTGCCCTGGTGCTCTGGGGACTGCTAAGTCTTAACTATTCCAAATACTTACACTTTCCTCCACTAAAGCAGTTCCACTTCCTATGTGTAAAATGAAATTTATTTTCAAAATTCTGTTGATACCTTTCATTACAATTTGTTTCCACTAATCTTTTAACTCAAAAAGTCATTATCAATCACTATTTCTGGTAGTATAGGCTGGGCAACACCTAATCAAATGATGGGCATTTATTGTTATAATGATGAAAGAAGGGATGAGTCACAGGAAACTGGAAATGTTCAGCTATTCTACTAGAGAGAGTGGTCTGTAATGCATTTAAGACAGGATTAAAAACAAAGGTAGATTAAATTGTCAACCTCTTTTCATGCCAGATTTATCCAGAAGTTGCATACAAGACAATTCTGAATGGTCTTTTAACTTAAAGTGTTTGCACATTAGTCCTGAAATATGTATCTGATATATAATGGGAACTCAAAGTTGGCGCAAAAGCTGAAGATGGGTCATGTTTCCATGTCTTACCAGCTCAGAGAATGGGTGACATGGCAACACCCTTTCATTTCTCACATGTGGGTAACCACACTTTCTTACTTAGCTGTCAAAGAAAGAGTAGTAGGAGACAGGAGATTTCACATTTAGCTTGTGAATTGCTCTTGTACCTGCTGGTGCCCAGAACAATGAACTGAAAAACGGTGCCTTGATGGTGGCAGTAACTGGGACAAGCTCAGAGGGAAAAGTGAAAAAGGCAGGAGAGAAACAGGCATGAAAATGTGACTCACATTTTTTGGACATGAATACCAGTGAATCATAGCAATTTCATAGACAACTGCCCACATTCTGACAGAAAGACAGTGTGCCCTTTTTTGAGGTACTTTTCCTTAAGAATTTTTCTGAGGCCATGGCAGACCTGGCAGTGTCTCACTGTAGATCTTCCCACTGAGTTAAATAATGAGAAGGCATTTGGATAAACATATCCAAAACATCCGAGATTTGTTAATCTCCAAGTGCAAAAGTGCTTAATTCAACAGTGGTGGTAAAAGCAACTTTTAGCCTGCTCCTGCAACCTGGTCACATGAAGTGCTCCTGCAACCTGGTCACCCTAGACTAGGGTGTGCATCTAGGGTGTGCATCACTCCATCCATTTAAGTGATGACCAGCAGGAAGATGTGCAAGCTCACAGGGAATAATTTCTAGAGCTTGATCTCCTTTTCCTAACCTGATTCAGTTTCTTGCATCTTGAGAGTAAGAAAGGACATACAGGGGTGTAACTCTTATCATTTGCCCTGTGGATAATGAAATCCAGGGTTCAACATATTTGCACCCACACATATCAACCACAAGGTCCAGGGCAAGACTGGTTTGTGTTTGCTGAGTGCATGCTTCATGTGTGCTGCAATGGCTCTGACAGGTAATACCAAGGCCAGTGCAGGAAGTCGACTTGTTCTCTCTCATTGCTGCTGTGATTGTCATTATTAATTCTCTGTGCTTTCATGTGTGTAGAGGCCATATGTACTGGGGACTCACTTTAAAGAGTTGCACCTAATTTGTACACAAGTTTTTCTTTCTCCTGTTTTTTAGACGCCCCCTGAAGTCACAGGAGCTTTCATAGGGGCTGCACACCAGTGAAGGAAGGGTGATGTGCTGTTTTTCTGACGCAGCTTTTCTGTACCCAGGGCATTCCTATAAATGAGAGGGGTATTACGACTCTAACAAAAGTCAGATAAAGGGAAAGGGTGGAGGGACAAAATGAATGAAACTTCCATTAAGCACAGTCTAAGGAGTTTCTTCATGTTATCTGAGGTTATTCAGGCTGACAGGTAAGCAATGCTATTGTCACTTTAACAAAAGCATGCATCGATATGCAATGCGATGGAGCCACAGAAGAGCTGTGTTTAAATGAACTAAAGCATGAAAGAAAGCTCTTGACCAATTAATTGAGGAAAACCAGTGAATTTGCTTTTCCATTTAGCACAGTGAGAAGTACCCCTTCTCCCTTCTGTTACTCCAGTTAAAAATGCTTTGTTTCTTCTGACTATTGCCCTCAAAACTCTCTTGCACTAATTCAAATGAAAAGTTTTACATTCCATCAGTTGGGAATTTTACCATAGGAAACATGGCCAGTTATTCTGTCATGATTACTTTTTTCTACTTGGCTGCTTTGGTGATTTAAAACAGTCCTCCCTTTCAATGGCTGCTCAAGGGTTTTCTCCTGTACTCATAGAATCTTCAGAGAGAGGGTTCAAGTGATTCTTCTTTCACCTCTAGTGATGAGAAATTCTTAGATAAGAGAAAGGATCCAGACTTAGGTCTGCTTGCAGCTCTTCTGGGAGACAGCAACTCATTGACTGCAGTTTTTGCAGTTTGTGAGGAAAAATTATCTGACAATTGGTCAGGAGCAGAAGTTCTTGCAGTGAATATTCGGGCATTTCATGTCCTCCCAGACCAAACCAATGCAGCATTTTGGAGCCCACATCCACTCTAAGAGCCTTCTTACGCATTGGTAGTAGGTATTGGTTTGGCACTTTTGCACTATAAGGGATAAATATGATGTGTTTATGGAGCTTGAGAAGGGCAGATGGAAAGCAGAAGGAAATTGCCAAGTGATTGATAGTAACCTAAGGCTAGAGCATCTCCTGGAACTATGAAGGACAGTTATAATTTAAGAAGCAGAAAGAAAGCACATATTATTTCCTCCCTGTAAATTTAAAAGCTAGGCTAAAGACGGCTGGATTGACAATTCTTTGGTATTTCTACTGTCTCTGAAGATCTCAGCCTTGGCTTCATGCTCATTTTCTGTATTAAAATAAATGACAGTACACGAGGAGAAAATCCCCCCCACTTTAAAAAAGCACACAATGTTACATGAACTTAAACCAGCAATTAAATACTGCCATCTAACCGGATGCTTGCTTTAAAAGCAATTTTACACTATAAAATCAGCAACAAGAGATATCTGGGTTTGAGAGATCTACATTTTTGAAGCTGAATATCCAAGGTATACACCATTTTGTCTGAAGCTTTGATCTTGTGTTAGAAAAAAAAATAGCATTATTATCATGTTGTCCAGCTCAGTTGACAGAGGATTTTATATTTTAAGAATGCTTTTGAGATGCCTAAGTTGAGAGCACAAGGATGTTGTTTTCCTTATTAAACAGAATAAGAGTTGTAGTTTGATCAACATAGTGCTTAAGCTGACAATAAAGCACCTAAACACAACAAAGTTAATATCTGATGAAAGATGAGCACTGAGTGATTGACCAAACTTCTAACCAATGCAGAGAGCTTAATTACATTTCTTCATGATAACATTGACACTTGCAGGACTGCATGGGTCTGTCAGTTCCCAATTTAAAGAATTACTTTTTTGTGGTTGAAAATGTTGGCTCGTCCCAAAAATAATGGACACAGACATGACCTACTGTATGAAGTGCCAGCCTAGAGATACATGTTGGTTGGGTTGTTTACAAGTGAAAAATACTTTAATCCTTTGAAATATGATTAAACTTCAAAGAAAGTGCAGCATTGTCAAGCTTCAGTGCTCAAAAAAGTTCTCTGCTATGTGCTCCCCTCTCAAATGCAAGATGTCAAGTCATAACATTATTTATTTATAGATATATATATATGTGGATAAAGATGGGATAAATATACACATATTCAAATATATACATACACCTATGTAAACATATCTATGCACATGCTCGTGCAGATGTATATAAATACGTTAAAGTAACTCATTGTTTCTCCTCTTCATTTGTAAGCTATCTTTAAGTACCTGCTTCTCTAGTGAGGGATTGTTTTTGTTCAGTCACTAGCCCTGGCAAAATGTCTTTTTAAATTTGAGGTGGGTTTTTTTAGATTTTTTTTTATTTATTTGGGGTTTTTAACACCATTTGAGAAACTGTTTCTGACACCACATCATGTTTACAAGGACTTGAGTGCTAAAAATAGAAGTTCAGTGCTATGTAGACTTAGTAGATTGTTTGGTTTGGTTAAAAAACCCCTGCAAACTGTTCAGAGGAATGGGAAATAATTTCATTATCTTTCACAATTATTTCCATGACTGTACATTAAATTAGAAGAAACTTTCTAAAATCAAACAGTTTTATTCTGAAAATGCCAGCAAAGGATGTTTCAACAGGTAGATGTCCTGTAAGAACCTCCACTGCCCAGAAGAAATCTGGATTTCTGAGCTGTTGCAGGATGGGTATGGTTGTTGCTACAAACACTGAGACCAACGGCTTGGACTGAGACTGCTGCTGGGATGCAGCAGGTCTCTGTTTTATCATGGTCTCACCCTGTCCACAGGTCACATGCAAATATTTAATTTTACCTATACAAACGTAGATATATATTACTGTTAATGTGACATTTTGTAAACGTTGTCTAAATTAAAAATGTGTGGATTCTTTTTTGCAGTAGACAGGTGCACAGGTTAGAATAAATTAGCTGCCAGCCCAAATAACTGTGGTCTCTGGAGTTCATGCAAGCCTCCTCTGACAGTGTTGCTGGTGCATCTCAAGTGGAAAATGCCAAGTGGAAAGTCATCCCTAGGATGATCTGAAATGGGTTCTTGGTCTTATACCACAGAATTTCTAGAGTACAAATGTGTTACATCTCTTAGAGCTACCAAAAATATGACAAGTGAATTTTTATTGTTAGCAAACCCAAATATGGAATTTGCTTGCAGACAACCCACATATGTGCTGGCATCTTGTTTTAACTTTGCTTTAATGTCTGATGTAATTATTTAAAATACTGAAATATGAAGGGAAATGAGATAGTACTTCCTTTAATGTTCCTTTTAAAAGATAAGGATATTTCATTCTTTTTCACTTGGCAGAAAAAAATCTTGATTGAAATTAAGTTCCAACAACATGGAGGAAAAGCATTAAAACGTGGAATGAATATTTTCTCTTAGCTTCAAACAAGGTCAGACCTCTCTGCACAGGAGACACTAAGAGAACCAGAATTTCTTTTTTCCTCAGAAGAAATCATCCTTACATATACACTGAAATTATAATTTTCTTTTAAACCAACACAAAATAGGCATGTTCATATTTTAAGCAATAAAAGAGCGATTAAGACAAGTATCTGGAGCTTTTAATTGTTCTTGTCTGCATTATGAAGTGTTCCTTGTTTCCTAAAACTGTAGTCACTTTACTGGGGCTTTAGAAGCTGTGTGTGTTGCAAAAGAACCAAAACCAAACCAACAAACCAAGAAACCAAAAGCAAATAAACAAACCCAACCCCCTCCCACACCCCCAAAAAACCCCTCAAAACCCCCAAATGAACTTATAGCTACCTACAAGGATAATATGAAAATAACACCCTAGTAGTGAAACTTGCTTTAGAACTTGTCCCTTTATTTATCCATCTCCAGTTACGTTATGCTGTCATAGACATAAAGATGAGTTACTTAACAAGGTTATTGTTGCTTGCTGTTGTCTAGTACAGGGAAACTAGAGTATGTTTTAATATTTCCACCAAGAAAAATGTGTAAATTTTTAATATGCTTCTGACTTAGTTTGGGTGGTTTTATTTCCTGGCTTCTTTTACATCTTCATACTGCAGTGCAGAGGTGGTATATGAGAGGTGGTACAGACCAGTAGCAATGTACTAGGCTTTTAAGAACCATTATACAATCAATAAAGAATCAGACAGGGTAAAAAAAAAAATCAAATAATCATGGTCTGAGTCAGAGCAGTTTGGACAGACCAAATTCTCTGACTCATAGCAGATAGCCCATTTTAAGATTTATTGATATCTTCGCACTAGAAGATGCCAAGAAATAAATTGCTAGTAGCGAGACTCTATTTGCAGCAGTAGAGAAACCATTACCTCATTACCAGTGTGGTGCAATGTCTTGTGGACATGAGATTTGCCAAAACAATACACTAAAGAAATGTGCTTTTCATGGGGCATTCCCCTAAGAAATATTGCCAGTGGGAATAAAAGGAACATGTCTAAGATGAAGGCCATGCCCCTAAAAATTTGGGCCTATCTCCCTCATTTCTATCTGACTCTGAAGTACATCTCAGAAGGTGTAGTAGTTAATACAGATATAGGGACCAACGTACCTTCTCGCAATTACAGCAGGAAGTGCTGTATTGTAATTAAGGGGTGAAGTGGGGATATAGAAAGGGAGACCCTTAATAAGTGATAGATCCTTCAAAAGAAATTTCTAATTAGTATGCATTTGATGTGTACTGTACCAATTTTGCCTGGAATAAATTGCTATGGTTAGTCTTTGAAGGGGTGGTGAGCTTAACCTTTACAAAGAGAGCAATTTTCTCTCTTCTTGACTCTGTTAAATGGAGGAAATAACTTCAAGACTGAAGCAGTAGTCAGCCCATCAATCATCCTCACAGCTGGAAAATGGGGATCCCAAATGCTGAGATGAGTTAATCTGTCAGTTAATAAATTTGTAGTGGCACCATATGGTGTTGACACACTCCACACTGTGGCAAAGGACAGCACTGTTTACACAGGCATGCTGTGTTTTCAGGTACCTCCCCACTGGCATATCCCTTTGTTTGAGAGGATCAATTTATTTTATACAATTAATTTGACTGAATTTATCAGTTCAGAGAGCATAATTGTTGGCTAATCCTACATAATCCTGTCCTACTCAGATGGAAGGAACAAAGTGTGCTGGCAGCAGGCAGGCTTCTTTCTCCATTCTGGAGAATGCTGTCTCTGGACATTATTAACTTTATTAAAGCTTATGGTAGGCAGATGTGCAGCCTGTGCCCACTGTAAGTGACAGACATGACAAGAGAACTTACAAGGAAGCTAATTTACATGTTCCAGCCTGTCTGCTGTCCTTAATTGTCCCTCTCCCTCTTGTCCTAACTGGGAGAGGAACACACACAAAACTCAGTATTGCTAATTCCAACACTAGTACTGTACAGTACAAAACTGGCACTTTTTTACAAACCAAATGAGGGAACATAGACTGGTAAGCAAAAAATATTATCCCCCCTTCAATGTATTTTAAACCACATGAGCTGGGCAATTTAGCTCAAGGCATGAACAGGACACATTTTTCTGAATCAGGATAAGGCCACATGCAGACTTGGCTAGGCACTGCAGAGTATGTAGCTTTCTAGCTTTAACTTTTAAATTCCTCAATTTTACAATTATGTTTGAAGCCACTAATTTTAAATACCTTGATTACATTTTAACTGGAGTAATAAAACTCAAATATACAAAGTGTTCTTTTTAATATTTTCTTTTTAGTCAAGCTTCTTTGCTATAAACAGTGTCTTTCTGATTAGTCTTCAGAAGAAGTGTTAGATTCTTCTTTCACTTTAAACCAGGATAAAATAAAATAAAGCAATCTTTTTTAAAGCTTATTATTTGTTGCATAATAAGCAACAAATTTCAAAATATCAAAATTATATGTGTTTGGAATTTGTAATGCAGCATGAAATAGTTTCCCAAAGGTGGGATTATAGCACTGAGAAATACAATCATACATTTTAGGGAGTTTCCCTATCTTGTCTTCACAGCAGCTTTTTAATATGGGGTGTAGGGACTTTCCTTAACTTTAAGCTTGCTGTTCCTTTCTGTTTCTTAACTTTTACCTTGCATTACTTCTGTCCTTTTGAAATTGGTGGACTGGAATTGATGGATAAATATGACCTAGAAAGTAGAAAAAGCCCCCCACTCTCAGGTATATCTCGTGAACTGAAAGAGACAACTAACAGACAATTGGCTTATGAATGTAAATGTTATGGAGCTATTATGTTCATTTTATAGTACTTAGTTTTTGGATATTCATCTCTGTATGCAGAACTCGTAATTCTGACAGCCAAAAAAGGGTGAAATGTCCTTCTTCCTTCCCTCTTTCCTCTTTCATGTCCCCAAAACCTTCTCATTCATTTCAGCAAAGATGTGATGGAAGGAAGCTTGCCAGAATACTCCCAAACATCTAGGAAAGCCTTTCTTTTCTCTTTTCAGCTGTACAAACTAGAGTTTAGAAAATTATTGTTCAGTAGGCTTCTAGGACGAATGAGAAAGGATCAGTGGCAAATACATTCAAAATCTAGGCAGGCAGCTTCCACAGGACTATATAAAAGAAAAATTAGATTTATTCAACAGCAGACACAGGGAGAGCGGATGACTTCAGTTCATGCAGTAAAAGGCATCTCTCCACCTGTACTTTTTCAGAAGGTAGTTTTATGTGAAAGTAGATGTAAGAAAGTGTAAATAATGGAAAATATGTCCCTTATCTTCCCCTTCTGCCTTTAGAGAAAAGGACTTCTAAAGAACACTTATTAAACCAGATTTATTAAAAGTGTAAAAGTAGAAGAAAAAGTTTTCCTGCATATTAGTGGTTGTGTTTTTAAATCATAAACCGTAGTGTATTAGTTCATACACAGTGTAATATTAACTACAATAGCAAATTCCTATTGCAGGGTATGACTTTATTTTTAAATGAATGAAGGAATTTTTGAGGAGGGCAAGAAAAGGGAGGGCTTGTATATTAGATTTGGACATGGATCTGTTTTCAAAATGATTGCCAATATATATATTAATGAAGATTTTTTCATTAGATAATTTCAAATTTAAGAAAAAATATGTTGACATACAAACCTTAAAAAATCTGTAGTATTAACCACTAGTTGTTTGATCTACAAAATCACAGTCCTGAAAATACATGAAGTAATATACAAAAGGATCAATTGGTTTATATCAACTTTCATTTCAAAGTATATATTTTGCAGCTGAGCTCTGCAAACCTTTCAAAAGCTGCCTTCCAAATGGCAATACATATATATCTTCATATGGAAAGCAATAAAGGACATGATTTTATATGGAAAGAATATGGAAAGTGGTTCCATATCCTGACTTGACTGTTTTGATCAATTTTTTTAAAATATTTTTTACCAGCTTTAGATATGCAAAGCATGTTAAAATTGGCAGGATATTTAGAGAGGATATTTAGACTCATCACTATTTATGAATTCCCACTCAGGAATTCTCTGTCTCTGGATGCCTGAGGTCACAAGTGCTACCCAACAGAGAGGGGACAGATGGATACTCTTAGGAATCCTTGACAAAGGCACCACTAAATTGTAGTTTCAATTAAAACTCAATTTTATTAAGGGAATATATGGTTAATGTAGCACAGAATTTATGTTTATGGGACTGGTTCTCTACAAACAGACAGAATATAGTAGAATTTATAAGTAAGTATGCAGAGTTTATAATAAAACTGATTTTCTGAATGTGCTCTGAACTGTTGTGCCTCCCTCTCCTGTGCTGGGTTTATCAGCACCATTGGGCTAGCCTGGGACCTTCAAAGATGGTGAGGAGGGGCCTGGTGCACAGGAACCTTTAGGGAGGGAAAGAAGAGGCTTGCTTGTTTTGTCTGCTTAGAGCACAGAACCTACAGGCCCTGATAATGTGGGGAGCAGGACAAATGCATCCTGTGCAGCCACAGACACTGGCTACTTGCCTTATAAAATGGTGTTATTTCTGCTGACCACACTACTGGGGCTAAAGCTTGGAAAGCATGTCACAGGCAGCAGTCACTCAGGCAGATTGAGGTCAGTCAGTGCTTTGAAGACATATCCCAGAGGCCCCTAAAGCCTCCTGGATTGTGATCCAATCTTACCTGTTAGCCTCTGTAAGAACTAGGCTGTGCAGACATGAAGTTTGGATACCCTCTCCCAAGAAGTGTAAAGGATTTATCTACATTTTTCCTTCTTGTAAGCAGGGAGAAACATCCTATACATGGATGCAGTGACAGAACACCACCTAGTGACCGCAACTGGTTCAGATTTACCTCCATTAGCTCTTCCCACTCTTTCAGGAAAGGAAAATATAGCACATGAAACTACAACAATCCTTCAGCAACTGCATCAACTATAGCAACTTCATAGGGAGTATCTACTCCACATCCTTCCAGCTTCTAGTTCATGCAGCAAGACCTTTGGAAAAAGTTCCAATCCAGACTGTGTGATTGCACAATGGAACTAGAGCGAAGACTAAGCAATCAGAGGTTTCAGTTTAAAAAAATTAGTTATATCATTGTCTCAAAGCAGAGTGAATAGTCAAATTGCCCTTCCTGATAGTTTCAACAGCTTTTGAAGATACTCACACAAAAATGGGATTGCAGGAAGTGCTTAACTTTGTATCTCACCATCTTGCAGTGTCCACAATACTGTCAACAAAGGAGCAAAGAAAACAGCACGTTTTTATTCTTTTGCTATCTATTTTTAACGGTATCTGAACTCTGCTTTTCTGTTTTGCATGGCATATGATCTTTGGGCATACTATAAAGGTAAAATATGAACATCTTTTGCCTTGTGCATGTAAAGAATCAAAATTAATTGGACTACAGATGATATCAAATAGCTCTTCTGGTATGTAAGCATATAATTGGTACAAAGAATTGAACAATATTAATATTTCTGGGTATATTTGCTGAATATAATCCTCCTCAAAGACGAGACCTTCTTTGCAAGAATTCCCTTCATAAATAACCATACTTCTAGAGCTTGAAATTCTTGGCTTCAATTGCAAGAGAAGTTTTTCAGTTTTTCTTTTGGGGAAAAGTCATCCAGCTCCTGTATTTTTTCAGTCAAGTGTTTTCTCAGACTCCTAGTAAATCAGCCTTTCCATGTTCATGTAGTTCTTACAGACAGTATCTCATTGTGTACTAATTGCAGACAATTTAAACAAATTTTCTTTCATATTTCTGGAAAGAAACCCTAGTATGACTCTGTAACAAGGAGCAGCGGAAAAGGACCAGAATTGTGCTGGAATCATAAACAATTTTCTTCCAGTTACACTCATGTAACTAAGAGTGGAATTTGAGGCAGAGCTATAATGACCCAGAGCAGCAGGTAAGACTGCTTATGTCATATCCCTCACTCACTGTGTTTTGAAGGTTTATGTCATAATATTGAGTGCATGTATTAGACAACCATTATCATCATGCTAATTGAGGATATTTTACTGCATCCCATGACCCCCAGGTACAAACTGATGATGCCAGATTGGTTCTGCAGACCTAGTTGCTTTTTTGGAGGCATAAAATATAAAACGGATCACATTTTCCTATTAGGCTGCACTGTCCAAGTTGCAGAGTACATAGCAACAAGTGGCCTATTAAATGATGACGAATCTTTTAGCTCCTGGCTTTAGACCTCTGACCTCTTGACTCCCAGCCTGTATCCAGGGAGCAGTTTGGGGAGAAGAATGTAATAAACAGCTTGGAATCTAATAGTGCCAAAGCAATTACATCAAAACCAGCTGTTAACACCACTACTCATTAAAGACTGACAACATGTTGACTAAAATAAGGCCTTTTTATGGTGTGGACTTTTGCAATTGTTGAGAGTCCAGAGCTGCTTCCTCCCATCTGCACACAATTCATGGAAACAGCAGTAAATGTCATTCTAAGTAAATATGTCGTATTGTCCCTTAAATTGTGAGTGAATTGTGTTTGATTGAAGTCTTTTTCTTTCTTAATTTACTGGTTATCAGTTCTGAGCATTATGTGTTCCCAGCTTCACAGCACAGAAGTGACTCAGTGCATAACTTCTGCTTTTCAGGTGCTCCGACTGATATTTATACTTTGGTTTTATTATAATTTCAAATGTCTCTGTTTTTCTTTTGGAAACCCTATATACAGGAACATAGGAAATTACGTCTACATTTGCCTTGCTGACACTTGAAATGAGGCACAAGTTTAGGCACAAGTTAAAGCACACTGTGTCCAACGGTGGGTGTCAAAACTTTACCATGGGAGGTTTCAAATACTGATTGCACCTTTCTGTTCATACACTCGTGCATTCAAAATACAGAAAACCAGCAAGCATCTCAGAATTGTAGAACTACTGAATCATTTAGGTTGGACAAGACCTCTAAGATCATAGAGTCTATGCATTTACCTAGAGCTCCCAAGCCCACCACTAAACTGTGTCCCTGAACAACATTTCTACACATTTAAATCACTTTAGGGATGGTGACTTCACCACTGCCCTGAGCAGCCTGTGCCAGGGCCTGACAATCTTTCCAGTGAAGAAATTTTTCTTAATATCCTATCCAAACCTTTCCTGGCACAACTTGAGGCCATTTCCTCTTGTTCTACCACTTGGTGCTTCATAGAATTGGCTGTCATGCACTGGGGAGAAAACAAAAGAAATTAAGGAGCATGATAGTGTTGGAGAAGGTCAGAGAGGAATGCATGCTGCTAAGCACCTCTTAAGAGTCCTTCAAACCCAAAATAGTTGTCTGTCCCAGTGGTCACAAGGGTCTGCAGGGTGAGAGAGAGACAAGAATGTTGAATCCAAGTTCAGAAGGCTTGATTTATTGTTTTATTTTATATATATTACATTATGGCTACACTAAAAATAATAGAAGGAAAAGTTCTCAGAAGGCTAGCTAAGCTAAGAATACAAAAGAATGAATAACAAAGCTCTGTGTCTCAGCAGAGACCGAGACCCAGCTCTGCCGTGAGTGGTCAGTAAATCCAAACATCCACAGGAGACCAATCTTGGATCCACCTGTTGCATTCCACAGCAGCAGATAACCATTGTTTACATTTTGTTGCTGAGGCCACAGCTTCTCAGAAGGGAGAAAAATCCTAAAGAAAGGATTTTTCACAAAAGATGTCTGTGACAAGTTGTCTATAGAATATTGGAACAAGAGTATGGAAAGGACAATTCCTGAAAAGGAGGTTCAAACTTTTTTCAACATTTCTATTTTCACCACTTTCACCACTATCATCTAATATTTTTCTTCAAATTTCCACTTGTTACCACTCACTCTAACATTCTATGCTATTTCTACACCATTCCCTCTAAACTCAATAATCCCTCCAGTCAAATTCTGTGCTGTAAACTAAAAGAAAAAGTATTGAAAGTTCAGCCAGAAACTTCAGTGAAATCATATATTTATGGCTTTTAAAATAATAATAATTAAGAAAAGGTATTACTTTAGGTCACAGAGAAGAGTTGCTTTCAGAAAATATTTGTCTAATACCATCAGTTGTGTCTCCTGTTAATGCTTGTGACAAGTAGTTAAAAGCTGAGGAAAGCTGGCAAGATGAGGCAGCTACAGTAGTTCATGTGAAACCAGATTATAGTCCCAAAACACAGAAGAGACTGTATCTCTCCTGCTGGTAAAGAAGTGATGGACAGGAACATCTAGCCTGGAGTAAATGTAACTGTTACTATACCAAGAGATCTAAATTAAGCCTATATGTAGGTGTCTAGTAACTGTCTCAGCAGTCTGCTAACTTTTCCAAACCTGACCAAGCTTACAATACAGCAATGTGCTCAGAGGGAGTTTGCATTTTCCATTTCAAAGGAAGGCTCCTGCCTTCCTTAGCAGACACTAGTCTTTTCAAACCAAGACAGATTTTGGCACCCAATGTGCAGCATGAGGGAGTCGAGGGGAAAAGGGTGAAAAAAGGAATACCAGTTCTTAAATAACCTAATATTTTGTGTGCTGAACATAGAAACTTCGCTATGTATCACCATATGGTCCAGCTTACCCTGGTTTGGGTGGCATGGGGTCATGGCTATATTTTCCCCATTTGCAGGCCCTTATCTAAACATGGGTCCTATAACTAAGGCTGCAGCGAGGCGTGGCCTTATAGGTCAAGTGTCCGGCCAGCAGGAGGGCAGCCAACACCCAGCTACAATCCAGGAGCACCCCTTGGCGTCTAGCGGCCTTGGGCTGTGCTCCCTGCGGACAGGCTCGGTGCCATTGAGACGAGAATGAAGGAGCTGGACACTCGATGGGGACAATCAGGTTTATTGAGGAACCCAAGACATCAGCTAGGGAGTGACCGAGAACAAGCGGAGTAACAAGGTTATAAAGGGAGGAGGTGTCTCAGGGAGGGGTTTACACAGAGCCAATAAGGGAAGACAAGGGAGTGAACTTAACATAACAGACATTAGGGAGAACCCAATTGATAGAAAGTAAAGGACGGGCCCCGGGACCACAGCCAATCATAACCCCCATAGGGGAGAAGATTCTAGTAAACTGGGAGGAGTGGGGGTGATTGACTGGGCCCAGGGAGGAGAAACAAGTATACATATAAGGGAACTAGGGGGAGGAGGAATTACATAACAAGGAAGACTGACAACACAAGTGGCGGGAGTTACTAGGGTAAAAGAATGAATGGCAACTCAATGGCGGGAAAAACTGGGGAGGGCAGAACCACTACATAACATGGGGGAACAAATACAGAAAATGGGGGAGCAATCAAGTAAACTAACAAAACACACTACAACATAAGGTTACTGTGGCTGTTATCCAGTTTGCTTTATGGGTTAAGAGGGTGAGGAACGCAGGGATCTTCAACTTCCTTTGTAATGCAGGCACATGGATTCAGAGCTGTCACACACTAACTGCATATTTCTGGGTTTACTTTAATAATGGTACCCACTGTGAGGTTATGACACTGGAGGAAATTTTCTTCCAACCCTTTAACCAGCTATTTGGGTCTACTCCACCAGTTTTTGAAGGCTTTAAACCTTCTCTAAGTGTGATAATATCATACAGTGGATGGTGTTGCTGATACGCCTGTTCTATTTAGTATTCAGTGGTAAGGGAAGATAGACTTGGATAACCACTTTTTGATATCTACCCCAGAGAACTGGGATGCTGCCCCAGAACATGACACAGCCCCAGAAATTAGGGATGCTGCTACAGTGCCTGACACTGCTCCGCAGCCCATATCAGAAATTAGCAACCCAGATTGGGTGGGCGTTCTGGTTGAGGAGATGCATGAAATGAGCCAGAGGCTGAAGGAGTACATCTTCCCATCTGGTAAGAAACCCTCCTCTTGCCTTGAAGAGGGATAATCTAATAGTGCAGCAGTAGAACCCATAGATGTTACAACTGTCCAGGTTCCAGCTGAACCACAAGGGCAGCCACAGCCTGCAGCAGTCACCCCTGTGGAAACAAGAAGGTCTAAGATGAAATAAGAGCACCCAGACAATATGGAATAAGAAAGGAGGGCCCTCACAACCCACAGGGGAGCCAACAATTGAGATCATCACCAAGTCCCTGACGTATGAAAATCTCCATCATCTGCACAAAGACATTGTACGACTGGGGTGTGAGTCTTATACAACTTGGTTACTCCAGGTCTGGACCTTATGAGTACAGGCATGCAACTGGATGGTGGTGAGGCAAGGAATTTGGGACCCTTGACCCGGGATTCAGGTATGAATCAGGTATTTTTAAGGGAGCCTTTTTGGCTGGAGCACTTTCCCCTCTGGTGCAGTTCCGGTCCCAGCCGGCAGGGGCGCTGGTGGCTCCCGATGGGCAGGGCAGGTGCGGTGATTCCCACATGACTGCAGGGGGCGCTCTAGTGCGGGCTTGGGGAGCACGCGTTAATAGCAGCTTTGAAGATGCGAATGAGTGGAAGAGGGGTTTTGCTTCACAAACCCCTGGGCAGCTGGCTCCCGTGCACCCAGGAGGACTCGTGGAAAGCAGCAAACTGGGCCAGCAAGATGTCTTGGCAGGCAGGGGGTGAGGGGCTCTCAGCAGGGCAGAGACAGCTGAGCTCAGGATTCCAGGCACTTGAGCAGACTGTGATAGGTCTCTCTTTTTGTGAGGTAGGTGTTAATAAGGTCCCAGTTCGGTGGCTGTTCTCACGAGCAGAGGCTCACCCCACAGCAGAAGCAGCAGCTCTGGACTGGGCTCCAGCAGGAGCAGTGAAACTCCCTTCCTCAAGAGCAGTGGCTCTCACTGTCCTCTGAAAACTGAGAGAGATCTACCAGCTGTGCCCAACCCCTTCCCCCAGGCTGAATTCTTTCTCACCCCCCCCCCCCCACCCCCCAAGGGGAAACTCAAAAACCCCCCAGAGTTCCCCCTTTGTCTTAAGCACCCAGCAATCAGTTTTCATTAGCAACTCAATGGGAAGAAATTTCTACAGGTAATAAGGAATGAAGAGAAAAGAAAACCCAACCCCCAACAACAGCTTGCCACTTTTGTGCAAAATAGGGATGCGTAATGGGAAATATGCCAATCATGTGTTTTAAATTTTTAAAAGTTTAATAGTAATAAAATGGTTATAAAAATAGAGTAATAAGAATTCAGACAATCAGAGTTAGGACAATAAAGGACAATAAAAAAAACCCAAAGAAATACGGACTGTCTGGGTGCCTTTCCTTGGGCAAATAAGCACCAAAAAGCACACATGCTAACAAAGGATTAACCCTTAAAAGCAATAGCCTGTTGCATATTCATATATCTCATACATGATGCATAAATTCTTTTCAAACAAAGGCTGTTCTCTGGTTATTGTCAGCTTGCCCCCATTAATCCTGGTGGCTCTTTAAAGATGGGAAAGAGTTGTAGAAATGTTGGTCTTGAATAATGAGACAATATTTATTCTCTTTGGGGATTTAGATGCCTTCTTGCTGTTATCTCTGTATGAAGAATTTCTTAATTATCTCATAGCTAGTTAAAAAAGTACCTTATGTTACAACCTAAAACTATATTTACCATACTACTTTAAAAAAGATTAGTACAATAATACTAATTAATATAATATAACACATATAATATTCTTGCAAAGAGCAAAGACCCAATCATGTTGAAATAAACAGGGCCAGGAGACTTCTTCTCCTTTTTAATACCTTTATTAAAAATGATCAGCTCAGGATTGGGCGGCTCGGCAGGGCTGCAGTCCCCTTCGTCTCTCCCAGGGCGACTTAGAGGAGAAGGATATGCGCAGCTTTGTCCACTAGGGGCAGAGCTGGGGATCAGGTCCTCGTGGGAGCCTTTAGAGCCTGGTGATCCCTTCCATTTGTTTCCCCTTCCGGCTCAGTCGGCTTGGTCTCACCGCTGGGGACGACTCCTATGGTCAGGGTGAGAGGCTCCGAAGGTGTTCCGCATCTCCGCAGGCTCAGCACTCGGCTCCTCACGTCCAGACATCACTCCAGTCTCTCAACTCTTATTTGGCTCGTTGTTTTGGGGGTTTTCTCCGTGCGTTTGGAGTCGGGGTCCCACAAAGAATGCTGGTCTTGGAGTCACTTTGCATAACCCCCTTCACCTTCTCAGGTGTCTTCACTATTCTGGGAAAGGTACAACTTAGCCTCGGGCAAGGCTCTGCTAATACAAAAGGAGCGATTAGCCTCAACGACCCGTGATTACAATAACAAAACACGCAGAACTTGGGCAGGGACAGTGATCTGGCTGCCTTTTTGTAACTTTCTCACAAAAAAATATTAACCGAATTTTTGTTCATAACAATGTAACATGCACTTTCCACATGTCAGCAGTGCATTAAACCAAAACCAAATCACTCATATGCATCTCTACTGGCCTGATGATGTCCCAGGAGAGTATTTCACATGGGAACACCCATAACTCTCTTTATAATTGACTATGAAAAGACTCCATTCTATAGAAATATGAGACAAGATCCAGAAAAAGGTCTGGAGGACACTTGCAGCACCAGCTGAGAAGTCCAGCAGTGTCAAAGTTGGCCCTGAAGGCAAGAAGCAAGCAAAAATTAAGTCATATGCAAATAACAAAAGCAAATTTAACTAGTTGTGGCAATTTAAATCTGTCTGCCATTATTGATTAGATAATGGTCCAGATTCTGCCCAATAACTCAAATGGCTCCATTGACACCTATATTTCACAGCTGCTTTATACCACCTGACATTTTGCTTGCCAGACCTTTTAAAAATAATTTTTATGTATTGTTTCACAATATACATACCAATATTTTAAACAGTTGCAAAAGAAACAGTATCTTCTGTGGCCACTGCAGTGTTCTCAGGGCTCACATGGCAATAGATATTGCCATTGTCAAGAAGATGTGAATTGTAGTTGAAAACATAATTTTTAATTTAAGACTCAGTCTTCGGAGCCTTTGGTATTATCAGCTACCATCTTGCTGACAATTCATATGATATATGACAGTAGCAGTACAGGAGCCCAACATTAGAAATCACCAATCCACTTTCAGTTTCCTTAACAGTTTCATTCCTCTTTATTTTCGTGGCCATGTCAGCCTGTATTACTGGCAATGCAGCCAAGCAGGGAGATGTCAGGTGCAAAATGAGCACTAAGGTTGTCGCAGAAGTGGAGAATCTTCTCTCCTGCCTGTTTCTCTTTTATGGAGTCTGGGAAATCCAGAGAATCATAAAAATCATTAGCGTTGGAAATGGTCTCTATGATCATCATATCCAACCATTGACCCAGCACTGCCAGGTCTACCATAGTACCATACCTACATGTTCTTTGAACATTTCCCGGGACAGTGGTTCCATCACTTCGCTCTGCAGATTCCAGGAACGGTTCTTGCAAGATCCTCTCTGCAATCTCTTTTTGGCCAATTTTTGGAGTTGCAAAGGCCAAAGTTGCTGAAGAATATCGGTTTCCGCAGGGTCCATTCAAGTGATGGGAAACATGTACAGAAACCTAATACATGGAATAGCACTACCAATCACTTATGGTCTGATGCATGGTATTACATGGTAGAAATAGGAATGTCCTGTCCTTAGCAAATCCTCAGATAAACAAGTATTTCACGCCAAGCAGCCATTAAAAATGCAATGCAGTTTAGGAGGTTAATGTTATTATTTTGTTTGGTAGAAGGGGATTATCTATTCTTCTGGAAATGGACAAAGGTGAAAATTTGATAGCTGGACTGTCTCCATTTGCCATTCAATTATCCATCATGTCAAGAAAAGTTAATTTCTTTATCCACACAGCTCTGGATTCACAGTTAGAATTAGTTAGTTAGTTAGTTAGTTAATTAGTTAATTAGTTATTTAATTAATTAGTTCTGGATTAGTACAGTTAAAATTCACTTAGGACATTACTGGAGTCATGAGTGTGGCTTTTTTAGACTTGCAGTTTAATATTTTAAAAGTATTTTTTAAATATTCGTGTTCTTCCTTTGGCCACCAATTCTCTTCAAACATGCTGGTAGCAGATTTACAGTCTCTCTGTGACTGTGCTCAGCAATTACTTAACGAGTAATTTTTTGCACTTAGCTCTAGATTGCATTTTGCAATCTTAAAGCACTTTGCAAGTGCGCAATAATTACTTAAACCTTGTAACACACACCTCTGTGGGAGGTACTGTGCTATTATAGCCATTTATTGGATGTTAAAAATGAAGTGTGACTTTAATTCCCAATGTCACACAGAACAGGCATGATTGCAGCTTGCTATAGACACCAGTAGGGATCCTTCTTTCAAGTATTATAATTTTTAACATTTTATAATCTCCAGCATGACATGAAACCGGAGTAACTGCTGGGATTTCACCCTTTGTCTGTTGTTCTGTTGGTGAGCATTGGAAGTTTTTGTGTAACAAAGTCAGCAGTGCAAAGTTTGGCCTCTAAAGAGGGATGACAATAGCTTTATTTTGTGCTCTTTGTGGCATGGGGAGCCCAGTTTGCTGGAGGCTACTACCTTCTTGAGCAACAGAGTGTGAATAAGAGTGGCTATTTTGCCAGCAATATTTTCTTCTCAAAATGTCTAGGAGACCCGTTTCCTAGTTTGTTTCACTGTAAACTCTCTGGCCTGATGCAAACACCTAAACACTGCTAATGACATAGAACCACAGAATAATTATAGTTAGGAAAGTATTCTAAGGTCATTGAGTCCAACCATCAACATAACAGTGACATGTCCACCACAAGACCATGTCCCCAGGCACCACATCAACATGCTTTTTTGAATACTTTCAGGAACTGTGATTCCACCTCTGCCCTAAGCAGCCTGTTCCAATGCTTGACCACCATTTCATTGAAGACGTTTTTCCTAATATCCAATCTAAACCTTCCATAATGCAACATGATGCCATTTCCTCTTTTTCTATCACTTGTTACATGGAAGAAGAGGCCACCTGGGTACAAGCTCCTTTGAGGTCACTGTAGAGAGCGAGCCTCCTTTTGAAGCCAATACTGTTCAGCTGAGCAGGTATCTGCAAAGTTTATGTAATACATGAGAACTGTTTCTTTGGGTAGCATAGTTCACGCCAGTGTTAACAGTTTAGAAGAATGTGGTATTACCCTGTGTGTGTGGAGCCCCAACGTGGGCAAGTAGAGGTTGGATTTGAATCCACACAGGGACCTTCACCTATCACATTCCATCTTGGGTTGCAGATATCTGACTGGTCAGCAGCTGGGCTGTATGGGGATCAGACAAACTAGCAGTTGAGACCCAGGAGTATTGAACTCCATATACAAGAAGGCTTTTAACAATAAAAGAGACTGTTGCATGGAGCTTTGAAGTGTGTGTGTTGTCCCCATCCCAGACCACTGATCCCACGGAACACGTGATTATTAAATGTAGTATGTGTTTTTCCAGGGATTGAACTCTTTCAGTAGGATAAAATTCATGGCCTCAGCAACTAGGGTTTTGTCTACTTCTGAACCACCCCCTCAGTAAGTTTCTGTTGTTTCATGGCTACTACAGTGTAGGAAGCATTTCATGCTTAGGCAAGTCTTCAACAGTACCTCTTGCATGGACAATGCAAATTTATTTCTGGCAATGCAAAAAACTCCTAGGAATTTCAGGCCAGCTGTCATCAACTTCTCTGACTTTTTAATTTCTGGCCCTGTCTTGATCATAGTATCATAGGTTGGAGAGGACCTTTAAGACTGTCAGATTCAACCCTAGTTTTCTTCTGGCTTCCCAGTTATCCCTGTCCAATGTGTGTCATAAATGTGTCCTCTTCTGTGCTGATTCACTGGTTGAAATGTCAGAGCAGAGATGTCTCTTTCCTCTCTACTGCAAGTCCCTAGTCCCAGAGCAGACACATACTGAAGAGAAATGAGGGAATCTTGGTCACTCTAGGTTGTTCATCTCTGGAAGCATTTGATGTAGTGTTATTAGTAATCTTCAAAAGTCACTTTGTTTTTTTCTCCAAAAACATTAGAACTGAATGAATTGTGGGAATCCAATTCCTTTCATAGTTTGGGACCAAAGACAACCATCCAAATTTCAGGCCCAAGAGCATAAACAATGTGGACTGAAGAGAAAAACAAGAAGGATGGGACTTCATAACCTACAGATATAGCTAGACAATTCACTCCAATATGCTAATGGACCAGAACTTACAAAAGTGAGAGACCTTGTGACAAGTCATCCATTTTTGTGACCATTTTGGGTTCATCTTGGGTGTAGCCCTGGCTGGGCTGTATCCATTGAGACCTTTTAATAGATTCCTACTTTATTCTTTCACTCTGTCAAGCCTCTGTTCTAGGTCAGCCTTCAAAATTCCACTGCCCTTTTTGAAGGTATGGGAATCAGGCCTTTGCTGTTACTTGATATAAAAATAGATTAAAAATATTTTTCTTCCACACTAATGATTTTGAAGGTGTCTTGTCAGAGTTTCCATTATCATACATGAGTAATGATTTTCAAGGTTAGTATTTCAATAGTTGTAAATCTCGTCTTGCTGAAATGAAGCATCTCGGATTTGAATGTATGCTGTTCTATTCTATTCCTTTTGGTTTGGTTGGTTTTTTGTTTTGTTTGTTTAATGATAAGAGATGTATCAGTAGGTCAGAAGCCAGCTTCTCAGGAAGCAGCTGCCTGGAATAATTTTACTGATCAAGAAAGAAAAAATAAAATTATTATTAAAATATTTTTAGTCTTGAGGGTGATCGACAAAAGTGGGCTTTTGAGCAGAATGATATGACTGGAGTCTTGAAATCACATCCTCTTCCATACTAGTCATCTTTGGTTTAGAGTCCATATGAAGATCCTCTTCATTTGAATTCAAGCCCCATTCATGTTGTCTGCTGGCCTCCTGCCTTTCCCATCATTCTCACCCTCCCCATTCAACCAACTACCTGTCCTCTAGATTCTGAACACCACTGCTCCTGGAACATGCAGCTTCCAAGAAAACTGCTGAAAACCCAAATGGTGTTCCTCTATGATCCAGGTTATCATGCTTATGTGGAGGACATGTTCATCTGATTGTTATAATTCCTTCCTTCCCTTCTTCCTCTGCACTGGCCTGCCTTGTCTGCCTTCCTTCCCACATTCCGAATCCAGCATTGCTTCTTCTAGCCTCCAGTAAGCTTTCTGTAGTGCCAGTTCTATATGGTCTCCTGACAGTAAGACAGAGAGATGGTGTGTCTGAAAATTAAACCATCTAAGGATATATCCTTTTAGTGCTCAGTCCAAATATTTTCTTTCATGATTTTTCATGGTGGAGTTTGCAATTACTTTCTTCCATCACTCTGCTCTTTTGCTTTGCAAGATTTGGAGTAGGAATTCCAAACAATACATCTCAAGAACCATTTTATGACCCTCATATAATGCCTTAGAAGACTTTTTGATTTCCTATTTAAAACAAATTAACTGTTGTTTGCTCTAATCAGGACACAAAGCATCCCAGATCTTGTCTGGAAATATGTGGAGGTTACTGAGAGGTTGTCCAGATTGATGGTTGCACTGGGTATACGACCTTAGAATGAACCTTGACTAAGCTTCGCTCTTTGTGCATTTGGCAGTGTGTATTTGGAAAGCATAATTGTCTACATTCCACATATTAAATGTAAGGCACATGCTTCCCAGAGATTTGCATCTTCTTTGTATTTAGAGAATAAGATCTTCATCAACCATATTTATATCACTTGTATAAATTATTCCACAACTATTTCCATCTGCTTTAGGATGCATTTATTTCTAGACAAAAATATGTTAATCAGCTCATGCTTCCCCACAATTTTCTCTTCCAGATGGTATACCCTCATCATCATACCTCTGGCAGGTGTGATGAGCAATAATTGTGTCTTAGATGGTAAATCCATGACAGTTTTAAAGACTGCTTTATATTTAAGCTCCATTTAAATCCTGGTTCTCTCAGGAGACAATTTTTATTTTAACTCTGTCATGTATTACAGACATTTATGTATGTGTTTACATACACACATACATATATTAGGGAGAGACAACAGGAGAGAGATTTTCAGATCCTGAGGTACATACTTCCAGAGAAAGCACTCAGACACACAAGAAATAATACCACAGACAGCAAAGAATTATTGTCATTAAGAGGAAATATACAGATCAGAGCACTTGCTGTGACCAGAACAATTTCTTTTCTTTCAATTTTCTTTACTAAAAAGTGTCTAACAATCCCTGCCTTGTTATTATCTATCACAGATCATTATATCAAATTTCATGTTAATTTGTCCAAAGAACCCTCATCAGAAACTTTTCATCTGGATATGTTTTCAGTAAAGCCTAGCTTCCCAATCAAACCAGAATCTTCCATCTGCTGTCAACAGCTAATTTTCTACCGAGGCAGCTTTCACTGAAAATGAAATGGAACAAACAAATCTTGTTCTCGGAAAGGAAAAGACTTGTACGTGGTAGGTTAGGTTCTGCTGTTAAGTTTTTTAAGGATGATTTTTTTAAACTTTTTTATTTTACTAGTTTGCTATCAAAAGAAATAACTGGGGATTTTGCAATCCTATCCCTGAATCAAGCAAACATTCTCCACTTTGCTTCTATATATAAGACTATTAATATAACTCTATTTAAGGACTTACTGTGAATAAAATGACCAGAACTATTTAATAGTATTTATGTAATTTTTTTAGTTTTATATACTTTGCATCAATATTTGCAAGATAAGTGTGCTTATCTGTACATGTACAAAGGAGTAATAATCAATTTTCATTGTTTCCAAAACTAAAGAGTATTGCAGCTGCAATAAAGTTTTAACTAAAGATCAAGTACCTGAACTAGAATCTCTCAAGAAGCATTTTTTCATCAATATTCAGGATAATAAAACAGAAAAATAAATAACTGAATGTGTATAAGCTATAAATAGTAATGCCTGTAAACCAAGTATCTACCACAGTTTTCAATGCAAAAGTTTCCCATAAGGACTTTTTCAAGTCAAAAGACCATAATTCAACAACACTGTCAGAACACAGGATTGGGTGATGACCAGCAGTGAAGGCTGTGCAAGTGGCAAGAGGGGCTGGAAACCATTTGAACAACAGGCTGGTCACCACAGGCCAGTGCAACAGCAGGTTAGTGAGGCAGGCAGCATAGGAAACACAGTGACAGCAGTTGCTGTGTTTTTGCAAGTGGCCTCGTCCTACGGACTCGACTGTGTGCAGGCTGGCTGTGACTGTGCCTGGGAAGCAGAGCTGGGATGGCTTGCTGCAGCCCCACCCGCCCTGTTGGGGAGGCAGCAGGGAACACGGTTGTTGCAATGACAAGCTGGTTTACAGAAAGTATAAAGGACCACAGGGAGGAAAATGCAAGGGGGGACAGGTGAGGGAAGGGGGCCTAACGGAACCAACAAGCAAGCCCCCACACCTTCCAAGCACAACTGAAGCACAATGCAGTTGTGCCACAGATAGCTGCTTTTATTTGCTAAGGTTCCTCCTACAGCCTGATTTCCCAGGCATCGAGGTATTTACCCCATTGTGGAGGCTTTCTCTGCCCTGATTGGCTGCCAGGAGAATCCTCTATGGGGACAGGTATGTCCGCACATATACAGTCTTTATAGGAATATTTCACCTGATGTGTAATGTATGTTGAGGCATAAATAAGAACTAGATTGGTCCCTCTCTCCATCTCTACAAATGCAAGGAAAAAAACTCTTCTAAATAATGTGTGAAGAAATCACATAGGAATCCAAGTTAATTGCTTAGGGAGACATAAGGATCTTGCCTAAAAAAGGAGTAAAGATTGAGACCTGTGTGGCACAACAGAGAGTGATCAGCTGAACCTGAGCTCTGATTATACAGAGTTAACTGGAAAGGGTTCATATGTTTTTGTTTGTGAACATAGAATGCAAAGTCACTTGTAGCACAGTGTCATGCTGTGAAACACACTAAAAGTTGCAATGGATAATGTATAGCTTTCTACAGACTAATTTACAAGGAAAACCTATTCAAATCTGGCTTGGGTAACTCTACTCTTTGTGATAGATGCCCAGAGAATAGAAACATGGAGAGTGACAGCACCTTAGTGTTTTCAGACAGCACTTTCAAGGTAAAGAAGCTTAAGAAATTGCACTCCTAAACTCCAGTGGATAATAGTAACAGCTAAGTATTAATTTTTAGATTACTGTCATATTAAGAACAGACAGTGTCTATTCAGGACTTCAGTTTGCGTGAATCCCAAAGCGAAGAAGCACAACACCTAAAGATGGCACTGGACAGACCCTCTTAGTTTAGCCCTTGCAAGTAAGCAGTGTCCTCTCTGTAATATATGTTATGGAATAATTCGTGCTTGTGTAAAATATACATGAAATAAATTGTGCTTGTATGAAAAATTCTTAAAGTT
The DNA here is from genome assembly GCF_028551555.1 of Melozone crissalis. Taxonomy (NCBI): domain Eukaryota; kingdom Metazoa; phylum Chordata; class Aves; order Passeriformes; family Passerellidae; genus Melozone; species Melozone crissalis. The sequence goes on from NW_026535814.1 coordinate 876,621, forward strand.
TTAAAACCACAAGCTGCAGCTGGGGAAAAGATTGCTTCACAATTGCGAAACCACAGACGGCAGTGGAGAGAAAGACCTAATAAGCAAACAAAAAGACGTGGCTCCATGCGGAGATGGGCCCTTTTCCTGAGACAGTCCAGAACTCAGTAAGTATCTATGATCAAGATAGAGTCGTCAAGAGCGTGCATCCCAATACCAGGTTGCTGTAATTCGATGATCACTATTCATTGCTTTCCAGAAACAGTTTTTTCCAGCCCAGCACAGAGAAAAGGAGACTACATGAATATGTGAAGCGATGAAAAGGAGAAACTCTGCCCCAGTGGAAAAAACTGTATGAAACTAACCCAACAGAGACAACATTTGTGAACAGAGGGAATCTAAAGCGGTAGAGTTTGGATCAGTGTTCACCCAGCACTGATCCCAGGTTCGACGCTGTCCCTTTGATTGTGGCTATTGGAGACCGAATCTTGGTAGCAAAATAAAAACCTATTATTGATTATTAATTGAGCTTTATAATTTATTACCGATAACAATCTTGGTGACCCCAACGTGATCTGATTTAGGGATAAAGGGACCTTCTCCATTCAGAAGGTGCCCTGTGGATTTCAAGGGCCGGACAGGGTTGGGAAACCCCATGGAACCAATCAGATATCAAACTAAATTCCAGCCAGAGCCACAATCAAAAAGGGGATAAAAAGGGGCTGAGAGTTCTCAGGTAAATCAGACAGACCGAGGGACAGGGTCTTCAGAGCCATGGCGCAGCTTTTTTTCACTTATAAAATTCTACATGCACGAGGAGCCCATGAGGGAAAAAGGACTGTAAGTATCGCGCGGTTGACTGAGGTGTGATCGAGCACATGTGTGAGACGTGACATTATCACGAGGCGAGTGTGGACCCCAAGATAGCAATGATTGTTCCACTTCCCTCCCACGAGGGAAGTGGTCGGTCAAGGGGGAAGCAGACATAACATGGTAAAACTCATTTTCATGCGTAAAGCCTGAAATTCAGGGAGTTCGGGGGTCGATCATGGGGAGGATCAAAATGGGAAGGCATGTTCACTGGTGTTTGGGAATTGGTAAACCTTTTTGATCCAGGACTCAGTAAGTCCAGGAAGAGAAGAAAAGGAGAGGTAGTAGAGAGCTCATTACCAGCCGAAAAACCCACAGATCTCTTCGCTGTGAGGCTAGTAGACTGGTAATACTGAAAAAAGATTAGGCATAAATATGATACTCGTTAAAAACTAGGATTCATTTTGGGATCCCAGTGCAGAGTTACAGTAAGGAGATGCTAGAAAAATAGTTCTTTGTATTTCTAAGAAAGATGGGACAGAGGAAAAGCAAAGCTCAAGGAAAAACCCAAGAGAAGCCCGTAAAGGAACAAGGAAATGGTTTACCTGAGATTCCAAGAGACAGCCTACTGGGGTGGATGTTAGAACACTGGGAGGATTTTCCCAAAAGGAGAAGGAACTCTAAGGAGAAAATGATTCATTATTGCGTAGAAATATGGGGAGATGAGGAAATGGATGGAGATGGAGAATGCCACGTGGCACCATGCCATACCTGGTCTCCTTCTTCCCATGATTCCCCTAAGCATTCCAAAATTCCTTCCCCATCCCCCATCCTTCCTGATCCTTGCGACACCTTCCCTCCCCACACCTTACCTGCTGTACCCTCAGCTCTGCCCCTCTATCCCTCCCAGGGGGTGTCTGCCAATGTGATGTCACCAGGTGTCCCCACTCCCTGCCAGCCTCCCGTGCCCACCCCCTGTTCCCATGGTGTCCCCGCCCCTTCCCCGGGTTCCTACGGTGGGGACATGCCCTCTGCATGTCCCCACAGCTGTACCTGTGATTCCAATTCTTCTGATTCAAAGGATACAGGGCATGGAACCTTTGACCCAATAGAGGGTCCCACTTTGTCATTCGCCCCTGTTATGTATCAGCATGCAGGGCAAGGGGGAGGAGTCTCAACTGCTAATTGGGAAGCTTTTGGATGAGAAATGATATGAGAAATTTGCAAACCCACAGAGTATGGCTTACATAGCCCATGCTTCCGTGGTCTTTTAATGCCTAACTGAGTAGGACTGTGATAGTCCCACATGATTTAAAACAGCTTTTTTCGTGCCTCATGACCTCTACAGAATTCAAATTATGGGAATTGGCATGGAAACAACTGTTAAAAGAGGCTCTTCCAGACTTGCATGCTGATCCAAACGCAGCAAAAGATGCCAATGGCATGCCAATTGCCATTGAGCATCTCTCCAGTGAAGGCCAATGGTCCTTAGCCCCAATCCAAGCTGCAGTAATTCCTGTAGAAACACTTGAGAGAGTCAAAGAAGCAGCTGAAAAGGCCTTCTTTTCCTTCCAACCCAAAGGCCCGTTTGAGCCTTATAGTAAGATCAAGCAGCTACCATCAGAGCCTTTTTTGAATTTTGTAGAAAGGTTAACTAGAGCTATTGAAGTCCAAGTTAAAAAAGAGAATGCAAGGGAAGAGATTTTAGAAGAAATGGCATTTACAAATGCAAATGAACTGTGTCAAATGGCAATTTTATGCTTTCCTCTAGAACCCCCTTACACTAAAAGATATGCTTCTAGTTTGTAACAGGAAAGTGCCTCTGATGAGTGTGGCTGAAGAAACTAGACCAAAGCTGCTGCCAAGACCACCATAGTAAGTCGCAGTTGCCAGCCCTGTGCCCATTCCCTCAGCACAGTGGCACATTCGGCAGCAGCAAGGACCAGCAATGGTTGACCTCACAAAGCCATGCCTACTTTGCAATAACATGGGCACTGGAGTAACCAGTGCCCCTTGAAAAAGCAATTCAATGAATTTAGAAATAGCAGGGGAGAACTACAAGTGCTGCCAGGGGGTCAACAAAAACTAAATAACTGAATGGGGAGTGCCAGCCTGCCAGGTGCGCAGAGACAAAAAGAGCAGGCCAACGGAATAAGGGAAGCAAAAAAGACCAAGCGCATGGTAACATTCCTATTTCTGTAAGTGAAACAGATGCTTCAAAGACCAAGTCTGCTGGTCCACTGCTGAAAGTGAAACAAAATAACCTTTACTATGACTTAGGTGAACTTATGTTAACCACAACTTCTGTCAATGAAGAACCTTACAGGTTGCAGCTGACAGAACCACTCCACCTGAAGGGCACTGACTGGCATTTTGTCTCTGTCAATCCAGAACAGAAGGGTACTTGGCACCGAATTCGTTGTAAGTACATCGTCATTGGGAACACCAAACACACACCACAAGAGATCGCAATTGCTCCAGAATTGACAACATCAGATCCTGAGTAATTTGTTCTCAGGCTGCACTGTTTCCACCCACCCCTGTTTCTTCCAAAGAACAAATAGTTGCACAAACCATCCCAGTGCCGTGTTTACCTGAAGCTACTGAAAAGGGCTCTCAGCTGCCTGGGTCCAGGCTATTGGGAAGGACAAACCCAAAAATCTGGTGTAATGTCAGTGGGAGTGGGGAGTCAAAACACATTGAGATGCTCGTAGGTGCAGACTGCACAGTGAACCCAGCACAAGAATGGCCAGCACATTGGCCTTTGCAAAACGTTGCTGGTCATGTTTGAGGCGTAGAGGGCATGCAATTGGCAAGACAATCCAAGAGCATCATCCAAATCGAGGGACCTAACAGACAATTGGCAAATATCCATCCATTTGTGTTAGATTATGCGGAACCATTGCTAAGAAGAGATTTAATGTCCCAGAGGGGTGTCACAATTGATATTCCAGACTCTCCACATGATTTTTTTGCAGTGGTCACTGAACAGTGCTATACCCAAAAACTGAGTTGGAAGACAGACACACCAGTTTGGGGAGCACAGTGGTCACTCAGTAAACAAAAAATAAAGGCGCTCGACAAGATAGTGGAAGAGCAACTGAAGAAGGGTCACATTGTGGAGACCAGGTCCCCATGGAACTCTCCAGTGTTTGTCATCCAGAAGTCTGACAAAGAGATGGCAACTCCTCCACGACATCCAACAAATTGATAATGTGATTGAAGATATGGGCTCCCTCCAACCTGGTATGCCATCCCCAGCGATGCTTCCCCAGGATTGGAAATCGGCTGTTATTGATATAAAAGATTGTTTTTTCCAAATTCTCCTACACCATGACCATGCACCATGTTTCACATTCTCAGTCCCCACCATTAACATGGAACCCCACTGAAAAGGTACCATTGGAAAGTTCTTCCTCAGGGATGACCAACATGGAATGCCCAGACAGAGGAAGGCAAGCGGAAAATGATAGAACAAAGGAATATGTTAATACAAGGTGTATGGGAAGCCATACCAAAGGGGCAAACATTAGCAAAGTATTCGGGGAATGCTGGAGGAAGGAGGAAACACCCACTGAGTCGTTAGAAAGGGTGAGTAGGAGTCTCCAGATGTATTCAGGGATGGACCCCAATTCCCAAATCGGGGAAATCCTGTTAAAAATGCAATTTGTTGTGAAGTAATAGGAAGGTATACAGAGGAAACTTGAGAAAATAGAAAACTGGCAGGAGAAAGGATTGCAGGAATTACTTAGAGAGGCACAGAGAGTTTATATGAGGAGGGATGAAGAAAAGCAGAAGGCACAAGGAAAGGTGTTGGTAGCAGTGGTTAGGAAAGCACAAAAACAGGAATGGGCCCAAGCCCCTGTAAAACCAACACAGAATCATCAGCCTCACAGGAGACAGAACCCCTCCCAGAAGAAGAAATCAGACAGTCAGAGAAATATCCCGGAGTGCTTTTATTGCAAGAAGAAAGGCCATTTTAAGAGAGAATGCAAAAAGAGGATGAAAGATGAAAAAATCTTCCAGGAAGATTAGAGGTGTCAGGGGCTTTTTAATTTAGGGTCCAGAACATCTAGAGAACCCTTGATAAAGGTAAAGATAGGAGGATAAAACCAGGATAGGAAAAAAACAGGAACTGATATTCTCAGTAGACTCAGGAGCTGAGCAGAGTACTGTCCAGTGGTTGCTACCAGAATGCGCTAAAAGCAAAGATACTATGGTGGTAACTGGGGCAAAAGGGGAACCCTTCAAAATTCCTGTAATTAAAGATGTAGAAATAGAATCAGAATCAGGCTTTGCCTAGGGAATATACTACTTGTCGAAGAAGCAGATTATAATCTGCTAGGGAGAGACTATGGTAGCTCTGGAAATAAGTCTGACTGTGCAAGAATCCCAGTTTATGGTAAATCTACATAGATTAACCACAGAGGATGAGGATAAAATAGATCCTAAAGTCTGGCATACTCAAGGGGAAGCTGGAAGGCTAGAAATGGAGCTAATCCATATTGAAATTGAGAGACCAGGAGATCCAATTAGAATCAAGCAATATCCCATTCCTATGGATGGAAGGAGAGGATTGAAACCTGTGGTAGAAGAGCTAATAAGAAAGGGGACTTTGGAACCTTGCATGTCTAGGCATAACACTCCTATCTTGGCAGTACGAAAGACTGATGGTTGTCATAGGTTAGTACAAGATCTGAGAGCTGTGAACAGGAGGACTAAAATGCTATTTCCTACAGTCTCAAATCCTTACACCTTATTGAATAATATCTGTCCTGAAGATACCTGGTATAGTGTGATAGACTTGAAAGATGCTTTTTAGATCTGTTCCTTAGCTAAAGATAGCCGGGACTATTTTGCTTTCCAATGGGAAGACCCAGAAACAAACAGAAAGCAGCAGTTCAGGTGGACATCTTTGCCTCAGGGGTTTGTAGATTCACCAAATCTGTTTGGTCAGGCCCTTGAGCAATTATTAAGTCACTTTGTGCCAATAGAAGGGACTAAATTATTACAATATGTGGATGACCTATTGGTAGCTGGTCAAGAGAGGAAGATATAGAGCAAGTACCATAGCATTACAAAATTTCTGAGGAGATAAAAGATTAAAGGTTTCAAAGTCAAAACTACAGTTTACTGAGCCCAAAGTTAAATATCTGGGACATTGGTTAACAAAAGGGAAGAAGTTAGATCCTGAAAGAGTAGCAGGAATTGTTGTTTTACCCTCCCTATGGACAAAAAGAGAGATTAGACAGCTACTGAGACTTATAGGATATTGCAGACAGTGGATTGAGAGATATAGTGAAAAGGTAAAATTACTGTATGAGAAACTCACTACTGATAGGTTAAAATGGACAGAACAAGATGAGGAGGGAGTCAAAGAGTTCAAGGAAACGCTTATGATGGCTCAAGTATTGAGCCTTCCCAATGTACAAAGGCCATTTCAGTTATTTGTGGATGCTAGTAGTCATACTGCCCATGGAGCATTAACACAGGATTGGGCAGGACCTAAGAAACCAGCAGGATATTATCAAAACTTTAGGACTCTGTGAGCAGGGGGTGGCCCACTTCTTTACAAGTAATTGTGGCAGTAGCACTTTAGTAGAAGAAGCCAAGAAAGTAACTTTTGGGGCTCCATTGGTAGTTTATACTCCTCATAGCCTAAGAAGTATATTACAACAGAAAGCAGACAAATGGCTCACAAATGCTAGACTCTTGAAGTATGAAGCCATATTGATCCACTCACATGATTTAGAATTATGGGCAACTACTGCACAAAATCCAGTTCAATTTCTGTTTGGAGAAGCCTCAGGGGAGCCTACACATGATTGCGTCAAGGTGGTGGAACTGCAGACAAAAATAAGGCTGGATTTGGAGGAAGAGGAATTAGAAGGAGAAAAATGGTTTGTGAACAAGTCAGCGAGAGTTATAGAGGGGAAAAGAAAGTCAGGATATGTGATTGTGGATGGCAAGACAGGAGAAGTAGTAGAGTCAGGACCCCTAAATGCTAGTTGGTCAGCTCAGGCGCGTGAATTGTATGCAGTATTACAAGCCTCAAGAAGATTAAAAGAAAAGAAAGGAACAGTTTTTACAGATTCAAAACATGCATTTGGGGTAGTCTATACCTTTGGAAAAATTTAGGGGGAAAGAGGACTAATTAATACCTGAGAATGAGGGTTGGTTCATGGGGAAATAATAAAACAAATCTTAGAAGCTATCAGGGAGCCAGAGGTGATTTCGATTGTACACATGAAAGGACACCAAGCAGGGATACAGTTTCAAACTCTGAGGAAATAATTTGGCAGACAAGGAAGCTAGAAATGCAGCTTTATTGAAGGTAAGTACCCTGGAAATTGCGTAGAGTGAGGCCCAGGAATATCCTCCATATCTTTCCCAAAAGGAAATTGAAGGATATGAGAAAATAGGGGGAAGGTTAGAAGAAGGTAAGTGGGGATTGCCAGATGGGAGAGAACTACTATCTGAGGACTATACCAGAAAAATTTTGAGGAGATTACATCAGAAGACTCACTGGGGGGCGCAGGCCCTTGCAGAACAATTTCTGAGATTCTTCAGATGTAAGGGAATTTATGAATTGGCCAAGCAGGAGGTGCAAGGATGCATGATCTACCAGAAGGTCAATCGGGCCAGGGCACAACAGGCAGTATTGGGAAGTTGCCCAATAGCATACTGTCCTTTTGAAAGGATCCAGGTAGATTTTACTGAATTGTCCAAAGTAGGGAGGTATAAATTTTTATTGGTAATAGTCAATAAACTAACCCATTGGGTAGAGACCTTTCCAAGCTCTAGGGCTACAGCTCAGACAGTGTCAAAAGTTCTTCTAGAAGAAATAGTACCGCAATATGGAACAGTAAATTACATAGATTCAGATCAAGGGACACATTTCACCTCAAAAATCATTACACAACTAGCAGAGGCCTTAGGAATCTGGTGGGAATACCATACCCCCTGGCATCCTCAAAGCTCAGGAGAGGTTGGAAGAATGAGTCAGACATTAAAGCCCCAATTGTCAAAACTAATGCGAGAAACTAAGATGTCCTGACTAAAATGTCTCCCCTTAGCTTTACTAAACATCAAGACCATGCCTCACTCTGAGACAGGGCTATCACCCTTTGCAATGTTATACAGAATGCCTTATGAACATGGGATGCCAGTAGGACACCCTAGGATAGAAAATGGACAAATACAACCCTATCTAATAGCAATAAATAAAAATCTACAGGAATTGCAAAAGCAAGGGGATAGTAACACAGAGCACCCCTTTGGGGTTCGCCATACATAAAATACAACCAGGAGATAAAGTGCTCATAAAAGCCTGGAGGAAAGTCCTCCTCACCCCTCACTGGGAAGGTCCTTTTCTTGTCCTTTTAACTACAGACACAGCCATTTGAACAGCAGAGAAAGGCTGGATACACCCGTATCGGGTGAAAAAGATGGAACACCGGGAAGAGACACTTGAGTGGAAAGTTACCTCTCCCCCATGAGACTTAAAGAAAAAATTACACCAAGTAAATGACCAAGAGGGATCAGATAAGTTGTATAGTGACTGGTGGTGAATGCTATCCATTCATCTATTTTAAATGTGAATATTATCACGAGCTTTGGGTCACACGTTGTTAAGAGGAGGTATAGAACTAAGGGCTTGTGCACAAGGTGTATAGAGGACGAACAGTATCTGACTAGCCGTATCTTAGAACTTGCTACTGATTTGGGCATAATAGAGTTAGACTTCCCAGAGTGGTATCACTTGTTTAAAAATGGTATAGAGGGAAAATTGGATTCAAAGCTCAAATCCTAACAGTCAAGTGCCGGAGGTTGAATAAAGTACCCTGCAGAGCAGATGCAGTCAAGCTATCAAGGTGGGGCACTTTTAAAAGGTGGTATGCGATTTGGTCCGGGTACAGAACCCCAGAAGAATACTCTTGCTGCCAAGAAGATGGTTTGCCTCGCCGCTGGTGGCAACCCAGTGGGTGTAGTCAAGGGCAGAGGAGTACACCTATGGAGAATCCTTATGGGCCTGAGCCTAGTCGTGTGCAGAACAACTCATCTGCACTCAGAAAATCCACCCAGCACTGAGATGCAGAGTCCTGGTAATGAGTGTGGGTGATGCTTGCAGACTGTCCTGGAGGGACAAGGAAAAACAGAAACTTCAGCATACCCAGCCCCTGAAGACTACAGTAGTGGTAAGAAAAGCGGGTACTGTACCTTAAATGGCACTCGATATAGAATATGTGAATTGGAAAAAAGAATATGTTATATCCAAAAAGCAACATCTAAGGACGGGCAGTCAGAAACACCCATATATAAAATGTATAAGAGGGATACAGAGCAGATACCTGTTCCTGCTTGTAATCAATGTAATCACACAGTGTGGATTGGGAGGAAAATGAAATCAACATTTCTAGCCTATTTTCAAGTTAACAAACTATGTTATGACAACACTCAGTTAGAAATGTGTGTAATGGGTGGAAAAACTTACTGGATGGGAAGAAATTTGAAATATAAAAATAGACTAGCCCTCAGTAATGAGCCTGTTATTCTTGATCTCCTTGACGATAACGATGATAGGGTCTGCTTACAAACTGATAAAACTTTCTGTTTTTCAAGGAACAAAGAGAGAGTAGAACTGGAAAGTAAAATGAAACAGGTGGCCCAAGAATTTAAAAGGCAAAAGCCAGAAATGAGACAAAGGAGGGTAGAACAAGAGAGGTTAAAGACCCTGAGTGAACAATATGATCAACTGGAAAAACAGTACACTGATTGGGGATTGCTTGCTTCAAACAGGAATTTATTTATAGATCTGATACAGGAAATTGCTACTGAATTAGGATTGTCTAACTATTGGACTTGCGGGGGGCTTAAGTCAGTCGAGAAATGGCCTTGGAAAGGTGAGAGTTTAAGTCCAGACCAACTTCTAAAATGGGACAATGCTCAAATTTCAAGAACAATACGGAGACCTGAGGGATGGCTTTTAGATCAAAGGATAACTGGAACAATTTGTATTAGTAGAGAAGGAAAGGAATATACTGAGATAGTGGGATATACTCCGTGTATATCCACCCCAGCAGTGAACTCAAATAACAAAAGCAACGTCTGGCAACCAGAACATCCTGCTGGGTATTGGAGTCATGAGAAGGGAACAAACTGCATGGAATGAAAAAATTGGTCTTTGTTGGAACAAAGGCTCTGGAGCTAACCCTTACCAATCTCTGGAAGAACTAAGGGGTTACTGGAATGAACCAGAAAGCGCAAAAATTAAATGGAGAGCACCTAATGGGATATATTTGATATGTGGGGAAAAAGCATATAGTGAGTTACCCCAAAAATGGAAAGGATCATGCACTTTAGGAGTCATTTGACCTGTTTCCTTTGTACTACCCAAATCTGAAAGTAGTTTATTGGGAGCACCTCTGTACAAAACTTTAGATAGAAAGAAGAGAGAAATAAAGAAGAAATTGTCTATTGTAGGCAGCAGCCAGACATGGGGCAAAGAGGAGTAGCCCACAGAGAAGATAGTAGAATATTATGGCTCTGCAACATGGGCCCAAGATGGGAGCTGGGAATATAGGACCCCAATTTATCTATTGAATAGATTAATAAGGTTCCAGATGGTAGTAGAGATTGTATCAAATCATACCTCAGATGCCCTTGAGCTATTAGCAAGGCAACATTCCCAAATGCAAGCTTTTGTGTACCAAAATCAGATAGCACTAGATTACTTGTTAGCTGAAGAAGGGGGAGTCTGTGGAAAGTTTAATGAATTTGAATCCTGTATAGAAATTGATGATTACGGGGAGACCATCAGAGGCCTTGTACGGGATATTAAAAAGGTGTCATATGTTCCAGTCCAGAAATGGAATTCCATCTTCCAGGTGTCTTGGTGGGATTAGTTGTTTGAAGGAGCTTGGTGGAAGAAGGTAGTGGTTTTCATATTATGTTCATTAGCCAGGGTTATATTTCTACCCTGCTTAATACCGTGTTTTATTAGATTTATTAGATATATTCAGTGGTACAGGGTATGCAGATAGCAGTTCTGCCTATAGACCCAGAACATGCTCCCAAGAAACTGAATCAAATTCTTAAAGTATCTAAAATAATGAAATTAGGAGAAGGAGAAATAAACAGTAAGGCACCAGAAGCCCTGGCTAAATTTGAGGAAACAGATAAAAGAAGATGGGATTGTGATACCAGGAAGTATCACAAGGAGACTGGGATAGAAATGGGGAGTCCGAAGAAGACTAAGGGGGTCCCTTTCTCCTAAAAACACTGAACAAATAGGTTATAGAAACTAGACTAGATATACAGATTTAGCAAAAAGCTCACGATTAGTTGAAAAGTATAAAATTTGTAGAAAGGAGCACAAATTAATTTTTCTATGTATAAGGGGAGGGATTGTGATGTATGTTAGGGAATAATTAATGCTTGTGTAAAATATACATGAAATAAGTTGTGCTTGTATCTTAAAGTTTTAAAACCACATGGCGCAGCCAGGGAAAAGATTGCTTCACAAATTGTGAAATGACAGATGGCAGTGGAGAGAAAGACCTAATAAGCAAACGAAAAGATGTGGTTCCATGCAGAGATGGGCCCTTTTCCTGGGACAGTCCTGAGACACCCAAGCGATGAATACTCAGCATTCATCGCTTCCAAGAAACGGTTTAGTCCATCCCAGCATGGAGAAAAGGAGACTACATGCATATGTGAAGTGATAAAAAGAATAGGAGAAACTCTGCCCCACGTAGAAAAAACTGTGTAAAACTAACCCAACAGCAACAACATTCATGAACAGAGGGGATCTGAAGTGGTAGAGTTCGAATTAGTGTTCACCCAGCACTGATCCCGGGCTCGACGCTGTCCCTTTGATTGTGGCTATCTGTGGCTATTTGACTGAGACCAAAACTCAGTCGCAAAAAAAAAAAACTATTATTGATTATTTATTCAGCTTCATTATCTATTACCTATAACATCTCCATTTACAATGATGGCATGTGAGTTCCATGGCATCTCACAGGTGTTCCTGCACTGCCAGTACATGATATTCCACTTTGTAACTTCATTTCATCATATTTTTAAATGAAGTACATGTCCAATCCTACAGTCTTCAATAAGAAGCTGTTCAGAATATCCTGTTTTTCTTACCTGCTGGCTATCTTATCAAGTCACTAACTCATTATTTTCTGCAAGATACATTTTTTCCATTTATAAAATGGTTACAATGGCATTTGCAAGATAAAATTGTAGTTCAGTGACAGAAATATATCCAGCCCATAGCAACAGAATTGCATCCTATCTGTTATTCACAGAGGTCCCTCAACATCAGTCAAACTTTGATGTTTTGGTAGCCATAGGGTTTCTTCTGAACAACAATTGCTTATTCCATTACGTTGCAAAAAAATCATTCTTTTCTGAGGTTGTTTGCACTGTTTACAGCCCCCAAGAAGAGAGGCACTTCCTCAAAAAGAACCAAGTTTATGAATCTATTTAAACACAGATGGGCACATTTACAGCTCACTAAGGCTCATCTTATAAGAAAACCCCAATTGTAAACAAATGATGAAACAAAAGCTTTTGTATTCCTATCACATGTGACATTAGCTTTCAAAGAGTTGCTCCTCCATTGATTAGTTAAACAGATCAATGAATGCATCTTCTTATGTTTTGCTCTCAGGTACATGATGATTTAAGTGGGTTGTCCTGTTCAGGGCCAGGAGATGGACTTCAATGATCCTTGTGAGTCCTTTCCAGCTCAGGGTATTCTATGATTCTGTGATTCTATGCCAAACAACCAACAACACTTGTGATGTTTTCAGAGTAAATGAAGTAAGTGCAATTGCTTTACTTTAGCTACACAGTTTATGAGGAATTTATTTCCTCTGAAAACATTTATACATCTTGCATAAGGGGTGTCTCTATCAATTGAAGTGTATTTTTCACCACACTTTCAAAAAACTGAACTCTATTCATGAGTTGTGGAGTTATTTCAGTTCAGTATTGTTATAAATAAAAGTAAAGTTATGCTAAATTAGGGTATAGTTCAATTATATTGAAATAATTATGTTATATTAATTGCATTATGTTAAGAGTGGGGGGGGGGGGTGGTTATTAGAATGTTCTAGGAGAAGGGTCCAGGGTTTGGTGGAAGGGCAGTCTGGCAGGGCAAGGTGAGGTCGAAGAGGAATTGTATGAAAAATCTGACCAATCATTCGAAGCCCTGCAGAAATGATTGGTCCAGAATGAATGGTGTTAAAGACCAATGAGAAACCTGGAAATGGACCAAACACAGTGCGGATCCAGAATGGACCAATCCTGGACTCAAAGGGGGCTATAAATGGGGGGAGTTCAGTTGGGTCAGTGTCCTGGTTTAGGGCAAATTTGGTAGAGATTTTCCAAAGGAGGGCCCCTCCAGAAAGCAAATCCACACGGCCCCTCCCCCCAGCTGGTTCGGGAAGAATTCCTCAGAGAGAAGTGGAACAGGCACAGCACCCCCCAGCACACAAAATGAACAATACCGGATGGCAGCACTCTGAAAAAGGTGACAAAATCAGAAAGTCTCTTTCAGGGGTGGTTGCTTTATTAGTCCCTCTGGCGCTGGGGCAGCTACTGCAGGCCAAACGGTGCAAACCCTCGGTGTTCCCAGGTCCCAGTCCAGAGCAAGTTCGAGATGGTCGAAGAAAAAGGAGAGGAGAAACAGTCCAGGAAGGAATTTGGACTGTTTAGCTAGATCTAGCTAATAAGCAGAAGCAAAAGCAAGCAGAAGCAAGAGCAGAGAGAGAGAGAGCAAAGCAGAAAGCCAAAAGCAAAAAGTGAAAGCAGCCCTATGTACTGCCCATCTCTGTGTCCCTGATAAGAGAAACCCAAACAAAACTTTCACTCTTCAGAGACAGTCTTAAAGGCACAGAACATATGAATGGGGGTACAAGCATCATAACATCACCCCAGGACAGTCAGGATTCTTCTTTTTGGAAACTTGTTTTCTGGGGGACAACCCAGTGCACTTGGGGATAGTGCACTGTTCTGTTTTTGGCTCACTGTGTGGGTGCTTGGGCTTATTGTAGGTACTTGGTTCCTTGAAGGTATTTTAATAAATGAGAACATCTTTCTCCAGAGAACATTTGGCCTCATTCATATTGGTAACATTTTTTTGGGAGAACGTCCGGGATAGTCCATGCCCTGAAACAGTTTGGGGTAGCCCAGGACCTGGGAGATGCGTCCAGCCACCTTCTTGGCTGCCAGAGATTGGACTACATCAGACTGCGGAAGGCCTTGCGCCTATACCCGAGGCTGCAGGGAACATAGCGACCCAAACGGTGAGAGCCCTCCAAGAAGGAGCGGGGCTCACGTTGCCTCAGAGCAACGTGAGTGGGGTTAAAAGTAATAGGGGGTGCGAAGTGCGTGTGAGTGAATGAGATGGGGGCTGTGAGTACAGACCCCAGAAGCAAGTGCAGTCCTCTGAGTATCGCAATTCTGAACTCCCACGGGGGGGAACGGAGGGAAGCGAGTACCCCTATGGACCCCCAGGAGTAGGGAAGATGGGGAGTGCCAACCTATAGCTGCCCTTACCCGCGCAGGCTCCCCTTCCTCCAGTGATTGGAGGCTCCTCGGGGTAGTTTGAGTTGTATCCCTCAAACTAGGATCCCATTGGGGGGTCATAGAGGGGGACACACTCGGTATCCCGAACTAGGATCCCACTGGGGGGTCATAAGGGTACCTGAGGGGGTTAGTGGGGCAGGCTTTCCCAGTGAGGAGTAGAGCTCCGACTGCTAGCTCAAACCACGTGGAGGGCTGTTCCTCAGGGATAGACTCAGGGAATCAACTCCCTGAGGAACTAGGACCTTGGGGGTGGGAGAAATAGTCCTATACGGAGACCACTGAACTAAGTGGCCACTGTGTAGGGGAGTGCCCCTTTTCTGAAGCCAGGGAAGGGGAGGGTGCCCAACCAAGGGAAGTAGGGTCCCCTTGAACTACGACCCCAGTGGGAAGGGGGTCATAGAGGGGAAGTAGGCTTACCCTGAGCTAGGATCCCAGCTAAAGAGGGTTGTAGAGGTGGCTGAAAAAAGACTTCACAGGGATGGTGGTGCGCAGGGGGGAGGTGGGCCACCAGCTGTGGAAGGGCCCTTTCAGTCACTAGGGCTGAAGGGGAGGTTAGAACCAGCTTACATTGCGGAGAATTTTTCCTTTTTTTGTATGTTAAGAGTCAGGGCCCCTAAGGAGTGAGGTTTGAAGGTGAGGGCAGGCCAAAAGTCCTTTTACCACTCCTTAGGAATTTTTGAGTTTTCTGTGTGGCGGGCCAAGGAGCGGCCACTTTGAGTTTTCAGTGAGGTGAGCTGAGAAGCGGCCATTTTGAGTTTTCTATGTGGTGGGCCAGGAAGCGGCCATTTTGATTTTCATGTGTGGTAGGCGGGAAGCGGCCATTCTGAGTCTCGTGTGTGGTGTACAGTAGTCATTTTGAGTAAGCGGCTCGTTGAGGCCATTTTGTACTTGGTTGAGTGTGGTGTGTGGAGGCCATTTTGAGTAAGTGGCTTACTGCGTCTATTTTGTATTTAGTTGAGCAGGTAAGTTGTTTCATTTCTTGAAATAGCCATCATTGTTGTTTAGTTTCCCAGCTAAAAGGATAGACAATATATTTCTTTTTGGAATTAACTTAGACATTTTACTATTCTTAGGTTATAAATGTTCATTGGAATTGACATTAATATTCCAAAACCCTTGTTAAACCGCCATAGTTATTTTGTTTCCCACACTAAATATTTCTTTAAGTCGCCATTTTATTTGTTTTGTTTCCCACTAAATCCACCATATTTATTCTGTTTCCCACGTCAAACATTTTTAAAGTTACCATCTTTGTCTTGTCTCTTATGATAAGGAACTTTTTAAAGTAACCATTATTATTACATTTTCCACAATAATTAATATTTTTCTTCTCTTCCTCATTTATAACTAATACATATACCTTATTAGGAAAAAAAATTGTGTTTGGATGCCAATTGCTAGTTAAAGATGGGACAGTGTGCTGGCAAAAATGCCAGCAGAAAGATAAAAGGGAAGGAAGTTTTTAAGAAAATACCTCCTAGTAGTCCTTTAGGTGAACTTTTGAATAATTGGGATACTAATGAGGGAATGAAGGATCTAGATAAGATAAAGATGATAAGATACTGCACAGAAATATGGCCTAAAGAGACTATTGCTGAAGGACCTATTTATTGGCCCTGGTATGGGACAAAAGAAAGATGGCTATGTATAGTTTTAAATAGATATGTCAATACCTGAGTAGAACCTTGCGACAAAGAGATTAGATATGCTAAATGTTGGTTAGAATGGGAGAAACAGGAAGAGGAAATAAAATTATATAAAGTATCCAGAGAAGAAGAAAAAGAAGAAACTAAGCTACCAGAAAGGAGGTGGGATCTTTTAGACCATCTTCCTTCGCCTGCCCCTCCTGATCCCTTAGATTACCTCCTGTTACCTCCTCCTCCAACTCCTCCTATAGATCACCTTCCTGCTCTCCCTCCAACTTTGTACCCCTTGGTACCATCTCAGGGAGGTGGAGATGGTACTAATTTCAGTATCTACTCCCACAGAAGTTTTAAAATCACCTCCACCTTTTAATTCAAGTTGTCCAGCTCCCAGCATCCCGTCATCTGTATCACCTCGCTTCCCAAATATACCAGAACCTGCCCATTCCAGTAGTCCTTCAGTTTTGCAGATTCCCTCCAGTTCCTCGAGTACCCAGACACCAGTCTCTAGCACCACTCAGAGTGTCCATACCCCAGTCTTGGCTCCCAAATCTTTCCAAAATACCCCTCTTTATTTTCCCCCCATAATTCAACCCATAACCCAAAGTACCTCTTCCCCTATTCTTATTCCTGGAACATCACAAAACATTCCTTTTTATTTATCCCCCATATCCCAACATACTGAGAGTCAAAAGCAGGAGCAAAGTTTGCAAACAAAAGGTCAGGGAGTGAAAAAGGCCTGTTGTTATAAAGATATAGAGGAAAAGAAGTTAATTGAACTAGATGAGCATGTAGCAAGCCATCAGTATACTACAAGGTTCCAAGCAAAGAAAATTCAAGATGAATGTGGGAGAACTGAAAAGTTATATCCTCTAAGGGAAGTGCCTATGGGGGGGCCAGAGGTGGTATTGATTTTGTGAATGCCCCATTAGCCGCCTCTGAAGTTAGAAATTTTAAGAAAGAAATTAAAACTGTATTAGAAGACCCAATAGGCATCTCCCAACAATTAGACCAATTCTTAGGGCCTAACATCTTTATGTGGAAGGAATTCAATTCTATCCTAGAAATATTGTTTTCTTCCAAAGAAAGACAAATGATTCATACCGTGGGTATGAGGATTTGAGAAAGAGAAAATAGAGGGGGTCCTAGAGGGGAAGATAAAATACCTGTTAACCCACTTAACTGGGATCCAAACCAGGAAGAGGGAAGAGCGAGCATGAGGCAATATAGGACACTAATTGTAAGAGGGATAAGAGAGGCAGTCCCAAGAACAAATAATGCAAGATTGGCATTTGATAGTCAACAGGAGCAAGATGAATCATCCAGCACCTTAGAAAGATTAGAAAGATTAAAAAGAAACTTTCAGTTATACTCAAGTGTGGATCCAGATAGTCCAGAAGGACAAGTTTTAGTTGAAATTCAATTTGTAACTAAGGTCTGGGTGGATATACGAAGGAAATTGGAAAAGTTAGATGATTGGCAGGAAAAAGAAATGAACGAGTTATTAAGAGAGGTGCAAAAAGTATATCTAAGGAGGGACAAGGAGAAAACCAGGACAAAAGCAAAAATTATGGTAGCAGTAGCTAGAGAGTGTGCTAGATTTGAGAATAGTGAGCCACCAGGAGATGGAAAAAGCGAGTACACAGGTCCAAGAATAAGTGAGTTTAAAGATCAGCCAAGTAGAAGGTATGAGCCAGACAGAGATAATAAATCACCTTGGCCTGAGAGAAGACTACCTTGGGCAGAAATCACATGCTTTTATTTTGGTAAGAAAGGACATACCAGAAATTTCTGCAGAAAAAGAAAGATGGATGAGGCTATTGCTCAGGAACTAGACACCTTAGGGAGAAGGCTGAAAGAAGAGGACTAGGGGTATCAGGGGCTCTACTCTCTGAGGGATGATATTGGACATCAAAAGGAGCCTAGTAAACCTAGAAATTGGCCCTCAGAGTGAGGAAATGGAATTTTTAGTGGATACTGAAGCACATCCTTCAAGTATTTCAAAGTTTCCCAAGGGATGCAAATTAAGTAACTGAACCTGTAAAGTTAAAGGTGCAGAGAATAACCCTTTTGAAGTACCCATGATTGAAGAAGTACATATAAAAGGAAGTTTCAGAGAAGGCTGTGCTGACCTGCTGTATATGCCTGATTTAGACTCTAACCTCTTAGGCTTTAGGGATTTACAAGTGCAGTTAAGAATAGGAGTAGTCCCTGAAGGAAAACGTATGGTAGTGAAAATGATGGTTTTAAAAGAAGAAGATGAGAGAGAGATAGATCCAAGAGTGTGAACAGAAGGAGGAGGTCGTGGACTGTTGGAAATTCCACCCATAGAAATCAAAATGAAACCTGACATTCTCCCAGTAAGAGTTAAACAATGTCCAATTTCTGTAGAAGGGAATGACGGATTAACACCTGTAATTAAAGACTTAATTAAAGAAGGAATTTTAGAACCATGCATGTCTCCACATAACACCCCAATATTACCCATAAAGAAACCCGACGGTACATATCAATTAGTCCAGGATTCATGAGAAGTAAATAAGCAAACTGCTACTCGATATCCAGTAGTAGCCAACCTGTATAATTCATTGAGCAAAGTACCATTGAGACATGCATGGTTTAGTGTTATAGATTTAAAAGATGCTTTTTGGTCCTGTCTGCTTGAGAACGAAAGTAGAAAATGGTTTGCATTTGAATGGGAAGATGAGGAAACCGGGTCAAAACAACAATTACAATGGACAATGTTGCCTCAGGGATTTGCGGAGTCACCAAACCTATTTGGCCAAACCCTAGAAGAACTAATGAAAGAGTTTATACCTGAAGAAGCATCTCAAATCCTACAGTATGTAGATGATCTATTAATTTCTGGGGAACGGAAAGAAGATGTACAAACAGCAACTGATAATTTACTGAACTTCCAAGGGGGAAAGGGGTTAAAAGTATCTAAAAGAAAGTTACAAGTTGTGGAACCAGAAGTAAAGTATCTAGGCCATATAACTGGGAAAGGATATAAGAGATTAGATGCTGACCGAATTGAGGGAATACTGTCATTGCCAGCACCAAAACCAAAAACAGATGTGAGAAAATTAACAGGATTAATTAGGTATTGTAAATTATGGATAGATGGACGCACAAAATTAGTTAAGTTTCTATACAATAAATCAGTTGAAAATGAGCCCATAAGCTGGGATGAAAATGATGAGAAAAAGTTAGAAGACCTAAAAGAAAAGCTGGCAAATGCTCCAGTACTAAGTTTATCAGATTTAAATAGACTATTTGAACTATTCCTCAATGCAGAAGAAGGAATAGCTTGTGGAGTTATTGTACAAGAATGGTGTAGGGTGCGAAAACCCACTGCTTATCTCTCCAAATTGCTGGATCCCGTAGTTAGAGGCTGGCCCACTTGTCTCCAGGCAGTGGCAGGAACTGTAATTCTTGTGGAGGAAGGTTACAAGTTGACATTAGAAAACAAGATCAAGGTCTTTACTCCGCATGATATAAAAGGTATACTAAGTAAGAAAGCCTGTCAATGGATTTCAGATACCAGACTTTTAAAATATGAATTGATATTAAACAAAAGTGAAAATATAGAATTGACAACAACAAGGATCCAAAATCCTGCACAATTTTTATATGGAGAACCAAAAGAAGAATTGGAACATCACTGTCTTGAAACCATAGATTTGCAGATAAAAGTTAGAGAAGATTTATGAGAACTACCTTTACCTGAAGCAGATATACTGCTTATAGATGGTTCATCACGGATAGTAGATGGTAAGCGAGTTTCAGGGTATGCTATTGTAAATGAACGTATGATGACAGTCATAGAAAAAGGAAAGCTTCCCAATAGTTGATCTGCACAATGCTGTGAGCTATATGCATTACTGAAAGGGCTAAAATGGCTTGATCAAAGGAGTGGGACCATATTCACTGACTCTAAATATGCCTATGGGGTAGTATATACTTTTGGGAAGATCTGGGCAGAGAGATGATTTGTTAACTCAAAGGGAAAAACCCTAATTCATGGAGGCCTTATAAAGGCAGTGTTAGAAGCCTTGAAAAGACCAAAAGAAATTGCAATGGTACATATAAAGGGACATCAAAAAGGCAATACTAGAGAAATAAAAGGGAGCAACTTGGCAGACGTAACTGCAAAAAAGGCCCCTCTAGAAGATTCTGAAAAGATCTTCAGGTTAAATTAGGTAGGAGATGGGAATGAGGAAGATCAAGAAAAGGAGGAGATTCTCTATATTTAATGAAAAAGAACAAGAGGAGTTACTAAAACATGGTGCAGTCCAAAACGGAAAAGGAGAATGGAGGATGCCAGACGGTAGACAAGTATTAAACAAGGCATTAACCAGAAAGATATTACAGGACCTACATGCCTCAACCAATTGGGGTACTCAAGCTTTACATGATCAGTTTATGAGAACTTACATGTGTATCGGGGTGTGGGAAATTGCCAAGATAATAACTTGAGAATGCATGGTATGTCAGAAGATAAATAGAAAAACTAATGAGAAAATTACCTCAAGGAGGTAGAGAATTAGCGAAAAGACCATTTCAATGTGTACAGATAGACTTTACAGAATTACCACAAGTACAGAGATATAAGTATTTACTGGTGATAATAGATCATCTAACTCATTGGGTGGAGGCACACCCAACCACAACAGCCAAGACTGTAAGTAAAATCTTATTAGAAGAAATCATACCCCAATATGGAATGATTAATACTATTGACTCTGATAGAGGTCCTCATTTTACCACCAAGATATTACAACAAATAACAGAGGCCTTAAATATCATCTGAAGATTTCATACCCCATGGAGACCTCAAAGTTCCAGAACAGTAAAGAGAATGAACGAGACTCTTAAGATAACTCTCACAAAATTAACAGAAGAAACAAAAATGAATTGGTTAAGATGTCTCCCTCTGGCATTATTGAGAATAAGGACTAAACCAAGGGCGGATATTGGGATTTCTCCATATGAGATGATGTTTGGCTTACCTTTCTTAACTACTCCAGGTAATACAGGAACATATGAAGAAGGAGAATTAGGCATGAGAAAATATATAAAGACCATAACCTGCACTTTAGAGGAGTTAAGGAACAAGGGATACCTTCCTCAAACTACTCCTATTGATTTTAAAATCCACAAATTCCAGTCTGGTGACTGGGTGTTAATTAAGATCTGGAAAGAACAACCACTAACTCCAAAATGGGAAGGTCTATTTCAAGTTTTACTCATCACAGAAATGGTCATTAGGATGCAAGAACGAGGATGGACACGTCACCAGAGTAAAAGGGCCAGTTTCTGCTCCTGAGAGACGATCCCCCACTACAGATAAGTTAAAGAAGACATCAGGAACACCATAAGAACCACATAAGCTATAAGTTATAATAAGAACTTTGTTAGATTTATTATAAGATATTTAATTGAGAAGTTTTTAACATTCTTTTAATTTAAGGAAACGGTGTTTATATATGGGAGTGAGATTATATGAATTATCAAAAACATGTTTTAATCTCTGGCATTCCCTGTTACAGATCCTGTGATCCGAGAAGCGATAGAGCATTCTCCCAGGCACCTAGCAATCTGGCCCTAAAAGAAAGGAAGAACAGGTTGATACAAAAGGGGAAGTAGACTCCTGCAACAGTAACCAGTAAGAACAGCACAGTAGCAAGGAAAGGGAAGGGGGGAGGGGGGCACGACCAGATCAGGATATAGTCTTGCCGAAAGGAGTCACTTATCCTCTGTGGAGGGGAGACATCAATGAGAGAGTAGCCTGTTCTATTGATCCTCCTACTTATCAGCATCAATAAGGGGGAGATACAACTGTGTGAAAAATGCTATCATCCTCTGTATGCAGGAGAGTCTCGGACTGCTGTCCTCAGAACACACTTGAATCCGAGCCCCCAGTTGCATCAATTTTTTATCATTAACCGCCTGTATAGCGGACGGCGAAGTGTATTGGCTATTCAAAAATATAGGAAATTTTAAACAGAAGTTGTTTGGGGAATGCCCTATGAAAGAAGATCTATTCAGAAAGGAAGCAGATTAAAGGAGAAGTAAGACATGGGGCTTATGAACCAGATTTAACAGAACTATTTATAAATCAGAAAAGCAACCCCAATTTTGGAAAGCCCCAAAAAGTCTTTATTGGTTATGTGAAAGAACTGCTTGTGCCATGTTTAATCCCAGTTATCACGAAAACAGTACTCAGCTCCCTCAAACTTAGCCTGAAGGCTGGAGCCAAGAATGGAAAGACAAAGAACATCCTGCTATAACAGGAGCATGAAGTAGGAACTGCCCAATGTTCAGAGGCTATAGACACACCTGGTGAAATATATAGCAAATACTGGACGTTGAGACAACTATACACGATTGAAAAGAAAACATGTTAAAGAACTGATTAAAGGACTGGTTAAGAAAGTAATTAAATAACTGTCAAGAGACTGTTAAGAGGTTGATGCAGGCTAAAGTCCAATCAAAGTTTTAGAGGGGGGAGTTGTTATAGGTAAAAGCTAAGTTATGCTAAATTAGGGTATAGTTCAATTATATTGTAAAAATTATGTTATAGTAATTGCATTATGTTAAGAGTGGGGGTGGTTATTAGAATGTTCTAGGAGAAGGGTCCAGGGTTTGGTGGAAGGGCGGTCTGGTGGGGCAAGGCGAGGTCAAAGAGGGATTGGATGGGAGATCTGACCAATCATTCGAAGCCCTGCAGAAATGATTGGTACGGAATGAAAGGCGTTAAAGACCAATGAGAAGCCTGGAAATGGACAAATCCTGGACTCAAAGGGGGCTATAAATGGGGGGAGTTCAGTTGGGTCGGGATTCTTCGTTTTGGAAACTTGTTTTCTGGGGAGAACCCAGTGCACTTGAGGGTAGTGCATTGTTCTGTTTTTGGCTTGCTGTGTGGGTGCTTGGGCTTATCCTACGTACTCCTTCCTTTATTTTAATAAACGAGAATCTCTTTCTCTAGAGAAGGTTTGGCCTTGTTCATATTCATAACAGTATTACACACTCACCCCTGAATTATGGTTCTTTTCCTTCTTACAATGCGCTTCCCTTAACTATTTCCCTCTTTACAGCTGTTTTTTAATATCTTCCATTACTAAAACTTTTAACCAGTGTTAAGAGACATTTATTTCCATCTCATTGCTTCTAGACAGGGAATTACTCAGAGAAATCCCACTCAATATATAATATATGCCTTTTGATACCTTTTATCATTAAAAGCTGGGATTTGCTTGTCCTTTTAAATCCTTTTGGAGCAGCAGGATTCTCTCTGAATCAATCTGTAAGTTTGCAGTCAGAACTGTAAGAACTCCTGCTTGAAGTTCTCCTTGGAAGTTCACCGTAACTTCCTAAGGCAGATCCCTATTTAAGCTCTCTATGCTCTCTTGGATCAAAAGGTAAATATCCTTGGAGGTTAATGGGATTGTAACTTTTTCCATGCTGTAAATGTTCTTGTTTGTGCAAGCTGGAGGAGGAATTGTCCTCTGAAGATACTCAAACCTTCCTTTTACAAGGAGGGAGGGCTGATTTTATAGCCTATTCAGATGTACTGTGCTTAGGGCAGAGTCCTGCTCACAGTCTTTATCTGGAAGGTGTTTTTTCATTTCTGCAAGAGAACTATCTCAGATATTGAGCTGTAAGCATGACGGCAGCCTGGTATTTTAACAATAGGACTTTGACTTTCTGGCACTCTAGGAGTGTAATTTCTCAGAGTTGTCACAGGGTTGTAGTGTTGGTACCTCTCAGCTCTGAGAGACCCAATGCACAGTGCTGGAGTCCTTTGAATTAGCACCAACACCTGTCCTTTGCCTACTGGAAAGAGTTTATACGTAAGAACCTCTCATGGTCCTTTCTATGGTACTTTATTGAGTCTGAAAAGATTTGAAACATACTCCCTAATTAGGGTCTGATCCAAACCTACAGGCATGAGCCAATATGTTCTCACATAGGCTTCAAAAGACTGCCAGACCAGGCTGCAAATTTCTCCTGGACAATTTAAAAATGCTCTCTTTCTGCCTGCTTGTCTCCACATTTGAGCTTAAAACTGTCTTTATGGCAATTTCTCACTTTACTAAGAAAATGGTTTATGCAATCTACCAGATTAATATCAAAGTGTTATGTCAGACTGGCCTCCTTCCTGCCCATATTCCAGAAACTGGACCTTGGATATAGATCCTTATATTATCTAGAAATGATTCCTCAGAGAATGAACTAGAAATTTGCTACTGATGGGATAGCAGTTGCTTCTGGAAAGTAGGTATCTTACTTTTTCAGTGGAGATGATAACTGTCATCTAAATTTTAGATACTTAGGGCAATTTCATCACACAATCTATTGTTAGGTTTACAAGGTTAAGCTTCCTCTTAAACAAAAGATGTCCAGGATTCTGGTAGTACATAGTCTTCTCTGTATGACTCCAGAAAAAAATAATAAAATATTTTGTTTTAAAAATTAATTTGTCTACAATATTTTTACAGATATAGGAAGAGTAGAAAGCATGTGCATTATCACATGAGAATAATTCCCTTGCTTAAAAAAATAATTGTAAAAAATCATTGTACAACACATACTATTGTGATGGACAAAGACTGGAGGTTTTGCATAAATAATGGATAATTTCTTTACATATGTGTGGAGTGTAGAAAAAATATCTTTTATTTGCTAGGGCAACTTATGAATTGATCCATACTAACTTTTCGGATTGTGAAGTCTGTCTTTACTCATAGTATAAATTAGAGAATTTATAGAGAACATAATTGTATGTTTTCTACATCCAGATGAGAAATTTGTAGCTGAAAGAAAACCTGACTGTTGGAATGAATTTCAGCTTTCACCTGGAGACCTGAAAAAAACTACTCCTCATGAGGCATCTCACTTGTTGCTGTCCTTATAATGTCTTTATTGTGATTTTCTTTCTTTTTACAGTGATGTTCTAAAAAAAGCCCTGCAACCAGCTGTAGTGCTGAGAATATATAAATACAAAATATATTATCTGTATGCATCCAGGATATTGTATTGCTATGCTTTGAAACAATGACTGTTAAAAACTAAAAGTTTTAATGGAAAAATATATTTTGAAAGTTGCCCTTGAAAACACACTAAATAAATCTTTGAGTTGTGATGGTTTCACTGGTTGAGTGTTCAGGATAATAGCAAAAAACTTAGCTTTACCTTCTTATTCTTATTCTCAGAAGTGGCCTTCAGTGATGTTAGGATATACCTCTTTTTTACAGTAAAACCCATACAAGCCCCTTCTCTTGACCCTCTCAAACCATTTCCCATCTGATATGACCAGTCCAAAATATCTCATCATTTTGGTCCTGAAGGAGTTACTTGAAAGGCTCCTTAGGACACATAAATTGTTTCTTCCTAAATTATGTATGTAAAAGAACCTAAAGCCATTTGATAAAAAATACTGCTTGTTTTTTCCTTCCTGTTTCTGTGTCTCATCATCATGGTAAATTAAAATGTGGGAAAATTCAGATATTGCTTCCCTGATTCCTTCGGGAGAGCTCACTGGAGGATTCAAAAACATAGTCTGTAAGCATATAACACATAATACAAAGGGCAGAGAATTAATAATCTTAACAAAGACCATCTTTTATGCCTGAAGGTTTCTAAGGCCCTCAGATAAAATAATAATGGATGGAAAAGAAGTTTTAAAAGGAGTAGTGAAGATAATTCTTTCTATGGCAGTACTATTACTTTTTGAGCTAGCAGAGGAAGTTCTTACAAAAGCATACGTAAGACATGGATTTTGAATTTGTATACCAAAAAAAACCCCAAAAGAAATTATTTTAAAAAATTCTTCTCATAGACACTTCTTACACCATACAAATGAAAAAGAGAAAGGAATCTAGTTTGTTTCTTTCTTTTTACAAGTCATCCCTAAGACAGATTTCTCTACAGCGCAATCTTACTAGTGCAGGTTTACGCAGACACACATTTTATGCTTTACAGAAAAGCATAGTTATATCTCTTCAGCTCCTAGTAAAGATTTAATAGGAGATGCCAGAATTTAGTTGTAGAATCACTGAATCATAGATAATTTGTATTGTAAGAGACCTTAAAAGTCATCTAGTTCCAATCCCCCCTTACCCTAGACCAGGTTGCTCCAAGCCCCATCCAACCTGCCCTTGAATACTTCCAGGGATGAGGCATCCACAGCTTCTCTGGGCAATCTGTGCCAGGGTGTCACCACCCTCACAGTAAAGAGCATCCTCCTAATATCTATCCTAAACTTTTTTTTTTTTTCAGTTTGAATCCATTCCCCTTTGCCATGTCACTTCCAGTTTAGGAAGGATGTTGAGATGCTGGAGTGTGTTCAGAAAAGGACAACAAGGCTGGTAAAGGGCTTAGAAGACCTATCAGGAGTGGCTGCGGGAGCTGGGGTTGTTGTTGTCATGGTTTGACACTGGCACAACGCCAGTGCCCCCATGAGAATACCCTCTCCCTGGTGTCTGCTGTGAGATGTGACCAGGAATAAGCAAAGTAGGCTCTTACTTAGAAATAAAGAAAACTGTATTAACTAAACTACAAGAAAATAGCTAAACTACAAGGAAAGACAAAAACACACAAGGAAAATGCAAACCTTACAAAAACATTTTCCTCCTCCCCCCACCAAATTCTAATACAATACATCTCCCAAATCACCAACTCTTGGGCCGGCACCACCCTTTAGAATACTCAATCCTCAGTTCATCAAGATGAGAAGGAGTCTTTCTTTGTGCCATGGACTTCTTGTTACACGTAGCACCACCCGGAGATCATTTGCCATCGTGACATCTTCCTTCCATGCCAATTGCTCTCACCACTGCGCATGGACCAGGGCTGCTTCTAGGGTTCCTCTTTTAAGGAATGCCTTGTCTCCTTCCAAAAAGGCACAGTCTCAACTTTGGGGCATCTGTCCCCCCCATGTTTTTTGCACCCCCTGGGGCCAAGGGGTACCCACACTGAACCCTCCTGGTTCTGAGGCATTGTCCACCCTGGAAGCAATCTCTGTATCACAAGGAAACAGTCTATGGCCATACAAAAAAAAGAGTCCAGCAAAAAATGCCACTCCATCTTCTCTATTTTTCCAGCATGTCTCTCTCTGCCCAGACCTTCATCACTCTTGTAGGAAGGGTTAATGTTCTGTAAAGTTTTCATTGCCCACAAAGGGGTTAAAAGCTCCCACAAGCGGCTGGACACATCGCTGCCTCCTTTGCCTCCTTCCCCCCCCCTTTCCTCCTTCTCAGCTGTGCTGCCTGCTGCCGCACTTGTTTATCAAGTTTCAAGGTAACTCTCAGGCACAGCTCTGTTTCTCTCTCTGTCTCTGTGTCCCAGAAGTGGGAGGGGGGAATACTTCTCAGTAGTTCTTCGATGCTTCCACCCTTGGGCCCCTCAGCCGTGGCTCTCCCCTCCGCCCAGCAGCTGGGTCAGGGGAGGAGTTGAACTCTCTCCCGCCAGAAATCCCAAAGAGAACCTTCCAGGGAGGAGCCCTGCTTTTAACCCTGTGTTAAAAGGGCTCTCAGAGGCGGATCCAAATGTCCCAATGGCCACATCAGGTGCCAATATTAAAATCTGAGCACCCATTGGTTTCACTACAGCATCCCAGAAATCCCATTTCCAGTCAAACCACCACACTGTGCCAGGGTGTCACCACCCTCACAGTAAAGAACATCCTCCTAATATTTATCCTAAACTTAAATTTTTTTCAGTTTGAATCCATTCCCGTTTGCCATGTCACTCCATGCTCTCATCAAAAGGCAACTTGTAGCCTTTTTTATACTGGAAGGTACTATATTACTAGGTCATCTAGAGTCTTTTTAGAAATCCCACACACTGGAAGAAAATAAGCAAAAAAAAGAAGAAAGAAAATCAACCCCAGTTTAGGAAGGATGTTGAGATGCTGGAGTGTGTCCAGAAAAGGACAACAAGGCTGGGGAAGGGCTTAGAAGACCTATCAGGAGCAGCTACGGGAGCTGGGGTTGCTGATCTGGCAGAAAAGGAGGCTTGAGGGAGATCTTATCACTCTACAACTGCCTGAGAGGAGAGTGTAGCCAGGTGAGGCTTGATCTGTTCTTCCAGGCAACAGGTGACAGGATGAGAGGACACAGACTTAAGCTGCACCAGGAGAAGTTTTGGCTGGACATTAGGAAGAAGGTCTTCACAGAAGGGTTGATTTGGCATTGGAATGGGCTGCCCAGGGAGGTAGTGGAGTCACTTTCCCTGGAGTTGTTTAAGAAAAGACTGGATATGGCACTCAGTGCCATGGTATAGGTGACAAGGTGGCGTTAAGTCACAGGTTGGACTCTAAGGTCTCTTTCAGCATAGCTGATTCTGTGATTCCCTGATTCTGTGAAAATAAATAAAATAGTCAGTTAGAAAAAGTGTATTTTGTGACTTTTTAAATTTTTCTTTAATTGTATCTGTTGATTTACATAGGTTTGAATGAGGACAGTGGTTAAAAGGATATGGCATCATCAACTATGATTTTGCACAGCATTAAATTCAGGTCCATATAGATGAATCTTGTTGGAACGCAGGACATTCCTATGGCTGCCCTGGAGGGCTCAAGCCCCTGCCCAGGGGGCTCAGAGACCTTGGCACAGGGCCCAAGACCCCTGTGCCTTTGATTTAGCTCTAGGAAAAAATAATTACCAACCTTATATGAAGAATTACAAGCCACAAAAGTTTAAGTAGAATGATAGGGAATTTATCACGGGGAAAAAAATAGATTTTTGGGGTTTTTTAAATGGAAGTTCAGGGGGAAAGATGGAGGAATCTGGGCGTGTCCAGCCTTCCTCCTTCTTCTTCCTGGCCTCCATCTTTTGCTGTGATGTTGGCACTTTTAGATTGGTTTAGAGTAGAAGCTCACTGTCTAACATAAGTGATAAGTATTGGAAAGTAATTGCAAATATTGTACAAATATTTGTGTAATACTAAATATGACACAATATTTACAATTACACAATTAATATTGTGTAATTGTAAATATTATACACATATACATAGTTTTAGTATAAAAAGATAACACCGCCCTGGGGGAGGCAGAGTGCCTCTGATTGTCTTGCTGAGCAGGCCTCTGTGACAGTGGTCACAAGGATTTTTCAGGATGAAGAGAGAGGTAAGAATGTTGACCTCATGTTCAGAAGGCTTGAGGCTTTATTATTTTATGATATATATACTACATTATGACTATACTAAAAGGAAATAGAAGGAAAAGTTCTCAGAAGGCTAGCTAAGCTAAGAATAGGAAAGAATGAATAACAAAGCTCTGTCTCTCGGCAGAGAGCAAGACCCATCTCTGCCGTGAGTGGTCAGTAAATCCAAACATCCACAGGAGACCAATCTTGGATCCACCTGTTGCATTCCACAGCAGCAGATAACCATTGTTTACATTTTGTTGCTGAGGCCATAGTTTCTCAGAAGGGAGAAAAATCCCAAGAAAGGATTTTTCACAAAAGATGTCTGTGACAGGCCTCGGCTGGACAAGAGAAAGAATTTTATACATAAGGTACAATAAACAATCTTGAGACCAAGAAATGAAGAGTTCTGACTCCTTCTTTGACTGATGCACTAGGAAAAGAGATTTTCTAACTTATCTTGGAGTCGCTCTGACCAGCTAGAGACCCCGAGAGAATCTGTCAGGTAAAATTCAATGAAAATTTAGTCTTGATTCTGTCTCACTGATCTCATCAGCTCTACTAAAGGCTTCTGACTTTGGGGTTATACTGAACCACACTAAAATAAATATATACCAGTCAGACATAAACAGGAAGAGTTTCCCCCTATTCAATCTAATATTAATCTTAATTTTCAACACCAGTTTAATATTTTATTCTGTCAAAAGTTTGTTTATTGTATTTCTTTCAATATGTGGTCTTTTCATAGCTGCTTTGTAGCTACTAATTCTAATTGAAGTAATAAAATCTCATTTTTGTCTACATAAAAAATGGTCATGTGTTATGCATTATTCTGCTCAGAATGACTGCATATGAAATGCAGCACTGCTTTCCCCAGAACATCAGAAGAGGTGCAGTAATAACTCATTACAATAATTTATTTTGAGATGAGCCTTATGAAAAACCTTTTGAGATATTTTGAAGTGTCTTGGGCACGGCTGTTGTCTCTGCCCCAAGATGCGTGGGATGGTTCTGGGGCAGCCCACGCTCGGAAGAAGGAGACTGGACTCTTCACTTTTCTGTCTTCAGGTTGTTTATTATTTGTTATCTAAAAAATTTTCTTTCTGCCCAGCCAAGGTCTGAACAGCAAGGCAGCCAAAGGCACTCTGACTGTCCCTGAGGCATTGTTGTCTTTATATACTACGAACTATGTGTATCATATTTACTTTTAATTCCCAATACCTATCATCTATGTTAGACAGTGCACTTCTACTCTAAACCAATCCCCAAGTGCTAACATCATCACAGAAAATGGATGACAAGAAGAAGAAATAGGAAGGACGAGACATGACCTGATTCCTCCATCTTGTCCCCATAACCCCTATACCAAAAACCTTAAAATCTAGATTTTCACCCTGTAAATATATCGTTCCTGCACCATTCAAACCCGTGTGACTCTCCTGTCCTCATACACAGGTGGCAAATCACTAGAAGGATGAAAGTCAAGCTACCAGGTGCTCCTGGCAACATTCCAGGACTTCTGAGCCCCCCCAAGAGGGTTCTCGGCAACTCTGGACATCCGGAGGGATGTGCTGAGTTCCCACAGAAGTACATATTTATCAAGAGTTAAGAGTTTGCTGGCTTAATATTTGTTTACTTCATGAGGGACAAAAGGGACCTTGCCTGTTTCCCTATGGGCAGAAATTACCATGTCATCAAACCATGAACTAGTGCATGCAATTCATGTATTTACAGTGTTGAGACCAGGTAAAAAGGAATTCTTTGTCCTATTGAGCAAATACAGTGTCAGAAACCCTGAACTTTTTCATGGAATTTCATGAACTTTCATGAACTTCCTGAACTGTTTCAATGGAAAGTAGTAAGAGAGTGACTCAACACACCCAAGAGTTTTTCACAAGGGTTTAGGTTATTAGAGGAACTTAGCTGATTGGGAAGGCTATAACTGGATGTTATTAATCTGGACCTTAAAGCAACTTAATTAATAAAATAGGATTTTTCACATAAAATCTCCAATTACTCTAGCAATCAGAGTAATCCAATAAATTTTCTCAATTACAGATAGTAGGAAAATAAAAGAAAATCTGCTATTGGCTAAATAACTTACTTTTTTGTGATTTTGAAGAGCAAGTGAGGGTAGACTGATAAATAAGTTGTTGGGCCAAAAAATTAGAACCTCTCTCCATTCTGTTTCATATTAATGGAGGCCATTCAACAGATATTTTAATGGTAAACTGTTAGATAATGTTTAATTTTTTTTTCTAGGCTATTACTAAGATACAAATTTATCTAGTGATTCTGAGTGGACTGCTGCGACAGCATTTAAAACAGTATATCAAATGTGACTCATTGAATTATACCATTTTAGTAAATGAAACTTTTCTTAATTTTCCTTATTTCTCATTATTTCATTAATTATTTCACATTTCAATTTTCATTATTTCTCATAATTTCATTAATTTACATGTTTAGCTATTTAAATAATTAAGGTTTTAAAGAAATGGGTTAACAAATTTGAGGTGGTGCTAGGTTCAACATCACTCTAGTAAAGAAGGGAAAATATTTGTCAAGTGTTCACAAATTGAAAATTCACGTCCATTTCAGTGTTCAAGTCCTAATTCAAAGCTATTTGACTCCATGAATTTTACTCATGCGGAAGACTTACTGAACAATCACCCTTGGAAGGTTCATGGCTAATAGACATCTTGTGAAATGCTAGCAAGTTAAATATTCTTCTCTTGAGAGCTGCCTCATTCCAGGTAACTGCAAAACCTCTATGATCTCTCTCCATGCCAAACCAACATCTTGTATGTGAAGGATTTACTAAAAGACTTCCATACACTGTTGGGTTGCATTTTCATGGGTAGAACAGTGTAGAAATTGGCACTTGGTCGATGTTCTCAGCAGCACTGATAGAACAGGCAAGCACAGGAAGAATAGTCATGGTCAGAACTGTAGAATGTCTCTTACAATGTAAGAGATAAGGAGAAAAAAAAAAAGGTCTAATCCTGCTGCTCTTCTCCATGCATCATGATACCCCACCTCCTACCCATATGAATTAGTCCTCAGAAAGCTAAACCAGTCAATCACATAATAATCAGGTTCTTTATAAAGCTTCTGAGTCTCAGTAGTATTGATAAATAGAGGAAGTGGAAGGGTTTTTTTCTGAGCAAAGTGGCTGGGGATAGATTTAGCCTCGACACGCTGTCTTTCTTCAGGGAAAGTGATTCTCACAAAAAATAAATGGCACAACAGTAAAGGTCAAAAACATGGCTTACATTGTTATCTAAGAGGCTTTTTGGTACCAGTATGATAGGTTAATCCAACCAGCAGGGAGAATCCTGTGGTGGTGCTGGTGGAGAAAATACAGGATGTTATTCAGTCTGGTAATCATGTTATTCAGTCTGGTAATCATAGTGAGGAGTAGCTCTGATGGACAGTGAGGTATACTGATTATACAGGCAGAACAAATGCATGTGGGCTTATTCAGCTACTCACCACATAAAGCATAATTTTCAAGAGTCAGACACACAGATGCAATGTCTTATGGGATTGCTTGGCAAGCTTTTGAATGAAGAGGTTAGGCAAAGGGAGAGATCTACACAATTATATGTAGACTGCATACTAGTGGGAACTCATGGGAAGGTGGACAAAATGTTGGATTTTGTGTTTTTCCTGGAAATTGGCCTGGCATTTTTCTGTCTGCATCATCATCTGCAGTACCTCTTTCTGCTTCCACCCAGATTTCCATTTGTTGATCAATGTAACCTCAAAGTAGAAAAGGGACTAACATATGCACTCATGGTCCACACTGTAATAGAATTAGGAATGTCAAAATACTTCCTCATTTTAATGAGGTTTGTTACATGGTACTGTGCAGTCCACTTCTTTTCTAGGAGTTCTTCAGAACTGAGGCAAATGGAAGATCAGGGATT
Source organism: Melozone crissalis (assembly GCF_028551555.1). NCBI lineage: Eukaryota > Metazoa > Chordata > Aves > Passeriformes > Passerellidae > Melozone > Melozone crissalis. The sequence goes on from NW_026535814.1 coordinate 909,744, forward strand.
ATTTTAAACTCAAAAATACAATGTCTTAATGCCCAGGCTGTGGTACAACAAAAGGAATATTGGAAGAGAGACAGTTAAATTTTACATCCCATCCTCACTGATGCTTTAGTGTAGAAGATGAGGAAAGAAGACATGGGATCACATCTCTAATTGGCTTGAGATGTATTGGGTACACAGCCAATATAATATATTTTCTTAAAACACGTGTCATCTGTCCCACAGGAAAGGGAATGAGATGCCCTACCTTATGGGAGTAGGTTAATTTGTTTTTCATGGGTCTTTTTTATATTTACTTATGTTTGGAATAAAGTCTGCTACGAATTTATAGTACTTCATTTATAGTATATCATTAAGATTTGCAGATAGTTTGAAGCTGATTTCTGCCATAGATGGTCAGGATATACTTCTAGGAAATATACACGAAGATATTACAGTATGACAGAGAAAATACATTTTTCTGCCTCTTTTTTCATTAACTTCTGTTTAAGTCTTGCTGTTGATGAAAAGTAATATATTGATTTCTATGGAGAGGCAGAAGTCTTAGCTTCCCCCAAGTCAGTGTGTAAGCCTGGGAGATGCAAGAGCAGGAGTTTATTTTTGTAAGCTTTTGCAAAATATGTTTCAACTGAAACATGTCATGTTTTCAATATGGCATGAGCGTTCTTAGAGTCTCAAGTACTAGGAATTCGGAGCTGCATTCATGGCACATGGGTTATGCTGCCTGGCCCCACAACCCAGAGATCTGTACTTCAGTTTGGTACTTGGTCTGAAGTGACTGATTTCTTTACTACAGGAAACATTTCACACGCATGGCCATATTCACAACACCTTGCCATGTATTTACAATTCTCTACCTTGAATATTTAATTTTATGCAAATGTTCACTAGATTTTAGAAACAGTTTTACCTAGGTTTTCTTTGAATTGTCATTTCCTATACCAGTTTTTACGGACCAGTGGAAGCTTATTTTTCTTGTTTATTCTGCTGTATTTATTTTGAAAGCAATATGTGAGCAAATCAAGAGTTTCATAAAATTAAAAAAACTAAAATTATGACTGTGAAACCAAAGGCAGTCTGAACTATAATCAAACAGGAGGATATAGATGTTCATAAAATTTCTAGATATTCATAAATTTTCTTGAGCACAATATTTTGTTCTCTTACTGCAGTCCAACTCATGTTGGTTTGTGCCATGCCCAGAAGTCCCTGTTGCTCTGATTCCATAAGTCCACATCTAATGGTTTCTGCACAGCATCAAAATAAGCAGGGAAGGGTGATGAAGAGCAAGCTTCATGGTCTTCCTCTGTGCTTTGGTAACCATGAGACCCTAATTACTTTTCTCTCTCCCTGTCTCTCCTCACAAGCTAGCATACATCTGCAGGAACAGGCAGTATTTAGACAAATCCACCAATAGAAACTGTTTTTTCAGACTTATATCTCCAATTTATTGTGACTTCCCTGTTTCCAAATTCAGAGTAATAGAATCTGAAGATCATTAGTAGACATATTTTTTCTAGAATTCAATATTTTATGTTTGAAAGAGATCGTATTTGTACATGTAAGATCTTCAGGAAGACCTTAGAGCACCTCCCAGTAACTAAAGGAGTTCTAAGACAGCTGAAGAGGGATTTTTGACAAAGGCATCGAGTGATATTCAAGTAGGAAAAGTAGGAATCGCTTAAAATGGACAGTAGTTAGGTTTAGATTAGATATTAGGAGGATGTTTGTTGTGAGGATGGTGAAGCTCTGGCACATATATCCCAGAAAACCTATGGATGCCCCTTCCTTGGAAGTGTTTGAGACCAAGTTGAAGAGGGCTTGGAGCAACCTGGTCTAGCAGAAGGTGTCCCTGTCTAGGGCAGGGGGTTATAGCTACATGGTCTTTTAAGACCCTTACAAGCCAAACCATTGTATAATTCTCTGATTTTATTTTAATTAAAAATACATAGACTCAAGATTCTGCACTGAGTTTTAGAGGTTGTTTAGGTTTGTGAGGATTGCAATCCAAACTCATCCAGAAATGTTAACAAACTGAAGCAATGCCTGGCACACAAGCATTAGCAAAGTTTTTGATGCAGAGACCCACAGTACCTAGTGTTATGTACTGCTGACCTAAAATCCTCACAACATTTTTCAATCTCATTTTTGAGATAGTGGTGTTGAAATCTGCTGCTCTTCCAGCTGGAGTTCAGGTACCTCAACTGTGGACAAATAATAATTTCATAATTAGTATTTGGGTTATGCTCAAATATAATCATAATTTACTTTCCAGCCTGCTGTTTTAAGAAGATCGCTGTGCCAATTTAAGAAATAGCTGTAAAATTAAGCTTGGGCTTAGGTCAGTCTAGTATGCAGGTTTCATAACGGTTTGCTGAAACAAAGGGAATGTGAAGCAAATGGCAAAAGCATCAACAAAAAGACTGATCAACACTTCTATTGAGGCTTGGTTTCACTGAATTTGTGCCTCACATGAGAGTGTCTGGCTCTCACTTAGAAAAGTACTTAGGACTGTATCTAGGAACACATGAAGCAATTTGAAGTTATTAAAAATTCTTATTTGAAAAAGGGGACATGGCTTTAGCTATAAAAACATTACCAAAGCCACCTTCAACAAATTTGCTACTGTTTTGTGTATTTGCTTGCCATTACCTGGAAATGAAAATCACTCTAACAATATTAACCATGAGTGGAAATATGACAGTCAAAATTTTAAGTATGTTATTCATTTGTGGTCAGGACCCTGGACGCAAAGGAACACTAACACATCTTATCTGTTTGGAGGAGGGGTGGAAGGGGTTTAATTCTTAGAAAATTTATTATTTGGTCAGACTTAAAATTCTTACTGAGTGAGCTTATTCCGCATCTGCTGATACAAATTATTAAAAGATCAAGAAATAGAATTAAATGTCATTGAATTTCAGAATACAAGAAATTAACTGCTAAAATAAAAACACGCTCTATGTTAGTATGTTATATGAACTGATTTTCTGTAGTGCTGAATTCCTAGTGAGGTTGCTTGGAGCTGTATTAACTTGCATCTTTAAATATCCAAGGTAAGATTCTATGGCAATCAATTACAAAATTTTTCTGATTTTAAAAGAAGAAAATTCTCTCATAAGTTCACTCTACATGTTAGACATTCATATTTGAAAATATAATGTGGAAATATTTTGTAATAATTTAGAAAGATGAAGGTCTGACTTAGAACTTTGTACTAAAGCAGGACAGAGCCTTCCAATGTCTTGGGTACACATATCCTAATGGAAGTGGAAGGTTAACCAGTTAACATCTCACATGATCCTTTCTGAAAGTGTCTATTTTGGGGAAAAGAGATTAAAATGTGATGATTAAAATGTTCATAAATGTTCATAAGATGTTCATTAAAATATTCATAAATGTTCATTAAAATGTTCATAAATGATGATGATTAAAATATGATGAAAAGAGATTAAAATGTGATGATTAAAACGTTCATAAGGATGAAAATTTTTTCCAGGTTTCTGAAATTTTCATTTTTCATGAGATGTTCTTTTTCTTGACTTATTATTTGGAAAAAAATCATTTAAGTCTTTCCAGGTAATACACAGGAATCCCATGTGGTCCTGTTGGATTGCACTGCAGTTAGATGCATCAGAAAGGGACATTGTCTAAAGCCTGCATCAAGACATTTGCTGTGATGCTGTAGTTGTGTTATACCCACAAAACTTACCCACACTTGTCGCCATGCTATTTTAAATTTAGAGAACAGGTGACTTCACTGTTAGTAGGCACCATGACTGAACAAGAGATGAGCTGAAAAAAATGCAAACAAATTGAATTTTAAATGCTATGAAATAATCCAGAAATCTCAACAGGGGGGTTATACTCACCTTTCTCACCTTCTGCATGGAGATAATTCAGAATATATGATACTAGGCAAGGAAATTCTTTCTATTTCTTGGGAAAGTGTACAGAATAAATATGTATCCTGTGTTACTAAAAAGTGATATAATCAACAGGAATTGTGTCACAACAGTTATTTTATAATTCCTTACTAGTGACACAGTTTTTGAGGTCTTAATTGCACAGTTTTTTCCATTACATGTCTTTCTAAAATATACACAGAGAGTATGAGAAGGTTATATGTGTTTCTGAGTGACAGCATGAATAATTTTAGATTCAATACAAAAAGGTATGAACATATCACAGTTTTGGGGTTTTTTTCTCAAGCTCCTTAGGAGAAGAATGATTCCATTTTAGTTAAGTCAAATTTTAAAAAGGACACTTTAAAAATATGCTATCAGTCTGTGTGTAACATGAGCTTCAATAAATAGTAGTATTCTGAGGTGAGGTTGTGTTCTGGTGGCGCCCAGTCAATTCTGCTTCACATTATGAAATGGTGAGTAACAGAAGAAAACTACAGCTGTGAGCTGCCATATAACAGATACAGTATTTTATTGCGCAAGATTGACATGTCAGAAGCTGATCTAGCATATCCACCTGCAAAACTTTTCAGATAATAACTTTTCAGTGGACACAGGGATATTGTCTTTAAAATTTGCCTTAGTTTCAAAAAGAGAAAACTGTGATTATCCTAAAGGGCTCTTTCAACCCAAATTATTCTAAAGGATAGACATGAAATTCTGAATGGCTTGGGCAATATGAAAACCTCTTTTTCTAGTAAGCATAATAGTTTAAAACAGTCAATTTGCAAAGGAACTGCCTCTTATGTTATTTCCCAGGTAGCATATCTCCTACTGCAGGGAATTTTTAATTTTTTTTTTAAATCTGAATGTCTTCTGTCTAGGTGATGGGAGCCCATGTCTCCCATTTCCCACGACAGTTTAATGTAGTCAGTGGGGTATGCATTTCAAAAATTGTTAACGTACCTCTAAAGACTGTATTTACCTCTCCTTGTGCCTGCACTGTCCCAGCAGAGCAAAGCTGTGCTGTGGGAGGAGGGTGACTGGGCAATGGATGCTTCTCCAGCCAACCCTGAAGAGACCAAGGAAGAAATTTTGTGTTTGACCTGGGAATGAGAACTGTCACTTCTGCTGCTGATTAACTTGCTGCTGATCTGGCCATGGCTTTCTCAAGGGTAGGGCTTTTATGCCAGGTACAAAGAGGTGCAATACTTAAGACTGGCAGTGGCAAATAAGGGGATCAGTGTGATTAGTACCCAAATTTAGAAGGAGGAAAGTCACTCCTTTTGGAGGATAAATTTCTTAATATCTCTTACTATTTACTGTAAAAATATGGTGTGTAGCATAACCAGTGTCAGCTGTGTGATGGCTCTTTACCCAGTATCAGGGAGCTCTCTATCCAGGTTTGGAGGCACAGGAACATCAACTCCAGTCACCGTAGTAATCTCAAACAAATTACCAGGTTGGAAAAAATATGCCTACCTGCTAGGCAGGTCTTTTCCTACCACAAATTTTGAAAATAGTAAATAAGTATTTCTGTCCCTAAGACTGTCTGTTTTTTATATTTTGCTGAGTGGTTAAAAAATAAAATAAAAATGAAAAGAAACATCAGGTCTTGCACTGAAATGTGCCTTTTCAAGGAGTGATTTCCTCTCTTCCTAAAGGAGCATTTGATGAGAAATAAAATGCTGGAGAGTTTCTTGGAAAGCTTTTTACAAACCACAGCGAAATAGATACTCAATGATAATGAGAAGAAAGAAATTAAATTTTTTGTGCAAGTGTTCAAAGTGACTTGTCTTCAGCCATAGAAATAATCTCTCTGGGATTTCATTGACAGAAATATGTGCAGTGAGGGTGTTTGCATCACAGTCCCACCTAATACAGCAGATTTATCCTGCATTTTGGCACAAAAGCCAGCAATCATTAGGCACTGCCAACTGGCCAGGTGCAAACCCAGCATACTGTATCTATCTCTCTTTGGTTAGCAACTCATTCACATACCTGCCTAAATGATGGATTTAGCAGTACCTTTTAATTTTAATTTATTTTTAGCAGTCAGATTTTGCTTGCCTTGAAATCCACATGGCTGCTTAGTAGAGTAGAGCTGCTCATGCCCATTTAGCTTTGCTCAACATAACACACCTCATCCTATTGTTTCAGTAGTAGCTACCCTCTCATCAATTGGCAGATGCCCTAACAAGGAACCTGATACTGTAGGTGGCCTTGGCTTTACTCCTATTTGTACTTCTGTGGTACTTTGATACAAAACACAAATGCTGCTTTTCTTATGATGAGCTACGGTAGCCTTCAAATGTGTTTGAAAGGATCATCATGGGAATCCCCACCTCCTAAAATATTCAGGAGCTTTCAAAGCCAAATACGTTCTTCTTTTTCTTCCCCTGCACCCCCCCCCCCCCCCTTTTTTTTATCCCCAATGTGATTGATTTCAGGAGTGAGATTACGTCTTGGCTAGGTACCAGACAGCCTGGTTTGTGTTTTTCAATGTTGTTACCTTCCTAATATGCTGCATTAGCAATAGTAATTACCATCGTATCAGCCAGTCAGTGGCAACAGTCTTAATGAAATGAGTCATTTGTTATTCAGCACAAACTACAGTCTTTGAGATATCAAGCTAGGATATGATTATTTAGTGAACTTTCATTATCCAAATGTGAACAGTCTTTTAGAAAAGAAAAATGTGTAGAACATGATTTTGAATACTAAGCATGAGATGAGAAAAAGGAGTTATTTATACTAATTCTTTTAAATTAAGTCTTACCCAATTTTGCCTGTGTAAAAAGGAAGAAAATTAAATTTGCTTATTCACAACTTAAGGTCCTTCTCAATCTGTTAGAACAAAGTAAATAAAGAGTCTGGTTCAGCTGTGTTTTATGTCTATACTAGTAAACTTAGATTAATTTTGCATGGCAGAGACAGTGAATCTAGTATCACAATACTGTTGTGAACCTGAAAATATAGGTTTTGTGGGAATGGCATTGGCAACATATGCTATTATAAAAGAAAACCTTTTCTTGTAGTATATTGACATGTAGAAATACACATCAATGATTAAAAACTCTCCAGTCAAACCAAATCCACTTCATTTTTCCATAATAAATAAATACAACACAGTTGTTCAAAGGACTGTTTCCAGCTCTGAAAGTGCTGGGAAAGTTCACTGAAATGCCAGATGTTTCACCAAACAATTACCTCAGTGTAGTGTTTTGTTACTTCAGAATTATTTTCTGTGCTTTTCACTAATTTCCCCACGGGGAAAAAACTGGAAAAATGGGAGTGAGGGGACAAACCGTGGGGTAATAGAAAAAGTAAAATAATAAGAACACAAACTGTGAGAAAATATTTAATTTAACTTTTAAGTTAACAAAATGAGGCCAGTTTCAGTTTAAAAAAATACTCAATGCCACTGAATTCTGTCCATGGAAGGGACTGTAACTAAATAGCCTGCAAGGTCTCTTTGAATCCAAACTATTCTATGATTCTATGATTCTATGATTCTGTGGAGTAAGACAGAAAGGGCCTACAAAATCTTGCATGGTGTGAAAATGTGCTTTTGAATATAACCTTATTTTTCCAGTCATTACAAGTTGACAAGGAGCAGGCTACAAATCCCAAGAAAATAGCTTCAGCTATTCTTCTCCAGTGACTACTGAAAGCTATTGGACAATGAGGACTGCCCAAAAGAAAGAGAATAAAATAATTTTTAGCCATTTTGTCTTCTTTTTCTTTTTCTTTTTCTTTTTCTTTTTCTTTTCCTTTTTCTTTTTCTTTTCCTTTTCTCTTTCTCTTTTTTTCCTTTTTATTTCTCTATTTCTTTTTTCTTTTTTTTTCCCGTGGATGTGCTAAGGGTGGGAGCTTTATCCCATTTTGGCATAAATGGGGAGGGAGGGAGCTTTATCATTGCTGAAATTAGAGGGAGATGAGAACCATGAGTTTAGTGAAACCATCTGCAAGTGGAATGCTTCACCACTAGGTTATTAGGATGAATGTGCACTTTATCCCACAGAGGAGTAGGACTTGCTAGGCTACCTCCAACACCAGGAATGCAGGAGCAATAATGTACTTACATGTTTCTGAGTTTTGGAAAATAAAATAAGTTTTGGCATAAAATGCAATGTGGCACTGAGGTAGTTTTGTAGAGGAGAGACAAGAGGAAAGGAGTCTAATGTCAGTGACAGTGGTTTACTCCTGGTTGTGACTTACAGAGGGCAGAGGTGGGACAGTTCGCTGGGATGCCTCTGTGTGGGAGGATGCTTGCACCCCAGAAGCTTCTATCCCAGCCCTGTATCCCAAAGCTGCTACTCTCAGCCCCGCTGGTTGGTCATTCAGAGGCTCCTGACAGCAGCAGTGAACTTGGGAGGGAAATAAGCCACCCTTTCTTGATAGAAAAAATCTGGCAGGTCTGTTGAAATCTCTCATCTTACTCGTGCTGTGTCTTGAGATTCATTATCATCACTGTTGTCGTCATTCTCCTATTCATAAGGTTTTGTCATAAATTACAGTCAGATACTATGCAGGTTTTATGATTGATGCTGTTTACACCTTTCTATAGGATCAATAATGGATCTTCTGTGAGATATAGGTGTGGGGAAGGCGAATGATGGGAATGCCCTTATAAAGGTTAGCTTTCCTTGGATGCTTTCTTCAAGATAATTTCCTCAAGCTTATGCACTGTGATCCTGTTGTACTAAGAAAAATGTGATGTCTGCACAGTGAGAAGGAAGGCAGAGGTATCTGCAAGCCTTTCCACACAAGGACAGTGAAAGGGCTGTCCATGGGTTATGTTACAAGTAAAATGGACCTATGGCTAAACCACTACTGAAGAAGATTGGGCATCATGGAGAGCAGAGGCTAGAGGGATCAGACAGATTTGTGTATTAAAAGATGTCCTGTCCTGCCTAATCCAGTCACATTACCCACTGCCCATCTGCACGTCACATCAGAGGCCTCTTTCCAAGCTAAGCAGAACAGTTCCATAAAATGTTCCAGACCAGGCTGGATGGGGACCTGAGAAACCTGGTTTAGTTGAAGGTGCCCATAGCAGGAGAATTTGAACTAGATGATCTTTAAGGTCCCTTCCAAGTGAAACCATTGTGAGATTCTGTGATTCATATTTAACCCTCTACTTGAGCTATCAATAGCTGTAAGAGCAGTGGCTAGATAACCCTTTACAGTGTATCAAACTACCATATCAGCCAGTAATGCATGAATAAGGGTAAGTTTTGTCTTTTGGCTTCAGGTCCACAAGGAGTAAACAAACACTGTATTCACTCAGATTATAAGAAGGTGTAAAATGGAGATTTTGAGTTGAGACATGGGACTGAGTTTCCCTTGAAATTCTAAACTCTCCACAGCTTTGTCCCTGCAAAAGTCAACTGTGAGCTTATCTAACAATAACATGCAAGATGTGCCTGCTCAAAAATATCCAAAATACAGCCTTTCTGGAGGAAACAATTATAGCATTTTGATTATTGGAATGTGTCATACTCACCTAGCATGAGTGCTCTACAGAGAAGAGTCTATATGCTTGTACACATCCATCTGACTTCCCCAGGTATGCAGGCAGAACTTCCCTTTTCATTTCACCTGGAAAATGTCTTCATAATGCAATTCATCAGTTCCTGAGGATTTTCAAGCCCCTTGCTGTTAGGATTGCACAAAGTGTTCCTCCATTTCATAGGCATATGTTAGCATTGCAACTGTGCCACCATTGCTGTGAATCCCAACCTGTGAAACAGGCTTAAGAAACCCAAACCAACCACACCACACCACACCACACCACTAGAAAATGTAGGGAGAAATATATATATGCACGGTGCACAGTGCATATATATATTTATGCACTGCTGTGGTTTTATTTTTATAACAATATAAGACACTAAGTAACAGATGGCCAAACAGTGACTAAAAAGCAGTAATATGTGAAGGGCTCTGCTCATGTTATGAGCAGTGAAAGCACAGATACAGTAATTTAAAATGAGAACTAATTCAGCTGCACAGATAAAACCAAAATCAACTAGATTCTGATTTTAACTATGCACCCCTCCCATCCCTCTCCAGGAAAATATAAATTAATAAAGTTAAACACAACATCACAACATCACAACATTAAAAGAAAACCAAACAAACAAAAAAAAGAGGGAATAGGCTGTTCTTGCATAATTTCTAGTTTTATTATTTGCAACTCCTAACTTTGGACATGTCAGCTATTGTAAGAAATGAAGGAAGTTCACAAAATAGATACACGAATCTAGTTTTTCTGAAAGTAAATGTGAAAACTGAAATAAAACATTTACCCAAAAGCCCATCATTTCAGTGCCACAGGCCTAAAGATTTATTTGGGCTTTAAATTTTTGAAATATATTTTTCTGAGCTAGCAACCCTCTCTGGAGTCCAAAAGTGGCAAATGTATAATTACAAATCATTTGGCTTCTGAGGTCTCACTGCCCCACCTCTGCAGCAGAAAGCCTCAGCATTCTGAGGTACTGAGTTTTGAAAGTACCTCAGACAAATATAAATCATATCAGCAGAAAACAGGTAACAGCCACAAAAACTGTGCTGGAAACCTCAACCTAGTGCCACAACTTTGAATGCGCTTGAACACAGTTGGAAGGTCATTATGCTGTACCTGTGAAGAGTATTTTCAGATGCAGAAAAACAAGGCTGTAGGAAAAGCTTAAAAATCTCTTATTTGACCAAAAAATATTGTGGAAAAAGATAGAGAGGGGTTGGGCTCACAGTCCTTTCCACAGTTACAATAAAAAACATAAATATCCATTCTTACACAACTTTTTGCAGTCAAGTTCAAGGCATAAATGATGACAAAGTGTTAAAAATTACAATAGTGTAAATCTCCTGAAAACTGATAACAAAGTTAATAAGCAGAAATACTGTATAGAGTGGACAGGTCAATGGTACCTTTTCACATCCTGTTTTGCTTTAAAATACAAAACTAAACAAAATATAATCAATTCCTCATATGGAAAAAAAATTATAGGAGAGTTCTGGTTAGGAAAAAAAAATTTAACATTCGGACCATATCCTAAAGAAGTGGCCAGGGAGTAAGGAAGAATTTGGGACATCAAAATTAAGCCTGGATACTGGAGACAATATAAGGGAGGGACAATACAATGTGAGTGGGGACAAATGAGCTCTTATCATCATTTAGGAGATGTAGGATGGCAGGCTTCCTGAATGCCAAGAGCAACACAGAGAAGGAAAAACAGAGACTCCAGAACTGGAATCAGTAGGAGACAGGAAGAAGAAACTCCACAGGGGTGGGTGGGCCAAGTGGCTGAGTTATGGAATCTGAATTGGAGGGGCTTTGGAAATCTCCAAGTACAGCAGGGGTTCACAGCAGAAAGGGCAGTAAACAAGTCAAGAGTGACAAGGGGAAGAGCGTGCCTTTCAGGTGTTACCAGTTCTTCTTGCAGGGAGTTAATAAAACCTCAAGCAAAATCAGAGAGACCTGGGGATGGAGATGGAGATTTTAAGCAGGAAGTCAGAGGTGGAAATGAGCTTTTGCAGATTAGAAATAGCTGAGTAGATAAGATAGAAGAAATGGAAAGGTCTGGCCAGAGAGAAGATAGGGCTGGAAGGAGAAAAGGAGATACAGTAGAGGGGGAGCAATATTAGAAAGGAGAACAACCCCCTACACACAGAAAGGATCAGGAATAGTCAAAGAATACTCAGATTAGGAATACTCAGAGCTGCAAAAAAATCTACTGTTTTCATCACCACAGTGGCAGCAGTCCCTGGTGTTCTTCATCACTTTGATATTCCTCCAGGTCTCATGAGGGCTTGTCTTCTTCATCTATTTTTTTCTTTCCAGCTCTAATCCCTTCTCATCTCAATCTACCAGTAGAACAATAACAAAGGCATATTGAGTACTGTCTCCTCTCAGCTGTGCAGCAGATGGCTGAAAAGTAGAAAGCCAATGCAGCTCCCATTATTATCCCATTGTTAGCCATGAGAGTGTATCTCTAACTCTTCTGAGCAAATATCACTGCCCACTAATCTGAAACAATTTGCTTCATCCCCACTGGAGGAGCAGAGGCTTCACACCATCTATCATGGCTGGGAGCATTCAAAGAGGAAAAAGTGGGCAACAATGAGGGCTTGGAGCTAGCCCTGCTACAGGAGAGGGGGATTTTAGGAAAGACTTGTTGAGGCAAGGCAGAGGTTCTGCTTGGGAAGGTGGGCATGGTGAGCAAACTACAGCTGTCTCCCACAGGCAGTCATAGCAGAATAAAGACAGCAGTTGAAAGGAGCCACATATATGCAAAAAACCCTCTGTGAGACTTGCTGGTTTTGCTCTGTTTGGGTACCAGACCTGGAACAGCCTGCAGCATAACAGGACTTGAACATCACCTTCACATTTATCCTATTGGATCAGGATGGAATAACATTGCCCATTTAGAAGATAACATGAAGTGACCTATGTTTATATAAATGCTGAATTTTTAAAGCTACAAAGATAAAACTGTAGCATTGATATCCCTATTATTGAGTTTATATTAGAATAAATAGAGGAATGTGTTCTTAAATGTTATTCACTTGGAATTCTTGTTCAAATTTAACAAGGCAAACAAGAATTGAGTTTAAACATTAAAATTGAAAACCATCCTATTTTTTCTCCAAGTACTGTTTCAAATGGCACAGAAAATTTTATACAAACTAAAGGATCCTCTACATATAATTCCTGATAACACTGATATTTCCGCAGCTCCTCTGACAGTTTGGTCAGGTACTGTTGAGTCAACCTAGTTCTGGGACCTTCCTTGCTTAGTTAGGCTACAAATAGCCCTTGACTTTCACTATTTCACTGCTGTGGCATTGAAAACAAAAAGAAAAATAGTTGTCCTGTTGGTTTAGTGCAGCTTATAAGTAATGGCTTAGGATTTCTTAGCATCATGTTTACTGTCTAAAAATCCAAACCTGAAATGCCAGTTCATGTGCAGAAGTGGTTTCTTTTACATGCTGTGGTGTTATTTCTCTCTTGTTTGGGTGCCCTCATGATTATTGGAGGACTCTGAGAGCCTGCGTTTTATAAAACACTAAAATCTAATTTTACTTTCTGCAGAGCAACATGGAGTGTCAAGCTTGTTGCACTGAGGCTTCCAGAAGATCTACTGTGCATGTGTTATACAGCAACACTTCAGTGCTTCACTATTTCTGCTGGTTCATGTCACATACCATGTGAAGCATTCTGCTTCCAGGGAGGAAGAATGTATTAAGACCCCAAAGGAATGCCTTTAAAGAGACATTTTGACCTTCAAAAACCATTGGAGAATATCATTGCCATGTGAAAATATTTGGGCAAGGCAAAAAAGGATGAAGAAAGCCACAAGAGAATTTGAACAGAATATAGCAAGCAAAAATCAAGCAAAAATAAATTTACACCTGAAATGTGAAGATAATCCCAGAAATTTCACCTGGATGGATGACTTTATAGGAATCATGAAGAAAACAAGCCAAAAACAAAAAACCAATTGACCCAATGCTTGATAGAAGCATTCACAGAACTACATCAACTTAAACATGGTTCAATACCAGGGTGATGGCCATCCCATAAGATGGAAGTCTTGTAAAGGTTCTGGTCTAATTTTTCCACATTTTCCTGAGAAAAATTGTGCGCTGCTGAAAATGTGATTATATAAAATCTAGTATCAAATATTACTGAATCTCTGCTGAAAATAACTTCAAGAATTATTGGGAAGAGCAGAGACCAAAAAATATGTTCCCATAAACCCAAGTGTCTTCAATCATACACTGACTTCCACGTGAGACAGATGAAATGTATGAACATCATTCAAGTCTTAAAAACTACATTAGGGAAGGGTACTTAGAGACATCTAATTTGTTCTGTTGTTGTTTGTTTGTTTGTTTTGTGGTTGGGTTGTTTTTTGTTTGTTTTATTTTTGTAGAGCTAAATTCTGATTGTCCAACTCATCTGTTTAAGAAAGCCAATGACAGCAAGTCCACAACTCAAATAGTAACTGAATTGTGTCAATACTATGTTACAGTTAAACAGTCATACTATCTCTCCCAACTCACAGACAGGGTGGTTAAAAATAATTATTTCTTGTGGAGATGGAATGTAGTTTCCTTCCTCACACATTTATTTTTCTTTTAATTTCTTATAATTTTTCACCTATCTTTTAGACCTTATTTATCTCTGAGGAATGTGATAGAAAGATGCCAGCACAAGTACATTTCTCAAAATCACTAAAAGCTAGGTCAAGCCTTACTTCCTCTGTCCAGAAGCTCAAGACAAATTTTCAAAGCTCAACAAAATCTCACTAAGACATAGTGCCTGAAAGTGGATCCTAACTCAAACAGGCATTTTTAACAGTTTGCCTTACCACTTTAAGGTGAAAATGTAATCTTCTAGTCTGTAAATTACCTCATGGAGATGATGGCAAAGTTTAATGAAACCATGGTGGAGAAACCCTGTCATTTTATGATACTGCTGGTAGTGAGGGTACACAAGCAGGACACATATTGTGGAGCTTGTCTGGGTCATCCTGACAAAGAGAATTATTAAAAGAAGACACTTTTATGGCCTTCCTGCATCTTTGCCATTCTGCTCATATATTTGAACCTTAAAATCACTACACATATTTGAGAATAAAGGGATCTAGAGCAGATTCTGAGGGTTTTATGAATCAGGTGAGGAGAAGACTGATACTTCAGTTACATCTTCTTTTTCCTTCAGAACAAAGTATAATTTCTCTTGCCATAGTTAAGGTAAAATATCATTACAACATATTATCACTATGACTCTAAAATATTTCCCCCATGTGGTTGTAAGATAAAGTTAATTTTATACTTACTACTAATGAAGAAAAAATCCACCCTCCAAGATGTATCAAAATAATGAATTCTTACATTTCTTTTATTTTTCTTGAACACTCATTCACACATTGTACTAAACTAATTTTCTTCCATAATTTCATCATGTGTCTGTAGATGAATTTGATAGTAGTAACATAAACATTACTTGCATTTGTCATTAAAAGATGGTCATACAATCATTGTTTAATAACAAAAATAACCTAGCATGGAAATGAATATTTTTATTGAAGAGACTGTGTTAAATTGCTTTTACTGTAAAAAGAGAGAGATAAAAATCAACTCCACATTGTATTGGACTGCAAAATGCTTGTATAGACGAAATCAGAAACATTGAAAATACAAGAAAGCATTTGTGAGGTAGAGGAATTATTCTCAGGCTCTGATCATCATTGCAAAAAGTAAGTAAGGTACTATCAAGCTGATATATGAAAAAAACAGATGATGACAAATAATTCAGTAGTTATTGCCAGATTGGTTCAGTAAAACTTACCAGACAAAAAGGACGAAAAACATCCAACTACTTCTGTGAAAGGGGGAAAAGCACAGGATTTTAACCCATTCCTTCCAGCTTGTCCTTCCATCCAAAGGAAAATTTCAAAGTTGTTCATGGCCAGGATCATCCCTGTCCTCCCTCCACAGGGAACAGGGCACCAGGAACTTTCCCTCTCCCCACCCCCCGGAATTTTGCTGAGCCAGATTCCTCCCCCACCCCTCCCATCCCCCTTAAATTTCATGCAGCTCCCTACAGGGTCGAATTAGGGTAGGGTTTGCTGTCTCTCTGGATGCCTTTTCTCCCTCACACAGAAGGGAATCATCCTAGAAAACACCTTCCTTATCTACTCCAACTGCCCTTTTTATTCCTCCACCCTCACTTTTTTCCCCTTTCTCCCTCTCATTTTTCTTTTCTTTTTTTACTCTTTATTCTATTTTTTTATTTTGGTTAGTTTTTTTTTTTTAATGCTAGGAAATGAACGATCTGCATGTTATAGCCCCTGCACGCAACTAGAGCAGTATGAAGGGGCAGAAAGGCTGCGGGAAGGAGCATGTACAGCATCTCACATATGCACAGTCATACTGCCTTCCCTTAGCTCTGCTGGTCCCCAAAACTGTGTGAACAGTTCTAAGTAACTGTGGAACTATTGGCTTTCACTGTTATGTGTTGACTTTTGCAAATTACTATTAACCACAACAATTTTGATGTAGTACTATTTGTAACCCCTTTTAACTACTTCAATATAGTATAATCTGTCAGCTTTTGTATGCAGACAAATAGTAGTGAGATCAATATATGTTAGTTTATGTTTTAGCAAAACCTGTTAATTTCTGCAGGATGCTTTCATTTTGTAACTAGTCAACAATAGTGAGAATAACTTAGAAATAGCTGAAACTATACCAGTCTGTATGATTAGATAACATTGAAGGAACCACACAGAAAAACTATGTGGAAAAACTCCTGTTACTGACTCTGCATTTGCTGTCTCTCATTGTTAGGAAGTGGCACACACATTGTGAGGAAATGGCATATACATTGTAAGGAAATGATATATTTGAGTCCCCAGAATAAAATCTATACTACGACAGGTCAAGGGTCGAACAAAGATAAAAGAATTCCCAGAAAAAGTAAAAGAACTCACAGGAATGTTTGAATATATATGTATGACCTTATTAATATATATGTAACCAGTGTACTAAAAAGGCACATAAGAAAATCGTTTTAAGCTAACTGTGTGGTTCTGGCATTTACCCTAGGCAATCTAGCACTGGATATTGTCCCTTTTGTGCTTTATTAAACTATCCTAGGGTGATGCTTCTATCCCCAATTGTGTGTTCTATTTATGCTGGATATTTTGTTCTGTGCCTTCAAGACTGGCTCTGAAGGGTGAAGGTTTGTTTTGTTTTGTTTTATTTTCAGCCTGCTCACTCCCCTAACGGTCAGTGGGACACAAGGACAGGGGCAGTACCTAGGGTAGCTTTTGCTTTTTGCTTTGCTTTTTCTTTGCTCTTGCTCCTGCTTTGCCCCTGCTTTGCTCTTGCTTTCGCTTCTGCTCATTAGTTAGTTTAGCTAGGCAGTCCGAATTTTCCCTGGACTGTTTTTCTTTTTCTTTCTTGGAACCACTCAAGCCTGCTCCCCACTGGGAAATACCAAGTTTGCACCTTGTGGCCTGCAGCAGCCATTCCCAGTGCCAGAGGGACCAATAACAGAGTGACCACTCCCAGGAGAGACTTTCTAAATTTGTAATCTTTTTTCAGAGTGGTAAAAGAGTGTTGCCATCCGGTATTGTTCATTTTGTGTGCTGGGGGGTGTTGTGCCTGTTAAATAAACAGGTTCTTTCCACTTCTCTCTGAAGAATCCTTCCCGAACCAGTTCGGGGGAGCGGCTGTGTGGGTTTGTTTTCTGGAGGGGCCCCCTTTGGAGGTTTTCTCCTAAACCAGGACATAAACATTTAAAAATTTTATAGAGCAAGCTGTGTTTCTCATTGAATGATCTAGATACTCTGTGGATAAGGGAAGCTTTTGGGACGTCCTCTGGGAGGGTAGTGCCTGTCCAGTGCGGCTGCAGTCAGTCAAGAAAGGGGTGGGGGGGTCCTTCAGGGGTCTGCCTCCTCTGAGGCTTCCCAGCCGCTTCTTCAGCAGCTGAAACTGTCTTTTGAAACAGAATTTTAAAAATCTAAAAAAACCAAAACAAACCAACAAGCAAACAAAAAAGCCCCACAACATCCCCTCTAAACTACCACCCCCCTCCCCAAACAAACGACTAAAAGAAAAAGACAAACCTAAAAATCTCCATCCACTCTCCCCAGACCAACAAAAGGGAAAGGAAC
Organism: Melozone crissalis; assembly: GCF_028551555.1. Taxonomy (NCBI): domain Eukaryota; kingdom Metazoa; phylum Chordata; class Aves; order Passeriformes; family Passerellidae; genus Melozone; species Melozone crissalis. Next base: position 927,343 of record NW_026535814.1, read on the forward strand.
TGAATCACCCCAAACCAGGCCAAGACACACTTCCAAGACAACGTCCAAGAAGCAGGTATTTGCTTTATTCAGCATGCCGGGTGTGTGGGGGATATCTCCTCCTAACACGTGCACATCCAGGCACACAGCAAATCACAACATATGGCGACATGTCATGTATAGTCATTGTTTTCTTTGAAAAGGTGTGGTTATGCAAACTATTTCTTAGTACTTACTATTGCTGGCATAGGCGAAGGTCAGGCACAGTGCACCCTGGTGGTCGCACCGAGGAAGGCTCCGCATCTTCCTCTCGGGTCTCCTAATGAAGGCTGGATGTCTTCCTTGCCGCGCGCTGTTCACCTTTCTCCTCTATGCAAGTGCAGTCTCTTGTTAGCTGTTTCAATTATTTCCTCACTGGTTTTAGAAAGCTCTGTCCTTCATTTTTTGCAAGTTTTGTTGCCTGTTTCTTGACAAGTTTCATCCTGTGTCTCTAGCTTGTGGCTAATATTTGCTAGCTCTTATATTAGTAGTTATAGTGTATCTTATTCTTGCCCAAGTACGTCTAGGCACAATGCTTTTAATCCTTTCAGAACAAAGAAAAACAACAAATAAACAGCAACAGAAAAAAACCTAAAAATGAATTAAAGTAATCTAAAAAGCAACTACTGAAGAAAAGCAGGAGGCAAGGAGGAGGAGGGTGGAGGAGTAAGTATGTGTGTGGTTACTGTCTTGTTTTGCTATGGCCTCCCAGAAGCTCAGGAACATCCTTTCTTGCCAGGACGGGTTGAGTCAGAAAATCCATGTCAGTATTGACTTGATAGAGAAATCACTGAAATGCTATTATTTTTTGCTTTAAAGCAGATGCTTATATTCCTCTGCTCCTTCAGTTCACTTGAAGCTGAAGGAACTATAAACTAAATTTTTTTTAATTGTTAAGCATGTACTGTTAGTTTGGTTATTATATTGTAAAAGGGGTTAAAAGGGTAAGTATAAGAAATACGGTACTCAATGTACTGTACTTCACCTAAGTAAAGTGCACCACACCCCAAGCAAAAGAGCCAGCCTGGACAGAACTGTAATGGGCCAATCAAGTGCCTTAAACCTTCATGAAAATGAAGTCTCTGAAAAGAAACCAATCCAGAGGGACCAAAAAAACAGGATAAAAAGGAGGATCTGACCCACTGAATCCATACCGCTCCACCTGGAACACTGGGGATATCATTGCTGAAGAAGGCCCTGTGCCGGCACTGCAGCATCCTCAATGGGAATGCTCCTGCTCAGCCTACGGACCCCCACACTTTAGGCATTTTTGTTATAATAAATGCTAAAATCACTTTTAGTACCAGGAGTCTGCTCCCATTTTTAACATTAATGATTGTAAATATCAGGACAGCAGTTTGTACTTTGCTCTGCAGAAAACTTTTTAATCAAGCAGATTAAAATATTTTGGAGAATAAAAGGCCTGAATAATTCAATAACCATAGCTATCACCCCCACCCACCATGGAGTTGGGTGTATTGCATGTATTGCATATCCGTACTAAATATTTGTATCCATACTCATGTTTGAGTTACTGATTTGTTTTTCTTTATTTTCTGTTTAGAAATCCAGGATGTTTTATAGATTGCAATTTTCCTTTTTTTTTTTTTGCTAGCAAGAGATGCATTTGCAAAATGACGCAGAAGTCTAGCTTATTATAATCCAGGATCATTCAATTTTACAAAAGTTTAAATTGTTAATTAAAACCACCCTGCATCTAAATCAAAACGTTTCTGTGCAGGGATTTTTCATCTGTTGTTTTAGTCTTGTGCTTCAATCATTGGGAGCACCTGGGGCTTTCCAAACAACACTTTTCTGCTGTGTTTGTCAAGACAGATAAAATGAGCTTGCCTGGGAAAAACCCTAGGTTTTTTGCAGGTATGGTAACTCCTTTATCCAGAGAGGAGAGAAGTCATGGAGAGCTGCCTGGCAGAGCACCAAACATTGTGTGAAGTAAAGGGAATTGTGCTGGTATGTCCAGGCACTTTTTGTTTTGGTAACAGTGCAGCTTGGGGAAGTTAATGGGAAAGGTCTGTTATGTCAGAACCAATGCTTCTGCCAGTGGCTTGAAAGTATTTTGGCTGGGGATACATGGCTACCAAAATCAAGCACCTTAATGCTTTTCATTATTTTGTATTTTTTTCTTGAGAATGGAGGGTTCATTTTATCAATTCAGCAATCAAGGACTGCATGAGATATGTCCCTTGTGGGTGTCAGCAGACTGCACAACTGCTAGAAACTTCTCCTTCCTTCTGCCAGAGCAACACTTTTACCCAGTGGTAAAAAAAAATCTTTGATTGCAGCCTAATTCTGTCAAAATGCAGAATGTTTATGTCAGTTGTTGCAACTATTATCCTTTGGAGTTTAAGAGGAAAAGTTTGCAGTGGTAGGGATTTCCCCCAAAAGAAAGAAATCACGAAGCCAAGCAAAGTTTTAAGGTGTCTTCAGTTCTAAACAAATCAAACATATTCATACAAAATAATGTATTCGCAACAATTTAATTGTAATTAAAAGACCCAAGAATAATGACACAAAGAAGAATTCCTTCTTCAGCCGTATTCTGAAATTCTGTTGGTCAGTAGGATCCAGTTTAAAAAAAACCTGCATGGGAAGCACGAATAGACATCACACAGATGAAACACCAAAATGATTACTGAAGCTTCCATAGCAATTTTGTATGATTCCCGGAAAACTCTTCTGCAAGAGTAGTTTCATTCAACCCATGACCTGCCTTCTACTTTAGCCAGAGGAGCCTGGGGTACCACAGTTGCACTATGCCCTTTGTAGCCTCTGGAAGGGGTGGTAACAACGAAGTGGTGACAGAAGTCTTTATAAAATACTGAAGAGCAGTTTCTTTTTTCATTTTCATTTTTCTTTTCAAAGAAGCTGCTTTGTGCTACTTATGAATTATCTAAACCTTGAAAATTTACCTGCAGAAATCTTTCTAAGTTTCGAGATTTTCTGTGAGGTGATAGTCTAGAGAGGGTGATGTAGATGCTCCCTCTCTGTACTCTTCTTCTAGCCACAGAACATATTCACACCCATCATCTCTGGGAAACAGAAATATGCTTGTGTCTGTGTCCCAAAATGAGTAAAACTTGGCAGGGTTTGAATTGAGCAACTTTGCCACAGAGCTGTGCACACAAGTCTTCTCACAATTCTCATGCTTTCCTTCTGACGTTATTCTATAATAAGGAATGTGAACCAGTCACCTCCCTAATACAGGAACATTTTTGGGTTTGTAGGGCAAGATTTTTGTATAGTGAAATGAATGTAGAATGGCAAAAAGGAAAGGACAAAACCAGGTTAATTAAATACTGTCAAATGCCACACAGGCTTCATTGCTTTGCTGAAAAAAAAAAACCCTGCTAAAAAAGGCAAAGCACCAGTAAAATTCCACCATTTTACTAGGTGAACAGTTCTCTGTTTTTCTAGTCTTGTTTATATACAAGTGAAGAAAACTATTATATCATTGATGATCTAGGTGTTAAGAGCATGTTGGGTTCTCAGCTGCATGTGCTGGTGGAGTGACAGCCACCTCTGAAGGACCAGCAGCGGGAAGCATGTCATAACCTTGCACAGGCTGGAGGTGGAGTGTAAGGGCAGGGGGCCCCTGAACAAATCACTCAGGGCTCACCCTGCAGCCCAGCTTCACTGGTCACCCACTTACCCCCTTCAGCAAGCAATGCACAAGCATCAGACTGATGCCTTGTGAAGGCTGACCTAGAAGAGAGACTAGATGGAGATAAAGAATAAAGTAGGTGTTTATTAGAAGGCCTCAATGGTTACACCTTGGGCAGTACAAGAGCTCAGCCAGGGCTAGACCCAAGATGAACCCAAAATGATCACAAAGTGGATGACTGGTCATGAGGTACCACGCTTTTATAAGTTCTGGTCCATTAGCATATTGGTGTGAATTGTCCAATTATATTTTTAGCTTATGAAGTCCCATCCTTCTTGTTTTTCTCTTTTCAGCCCACAGTTGTTTATGCTTTTGGACCTGAAATTTGGATCATTTGTCCTTGGTCACCAGCTAGAGAAGGACTTGTTTTGTCTAGCTACTCTGTGAAGAGAGCTTACTATGCCCTAATATGAAGCTTAGAACTACACACTAAAGCAGCACAAAATCTGAAAAATATGAAAGCTAAAACCTGAGGCATCAATCCCTCCCTTTAGAGGCTCAAAAAACCTTTACCTTGTTGAGTTTTTATTCTAAATATTTACTAATAATGGGTGTTTAATAACAGATAAGTAACTAACAATAGTAAACAACTATCAATATAAACATCTAATAATAAACATTTAACAGCACATAAATATCTAATAGTAAATAAACATCTAAGACTGGATAAATATCTAATAACAGTAAATATCTAACAGTAAATGTCCAATAATAGGTATATATCTAATAATATTAATAATAAACAATAATAAACAGTAGTAAACATCTAACAACAGTAATGCAGAGTTGGGTATCATGCAAAGAAGAATAATGATTATTGTGGACAGTTCTTTGGGCACAGAAGAGGAATAATTTAAAACAGGTTTTCATCTGCACTAGTCTCTGCTTTTACAGTTGTTTCAGGAGTAGAAGATTTCCTAACTCTGGAGTAGTAAATCCAGGGTCCTTTGCCAGCAGCTTGACTGGTGTGAGGGTGGTCATGAGAAATTGGAGTGGTTCACTCCTCTTGGCTTGTAGGGGATCACTGTCCGCTACTTAGCATAGACCCAGTCTCCAGGCTGGAAGGGATGTACAGGTGTGTTCAGTCCTATGGGTCTGGAGAGCACAATATAATTCTAGAGCTTCTGCAAAGTAGAACCTGAAGCCATTAGATAATTCTGCAAATCAAGTTTCCTCTTCATATGAATTTCACCTGGAATATGTGGAATCTGCTATGGCCTGCCATAGAGAATTTCATAGGGACTGATGTTATCCCTTCACCTTGGCTGTACATGGATTCTTAGTAAAGTTATAGGCAAGGCCTGAACCCATGTCATGGATGTTTTCTGACAAATTTTGCTAATTTGTGTTTTGAGTCCCATTCATACATTCAACTTTACCCCTCAAGACAAGTAAAAAACTCCAAAGTCTTTTACTTTGTAGTGATTACTTCTGGAGTAGTTGCTGACACTTTACCTTCACTCCTGATTTTGTTACTGGGATTGGAGTGTTTCATACTGGAAGCTTGTGGGAACCTTTGTCAATTAAGTTCACTTAGTTCTAATGGGCTTCTTACTTTCCACACATGAGCTGCTATTATTTATAATTATCACCATCAACAACAGCAACAATGTAAAACAAGTCTTTGTGTTTTTCAAATCCATACCTTCCTGAAGAGCCAACATGTTTTTCCCTCTCCTGTGTCAAATGGGAATAAAAAGAAACATTGTAGGATCATCTTGTTAAAATATTGAGTGTTTATAATCACGCTTTTTCCCAAGAGGCTGTTCTTACATATGCAGAACCATTTATTACAGATGAACTTTCAGCTAGCAAATGCAGAAAAAAATTCCCAGAAAAGATACAGTACTGACAATGATGGGCATTGAAATCCTTTATCCAAGACCAGAGGTGATTACTGCTCTCAGCTACTTTTGCATGCCACAGTATCCCCAGCCCCTTGGTAGTCCCATGTAATGTGCCACATGAACAAGACACAGACTAAAAAAATTAGGACCAAAGCCATTTATTAACAATGTCAAGTGTTCAAGTCAATCACAACCTGTTGCTGGGGTTACCCCTGCAGCCAACAACAAAGTACACTGATAGCCATTGGAATATAAAGGCTCAGATCCTCTTCTTTTTTAAATCTATTCTTCTGATGATTTTTATTTAGCTGACACTTTGCAGAGCTCACTTACAGTATATAAGAAATTATTTTGTAAACCTATAAATCTGCAAAGTACTGAAATTATGCAATTCTAAATTAAAAAAAACACCCCACCTTTCTGCTTTGATAAATCAGTCTTTAAAATTATTTGGTTAAGCAGCTGATTAAAGGTACAGAAGTATAAGGCTCTTAGTAATTGGACTCTCAACTTTGATCAGTCAGATACAAAAGCATTTTCATTTCACTAATGACATTTAATTATACTTAATTAAATATATTTCAATTAAGCATACTTAATTATTCTCACTACAAAAAGTGAGTAATTCTGCTCCCTTCATCAATGCATATATTTAAGTCACTTGCAGAGAGACAAGATGTTGCCACTGCATTTTCCAGTCAATTCCAAGAGAAACTGACAGCACAAATGGATTGCCTTCACCTTTTGGCATATATTTACTTTTGTAGCCAAAGGCTCTTATTTTTCTCAGAATGTGAACTTGTTGAATGGTTAAAATGAATCCCAGCAACTTTAACTAAGTTAAAATTTGAGTCTGAGCACTGGTATTTTTGGTTCCTTCATTTTGAGGTGACAAAGAAATAATTAAAAAGAAAACAAAAATTCAGAGTCAGCCAATTATTTTACATTTCAGTGATAAGTTCTCTGTTTTGGACTACTGAAGTTGGCCATGTAGATCTACTTCCTCACCAGAAGTCTCACAGTATATTCATACATCATTGAAAATGAAAATATGTGAAAATTTGTTTGAAAACCATTAAAACATTTGGTTTTGCCTTTTAAAGTTTGGCTGTGAAAAGGCTTCTCATTCTTACACTGCTGAGAACTTTGTCCTGAAAAGATGGTCGTCCACGCTTAGAGTGATTTAGCAAGGGCTTTTTCTGAGCTGTAAATTTCAAAGCAATGCACAAGAAGCTGGCTATTAATATTGATGCAATGGCATGTTCTAGGTGCAGCATGAAGTTTCTAAAACAGTTTTGTTAGCGTTCTTACATAACAACCTCATTCTTTGCTGTGAGTGGTGTGGAACTGGCACAGGGCCAGAGAAGCTGTGGGTGCCCGAGCCCTTAAAGTCCATGCCTAGGTAGGATAGACCTAGGAGCAGCCTGGCCCAGTGGAAGGTCTTCTTGCTCTTGGCATGAGAGTGGAATGTAGGAGCTATAAATTCCTTTCCAAAGCAAAGTATTCTATGATAGCAACAAAGGCCACAAAGCCCCACTTCTCACCTGATTTCACTCTTCCTGTATTTATTTTTGTCATTCTTTGTAAACAAAACAGCTTAGAGGACCCAGGCAAATCAGTCAGGACAGGCTTAAGTTGGAAAGAGAACTTAAAGGGAAGAGCAAGACAGCTGTCTGCTACAGCCATAACCCAGCTGGGCACTCTGAATCTCTCAAAACTAGATGAAGGGAGTTAAATTATCTTTGAAGATGATGGGCAAGGGAGATGCATACACATCCTCTGAGCATTACCACCATGACATCCATAAGCACTGATTGATAGCTCAGTGAAAGAATGAACCATCTATCAATCAAATCGTGCTGCTGGGCCACAGCTCAGCAGCTTTCAGAACGGATTTTTTTTCTGGGAAGTGAAGTCTGGAAACAAGATATATGATATACGAGATGGCAGCAGTTCTCTGCATTCAGAGGGAAGAGGCAGGTAGTAGATAGGAAGGGAGAGAACTACATCAAGAGCTAATCTTTCTGTTTTTCTTTGTCATATACACAACCCTACACATACATACATAGGAAGGGATCAGTGTTCAACAGAAGGTGTAATTAAGACGTAATAACACACAGAGGAGTAACCTGCTGTACTGCCTGAAGATACTAGCAATGGCAGCAATGGCAGGAACAAGGTTTGGGGGAAACATTGCTGGAGCAGGCAGAGGTACCCTAAATAGTAATGATGCTGCTAAATTCTTAGAAAGGAGAGTATGATGAAAACTTGAAGTCATGAAAGGGGGAGGAATACTCCTGATGATGTGGAGTAACCTGTCACCCTAAAGAGGATAAACGGTAGAAAATAATTTTGACAGAAGAGAGAAAAAGTGATGGAAGAAGGTCCCTTGAGATTGTAATTTGTACAACCTTGAAAGAAGGTCCCTTGAGATTATAATTTGTACCTGTGAAATCATGCTGTTGGAAGCTCCAAAGTGGCCCTGAAGAAGATTAATTGTGCTGATTTGTTGGAATAAGCTCTAGGAGAAAACCTGGCACAGCCGGAACAGAATTTTGCAATGGATGCATCTGCCCACCATCCTCAGCAGAGAGCAGGAATCTGAGGGAAAAAATACCTGCAGCATATCTCATATTGTTGCACCTTTTCTGCCACCAATTCCAGTACAGACCTTTTATATTGTCCTTGTTGCTGTATCACATGAATTCTCACCTCTCCTGACATCACTTCTTCCTTCTCTCACCAGGACTTGCACTCATGTTACACCATGTTGTGCTTCAATGGTGGGAATTAAAATTTCCAGTGCTATGGGGGCAGCCAGGGCATAGGGTAGGCATGTATTTACTGAATGGTGGGTAAACTTGGCACACCACACCAAAGGTCAATGAACCTTTGCTGCCTTCCAACTGTCAAATCATGTATGGGCCTGAGAGCACTTTGAGTGGGACTCTTAGCAGGCCTTCCTCACCACCCAGCTGCAACACTTCAAACCTCCAGGAATTTGCAACTTCATGACTAGAATGTCTTAAATTTTATGTATGTGTGTGTAAGATTGTGCATAATTGTATATGACTTACTGCCACTTTTTAACACTCCTTAGTCGTAAAATGTCAGATGCATCCATGGCAACAACGAAAAACCAGTCTGCCAGGCCTTACCAACAGTATTTCAAAATGATAGCTATACAGGGTATGGCATATTGGACAAATGTGTCCTTAACCTAAATGCTCTAAATAGGAAAGTTTAAAGATGCATCATTATGGATAGACCTGAATACTAACACAAATTTTACATGAATACTCTATACTTTTTTTCGTTTTCCTTTGTGTGAATGTTCCCATCAACTTTGAAGGAATCAAAGTGCTGTCACTTGCCTCCAGGCAACCATCCCTTGAGAAAACAAATACACATCTCTGAACAGGCAAACATAAAGTTAGGGAGGTAGAACCAGATAATCCTGCCAATGATCCCTTGCAACCTTACTGTGGTTCTGTTTATGATCTAGGGTTTACACTCATTCAGAAGACAAAATACAATTTGAAGCACAGCTGAGAAGATGTTGAGTTTCAAAAGTTAAAAGCAACACACACACAAAAAAAGACACAGACCATTCCAAATGCGTAATGCTGAAAAGAAAAATCAAGCTTTTGCAATAAAATTAGTGTAAATTTTTTAGGAAATTTTACTTTATTCTGTGTAATATTGACTAGAAAATGCACATTGATAGGATCTGTGAATGCTAGTTATTTCAAGGCAAAATGCCTATAATATAAATCCACAGCTTTGAGGCATTCCTGCCTGACTAGGATGGACAACTGAAATTGCTGCAAATCAAACTAATTTTTTCCCATATTGCTTTTCAAAATGAGATGAAAAAATTGAGGAAAAGCCATTATATATACTCCAAATATCCAAACCACACCATCGCATGAGACAGTTTCTCTACAATTCATAAGACAACTTTGAACAGGAAAATAATTTCATGTCCTGGATAGTTAGTAAAAAAAGTGACAACTTCAGGTTTTTGTGTTTGGGTTATTTTTGTTGTTGTTGTTGGTTTTTTTTTTTTTTAACTAGTATGTAATTTTTTTAAAACTCATTTTTGCAAACTGTTTAGTCATCAGATCTGTGAGGGCAAAATGCACCCTCTTTTTCCACAGCAAGGGGGTTATGCCCCTTTCACATGAATATTGTCACCACCAGGATTGGCATATGGTGGTAGAGCTGCACTGATCCCCCTCCCTTTTGCCTGGCCAGACTGACATATGGGATGCTGTTGCTCACTGGAAATATTTATATAAGCTGAGGAAGACTTATAGCAATAGCACCAACATGCAGATTGGGAAAAAAGACAGGAAAAATTACAAGACCATTTACAGGTTGTTCACACAACCTTGCTAAGAGCTCTACAAAACTCATTGCAATCATGCTGGAGTCACTAACAAATTGAAGCATTTTACAAAACTTGAAGTGCTTCAATAATTCTGAATTGCTCTGAAACACTTGTGCTCCAAACACTCATATTCCATAAAGTCTCTTTCAACCACTGCAGATTTATAAAAGGAATATAGTCAAAATTATGGTAATTCAACTCCTTCAATTGCAGGTGTGAAATGAAATGGTTCTGTATTTTTCTCTTGTAATTTTTGCTATTCACCAAGTAAAAAAAGTGGATTATTTGATGCAAGAAAAAAATAAAAAAAGAAATTACTTTTCTGAATTAAAAAAAATCAGTAATGCAACATTGTCTAAGCTATCATGAATTCTTTTGTTTTTGTTAATATCCACTTCATGACCAAAAAAACACCAAAACATGAAGGGGCTGGACAATCTTCAGAGATTTTCCTTTAGTATTGAAAGCACTTTATGGTCAGGAGAAGATGTACACCTGAAGCAAGTTGTGCTGGGAACTGAAAATATATTAGAAAATACATTAAGCTTACCACTTTTTTTTTTTTCCTATTACACCACACAGCAGAGAGCAACACTGAATTGTCTAGATCAGACATCCTTAACTAGGAAGTTGTGTGAATAAGGCTTATCTCAGTTTAGCTACTAAAACAAAAGAATATTGGTGTGTGGGAAGAAAAATTTCAGAATAACTCAAAAGGACAGGAAAATTTATTCAGCTTCAATTAAGAAATCAATTACAAAAACATACTAAACTAATAAAAATCAAAATAATTAGAAAATATGTGTTTCACCACAGTTATTAATGTAATTCACAAATATCTAAGTTCCTTAAAGAGAGTGGTCCTTTGGATTTTGATTTTAAGAAAACACCACTTCCTCTCATGCTGCTCACTGACAAAGTATAAACTTATCTTCCCAGGAAAATGCATTTCTGCTCACACTGTTGTTCTAAAAATCCTCCTGTCTCTGCTCCAAGAAGAGGCCTGACGAGACATCTGCTGAAGCTGATTATCATGCAGTGGCACAGTATATGAGCAATCCCGAGCTTAAAAGATGCAAAAAACCAGAGAAAGCCGCAAGGGAGAAAAATGAATGCATTGACAGAACTAGATGCAAAAAAACTTCTTTCTTTTTTCTGATTTCTGCCCCATCCCTTTTTTTTTTTTAATCTTTTCTTCCCTCCCTCCCTCCCATCAACTAAATTAATCACAAAATCTAGGTCAGCACAAATGAAAAAGGTGACCCAGCTTCAAACTAAATGGGTAGAACAGCAACAAGTGAGGTTGCTGTGAAGGCCTGTGCCCCAGAGTTCAAATTGCTAGGGAACAGCTTCATGCGGCTCTAACCAATTTTCAAATGTGCTTACTCTTGGTTTTTACAAGTGAGTTTAAAACCACATATTGACCACTAATTTCTGAAATATATCTTTTGATTCATCAGGGACTAAGAGAGCATCTGTCTTGGTTTGAAAGACAAGTGTCAGCTAAGGAAGGCAGGAGCCCCCCTTGAAATGGAAAATGTAAACCCCTTCTCTCCAAATTACTGTAATTTTGAAACCAAGGGGCCATCAGGCAAAGATATGGGGAAAAGGAGTAACAGTTATTTACTAGTATGTATAACAAGGCAAACAAACAATAACAATGGCAATTTAAAAAAACAGAACCAGAAACCCAGTATCAGCCTTCTTGGCAGCAGGCACTTTCCCCTTTGGTGTAGTTACGGTCACAGCCGGCAGGAATAAGCAAAACTCCCGGGCTGGTGGACGATTTATCGGAAGCTCCGCAACTGTAGCTGGAACCACGGGGCCCCTCAGCAGGCAGGGGGTGCAGGGCTACAGTCCGGCGAAGCTCTGGGCACTGGCCAAGTGGCGGGGCGGAGCAGCACGCAGGGCAGCGAAAGGCGGGCTCGGGGTCCGGCCACTCCAGCAGATGATGAAAAGTCTCTTTTTTAGTGAAGCAGCTGTTAATAAGGTCCCAGTTCAGCGGCTGCTTTCATGAGCGGAGGCTCACCCCACAGCAGAGAGAGAGAGAGAGGGAGGAAGAGAGGGAGAGAGAGAGGGAGAAAGGGAGAGGATATCTCTGCCCTACACTGGAAACCTCAGGTAAAGAGTGAGTAGCCAGCTTCTCCGTAGTACAACTTCTTTTCTATTTATTATGTATCCAGTCGTTATGTCTACTAGCGGCATGTATGAGGGAAAATTCCTTAAGTGGAAAAATCCAAAAGGAAAACTCCTAAAACCCCAACAGCATCTGTGCTCAGATTCCCTTAAAAGCTTTTCACACATGAAATCTGTAAAATGTGTATATTTATTGGTGAAACACAAGTTAAAAAAAAAAACCAAAAAAACCCAAAATAACAAAACCAAAACAAACCAGAAAAACCAAACAAAAAAATGCTGTCAGTACATGGCAATTCTCTCAAAGAGTAAGAAAAAGTTTGGAATAAAGGAAGACAAGAACAGGAATTTTTCAGAAGGTTGCATACAAAAAGAAAATACCTGCAAGAGTAAACTACATACATGACAAAACCAGTTCTGTGAAAAGGAACCACATGTGCTACATGAAACAAATGAAGTAACTCTCATGTAGAGATGGATCTCATACCCATCTTTGTCCAGACCATAGAAGGGGAACCTGCTGCCTCCTGGATCATTCCTCATCCTTGGAGAAATATCCAGCCCTCATGCAAAGGGTGACTGTTCATGGGGGAAAATAAAGAATTCAATTGTGATTTGCAATGGGCTAAACACTGCTACATCTAAATCCAGTATCAATGTGCTTCTACTTAACCAACAGAAGACCAGTTAGACACATGCCCGAGTATAAACGTCTGTGGTAATCACATATTCTCTGAACAGAGAGAGACTTAGCTGTCCCAGTATTTTCTTGGGAAGCTGTGAGAAGCTGTGAGAAAGCTCAGAGAAATAATTAAAACAATTATCTCTCTTTTTGTAGCTGTTGTTTATAGATGTGATTCTCCAGAGCGTGCGAATAGTGTGAGAGAAGATTCCTAAAGGCTAATCAGGTCTTGGGTCAAGCATTGTTTCTAGATGAACTGTAAATTTCTAATAATAAAGTGGTTTTTTTCATGCCTTCTGATGATGGGGTCTCTGTATCACATTTGTCTGTCCCCAATACCCCTCCGGTGATAAAAGTCTTAGCAAAACAAGACCAGGGCATACACAAATATTTAAGAACTCATTCTGAGGTGGACAGGCTTGAACATTTCACCCTGTAAAACTCTCTCTCCATGTTTCTAACCATGTAATGGTCTAACATTTACCCACTAAACAATTTAGTCTTGTTCTTCACACAGTGGGCACCAATTGTTCAGGATACAGAAAGATGGGGTCAACTGACTAGGCAATAAAAGGTTTATTGGAAAATCAGTTTCATGGAAGGGTGAGACTGTAAGGTTGTTACATCCAAAGCCATCACGTCAGAAGCCATTCTGATAGTACGATTTACAATTCTTCATTGTAATTCTAGCTACAAGGTCTTTTATAAATTTCTTACACAATCAGCTACTTCCACAAAACTCCTTAGCATCTTCATAGATCAATTGCTAATTGCTACGTTCTACACAATTTGCCGCAATGCATATTTTTCCATCCAATCATATAACTCTACAGAAACTTATTGCTCTATCTTCTACTTTTTACCACCTCTATAACAAGTTCTATTGGTAGACTTTGAAACTATTTTTTTTATTTACAAATTTATTTGCTTACATGAGGCATATTTCTACTTGCTTAAAACACTTCTGCTTAAACTACAAATCTTTATTCTTATTTTGTGCTTGTTTGACTATTCTATTTTAAACCTTCAAGCCTTCTCCAAGGTCTTAGATGAAATACTGTATTCATCTCTATCTCTGAGCTTGTATGTCCGAGGCCTTAGGAACTCTCTGTTCTTGCTCTTTCTCACACATTGCTAGTTCAGATTCATTGCAATATTGCTTGTTCAGGAAATTTAATGTAAAAACCTTTTTAATTGAATGACCTGCTACAAGTATATTAAAGTCATCTCATGATTTTAAAATTTTTTAAAAGAAAGGTTATTTGCACAGTGATCATTTTTCACATGCAAGACCAGTGGCTTTTTTCAGCATTCAGATTCCACATCTTCTTTCTCACCTTATATTTAATTTTTACACCCAGTAGCAGATAGGTTAAAGAGGTTTTCACAACCATGAAATACAGTCAAGTAATTTCAAAAGAGTTTAAAATACAGTTTAAAAGCTAATTTTATATTTTTAAAAACTAAATTTTATATTTAGCTAATTTTATAAAGCTAATTTTATATTTTAAGTCTATGAGGCACTTGTATGTTGTCATTTTCTCAGATGACAAGATATATATAGTACATTGTATCTATATCTATAAATATACATATATATGCATGTATATATGTACACAATATATATAGATATACATTGTACGTTGTCATTTTCTCAGATATATGTATATATGTCTCCCCATAAAGACTTTGCCAAAAATAAAACCTTTACTCTTCTATGTAGTTGAATCAAAAGGTACAGAAGATAGAAGTCAAAACAGGATTGTAGAGACTGAATGCAAATTGAGGAAACAAATTTTATTTAAAAAATAAAATTTGCATATCCTGCCCACTTCAAAGCTTACTCTTCAGTATTTCAGGTTGATGTTTACATACCTAATTGATTTGTTAAAAAGCAGAAATACTACTAAATCCATTTGGGCAAAGAAACCAACTTGCAGGGTACCTCCTCTGTCCTGCTGAAGAGCTGCTCTATTCAGCATAGCTGGGCATCACAGGCATCAGCAGCTGACATTTGGGCACATTTATCTCTAATGCGCATCACAGATACTGCCTTCTTGGCAAATGCCGCCTTCCTTGGTACAGCTCTGCAGTGGAGAGAAAATACCTAGAAGCTTTTTGTGTTGATTAGCAAGTTAAGAGAACACAGACTGAAAGAACTGTGTTAATCAAAATCTGGTAAAAATAATGGTAAAACTGAAAGTAATCATTAATTTTGTAACAAAAATCCTTTTTCTGTGAGTTTAGAATAACTGTATTTTGTAAAGATGCAAACATCAGAAACTTATGGAGCTGCCAGAGATGGGATGTTTTTACAAAAGGCAGCAAGCCTGGACTTAATACAATTTCCCAAAATGATTAATTCATACTGTGGGGTAACTTAGGTATGTTTTAAATTTTGCAACAGCTCTTTCTCTAAAATGTCTAAGAAAAGTGACTTTTCTAGTGGGAGTGAAGAGAGGTGATAAATAACAGTGGATAGGAGAAGCAGTAACATGAAAGGAGAAAATCAGTGCAAGAAGAAAGCTGTATTTCTTTCACAACCAAACTCAAAATGAAAGCAGACAAACAGTACACAAATAAGAGGAAGTATAAGAAGAATCTACCACATGAAGACAGGGGAAAAAGCTAAGAAAGCTGAGAATGTCTGAGGGACAACCGAAATAAGAAGGAAAATTTATAGCTGTCATTTAAGATGGAGACTAAACAAATAAGCTTCTATGATGCCAGGATGATTTTCTGCCTTTTCTTTTATATACCTTTTATATTACTTTTATGTATCCTCAGTATTCTTATATGCATACTTGTAATTCCTTAAGTCTGATAATAGCATAGTCCCAGTATTTTGTTAGGCCAGGAGACCAGACATCCTAAAGGTCTTGTAGTACAAGGCCAGAAACTCTTACATTATCTTGAGAAACTGAGGCCCCCTCTAGAACGTATCCTGTAAACTAGAGATTTGGCCCATCCAGGAGTGTATTCCTCGGACGGGGGAGTATTATGCCATTCATCCAGGCCTTCCAGTGGGGCATCCTTGTTAGATATGCTAATTTGCAAGGTCTATAAATTGTACACACAGTCTATATGTCTGTGCTTTGCAGCACACATCACCTTGGTGAAACAGAGCACCATAAGTATCCTTACTAAAATACAGAGGTAAAAACCCATTATTCCCTAAACCATGTCTGGCTTTTAAATTTTTTCAGACCAGGAAGAGGCATTAGCTGGAATACTCTTGTTTGTTTTTCAAAATGGCAGGCCAGGATACAGGCAAAAAGACTAGGGAATATTAAGACAAATTAAATGTATAGACATAATTAGAAATGCTTGAGGAAACTCACTGGGTACCATGGAGTTGGTGGTCATATCTTAAAAGACATATATGTAAACTTACATATAATGCATGTGTGCATGCACTTCTGTGATGGCAACACATTTCAGTGTTTTCCTTAAGATCTTGGGGACTGGACTACATGACCCTTAAAGGTCCATTTTAGCCCAAACTATTCTATGACTGTAAGATCCTAGTATGTTTCTATAGAAAACAAACAAGCAAACAAAAAGTTAATTTGAATTGAAGTAACTTTGATGCATTGGCGAAATGGTCTAAAATTAGTATTTCTTTAAAAAGAAACACAACAAAGTGCTAACTGTTACACTTAATAAAAATGACAACACATATATATACAAAAAAATGGGAAACAATTGTTTTGAATTAGTACTGTCTAAAAGGAGCTGAGAATTATCAAATATCCATGTAAGAATCAGAGCTGCAAAGTTATTGCAAGACAACAAGTAAAATTAATTGTGATTTGCATTAATAAGGCTACCTAATTAGCACTTGAGAGGTTATTATCTTGGGGGGTAGCATAAGGGGTGGCATGAAAAGACCATGAACACAGCATCCATTAACATCTTCAACAGTACTATTTTGTATGAGTATACACAGCGTGAGTAATAGTTTTGTAAATCTGTAATTACAGATCCATGTAGGACCATTTGTGCCTGGTGGACTTCTTTGTGGGAGACAATGACAAAGGTATGGGATGCAAAGAGAAATGGTAAGTATATACCTGGGCTGCCTGGCCCACTGTGTCTGTGGGAGGACACAGCTGGCACCTTTGGAGATTGCTCCACTGAAAGCAACACTCCTCAGCTAAAAACTGTGGTCAATGGAGTTGAATTCAGCAGCATTTAGAAAATGAATTTTCATAGAAAGTTTTGCCTTTTAAGATATCATGATCTTTAGACAGAGCAAAACTTTTGTATTACCTTACTTTATTTTCAAATTTTTCAAATTTCTATTACCTTTTTACTAGATGCCAGCAAAATTTTAAAATCTCTTACCACTAAAACTTTTTGAAAGCATTAAAAGCAGTGCAGTATAAAAAAATGACAATGCATAGTCTGTGTTAAAGAAATTAGATTTGCGCCTTTAGCGTGGCAAACCAGCCACAGTTGTGCCAATCCAAAAGTTAAAAAATTCCAATCCTAAGAATAGAAATTGATTAAATAGTCATTTATTTGTTGATTTGTTACCCTAGTTTTCCTAGAAAAACACATTAAAAACAATACACACCACCTCATCCTGCAGTTTTACAGCATTAGTCCTACTTCTTCTGTAGTACACAACATCTACTCCAGCTTGCCCCTTGTGTTTTTAGTAACTCTCATTCCTCATATGGAGGATGATGTCTAGCAGCATGCATTGAAATGACAGAAAATCACATTGTATTTTCCTGTGGAAAACAAATCCCTGTCCAGAACAACTGTTTTCATTTTGTAAATTGCAGCCCAAATTTCTTGATATATAACTCAGCTGATGGGGAGCCATGTCCCTTTTCTGTGAGCTCACGCTCTCTATGGAATGGCAGCAACAGCTTAATCTCACTCCATGAAAAGAGGAAATGGCAATCCAGGAAATGTTAAGGCTGAAAATTTTTGTATTTTTCTCTTCTTGTCAGGCTGATACCTAGATTTCACTCAAAGAAAAAAACAGATTGTATGACCAAATCTTGAAGGTTTGTCCTACTCACAATATAAGCCAAATGAATAGGAAGCAAATGGACATTGCTGATGCTTGAAGACCAACCTAACTCCAACTAAGAGCCTGGATTCTTTTAGTTTCTGACAATGCACAAATTCTACACAGTATATTTCTATTACCTATAGAAATGACAACTTTGAGAAGTCATACAAATTTTATACTTGTTAAAAAGCTGCTTTAAAATCTGACAGTTGAGAGGGATGAGAGTTTGGTTATCCAGAACCACTCAAAGTAGCTTGTAAAGCTCAAAATTCAGAGAGAAAAATTCTTTATTTTCCTGTCTGCTTTAAAAAGAGACATATCATGCTCCCTTTTCATAAAAAGCTGACCTTCCCTCAGAGTCAATGGTGCTGCATCCCCCTGGAAAGGAACACTTTAATCTCAACTCGAGAGTTATGTATAAAAAAAACTACTTTCTTTTAACATGGAATGGAGCATGAATACTCCTCTAAAAGAGGGTTTTCTGGTCAATTTCATGATTCACCAGGTAACAGCCTATTAAGGATGCAAGCAACAATAATTGTGTTTCATATTCTTTGAAAAATTGTCAAAAAATCCAAATCAAACCACCTTCAACATTTTCAATCAACATCTTCAACATTTTCTCAGCCCTACCTAGAACAGACAGCACCGGACAGGTGCCAGATGCTTAACCTTTTGTCTGGAGGATACTTCCAGGCTTTCCTCTCCCACAGCATATACTCAGGTAAAATAAACATTTCAAAAGTTTGAATACTCCCTATGGAACTACACTGAATCATGCATGTTTGCATATGACAGCAGAGGTCAGCTGAAGACCTTTTAAGTCCTTTGAATTACAGAGTGTGGACCTGGTGGATTGAAAAGCAAGATTTCATGTGACCCCCAAGGCTTGCTTTTATCGCAGAAGCATACTGCCAAACCTTTCACTGTTGTATTTTGGGCTAAACCATTCAACTGCAAAGTCCAGAGGACTGTCGATTCCAAAGGCAGCCTGAAGCTTCAGGCTGCATGGAGAAAGCAGAAGGCTAAGCTGCCTTCTGAGACATAAGCAGATCTCCCACTATAGTTCTGTTCTTTCCTCTTAACTATCACTTTAACCATGACTAAAAACCATTTTTACACTTTCAGGAAGGGGTCCCACAGCTCAAATGCCTTGTAGACTTTCAAATTCCCCTCCCAAATGTCAACACTGGCTCTTCTCAGCACCACACCACACTTGGCTTCTGCAACACAACTGATGGCTATTGCTGAAGGTGTCTTTGGTAGCACTTTGGGCTTAGGCTAAAGAAGGATGCTTCCTCAAGGATTTTTTTTTTTTTGCAACTGTGGAACTATTTGAGCAATTTTGGCATAATTCACCTGCATTTGTTGCACACATGGAAAGAAAATGCATGCAGAACCAAATCTGGTATTCCAAAAATCAAATTCAAGATGGTTACAACATTATTAAGATTATTAAGTATACTCTTTCTTAGTGCTGCTATGATGAAATGAATAGGAGAGACAATGTAATGATTTTAAATACAATTCTTTTTATAAGAAGCAAACACAACCCCTTTCTAAGCCCTAGGAAGGGCAACAGTCAAGAAGGGTGACAAATCCTTTGAGTGTAAAACCCAGAATTTCCTCCACTTATCATGGTGTACAACCAATCTTTCTCTAGAAATGGTTCAAAAATTTAAATACTTAAATACACAAAAATGGAAACACTCATACGAAATCTGTAATGATTCTTTGTGATTAAACTGCCATCCACATGAATAAGACACTACCTGCATTTAGACTCAAAAAGTATTTATTCTGCTACACCCAAAAGAAGGAGGGAATAAATGGCCTACTCAATTACTTCTAAAAGAAGTAAAAAATTTAGATTCATAGAAAAACTGATAAGAAGTCTGGTTATTACATGCTCTTTGGAGATTTTGCAAGCTGATAAAGAGTAGCATATATCACAAAAAGCAGGAAAAAAGCACACTGGTAGACAATAAAACATTTATTGATCTTTGGCTTTAGAAATTGTCTTATCTTGGATATGGGAAAACCTATGTAAAATAATGAGGTTTTTTTAATTCTTTACAGTGCACAAGTGCAAGGCATGCAGAGTACATGTAAGGATACTAAAATACTATAGGAACATTACTGCAGTAGACATTATATGTCCAACATGGGTTAACGCTTTACAAAGGTAAACAAGTTGATGGAGCCACTTGATAAACAGCATATATCAGTTTCTCTTAGATTTGCTGTGGTATTACCATAAGCAACTAATAGACATAAATTTGCATACATTTTATAATTTTATAACGTATGCATTATGAAAGCAGAGTTAAACTGTAACATTTCAACAAAATTAATAGGGAATAAGAAAGTTGCTTCAGTTTTGTGAAATTTACTGTTGTTAAAGAATTTTAGGCATTTAAATGACAAACCAATTCTTATTATTTTCACATTAATATAAAATGACCAAGGCAAAACTATCTTCTTAAATGCTCTACAGTAAAAAATGTAATGTAACTTCTTAAAAAGTGGTGTAAGGAAATATTTAGCAAGCTTACTGTACCAGGTTTTCCCAAAGAGTGTACTATATGCAGTACGGATTTCTATAGCCACTTTTTAGAGCTAAAAGCTCAACATGCTGTGACAAGCCTTCCTCAGAAGAAGGCTTCCTTTGGTAGATTTGAATCAGCAACACCATCTCAACTTACAAGCACTTCACATACAGAATGTATCATTAACGCAGGAGCAGGGCCCTGTTGTTTCCTCACTTTTTTAACCTCCTTGCTGAACAAGTCAGGTTCTACCTTCAGCTCTTGCATTCCTGAAGGTGGACAAGCAGTTTTAGAGTAAGGGTGGTTTCACTATTGAATACTCTTTAACAGAATTCTACAAAATTTTACAAGGCTCAACTTTTGGAAGCTTGGTGTCAGTCAGCAGTATCACAATTGGTACTCTTTGCGCTCCAAATCCATAAGGATTCAGTGGCCTTCAATGTTGCCTTTCTGAGCCCGGGCAGGACTACTTACCTGGCTGAAATCACCCACGTGCCTGGGGTATAATTAGTGACACCCAGGTGTCACTACAGAACGTTGTACATCAAACCATTCCAAATCTTGTAAATACTTGCCCTCAGTCATACAGAAACCAATGCAGAGGTGGCAGGTGGCAGAGGGAGGGGTGTTAATTTAAATTAGGGGTGTTCAATTATCAGTCATATATGGGCAAAATCATTAGATTACCACTTAAGTAAGAGGAATGGAAAAGATTTCTTCAAAATCGTATTTGTTTCCAATACGTAAATAGCAAAAAACCACACATGGATATTACATAAGCCAAAAACTGTATGAAAAAAATAATTTCCTAGCAAACCCTATTTC
Source organism: Melozone crissalis (assembly GCF_028551555.1). Classification (NCBI taxonomy): domain Eukaryota; kingdom Metazoa; phylum Chordata; class Aves; order Passeriformes; family Passerellidae; genus Melozone; species Melozone crissalis. The sequence continues at coordinate 948,504 of NW_026535814.1, forward strand.
AAAGGCTACCAGAATCACCCACAATTAGGCACTTTACAATGTACAAAAAGAATATTGGAGGTTGTTTATTAGCTGTAGTAGTTGTACCCAAGTATTATCCACACCACTAAAAAAACCCAAATATAACCAAAAAACACTCCAAAGCGAGATTTTTCAACTTGTGCTGTGCTTTTCTGATCACAGATCCTGATGAACATTTAAAAGCATAGAAGCCAATTTGGTTTTAAACAACAGGTAATGCAGCACCATATCCATTTAACGCAAACACCACTTGACACCATCCTCATTGTGAAGCATTACAGTCTTAGTACTTGTAAAGCTGTAACTATAAAAATCATTTTAACAGTATTCTTGCAGTAAGAGGAAGCTAAAATTTACATATATAACACCAGTCTTCTCCATTTGGCAAATACTGAAATGAAGGTAGGGGAATCTTTTTGTCTTAGGTCTTTATTCTAGAGCAGAAAGTACTATGTGCTTTTCACTTAAAGACAAAAATAAGTAAGACTATTAACTGATAAACAACATTGAGTTTGTGTGTTCCCAGTAACAATGAGACAAGTAGAAGATTTAAAGTAAAATATTTATAACTTGGAAGATGTTCCCTGTGCAATGTGTAAGATGTCTGCTTTATGAGAAATTTTAGGCTGAAATTATTTAATAGCATCTTTGCATTAATATTTGCTCACATAAATAGGAAGATTGAAACATTAGACAGCTTTCAGTATCTTCTATTACAGAATTTTTTTCCAAGTATAATCCTCCTAGAAAGCCTTACATACTGTTAACAATGGAACAGAGAAATGACCAAAGATAGGAAAAATAAAAACTGTTGGCACATCATGACATGGGTATGAACTGCAGTTATGAAATATAATTTTTGGTGCCTTCTTCTTTGTCCTATGCTTTTATGAAAAATACTGTGAATATGTATTCTGGAAGCTTAGAGCACATACAGGAAGCAGAGTTACTATGAACAGAAGAAGAGAGAATAAGTCTGACTTTAAGGAATTTTAAGCCAGGTTTTAAAAAATATATTGCAGCACAATAAAAGAATAATGGCTTACTACTAAAGAATTTGTAAAAAGCTATTCAAACTATTTTGAGATATGTATTTTATAGACAGCAGGGTCATTATGGATAGTATGTTGTTGTGAAAAAATGCTGCAAGTAAAAATTCTAAGGGCTCTTGACTGATGTGTAATCACATGGAAAAAATCTGGTATTTACAGGCTATTAATACTTCAGCCTAAGCATCAAGCTTTAAAAAAAAATAGCATAGAAGTTTTTGACTTCTAGTTGCAGGCACCGATATTAATTTTAAAAAATAAAAATATGAGCCATGGTATTAGGATTAGAAATAATTTCCAATAAAAACACCATTGAAATCAAAGGTATAAAAATACATATACACTGGCATGCAAAAACAACATCCAGTGCAATATTACCCTCCTGGCAGTCCACAGTGAGAGAATGGAAAAAGTTAAGCGCAGCATATACAGATGTCAGTAAAATCAGCCTGGAACATGTTGGCTTCATGATCTCACCTAGGAAGAAGACCTTTCAATCTAGTACTCAGGAATGCAAATGAGACATGCCATCTACTTCATCATACAGTAATGACTGTATGTGCTGCAAAAGTCACAAAGCATGGCAGGCCTTCCTAGAAAAGTAGTTCCACAAAAATCACTCTGAAGCAGACACCAATCTGAATCAGCCTGCTTGGTGAGATCAGACATCTGGCTTCTAAGCATCTGTTGCCTAGATGCTCTTTAGAGTAGGTATCTGCGAGGTCAAAATATTGCTTTCTTTACCATTTGGGATTTAGGCTGTAGATGCTAAAAATAACAGTCTTACTCATAATTCACATTTAATATTTTATTTGAGATACAAGTAAACTGCTGCTGCCTTCCTCCATTAAGATTTTGCTCAGGCATACAGATTCCTCCAAGAGAACACAGAGTATTCTTTGGCCTTGTTCTTGTTCAATGTCTCCATTTTGTCTGGGCACTCAATTCTTAAACTTTTAGTTGAAGTATCTAGGAACTTTATAGTGACAACATTAACTGTGGGGTTAAGTCTGAGTGTAGAGGTGCTGTGTGGAACAAATTAATGTGCAAAATGTGTCATGAGAAAAATGATGAAGCATAGTATTTAAAAACTGATCAAAATTATCTCCTGAAAAGCTATTTGAGAATAAAGAAACATAAGGCCTTTTACCTTGGAGAACCTTCCAACAGCTTTAATATCAGATGTGCTCAATTTTCTATTTGATATATCCCAAATCCCTATTACCACTTCGGTGTAGTTACTATAAGGAAGCACAGCTCTTTGAATTGTTCCTTGGAAGTTAGCTGAAATTTCCTTACTTGCTAACCCTACACATAGTGAGGTGATGCTACCTAAATGTTGTGTTGATGTCTTGGTAGCATTTTTGTTCTTAAAACAAATTTGACTTTACAATCCAGGGAAGAATGCATTTCTGTTTAAACACCTTGCAGTACTTGTGACCCAAATGAGAAGAACAACTGCAACAGAAATTAATTTTCTGCAAGTATCTTCTGTACAAGGATGTTCTCTTGTACTGATGCTACTATTTAATCTGTGGATCCTTTATGCAAGTGAATTCTGGAGGAGGGAAAGACTGTGCAGCTAAGAAAACCTCAAAAACTGGCATAACCTATAATCTGAGAAGGAATTAAAAGAGGACAAGTGCAGCCTGAGAATGTCACCTACAAAGTGTAAGAATAGGCTTTCTATAGTCTATTCTCCTGTTCTTAATCAATGTCTCTTAGCTCAGAAATAGCCCAGGTGTTATGTTTGGACCTCCCTGAACTTGCTGGAAGACTTGGATTTTTTGCTGTCTTAACCCTTTTTCTAAAGGGACCCACATAATAAAAGTGCAGAGTTTAAACAAATATCAACAAGTTTGTTCATATTTCAGATGGAATTTTAAGTGATTTGAAATATTTAAAGGAACTAATCCTTCAAAAATAGATAAATTCAAACTAAACAGAAGTCAAAATACAATCTTGAACTAGTTTAGCCTACTTGGTTCTGAGAAGGGAACACAGGGACAGTGCTGTAGATCGGCAATGGAAGTCACATCACTAAGAGAGGAAAAGAGATCAGAATCTAAGAAGAAACAGACATGGACTCTTTGCCACAGGAACATTTCCTTCTAAAATCTCTCAGAAACTAAGGGAGATCTCACTGTGGCCTCCCAGTACTTAAAGAGGGCTTATAAAAAAGAGGGAGAATGACTTTTTGCACAGGCAGGAAGTTATAGGACAAGGGGGAATACTTCTAAACTAGAAGAGGGGAGATTTAGATTAGGTGTTAGATGGAGACTCTTGCCTATGAGGGTGGTGAGGCATTAGATAAGGTTAGCCAGAGAAGCTATGGCTGCCCATCTCTGGAAGTGTTCAAGGCCACGTTTGATGAGGCTTGGAGCAACCTGGTCCGGTGAAAAGTGATCCATTCCAGATTCATTCCAACCCAAAACATTCTACAATTTTTTTTATTAAGTAGTGGGCAAAAAGCAAGACAAAATGTTTAAGAAACCTGAGTAACACCTACCAACCTTTCAGCCACATTTTATTGCTTTTCCATTTCTGCAAGATGCTTTCCTCCCATTGCCAGGTGCTGCTAAAGGTCTCCATGAAACAAACAAAAAAGGCATTTGCCAGCTGCTGTTTCAAAGGAACTTACTACAGAAGTAAGCAGATATTCCTTTGACCCTTACACAATATATATGGAAGTCAGGACTATCAGGGTTGCTGATTTACTTTAAATCACATTTTTGATCATATCACATACTTGTCTGAAGCACTGCTCACAACCTTAGCAATATGGTCCCTCTGGTTTCACTGTCACCACATGTTTCAAAGGTTTTTATTAGCATGTTTTAGTTTTTCATAAGCCTTCTGGACTCATGTCAGGATTAAATGGACCCAAAGAAGGACCGTCCCCCACTCACTGCTGACTGGAAGGTCAACCATTCAATTCTGCACAACAATGGTCTGTAGAACAATGGAACAGCTCAGCAGCTACAAGCACTGATCTTCATGTTTGTAACACTAGGTGCCTATTTTTCACTGTGATCAGTATAATGTCTGAATTGTAAGTCAGCATGAGCTCTTAGCAAAAGCTTTGTGCAGTTGAGCTACATGATCCTTATTACTTTTGCTGAATGCATTATTATATAACTACAGTTCACTTTTGCTTATAAGCTTTCAGAATGACTATGTTAGCAAAAACTGTTGCTTAACATTATTTTGAAGTATCTCCAAGTATCCAAAATTTACTTCTTCAGATTTCAACAACAGGTTACATCTCCTATATAGTGAGCTTCATCAGGAGTTCACTATCAGAATCAAACTGTTTTGCATTGTTTTATTTTTCTGAATAAAAGATTGGCATTGAGCACCTAACTCTAACTTAAAAGCTGGCCTTACTAATTCTGTTAGTAATGATGTATCTCGCAATGATATATCTTGAACTAATGTGAAAGCGGGTGCAGTATTACTGGACCTGTCATATTTTGCCATTCAATTATTCATCTGAAAAATACTTCCAAGGAATGACTGAAATTTGAAACTATGAGGTCAAATATTATTCTTTAGGCCAATTCACAGTTAAGCACTTGTCCCTATTAGTTACAAGAAGTTGGTGTGAAAACAACAAAGCTTGCAGTCCCAGTCACACTGAAATACTGCAATGAAACCAGTAGCATCATGCAAGGTGTTCTCAGATGTCCCAAACCCATGCAGTAGGTACTATGCTGGTGTACACAAATCTTTCTCCAGTAAATGCAACTTAACAAACTAATAAATAACTTTAAAAGCTTTCAACACAGCAAGACAGTTTATCACCAGCTTAAAATCTTGACTTTCTGCATTCATTAAGTTTGTTCTCCCATATGGTAGGTTTGCTACATATTAAAAATTAGTTAAGCTTTTCCATTTATAAATGCTTATTATATGCCAAAGCTGTACACAAATTCAAGAGAAAAAGAACAGTAACATAAACCAGCCAGTATTAGCTAAAAAACCCACTGACCTCTGTGAAGTTTAATATTAACTGTTTAAAAAAGCTACTGCATATAAATCCCCATTCCTGTTTTGCAAATACACAAAACATCTGAAAAACTGTAAATAATTTTATGACTGGAATATATCTATCCAGTTAAGCAAAAATTGTAAAGTTAATACTTTGCTCTTTTTCTTACTACATGGCTGTTTTATTATACAGAAAATCTATTTCTGAAGCCAAGATATATTAATTGTCATTATATGGTCAAGTTAGCACAGATTAAAGTGGCAAAAGATGATGATTTGACAGAACAGAAATGTTAAGATTAACAGTTAAGGTAGATCTTTTCTTCCAAGACATAGTAAGTTCTTTAGTATAGTTAAGTACCTCTAAAGAGGCACAAAAACCAAACAGCCCTTTCAACTGAACTGAAAAAAAAAAGAAAAAGAAAAAAAAAAAGAAAAAAATTTAAAAGTTTAATTTCAAAAGGGAATCTTGAAATTATTAGATACATATACATCCCTCTCCTATAGCTCTGTAAGATACATTCAGGAATTTAAAAATTTAAAATAAAGATTCCATATTTCATACCTTCATATATATTATATATTTGATATATAATATATATGTACATTACACATATACATACACTAGCAGTCAGCAGGATTAAGCTGTTTTGTTTTGAAATGTTTGACTGGTGTCACTAATAATTTTCTATTCTTTTGTAAACTCAATGGAATTTATCTACTACCTCAAAAGAAGAAATTTAAAAGATCCAGATGCAATGTGTGGATCAATACTAGCACCAATACAGATGGCCATTAATTCAAATGACTGCAGGGACTGAAATAATATAATTGTTATAACTCTCTTCTTACTGCACAAGCACTCCTGCAAAATATGTAGGCAGCAATACCTGTCAGGTACATACATCTACTCCTGTTTAATTTATATTTTATACAACTTTCCTTACTGTAATATACAGTATCTCTTTTGTCCTGTTGGATTTTTAATTTTCCAAGGAGAAAAGTGATCAATAGCTATCCAACAGATCTATTTTTTAAAATCCCCTCTCTCTCCTTTCACTTGTATGGCTCAGTTTCAGGACTTAATTGATAGGCAGCCACCATCACTATGTCTAGTACCCTTTGAATACAGTTCAGTCAGTGACTGTTGATGCTTAAAAACCAAGTTTTTGAGTTTGGCTCACTGTTTATGGAAACCAAGATACCCAGAGGTCATATCTTTTCAGCATGCTTATCACCAACTACAACACAATAATGTCAGTCAGTCCCAGGACTGTAACTGAATTAGTTACCTACCATTTGGGTAACAAAAATAACCAACCCAGTTGCAATTTTAAACATTTTAAGATTATTCACCCTGAGAACACCAAGGAAGTCTTTAAAAATAATTATGATATGTTTTCTCTTCACATATATAGTTTTCTTTTCTCTTCATCTCCTCTTGGGTACCTGGGATACCTTGTATCTAGAATTTGACCTCACACTTGCTCAGTCAGTTGACTTCATGCCACAGTCAGGTACTGGTGATAGAAGAGACCAAAAAGGCTTGTAGAAAAAAGGCAAGCAGCAATCCACCAAGTGAGGAAAGACAGGAGTCCCCGGAACAGGAGAGGAGTGAAAATATTCTTTAGGCTTCCCAGAGCCATCGTTATTTGTACTGCAGTTACTTTCATCTTTCCATCAGCAGGTGGAGACTCAGAATAAACAGAATTGGGAAGCAGACTGCTTTCTACTGGAGTGTCAGAATTCAATCCTGGGTAGATGCCCCAAGAATAATTACCTGTTAAAAATAAACAAGTAACAGATTTTTGTAGAATTAAATTCAACTTAGGTTAATTCAATCACTCTACAGGTCTTTGATATATTTTTAATAGACACACACACACACGCACACAAAATGCTGCTTTTATAACTTTGTAAATACAAAGTATATTCATCTGCATGACTTCCTGGTCATATCAGGAAGTAGGATGAATCAATCCTACTTCACCCTGGGGTAGGATTCATCTTGTATTTTGACATCCTAACATCTACATGTGATATAGCTGCCTTGAAACCTCTGTATGTCCTGGGTATGACTGATCTTACCAGATGGAGACGTCTCCTCTAAGGCAGGATGAATCACAACTTAATAAAGCCAATCTCTATCCACTGCCTTTTTGCAAAGAGAATGATACAACCGCATGGCAGGCTATGAAATACAAGCCTCACAGGAAAGAAAGAAAGAAAAAAACCCAAACCAGAGCTACTTCAAATCTCCCACTAACTACATGAACCCTCTATCTCACAATTTCCATTCTAAAAGCCTACTAATGATAAAAAAGCTGAAAAATTCGTGTATGAGATGTTAATGAAGTACAGGCAATCATACTTTATACAGTCCACTTTTAAAATACTTCTAAAAAGACAAATATTTCAACAGAGGTAAACAGTTTAATTGATTGCATTACACAATCTCTCAGAAATAAATAAAACAAATTAGCATGTAATTGGAAGATATCAAAAGCAGCAACAGAAATAACTACTTACAAGACACATATGAATGTTTTAAATTACAGGAAACTACAAGATGTTTTTGTATTGCAAGTACTCATGAATTCTAATTCTCTTTAGTCAGGTGAAAATAAAAAAAGCCCCCTGTAGAACAGAATAAACTACTGTTGATCCAATTTTGCCTACCTAGTGTTTTTAAGAGCAGAGTTGTGTGAAGAAGCATTACCAATGGTGCAACATACTGCAGTGCAATTACACAGAGATAATAGAATACCCGAGCCACCTAGAAAAAAGAAAGAGTATAAGTTCATGATTCCTGGTTCATCAAAGCAGACTTTTATGAACATGTCTAGAAAAAAAAATTATTAAAAAAACCAGTATTTATGCACTAAAGCTGTTTTAAAAATTTTCTAGTAACTCCTGGCATGGAACATATTGTCTTCAAAAGACTTAAGAAAGAAATCCCCATAATGAATTCTAGTTTCAGGACATTTACAAAACTGAAAAGAAGGGCTGAAAGAAAATAATAATTAAAAGCATCAAATCTGTTAAAAAATAGAGAATCAATTTTGCTTCTGCAAACTGTATGACATTATTCAATGACTCCTACTTTAATACATCAATAACAAAATTAAATATATATGTTTAATTTTTCAAGTTCCCAGCCATTTACAAGCTAAATCCTATTTCAAAAATGAAGTAGTAGTCTAAAGCCCCATAAAAGGTAAATGAAAGCTTCATTAATATTACAGTCCTTTTTCAAAAGTGAGATATTTTTAAGATTTCCAACTGGAAAACATTTGTATTTTAGAAACAATGATAACTTGAGTTTTCATTAGATCAATAACAGCATTTAAATGATCTTTATTTCAGTCATACACCATGGTTCATCAAAGTCCATTCAGATATATCCCTCCCTCTACTCTCCCACATGTTCCATTTTTCTCAAGATTGTAATATTACGTATTTTCATAAGCTATTGACCAAAAAGATTAAATTAAATAAAGACGGGAAAAAGTGATAAAATAAGAGCAAGCAAGCAGTGAAATAAAACTACTCATATTTTATAAAAGAAGAGAATGCAGGTTGGCAAAAATGATGAAGATAGATGTGATAGTTTTGGGAATACCTCTCAACAGGCTTTTTAATGAGCATGTATCAAAAAATTAACATGAGAAAGAAAAGTAGTAAGACACTGACAGAAGAAAAAGCATGAGACAAAAAAAATTGTCAAAAAATTGATGGAATATGACAAAAATAACAAATTAAAAAGTATTGATCACTGTAGAATGACAGACAGGAAAGAATTCACTGGCACAAATTCCTAAAAAAGGTAAAGCAGGTATGATTAGCAAAACAAAACAAGTCATAGGCCATCTAGTAACTATGGCCTTCTCAAATATGAAGATGGAGAAATGGATATAAGAAATGCCACATGGAGAAGACATTAATATTTTACAGATAGGAATAAAATTCCCAGTATTAAAATAGCACATTTACAGCAACTGGCACAGTTCCATCCTAACCAGCTGCTACTACATGTATTTCGTAGTTTTTTTTCCTGGAACAAATTCCTAGCCACTTTGTAAATAACTACTGCACCTTCAGACTATGGCATTTAGACACTTAGTGTAACTACATGTAATAATGACAATCCTAGAAGAGGAGTCTCTGTCTTACGGCATGATTCAAATATTCTGCCTGAAACAGACCCCAACTCAGCAGAATCATTAGACAGCACTATCATACAACAATAGAAATGTAAGTTTATTTTGCAGACAACACACAACAGCCATTCTATCTCATCCATTTGTTCAAGGTATGCTTTACTACTTTTCTTTAAAAAAAAAGAAACCTTGGAAATTTTGTCTTGTCCACAATATGGTAAGTAATTTTTTAACTAGGCTGGTGCACTTCTAAATGGTCTGACAGAATCAAACATCTGTCATTTTATTCCAAAATATAACCACCTTGTCATAAATTTTCCCTCAATTTAAAAATCATAGTTGGTAACAGTATATTACCCTTCAATAAAAATTCAATTTTTTCTTTCCCATGTTGTAGTTACAGATCACCACTCCTTGGAAGGGATCTTTTATACAAACTTCCAAATAACCCAGGACAAACTACCTGCATAACAGAGATGATACATCTCTCCATATTTTGGTTTGCCGGATTTTTCTGTATTTTTATAGGAGATATAGTCTAGAAAGCTTCATTCAGATTTGAGCTCTGGTGCCACAGAATACAACAAATTAGAAAAAAATCATTTCCACAGTCAAAATACTACAAATACATAATCTAAGTGCCACCATACTTACCATTTTTTGTAAATCAACCATACTTATTCTACCAGCTTCCTTTTTCATCTGGTCCACGCTTTTCTGGGCTAAATTCAGATAGGCCTGTAAATGATGACGCATCATAGCCAACCGTAAAACACACAACAGGATTATAATCCACAATCTGATGGTATCAAATGTATCTTCTGACATTCTGTGGATAAAGAAAAAGGGTAATGCTGTTTTCCAAAGACCACCTACTGCTACAGTTATTTGTTTTTATCATGTGTAAAGTAATCTTGAGACAAACTGTCAAAAACAGTTAACACACAAACTATAGTTATGAAGTTCACATGCAAGTAATGCCTTCTATTTCTCTTTCCCATTACTTCTCAGTAGCCCCACAGCATAGATTCAAATTAGTATTCATTTGTCTGTAAACAATAGCAGTTCTTAACTGCCTAAATTCTAAGAAATGAAGGCTGGACACTAAAAACAAAGATTTCTCAGATAATTAGAGGTTTTTGGACACACTAGATAGTAAATAGTACTAGATTGTAAATGGTAGCACTAAATTGCATCTAGTACTAAATTGTATCTTCAGTTACCTGAGATACCCAGTAAAAGCTCAACCCTTATTTTAAGACAAACTGAGAAACAGAAGACATACAAAATATGTATATCTGTTGTATTTTATGTAATAGCTCAATGGTCAGAGTATCACTTTAGAAGATTATCTCATCCCTTTCAAGTCTATTTTGAATTAGCAAGACTAATTGTGACAATGACAACTCTACTTATACATCATTTCAAATACCACTCTTCCTGGAAACTCTCTCCCTTTCTATATTCTAAATATTTTACCTATCAATTCAATACCACTTCATCCGTATGTAAATATTAAGACAAACCTCCTAGCTTAGTTCTCATGCCAACATATCTTGACTGTTTTCACTGAAACCACTTCTCTCCTACACCAATATGCAAGACATAAGGTTCCAGCAGGTAGCGAGGTGGTATTCCACCCCCACAAAAAACAACACATTACTGCCAAGGAGTCATCAAGAGACAGCAGTTTTTTGGGAGCCACTATCTTAACACTCAACATTCTGCAACTCATTCTTTTGAAATAACAGATGCTCCTTATAATTCAGCTGCATCTTCCACAATACCTCTGACAGCCAATCTATTAAAGTCTTTCACGTTTCTTCAACTTGCAAAGAGCGCTAAGACAATGTTTTGTTCTCAATACCCCAGAAAGAACTTTTAAATGAAATCTTACAAAGGAATGCTCTCTTTGCCCAAAGGTGGGCTCATAATGTAGTCCTTAGTGATTGGTTTTACCCACAGTAGAACCATAAATAAAGGTGCCAAGAAGTTTATATGTAGCAATGTTCTGAAAAAAGAAAAAAACCAGGGAACTTAGTAAATGAAAACAATGACCATACTGTTGAAAGTATATACAGATTCAAAAGGAGAAATATTAACTTTAAAATAATTGGAAGAAAGATAAATAAGAAAATTTCTTCCCTATTTTATAGGTATGGCTTACATTTCAACAAAACAGTAACATTATATATTGTGAAATCACACTGGATTTTGGCTTTAAAAAGAAGAGGATAAACAGTTGTCAGAGGTCAGATTACACAGTTTAATGAAGCATTTTATTTAGAAACCCTGAATAAATTAAAGTTGGTACTTACATTAAAGATACTCAGACCAAAAAAATACTGTATGAAACTGCACAACAAAAATAAAAGTGGTACTCTTTAGTAATTTTTGAGTACAACCTAGCAGAATTTTAAAAGGCGATACAGTTTCTGGAGTTCTCCCTTAAATTAATATCCTTCTTTATTCCTAAACTTCGAAATTTTCTTCTCTATTTCTAAACCCATTTTCCCCAATCATTTTTCGTTACTAAAATGAAATGAGAACAGTTGAAGGGATTGGGTTGTTTTGTTAGCAGTGTTTCCTCACTAATAGTATCAGGTTTGTCTCTACCTTCACTACAGTACTTCTGCACTACAGAAAAAATTATGTAATCAAAAATTGTTCTAAAGAACACAAGACCTTCTTGATTGCCAACTATCAAGCTTCCTAAAACCACTAAAATGTTTGCATAATACAGAAGCTGTCATCAAACACAAATTTAGATCTTTGGTTTCAGATGAAGAAATAAACCCTGCTAGCTATTAAGTGGTGCTTGGGAATGCAACAGCACCAAGGATTGGCCCAAAGCATTTAATTAGATTGTGAAAGCCTTTTACCTGAGCTTCTACCTATTTAGGAGATCCTACTGAGTTAACGGACTGGAGTAATGGACTGCAATGTGCCAAAGGGTGGTGGGAATCTCTATTTTTTTGTTCTTCTTTTTGTTTTGTTTTTGTTTGTGTTTAATGGAACAGGAAGTAAGGCTGAAATACTCTTGATGCAGACTCTGGCAAAGGAGGAAATGTGTATGAAAATTGTACAACTTTGTTAAGAGGACTCCAAATATATGCAAGTAAGGATAATACTGCCAAAGAAAAAAAGTCAAACCAGTTCTCAAAACTGAAAGGGACATCAGATGATTTCTATTCTGTTTACCTAAAAACAATGAACTTACTCCCTACACTCATAAAAGAATCACAATAATAATTTTGAACATATTAGTAAAATAGTTCTTGCTCATTAACCTTTAAGTTTTGGGGCTTTTTGTGGTCAGTGCTCCCTGCAAGTTAAGTGTTCCATTCCATTAAGGAATAGATTTTGTGTTGGATATTTTTGAGTTGTTTTGTTTTGGTTCTTTTGTTGGGTTTTAAGAGAGATTTGTGGGTTTTTCGGGCAGCTTAAGGGATGTGGGGGCTTTTAGCTTGATTATGGTTTTTTCTTTGGTCTAAGCTGTTTTTGTATTTTGTTTAGTTGGTGAGCTTTTTCTTTGCAGTTGTTTTGGTTGAGGTTTTTTAAGTAGAGTATGTATTTGACTGCAAAGATAGACATTGTTTTAGTACCCAACTTAGAGAGCTTCTATCAGTGACAAGTCATCCTCATTTACAACCCCCCCTCTTTAATCACTGTCGAACAAGTGTAGTCAATAACACTAGCAAAAATGCATCAGCAAGGACAAGTTCTGTTCTTCAGGTTTGTTAGAACCTATCACTTGACAAATATTTTTTATAATGGCTTTATCTAATTATATGGATACCTTATCATGTATCCATTTAATACTCATTTAGTGTAATTTTCACATTGTACCAGTTGAATAGTCTATTGGTAGACTTTCAAAAATAACTTGGTGGTGTTGAACAAAGTTGTCTTCAACAACCAGTTCCAATACCGTCTAAAGAAGCTAGAGAAGTTTTAATTTTCATAACCACACTTCAGTGGATATTAATTGCCCTTTAGTTCTTAATTAATGGATTTTTGTTTCAGAGAGTTTATGTTTCTGCCTAGGATGTTATGTCCATTGATCAAGGAAGATGCTGGAATACTTAGAGAAAAGACACAAAGAATTTTAAAATAGTGAGAACTATAGCAATTAAGAACTAAGGAGTTTATCTGTCTGGAAAGAACAGATTAGGAAGTGACTCAGTCACAGTCTACACACAGACAGAAATGCAACAGCAGATAAAACAATCCAGTAGCTGGCTGCTACATAGAAAATTATATTGAGTGCAAGTGTACTCAATGCTTATAAATTACCAAGACTGATGGACTCACTTCAAACAGATTAATTTTTAAGCTGGGCATTCCTGAAGGGAAAGGAAAAAAAATGCAATTTGAACAAAAATTATTTTCCTACTGGAAAACATAGTGATTCTCTTAGGAAATTTACCACACTGAATACCTAAACTGCCCTATGCTGCAGAATCTGTCATTATCATGTACTAAACATCAACAGTCAAGATCTCTGAAAGCCACTTGGAGTTTCACCCTCTCAACCAGAGAATGTTCAAGAGAAATAGTTAAATTGGACAGAACATTTTACTACCAAATGGAAGGGCGGCAGAAAATGAAAATACTCCTTTAAATTGGTATTAACATATGACCCTAATTAAATATTCTGGGTCATTTTTGCATTTTATCCTATGCTAAATTTATTAAAGGAATAATTCCCATCTGTAAGTGTGGGTGAAAAAAAACAGTCTGTGGTCATATTTGTATTTCCTAAAGGTTATCTTAACTTCTGGAAAGACATGATGGTGGAAAGAAAGCTGGGCACAGAGACATTCATGGTGGAGTTTTTGCAGGAGGAAAGGAAAGCTCCTTTAATTGAGACTCTTAATTACAAGGCAAAGAATGTAACAGACTGGCAAAGCACAGGTTGAGCAGAAAGTGGCAGGTGGCAAATCTGCTCAAGATACAAAAAGCAGGCAGCAACAGAAGTCTTAAGTCACTACCTTCTTGTTGGAATAGTTTGCTTAGACATTTTTAGACATAAAAGATTTAAGACTGAGTAGCATATACCTATTTGCATATATTTTCTCTTACTGTGTTATTTTTTCTGTAGCTAAATTCAGAGCATCCAGATGCATTTGAGCCAGTCGCAAGCCAGGGAATGTCAAAAAAGCACCAACAAGTGAACACAGAACAGCCAGGAACAATTTGAAGGTTAGTTTAGACACAGGACCCCTAAAAGAAAAGAAAGGAAGTAAGCATTTTCTTGCTGAGGACGTTGGGGCAGCGGGGAGTATCAGAGACTGCTTTCAATCCAACAGTATCTAACATTTAATAAAAAAAGCCAACAGTATTCTATACACTTCCTCCAAAATACTAGCATTATTAAAAACCAATTAGGAATTAAATTTTTTAAAAATACTTTCAAAACCAAATCAAATAATCTATTTATTTCCTAGAAAAACAGAAAACCTAATTTACTGACTGTGAGATATTAATTTGTTAGTATAGAAGAAAAAAAAGAACAATTTTATATTGTAATTAGCAACAAATTACATAACAGAAATAGCTAAAATAGAATGAATTTCATGATTGTGTTTTTAAGAGGAACAGATGTTTCATAAGTTTAACTGCTTGAAGACAAAATGGATACTTTATTCTACCATTATCCATTAAAAATCTCTATCAAACTGTTATTACTGCAACTTTTCACAGATTTATCTGAAATGTACACATGGTCGATAACATGTCTCTTCTAAGTGATTAATATTGTACATAAGAAAAGCTACAGGAAAAGTATCTATGATCAAAGAAACCACAGAATTAATCACATAATTAACAAAAACAGGTTTACACAAAGAAAAAAGAGAACAAAACAAAACCCTCAAACAAACAATAAAACCATCATAGCTACAGTGAAATGTAACTAGCAGATCAAATAGGAACAAAATCAAATGTTGTGATTCAAATGAGTTTCAGATCCTTTCTTAATCTATGTCACCTAAACTAACAAGAGACACCATCATTAACTCGGGTACTGCTAAAAAAGGCAAAGCACTGCAATAATTTATAACTAAACAAACAACATGAAAATGAATACAGAAGGTAGTGACTTTGCAACAGTTTAGGAAAGCATATTAAAGAAAGGCTAAGAAACACATGGGATTCAGTTAATGGTTTCCCATGAGTTTATTCATAAATTACACTGATCTAGTTTGAGGAAGCTTCTGTTCCTCAAAAATAAAGATATGCCATGGCTTCTGCATGATACTTGAGACCTACCAAGCAAGACATTCAATGTGCTCCCAGTGATGAAATGGTCCCTAAATTTTAGCACACAAGTATAAGGAACTGTAACAGAAATCCATTTTGCAATATACATAGCCTGCTTATTGTGTATTTATGTAATATCACAAGATATGGCATGCTCCTTTAACAGTCTATATGAAGCCTGGATGCCCTGTAGCAAGCAGATGTTTTTGCATGACAGGAACACAGCTATAACCTGAAAACATGAATAACACAATTTATTCCTAATACGAAATTTAACACAAACTCCATCTTGTAGCTTTTGCACACTCCTCCTCTTACATGCCATAGGAATGACAAAAAATATTTCTCTATTTAAACAATCCTTTTTGAAGGGAAATACTGTGAAAAAAGTGTTTACAGTTTTGAACTATATTTTATGAACTACAATCAAAATGTCAGTAATTATCTCCATATTAAAATGAAAACTTTAATGCAACTTCAGTTACTTATGGGTACTTTTCAGATCTTTCCATTAATCTCTTTAAAGTGTTGTAGGGATTATAACCATGTACAAAAGCAAAACATGCAAGACAAAATCTTGCAAACAGAATCCATATGGTTCATAAATTCACATATAGACAGACAAGTTAAAAATTCACATATAAACAGACAAGTGTATTTTCAGAAACTTACTGGGATTCCAAACCTTGTTTTTCAAGAAACTGCATAGCACTCTCTGAGAAATTCGAGAATCCTGCAGGGACATATATATTTCTTTCATTACAGTACAAACAAAGAATCCTTTTTGTGAAATAAAACGTTGGGTAACAAGTCATTTTTTAAACAATTTTTCATATGTGTAACAGAGCTCTTTCATGTGCTAATTAGTTGGCACAATAAAGTAAAGCTTGATTAACATCTGTAATATTTGAACACTTCGGGAAGATGAAAAAAGATAACTTTTTAAATTCTTTTCCAGTAAGGGAGCTACACTTTACTATGGAAGTCAAAGGGGGCTAAATCTGTAACTGGAAAGCAAATACAATTAACAAAACAAACAACCTAGGCAAAAAATAGACTATTTAAGAGAACAGTAGGAAAAGATACAGGATATTATCTAGAATCTTCATTCCGAAGCAAATTTCCTTAGAAGCATTTAACTTACAGCATTCATTTTAACACAGCTTCTCTCAAAAACTCTGGAAATAATTTATTCAGATCATGCAATCACTACAGCTGTTTCAAACACTAAAGAAAGGAGTTACCTGATTCCAATCCAAACTCTAGATAGTTTTCTGTCACAATGAGTATTGCCATGGCTTTCACAAAGAAGAAAAAACCAAAGGTGACACAGACTGATCTTTCACCTCCATCTTCAACTTTGAAATAGTGCGTAGTCAATGAAAACAGTACCTTACTATGTAATGAAAAGGTCAAGGAAAATCAAGTTTGTAAAATAACAAAGAATCTTATAACTAAGAATTATAATATTTTATTCTGTTCATCCACAGGTTTGTTCTATGATGTGTATTTATTTCCTTGGAAGGTATTACGTGTTCAGTCGATTTCAGGTTAAATTACAGAACACATTAAAGCATAATAATCTCATAACGCATAGCCAGGAATACTCTGGAGTAGCGTTTTGATTTAGGCTTACTTATAGTAAGAAAGAAGACACATGAAAAGATGAACTTATATTTCTCCCCTTTCAGATAAATCCTTTTGTTTGGAAAATACTTTTAGGATCAAATCCAATCATCATCCTAACACCAGCAAGTTCACCACTAAGCCATTTCCTCAAGCATCCTTTTATCTAGCCCTACTGCCATGAAGACAAACATTTAAGACATCATCTGCTCTGTTATCAGGGTGTTTTAAAAATATTTTTAAAGTATTCTTTTTTACACATTTCTAAATCAGTTCTCAAGTGTAACAGATTAGAATAAACTTTTCATTATACACTCTTATTACTACGAACTGCAGTTCATTATAATTTAAATGGTACGCAATATCCAGCCCAGATTTAAATAAAGTATTTGGAGATAATTCCAGGCATTACATGATTTGAAAAAAATACAGACAAAAAGGAAAAAAAAAAAAGATTTTAAGTGTAATCTGTAGCACTTTTTCCCTCCACTATGCAATAATGCAGTTGAATTTGCCTATTTCTAATACTGAAATAATATTAATATGAAGAGTACATGAAAACATTTTTGGGGGTATCTATTCAGTAAAACATTTGAACAGTCATCAATCTCTCAAGAAACAATGATTATGCTTCAACAGGCAGCACACATTTAATATACACACTGCTGAATTTCATGTACACGCAGAAAGATTCTAATATGCACTATGTGGTCTAAGGACAGCATCCAGTAATTCTAATCTCATATAGTAACCACCTTCAGATCCCTCTATACTTTACAGAAAGAACTGATACATTAAAAGGAAGACTTAACTCATCCCAAAAAGAAGTACATAACAGATCATACAGACTGTGGTCTGGATGTTGTTTCTCTAATAACACATGCTTAAACCAAGGTTCTTTTTATAGCTAGCGGCATTAATCACAAATTGAAAACACCCTGAAGCTATACAAAGGACTCAATAAGTTTGTGATCAACAAACCTAATCTATCATCAGATTTATGACCCCCCAGATACTTTATGACTTCAAGTATGGATTGTGCCTGAAGGATTTGGAAAATTCAAAGAGGAAAAAGAAAGCATTCTAAAATTATAGTGCAGATCCATGGTTATGCATACTACACATGACCACTGCTCCTATTTTTGGGTTGGAGAAGATTGAAGCATTATGGCTTGCTTCATCACTTCCTTCATTGCAAGACCTAATATTCAGGATGTACTGAATGAATAATTTAGGAGTATTTAGTGCTAAGTTAATAGAATGCCTGCACCAGTTCCGCCCTTCATTTAGTTTTTTTTTTTGCCATAAGAGGCATTATAGAATTGTATACTTTGCATTTTGCATTTAGTTGCAGACATTGTAGAAATCATGGTATACCCTTTTACAAAAATAATTATATTTTTTAAACTACTGCGATTATGGAATTCTTTAATTTTATAGTTCATATGTTGAGGTGAAAGAGATCCATCTTCTGTTCCTACTAAAACACATGAAAACTCTGAATTCACAGAAGCAGAGAACATTCTGAGTTGGACGGGACCCATAGGATCATCCAGCTCCTGGGCCTGCACAGCATCATCCCCAAGAATCACACCATGCACCTGACACCGCTGTCCAAATGCTTCTTGAACTGTCAGGCTTGGTGCTGTAATCACCTCCCCAGGGAGCCAGTTCCAGTGATCAATCATCCTCCATGTGAAAACTTTTCCTTAACATTCAATCTAAACGTCCCTGACTTAACTTCAGGCCTTCCCTGGCCTAACTTAACTTCAGGTCATTTACTTGAATCCTGTCACTGGGCACCACAGAGAAGAGATCAGGGTCTGCCCCTTCTCTTCCCTCACAAGAAAGCTGTAGGCCGAACAGGCCAAGTGACCTCAGACACTCCTCATACAGCTTCCCCTCCCTCATTCTCCTCATGGCTTATTTAGACACTTTAATAGCTGAATGTCTTTCTTAGCGCAGGACAAACTGGCCAAGCTGGGCCAGTTTGCCCTCCTGGTTGCCAGGGCACTGATGTCTCACACACAACTTTCTGCCAACCAGCAGCACCAGTGCTTTTCTATGGCACTACTTTCCTGTTCCCTGGTCTGCCCATACAACCAGGGTTGCCCCATCCCAGGTACAGAATCCAGCACCTTCCCTTGTTGAACTTGGAATGGTTGGTGATTGCCCATATCTCTTTGGGTTTGATTTTGTTGAGGTTACTCTGCAGGGCCACCCTGCCTTCAGGGAGTCAACAGCTCCTCCCAGTTTTCTATCATCTGCAAACTTGCTCTGTATCCACAGTACAACTTTTCACCTTTTAACACACTGGCATGAAACAGAAGAAACACTTGTCAACAAAACACAAAATTGCTCTATATTTAACTTTGACATATCATGCTGACTGCTTTCTGTCAAAAATATGTAGGCAACCAAATTTTTCTGAATCTTCCATTATCATAGAATAATTTCTGGTCTTGACATATTGAGTTAGTGAGTAGTTGAGTAATTTTTAAGTATTCTCTGCATCCCAAAAGCCTGATGTCACAATACAGGAATGAACCCCTTCTGAAACCTCATCTAACTAGGTTCCACTGACCACAGGAATTGTTACCAATACCCTCTGTATTGTACGACTTCCTACAATATACAATTCACAACCCTGTTTCACCTAGAATTGCAATTACTATAGGGTTGTTTAAATTGATTACTCCTGAGATACAAGAGATGAAGCAAACAAGGCATTGTCACCAATAAATCTAAGAGTACATTGTGGCTTTTGTATTAGAAGCTTTTTTTTCCATTAGTTCTATTAAACTCCCCCTCATCCTTAAAAATCAGAGTGAAAGGTGTTGGCTATCTTCTGATTTTGAAACAGTAGCCACCTCTTTCTCCTTCCTTCTGCGGAAGCTAAAGTAAAATTCTCAACCTCACACCAAAAAAATTAAGGATGTGCAGTAACAATTACACATTACCTATACTATCGCTATGATACAATTAGAAGGTGCCCAAGAGCCAGACACTGATTTTCTTCCCACAGTAGACTAGAAAAACCACCTTTCAGACCATGGATCTGTTCACTGACATGTCTAAGGGCAAATACCTGATCTGGAAGTATGCTAACAGACATTCTTTTACCCAAATGTGAGTTGACCTTCTCTTCTAGCAAGTTTTTATACATTACAAGGAAAATATTCTGGAGAAATTCTATGATTTATGCTCCAGTATACTTAGAAAAGAACCCCTGTCCATGATATAAAGGCATCACACATTTTAATAATTATCAAGGACAGGCAAGCATGAAGCATATTCAGAACTCTTAGACAAATGTAACCAAACATTAGAGTTCAAGGTTTTATATAACACCAGCAGCTACTGCTGATATTACAAAACAACTGACCAAACCACAACACATTAAGAATCTTTAAAGCTGCCATTTATATAGAGGAAACAATTTTGAATATTCAAGACATTTATCAACTGTAACTTAGCATTTTATCTGTTCTCAGCTGCTGAAGGAGCAGAGGAGCTGTAGCAATTCACTTCCCAGTTCACCTTTCTATAACATGCCCTTTTAAAAGCCCTTATTCCATTCTACTGCTTTATCTCCAATCATATCTTTAAACTGTAACTTTCCTCCCTAAAGCAGGAGTCTG
Organism: Melozone crissalis; assembly: GCF_028551555.1. Taxonomy (NCBI): domain Eukaryota; kingdom Metazoa; phylum Chordata; class Aves; order Passeriformes; family Passerellidae; genus Melozone; species Melozone crissalis. Next base: position 969,255 of record NW_026535814.1, read on the forward strand.
GATTCGTATATGGTACACAGTTAATTACCATGCAAGCATCTATGTGTGATAATGCCTTCTCCAGTAACATAAATTTAAAAAATTAACTGCCTCCTCCATAACAAAACAAACATTTTATGGTTTGATAATGCCTGTTTCCTAAATACTGCACTTCTGTTTCCCTCAGTTTCAGAGGTGAGTTTAGCTTTTCACAGAGCTCAGTTTCTACAGCTGTTTACATACCTTATTTTCTGTAAGAATACCTTGAATGTATTTTAAAATTATGAATCACACATGTATTTTTGCAGTAAATTAGTATACACATCACTGTGCTATTCTGATCAAGAAGTATCAGATTAAACATATTGAAAAAAAGAAGCACACTAAATTTCCAAACTTCTTCAAAAGCTGTACTTTATGTACATATAACCACTTCTGATTGCCAAATTGAACAAAATCAAGTTAGTTTAGAACCACTACATACTACAGATGAGCACTAACTATCTTTGCATACATGCATTTTTCTCCTAAATGGTCTGGTATTAATGTTAGCAAGCTAATGATACCAGCATTTGCAAAGAGCACGTACAGCGTATATATTATTTAACAATAGCATTAGCTTACAGGACCCTTTTTCCAAATGCCAAATATTTTTGTGTCCCGCCCATCAGTGGCATGGAGATTTATATGAATTGCAGAATTATGTAAACTATTCGGAACAGGTAGAGGGGGATTCAACACAACAGAAAAGGATACACTGCAAAACCCAAGACAAGCAGACACCACACTATGCTGATATTCATTTCTTGTGAGGGCTTCATAATGCTGTAGTAGACCTCTGTCACCACATACACAACTGTAGCTGCAACAGTGAAATCCACCAACCACTGATATTCTGGAAAGTAATGCAATGCTGAAAAATACATGTTTGTGAATGTTAAAGGTATGTTTTAAGGCAGTTACTGATATATATAGAATGGAGCAGCAATCAAAGAGGTTTTCAACTGTGTATTAAGTGTATTGAAGTCAAATTTAGGTAGACCAAGATCAACCAAGTGAAATGTAACAATGAAAAAGTTACTTAACAACGTGAACATCATTCTTTACTTCTGTCATCCAATACTTAATAACTACTCAAATTTATAAGGCTTCAGAGGTTTTACTATTTTATCACCTCAGTTTTTATACATTAACATCCTCAATCCAAAAAGCATACTTAATTTAGATTTCACAACACAGAGAGTAAGCAGTTTTCCAGTTGAGTCTGGCTGCAATTCCAGGTAAGAGGGTTTGTTTTGATCCTTTGTTAAAGATTGAAATCTCACTGGCTATCATTTATTATATTACAAATAAACAGTTCTATTTATTTTACAAACCCCCCCATTTAAGATACCTGATGGATTGCTCATCAAGATTTTGTTAATACATCCTATAAATAATCATTGTGTAAACTTCATTGTAAAAATTCTGGGAATCATACTGTGCTGCATATAGGCTAGATGTTATGGAGAGAGTTCCCATAGGTATTGGAAACTCCAAAGAACCATTTGTGACCACACAAATTGTCTCCCCCAAACACCTTCCCTACATTCAAAAGTGAGAAAACACTACTGAACGTTTGACTTGACTACAAGCTGCCTGTTGGCAAAGATACGAAACTAGGCAAACTTAAGTATTTCCAAGTCCTACACTTGTTATTTTGAAATAACAATCTGGTTAGATTTACAAACAAATTGTATATTTTATTTCTCAAACACAGTCAAACCCTACCTTGTATCATTCAGGTTGACAATTACATGACGTAATTTCAGGTAAGTAACACTAATTGAAACTTGTGAATGTTTTGTTTATTTACTTCAAAAACTTAATTTATGTTACACACATGCTGTCTCCTACAATTTAAACTGAGAATATACATCCTTTCTTTCTATATTTGTCCAGAGTACACATAAATACAAAAATGTGTAGAAGGAAAACATGTATCACATACATACTCATATGTGACCTTTCTGTACAGAATGACAGATTATTATTTAATAATCAAAAATTACTCATCTAAAAAATAATAGTCATACTTTCCACTTCCTTCAAAACACTTAATGCTGCATATTTCTGTACTGTCGCTTGCTATTTTTAAACATTTTACCTGAATGTTTGAGATGTACGGCTGAAAGGGCTTAGGTTCCAATACTACAGCACATACCCTATGTTAGATGAGCAGAAAGTATGACTTGACATCTACCCATTGTTATTTTCTTGCACAAAGTTAAAAACTCTATTTTGAATAGACAATTATCTGATTGTTTCAGTGCTGTCTCATATTGCTATAACTGATAAAGTTATGCTTTACATTGGCTGTCATCCACTCATTCTTTTCCATAACACTGCTATTAACTGTCACTCAGAGAACAATAAAGGAGACTGAGCCCTACTACCCGCTTTCTCATTTATGATCAGTTTTGCATTCTATTCATCCACATTCTACAAAAAACACATTTCAGCATTAATTACAAATACACACTTGATAGAAAGAAACAGGATATATTCGAAATAATGTATTATTGTTGCATATTCTTACCAATAGTGTCCCTTTCTGTTACAGATTTTGTTTCCAGATGAAGATCAATATCTTTTGGAATGGTTAAGGGTTTGTTTTCAATATGACCATTATATTTTCTGTAAAAGAAATAAATAAATAGATAGTACAAGCATAGGTATGACAAAATAATTTTTTTCAAAATAGAATGACATTTCAAATTTTAGAAAAATGCAGAATGTTTTTTTTTCCAAATAAAAGTATTTTTATCATTTTAACTAAAAGTAGAACTTCAAGTTAAAATCTTGGAAAACAACCAGATATGCCAATGGCTCCCATCTATAACTTGACAGACTCTGATATACTACTGTGGTACGGATTTAAATGGCTTCCAGCTGCTTCAATCTGAGCATGTATTGGATCAAGGTCCAGGAGACAGTTTATTTCAGTCCACTGATTTTATCTATTCAGAGCTACAGGGTGTTACCAAGTCAAAAAAAAGAAAAAAAAAAAAACCACTTGCATCAGTCCTTCTTGTCACAACAAGCAGGTACATCACATGAGCTGAACTAACCTAGATCTTTGAAACACCCAACCTACTAGCCATCAAGTGAAGCAATTTGAGGTATCTTTCTAATCTAAAAGGATGTGTATTTAGACCAAAAGGTGCTTTTCATCTGGAGCTCTCAAACTATACCAATATCATGATTTTCACTTCCCTGAAATTAAGTCATACTAGACGACTTTAAATTAAAAACCCAGCACACTCTTAAAAGAAGATTAACAAAGTTAAAGAATTTAATCTGGTAGACCAGCATTGGTAACTAATGTAAAACTTCCTTCTCACACTATTTAAAAAAAAATCATTAAAGGAGATCAGAAGATGTTTTGCTACATTAAAAAATCATACCTAAAACTTAAGACCTCTAAAAGGCTAGGAGAAAACAATAAACTGCCACATTTTACAATATCACCTCTGAAATTAGAAAAAGAGAGGTGGGTTTTCCATAGGAAAACAAATTACTGCAATATAACCATTAAAAAGAAATCAAATCAATCATGAACTTAGTTTTCAGGAATGCTTTCATCTCAGCACATATATGAGAGGAAAATACAAGCACAAAACACTAATAAAAATTTTCAGGTTATATTAATGGACAACCTATAGATAGGAATCTAAAGTATTACCCAAAAAATTCAGTTATGCAAATCTACAAAAGAAGTCTCAAACACTGCCCAAGGACTAGACTACCTGCAAGCTCCTGTGTACTTCCATGCCTGCAGCTGTACTCCTGATTTTTTTCCTACTACCTGTATCCAGGAGTACTGTCATCTTGAGTGAGATGAGCATTTTTATCACTGAAGCCATTTCAGATCAACAAAACTTGGTGTTCCTACACTTTAATTATCCCAGAGCCCCACAGACCAAGAGGCACAGACAGAATCTACCTAGGACCATTGAATGCTTTAGTTCAAAGTAATTCACAGTAGCTATGGACCTTTTCATAAGCCTAACAATTTTGTATAATTTGATAATTTAATTTGTATAAAAACCTGCCTAATATTCTTGTGTTCCCAAAGCCTAAAGTATGATACACTGAAGGGTAATATGTGCTGAATAAAATTAACTAAAATTTCACACTACAGCTGTTTCTAAGGCAAATTTTCAAGCAAGCTCCTTGTACCTCCTTTAACCATTTCTCTTTAAACTAGTTCAGACTGAGAGTGTATTTAAGGAGCTGGTATTTCCAAGACTATGGTCCTGACAAAGCAGATTCTTTATCCTGCAAAGTATTCTTTATCATGGGGAGTATAAAACAGATGCATCTTTATTTCTCTCACACTATCTGTTTCACATCTCCTTGCTGGGATGACTCAGAAGATGTACATTCCATTTTGTGCAACCTAGATCAGTAAATCCAAACCAACTCGACAGGAACAATTCCCACTTAACCATGGTTCTTCACAAACCATAGTCACTTCTTTCAAGGACACAGAGGTACACTCATTCATTAAAAAATAAATTATTATTCATTCAGCAGTTAAACAAGTAAAGCAAACAAAACATCATTTAAGCCTCCACATTACTGCTTCAGTTTCTTTGAAGTTTTATATTCCCCTTTGATTAACATTCACCATGATACAAACACCTACTACTACTACTGCAAAAGACTGGCAAGGCTGAGGAAAGGCAATAAGAGCAAAGGCACAATTATTATGTAGAAGTACAATTGCGTTTTTCAGTTTAAGGCTCCTACGCGTGGACTTAAACTTAAAATTACATAAATTAAGTTATTTCATATATGAATAAATACCACTGGTTACATGGATAATTATAAATTAAGTTCTTATTCACAATTATTTTGCTTCATTTTTGTCACAGAAAACTGTTAAGATAAAAAGACATTCTTAATTTTAAGGAATGTTGTAAAAAAAAATTACTACTTTACAAGGAACAACTTAACCCAGAGAATGGCAGTGAATGATGCTGCATCAAGTTGGCAGCTGGTCACTCATAGTGTTCCATAAGGCTCAGTACTGGGCCCCATCCTGTTCAAGATCTTTACAGATCATCTGGACAAGGGGATGGAGGGCACCCTCAATAAATTTCCAAACACTAAGTTGGATGGGAATGTTGATCTCCTGAAGGGCAGGAAGGCTCTTCGGAGCCATCTGGACAGCTGGATTGGGCTGACAACAATGGCATGAGGTTCAACAAGTCCAAGTACTGGTCCTATACCTGAGTCACAAAAACCCTATGCAGTGCTACAGGATGGGGCAGAGTCACTGAGAACTGCCCAGTGGAAGAGGATCTGGGGCTGCTGGTTAACAGTGACTGAACATTAGCCAGCATGGGCCTAGAGGGCCAAGAAGACCAAGCACATCCTGGCCTGTGTCAGACATAATGTGGGCAGCAGGACCAGAGCAGTGACTGTATTCTGTAGTCAGCACTGCTGAGGTCATACCTAGAATCCTGTGTTCAGTTTTGGGCCCTTCACAACCAGAAAGACATTGAGGTGCTCGAGCAAGTCCAGGGACACGGAACTGGGGAACGGTCAGGAGTACAAGTTAGATGAGGGGAAGCTGAAGGAGCTAGGGGCTATCAGCCTGGAGAAAAGAAGGCTTACAAGGAGCCTTTTTGTTCTCTACAACTGCCTGAGGGAAGGCAATAGGTCCGTGTGGGATGGTCTCTTCTCAAGGTCAACTAGTAACAGGATAAGAGGACCTAGCTTCAAGCTGTGCCAGGGGAGGTTCAGGATGGACCTGAAGAGGAATTTTTTTGTCGTGGAATTGGAATGGGCTGCCCTTCCTGGGCAGTATTTGGTGGAGTCTCATTCCTAGAGGTTTTCAACAAATGACTGATGTGGCCCTCACAGCTGCAATTAACATGTGATCAAAGGCTGATCTCTTTTCCAACCTAAAAGAGGCAAATACAATTGCTAACCATGCTGCTTAAGAGCTAGGAAACAGGAAGAAAAATTAAATTACAATTAACATTATATGAGCAGTGCACAGATTAATTCAAAACTTAAGACTTATAAGGGAGTTCATTCTGGGATAGAAGAAACAGAACTAGAAAAAACCTCCTGTGTTGCCAAAAAGAAAATCACAGTGAATTGTCTGGTTATAAACAAAGCCAATTTAGACATATTTCATTCAACATGGGCAGTTCCACCACCTCAAGATGTCTCAGTTCTTGATGCAGCTGTACTTTTGGTACAGCTGTTTGGAACTTCATGTCTGAATACCAGAAATCTATTTCCACCTTAAGCTGGTAAGACAGCTATTCCATCCCCTCAGTTGTCTTTTGATAGATTCAGAAAGCCTAGCTCTTTTAGCCCCCTTGAGTAAGACAGACTTTGTTTCCTGGATGATCCCAGCAGCTCTCTTTTCCTCTTCACATACAAATTTTATTTTTCTTGAACACAAGCGATCAGAACTGTACACAGTAATCCAGATAAAGTTCTACGTTGGTGTCTTGTCCAAGAGGATTAATACTTCCCTCTCTCTTCACTAGAAACATTTAATGTAATATATCCTAAGAGCCCATTTGCCTTTTTCACAGCTGTGTTAAGAGCAGTGGCTTAGAGTAATCCTATGTTAAACTAATATACTCAAATCTTTCTTCTCTCACTTCAAGATGAAAAGCTACAATCCTAAGATTTGTTTCCACAGTTTTTATCTACATGCATACACTCACTAAAAAAACTTGCCATTGAATTAGCATTTCACAGACCGTTTTGTGGGCAGAAATTAACCAGTTCTGCACAATTTGGGAATGTCCAACTCTGTTAAACTGATAAAACATGTTTTGATAAAGAACTGTGACAATTAATGCAAGCAGGGCATCATATGCAACTAGCAGTTTTTAACTTATGCTAAGACAAAAGGTAGGCTGGTAAAGTTACCAGATGAACCATATAATGCTGAAAAAAACCCAAAAGATGGGGGAAAACATGCTTAAAAAAAGTATTTACCTATCTTTTTTACTTTTCCCTCTTTGCTTCCCTGCAAGAATCCGCAGTTCTTCTTCAGTGGGATGTTGATACCACCGTAAGCTAAAGAAAAAGAAAACCTCAAGTAAAACAATACCATTATTTGCAAATTAGAGCATGGCTTTCAAAAAACTGTATAACAACACAGATTTATATACTTACTAAGACACCTGTAATTTGTCACTCCTAAGCAAGACACTTTTGTGTATCAGTACCAACCCTGCCTGAACTGAACAACAGCTAGAGTTCAGTTCTCTACAGCAAATGAGGTATTTATACATAACTAGAAAGCTTTGCCACTTTGTCATTCACATGAAAGCTCTTCAGGTCTCTGAACACCAACTTTTAAAGATATCATCGAATACAGCAAACACAGTCATACAAGGTGGGAAAGTTCACTAGAATAATTATACCACTACAATTACTCATTAGAACCATATTCTAAACAACTTAATAAAGCACATTACCCAGTAATTTCCCAGAATCTGAAATATCAATTATCTAATAATCATCACCAAACATAATCAAATGTTTTTTTTTAAGCAGAGCACATCATAACCCCTTTCCTTAAACATTTCTCAGTGATATCTTCAACTTCTACTAGAAAAAGCACTATTAAAAAAATCAATTGACCTACAAGTCTTTTCACTCTCATAGATCAATGCACCATTAATTGCTCATTCATTTAAAAGGCAACAAATGGCATGGAAATTTTGAAGAGGACAAACAGAGATGGTTAAGTGTCTAAGATGGTATATTTTACCTAAATTTTTAAGTATGGCAAAAATCTTAGTAGCTGAAACAAGCCTTTTCCACATTCTGTCCTGATGCGGGAAGTCACTATGATCTCCAGGTATCACTATGATCTCCACTCTGAAATGCTGCAGTAAAGGAGACCAAGTATTAACAAGGACAGACATGAGAAATGTGTGTGGAAGTAGAAGGCCACTAATTGTCACACATAGTGACACAGGTCAATACGTGATAAAGGAAACCTCAACCACCACCTTGCATAAAGAAAACTTCACCAAGTAGGACCATTCAAATCCATACTGGTGAATTAGAGATGATGTCAGATGCAATTTCAAAAAGTTAGCAAAGGCAAATTTGGAAGGCATCAAAACTCAAACAATCTCAAGCCATTTAATAACACTTGATTCCCGGCTCCATTTTAGAAAGGCTTCCTTCATCTTGGGAACTCTTCAAGAGAAAAGAACGCTAATACCAGCCAACAAATCATCAAACCATTGCACAGTGCAAATTTCCGTTGAATGAATTCACTGCCAGTTCCAAAATTGAAAATGGCAAATATTACAAAGTTTGCATGAACAGTTTTGGATGGGCAAAAAAATGAACTCAATTTTGTATAAGTAAGAGTGAAAGTTACTTCATTAATTTATTTTTATTATGTATAGTACAGTTGAGGCATCTGTGATTTGCAAACTTTGCTGCAAAAGAGACTTTAAGACTGAGACACAAATAAATCAGAGAAACAAGCTTTGCATCCAACTCAAACTACTCTGGAGATGGTAACTTCTGTCCTTCACATGACTCAAAGCAACTGTGATATTCTTCTGCTTTGTCATTTACCACATCACCCTGATCTGTACTTGGGATGCTAATGATGAAAGCCACCTATGTGATAAAAAAACTTTTCAAAATCTTTCCTGCACAGACAGAGAAATGGTACCTAATGCAGCAGAACAGACAAAATTCTTGTTCTGTGTAGCATGCTAACACAAATCAAACCATAAATTATACCACAATTTGCTCCTAATTTTACTACAAAATGACATTGCAAGTGATAGCTAATTAGAACTAATAGGATAAAGAGTTTTGGTATTTTTCAGTTGATAAACCCTACACATCTTACATTTAAAATCTCAAAACCAAAAGACTTGGACAAACATTTTCATAAAGACAGAGATAATAAAAGGTAGTTTATATCTGTTTTAGCTTACATATGCTTAAAACTGAAATCCCACAACTGATTACCTTGTGGCTTTGACATATCCAAGTCAGTCTGAATAGCAACAGACACACAGACATGCCCTAGTTAATTTGAATAAAGGTCATTAACGAATCTACGGCAAAACATCCATTTGCCCCTGTATCCTGACATGCCCTGAAAACATAGTAGCTGAAATAGCTGAGTGACTTAAAAAGCAATGTTTTGGTAGAGAATGTTTTATTAGTTAAAAATGATGCAAGGCCTACGCAGATATTTAGGCTGGCAAATCTATTTAATTGCATTCAAGTTCTGAAAATAGCACTGATTGAAAAAGTTCATATTTCTTAACAAATTTATGTAAATTGCTCTTCAAGAGTCAGTGATAGCTATTTATTCCATTAATAAGTAACTACCTTAAATCTGTCTATCCTAACAGTTCTTTTAGATTTTGAGAAGTCTTTGTTTCCTTTTAACAAACTTCCCATGAACACAAACAGCCATCTTTAAACAAACTAGTCACTTAATGTTTCTGTCTTGTCTGATAACATGCTTATCCTCCCTCCCATTTAGCAAGGACTATCCACAGACATTTCAGATCCGTCTTGCCTGCTAATCCTTTGGAAGCAGGACACTCAAACAAAGTCACTTAAAAACCACTGTTAGATACCAAAGATTAGTTGAAGTTTACTAACAAAGCTAAGGAGGAGCAGGTGGTAATTTTTTCTTAGACAGATGGATTGCTTTAGGAGTGTTCCCGTACCTGCACACTTACGTGTGTAAAATCCTCTATAAAACCCACCCCACCCACACAGGTCTTTCAAATATCACTGCCAAAAAGACTATGAAGAAATGGGTTAAAGATAAAAGATAACCTTAGTTATCAGGTTAACTAAGAAAATAACTGCTTTTCTTTCTACCATTAAAATTCAGATTCTTGTTGCAGCCAATCTTCTGACTTATTCTTTTTTCTAGACCACAGGCTTACTTCTGATTCTTCATACAATTCCTGTATTCAGGGAATTATTCAGAGTGCCTGACATGACAATACACTAAAATAGTGCTATCAAATACATAAAAGAAACTGAAAAGCAACAACCAGCTACTAACATGGAAGGCAATAATAAAATTCCCACTGACTTCAGTAAGAGCAGAATTACCCAAGCACAAGTGCTGAAATCCTGCTTGAAGTATTTATCAATCTGCAGATGCACGAAGATAAATGGAGAAATGGATTTGAAAAATATTTGAACAGCAAACTTCTCCCTATCGCTGGCATGTGGCATGCCTTAAAACAAGGATACAGTAAGTGAAAAACTTCACAAAAATGAAGAACACGGGCATAATACTGACAAATTATTTTGCAAGAGCAATTAGATATTTAAATTTTCAAATAAAAGTTTACATCAATCTTAGACATAAAAGGTACAATATGCAATTTGGATAATTGCTGATAAAAAAAGACTCTCACGGTGACACACTTTAAAAATAAATGGTAGCCAGTTTCATATTGATTAGTGTCATGCTCTTTTTAGAGCACAAGAAAGGTTATCAATATCCTGCCAATATGGTTAACAGTGAAACTTCACACAACAATTAAGAGTATGATTCCTGTTTGTGTCATCCACCTGCCAATTACTGTTTTCTGTTATATCTAACATACATCTAAACAACATTTACAGTCACTTTTCATTAGCAACTTGATGGGTGATGAAACCTGGAATATTAAAAAGGAACAAGTTGATAATTATGAGATGCAGAGAAAAAAGACAATGCAAAGACTTGTTAATACTCCTATGGAGTACATTATTATTCAAGGATACTCCTTCAGAAGGTAGGCAGTAAGGATCTGATATTCTCAAAATTTTAACAGTTACAAAAGACAGCACACTACCTGCTAATCATACAAAGTGTTCCTCTTACCAAATGAAAAGACACAGTATCTATGATTCCTTTTAATATTTAACATAGTGGTTCATATTCAAAACAGTTGCTGTTTTAAATTATTATTATGGATACAGCGACACAGGGAATGCTCCCCTTGCAACTCATTATGTCTGTTTGATCTATTGCTACAAGGAAGTACTGTACTGAAATTTATATTAATCCTGTCCTTTGACATATTAAAAATTAACAGAATTTTTAATAAATACCTAAGCACTCATCATATGCAAGGCTAATCAGGAGGTAGATTATCAACAACACAGAGACAGTGCAGAGGAAAAGAAAACCCTTTTATTCTTCAGTATATTGTATTGAATTTAGCTTTTTAATATTAAAGGATGAACCTTGTACCTTTAATATAAGAGCTGAACAACAATTAACTTTGTGACTGATACAATTAATAGCAAAAACAAGTAATGTTCTTTTACAGCAACACTGTCATTTTGCCTTGAGCCCACAAATCAGGTGTAACAATGCTATGGTAAAAAATTTAATAAAAGTCAATTACTTAAAAAAACCCCAAACAAGATCAGTATGTATTACTTTTACTACCCTGATGCATAATTACCATATTCACACTTATCTTACCTGCCACTACAGAGAAGCCAACGAGCAAGAGAATAGTGAGGTATGATCTTCTGTATGACACTAGCCATTACCATGGTAACCACCAACTGTACACCTATCACACCCTGTAGAGAAGTAAGTTAATAACAAGTCAGTATGTGCTTCAGAAAAGTGTTGAAGTATCTTTAAAAAAAACCAAACTTAGTAACAGTCTGTATAACAGGCATGATAACACTGGGGAGGAATGGGGGGAGTGAGCCGGCAAAATACTAAAGCTGTTAAAAAAAATTCTCTGAAACTTGCTACAATAACTTACAAACTTCATCAAAGGGAAAACGCATTCTCAGGTCACCACAGCTAATCTCCCTGAAGAGGTCTAAGATTCTCCCCCTCATAATGCTGACCCCATTATGTATGTACAGACATTTCCTCTTTGTTTACCTAAATCTGTGGATTTCTATCTTCTCTAATTAGTCATTTTCAAGGACTCCTCTCCACATCATCATCATCCTTACTTTACCAGTTCAGTTCACCACCTTTTCCTCTTGATTTAAGGGTCATCAAAATTTCCTCTCTAAATCCTAGTCTAAATAACAGTTTGGCCAGACTATTGGCAAAGATGCTCTTGTCCCACTTGATCTGGTGGATACTGCTCTGTCTTACCAATCCTTGCACCTCAACAGTGTCCCATGGTCACATAAGCCAAATCCCTTCTACCAACACCTGCTATGCAATGAGCTGTTAACCTACAACTCTACATCAACCCTTCCCCTCCCTACCAGCAGTATAATCTTTCATCCTAAATAATGCACTAAGGAAAGTGCATGCACTCTTTTCTTCATTAATGCTTTCTCCCTTAGTAAAACACAAATTGTGCAGATACTGCTTTTATTAAAAAACGTAGGCAGATGAAATGTTTTGGATATACATTATTATCTGTAATTCAACACAATTGAGGGAAATAAAGACAGAATAAAATGTTCTTCAACTATTTATAAACACTTTCAATATGTTACCACATGTCTCACAAAAAAGTGCCATGTATCAATAAAAGGAGGTGCTACTTTTTTATACTTTGAAGTAACACCTTTGGAGGGCGTCAGATATCAGCAAGTTTCTTTGGTGCTCGAGTCTCCACCTCCTCCCTCTTTGGAATTTCTACTGCTTCTACACTTTGGTGCCATCAACCCCTTGAGGAATCTCAAAAAGTAAAGCCTCACTTTTGTTTATGTTCTGTTTCATTGATATTAGGATCAGGAACTATACATATTTGAATGCTCAATCTTTATTAAGGATTATGCATAGTTCTGCACATAGATTACTCAAACCAATTCCACGAGCTTCCTAGCTAAGAGAAGTGCACTCCTAACAAAAAAGTGTTACCAGCTGCATGCATAAAATACATGCTATACTTACATTACTAAATTGCTAAGTATATCCTCTTTGAGTACAAAACAATTTTAAAATCAAATGTTTCTTCTGACCATCTCACACTAAGCCCTATTACCACTTCCACCCAATGTAAGCGAGAAATCACTGTCCCTTCATCTAGCCTCTCCACTAAGCCATTATTCTCAGAATTCACTCTCTCAGGGTGAACTTACATTAATATTCCTCTAGAATAATGTATTTATTAGAAGCACAGCCTAATCAGATGCCAGTATGTCTCTTCATTTACTCCTAGAGCTTCCTATCTGTAAGGGAAAGAAATTGCCTTAAGACAAGAGAAGGGAAAAAGAAGCAAAAGAGGCAGTTTTTTTATATAGGGCAACAGGTCCACTAGCTAAGCTAAAATACTTACAATTCAAGAGACTACTTAAAAGTGTACCAATAGAAACTAATTTCCTTACTCAAATAAAGCCTGCAGATTGTAACAGAACCCATCAGGAACAATTCCTCTTAGCCACTGAATGCCTTGCTGCACCCTATATACCCATTTCCAGCGGAAATTTATAGTGCTCAATCCCATAAAGTTACTGATGTATTTGATAAAAATAGAAACACCTGCAAACCTTTCTGTGTACAAATTAAATAACCTAGCAAGTTTTAAGCCACTTGGAAAAAAAAAAAAAACCAACCAAACCTAAAACCCCTATGATATCTCTAAACTTAATTTTGACTTTGTGGAGGAAATATCCTAATAACCTTCTGGTATTTTTCTACATTTTAAGCAATTAAAAAATGTATATACATCTATATACACACATATGCCATGTGTGGGCATTTTTCTTGATTCCTGAAGGTTACTATTTAATCACAAGCAATATACTAATAGAGAAAAGCTGTCACAAGAAATTTTTAAAAAAATCCACTGCATTAATCTTCCTGCAATCTACCAAGAACACTAGTCACAGGAACACATTAGACAATACAATGAGTCAAAATAACCAGCTATGTGCACAGCACAACTTTTTGCCAACTCCACCTTTCTGCCTGGATGTGTTTACACTGTACTTGTAGGTTAATTAACACACTCCAGAAAAATGTACAACACCCCAAACTACCCCCATATTACAACACTAGAACACATTTTCCCTCCATCCCCAAATACAGCGTTCAATTCAGGCTCTGTCTAGATCCAGTCTCCCCCAACTTCTGAGTCTTCACTTTACACTAATAGCAGTTTAAATTCAAAACAACTAATTTCAGAACTATAAATGAAGATTAGGTGCTGGTTTCCACCAATATCTTACATCCTCTACTTGCACATTAGAGGACACAGGATTCAGATCTTCATCACAAATCTACAACTTTAAAAATCTACAGTATGAGAAATAGAGTGATATGTGTTTGAGGAAGATGCTCAATGTCAAAGCTGACACCGCAGGGCGTTTTGAGGACCTCTGGTAAACAAACCCTGGAACCTACCACTTGATCTGATTGAAGTAATAAGCACACAGTTGGTGACTGGGTTGACTCAAAACTAAGAGAAACACTACTCACTGTTAAGAGATGAGGAACTGCTGCACAGATTAAATAAAGTGTCTACAGTTACAGAATAGTTTGTGGAACTGAAACCATTCATAAGGCCTCCAACACTGATTCCATATACATCCATGTCCTTATCATGCTTCAGCTTTGCAGCTTGAAACTTGAGACCAAGTTCAAGACACTAGAGAGAGAGGTCTGCACACTGCTGATCAGAGACATTTTTGTCAATCTCTCTAATACTGGGAAGCATAGGGACCAAAGCTGACTATGTAAGTCAGTTTTTCTGCAAAACACAGGCTGGCAAGCAACCTCCTGGTCAAAAACAAGACTGAAATGGTACAGCCATGCAGCAACAACACAGTCTAATAAAATGCAGTCTGTCTGTCTTTCTGCCACAGAGGAAGATCTTTGATGAGAGGTGTCTCAGAAGTCTTGAGGACTATGTTCACTTCCTGACCCTCCAGCAACCGTGACATTCCTACCTTTGTTTGAGTAACATAACACACTTTACATAAAAGCTTTAAATAAAACATAGCAGAGAACACATTAAGTAGTCCACAAGAATAGTTTCAGCAGTTACACTAATGTGAAGCTTGACAGATTTCTTAAAATTGGTAGGAAAGAAATGGCAGGCTGAAAATGCAAAAGTGTAAGGTTGAAAAAAGTGTAACCTGGACTTTGGTTTTCAGCCCTTTATAGTACATACCTGGAGACAGACTTACTGATTAGTAGAAGGACAAAAACTAAGAATAAGTAATTAAGATAAAGTTACAATACTCTTATCTACACAGTGAGTGTACTTATAAAACACCAACAGCTCCCTCACAGTAAGAAAAAAAACCCAACAAATTTTTCAAAGTACTTCTACCTAAAGAACATTTTTCTTTTCATCATTACATGATTTATAGAACATGAAATAAAAAGATAGACAAGGTTGATTATATTATGCAAAGACACCACTCCAGTCTCCTTATTTTGACCTTGCCCAAGGTCATTCCTCCTTACCTGTGGTAAAAGGGCACGGGTTTCCATCTTTTCTTCCTTTTACCACTTATCTACCTATTACAAATAATTCAAATACCAGCTTTACACAGGACTTTGAAACTACTTGTTCTCATACAGTAACCATCTCCTCCATTACAAGATGAGGGCCTTGAGCTGAAGCCAACTGCTGTTGCACCAGGACTGCAGTAGGGATACAACTGCACGACTGAAAAACAGCTGGTAGAATCCCATTCACAACTTCACCTTCAGAAATTTAACGCCCACTGCTTACTTTCTGAAGTGGCAAGTCTTGTAAAAACAAGATTTTAACACAACTGTACTTGAGCATCCTACAGATGTTAATACAGGCCATAATAATACCTTTCAGTGGTAGCACACAAACACACTAATATGGCTGATGATTTTTCAAGTAAGAAACTGAAAAGGCATTGTAATAGTAGTGGCCACCAAGATTTTTAAGAGAATATAACAAATACTCCTATCTCCTGCAATTTTAAAAGTGCAATGGTATTTGTGAAGTCTGGAAGATAAATCCGCTTTGAAATGCCATTTAATAGCTGACACATTACTGCTTTTCCTGTAAATGAGACTTCCCCGTATAATTTTTTCTTCATATGAAAATTTTTCTCCTTATGTCCATGTTAAAGCTCCAGCTTGCAAGAGCAAAATAGCGTTCCCCTGAAACATAAATGCAATTCAGAATTGTTTCCTAAATAGTAGAAAATATTATACAGGATGGCCAAGAAAAGTGAACTTGCTGTACAACATCTTAAAGTGAATGGTTCCTGTGAAAACTACTACTTTCACAGATATCTTTAGTCATTACGATAATCAGCATCCTGAGGCAGTTCAAATCCTACGTTTTGTAGAAATCAGACATTCATACAGCTAATTTTGGAAAAGAAATCTACGATAAGAGAACTCTTTAAAAAAAAAATCAGATTTTTACTGTTTTTTCTATTCTCATGACCAAGGCTTCCCTGAATTAAAATTTTCACACACCTATCACTGTTTATAAAAAAGTTGCTTAAACGGGCATGAAGAATATACCAGGTGTTCAATAACATCACCTAACTGCTCACCCTCACAGTCTTTCATACCCAAAGGTCACTTCTCTCTTGACCAGTGTCCTTCCACAGAGACAAAGAAGAACCATAAACTGCTGCTTAGAAGGACTCAGACATGCATGACTCCCTTGGAAACAAGGTGATTTGTTTGAAACGAAACAGTTTTAGTCAGTGAACAGCATTTCACCTGACAGTCTTGCTTCATTTACCATTGAGGCTCTCTAAGTTCAAGATTACAGAACTAGTGGTCATTAGGCAAACCACATTATTGCTACAGAAATCTTAGGGACAGAACAAGGGCATTTATAAAAATGCAAATTTATCATTATTACTGAAAAGGCAATACAGAATGCCTGTTGCAGTGAACACCAATATATACAGAATATATTATTAAATTATAACTAAAACTAGTTCAGAGAAATTATGTACTACACAGGGAAAAGGTTATACTCCATTATTACTTTTCCAAGATTTTCAAAATTTCGTTTGCCCAGTATTTCCACAAATCAGACAAGTACAAACTACAGAAGTTCCCACTCTCTAAAAGACTGGCTTTTTAAAGAACAGGCTCTATCATTACAGGAATCATTCCAAGTACAAAAAGTGCGAAGACGTTAATGCCTCTGCTGAACATTCTAAAACACCATGGTCTTAAAAAGTGTTAAGACACTTGTGCAGAGCTTAGTGTCATGGCCTAACTGGCACTGCAACCGCACAGAGGAGTCCTGACAGTCCCATCCCAGCAGGTGTTGATGTTTATAACCTGATTTCTAAGCTTTTGGTACAAAAGAAACTGATCAATGTTTCATTCTCCTGTTGCTTTGGAACTTGAAAATACAGCTTCCAAACAGCACAGAAGTAGACTACCATCTTTTGCCTTCACTTGTCATGGAACCACACACAAAGGTTATTTGCCCACACTGCCAGCACACAGTAAAGAAAACTGGACCTGATCTTTCAACCCCATTAGGCCACACAAGCAAGCACTCAATTACTTTAAATAAGGACCTACACTGAAAGGAAAAACTTTTTTGCTTGCAATTTTCCAAATGTAGCTTCCCATACTAGACCACAGCACTCACGGACTCCTACAAATGAGAGGAGCATCTCAAGGCCTTTTGAATAAGTATTTTAACCCCTGTGGAAAAGAAAAAAAAAAAAAAAAAAGAAAAAAGTAAAAGACTTCATGAGAAAAAAATCATAAATTTTTTCAAAAATTATAAAGAAATCACAATTTCTTTCATATACAAGAATTTACACTATAAAAACTACTTTAGTGAAACAACATGATTAAACTTCTAAGTAGGAGAACAGTTAAAAGGCAAATTTTATCAAAAATTTACTTGTAAAGTGCATTTCTTAAGACTTAGATCAATGAACAAACACTGGTGCCATAGCTAAAATGACATATTGACACTTAAATTCATATAGTCATATGGAAGAGAAATATATTAATGGCACACACAAAATACGTTTTTATACCTGCAGACTCTGTTCCTCATATCTCAAATATAAGTACATTCAAGGCTAAGCAAATCAATTCCAGTGTTTTAAATGCTAAGACCTAATAACAAAATTCAGCATACCTCTACAGAGATACATCTTTATATAATTTAATATTCATTAAATACTTAGCCTGCTCTATTGAATCAACATATATCCAACAAGGCTACATTGTTAGTAGGAATTACACCAAACTTAATTCTACTGTGTTACAAGGTCATTTATTGTGCACTACATTAAGCCCAATAAATTGTAGCTGTGCTGAAATACTTGCTGCAAATAAGCGATTTGAGGTGGGACTCTTTTCATGAGATCCTCTCCAGACCCAACTGTACTGTGATTCTACAACACTCACGCGCTGCCATCGCACACATGGCTGCTGTGACATGATCCAGAGCACCAAGAGCAAACTTGTGGCAATGAACAACAAAGCATATGGCAAAGGTTTCTGGATACATCGAAGATCACATACACACTCCATTTACAGAGGATTTAAGGAGACCCGACAAGACAGTTCTACTCATAGAATCAATGCTGAAAAGAACTTAGGATCATCAAGACCAAATGGCAACCCAGCACTGCCACTGTAATCCCTGAACCTCTAAAACACATCACCGAGCACCAGGTTCAAACGTTTCTAAAACACTTCCATGGATCGTGACTCCACCACCTCGTTGGGCAACTTATTCCAATGCCTGACCACTCAAACAATGAATTTTCTTTTTTCTAGTATGTGTAGAAATTTGTATTTCCAATCTCTTCGCTTGAGGCCATTTCCCTGCATCTCACTGCAGGCAGGGTAGAAGAGACCAGCCCCCACCCCACTACAATCTCCTGTCAGGTAGTTATAGAGAGGGAAAAGAATCTTGTGCATTTATACAGAGACATCCTAACCCCGCTACAGAGCACTAAGTGCAGTGGCTCACTCTACTTGCCAGCGGAAAAGCAGCACTGGGCAGTGGAACCGTATCGACATTAGACCGCGGAATGCCGCAGACGCCGCGGTGTTCTGTTCACGAGCGCCAACTGCAGAGCTCGATAGTGTCACGCCGCTGCCTCCCTGCCCCTGACGCGCCCAAACCCCCGAGCTGTCCCAAGAGCCAGGGACCGGGGCCTGCAACAGCTTAGCCCCGATTCAAGGGAGGCGAGCGGACTCAGCCGCCCCGCTCACCATGGCGCCCGCCTCGGCCCCGCCAGCCGCCGCTGCCGTCCAGCTCGTCCCCACTCCCGGCACATATATCCGCCCGCTCGCCGCTCCCGACCAGCGCACCCCGAGGTCACGCCCGGATCCCGCCGCCAACAAGGCCCGCCAGAGCTGTCCGACCAGCTGCCTGCGCGGGCGGGGCTCCGGAGCGCTGGGACGGCACCGCGACGGACAGCCCCGGCCCCACCGCTCCACCCCCGCCGGCCCGCGACAAGCGGAGCAGGTAGAGACGCCTGCCACGGCGCACGGGCCACGGGCCCCTTGGCGACAGCCCTCTCAGGCGTCGCGTAGCCAGCCTGTTCCGGGCACGGCACCGCCGCGACCCCAACCACGTGACGCGGGAGGTCGCCCCGAGCGCGGAGTTTCTCCAACTCGCGACTCCCCGCGTGAGGCACGGCACCGCTGGAGCACCGGAGAGGAGCGGGCGGAGCGGGGAGGGGTCCGACACGGAGGCAGCGTGAACGGAGCCCGGCGGAGGAGTGGTGGGAAGCAGGAGGTGCGCATGCGCCGAGGTCACAGCGCTCTCTCCCGCGCCGGCGTTGCGCATGTGCAGTGGTGCGGACTGAGGTCGGAAGGGTGGCTGGGCCGGTACGCGGTCCTGGCCGCGGTTAGCGGTACCTAAGGGAGGCCCTCCGAGGAACGAGGCGGAATCGCTTGGCCCGGGGGAAATAGGTGTTCTCCTTGCAGAATACTCAGTACTGCGCACTTCCTGGCTCGGTCCGAAAGGGATACTCCTGGGTAGTCCGTCCCAAAACAGCCACGGGGAACAGTTGCTCAAGTTTTGTCGTAAATCGTGCGGTTTCAAATGCGTCTTTGTGGTCCTTTATGCATGAATTGGAAACAAATAGGAGCATTCTGCTTGAATAGATAAATAGTATTTCTGTAGAAAATATTTAACGTCTGTTCGTATTTTGGCAAGTTTTATCTGCCTCCTGAGAAACCTAGGAGGGTCGCAAGATGGTTTGAGCTGGAAGGATCTGTATGGATAATCTCATTCCAAGCCTGTACCATGTCAGGGACACCTTTCATTAGAGCAGGTTGTTTAGAGTCCTGTCCAGTCTGGCCTTCCAGGGATGGAGTGTCCATCCAGTTTCCCTCACCACGCTCACAGTAAGGAACTTCTCCTTAACATCTAATCTAAATCTCTCCACTTTCAGTTTAAAACTGCTTGTCCTGGTCCTGTCACTATCTGCCTGTGTAAAAATTCATTATTGCTCTTATAACGCCCTCTTTAGGTGAAGGGGCTCTAAGGTCTCCTAGGAGCTTTCTCTTCTCTGGACTGATGATTGCCAACTTTCTCAGCCTGTCTCTTTTGCACAGGTGCTCCAGTCCTGTGATCACCTTTGCAGACTTCATCTGGACTCACTCCAGGAGGTTCCTGCCTTTCTTGTGCTGAGGACCCCAGAGCTGGACACAAAACCCCAGGTGAAGGTCTCAGGAGGTCAGAACAGACCTTCTCATCCTTCAATCCTCCTCCTCCTTCCATCTGCTGACCAGGCTGGTTAGGATGCAACTTGGGACATGGTTGTCTTTCGGTGCTCCACATGCAACTGGTAGGCTCATGTCCAGCTTTTCGTCCTCCAGAACCTTGAAAGAAGGATCTCTGCAGGGCGGCTCACAGTGAATCTAAATCTTGCTTCACACACAAATCCCTAGGGAAAGCTAATGTAGTGAAGTCTCAACAACTATTAGGAAGTTACAAACTCTCTAATTCTGACATTTTAAATTCTTCCTTTGAATTATGTCGCAGCTAAAAAAACCCAAAAATAACTCAAAATCACATTCTAAAACAGTAGAACAAATAGATTGCAAAGGAAATCCTCTCTGATACTAGAGATTATACTGCCAAAGACAAGATGATTCTGAGCTATTCAAACCATTCAATTTTAGTCAACAAGTAGGTCTTTGGCCTCCAAATTTATTAATGCTAATTTGGTCACATTTATGGGAAATGTTACATGTCAAGAAAATAGCAAATTCTAAAGGCATTTGTTCTACTCCATGTGTTTCTTGTACACAGAATACTAAAGAAAATCAATAAGCTCTTTAAAAGGCAAAGTTACAACAAAAAGGTATCAGTCTTATTGCAGAGATGGTAAGAGATGAGATGCATTTGGAGAACAACTGATTTGAGGCTTGTTTACTTGTGGAGGTAAGAGTCTCAAAAGTGTTTTAAACAAAATTCTTAATCTGGAACTCTTTGGCATAAGATTTCATCACTGATACAAATTGGTGGCATTTTATGAAAAATTATCAAAATTGGAAGTGAGCAGAACTGTTTAATTAACTGAAACAAGAATTAGTCAGCTTGAACTCTAACAATCACAATTTCAGAGCAGTAGTATTTTAATTCTAGTGTTGTTTGAATTTGTATTTCACACAACAAAGACAAGGCCAAAGTTGTTCTAATCACTATGGAAAAATGTATTTTTGGATGGATGTATATGGGCTGAGTGGACCTTTGCAGCAGCGAGGTAAAGAAAACTGCCCTGTGCATTACTGTCTAACACCACTACTGGTACAAACACGACCTGACCTGTGAAGTTGCTCTCTTGAGTCCTCTTGTCTCAAAGAGTGAGTAAGTTTTAAGAAAAGCATTAAAGGAGACACATTTTTACTGCCTGTGCCAGCTGAATACAAGGCAGTCTTAAGCTGGAGGTTTATACCTCATTATTCAGAATGTATGAAAGTACATATTTTTAATACATTGGTTCACACAGCTAAGCTATGCACACAATATTGATGCATGCATGCACCTCTATAAGCGTAGAAAAGTTAATGCTCTCTAAATGTGCTGTTTCAAATGAAACACAACATAAAACAGCACAAACAAATATATCACTGCTAAAACTAATAACTCCTCATTTTATCTACTGTGTGACATTTAAGTCATTATTGCTCTGTTCAATTAATTTGAAACATGCTTTCTGATAGCACTTTTTTTCCCCCTAAAAAATCATGTTACTGAGCAAGTGCCTTCTTGCTGAGCAGTTCATTAGTGCTAAAAGGTGTGTTGTGATTTGATTTAACCACTATTAAAAGTGGATAAAACCACTTGTTAAAAGAACTTAAAAATACATGTCTCTGATGGTAGTATTTCATTTTAAAAAGCACAGAGAGGTTTTGATGCATTTTTCTTTGTATTGTGTCTTGAGGCTTCATGTACATTGTTTTAATATACAGTAAAGTATCTTACAAACAAAGTCATAACAGCATAATCAGAACATAACTATATCAGCAATGGGCTGGTACATGCTGCGGTGTCCCAGAGTGGCATTTGTGTGTAAAAAATCTTGTCCTGAGTCAACGGGCTAGAAATTGGCAAAGCATTCCAGATGTGTAATGCAAAAAAAAAGGGGAAGTTCTTTGGGATGTTGGTACTCAGTAGTAGATGATGAGTGGACTGCAATCTGCAGTGCAGTTGGGGAAAAGATCTTGTGCTTGTGTGCGGGAGCTGGACCACTGGAGGTCTTGCAGGTCAGAACCAGAATTTTAAAATTAATCTTCTGCTTCTCAGAGAAGCAGTGTAGTGGGCAGACTAACTCTGGTATGTTGGACGCTTGGAAGCAAGCTAGCAATCTGTCAGGAACATTCTTTAAATACTTGGGGATGGTGCCACAAGCCTTTATCTCAGTTCCTCAGGCATACTTAGGAAGTATATCCCAAGCACTTGTAAGTATTACAAACATATTAAACAAACGAACAAACAAAACACTGACTAGAAGAATATTCTCCATCTACAAATCAGAATATAAAGGCAGCATTTGTAAGACTCAGGACTAGGAATTCTCCAGCCCCTCTTGATGCTCTGATCACATACCTCTCATTCCTTACAAGAATCATGATTTGTACAGCTCTAAACCCCAAATAGAATGACCATGAGTGGGTGGTGATCAGGTAATTACTTATTCTAGTCCCATGCTGTCAAAGGGGAGATGAGGGTCAGGATGCAAGTTCTGCACCCCCTCCCAGTTCCTCTGACCTCAAGGTCAGTGATGAATTTTTTACCTTTCTATGCTTTCAGGGAAGAGAACAGGTGAGGCTTAGTCAGCTTTGTACAGAGGGCTGCATGCACAGAAAACCAAGCAGCCTCTCATTTTTTCTGTTGTTTCTGTCTACCTTTCAATGCATAAACAAATCATATGTGCAGTCCTTTCTTCAGAAAAATCCCCAAAAGGCTAGCACTGGGAAATCTGTCACACAGTCAGCCCTGAAGAAGTTAGCTGTTGTTGTAGTGCAAAGCACTGCACTAATAAACTGCTGTCTAATAAGTGAGAGTTAATAAAATGAAGTGGTAAACCAACATGTGAGTTATGAAGATCATCTATCACTAACGGGTGTTATCTAGTGTCCCATAGATGCTCAATATGTGTTGTTTATATCAAATAATAAAGTCTTGTGTCAGTAGCATTAACTGGAAATGGTGTTCTGTGATCATAGAATAAAAGCTATCAAGGAGTTTTGTTTACTGTACTTAGTTCTCCTTTTTTTCCTTGCTCTTCTCTGTGCTTCCTATCAGAATGGTATTTATAGGAGCAATTCTTCAATTAGTTTTAAAAAAAGCTTAAAAACATCTTGATACAGATGAAGACTTAGGGATGTTAGTGCAACAGGCCAAAGTAATCCCCATTATAAATCCATTTTTTCAACACAGGTAAATCTGGGTCAAAAATGTCCAAAAAAAATTTAGTCAAGATGTAAAGCTCAAATTAAAAAGTGCAACAGAACAATGCATCTGTCGAGTGTTTTCAAGTGTGTCTTTATATGCTTTATTGTGATTCCAACATAGCCCTGTGGTAAAAATGTTAAGAACTCTTCTATTCTTCTGTAATTTGAAGTGTGACATTCTTCTGTAATGTGAAGGCAGAGTTACCACTATATCTCTGGTATGTAAAGGAGAGATAATTTTATAAACTGGCTTTGGACAAATGACGCTGAAACAATCAGTGTTTTGATGTTAACAGGAGTTACACAGTTTTGAATGCCAGGATTCTTAAATTTTGAGACATATTGAAAAAAGCTGAATGTTTTCAATTGTGCCCTACTGTTTCTCTGAGATTAAAGGGAATAATAAATTAAAAATTGAAAAACATTTATATTTAAAAAATTTTTCTGTCAAACTCTTGCTATAGTGCTCTAAAGTGATTCTCTAAAAGCCAAAATACTGTGGGGAACAGGAAGACTAAAACATACTTAAAGTAAACATGTTTTTATATCCTTTAACATTTTAGTCTATTTTCTAGGGAATTCTGGTGGTTTTAATCATTCTGTATTTGCATGTGAGTGTGTGCATGATAATGTCATAGTTATTTCACCTGGTTACTTTAGGCCTTGTCCAGTTCCTACCTAAATCCCCTGAAATATGCTAACTTCTTACACGTCTGATGAAATTGTGAACCCTGGGGATTGTCAAGGGGTGTGTTAGTTTTGGATTGCTTGATTTTTTTGGTGAGGACGGAAAAAGCAGGAGGCAGGAGATGCTCTGGGCACCAGAGCTGAGATTCTTCTACAAGCCATGATGAGGACTAATACAACAAATTATTTCCCTGTAATTCGTAAAGTGCATGCATGGATGCAGAGACTCACTCGCTGCCTTTGAGAAAAGGTGTTCACACTGGAGCTCATAGATGCTGAAAGGCTGTATTCTAGTAGGAAACTCAGAAGATAGAGAAGGAGAACCCTTGCTTCCAAACTCATCCTTAAAAACTTAAAACAAATCATCCTTAAGAAACTACACCCCATGAACTAAAATGACACACGCCATGTAGTTCAAGAAGACTATTTTGCCCATGGGAGAGACTCACATTACAGCAGGTTGGGCAGGACTGCTACTCCTAAATAATAGAACCATGTTGGAGAAGTCCATGGGAAGGACCCTATGAAGAGACTCTTCTCTCTAGGTGAACTGAAGAAAGATTCCAGAAGTGATAAACTGACTAAAACCCCATGTTTTGTCTCCTTTCACTATCGGTGGGAAGGAAAGTAGGGCTGGGGAGGGGGGGAGACATTCTAATGGTTTGTTGTAGCTCTCTTTATCCTTTTATTATTGTAATAAATTTTTCTTTATACCTATTAAGTTTTGAGTTGATTTTGTCCTTAAAGTGTTTTCTCCTAATCCTTATCTCGCCCCACGAGCCTTTTGGGGTTTTTTTCCCCCTCCTCTGCTCAACTATAGTAGAGGAGAATGAGTGAATGTTTTTTTGTTGGTCCCTAGCTTTTAGCCAATGTCAAACCCCAACAAGGGGAGACCCTTATTATTGCTACAAGCAGGGATAGTGCTACAGTGTGAACTCTCCCCTTATTAAAATTTATGTCTAAATGCAGACAACGCATCAGCTGGCCCACATATCTTATTCAGACAGTAGCAAATCCAAGCACAAGAAAGAGATACCAAGCAGATGAGGGCTCATTAGCTCCCCTGCTAATATGAGATTTATACTCATTTGAGTTTGAGCCTCTTGTTCAGTGTTTCTGACAACTTATGCACTCTCTTTAATGCAATAATCTCTAAAGTGTTCTTCACAATTGTTATACAGGTGGAACCTGGCCGTGAAGATGTTCAGAAGTACAGAGAAAGACAACATACATATATATATGTATATACACACACACACACGTGTGTGTGTGTGTTTGTGTGTGCACGCTCGTCTATAAATATACATACATTTGAAAAAGTCTTTAGATATATGTATATCTATATACGTATATCTAATATACATATTAGATATATGTATATCTATAACACACATATCTAATGTGTGTTTGTGTATGAATATGTGAGTCTATATTCTATGAATGTTAGTACTTACAAAAAACTTGGTAAAATGGTATTGTGTCATTCTCAATTAACATTCTCAGAATAGTCCTCAATTGAGGACTTCATAGTTAGACTCCAGTGAACATTGATGAATTTAATATTTTAAAACTCAGCAACTAAGGAGACCAAAAAATACATTTGCCAAAATATATTTGTCTAACTACAGAACAAATATTGGACTTCAGGCAGAGGGACAATGTCCTTCCCTTCCCTTCCCTTCCCGGAACCTTCCCGGAACCTTCCCGGAACCTTCCCTTCCCGGAACCTTCCCTTCCCTTCCCAGAACCTTCCCGGAACCTTCCCGAAACCTTCCCTTCCCTTCCTTTCCCGGAACCTTCCCTTTCCGGAACCTTCCCTTCCCTTCCCGGAATCTTCCCTTCCCGGAACCTTCCCGGAACCTTCCCGGAACCTTCCCTTCCCGGAACCTTCCCGGAACCTTCCTGGAACCTTCCTGGAACCTTCCCTTCCCGGAACCTTCCCTTCCTGGAACCTTCCCTTCCCGGAACCTTCCCAGAACCTTCCCTTCCCGGAACCTTCCCTTCCCTTCCCTTCCTGGAACCTTCCCTTCCTTTCCCAGAACCGTCCCTTCCTGGAACTGACCCTTTTCTTTCCCTTTCCTTTTTCCTTTCCTTCTTCCTTTCCTTTCCGAACCTTTCCTTTCCGAACCTTTCCTTTCCAAACCCTTCCCCTTTCCTTTCCTCTTTCCTCTTTCTGTTTTTTCTGAGTGGATGCCTGAACAGGGGTTATTATTCTGAACCACTACAGTCATTAATTATCTGTGTCCTCTGAGTTATTAATAATAATTAGCACTTCAATGTGCTCTGCATTAAACAAAATGCCGATGAAACAAAATACTAAGCCTAATTAGTGTTGTGATTCTATTTTACATTTTAGGCCTTTTCTTTTCCTTTTTTTACTTTTTTTTTCCTTTGGAAGGGAAAAGTTTTTCCTTTTTCAGCAAGCTTTCAAACTAATTTAAACTGAATACATTCAAACTATACTACTAAAAGTTAGTCACCAACTTGCCAATATCAGCTTGATCAATTACATCTGCAGCAGCTGATGCGGAATTGAACGCTATGCATGTTAATGACTGTTGCTGACGGCATTAATTTCTTTGACAAATTGCTTTACACTCTTATTTTCAGGTTTCTGATGGCCAATTCAAATTTTAACTTTTCTTCTAAAAAAATATTACCAGGTAGGGACATCATAATACTTATTTATGAAATTACTAAATTACAATAAGCAGATTTTGGGGGGGGGGTTGACATTTTATTTTTGAGACTAAAGAATTGCATTAAATATTCATTTAATGTTGAAATATAAGCAACATTAACAAGTATCAAATCTCTTAAATATTCCACTGTGACAATGTGAACATTTAAAACATTAATCAGTTTTTTTCGATAAATATTAGCCAGAACAAAGATAATTAGGGGAGGGTTCATCCAGGAGATTTCCAGGAACACTTGTTTTAGTGTTCCTGAATGGCATACTTGCACATTACTTTGCAGGCAAATTGATCTTGTTTACAATAGTAATATTTTGTCTACATATTTGCTTTGTGCAAATACATTTCCACAAAGGGCCATAGAATGCAAGAATTATTAGATGTAATTTGTAACCACTAGACAGTCACTGCCTGAAGTGTCAAAGGGGAATACTTCTATTGCATATGGACCAATTAATTTATGGGTTTTTTCATATCAAGTACTACCTTTGTGGTCAAACAAGCTAAAAGCAAATAAAACAACAAAAGAAAAGAAAGACTCTGTGGGAAAGAATCACAGAGTAAAAGTGCAATATGACACCTACAAGATGGCTGCCTTTTCATTTTTTGTCCATGATTATAGACCAGTTTCTATAAGAAACTTAATGGGAAATGTCCACTACCAAATGTCCTAGAGGAACTACAGCTACATCCTCCTAACACTCTCGCAAAGAGTAACAAAATATATTAAACATATTAAGCTTATATACACACACAGAGAACATCACACAGGTTTGTCTGGAGGAACATCTGCACATGAGTCATCATACTGATATCAACAAGTTTAGGTGCATAAGGAGGACAGAAAGACACAGAAGAATATGAATAATATAAAAGAAATCCCTTCACAGATGAATAACATAAAAGAAATCCCTTCAATATAATAGGCAAAATTGGCATAGATTTATCCAACAGTGACACCATTTTAGCAGATGATTAATATATATATATATATATATGTACAACTAATATATATATAGTGTGTTAAAAAGATCTTTAGGGAGGCTTCTCAAATTTGCAGAGAAAATACAACTTTGTATGAGTGTATCAACTCCTCTGCTCTTGGTTTAAAAGTTATGGAAACAATATAAAGGTAATGTTCAACATTGTATTACAAACTTGCTAAAAAAGACCAAACAGTCTTACAAAACGTTAGATCAAGTCCAGCAACAATTTTGTGGACAAAATTAAGGTTTCTTAAAAACTGTAAATAGTTTGGATTTTAGTCTATTCAGCAAAAATTGGTAGGTTACAAGGTTACTCAGTGGGCTGAGATGAAGAACAAAGCAAAAGGTTCAGTTTCAATAGGAAATATAATAAAACCCCCTTTATCTAAAAGCCATCAGGGACAAGCACTCAATACAAGTTAACAAGCAGGAACTGATAAGATAACATTTATGTGAGGTCAGAAGTCAAATGCCAGTCAAAACCTTTTAGCCTCTTGGGTTATAAACAAGAATAGATAAAACACATAGATAGTTACTTATTGGATTTTAAAGGAATCTGATAATCGTGACTGAATAACTTGATGATTTATATAATTGGGACTTACAGAATAGGAACTTCATCATTAATATAAAATGCAAAGCTTCTGGTCTCTAATTCTCCTGGGTTTTTGGCTTTCTCTTCTTTTAATTCACTTTTCTCTCTCTTGTTAATCCATACAACCCAAAGCAGACAGGGAATCAAAACGATAATAATTGTCTTAAATCAGGTGCATATTTTGTCAATAAGATAATTGATCTGTGCAATCCAAGGTTTTTCTGAGCATTCAAGAGGCTAAATATTTACAGTCAGCATATATAAAAGAACAATAGTCACTCTTCCCATTGGGGTGTTAGTGCCAATGGAGTTCTGTTTTGTTGATTTTCTTTGAGTCCACTAAAATAAAAAGCAATCTCATTTCACATTAAAGGGATGTCCCTTTAAAGAAATGACAATAAGAAAAAAAATCAACCAGCATCTGATATTAAAAGAAATCTAGTTTTACATGCATAAATGTTTCATGTGGATTTACAAAAACTTTAATTATACTTCTAATACATCCAGGGAATAGTAACTTCTCCTCTATGTACTACTTCATGTAGTTAAAATCTTCAAATTCTGTATATTGCCTGTATTTTTGCCCAAAAGTAATTTTGAAGGTAATGTTAAAAAAAATACCAAATAAACTGTAATATCCACCATCCAAGAAAGAAACAAGGATTGACAGAAGGCCTTGCTAGGCCTGCTTACTGTTTCTTTAAACAGAGTTCATAATGCATTTGGCAAACACTGTGGATTTAAAATGCTTTAAAATATTTATCAGAAGAATTTTATCACTAGATTTAAATGATACCTGGAGTGCATTCACCTTTATCGACAATCTCTGTTCCAAATGTCCATTTGTTCCACAAGAGATCCCGAAGCAAAACAACAAGGACTAACTGTTTTGATTCAATGTTTAGTAAAAAAGCCAAGCAACCCTAATCACCATATTGATTGCATTGTCGATCAACAAATCTGAGCATTGCATGCCATTAAAAGCTCATTAAATTTTCTGTTCTACAATGGGAGCTTTAGCTTTTGAGCTGCATGCTTTTTGCTCCAAATTATTGCTTAATCCACACTTTTTTCACTTCCTGACTGTCCCCCTGTGCCCCCCTCCCCACATCATAGGCAGAAATTTCCGTACCTAGATACATGAAAGCAAGGTAAATAGAGCTCAGATTTTTTATTTCTTTTCTGAATTCAAGCTGTTTGGGTGTGACAAGTGATCAAGAGTGAAACTACTTTGCTAGATTCTCACTCTAAGCAGTTTAACTTCAGTGAAGCACCCCTCTTCCAAGGACAGGAATGGTAGGTGATTTAGGTATGGGAATTCTTTGAATAATTTGGTGGGTAGGGAGAGAAACACTTAAGACAGCACCATTTTGTCCTTTAAATTGGAAGTGATTGCTTAATGAGAGAGAAAAGAAAAAATTGTCAAAAACCCCCAAACCCTTTCTATTGTATTCATGTAAACACTGAACATAATAAAGAAACCCACCCTTTAGGTTACAGAGCACAAAATTTCTTGTCTGTCCCAAATATCAAGGACTGCAGTTAGGACACTTTGGTAGGGCTCAAAGGGGAGTAAAAAGTTTATCTGCCTCAGCCTTGCATACTACGGAGCACATAATCATTATTAAAATGCAAGCAAATGTCAGCCACTAAATTAAAATGCATCTCTGGATTGCTAATTGTGCTTATTGCAAATTTGGGTCATTTTGCATGAGTGACGACTCTAATGTAGGGCTGAGATTGCCATGTAGCACAGTGAATTCCTAATTCCCTGCACTAATCCTGAACTCAGTGATTGTGTCAGGTGCAGTCCTGTATGCTCTAGCAGCTGGTTCATCTGTATCAATACAAATAAGGCAACTCCTACAATCAAAGCCTCGTGAGTCTAAAGCTTGATTGCTGAGAGCAGGCTTAAGTGCTACACAGGCTCACTTTCAAATCATGCTAACTAGCGAAACAGCTGTAATGTAACCCTGGTTTCAAAGCCAGCCTTTTGCCAAAAAAGACCAAACAATGCAAGACAAGCTTAGAAAATTAATATATATATATATTTATGAACTTGAGTGAAAGTCTGCAGTGGTGATAATTAACATAATATTTGAATACTTATGAGAAATATACTTATCCCCAGCCAGTGATTCCTGGCATGCCCCACCTCTTTTCTCAAGGACAATCTTCCAGGTGTTGTGGTGTATCCACTCCTGCCACCCCCCCAGCCTGTGCATTGTCCCTGCCGCCCATCCCAAAAAGGAGCTGGTTTTGGCATGTCTCTCACTCACTCACCTCTTCCTCCTGGCTTTCAAGAAAATCCTAAGGAAACCCCTTACTGAAATCTTCCTTCTGTCTGCTCCCCAGTTTTAGGACTTTTTCTGTCTGCCTTTCCATTAAGACTATGAAGCTGGAGAAAAACGCTACCTTGAAAAAGAATAAGGCAGTGAAGGGGTTATAAAAATCCAAAGGCCACTCCTGGGGATCTGTATCAACGTATATAATACGTGAGCATATCCTATAAATATAATACACACAGTACTATAATTGCAAAACAGGAGAAAAAATAGCCTTTCCAGCAAGAACAAACCCCTTGGGCAGGGCAAAGAGGAGACCTACATCCCAAGTACCCCGCCCGGAAGCTAAAAAGTCTGTCACAGCCAACAATGGTTCCAGAAAACCAGAGTTTCAGGCAGCAGGAGCTGCACCGCTTTCCTCACTCCGGGCAGAGAGTGGCCACTTGTAATCATCGATTTGAAGGATTAATTTTTCAACATTCCACTTCATCCAGAGGATGGTAGCATGGCAGCCCAGGGCCTTTACACAAGGCTTTGAGATCACTTTTGGATGGGAAACTGAGCAAAACCAAACAACCTCTGTAAAGTATGCAAAAGGAAACACCAGACTTTCCTTTCACACTTTCCTCCACGTCTTACCCCTTCTGTTTACTCTGCTCACAAGTCTTAGGAGGCATGGGCAAGGCCAAAAGGGTGACAAGTAAATCCAACCTCAAAATCAAATCCTGCATTCCCACAGTGGCTGCAACCAGACAGCTGGTCCATGCCCACTAGTGCCTCACCCTCTCCCATCTCTATAACAGAATTAACAGATATTTTCCTAAGAGCAAATCAGAATTTGGCAAGTTGTGTGTGACAGTCGATTTGCTCACAATATCCACTCTTTCCTAGTGTTATAGAGGATAATGAGATGATTGGCTCTCACAATTAAGGGATTAATATTGTGTGACTATTAAGAAAATCTTGAGTGATGTATAGTTATGTTTATTGTAGTTTAGATGTCCTCTCTTCTCCCCATAGTTCCCTTTCCACCCACCCCCATACTGTTGCCATCAGACAGCCTGGGTTGTCTAGGATGGGTAGAAAGATGTTTCTTCTTCTTCACATATGTGCTCCTTACCTGGGACAGTTGGGAATGGAAAAGCTTGTTGCTTAGGGGGTGCGGCATGGCAACACCTGATCTCCAATCAAGTTAAAAGAAAGCAGTCTCCATTGATAAATGGCAAAGAAGAGCTGACTGACTGACTTTGGGAGAGGCCAGGGCTGTCTGATGCAACCCCCCCAGGGGTATAAAAGAATGTTGCATCCATCTTAAAGATGAGCCTAGCCACACAGTAGCCAGCCATAAGGGCAGCTTCCAGGCCTGATTTTTCTTATGTGGTCATTTTGTTGTATTTTTGTTAAGGTTTAATCAACCCTTTAGATTTTCAAAGTGAGCAGTCATTTCTCACAAAATGGGGGCTCATCTGCAAGCATCTGGAAATATCAGATTGAGGGTCACCAGATTGAAGCAGTGTTAGAGTGATGGTGAAAGTCACCATTCAGTAGAAATGGTGCTCATGTTAAGGCAAGTAGTCACAGCAGGTGGGGATGGGACGGAAACCGCTTAGCTACTCCACTTGGAGGAGCAGGGTGCACAGCGCTCAGTGCAGTGAGCTTCTGGTGCACAAGCAGCACAATAACTTCCAGAGCTCACCAACCGAGACACGTGCCTGCCTGCAGTGACTTGGTGGTGGCCGGTGCCAGCGGGGCCGCTGCTTGGGGCGGGCAAGTGGGTTTTCTCAGGATGACGTAGTGGTTCTCCTGACCCACGGGCATGGAGGAGGCCAGGGGCCAAGTCTACATAGAGTCACGTTCGTGGCCACACTTGGTAGGGCGGCTTTCATGAAATCAGGGCATTGGGCAGCTGGCAGTGCCCAGAAGTGGTGGAAAACCATGGGAAGCGGGGAGGCTGCTGGTGGCAACTATTTTGCCAACTATTTTGCTCTTGCCAAGTGCACAGAGTTTCCAAGCCAGGGACCACGTGGGCCCACATGGCCAGTGGTGTGCTGGGGGAGGTGCCTGGCACGGGGACTTTCGGTGCTGCCAACCAGTTTGAAGTTGGCTGCAGCAGGTGGGGGCGTTGGAGCCCAGAGTCACCGGTGTGGGACTGCTGGTGGTGAAGGATGTGCTCGTGGACCGGGGAAGTTTGGAGGCATAGGGCCACAGCGGCAAGAGCTACAGCCACTGAGAGCCTTTGGGCTTGGTGCTGCTGGGGATGAAGCCAGAGCCCCTGGCCCATCGGTGCAGGCTGCTCTCGTTGTGGGGGCTGTGCTCTCGTTGACCGAGAGATAGGGAGGCACAGAGCTGCAAGTGGTGAGGGGTGGCTGCTGGGTGTGGCGGGGTGTGCAGGGCACTTCATGACGAGGATTGGGGATGGGCTCAGTTGTGCAAGGACCTTGTGGACACAGAGGTCACTAGCCCAGCAGCAGTGCCACATGATGCATTCTGTGTGGAAACTCCTGAGGGTCGAAAACACCTGGTTGTGCAGGGGCTTCTCTGTGACCCATCAGTATTGGGCTGACCTGACCTGGAGCGGGGATGTGTGAAGGTGTGAGAAATGACTGCTCACTTTGAAAATTTAAAAAGGTTTTTTAAACCTTGACAACAAAAGGACAACATAAGGAAAAAGCTGCAGCACTGGGAACTGCCCCTCGTGCATACCACATGGCTAGCTCATCTTCAAGATGGATGCAACATTCTTTTATACCCCTGGGGATTGCATCAGCCAACCCTGGCCTCTCCCAAAGTCAGTCAGCTCTTCTTTGCCATTTATCAATGGAGACTGCTTTCTTTTAACTTGATTGGAGATCAGGTGTTGCCATGCCGCACCCCCTAAGCAACAAGCTTTTCCATTCCCAACTGCCCCAGGTAAGGGGCACATGTGCACGTCTTCTCTCTACCTGTCCTAGACAACCCAGGCTGCCTGATGGCAACAATATAGAGCAGGGAGGGGGGGGGAAGGGAACTTGGGGAAACAGAGGACATCTAAACTACAATAATATAACTATACATCACTCAAGATTTTCTTAATATTCACACAATATTCATCCCTTAATTGCGAGAGCCAATCATCTCATTATCCATCTATAACAAGGATCAGTACCAGCTCAATGGGGAGGGGGTGGCGACTCAAGGATACTGCTCCTGGCAGGGCTGGCCTGAGGGGACCATTCTGCGGAGACTCCCTTGCAATGTTCACCAGCATGCAACTGTGCTGCTATATGTGGATAACAATATTTGCAACTGATGGTCTTTGGTAATTTGGGGTTGAGGGAATGAGACAGGTACATGTAACCAAAATGACACATTAACTTTTGAAACATAAAAAAATAGAGTGACCCACATTTTCTGAATAATTCACAGTGAGATGTCAGAGCAGTAGCTCCATAATTTGCAGTTTTGAAGAATGTGGTATAAAGGCTTTAACCATGTCTAGTCAGAGGAAACAATGGTGCATGAGCATGTCTTTTCAGCAAGGGAGTCCCCCACCAGCAGCAACCTTCTAAATCCATTTGAGCAGATAACAGGTAACTAACTCTTCACAACATAACCTGAGAGCTGTTTGGCTAACAGCTTTCCAGGACTAGTAAACAGATTGCAAATGAAATAAATTCCTCCTCTCTAAGAAGCACCAAAAGCTGCCTTATACTCATCTCCAGAAGTCTCTTAGTGGGCTTGGTAGGCTCCTTGCAGCTTGATCCAGCCCCCAGTCTTCCTTCTGACTAGTGCAGAAATAGACACTTAGCTTTCCCTGCTTTTTATACTATCAGCTTAGCATTTCTGACTTGTCCCACAGTAAAGGCTATGTATTCCTTTTTCACTGGGGGGGAAACATGGTGGCAGACATTCATGCCATTGCAAACTCATAAAAATTAATCAAGAGCCTCCTCATGATCAGTGACTGTCCTCAAAGAGGTTACCTGAAGGTCTCTTGTTAAGCAACCTATTTTAATAAGGCTTCACATTTGTACACTACTTACCTGTCAGAGCCGTCTTATATAGGTGATGTTCATAGCAAAATCTCACCATGTTCTATTGTGTACTCACACTCCATGACTTTTCACAGGCATTACGCTTTAAAAATTGGGATATCCATTCAGTACAGGCTAAACAAACAAACCAGAGTAATTAAAAAATAGCAATATAGCTAAAAAACCCTCAACAAACAACAATCAGAAAACCAAAACCACAAATAATGAATATATGAAGATGGCCTAATGTTGAATGTCTCAGTGACACACGCTAAACACACTAGTTCTAGATAAGAATAGCATATTCCATGGTAAGAGTCATTGTTTTGGTCAACACAGGTTATTGAACTGGAGTGAAACATAAACTTGAAGCTAAATTTGAGAAGACAGCTGCCACCCAACCTCTCAGCTAGCAAAAAAAAGAAAAAAAACAAAACCAAAAAACAAAACAGCCCTGTATAAGAAAAAAGGAGAAAATACCTGCCAGAGCATAGAGATCATTTAGGTATATATTATAATCTTTAAGATTATAATCTTTATAAGTACAGACACAATCCTTATGTATTCATGGAACTATCTCTTCCAGCTGATAATTTCTACTGGTTTGAATTTATCCTACTTGTACATGAAATTTTTATTTGAAATTCAAATAAAAACAGTAAAGTGATCACATAATAACTGTAAAATGATCATAATTTTAAATGTGCCAATTCTGACCATTAAGCAATATATACTCTGAAGATAAACAAAGAGGATCAATTATTGCTATGAAGAAGCAATGTGTCAAATCAGAGCTATCAAATCAATTTTTTTTTCCATGATATCCTCATTTTCTGCTTTTCCTTGTAGCAATAAATCATGAGTATTTAAAGGAATATGGGATGGTGAAGCTGATTGTAGCATATTTACT
This sequence comes from Melozone crissalis, assembly GCF_028551555.1. Taxonomy (NCBI): domain Eukaryota; kingdom Metazoa; phylum Chordata; class Aves; order Passeriformes; family Passerellidae; genus Melozone; species Melozone crissalis. The sequence goes on from NW_026535814.1 coordinate 1,005,275, forward strand.
CAATAAATATGTACTTGGGTATTGTAATGAATTTGTTTCAAAATATTCATATCATATAAATGTTAGTTGAAGTTGACACTAATTATTGAATAGAACGTATCAAAAGGGCAGTATGTCATCTTCACTTCTCCTGTGTTGTGTAACATTTGGGCTGCTGTTTGTTCTGGTTGTATACATTTTCTTATGGAAAATTAATTTTTTAAATTTGTACCAAAATGATGATTGAATATGACAGATGAAGAAAGAAGGAGGGAGTATAACAGAGAGAGTTTAGAGACTGAGCCACCCACAAGAAATTATGATAAACTTCCCAGAGCTACTGTTCTATTTGCATCAATTAATACTATTTAGTTATTAGGTCTCTTTCGCCAGACATTAGAATGGAAGACACAAGGAAGACTGAGGTTTAAAGCTATTCCAATTTTTCAGCACAAGGGAAGAATCAGGAATATGCTGTTACTAAATGTCTTGGTTTGGAAAGACAAGAGTCTGCTAAGGGAGGCAGGAGCCTCCCCTGAAATGGAAAATATAAACCCCCTACCTCCAAATTGTTGTAAATTTGAAATTAAGTCTGTCAGGCAAAAATATGAGATCAGGAAGAACAGTTCTTTACTAGGGAAGAAAATAAAAAGATAAAATAAACTAAACAACACTGACAGAGTCAGAACTCAACCTGACACTCTGTTGGTCAGGGTGTTGGTAGCAGTCCAAGTGGAATTGTGGCTGCAGTCCTCCTGGAGTGTCAGGTGTGGTTCTGTTGGAGCAGGGATCCTATAGAAAAGGATGTTGTCTTCCTCTGAAGATCCAGTGGAAGAGGCAGCAGTTCCTCTGGGAAATCCAGTGGAGAAGCCATGCTTTTGTTCCAGAATCTCAAGAAAATATCTGGGTGGGAATGCTTGGCTCTTCCCTCTGGGCGGAGCATCTCACAATGGGACGCTATTGTTCTTATCAGTCATGCAGTGACATTCAATAGCCTGATATCAGCATATGGCTCCCCAGAGGGAGGATTGGTTGTGTAAGAGATAAGGAAAACTGCCCACTTAACAGAAGACAACTGCCATACAAATGGCAAATAGAATACAATTTGTTTGGCAAATCCAGGACACTAAAAACCCCAAAAACTTTCAGGATTTTTTTTTTAATTGCTACATGACAAAGAAGTGTTTCATAAGCATTTGTACCAACATGACTAAAAACAATTGGACTAAAAAGGTTGTGAGAGAGTACCTCAGCTCTATGTTTTCTATATGTCTAAAGATGGTATTCTGTGGGAGAAAGCCAGGGAGAAGACAAACCTGGAATGCTATGGGAGGACACCTCTGTTTAGTTAGGGTGAGAGGCTGGCACAATTCCCTATAGTTCTTTGCTCGTTAATGCTAATATGCTGTTGTCAATTGACTGCTGTTCATCCCCCAGTTCCAGAAAGTTCTGTGTTCCTGTTCCTCCATTGGTTTTCCCTGAGAGACCCCTCCCATTTTGCTCCCCCATTGGTGTATCCTGTGTCACTCCACTTTAACTCCACCCCTGACTCCCTTTCCGATTGGATAAGTTGCACCCTGTCCCCTCCTACCTCCCCACAGTTATATACCCTGGCCCCACCCGAGCTCTTCACGCCTGGTTGCCTTCAGCAGAAGTTGTGTTCCTGCTTGCTCTTTTTTCTCTTGTCACCCTCACCTCACCTGGACCTTTGGATTTTTCCTTGATAAACCCTGCTGGATCTGCTATGTGAGGAGTCCTCTCATTTTCTCTGGTGAGGCTTTGATTACACCATCTGGGCTCAGGTATCTGGTGGGTTGGGGGAGTTCTCAAAGCAGCCTGAAGTGGAGACACTTTAGGTACTGCAGGCACCCCGACAGCGCCTGCCTGGGGAAGCTACTCTGGCCACCTGCAGTATTCTCCAATTCCCTCCTGTCTTTTACAATATGGTTTTTAAATACAGCATTATTTGCCATACTTTCTAGTACTATTTCATCCCTATCTCAGGGAAAAGAATTCTGTTACACTTAAGAGACCTTAGCATAAAAACACTTATGTTCCTAAAGACGCTGTGTACAGGAGTGCGAAATGGAGGATGAGTTTACTGGCCTAAAATACAGCTTATGGGATGTGAGCAGACATTTGAAGAGGGAAGAAATAGTGCCATCTAATTTCTTCCTAATTTAGTATTGACATAATTCTGTCTGCTGCTAGAGGGTTACTGCAGCTGGAGTTCACATTCCTCATATTCTTTTACTAATCCTTTAGAATTTATATGGGTGGATTGAGAATGTTGAAATGCAAGTGTATGGATCATCAAGTTTGTTTACTTTCAGTACTATCATATTTTTCATTGTCTTTTGGGCCTTTACAAACTTATATATAACTGTTGCTACTATTAACGAAACAGTTCTAAGTTAATATCCCATTATGAATGCCTCCTTGTTTTGAGACAGTCTGAATTCAAACAATTTTTGTAGAGAACTTAGTTATAGTAGCTTTTTTCTTATTTTTCATCCTCTAAACCAAAATACCTTGAAACCAGACAAGCAAACCAAAATACCATGAAATATTACAAAATCCTTCCTAAAGGAGGAAAAAAGCCTCAGATGGTTGCAGTTAATAAATGAGTGTTTTGAAAGTCAAGAAGCTATTAAAGCATTGTCTTAACTCTTCTTTTTTTCCTACAAAGTCTGCAAAGTTATACTGCAGTAGAATTCTAAAAGAATTCTTCACTCCAGGGACAGCTTTGGTCAGAGACCTGCTATTAACCTATAGTCTTCCAAACGTCTTAGACTAAGAGTGGATGTAGAAGCACATACTTGTCTGGAAATAACACATGGAGCAAAAATTATTTGTCCTGGGCGGCTTTTGCAACTAGCAATAATTTTTGAGCATTGGATTTAAACTATTTCTCAGCTGATACACATGGTTGTATTCTTTAGGCTGTAACTGAGAAAAGACACATTCTTTTGTAAGTATTTTCATGCCAGAAAATTGCCAAACTCTTCTCTCCTAGCTTACAACACAATGATCCAATTCTCTGCTTGCTTAGCCTAGAGGAGATAGAAGATTAAGGGTGGGGAGGGGAGTTCTGGGAAGGGAAATCATGGGAAGTTCCAGGGAAGGAAGTGGTGGAAGAAAGTGGTGGAAGTGGCAGAAGGAAATGGCAGAAAGAAAGAAATGGCAGAAGGAAGGGAAGGGAGGGGGGGAGGGAAGGAGGGGGGGAGGGAGGGAGGGAGGGAGTGAGTGGCAGAAGGAAGTGGCAGAAGGGAGGGAGGGAGGGGCAGAAGGAAGGAAGGAAGTGGCGGAAGGAAGGAAGTGGCGGAAGGAAGGCAGTGGCGGAAGGCAGTGGCGGAAGGCAGTGGCGGAAGGAAGGAAGGAAGGAAGGAAGGAAGGAAGGAAGGAAGGAAGGAAGGAAGGAAGGAAGTGGCGGAAGGAAGTGGCGGAAGTGGCGGAAGTGGCGGAAGTGGCGGAAGGAAGGAAGGGAGGAAGGAAGGAAGGGAGGAAGGAAGGAAGGAAGGAAGGAAGGAAGGAAGGAAGTGGCGGAAGTAAGTAGCGGAAGGAGGGGAGGAAGGAAGGGAGGAAGTGGCGGAAGGAAGGAAGGAAGTGGCGGAAGGAAGTGGTGGAAGGAAGGAAGTGGCGGAAGGAAGGAAGTGGCGGAAGGAAGGAAGTGGCGGAAGGAAGGGGCGGAAGGAAGGGGCGGAAGGGGCGGAAGGAAGGAAGGGGCGGAAGGAAGGAAGGAAGGAAGTGGCGGAAGGAAGGAAGGAAGTGGCGGAAGGAAGGAAGGAAGTGGCGGAAGGAAGGAAGGAAGGGGCAGAAGTGGCGGAAGGAAGTGGCGGGAGGAAGTGGCGGAAAGAAGGAAGTGGCGGAAAGAAGGAAGTGGCGGAAGGAAGTGGCAGAAGGAAGGAAGGGAGGAAGTGGTGGAAGGAAGGAAGGAAGTGGCGAAAGGAAGTGGCGGAAGGAAGGAAGTGGCGGAAGGAAGGAAGTGGCGGAAGGAAGGGGCGGAAGTGGCGGAAGGAAGGGGCGGAAGGAAGGAAGGAAGGAAGGAAGGAAGGAAGGAAGGAAGGAAGGAAGGAAGGAGCTTACAGCTGCAGATATGTAGGTGATGTGAAGAAAAAAGGAAAATGGAATGTATCTCCTATCTAGCAGGGACTTTGTAGATTGAGTAAAATACCAAGTGACAAACCAATTATGTAACTGAGATAATAGGAAGAAATCATTCTGTGAAGTTTGTGAGTTGTTTTTACAGATGCTGTGTAAATAATAAACAGTGTTTAATTCACTGTTACCTCTTCAAATTTTGTTTATATAAATTTCCAAAATACATACTCTGCTTCATCTTTTGAATTTATTGAAGCAGTTTTTTCATTTATATATTTCCTCTGTTGTCAGAGAACATGGGAAAAAACCATTTTCTCATGTAAACCACAAATTTACAAGCAAAAGGAGTCCTGCCAGTGAAATGAAAATCTGCAAGCAAAAACAACATTCAAATTAATTAATTAATTCATTTCTTGGTTTTGAATACTTGGCTTTTTTCAATGGCCATTTTAACAGACAACTTGAGAATTAACAGCTAATCCTCATACTTACACTGACTCTTTGGCAATCCAAATTAGTACAAATTTATTCCAGTGTAAGGGTATTTAAACTCCACTAACTGTGTCTACAAATGTGCACATGGAGGGATGTTACTCAGACTCTAAAATTAAGAAAACAAGGTGCATAACTTCTTTATTTCCAATTATAAAATACTGAATTTATATAGCACAAGAACATATGTAAATGTAACACATGCTTTTGCTGGCATTCATGCACTTGTATAAGCTTATCATTTAGTAATACCTACATATACACGCACACAGATATGGGGGGACATAATGCAAAACATAGCAAGTAACGGTCTTCATTAAAATGGTAACTGCAGGACCCCAACTTTGTCTGTAAAGCATTACTGGAATTTCCTTCATTTGTCCTTCCAAAGTACGTTGCGTGTAGCTAAGTGGCTTTTATTTACTTGGAGATATTTATGTCACCAGTAGCACTTTACTCAACCGGAGTAAGTAACAGAAAGGAAAAAGATAATGCAGAGAATATATGATTCACATAAATGAAGAAGAGACATTTTGTTTTGAGGTTTGTTTCCTTATTTCTGGTGAGCTTTTTGGACCCAGTTACAAACCAATAGAATCCTTTTTATATATTTATGTTTTGTTTTTGTGAGGAACCAGTTCAGTTTTGTTATGCCCCAACAATGGTTGTCAGAGGCCTTTGGGGGAGGACTTGCCCATATGCCATTTCCAGGAGGCAGCTAGGAGAAGATGGAAGAAAGCTTTGTCACTGGGGAGACTTTGCCTGGCCACAAGTTCATGTCTCATATGGGACAGGCAGTCAGCAGGGGAACAGTGAAAACACTCTATCCTCCAGAGATACTCTGCAATCAATAGCAAGAGGTCTCTACCAATGCACCACAGTGGGACATTGGACTGGGCCAATGGTCTCCTGTCAGCAGGCAGATTTTGGGAGGAGCCAGGAGCATAAAAAATAACTGCATCATAAGCCCTGGGGGCTCTTTGGGGGCTGTTCTGTACTTTGCCTTTTTATTCTTTGGGGGTTTTTAAATTTGCTCTTGGAGTCCTGCCTTTTTTTGGCTCTCCTGCCCTTGCTGGCTCTTGCTCGCCCTCACGTCTGTCCTCCCTCCCTGTGTCCCTGACCAGTGTCCTGCCTGCTTTGTCTCTGCATCCCTGCCTGAGCCACCTGTGTCCAGCCTTCCCCACCTCTGAGCCTGCCCACCACTGTGATGCTCACTGCAAACCTGTCCAGGCTTCTAGATCTCCTGCCCGAGCACCCCCTCACCTTGTGTCTGGTCGCCTGTCACCGCAGGTGCTGTCCACAGGCAGCAGTGTGCACAGCCCTGCCTCGTGGACATCGACAGCACTCCTCAATGCCCGGTAATAATGCCGTCTTTTCCTCTGCCTCCCCCTCCCACTCTCCCATTTTTCTTTCTCTTGCTCGGTCTTCTCTGGCCCTCTTTCATAGGGTAACTCCTTTTCATTTTGTTTTTTTTGTTACCAATAAACAGTTCTCAGATACAACATTTGCCTCATTTGGCTTAATTTCTTTCCTGACCATCCATTATTAAAATACCTCCTTGCTGTTCTCCACATTGGAATGATACACTTTTACTTGGTGTTCAAGAAAATCCTGGGAGAGAAAATTATCTACAAACGTCCCTTATGAAAATACTTGAGTTCAGGCTGATGGATACAACTTAAGTCTGGCCCTCCAAATACGGCTTCACTTCAGCCCCAGCGTTTGTTACGCTACTGGCTTGCTGCTCATTGGTACCTTCTTATGGCGTCATGGAGTTAAATATAGAATAATTTGTTTTTTATTTGGTAAATAATCCCTGTTGACCTAATTGGTATCAAAACCTGTACGGAGTTTATTCAAAGTATCCCTGCTTCTCAACCACTGCCCTCACTTGCATGAATTATTGGTCTGTTGTCCTGTGGATTCATCAGTGACTAAAAAAATGCAATCTGAGTACAAAACTTTTTTATTCTGATTGCAAAACAAGTGGCATGTGCTCTACATGGAGGTAACCGTCAAAGGCAAAGAAAGGGTATTGTTTCAGTGCGAATTGCAATTATAAATACTGTTGATTTTCCCAAGTTTCCTTTTTCACAGAGGTCCTTGGGAGAAGAGGAAGGAGAGATGATGCCTTATCAACTCAAACCTTTCCTAGGAAGGTACATGAAGTCTAATAGTGTCAACACCCCAAAAGAGGCTTAAGCTGGGCTAACTCTGCTGCTCAAAGGCATAAGGAAGGTATAGGAGCTGGAACATCTCAGTGAAGCTCAATTTGACAAAACTGAGGAAAATCAAGGACCAGAAAGAGAAAACTGATAATTTAGAAAGAATACATTGGATAGGGTTATGGACAGCAGGAGACTGGAGTTTATTTCTCAGAGTCTGTGTTTGCTATGGTACTTCATAAATGAGGAACATTGTGCAAGTTAAAAATAACTTTCAGTTATGAAGAAAATTCATTGGCGATATGTTGCAGTGTGTTTCTTTGTTTAGCAGGTTCACTGCTTAATTTGTGGTTTTGTTCACTGTTTAATCTGTGGTTTTGTAATCCCCCTGTATTGTCTTCCCCCTGTCTTTGGAGTGGCATAGGCTCCTCATTTTGTATCTTGTGTTTCTAAAATTAGACCTATTCCCTAGTTGTTATTCAGTTCAGTTAGGTGTCAATCTTTTTGTTTGTCACCCAGCCATTCCCTACCAAGTTTTAATCCCCAACCTTTCCAGTTGTCAATCCCTCCTATCCCTGCCCTTTTTCCCCAGAATCCTCCTTGCCCCCCACCCACTGAGTGTCAATCCTCCCCCAAACCTGCCCTCTCTTCTGAAGAATTTCCTGCCTATCCTGTGTCTTTTAGAACCCTATTGGTTTGCCCAAGTTATTCCCCTCCCTAGTGCTCCCTTATTGGTTCAAGTGTAAAATATCCTGCCTTCTGCCTCTCCCTGTATTGGTTTGCTGCCCTAAACCCCTTCTCCCAAGTGATGTTATAAAAGCTCTTGTTTGCCCCAAGTCTTGTCTTGGGCAGTGGTCATGAAATAAAGCTACTCATGTTTCACCCTGAGACCTATGCTGCTGCCTTTTGTTCCGGCGCCCAACCATTGCTGGTAGCTGGGATTTGCGGAGCTTTTGAGGGGGATCTATCACACCCCTGTTGTCGTCATCTCCTGGCTGGGGCATAGTTCATGCTGTGACAGCGACAAAAAAAAAATCTCCCCCCATCTAGTATATGCAAGGATGCAGCCTCTTGTTCAGGATGTTCCACAGCCTCAAGATGCTGATAAAATGTTAAAATACACTTGCCAGTACTTAGGCTATTTCCTAAGTATCTGCTATTGACCTTGGCTAGAGATAGGATAATAGGCTAGATGGACCTTGGATTTGATTCACGAAAATCTGTTGTCATGTTCTTAAGGCACAGAGGGAATTCATTTATCACCATGGACATAAATGGTGTCTGGAAATCGTTCTGTAAATACAATAGTATTGAGGCAGATAACAAAGGGAAGTGTTGTTTTACTGCTCAGGGGATTAAAGGATATGCTAACAACACTCCAGCAAAAGAGTTTAATTTGTTTTTCAGTCATTACTTGACTGAAATTAGTTTTTGTGGTTTTCTGTAGAAAAAGAGCAAGTTAGGGAAGATTTAGGTTAATTTACCTCTCCTGTGAAAACAGGCTGAGCAGGTTGTGGTTATTCAGCTTGGAAAAGGCTTTCAGGAGAGCTTTGAACCCCTTCCAGTACCTAAGGGGGCTACAAGAGGGATAGAGAGGGAGTTTTGACAAGGATGTAGAGTGATAGGACAAGGAGAAATGGCATCAAACTGATTTGGATTGGATATTGAGAATAAATTATTTAGTCTGAGGGTGGTGAGGCACTGGAACAGTTTGGCCAGAAAAGCTGTCCCATCCATGGAAGTGTTCAAGGCCAGTCTGAACAGGAATTTGTGCAATCTGGTCTAGTGGAAGACATCCCTGTCCAGGGCAGGGGGGTTGACACTAGATTATTATTAAGGTCTGTTCCAGCCCAAACAATTCTATGACTCTACTTGTTTTTAAAGTCACCAAAATTGAGGAATTTTACCTTTACGGTACTAGGCAGTTGGCTGAAACAATTTATTTGTGATCTTGGAGGAGTCAAGGAACAACAGGCATTGATGACTCCTGTACAGTTCAAATATCAATATTTGCCAGTTCTCTAACAAATCTTCAAAGCAGAGTAGATGCTGTGATCTTATTGCAGGATCCAGCAGGACATGAAATTGATTTACAAGGGAGATCTTAAGTTTTCAAAACTAAAACAGAAATGTGGGGGGAGGGAAAGTGGAAATCACAGAAGTCGCTGTTTGATTGTCCTCTTTACAGTTTGTTCATGTTTCTACTTTCTTCCCTATAATGAATTTGCCTCCCCCCATTACTCATCCTAGTGAACCTCTGTGTTGAGTTCAAGGTATAACATCCATGCAGGACTGTGAGAGGTGTAGAAAAAACAGAGCTTATATTTTTTTATCACCATGGTGGCAAATGTAGCAGACTCTCGAGAAACAATTAAAGAATTGTATACATTTGAGATTATTAAAGTTGTGATCCATAATAATGAATTAGCATCTCTTTTTTACTTAGGATCTCTAAATGATACCTATTGAGATTGACAAAGAGGTTGCACAAAACCAAACTTATTCCAGCAGCACAGTCAATTCCAATATCTTCCAATTTTTTGCTCTTTCAATAATAATAATATTGCCCAAGAGTGAATTCTATATGTTGCATGCTGAGGTTTAGGAGCTGATAAACATTGAACAATGGTAAACACTGGAGTCCACACATTGACATGCAAAGCCATTTATGACAGCTTTCTTCTTTTAAATAAAATGAACATGGAAACAGTGTATAAGTAAACTCTTCTGTGTTACTGTAAGAAAGCAAAAGTGTAAGGAACCAAATGGTGGGAGACATGGTTAAATTGCAGCTCTCTGCTGTTTAAACATGACATTGTCATCAGTCTTAAGACTGACTACAATTTTTTTAATATGGAAAAGCAGATTCAAGTCTTATGTTATTTATGTTTAGGTTGAAAGAAGCACCATTTTTATCAGCATTTTACTATGCCTATTGCACAGGAACATTTCCATGATATTAGATAATTTAGTGTCAGATTAATTTGTAATTCCAAATGGAATAGTGATGTTTGATCTGAATGCAACTATGACAATCACTGCTAAATCTGTGTTGGATTATATTTTCCTGCATGATCTATGCAATCAATTCTCCAAATGTACTCTTCAAAGAGTACATCCAGAATGTCTCATCATTAAACATCTTAGTGCTTGTTCTATTTCCCACTTCAAACTGCTGCATTTTGTTGTGAAATGGTCTCATGTAGGAGTGGAATTCTATTAACTCTTCAACCTGATGGTATGGAGATGAAAAGGCCAGTGAAAAGGGAAACATAAAAATGTACAGCTGTGGACTGGCTCATATGGTGGAATGTAATTGAACAGAAGTTCTCTGACTAAGTGATTGCATATTGGTTGCTATTGCTGACATAGCTTTCACCCTCCTAGGGTGTTCCAGGTCCATATGCATCTCTTTTTGCTTTCTGTTAAGTAAAGCGGGACTAATTTTGTCTTCAAGTATGTGATACATCCAGTGGTCAAATTTTATGGTTTTTTCCTTTTTACTTTCTATTGTGCTATATTCATTACATATATGAAACCAGATTTACATACTCTATTAATTATTAACAAGCAAGTAGGGCTAAATGAGTTCCCATGTACAATGCTCTTAAGAGACTATGTGTCACAGGCGCACTCCATCTCTTGATTTTGTCTCTTCCAGAGTGGAAATGAGACTCAGCAGCCCTTTAGCCAGCACAGGTGATTCCTTGTTCAGTGCTGTGTTGGCATTATTGCAAGTGTTTAGAGGTCAGGGAAGAGATTCTGAATTAATGCAGAGTAGGATAGTTGTCCATGGGCAGATTTTCCACTTTTCTGTGTGGTTACCTGGAATTTGTCTGATATCAACACTGCATTGCAGGGAAACGTAGCTGTACCTGCAGCTAAATGCACCAACTGATAACCCCACTCTATTAATTTAGGCAAAGAAACACTGAAAATCTAAGCTGCTTTGCTACACTCTGAAATGATCACTGAGCAGTTCAGCTCTGCCCTGGTTGTGAAGAAGCAATGCCACAGATATCTTGGATTGAACTATTGCCATCATGCAGATTTAAGCTCTCTTACTCTATGAAGTAAATTCCCAGCTCTCAAAGATGAACATAATATGGTTGCATTGAGAACCATTCAGGAATGGAAGGTGGAACTTCTTTTGTTCCTGAGTGACTGATTATAAGAGGCCTCTGGGGAGCGTGGCAGCACAGAGCTTGGTGAGCAGGAACGGACAAACAGGGTCATGGTCACGGCAGGTTGCGTGGCAGTTTGCACAGGCAGGGCAAGCAGGTAGTGTTGCAGATCATCTTGCTAGTTAGGTGTGCTGTGTGTTGTTTGAGGTGTTTCTGTTGGCTGCTTGATTTTGGGCTTTCTCCTAGTAATGGTTTTAACGCAGTCAAAAACTGTGGCTGGTACAAGCGTTTGCGACTAAGCCCTCCAAAAAGGATGTGTCTGTACAGACCCATTCCTTCCTGGAGTGTTTGAGCTTATCCATGGTTTCAGGGGGTGTTGTGGGGGAGGCTTACCTATGGTGTGAACAGGTGAACAAGCTCCTTTCACTGGTAGCCGAGCTTAGGGAGGAAGTTGAAAGATTAACGTGTATCAGGGAAAGGGAAATAGACTGGTGGAGTTCAGCCCTTACATCTTTAAGGGAGGCCCACCAAGAGTCAGAGGACTCATATGCCTCTCACTCTCAGGCAATAGAAGGGCACCCGGTAGATGAAGGGGAGCAGAAATGGGTCCCTGCTTGGGCAGGTAAAAATTCCTCCCAACCCCCATTCCCTAGCCAGGTGCCACTTCAGAATACGTATGAGGCACTGGATCTAGAGAGCTAGCCAGAAGATGTAGAAGAAAATGATCTGCCCAGTGAGTCTCCCAGTTGTGACTCATCTGTAAGACGGATCACCACCTCTAACATCAAGAAGAAAAGAAGGGTAATCAAAAAGAGGGGAACAGAGCGCCCCATATGTGGACCGGACCCACCCCACAGAAAGGTCTGCTGCCCTCCTGGGGTCTGGGTATGGGATATCACTGAGGCACTTTCTAGGCTGATTCAGCCCTCTGGTTATTACCTGCTGCTGATACTACAGACATGGCCGGGATGAGATTGAAAAGAGGAGTATCAAGGCAATTAAAAGGGACTTTAGGGCATTGAGTCAAGTGGTCAATAGGATAGGGGCACAGGTAGTGTTCTGCTCAGTCCCTGTGGTGGCAGAGAAAAATTATGAAAGAAATAGGAGAACTCACATCATTAACAAGTGGTTTAAGGGTTGGTGTCATCGGCAAAATTTTGGATCCTTTGATCGTGGGGCAACTTTTATGGCACCTGCTATACTGGAACCAGATGGGATACATCTCTCTGTTAAGGGCAGAAGGTTTTTAGGTCATGAACTGGCAGACATTGTTAAGAGGGCTTTAAAATATATTCGAAGGGGGAAGGGGATGCATTTGGGCTGTCAGGAAGCAGGCCCAAGGGTGTTAAGCCTGAGTTAGGAGAGAAATCAGTAGCCCAGCTGAGGTGCATGTACCTAATGCACGCAGCATGGGTAACAAACAAGAAGAACTAGAGGCCATGGTGCAAGAGCAGAGCTATGATGTAGTCTCCATCACAGAAACATGGTGGGATGACTCACATAGTTGGAGGACTGCACTGGGTGACTGCAAGCTCTTCAGAAGAGACAGGGAAGGGAGAAGAGGTGGAGGGGTGGTCTTTTATATTGAGGAGACTTTTGATGCTGTAAGTATTGAAACTTACGGAGTTGAATGCCTATGGGTAAGAATTAAGGATTAAGGGGAAGGCCAACAAGGCTGATATCCTACTGAGAGTCTGTTATCATTCACCCAACCAGGAAGAAGAGGTGGACAACTTGTTCTACAAGCAACAAGATACTGTTTCCTGATCATCAGCCCTTATTTTCATAGGTGACTTTAATGTACCAGACATCTGCTGGGAACTTAATACAGCAGAAAAGAGGCAGTCTAGGAAATTTTTAGGGTGTATGGAGGACAACTATTTGTTGCAGCTGGTGGGTGAGCCCACGAGGGGAGGGACTATGTTAGACATGCTGTTTTCAAATAGAGATGGGCAAGTGGGAGATAGAGTGATTGGAGGCCGCTTGGGGCAGAGTGATCATGAAATTATAGAGTTCTTGATATTTGGTGAAATGAGGAGGAATACTAATAAGACTTTTACACTGGACTCCCAGAGGGCAGACTTTGGCCTGTCTAGGAGACTTATTCAGAGAGCTCCTTGGGATGCAGCCCTTAAAAACAAAGGAGCTCAGGAAAGGTGGGCAAGCTTCAAAACAGAGATCTTCAGGGCACAGGAACAGACTGTCCCTGTGTGTCAAAAGATGAGTTGATGAGGTAAACGCCCAGCTTTGATAGGCCAGGAGGTTTTGAAGGAACTTAAGAATAAAAGGAGGATGTATCACCTTTGGAAGGAGGGTCAGGTCTCTCAGGAAGTATTTAGGGAGGCTGCTAGGGCATGTAGGAAAAAAATTAGGGTGGCCAAAGCTCAGTTTGAACTTAAAATGGTGATTTCTGTAAAGGATAATAAAAAATGCTTTTACAAATATATTAATAGTAAGAGGAAGGGTAAGACCAACCTTTGTTCTTTATTGGATGAGGGAGGGAACTTAGTAACTGCAGATGAGGAGAAGACAGAAGTGCTTAACACCTTCTTTGCTTCAGTCTTTAGTGGGAAGATGGCTTGTTCTCAGGACAACTGTCCTCTTGGGTTGGCTGATGGTGCCAGAGAACAGAATGGTACCCCCATTATCCAAGAAGAGGCAGTCAGAGAACTTCTGAGATGCTTGCATATTCATAAATATATGGGACCAGATGGGATCCATCCCAGAGTGACGAGAGAACAGGCAGATGAGCTTGCAAAGCCACTCTCCAACATTTACCAACAGTCTTGGCTCATTGGTGAGGTTCCAGATGACTGGAAGCTGGCCAATGTGAACACCCATTCACAAAAAGGGTGGGAAGGAGGATCCTAGTAATTATAGACCAGTAAGCCTGACCTCAGTACCTGGCAAGATAATGGAGCAATTTACAGTGAGTGTCATTATGCAGTATCTAGAGGATGGCCAGGGTATTAGACCAAGTCAGCATAGGTTTAGGAAGGGTAGGTGGTGTTTGACCAACCTGGTCTCCTTTTATGACCAGGTGACACGCCTGGTGGATGCAGGATGCAGGAAAGGCTGTCTGTTTGGACTTCAGCAAAGCTTTTGACACTGTCTCCCACAGCAGACTCCTGGTAAAGCTGGCAACCCACGGCTTGGACAGGAGCACTCTTTGCTGGGTAAGGAACTGGCTGGATGGCTGAGCTCAGAGAGTGGGGGTGAATGGTGCTGCATCCAGCTGGGGCCTGTCACCAGTGGTGTCCCTCAGGGATCTGTACTGGGGCCAGTTCTATTCAATGTTTTTATTGATGACATGGATGATGGTATTGAGTGTTTTATTAGTAAATTTGCAGATGACAATAAGCTGGGTGCATGTGTCGATCTGTTGGAAGGTAGGATGGCTCTGCAGAGAGACCAGGAACACTTGGATAGATGGGCTGAGTCTAACAAGGTGAAGTTCAATAAGTCCAAGTGCCAAGTCCTGCATTTTGGCCACAATAACCCCCTGCAGTGTTATAGGCTGGGGAGGGTGTGTCTGGGCAGTGGCCAGGCAGAAAGGGACCTGGGGGTGCTGGGTGACAGCTGGCTGGACATGAGCCAGCAGGTGCCCTGGGGGCCAAGAAGGCCAAAGGCATCCCGGCCTGTATCAGGAACAGTGTGGCCAGCAGGAGCAGGGAGGTCATTCTCCCACTGAACTCGGCACTGGTGAGGCCCACAGCTTAAGTTCTGTGTCCAGTTCTGGGCCCTCAGTTTAGAAAGGACATTGAGACACTTGAGCACATCCAGAAGAGGTTGGTGAGGGGCTTGGAACACAAGCCCTAAGAGGATCAGCTGAGGGAGCTGGGCTTGTTTAGCCTGGGGAAAAGGAGAATCAGAGGCAGCCTTATCACTCTCCACAACTTCCTGAAGGGTAGTTGTAGTCAGGTGGGGGTTGGTCTCTTTCTCCAGGCAGCAACTGACAGAACCAGAGGTCACAGTCTCAAGCTGCATCAAGGGAAATATAGCTTAGATATTAGGAAAAAGTTTTCCATGCAAAGGGTGATAAAGTACTGGAATGGTCTTCCTGGGGAGGTGGTGGAGTCACCATCCCTGGAGGTGTTTAAAAAAAGCCTAGATGTGGCACTTGATGGCGTGGTTTAGTTGAGGTGTTAGGGGATAGGTTGGACTCAATGATCTTGAAGGTCTCTTCCAACCTTGTGATTCTGTGATTCTGTGGTCATATATCATGTGAGTCTAAATGTTTAAAAAAATAGTATTGAAAATGAAACAGTGCTATGATAGTTTAACTTTTCTGTTGCTATAGGATGGTGCTGCACAGACTCTTAGGCTTTAACCATCAGCATAATACCCAGATGAAAAGTGATCAAGGTCAAAAAGAGAAGCCTAAGAGGTTTAGAAATGGGAAGTTAAAAAAATTTAAATATTTTAACCAGATATCCAACCAAAGAGATGTGTTTAAGCAACATGAACTCTATTTTATTAGAAAATTTGGAAAAACATACACATTACGTACATCAAAAGTTAAGTTGTGTTGGTGGAAAAAGTGTTCTGAGCAGACAGAACACAAAAGAACACAAAAGTATTCTGAGTAGACATGAAAAATGATCAGGAGCTGTGTTACACACACACAAGACCAATCTCAAAACTCCATTTTATAATCATTTCAAGCAATATCAACAAAGATTTTGTCTGCAAAGGATCTACAGGATTTCTAAAAGACTAAACTTGTTCTGGATACGGAGTAGATGGGGTCAACTGATTAAGAGATTAAAAGATGGTTTATTGCAAAATCAGACTCATGGAAGGGTGAGACCTCTAGGTGGTTACATCCACACACACCATCACATCAGAAGCCATTCTAATTCTAGTTGCAGTGTCTTTTATGAATTTCTTATCCTATCAGCTACTTCCACAGAGCTCGCTAGCACCTTCATAAACCAATCATCAATTGCTATGTATTATATGATTTTTCCGCAATGCAGCTCTTTTTATCCACTCATATAATTCTACAGAAACTTATTGCTGCATCTTCTACTTTTTAATAACGCTTTAACAAGTTCTATTGCTAGACTTTAAAATTTTCTACTATCTTGCTTTACATATTTATTCACTTACATGAGGCATATTTCTACTTGCTTAAAACATATTCCTGCTTAAACTACAAATCTTTATTCTTACTTCATGTCTGTTTCACTTTTATTCTTACTTCATGTCTGTTTCACTTTTCTATTCTAAAGCTTCAAGCCTTCTCCAAAGTCTTAGGTCAAACATTGTATCCATCTCTATATCTGAGCTTGTGTGTTTGAGACCTTGGGAGGCTTCTGTGCTTGTATTTCCCATCTAAACTCTATAAGATGAATGCAAAAAAGTAATAAAAGTAGAAGAGAGTTGAAAATGATTTAAGGTTCTTTTCACTGGATATTACTTTAATATACTGCTGAGCACATGGAACAGTGAAAAAGCAAAACATTTTGGGAAAGCAGTAGTTCAATAGGGAATATGAAGATAGATCATTCTCTAAGAAACTTTGAAAGAATGAAATATACATAACCACATTTCATAGAAACAAACCGGTTTTTAAGTTTAAGATATAATTTTTAAATTTTACAAAATAGACAAAATCATACCCTAGGTACTAATCAGAGCTTTTCCCTGATGGTTTCCATTGGAAAATTTTGACAGACCGTAAACAACCTATTTCTGAATGATATATGTTTAAATGAAAAGAATGTAATTAACTTATTTGTCTATTAGATTCCATGGTGATGAAAGCAAGCAAGAAAGTGAGAAGAAATCTAATAGAAGAACTGCATTTCTACTATATGTTGCAATAGGTAAAATAATAAAAAGACACTGAGAGTCAGACTTTTATATTCTGGTGGTTCCTTCTCTTAAGGATTTTTGATATGCCACATGCTGTCCAAAAGCAGAATTGTCCTGTCCCCAAAACAGTGCAAACTGCACATTTCACTCTACAGTTTTCCCACAATTATTGCCTTCAGAATATTCTACAATGTGGGTAAAGACCTAGTTTTCTTTTTGTTGCTAGCATATGTTGTTTCCAAGGTATCCAGAATTACAGATTAATTTCTCAGTAACTAGTAATCCATCTTGGTAGCAGCCACAGGGCCTGCAACGCCTCCCTGGCGATCATTGCCTAAGATAAGAAATGTTGAGTCAGAATGACTGGACCAAAAGACCCCTCTTCTGCCTCAGACCCTTGTTATCTCTCTGTAAAACCATAGGTCATATTTACCTTGACCTTTACTATTGGACTGTTTTCCAAAACTTTCATACCCTATATAAACCCCTACCTCTGCCCAGTTCAGCAGAAATGCTGTCACTGGCACCCTTTCTATAGGCTGCCAATAAAGACACCTCTGTAGAGAGAGACCTCACACAACTCTTCCCCTCTCTCATTCCTGCATCTACCAAGGCACTTAGCAAGCAAAGAGCTGAAATCACTAAAGAGCTGAATTCACCAAAGAGCTGACCTCACTTAAAGAGCTAAGCTGCTTGCTAAGGTTGCCTGCAGCTGGGAGACTGCCTAGGGCACCTGGACTGGTTTTGCTTAGCGGTACTTTGCCATCTGGGGCACCTACGGCAGCTAGGGTCAGACAGACCCCAGAACCCAGCCATAATACATCTTAAATACTTTTATGGAACACAGCTAAAATACATCATCTGCAAAACAAAATAAAACAAACAAAACCCCACCCAAGTTGGCATTAACTCTTTATTTCAAGATAAATAACATAAGCTACTTCTCCTCAGACAAGTCAAACAAAATAGTCCATGAATATATTGTTACCTTTCTCCATTCACTTTTGCACTTCAGATATTAAGAGAAGCAAAGGAAGAAGAATTGAGTTTAAGATGTGTAAAATGTTATCTAATGATTGTGATAATCTCATTTTTTTAATACACAGTCACGTATAAATACTTTTTAAAAGGTGCAAAAATGTGGGTGGAACTATGTTTTCATTCTTTTTTTTTTTTTATACAAAACTCTGACCGTAGCACTATCCATCCAATGCTGCAGTTAATTTTTTACTCAGAAATCAATTTAATTCAAATATATTTCAGAATTGGAAGTATCTACATGAAATTATACAGTAATAATTATGCAGTCAATACCCTCTTTCACTGCAATTGTAGAATATTATGCAACCTTCAGAACAGATCAACTACATCGAATTGGATACTTAGCATCTCTGTAGCAGAAGGTAGCGAGTGCTCAGTTCTGCAGACAGCACACCTCATAGCCCTAGGGGGGTATTTCTTTCTGAGAATTCTCCATGAAGCAGGGATACATCATAAGTAGTGGAATCTTCTTAATGATGTATCTGTTACAGCCTTCTGAAAGTTTAGAGGGATAACTGTGATTATCTTCAAGTCCAGTTAAAACTGAATTCTTCTTGTAATTGCTTTGAGAGTATTCTGCCTTCCTAACACAGGACCAGCCCTTCCTAACTGCCCACCATTATATATCATACCCATCAACCCAGGAGGAGAAAGAGGCAAGGAGAACATTCCTCTAATCCAGAGAGTGAAAGAGAAATCAGAACCTATTATCTCTTGATCCTCCATTATTTCACACCATGCTGATAGTCCTGTGATTTACTTTTATAACTTTTCATAAAACATTTAACAGGATTTTAATGGAAAATCTTCTGCCTACCTCACATAGAAATGATGCAGGTTTATACCATTGTTAGCATCTCGTGCTTTTTTGCTTTAGGAGGGAAAGAAAATAAAATGCATGGCCCCACATGGGATGCCGTTCTGAGTAGCTTTACATGTCTCCAGTGAAGAACAGCGAACTGGTAGACAGCATAGGATTTGTCCTAGAATTGTCTAGCTGGTCTCACTTAGATAGCAGAATGTATTTCTTCTTTATATATTGTCCCACTGCACCTTTAGCAAAAAAAAAACCTTGAAAAGAGAATTGAACCAAATTTTTAAAAGTTCATCTTCATGCCAGGAGCCCCAAGCTATGTGTGTGTTTTATCTGAAGGGAAAAACCAACTAAGTTGGGTTTGTGAAAATGTCAGTGAAACCAGCCTGGCCTCCTCTCTCACTGCAAAACAGAACTAGCTAAGACCCAATTGCTTTTAAATTTAATTCTATGGCAAATTGACAAGAGTTTTGACTTTCTAACATTGGTCTTGAAAATAATAGTTCCAATTCTCATACAAAGATTTACGCCTATACATACATATAAGCATATTTTTATCACACTATGGAAAGTAAGCATTTACTTCCCTGCAATTATTAGCAATTGCATGTTGTATCTTAATTTATACATTATATAAAGATTAATTATGTTCATGTAAAGTGATGATGATGATGATGATGAAGATGATGGTGGTAAGATAAAGGAGCAGGTGTGTGAAAATAAATGCCTGCTCTTTTAATTTATGTATCAGATAAGTTAAATTGAAGCTCTGTTATCTTGAGGGGATAATTTTATTATCAATTGTGACTCAATATACATAATTCTTTACAATTTATTCTATGTTTGAAGATAAATTATATCACAGTCAAATGTTCTTCACAATATTGATACTATAGAATACTGATGTCATCCCTTTATAGGTAACCAATTGATAACACGTTAGGTTAAAATGCCTTTTAAAATGAGAAAATGAGGGAACATAAAATTTGGTGGGTCTCATCAAGCCTTGTAGGTACTCACTCTTAACAGAGTCTACTCTGTTGCAGTACAGTAGACTTTAATATTTTAATACTTAAAGAAGGCTTAAAAGAAATGTGTGGACAGGCTTTTTTGTGGGGCCTGTAGTGATAGAATGGGGAAATGGTTCTAAGCTATAAAAAGATTTGGTTTGGACTGGACATAATGAAGACTTTTTGTATGAAGTGGGTTGCGACCGTGTTCACAGGGGTCTTAGGATGAAGGAAGAGATGAGGATTTGGCTCCATGTTTCAGAAGGCTTGATTTATTATATTATGATATATATTATATTAAAACTATACTAAAAGAATAGAAGAAAAGATTTCATCAGAAGGCTAGCTAAGAACAGAAAAAGAAAGAATGATAACAAAGGCTTGTGGCTTGGACTCTCTGTCTGATCCAGCTGGGCTGTGATTGGCTGTTAATTAGAAATAACCAACATAGGCCAATCAAAGATGCACCTGTTGCATTCCACAGCAGCAGACAACCATTGTTTACATTTTGTTCCTGAGGCCTCGCAGCTTCTCAGGAGGAAAAAATCCTAAGGAAAGGATTTTTCATAAAACATGTCTGTGTCATATCACCCTTTTTATTTTAGTTAAATTAAAATTGTTTGTCATTTTCTCTGCGGGGCTCATGCAAAAGAAAGAACAAACGCTTGACAGGTTATATGTTGCCAGTCAAAACCTCAGTCAATGGCTGATGTGGAATGATCAGGGAAATAATTCACCCATAGAACATAAAATTCTATAATATGCTAAAACAATCTTACAATGTAAGAAATGCAAAAAACAATGCAAAGAAAGTTCATTGCTTTAAGTCCGAACAGCTGAGTTTCAGAAAAAGTCCATGGACTGAAGATGTTCCTCTTTGACATCTCTGGAAGTCCCTTTTGGTCCTGAAACAGGCTTGCAGAATCCTGAAACAAAGAACCGCTAAAGAAAATTATCAACAGTTATCAAAATTCCATTGATAGTCATCAAACAATTTTGAGAACATTTCTGGAATGTCTTGGCCACAGCCCTTTATTGAACCACTTGGGCTGAGACTAATTTTTGGCTCTTCGATGCTTTTGAGCTGTTACTACCTCTTTCAACTCTTTTTTTTTTTTTTTTGAAAGAGCAGCAGCAGCAGAGAGGAGCCTGAGAGGCCCTGAGGGGCCCTGGCCCACGTGGAAGAATGGTGGCCCAGGTCCTGACGGGGAAAGCAAAGCCCCCAAACCCAACAGGAGGCCGGGTGGTGGTCCAGGCCCAGGGAACCGCGCCAAATGGCCCAGACCCGGCCCGTGACGCGGGCTCTTTGGTCTTACAACCCAGCACCCTGCTGCCAATGCCAGGGCAGCACCAATGACCAAACGCTTCCCTCTCCCTGGACTACCGGTACAGTCCGGCACCTGGAGAAGAGAAGCTTTCCCAAGGACCACCACCCTGGTCCGGGGGGTGTTTCGTCCCCACACCAAGCGAGCAACGGTCGCTTTCCGCTGTTTCACTTGCCTCTGCAATGCAAATGCAAAAGGTGTTCCGGCTTCCTGCCGCTTGGTACCACCCCAACTGCCTCTGGGCTGGGGACCAGAGGCAGAATTTTTGGAAGCCACCTCCCCCATGCCACTGGAGTGCACAAGGGACGGCAGGGAGCTTTGCAACCCCTAAGGGGGAACCACCAACCAAACGCGAACCGGCCCACGAAAAACACTGAGTTTGTAAGCAGGCAGCCGAGCTGCGCTCACAATCAGCTGCCAAGCGGCTCGGGACGGTTCGAACTCGAACTAGCCGCCGGTTCCAGGGCAGCTTCTGACGCAGACGCTGACGTGATGGATGGGGTCCCTGAAGGCAGCAGGACTGCTGGAGGCTCCGGTGGGGGCAGCAGGGCTGGAGGGAGTGCATCCCCCACTGGGCCAGAGGCAGCAGCCGTGTCTTCTCCGGGTTCTGGAAGCTGCAGCACATGCACAGACAACAAAACCGGCAGAGCTGACACAGGAGATGGCAGGACAGCCAGGGGAGGTGGCAAGGCCGTGGAGTCAGCCCCTGGGGCATACGCAGGCGGCGCAGCCTCGGACACACACTGCCGTTGATTGCCATTGTCGTTGAGTGTGTTTCCTAGCAACACAGGCGAAGCTGTGGGAAGCGATGCTTCTGCAATTGGAATGCCAACAAACTCTGCTGGACGCAGCGGGGCTGGCGGGGCCCAGGGACCGGTGCTGCCCATAGCACTAGGCGGGATGGGACCCGCGGGGCTGGGCGGGGCCCGCGGGGCTGGGCGGGGCCTGCGGGGCTGGGCAGGGCAGCACAGCCCACTCAGATAACCCCTGAGGGCAACAAGGGGAGAAAAAATGGCTCCGTTTGAGCATGCTCCAAAGGCGCAGAAAAAAACTCCCTCGCTGTGGGCAAAGCCTCGCCTGCCCGCTGTGATTCAGGGGGGCTGGGAACCAGCAGCTCATGTACCTGGACAGGGTCCTCTCCTGCCGGGCCCAGTGGGAGGGGAGCTTCACCTCTGTAGTCGGCAATCCACTGAAATGAGGCTGCTTTCGGTTTCAAAACTGGGATGAGAGCTCTGAATGATGGATAAATCCGAGGGTATCCAAAACCCTGACACCGAGCCTCTATAATAATGAATTCCATGCATTCCAATACGTACGAATCAAGGGCATAGAGCACATTCATGAAAAATCCATGGAACTTCGCCCATTGGCAAAACTCATTGAAATGTCTCTTCACCATAGGAACTCTGTTCTCATGACGCCATTTTTGCTAGAGGGCAATAAGTTTCTCCTCTGAGGGGGAGTGACCTCTGCCTCTGTAGGCACCCTCAGTGACCTCAGTGACCTCTGAGGGGGAGTCACCTCTGCCTCTGTAGGCATCCTCTCCCACATTCTGCGAAGGACAGCATTGTCAGGAAGGGAAGAGTTAACAGTACCTTGTGACAGTGTCCTCTAGGCTTTAGCAGGCTGCTCTGTGCTGCTGCCGGACATCTTGTCTGGGAGACTTTTCAAAAGGTTCTCTCTGTGGTCACCCTTGGCTGTGAACTCTGTCCAAATTCAGGATCTTCAGCTCCTGGCTAGAATCCACTTCTGTGGTCACTTGTGAGGTGACCATCAATGCCACACACTTGGGGTTTACCCAGGGTAGCAAATGCTCCTCTGGGGTCTCACCAAGTGAGGAATTCTTCAGTCACTCAGGGTCACCATCTGTGACGGTGTTCACAGGGGTCTTAGGATGAGGGAAGAGATGAGGATTTGACTCCATGTTTCAGAAGGCTTGATTTATTATATTCTGATATATATTATATTACTACTATAATAAAAGAAGAAAGGATTTCAGCAGAAGGCTAGCTAAGAATAGAAAAAGAAAGAATGATAACAAAGGCTTGTGGCTCGGACTCTCTGTCTGAGCCAGCTGGGCTGTGATTGGCTGTTAATTAGAAATAACCAACATAGGCCAATCAAAGATGCACCTGTTGCATTCCACAGCAGCAGACAACCATTGTTTACATTTTGTTCCTGAGGCCTCGCAGCTTCTCAGGAGGAAAAAATCCTAAGGAAAGGATTTTTCATGAAAGATGTCTCACAGTGGGTGGTGAAGCCCTGGCACAGATTGCCAAGAGAGCTGCTAGGTGGATATTTCCCTGGAAATATTCAAGGTCAGTTTGGGTAGAGTTTTGAGCTACCCAATCGACTTGAAGATGTCCCTCCTCATTTCAGAGGACTTGTACCAGATAATGTTTAATAGTTCATTCCAAAACATTCTATGGTCTGCAGCCCCTGGGGCTTTTTCAGCTTTGCAGATCTCATGAGATCTTTAAGAAAGCAATGCTCTGGACAGGACAGGGTGTGGACATGATCCAAAAAACAGTGTAGTCAGAGGTGTCCCCCACCTGTTCTTTGGCAATTCAGTGGGGGTGTAAGAAACACAGCTGCATGTCACATCTTTACCTCTCGAGCTTTATTTCTTCCTGCAGCCATTCAAGACTTGACTTAACCACTTGATGCCCCAGGGCAGGAGACCCCATCAGCCCACAGCATCTGTACTTTTTGTAAGGTATTTCAGTTTTGCTGGGCAAGGAAGAGAGCGGCTGCAGGTTAGGCAATAGATGAGGATGAAGGAAGAGACAGTGAAGTTGTGTTAGAGATGAGATTAACCTCAGTTGCAGTGACTCCTTCATTTGAAACACCTAAAATGTGTGAACATAGGGAAGAGGTGAAGTACCACCAGGGCCTCTCCATGCAATATATAGGAAGACAATTCACATTGTTTGGCACCAGCTCTGTAAGGCATAGCTGAAGGTCAAAGTTTGCATGCTGAGACCCAAAGCCACTTTGGAGATGTGGATTGATAGGATTGCTGCATCCCAGTGTATATCAGAGCATGAAGTTATACCTGTTGTTTCAGTAAAGACACAAAAGAATTTGTAGACAACAGCAGGAACAGGCTCTTGAATGGGGTCTGTAGGTTTTTATTGTCCTCTGTCACAAGCCTTCCTCACATTTCAGCTCTATAATACCTGACAATATGCAGGAAGAGCAGCTTCTCCATCCAATCTGTGATGGATAGACCTAGTTGAAAGGAGCTACAAGAGTTGTAATATAAAATATTTAAAAATTTCTAAGAAGAAAATATCAAGGATTTTTTTCCACTGCTCTTAACTGATTTCTTGATATTAAATCATATTAAGTCACTGTTATTTTTTTGTGTTTGGCATTTTTTCTAGATTTTGATGCTGATCCTACCAAATGTGGATTATCTCCCCTGTAAAAAAATGAAGTGAGATAATTATGTTTAAGGGCATTGTATATAAAAGACATAGGTGTAGCTTCCTCTTATGTTCAGGTGGAGAGCAAAACCACAGTTTTAAATAGGCATATCATGTGTGGTGTTTGATTAGAACATGTATAAATAATACATTCAGACATGCTTCACACACGGGACATAAAGACAGTCTAGGGATCTCAGTAACCTTCAAGTTGTGAGCCTGAGTGAAAAATTTGTATACATTTCATATTTTATTAAATATTTGTTTTCAGACTAATGCAAATAACATCTTCATGTCATGTAACTATGAAGCCTTTTGTCAGAGGGAAGTAAATCAAGGAAAACTCCACTCAGCTTAGATCAAATCATAGCTATAAGAATAGAAGTGTGGTTGCATGTTTATATACACCAACATAGTTACTCCACTGAGTCTCTTCTAGGGGCAATATTGAGTCTCGCAGTCCCCAGGTGATGTTTTGACTCTTTAGAAGTTATCAACAAGTTGGATGTATTCTGCAAGATTTATAATTCACTGTACTTTGGATTTACTATTGCAAAATAGGGTCACTTGAACTAGTATTCATAATACATTCAGAAAACATGTAGATAAACCTATTAGAGTTTTAAAGTTGGCTTATTGGTGAAAGTATACATATTAATTAAGCTGATTAAGAACACATGGAATATCATAAGAGGGCCAGGTCAACTTAATTTTTCTCATGAGAATATAGTATATAAGTCACACAGTTAGACAATATGAATACTAATTGATTAATATGTTCTGCAGCTGCACTGGGGATGTCAGGAATTGGCTGACTTTTAAACTAGATTAGTTTGAAAAATAGTTTTAGCTGCCTATTTTTAGACAATTAAATTCAAACACTTTATCCCATCACTTTCAAATAGCACAATTAATACATTCAAATTAATTAAAAACTCCTATATCCTAATTGTCTTAGTCACATCCTTATCTGTTTGCACCAGATGGTTCTGTAAAATCATCAGACCAATTAAAAACATTAAAAAACCCTTAAAATTTTTCTTGTATCTGTCCCTGCAAAATATAATCTTAGTATAACAAAAATATCTGTTGAAGAAAAGAAAAAATTACTCATGAATTTAAAAATTGCTTCTCTTGAAATTCTGTGCATTACTTGATCAAAACGAGAGTATGAACAGAAATTTTGGAAAAAACTAAAGTAAAATTGCACATCTTTTACATTTAAGGGTTTGAAAAAAGGAAAAATACAATTCTGAACTTAAACAAAGTTCCTTTTAGTCCTCATGAGTCTTCTTGAAAGACTGAAACCTAGTTTTTTTGGTGTGTTTTTGCTTTGCTTAGGTTTGACTTTTTAAATGTGAAACTTACATGGATAGCTTGCATCTTTGAAAATGGATCATTAATTCTGTATAACAAATTCAGTTAATTCCACAAAAAGGTATAAACTGAAAAATCACCAGTTTACATTTTTTCTGGTTAATAAGAGATTATATATTTCTAGATCTGCAACTGCATAACTGCAAGTATTAAGCCAAGTTTAAAAATTCTTTGTTATTTTCTTGCCATGTAAATGTTACAGATGTGCATACAATAACCAGCTAAATTAACTTCTGGACACTGGTAAAAAATTTTGTTGTCTTCCCTTACCTTTTGGGTACCTAACATCAGCTGAGGTATTTGTCTAATGGGATGTTATCAAACAAAATCTTATGCACATGCCAACATATTTAGCACACTGTGTTTATTAACTATATTTTTCAGTGAGTAGCAAATGCTCACAGTGAACCTTGTCATTAGGATGTGTCTAAAAAAACTTTCTTAAACTGCCCTAACATAGTTTATACAAGTGAGAAATTCCTATATTTACTGTTTCCACGCTTTGTTATTGCTCAAATCACTATCAGGAATACAAGTACTGACTTCCTCGATCCTTCTAGTAAAAAGGAACAATATTGATAGGAATAGGCAGATACATAAAGTCAATTTGTGTTGCCCTGGTGTTTTTTAAGGTTTTCTAAGCCTTCTGATGTTTACATTATTGTAAGGAACTTTCTCACACACTTTATGTAAATAACTTATTGGTTTGCATTCTTTTATGGAGGAGGAGAAATTTCGTGGACTGTTGGTTTGTCCAGTGTCATTGGAGATGTGGCACTGTCATCCTCCAATCCACTGTCACTTTCGGAAATCTGTAAATGTTGGAGTCAGAAATTAAAAGTTCTCTTTTTTACCTTGGGAGAGCTGCGTGTCTGCGTGTTATTTTGTGTCCTATAGCGACAAATATGCGGCTCAGAGCTCAGAGGTGCATATAGTAGGAAAAATTTGGGGTTTTTTACCATGAGAAGATCTATTCAGCACATGGTCTACTGACATCTCACAGGATGTCGCAGAAGGGAGAGAGATCTCTTGCACAGGAGGTAGCAAGGCTCATTGACAGTGCTTTTAACTAGCTTGGCAGGAGGAAAGGGACAAAACCACACTCACCAGTGAGGAGTAATGGGTTGCTGTGTCAAAACTTGAGGAAACGGGGCGGGGGGGCATTCTCCCATGCCCCAGGTGTAGAAGAGGAGAATGCAGAGGAGATGCTAGAACAACGGCGGAAGATGAAAGGGCCGACTCTTAGCCGAGGTTAATCCAAAGTTTATTTCAGGAGCTCTGGGGAGCCCCTACAACCTTAGGGGCCTCCTGCTGAGAGCCCCGGGAGAGATGCCAAGGTTACATTTAAAGGGAGGTGGAAACCTAAAGTAGATTACATTTTCTGGCCAATAAGAAAATTTAAGATATGGATACTGGGGCAATGGACATTTAGGACAGTGTATGGGGTAATACTTGGGGGGTTGACCCCTAGCCTATAGCTAATCACTTGGTCTCCTGGACAAAAAGTTCTAGATGGAGGAGGTGGGATGCCGAGCGACTGAAAGAGAGCCAGGGTGGAGATTTGGGGATGATCTCAGCAAAGGAAAGGGATTACACATGTAGAAGGAGAGGATACAATCTGGGGTAAACCATTTGGGGAAAATAAGGGGATACAAAGACAAAACCATTATAAAACATAAATACACACTACAACATTTTCTACAATAATGCACAGAGCATGAGGAACACACAAGAGGGGCTCAAGGTGTTTGCTGTGTCCCAGAGATTTGACATCACCAGCATAAGTGATGGAATGAGTCCTGTGACTGGATCGCCCTGTTGGAGGGTTCCAGGCTCTGCAGGAGGGATAGGCAGGGCAGAAGAGGCTGGGGGTGGCACTGTATGTAACAGAAGGGTCAGAATGTATGGAAGTGAACAATTGGCAGTGCAGTTGAGAGCCTCTGAGTTAGAACCAATAGATGAACAAATAATGTGGATGTCCCTGTGAGAGTCTGCTATAGACATTCTGGCTAATGGTGCCAAGGAATTATTCTATGAGGAAGTTACGGACAGTTCCAGGTCAACTGCCCTTGTCCTCATGGAGAACTTCAACTTGACAGAAATTAACTGACAGCATCACACAAGCAGTACAAACCAGGACAGAAGATTCCTAACACACCTGGATGACAACTTTAAGGAATAGATCCTAAGGGAGACAACTTGGAAAGATGCCCTCCTTGATCTGCTTCCTGTCAAAGGATCTTGTGAGCAAAGTGGAGATTTGCCACAGCACCCATGAAGTGGTCAAGTTTAAAATCTCTTGAGAGGAAGAAAAGTGCCCGCTAAACTTTAACCCTGGACATGAGGGAAGCAGACTTGAGGCTGGTCAGGGAACTAGTGAGTAAAGTACCCTGGGAAAATGTTTTTGCAGTGCTGCTCTCTTTTTAAACATTGCCTCTTAAGGGCAGAGCAGCATGAAATTCCAAAATATCAGACATCAAGCAGATGAGGTAGAAGACTGATTTGACTGAACAGGAATCTTCTTTTGCAGATTGGCAAAACCAGAATGTCTATACCCAGTGGAAGCAAGGTCAGGATGCCACTGAAAACTGCACAATAAACTCTCCGATAGAAAGTTGATACTTCTTTATTAGCACTGCTAGAGGCATGTGAAATTCTTTTGGTATCATGGATACTCAGTAACCTAAAAGACCAGGCTATATTCCTGAAACTAATACACATTTATCAAAATTCCAGAATATCCACATACATATATGTTGATTTTTTCTATGGACTTGTGTGGGTATGGTTCCAGATATTCTGATGAATCTTTTCTCCTTGAAAATATTTCAAATATGTTGTCAAGTCATAATGTACTTCTCTTACCATTCTTTGATGACACACTTTTGTTCTCAAAACTAAGATGTCAGCTAGTATATATGAAACTGATAGAATTACACAAAGAAAAATTAGCCTACAACAAGACTTAATAGTCACAGATACAGGGAGCTAACATAAAGCCACATTAATCTCTGGCATTTTTACTAAGTACTGTATGGTACAGAACTAAGAATTAACAATGAATATAGGGATCATACACTATTGTGCTAAAGTTTAAAGGGTTTTCAACATCTCCTCTCACTGCTGTGTAGACTTCTTCTTACAGAAATACAAGCTGTTCAGTAACAAGGTGATGTAAGAAGAATACAAAAATGCTGATGCCACTGTACAGAGAAGTTCCACAAATTGGAGTGGAACTTAGCCAGTACTGTTGGAGGACGATAAACAGAGGTTTTTTTCAATTGTGTCAATTACAGAAGACAATGCAAAAATAATGTTGGTCCTCTGCAGGATGAGGATGGTCACCTCACACACAGAGACAAGGCAGAGGTGTTTAATTCATTCTTTGTCTTCAACGCAGTTGATAAACCAAGAGAGTCTCAGCGCCCTGAGCTGGACTATCATGAATATTAACATGGGAAAGTGCTGAATTCTGCACCTAGGATGGGGCAACCCTGGTTGTGTGTATATTCTAGGGAATGAGAGGCGGGAAAACAGCATTGTGTAAAGGAATCTGGCAGTCCTGGTTGATGGCAAGTTAAATATGAGTCAGCAGTGCCCTGGCAGCTAGAAGGATCAACCATGTATTGAGGTACAGTCAGGCCCAGCACCGTCAGCCAAGCAAGGGGGGGCGCTGTCCTGCTCTGCTCTGGACTGGATGGCCTCCAGTGCTGGGGACAGTTTTGGACACTGCAGTATAAGAAAGACACTAAGCTATTAGAGAGTATCCAGGAGGATGATGAAGGGTCTAGAAGGGAAGCCGAATGAGGAGCTCTTCAGAACAAGGGGAAACCTCCTTGGGGTCTTCAACAACCTCATGGGAGGAAACGGAGGGCAGGGGCAGGTTCTGATCTCTGCAATCTCTTGACCAGTGACAGGACTCAACAAAATGGCATGAAGCTGAATCAGGAAGGTTTCAATTGGATATTACTAAAAGGTTTTTCACCTAGTGGGTGGTTAGGCACTGGAACAAGATCCTCAGGAAAGCAGTCACATCAGCAAGCCTATGAGATTCAAGAAGTGTTCCGACGATCCTCTCAGGCCCATGGTGTGATTCTTTTCAGTGTTCTGTGCAGGCCTAGGAATTGAACTTGATGACCCTGAAGGGTTTCTTCAAACTCAACCTACTCTATGGCTCTATCATTTTTATCTATGAAACACCCTGGTGGCTGGCATCCTATGAGGAAACAAGCAGTTAGAAACATTTCATGAGAACTGGAGGCCATAACTACATGTTTTCCATAATTTCCATATCATTTTCTGAACTAGTCAAAACACATCACAACAACTAATCAAAAAGGAAGGTTTGTTACCTACTTGTTTTTTTTGTCACTCACACTACTCTATCTCACTTTTAGACAATACAAAGAAAATTTACAGTATTTTATGTAACTTTTCCCTATTCCTATATTTTATAGGAATTCCTAAAACTGCAATATCTTTTTGTGTCTCTATGAATGGAAATAAGTTGAAAATAAAGATTTCATCTTAATTTATTCTTAAAATACATTTCATTTTCAAAAATTAGTTTTGAAATATCACTTTTAAATTTTAGTTAGTGACTTTATGACTCTCTCCTAATTTACTGCCTGCTTTCTGGTGGGTTTCCTGCCTGCATTTCAATCTATTCTTGAAAATATATATTTACAAACTATCATTTACTATCATTGTGCAAGCACACCAGAGATATCTGATTTCAGGATGTATAAATATAGCTGAAAGAATCACCAAATATTGCAGAAGTTGCTAAACAATTAAGTATTTTTTAGAAAAACATCAGCATGCACAAAAGAATTCTGGGCAATTTATTCATGACATAACAGATCTTCAAATATCCCAGCTCAGCTGTAGGAAACAAACTTCCAAAATGCTAATCATGGAGTTGCAGAGTAGTTTGGGTTGAAACAAACTTGAAACATCATTTGGTTCCACCCCCATTGCCATGGGCAGGGACACCTATCCTCAAGACCATGTTGCTCAAAGCACCCTCAAACCTCCCCTTGAACATTTCCAGATGTTCCATGCATTAGAACTGCACAATATGCCAAAAACCAAAAAGATAACCATGTCTATTAAAGTGAAAACAAAACCAGGAAAGCAGATGTCAATATAGCCATTTCTTGGAAACCTGCTGCTTCTTTAGTTAACAAATTCTCTCTGGTTTAGATGTCTTATTCACAACTTGAAAAGTAATCCTATCATCTTTTTTACCTAGAATCTCAAACCTACTACACCCAAAACACAAATTTTCTCAGATTAGATGAAAAAATATCCAGAAGCTAACTCTCCAAGGCCTGATGACCCCCATGGCCAGAAATAGTTATTTCTGGCCATTCCTGAATGTTTTAAATCATCTCTGCATGCAGAGCCAGGAAATCCAGAACAATATATGTGCTCAGAAGATTAATCTGCATTTTACACAGTCTGAACCAATTCCAGTAGGGCATCTGACTAAAGTGTCAAGTGAGGCAAATTGTTATTGTCTTCATCTGCATCCCTCACAGGCTGTTATATTCTTAACCTGCCTCTAAATGGCAATAGGTAAAGTGTTCTTCCCTCTAAAAGGCAAACTTCTCTCAAAAATGGTAAAATTTGCAAAAAATGTCTGAGTCTCTTCCACCTGGTTAAATTCTTGTCAACCAGCATAGGGAGGGAAAAATCCTGACAGGATTGTCAGGTTAGCCTTAAACCAAGTCAGGTTGGATCATCAGAAATGAACAATCATTGAAATTACTTGTGTGTGAAATTTGTGCTGTTGTATAAATATCTGCTAATATCAGAATGGTGAACACTGTCCAAAGGGGACTAACCCCATTGCTCTCCTCTTTGTGTTATGGGAACAAAAGAGCTCTCTGCTTTCACCAGGTCTCAATTTATACATTTCTAAGGAGTTTTCTCTGACATTTTTGTACAATAGCATCTCAGAATTATTTGAAGGTGGCAGAAAAATAATGCTTTGCAAAGTATCATCTGAAAAAAGAGAAGATCTTGCAAAGAGGAATCTGTATACTAGATGGATGGAAATTTGGCACCAATATCAAAGATAGAATCCTGAAAATTATTGTTTTTCTAACAACAAAGATGTCTCATTAAGTTATCCTGAAAATAGAAGTTGTCCACTCTTCCACTTCTTTTTGAGCTGAAAATGCAAAGCATTGTCACTCTAGATGGATGCCATTATCACAAGGCTCTTTCTGACCTCACAGACTGAGTAAATACAAACCCCAAGAGCAATAAGCCCCCGACCAAATTCACAGCTTCATTTGTATGGGTGTGGTGGATAACAGCTGGCCTGAAGGCCTCACAGTTATAAATAATCCTAATTTTACAACTGAAATATAACTAATTGTATAATTAGATATACAATTACCTTAATTATATAACTCAGCCAGTCTGGACAACTGGGGAGCAGGTCAAGGCCACTGGGGACACAGGCAGCTATTGGCCAGTTAGCTGGATGGCAACTAATTCAGCCAATCAGGACTAACTGTGTGGACCTTTAAAACCTATCTAAGGAGAAGAGCACTCAATAAAAGTTGGCTGTTGTCACATGAATCTTGGTGTGTTCTGTCATGTACCTGTCTCAAACATCAGAGACAAATGACGACTGCTGATGTGACACAACAAGCTTCTGTGGGAACTGTGGGGAGACAGAGGGCAGTGGGATTGCTGCCTGCAGCCTATAGGGCCGCAGAGAGTGGTGGGAAGGGCCACCATGGTAGCCCTGGCAGAGCAGCAGGTATAGATGCAAGTAGTGAACAGAGTTGCAGAAGGCAGTGGAGAAAGCTGCATTGGTCCAGACCCTTTGTGAATAGAAGCCGCCGCCAGGAAATATGGAACCATGGGCTTTGGTACAGGAACATCCTGGTGTCAATGTATGGACTCTTTAAAGAAATGAGGGATGACCAGAAAATATGATGAGCAGGGTTTGCTAGCCTTGCTAATGTGGTCCAAGAAGCCCGGATTTAATGCGACTGAAGGAGCCTCCCTGGACTTAAGAACATGGGAGTGGGCTGGCAGATTTATAATTGAAGCAGCCTCCATAGGTGGTGAGACCTCCATTAATGTAATAAAGACCTGGAGGCACATTCTGGAATTATTAGGTAGTAAAGACCATGTGACATGAGGATGGGGGAGGCAATGCCACAGGTACCGCCTGCCTAAGCAAGTGGTGAGGACAGGGCACTGGGTGGGGCAGCAGGAGGTGTGGACAGTGCACTAGGTGTGCAGGAGAGGAGGATGGGTGAGACAGCCTTATGAAGCCCAGCCTCTCCCCGTGCCAGAAGACCTTGCCCAAGGAACGTCCTGCAGCCACAGGAAGCTGCACCGCTGGCCTGTGCTGGGACACATCGTCACCAGCTGAGCCAAGCTGCTGCGATGTTGCACCTAGCTGCAGCGAAGCTGCATCAAACAGTGAAGCCACGTATGCCACTGAGCCCCACCAATTTGTCAATGGTACATTGCTCAGGCATTATCATCAGTAAGAGAACAATTTCCAGGGGCATACTATTACCATTACATTGATGATATCTTGATAGCAACCCCAGCCAAAAAGAGCTTTCACAGATTTGGCCAAGCTTGATGCAAGCATTAAGAACATTTGGGCTGCGAGTAGCACTGGAAAAAGTGCAGCAGCAAAGACCCTGGACTCAAAATAATGAATCTGACCATACAGCCGCAAACAATTCAACAAGTCTTAACAAAAATTCAAGCTTTAAAAGATGTGCAAAAACTTTTTGGGTACCATAAATTGGCTCAGACCCTATCTAGGATTGAGCATCTCACAATTAGCACCCTCATTTAACACCGTAAAAGGTGATCCTGATCTAAATTCTCCCAGAAAATTAGCCACAGAGGCAAAAGTTGCTCTTGAAATAGTAGAGCAGGCTATCACAGACAGACAAGTCGACCAGATATGCCCAGAGCTGTGCATTACTGTATTTATTTTCATAGTCAATTGTGGGAAATACAAGCACAGAAGCCTCCCAAGGTCTCAAACACACAAGCTCAATATAGAGATGGATACAATGTTTGACCTAAGACTTTGGAGAAGGCTTGAAGCTTTAGAATAGAAAAGCGAAACAGACATGAAGTAAGAATAAAGATTTGTAGTTTAAGCAGAAATATGTTTTAAGCAAGCAGAAATATGCCTCATGTAAGTGAATATGTTAAGCAAGATAGAAAATTTTAAAGTCTAGCAATAGAACTTGTTAAAGAGTTAGCAAAAAGTAGAAGATGCAGCAATAAGTTTCTGTAGAGTTATATGAGTGGATAAAAAGAGCTGCATTGCGGAAAAATCATATAATACACAGCAATTGATGATCGGTTTATGAAGGTGCTAGCGAGCTTTGTGGAAGTAGTTGATTGGATAAGAAATTCATAAAAGACACTGTAACTATAATGAGAATGGTTTCTGATGAGATGGTGTTGAATGTAACCTGGAGGTCTCACCCTTCCATGAATCTGATTTTGCAATAAACCATCTTTTAATCACCTGATCAGTTGACCCCATCCACTTTGTATCCTGAACAGTCAATTTTCATCCTACCAGGATTATTGGACAGTGGGATATTCAGTGGTCTGAGCCTTTACATGTTTTAGAGTGGATGGTCCTACCTCACAAATCTAAAAAGACAGAACCTGCCATCTTTGAGTTAATTGCACAATTAATCATCAAATGCCATCAGAGATGCTTACAATTAAGTGCAAGAGATTCTTCCAAAATTATTATACCTGTGCCAC
This sequence comes from Melozone crissalis, assembly GCF_028551555.1. NCBI lineage: Eukaryota > Metazoa > Chordata > Aves > Passeriformes > Passerellidae > Melozone > Melozone crissalis. The sequence goes on from NW_026535814.1 coordinate 1,039,732, forward strand.
AAGAACAATTTGAGCGGTGCTTTGCCAGCAGCACAGCCTTGCAAAGTGCCTTGCAAAATTTCTTGGGACAGATTAGTTACTATCTATCAAGCCATAACTTACTGCAGTTGAGTGGGACCACTGAACTGGACAGTTGCACATCCCTAAAAGTATTTACTGATGGTTCTGGGAAAATGGGAAAAGTCATTGTAACATGGAGAGAGTAAAATGAATAGCAAACATTGGAACGTTGTGAGAGTGGATCACCTCAGCTGGTAAAATACTGTAGTTATGGCTTTTCAACATTTTCCCCATATTCCTTTAAATATTGTCACTCACTTTGCCTACATTGCTGATATCGCACAGAGATCAGACTGAGTCCTGTTAAAATAAATTGACAATGCACAATTATTTGACCTACTAAAAACTACATGGCATACCACCCAGGCATTAGAAGTCACACAAATTTACCAGGTTTTATTGCAGAGGGTCAATGCTGAGCAGGTTGCCTAGGACAGCACCATAGCCTGCACAAGCAAAAGCATCAGATGCCTTCTTCAATCAAGATGTTTGAGCCCTACAGCAACAATTCCTGCTGTCAAACACAGAGGCTCATAATATAGTTAACACCTTTGCTGACTGCCAAGGCTACACTGCACGACTGCAAATGGGAACTAACCTTCATGGTCTGAGAGCCTTACAAATCTGGCAAGCAGATGTCACACACATCCCTGAATCTGGACATCTAAAATATGTGCATGTGTCAATTGACACCTTCTCATCAGCCATATGGGCTTCAGTACATACAGGGGAAAGGACTTGGGATACCATCGCACATTGGCAATCAGTCTTTGCTGCTTTAGGTATCCCCCATACCATCAAAACACACAATGGCCCTTGCTTACAGTTCACAGAACACAAGACAATTTCTACAACTCTAGGGTGTGTTACACTGTTAACAGTACTAGAGAATTCCCAGAATCCAGTAATTTTAATCACTTTTTATCATTGCAGTCATCTAGTGATGCCAAATCACCTAAATCCAAAGTAATGGTGCAAGATATTATCACTAGGAAATAGGAAGATCCATGGGATCTGCTTATGTGGCTACACTTGTGTTTACACTGGAGCACAATGAGGACCTGCAGGCGTGTACACCCTTCTCTACATGCTGCTTGGGATCAGAAGCAGCACCCTCCTGATGGTCCTCCAGCAGATATTGTGGAACAGTGATTTAAACAACTTGTACACCTGCTACATGGAGATCTGGGACAATTTATTTAAGGATTTTTTAACCTAGTTAAGGATATGAAAATTTTATCTAGTTAAAGATACAAGAGCTTAAGGATTTTATCTATTTAAGGACATGAATTGCAAACCCAAACTAAGACAGATTATTTCTCCTGTTAGTTGGTTTTCTAACGGTTCTATAGAAATTTGTAAAATTGTAACTTCTAAGTAGTGAGCCTGCACCATGCCATTTCGAGAAATTATATTACTGTTAATCCCATTTGACAGCTCCTGGATATGAATGTTACATCTCCAATGATACATGGGATATATCACTACTTGAGAGGGGCTAGGCTTGTTGAGTTGGGTGGAAATCCTCATTCAACCTAGGCTTTTGCTTGTGTCATCATGATTGTTTTGTACACTGTCCTGCATTTGTCATCCTGAATGCAAGGGCCCTGCAGAGGATGATAGACTTTGTATTTAAAAACAAAAAAGGGGAACTGTGGTGGCTAACAGCTGGCCTGAAGGCCTCACAGTTATAAATAATCCTAATTTTTTAAGTGAAATATAACTAATTATATAACTAATTATGTAGCTGCCTTTATTATATAACTCGACCAGTCTGGACAACTGGGGAGCAGGTCAAGGCCACTGGGGACACAGGCAGCTATTGGCTAGTTAGCTGGATGGCAACTAATTCAGCCAATCAGGACTTACTGTGTGGACCTTCAAAACTATATAAGGAGAAGAGCACTTAGTAAAAGTTGGCAGTTGTCACATGAACCTCAGTGTATTCTGTTGTGTGGCTGTCTCCAACATCAGCAACATGTAGGTACACACCTGAATAGCAGGTGTAAGCAATCTCCTGTCACCCTAAATTATGATGTTCAAAAGCCACTCAACAGAAGATAAAAGCCTGTTTTCTAGCTGAGGAGCAGGTACTTTCAGAAGCAGCTATTTACTAAAGCAACTGCTGCTTTGTTTCTTCAAGACATGATTGATCATGGTCTGTCCAGTATAGGATAGAAAATCAGAAAAAACCACATTTTCTTTATGAACTTTTAAAAATCCCTATTTTTGCTGGTTTTTCTGAAAGTCAGATATTCTATGCAGTTCAGTCAATGTTTTCTGTATAATTTCCAGAGCTGTTACACCCTGATCATCATCTTTTTTACATAGAATGATGGGCTGGCATGAGGAGCCAATTTAGTTTTGATTTGTCTCAACACTGGTTACCGGGGATGTGCCACTTGAAACAGGCAAATAGAATATAGGAGGAAGCCTTGTCTCTGGGGAGATTTTACCTGGCAACAATTCACATGGGACAAACAGTCAACAGGAGACACTGTACTTACTCCCCGGAGAGGCTTCTCCAATTAGATGATGATAGACCTCCACCAATGGACTGTCACAGAAGGTTGGACTGGACCAATAGTCTCCTGTCAGGAAGCAGACTTTGGGAGGGGCAGGGAGCATAAAAGCAACTGCACAACAAGCTCTGGGAGTTTTTGCACCTTGTGCTTTTTGCTTTTTGGCTTGGTGACTGGGGCATTTTTGTGTCTCATCTTTTGGGCTTTTTGAGTCTTGGGGCCTTTTGGGTCTTGTGTTTTTGCTTTGGCTCTAGCCTGTGGAGGCTCGCTTGCTCCTTTGACCTGGCCCTAGACTGGTTTTTGTTCTTTTTGACCTAGTCCTAGCCTGCTGTTTGGCTCTCCTGCTCTTGCTGGCTCTTGCTCGCCCTCACACCTGTCCTGCCTCCCTGTATCCTTGACCGCCACTCTGTTGTTTCACCCCCACCTCCCTACCCAAGCCACAGGCATCCAACCCCAGCTGCCTCCAATCCAGACCATCGCCACCATCCCCACTGTGACCCTGTCCAGGGTTCTGGACTGCGCGAGGGCGTACGCGGCCCTAAGTCCGGCTGGCTGAAGGGGTACGGTGGCCGACACCCCTACGCAGCAGAAAGCCAACCCCCCTTGGCGTCGTGGCCTCGGGCTGGGTTGGATTGCGGACTTGGATTAGCGCTGGACAAGACGAAAGAGGAGGCGACCACTTGCTGGGGGTAACACGTCGGTTTATTGAAGAATCCAACTGCAGAGGGCAACCAACAGATGGAGGGACCCACAGCAAATGGCAACCAACAGATGGAGAACCCCGCAGCAAATGGCCCCGAACAGGGGGAGCAACAAGGTTTTAAAGGGTATGGGTGGAGAAAGGAGGGAAGCCCAGCAAACCAATTGGTGAGCAGGTAGGGAGGTACCTAACATAACTGACATGAGGACATAGCAAATAAACATAAGACAAAGGAGGAGCCCCGGGACGCCAGCCAACCACAACCCCCAGGGAGAGGAAAGTTCTAGAAAGCTGGGAGGAGTGGGGGGTGATTCACTGGGCCCAGGGAGGAGGAAAAACTTACTTATAAGGTAAAGTAGGGGAGGGGAAGTTACATAACAGAAGATATTGGCAGCTGAGGGGGAAGGGGTAACCATGGTAACTAAACTGTCAGGTCCACAGTGACGGGAAAACTGTGAGGGGAGGAACCATTTTACAAAGAACAAAGGGGGAGCATACATAAAATAGGGGAGAAAACTGGGGAACTTAAAAACACATCACAACATCTCCCCGTTTCTTAACAAATAAAAATAAACTGGAATGTCCATAAAAGTTCAAAGTTCGGAAGCCCGGGGCTGGCCCAGCCATTCCTCGCCTCCTTCGAGCTGGAGTTCGTCAGTCTCTAGATGTTCCTGAGGCTGCCCGGTTGACTCCTCCTCGTCTGCAGCCCTTTTGGCCTCTGGGGTGAGGTCTTCCAGCTCGAAGGGCTCTTCTGATGGAATGGTAGCATGGTTCACAGCTGGCGAGGTGGCCTTCGCTATCAGTTTTTGGACCAGCCCACGGATCAACATAATCACAACTGAAACGACAATTAAGCTCAACACAACTTTAAAAACTGATTCTAAAATAGAACTGGCCCACCCGCTAAGGCCCCAACCCTTAAAGATGTCCCCCAGCCAGTTGGATGTTTCCTGTTTAACCTGGTGTAAGAGGTCTTGAAGTCTTCTGATGGAATGTCTGGCGTCCTCAGCTCGAGAGGACAGGTTCAGGCAGCAGAGGCCCTCAAACTCCTCACAATGATGGTGATGGAGCAGCAATAGAAAATCTATTTCTGCTCTATTTTGGAGTGTCACCTTCCTTGTTATTTCCTCGTCTGTGAGGAGGTCGTAAAGCACGGCTGAAGTAAGATTGGCTTGTTTAGCCACCCAACACTCTAGGCGGCCCAATTCACCTAGAGCCTTCGCCACCGATACCCAAGGCAACAAAATGGTAAAGGCGACGGATTTTGAGTGTGACCAATGGGTAATTTCGTCATCACAATCCCCCGTGAGATCCTTGAGATCTCTTTTAGGTCTAGCCAATTCGGATGTGACTTTTGTTTTCCTCCAATTAATAATTTGAGTGATGTTGGGAGTAAACAGCGTCAACCGGCCAAAGGTGCACGGCCCTCCGACCAGGCCAGAGGGGATGCCTGCCCACGCTCGGTCGCCACAAATTAAAAACACACCCTGCGGAAGGGAGTAAGGGGTCCGTCTGGTAGTGGTGGGGCCGAGGATCTTGAGGACAGCCTGACACCACTGCTTGGCCTGGTATTCTAACTTAGTCTGTAGCACCACCTCACTACCCTTTTCCACGGGGGTGATTGTATAATCGAACTGAAAACAGATTGAACCATTAGCCGAACCGAGGAGGTGTAATTCTGTGGGCTCGGAGGGTGCAGGGTCCAGCCTGACCACTCTGGCTCTCCAGGCGTTGGAGGAATCAAAACTGGGAAGAATGGTAAGGCTCTGGGCTAGGATTGGGGTAAAGGCACGCTGAAAGGCAAAAGGAAACTCGCCTGGAGAGAAAGGGATCCCCACAAGGCAAGACGACATCGGGTCCTCTGCTGCGCCGGTGTCTAAGCATATACTGTCCTGTCCTAACGATTGAGCTAAGGCACGCCAGACGTTGACTTTTGGCTGGGGGATGACCCACGGCTCCGAAGGTGGCCACAGGAGTCCGCAGGTCGTCACGAACATCATCAGCAGCCTAGGGTTGGGAGCCAGCGATGTTGGAACCAAGGCCATGGGGGAGATGTAACTAAAACGAAAGAGACGAGTAAAAGTATCATGAAATCACAAAAATGGTTCCTCTCCAAATAACCAATTTAGATAGAACATACAAGGGTAATAGCTGGAGCAGGGGGTGAATGGGAGGCAATGTAACATAAAAGGTCCAGGGGTGGAGGAGACGAAGGAGGGGAGGGCTCCTCTGTTACAGGGGGGAGATCAGGAGAGAAAGGCGAAGGTTGATGATGTGACTTCCTCCGCCGACACCAACAAGCCTGCCGGACCTGTGGTACAGCCTCCTGCTTTGTCCTCTGCTTCGGGACGAAGGGCCTGACCCATTTGGATGGTACCCACTTGGGGCCTGAGGGAGTGGACACACAAGCGTATCCCCTCCCCCAGGTCACCAGGTCAAAGGGGCCCTCCGTCCGCCAGGTCTCTGGATCTTTTACAAGAACCGGGGGCCTGGCTTTCGGCTGCAGCTGCTGGTGACTGCCGAAGTGCCGGACCACCGGAGGATTCTGGCTGTCAAAAGAGCAGTTCAAGAAATTAAGTGTGTATAGAGCTCTTGCCAGTCGGACGTGGGGGGTCTCCACCTTCATTGCCGATTGTTGGCAGGACAGGGTCTTCTTAAGGCTCTGGTGGGCCCTTTCCACCATGGCTTGGCCTGTCGGGGAATAGGGGATGCCGGTCTTGTGCACTATTCCCCATTGCTGTAGGAAGCTCCGCAGCTCCTTGGAAGTGTACGCAGGGCCATTATCTGTTTTTAGGGCCCTAGGGATGCCCAAGACAGCGAATGCCTGAAGCAGATGCCTCTGGACATCCACTGCCTTCTCTCCTGTGTGGGCAGAAGCATAGATAGCCCTGGAGAAAGTATCCACTGAGACATGGACGTAGCACAGTCGACCAAAAGATGGGACATGTGTTACGTCCATCTGCCACACCTCGCAGCTCACCAGACCTCGGGGGTTAGCCCCCGAGGCCACAGTGGGCATTTGGTCTTTTTGGCACTGGGGACATGTGGCCACTATCGCCTTAGCCTGGTCCTGCGTAAGATTGAACTGCCGAACCAGGCCAGGCGCATTCTGATGGAAGAGTTGGTGGCTGATCTTAGCCTGGCCGAACACATCTGGGAGAGGGCCCTGCGTCACGGCAGCTGCAGCCAGGGAATCGGCTCGACGGTTGCCCTCCGCTATGAACCCAGGCAGGTCAGTATGCGACCTAACATGCATAACATAAAAGGGATGCTCGCGGTGGGAGACCAATTCAACGAGCTTATTAAGTAATTCAAACAATCTCTTGTTAGACACTTCTTGAAGAACTGCATGTTCAGCCCGAGACACTACACCTGCGACATACGCAGAATCTGTGACCAGATTAAAAGGTTCAGGGAATCTCTGGAATGCCCTGACGACTGCGTCTAACTCAGCAATCTGTGGAGAACCCTCCACAATAGCAACATCAGTCTCCCACTGCTGAGTCTGAGGATCCTTCCAAGTCATTACTGACTTGTGGGATGCTCCAGACGCGTCCGTGAAAACTGTCATGACATCCAGTGGCTCCCTGCTTTGAACCTTTCTCAGAGATAATTTAAATTCCAAATTAAACAATTTGTGGGCCGGCCGATCTACTGCGATGTGCCCAGTGTAGCTTTCGAGTGCAAACTGCAGATATTCGTTCGTTTGCAGCAGTTCTTCAAAGGTCTTTAATTTAAGTTGGCCCGATTCCAATTTAATTGGGATATGTATGCATGAAAAATCGCATCCTGCCAACTCCCTGATCCTCGATCTTGCCTTGAGGATCAGTTCAGCTACCAACTCTTGTGGCCTTGTCATTCTTTTGGACCGTTGATGACTGAGGAACACCCACTCTATTATTAAGAGGGGGTCACCCAGCCCTTGGTCCTTTACTCTGATGTCCCATTGGTGAATGATGCCATGGAGGTGTGGCAACTTTCCCAGCATTATGAACTTAAAGGGCAGGCCCAGCTGATACCGGTGGGCCTGCCTGGCCGAAATGGCCTTTTGGATTTTCTCCAAGGCTACCTGTGCCTCTGGGGTGAGAGCCCTAGGGGAACTAAGCCCCTCTCCCCCTTTCAACAAATTGAAAAGGGGGGCTAGGTCTTCGGTTGAAATGCCCAGCCAGGGTCTCACCCAATTCAAAGACCCACACAGTTGATGTACATCCGCTAGGGTCTGGACTTTTGTCCTAATAGCCAATTTTTGTGGAACAGTGGTCCGCTTGGTGATTTCAAGGCCCAGGTATTTCCAAGGTGGCATCCGCTGAATCTTGTCCTGCTGGAGCTCGAACCCTGCAGCAACCAACGCATTGGTTGTCAGGTCAAGCGCATGGGCAAGCAGACTGTGGTCGAGCGCACACACAAGGATGTCATTCATGTAATGGTGAATGATGACGAAATCCCCGAGGGCTGTACGTATTGGAGACAGCAGCGAAGCGGCGTACCATTGGCAGATCACAGGGCTGTTCTTCATGCCCTGCGGAAGTACCCGCCAATGATAGCGCTCGGCTGGGGACTCACGGTTGATGGACGGAACCGTGAACGCAAAGCGCGGGGCATCGTCTGGGTGCAGGGGAATTTGAAAGAAGCAATCTTTAATGTCTATGACAGCCAAATTCCAATTTTGGGGGAGCATTGCTGGGGAGGACATCCCTGGCTGAAGAGGACCCATGTCAATTATTAAATCGTTAATTTGGCGGAGGTCGGTCAGGAGCCGCCACTTATCCTTATTTGGCTTTTTAATGACGAACACTGGGGAGTTCCAAGGTGACATGGTCTCCATCAGGTTGCCTTTTAGTAGCTGCTCCTGAACGAGCTTGTTGAGCGCCTTCAATTTTTGTTTGTTTAGTGGCCACTGCAAGACCTGTACTGGTTTATCTGACAGTCAATTCAGCTTCCAGGTCTGGCGCTCTTCAGTGGCCACTGCCCGAAAAACCTGGGGAGCCTTTGGGAGGTCAATTCTGGCTCCCCACTGGGCTAGCAGATCTCTTCCCCAGAGAGGCTCTGTGTAGTCTAACACAAATGGGTGTATCGAAGCCAATTGCCCATCGGGCCCCTTAATTTGTACAATGCTCTTAGATTGATTAGCCAATTGAAGGCCCCCTACACCTGAGATCGTGCCAGCAGCGCTTTGCAAGTCCCAATGTGACGGCCACTCCCGAGAGGGAATGATCGTCACATTTGCCCCCGTGTCCAGTAGACCCCTCATGATCTTCTTGTCCCCGCCTAACGAAAGTTGGCAAGTCAGGCGGGGATTCTCCCTCCCTACTAGCTGTGCCCAGGCCACCGTTGGAGTTGATGTTGTCTCCTCAGGTGCTTTCCGATGATCGTCTTCCGGAACTGGAATGGCCTGGGCGATGACCTGTCCCTTAGGTAGGAAGAGTGGGGGTCGGACACAGTACAGCCCTACCGCGAAACGGTCCCGGTCGGTAGTTACCAAACCCGAGACAATGTAGATGTCTCGCGGCGTGTGCTTAGTGTCTCCGACGACGGTCCACCTGCAACGTCCTAATTTCCTCCAGCGACCCGGATGTTGAAGGTCGACAGACACCAGCTGTAAATCACTATTGGGAAGATGTATGTCCCTAGTGAGCTGCAGCCTGTAAGGGGAAGCAGAGGACATGGTGTTAAGAGCAGGTGTGGGCTGAATACCACAGGTGTGTGTCACGTCTGGTAGAAGGTAAGACAAATCCGGCAGTGCGTACGGCGGCTCTCCTTTATCTCCTCCCTCCCCGCTGGATGTTGCGTGTCCTGCCGCACTTTTGTCCTCGTGCAGGGAGGGGCTGCGCTCTTGGCCTAGTTTTTTGTGTCTTTCTTCTCCTCCCTTTCCCACTTCTTTCGATATTCTAGGTAATCTAATCGCATCGGGCACTGGGGCATCCAGTGCCCGGTCTTACAGCAGAGATGGCAGGGGTGGGTGGCCGTTGATCTCCTGCCGGACCCTGGTGTTGGGGGTCCAGCAACGGGGGCAGCTTCCAGCTCAAGGAAGTCCGGCTCGGGGCATTCTACAAAAGCCACTGATGACCTCTTAGGTCGCAATGTTAAGGTGATATGGCTTACCACGGCCTCTATCATGGCCTCTACCGTGGGCCGGGGACTTCGAGGGAGAGTTCTGATGGTCCTTCGACACTCCAAGTTGGCGTTACTATACGCCATTCTTAGGAGCATCTTCTCCCTGTCATTGTCCCCGGTCGCCTGCGCCTCTACATATCGGTAGAGGCGCTCGATAAAGGCCATGTAAGGCTCTTGTGCCCCTTGCTAAACTTCATCATCCTCCCACTGGGAGGTCACCACCTGCAGCTTGTAAAAAGCCCGCTCGGCTGCCCTGGCAGTCTCCACAAGCTGCGTCGGGAATAGAGCTTTTGGTTGCACTGCCCCCTCTGCCCATTGCCCCTCGCCCAAAAGATGTTCCTGGGAAACCACCAGCCCGTCCGCATCGTGAGATGTTGAAGGACTCCCCCAGAGAATTGGGAGAGCCTCCAAGATCTCCCTCCTCCACTCCGCCACCCAGACCCGGAACTCCATGGGCCTAGTAAGGCTGGAGAAGAGGGCCCTCAGGTCCGCAGGCACCAGATTTCCCCGCGCAAGGGCATTGCGGAGCATCCCCCGGAAGTACTCAGACTCCCGGGAGTAGTCCTTCTGCGCCTTGCACAGTTCTTTGATCTGGGCCTGTGCAAGCAGCACCCATTGGGCCTGAGAGCTCCCCTCCCCACTGAGGTGGTAGGTGACCGGAGCGGCTTCCAATAAAGGCGCCTGCCCCGGCTTCCGGTCATCCACACCCCCCCCCCCCCCCCCCCCCCGGAACACAAAGCGTGGGAACCGGAAGGGGGAGCGTGGGAACCGGAACTAGAGGAGGTTGAGGCGGGGTCTGGCAGTGGGGGCGAGGAAGTGGGCACGGCACACCACCCCTCTCCGCCTCCTTGATGGAATTTGGAGGCGGAGCAGAGTACAAAGGCGGAGCTGGGGAGGAGTCAACGGGGGGCAGAACTGGGGGAGGAGTCTGGGGAGGAGCCGAAGGAGGAGCGTAGGGTGGAGAAATGGGAGGGACGGAGGAAGGATACGAAGAAGGGACAACCGAGAAAGGGGTCGGGTCCGGGGGAAAGAAGGGGTTGGCGTCAGGGAGGAAAGGATTAGGAGGGGAGGAAGAAGCCCTGGCGGGAAAGACTGCGTGGCCGCCGCCATCTTGGGCTCCAAGGGAGCCATTCTGAGAGTCTTCGCTAAACCACACAACTTTGGGATTTGAAACTGGGGACTTGGGGACTGGGGCAGAGGGTGAGGGAAGAGAAGGAGCCTGGCCAGGGCTCCTCAAAGGAGGAGGCCGAGCAGGTCGAGGGGGAGCAGGGGCAGGATGGACCCCCTGCCTCTGGTCGGCCTTCAGAATCCCCCTCGAGGGCTTCTGCCTACAGGATGAGGGTAAGGTTTGAGGGGCAAGGGCAACTGAACGAGGGGAACGAGGGGATAAACTAGAACCGGCAGGACTTTTCTTAAGCTCCCCAGGCACACAAAGCATCGCAAATACCTTGCGCGCCCAATAAGCCACGGTGGCCAACTTCGTCTCCCCGGAATTTATGGCCTCGTCTAATTTTGCCACAACGGCTGCCCAATATCGTGGCTGTTTTACAAGTTCCGAGGAGGTTTCGGGGAACTTAGAAAAGACCCATCTAACTAAACATTTCAACACCTGCTTGGGGGCCTTCTGACCACCCCCAAGCAGCAAACCTTTTACAACATAATACACCTCCTTCTGGGATTTCCCCAAGCCTGCACCCATGGCACCTTTCTAGAGCAGGAACTGCTGCTACTAGAAAGGGGGGAAATCCTCTGATGGTTCAACCACTCGCCTGGGGAATAACGAGAACTAAAACAATGAACCGCCGCCTCCGGCCCCTGCTCCCCCCACCGCCCCAAAGTCTGAGTCGGTCGAAGGGAAAGAAGGAAATTGGGTGATGGGTCCGGGCCCCACGTCTGGGGAAAACCGGCACCCACAGGGAAAAGAAAACAAAAAAGCATGGGGACGAGGAAGAACCTCAAGGAGAAAGGGCAGGGGGTAGGTCCCCAAGGCAGGGCATGTACCCCTAGGGAGAAGTAAAAAGGCAGGGGGGAAGCCGGAGAGTCCCCAGGTCGGGGCCCGAACTCACCGATCCAGCAGCAGCGACAAAAAAAAACCCAGGCGATGGTCCTCGTCTCCGAAGTCGTCCTCTACGGGCGCGAGGAGTCTCGACTCCGACCCTCAGGGAGCGCTGCCCTTACAACAGGGCCTGCTACCACCTGAGGAAGTCCGGCGACCAAAAGATTTGTAAAATCCAACTCCGCAGGGTCCGGTCCGTGGTCAGAAGTCCACTTCTTCGTGCCCCACGTTGGGCGCCAGGACTGCGTGAGGGCGTATGCGGCCCTAAGTCCGGCTGGCTGAAGGGGTATGGTGGCCGACACCCCTACGCAGCAGAAAGCCAACCCCCCTTGGCGTCGTGGCCTCGGGCTGGGTTGGATTGCGGACTTGGATTAGCGCTGGACAAGACGAAAGAGGAGGCGACCACTTGCTGGGGGTAACACGTCGGTTTATTGAAGAATCCAACTGCAGAGGGCAACCAACAGATGGAGGGACCCACAGCAAATGGCAACCAACAGATGGAGAACCCCGCAGCAAATGGCCCCGAACAGGGGGAGCAACAAGGTTTTAAAGGGTATGGGTGGAGAAAGGAGGGAAGCCCAGCAAACCAATCGGTGAGCAGGTAGGGAGGTACCTAACATAACTGACATGAGGACATAGCAAATAAACATAAGACAAAGCAGGGGCCCCGGGACGCCAGCCAACCACAACCCCCAGGGAGAGGAAAGTTCTAGAAAGCTGGGAGGAGTGGGGGGTGATTCACTGGGCCCAGGGAGGAGGAAAAACTTACTTATAAGGTAAAGTAGGGGAGGGGAAGTTACATAACAGAAGATATTGGCAGCTGAGGGGGAAGGGGTAACCATGGTAACTAAACTGTCAGGTCCACAGTGGCGGGAAAACTGTGAGGGGAGGAACCATTTTACAAAGAACAAAGGGGGAGCATACATAAAATAGGGGAGAAAACTGGGGAACTTAAAAACACATCACAACACTGGACCTCCTGCCCATGCACACGCTCACCATGTGCCCAGCTGCCTGTCGCCACAGCAGCTGTGCCAGTGGAGCTGTGCATCTCTGAGAGCTGCACAGGCTGAGCAGCAGGCAGAGTGCAGTGCAACCCCCCACCTCGTGGACATTGACAGCACTCCCCAGTCCTGTTAGTCGTAATGCCCACTTTTCCCCTCTATCTCCCCTCCCTTTCTCTCTCTCCCCCTTTTTCCTTTTCTATTTTTCTTCCTCCTGCTCTGTCTCTTCTAGTTCTCTTTAGTAGGGTAACTCAATTTTTTTGTGTTTTGTTTTTCAGTATCAATAAATGGTACTCAGATACAATGTTTGTCTCAGTTGACTTGGTTTCATTCCTGACCACCTATTTTTAAAAGAGCTCCTCACAGTTCCCTGCAGTGGATGAGACATTTACATTTGTGGCAGTGGTGAGATGGTCTTGAACAAAAACCTTGTATCTGTTTTAATCATTTTGTACGTGTCTTGGGGAGAGATTTCATTTGGGCATTAAAGAAAAAAAAAAAAGGTGTGACCCTCCCTGAAACTTTGTGCCTGCTGATCTCACTGATCTAACATATGTCCTCTCAGAAATTGTTTTTTCTGTCAGGCACTTTGGAACTCATTACAGTGTGATCCTTTATAAGAAGACTTTTGTCCTGTTATCTGTAACTGCTGTGGTATTTTAAGGTTTGTCCTCTCAGAAACTATTTTTCCTTGGGGAAAAAGGTGCAGCCCTTTCTGAGAAGCATTTTGCCCCCCCTTCTGTAACTCTGTGTGCAGCTGCCTTTGTGGTTTAAAGTGTGCTCCCTCAGGAAGCATTTGGGGCATTTTTGGATATTTTTATTATGTGACCCTTCCTGGGAAGTATAATGTCCCATCTCTGCAGCCAGTTGGCTTGTTGCTGTAAAGTGTGTCCTCCTGAGGAATGCTATTCAGGGCACCTGGAAGTTTTTATAGTGTGACCATCTTCAGGAAGCTGTTTTGCCACTTCTCTCACAGTGTGTGCTTTTTTAAAAACAAAAATCACAAAACCCCCACAACCTTTTGTGTACTTTTTGGGCACATGGAGACACCCTCCCTGAAAGTTGTTTGCCTGAGGAAACAGTTGTGGATATTCTCAGTTCAGTCAAAGAAAGAACAGAGATAATTTCTCCCAGGCCAACCCTGGGAAACTTAGAGAAAATAATTAAAACAATTATTATCTCTCTTTCAATAACTGTTGTTTATGGATATGATTCTCTGGAGTGTGCTATTCATAGTTCACTTATAGTGTGAGAGGTTTTTACTTTGAAACGAACCAAGTCTCACCTTAGCAAGTCACATTATAAAAGATACACTAATTTTCATTAAAGCCTTCTGATTCACCTTCTGAAGACTGGAGTCTTTTCTTCCCGTCCCTGACTCAACAGCATCAAACAGTAGCAATAAATGTAAATGCTGTAAAAGGAGAGTGGGGCAGAAACCCATCTGCCTCCTTATTGGATTTCTTAGGAAGTTTTAGAGCAAGACCCTCTGTGTCTGGATTAGAGTGTGCTAGGGACCACTGGCACAGCATCCAAAGTGTTATAGACCAGGTCTTGTCCTTGCAGGCAAAAGCAAAATCCAAGCCTAGGAATGAGAAAGCAGCCATGTGTGTGGTATTGGGGGTGCCTCTGATGGCTGCTATACAGGAGAGGACTGCCCAGTGTTGCCAGGGGATGACAGCGATTGAATCACTATGCTAGTGCAATTCCTGCAAATCTGAATTGTGGACTTGCAGAGAAATTTTGAGGAGTAAAAAAAAGCAGAATGACAGCTTGTGGCAGGTTTTGGGGGACATTTTAGCAAGGGAAGCCACTGGTCCATGCACTGCTGGTCTGTGCACCCTTGGTCTGGTGGCTGCTGGTCCCAGAGCCTTTGGTCCTGTAGCCTCTGATCCCACAGCTGCCAGTCCCAGAGCTGCTGCGGCTCTCCTGAATGATGTCACCAGAGCTGTCACTCCCTCAGAACCCAAAAGAGAGCCCGCAGCAGCAGGCCAAGCTGAGCTGGCACCGCAGTCTGCGCTTGCCCCTTAATAAAAACGGAATATACATATGAGAGTGATCAGGATCAGTCCCCTCTCCTAACAACCAAAGACCTGCCTTTCACAGCTCTGGAACTGGGTAAACTGAAGATGGAATCGGGCTGCCATCCTGGCAAAACTGAACCCGAATATGTATTTTGTGTTTCCTTAAGCAGAGAAGGCCAAATACTGCTTAAGAAGAAGAAGGCAGAAGGTTGCTGGAGTCCAGGTGTTTTACTCATCCCTGAAGGCTGCCAGGAATCCTGGAATTTGACCCAGAGGGCTGCATATTGGGTGGTGGTGTAGATCCCTTGGAAAGAGGTGATCCCCTCACTATAGAAAGGACCAGTTACTGGAGACATAAGGCAGCCTGTCCACAAATTATGTACAATTGCAAACTTCTGCCTTTCCAAGAATCCCCCATCTTGCTCTCAATAGATCTTGAGAGAATGACTTCTCTAATTTGGAGGCTTCTCGGCTCTCTAAAACTGGTAGGAATTCAGTGGCAGGGAAAGTTACAGGCTTTGGCCCCCTTAAAGAGAGTAATTGCAGGTCTGAGAGATACCACCTCCTTCCCTACAGGGGATATTCTGGCCCAGGAAGGCAAAGTGTAAGCCTGGGAAGATGTCACCTGGGAATGCATCTATTTTTCTCAAAAACAGAGTCCTGTAAAATCAACAGTAGACCAACCAGGAACTTGTGTGGTGAGACATTCCTGGCATCGCCCCAGACTATGATCCAAGATTCCTCCCCCCTCCAGTTTAGGTGAAAGAGAGCAGCCACTGACCAGACAAACTAAATGAGCACAAGGTTGGCAGGAGGGAGGACTGGAAAGAGTGATGGACTGTGGAGGTCCAGCAGCCTGGCCTGGTCAGTGAGCCAGCCATAGCTGCAAACAACCCAAGGCCATGGGAAGCAACACTCTAAGTTTGGGGACACTGTTTCAAGTTAGCGAGAGTTCAAGTTTGTTTGAAAGGGATCATAGGAGTTACTATGTTAATTTAGGTTATAATTTTTTTTGTGATTGACTAGAATGTTTCTAGAATGTTCCATAGTAATGTATATAAATAGGGATTGCCCTTAGTCTTGGTCTTAGTGGTGGGGTGCATTCAGGAGTGCTCCTGTGATCTCAGCGTAGAAGAATAAAGGACCCTCGGAGTTTTGATCTAAGACCCACTGCCTGCTCTTTCTTCTGCACTGACCCCTTGCTATTGCCTACGCCTGTCCTTGCGGATGTGGACAGAACAACACGAAACATGACAAGTGGCACCTGAACACAGACCCTTGAACAATGAGTCCTGGAAGGCTCTCCAGCGATGGACCTGCAGGACAACTGTCACTGGACATAAGTCCTGGTCAGGAAATCTACTACCCCAAGAACATGAGTCCAAGTTTTATTGGACTTGGCTGCAAGGGTAGACCAAGCTGCCTCTGACAGCGGGGAGCCAGTCTGGTCAGTGGGCCCCACAGGACTCTCGAAAAGTGCTGCCAACTGGAGTTGGACAAGGATTGTGATCCGCCCTGGAGAGGAGTGCAGGTGAGCCTACAGGAGAAAGTGTGGGTTTTGTTTTAGCCATGGGACTAGGGCTGTCCATGGCAGAGTGGGACATATACTTGCGGTTTAAGGGACTTTTAGTTAAGCATGGGGAAAAATTTTCTAAAAGAGAGCTTAAGGCAATTATTAGGTATGTCTTTTGTAATTTTCCTTCTGTTACAGAGGATATTATTTTTACTGTGGGGTTTTGGAATTCTGTTGGAGACAAGATTTATAATTTAAGTTGCAAAAGGGATTTTGGGATTTTTTGTTTACTTCCAATATTCCAGGTTGTTTATAAAGTGGTTAAGTTAGAGGTTAAGCCCAATCCCCCTGATAATCCCATCCATCCCCTACCCTTGGTTCCTGGGTATGAGCCAGTTCCTAGTTCTTCCCTCAACCCTCCTACATGGGGTTCCGCCTCCACGTTGGGTAATGCCTCTCTGTAGTGCTCCACCCCTTTTGTCACCCTACCTCTTCTGTTTGCACCCCCTCAAGCTTCTTCTTCTTACCCCTGACCCCTCTGACCCTGGGACTGGTACACCTGAGCAAAGCCTGCCGAGTGCATGGGAGCCCATGCCTTATGGAACTCTCATCCTTTCAAGCCCCTATCCTACTTGTCCTTTGGACTACCCTGAAATGGCATATGGAGCTGACATTGCCAGCATGCTTGGAGGACGTATTAGTTCGCTGCATTACTCTATTGTCCTATGTCCACCTCCAACTCCTCCAGCAAGGGCCCAAGATAGCGATGGTGCCACCATTTTGAAACCTTCCCACTCTGACCCTCTCCTACTTGTGCTCTCTCCTGAACTCCCTTCCTCTTCTGCCAACCACCATTTTGCTGCATCCTCTGCCCAAGCCAACATGTTGCAACAAAACCAAGGTACTTCCCCTATCTCCATCTCTTCCACTTCAAGCTCCACTGTGTCTGCTCCAAACCACAACCCTTCCATCTCAGGTCACACCCCTTCCAGGGGAGCCAGAACTATGCCCACCTTGGTTTCTAAAGTGCTGCCTTCCAACATGGCAATGCCTGTGCAGCCCAGTTGTCCCTCCTCCTCAGAAAAGGATCTCAAACCTTCTGAAACCAGTGACACTGAGGACCCATGGGAGAGGATCTGGAAGCAAGCAGTAAAGGAGGGTGTCGTGGTTTGACCGGAAATGGGACATCTGGGATATGTTGGTTTTGCTGTGGTCACCAATGGGTGTTTGGATTTTAAGATGGGCACCTGGTTTGACCAGTGGGGCATTGGATCCGCCTCTGAGACCACAAACCCAAGGAGTTAAAAGCAGGGCTCTTTTCCCTCAGAGCTCTCTTTCGAATTTCCGGTGGGGCAGAGCTGCTCTCTCTCTCTCCCCCAGCCCCGCTGCTGGGCTGGGGGAGGGGAAAGCCATGTGACACATCTACGGTAGGCCGGACCTGGTGGAAGGGTGGAGGGGGCACCGAGCGACCTGTTTACCCCCCCCCCCCTTTTTGGAGACTGAGAGAGAATGCAGCCTGTGCTTGAACTGTTACCTTGAAACTTGATATCATGTGCCGGCAGGCAGCATGGCTGGGAGGAGAAGGGGGCCGGGGGGGGGCCAGCGAGAAGGAGCCCAGCCACTTGGGAGAGCTTTTAACCCTCTGTGGATAATGAAAACTTCACAGAACATTACCTTTCCTAGAAAAGGGATAAGAGTGGAGGATGAAGGAAGAAATAGGCCAGTGAGGAGGTCTGGCAAAGAGAAAGAGAAAGATGTTGAAGGAATGGAGAAAAGATAGAGTGGCATTTTTTTGCTGGACTCTTTCTTGTTGTACATCCATGGACTGTTTCCTGGTGATAC
Organism: Melozone crissalis; assembly: GCF_028551555.1. Taxonomy (NCBI): domain Eukaryota; kingdom Metazoa; phylum Chordata; class Aves; order Passeriformes; family Passerellidae; genus Melozone; species Melozone crissalis. Next base: position 1,057,567 of record NW_026535814.1, read on the forward strand.
AGAGACTGCATTGCAGGGGGAAGCAAGGGCTCAGAAGCGGAGAGTTCAGTGTTGTGACCCCTCGGCCCCAGGGGGTGTAAAAGAAATGGGGGGGAACGAAGGTCCCAGAGATGAGACTGTACTCTGCTTGGAATGAGATGAGGCATCCTTAAAAGGTCCAAAGGTCTACCCTGAAAGCAGGCCTCTTCCCCATGCCATGCCTGGTGGTGAGAGCACCTCGCATGGAAGGAAGATATCACATGATAGCAGAAAGACTCCGGGCGGTTGCTGATTGTGACAAAAAGTCCGTGGCACAAGGAAGGACTCTGTCTACTCTTCATGAGCTGAAGATTTGATTTTCTAAAGGGTGGTGCCAGACCAAGTGTGGATAATTTTGGGAAATGTAAATGTACTGGGAATTTGGTGGGAGGAGGAGGGGGAAGTGTTTCTGTGTGGTTTTCATTTTCCTTGTGTTTATTTTTCTTCCTTTGTGGTTTAGTTTTTGTAGTTTAGTTAATAAAGTTTTTTTTTCCCTTTTTCCCTAAGCAAGAGCCTGCTTTGCTTATTTCCGGGTACTACCTCACAGCAGATGCCAGGGAGAGGGAATTTTCATGGGGACACTGGTATTGTGCCAGTGTAAAACCATGACATTTTTGGTTCCCTGACCGGGAATCGAACCCGGGCCGCGGCGGTGAGAGCGCTGAATCCTTACCACTAGACGTTGGTGGTATAGTGGTGAGCATAGCTGCCTTCCAAGCAGTTGACCCGGGTTCAATTCCCGGCCAATGCACCAAAAAATATACTGTCCTGGTTTAGGACAAATTAGGGGAAATCTCCAAAAGGGAGCCCCTAAAAGAAAACAAACCTCCAACCACCCCTCCCCCAATACCGGGTTCGGGAAGGAATTTCTCGGAGGAGCAAAGTGGAAAACAAAACCTATTTATTGGCAAGTAACAAAAGAACACTCCCCAACACAAGAAAAGAAAAGAAACCAGGCAGTGTTGTGGACGGCGCTGAGCTTCTCTCGCAGACTCCGGGGGTCCTGGACCTTCCAGGTCAGGTCCAGAGCCGGTCCAGTATCTTCAGGGGAGGGTAAGAAAGAGGGGACAAAAGAAAAGAAAGAAAAAACAGTGCAGAAAGCAGAAAGCAGCAAAAAAACCCCAGCTATCAGCTAGGGGCCGAGGCAGGAGCAAGCAAGCAAGCAAGCAAGCAGCGGCAAGCCAAGCAAAGCAGCCCCAAAGCCCAAAGCGAAAGCACCCGGTCACACTCACTCCTCCCTCCCCGCCCCGCCGCGGCAAGACGGCCTGGGGGGGGGGGTGGGGGGGGTGGGGGAGAGAGAGAAAAGGCACAGCTGCCAGACACAATACATGATATTGGGATAAAGGCTGTCACCCCACGACAGAGGGAAACTGGGAGATGATTTCTAAGTTTACTGCCTTTCTAGTGCAATACAGAAAGTGGGGGTGCAAATTGCAGATGGAAGCCACTTGCATATTGGGGAGGTGAGAGTTATGCAGTGTGGCCAAAGACTACAGGAGAGGGTCACCACATTTTAATGCAGGCTACCTTCTCCACACAAGTCTTGACACCCCATGACATGTGATATGTGATGACTATGACTATGTATTCTGTCCCCCATGGAATACACCCTATGGGAAGGGGGATGGAAAAGAAAATTGAACCAACTATTGATTAATTGTGCCAGGGACCTAGCAAGAGCACTACTAACCATCAACCACTTAGCAAGAGAAGGACTGTATAGCCAGCCTGAGGACCAAGCTGAAATCCTCTGTAGACCAGTGCTAGAGGACATTTAAAACATGGCCAGAAAAGCACTGATTCAGGTACCTGACAGTAGTACACCAATTCTAGACTTTGCTGACATAAAACAAGGGCCTGATGAACCATACCTGAAATTTGTGGACAGACTCAAAGACAGGTTGCCGATGAAAGGGGCATCATTCCAAAGAAGCCGGTGGTGTCAAATGCATCCCCAGAATGCAAAAAGGCATTGCATTTTCTCCCATTTGAGCCAGAACCATGTTTGACCCAGATGATCGAGACTTGCTATCGCCTTGGGACACCTGAGCACTCCATTGTCTCACAAGCACAAGCCATTGGACAAGGAATTGCAGAGCCTTAGCCACCATGCAGGTCACTCTACAAGGACATTCATGTCAAGCCCAAAGACAGCACTTTGAGTGCGGAAAAAACTGATACTTTATAAAAGACTGCCCTCAGTGAGAAGAAAAACCTGCTTCTAAGACTTGTGGGTGTAAAGGACATTACAAGAATAGCCAATCTCACCCAAGACAGGGGAGCCACAACAGACACCAGCAGGAAACTTCCATCAGAGCATGGGATGACTCCACATGATGTTACAAGTTACCCAGCTTTTGATGCCTACCATCATTGAAGGGCAAGTGGCCCAGAGTTTCAGTGCACCATTTCAGGACTCCCAGCAATCATGACCCTGGTGCCAAACTGGATGTGGCAAGTACCAAGCCAGTAATGTTAACAGATTTTATGGCCCAAACTATATCTATGGGTCAGCTTGGGCCCAAAGATCAGCTATATGAACTCCTAATACTAGGTAAATGCAGGTCAACAACTGAAGTATTTTTTGTCCTGCCTTCAGTTCTGTCTGTAATGTCTGCACAAGAAATGGCGGTATTGGCTATGTGTCCTGATCCACCTCGCTTCATCCCCAAAGGACTAACAATTGCTCAGGCAATCCTGCTCCCTAAGCATGATGCCACGGAGTCCCTGGTAATGTTGACCAAATTAATTAGTAAAAGTCAGCCTAGATTAACACTCGAACTAAATAACAAGATCACCCTCACAGGACTCATAGATACAGGCACAGATGTGGCAGTAATTTCACAACCCCAGTACCCTCCTGATTGGATGCTAACACCTGCTCCAGGAACATTACTGGAGATCGGAGACAACAGTGACAGCCTGAAGAGTGTGCAGCTCATCAAATCTGAGGTACCAGAAGGCTGCATTGCTACCACCAGACCCTTCATAGTAAGACTCCCCATAATTCTATGGGGAAGGGAAATTCTGTCTTAATGGGGGATAAGGCTAGCGATGGGTTTTTAATTGGAGCCATTGAGCAGCATGACACCCCTAAGTTAACTTGGAAAACTGACAAACCCATATGGATAAATCAATGGCCCCTACCTGTGGAAAAGCTTCTTGTGCTCAAGTCTCTAGTCCAAGAACAAATCCAAAAATGACACATCATTCCCACCATGCCCATGGAACACACCCATCTTTGTGATCCAAAAGTGTGACAGCGACAAGTAGCATCTCTTTCAAGATATATGGAAGATCAATGATGCAATAGAGGACATAGGCATTTAACAACCTGGCTTACCGTAACCGGCAATGATTCCCAAAGATTGGAAGTTGACTGTCATTGACTTTTTTCATATCCCTCTCCAAACTGATGATGCTCCACAGTTTGCATTCTCCATTCCCAGTATCAATCGGCAAACTTTGCTTCAGTGAAACTACTGGACAGTGTTGCGCCAGGGCATGAAGAATTCTCCAACCACCTGTCAGTGGTTTTTAGCCAAATGTTTTAATGCCTGTCTGCAAAGAACATATGCAAACTATCATTTACCACTGCATGGATGACATCTTCATTGCAGCATAAACTGACTGAACCCTAGATGTCGCACTACAAGCTACTATCACAGCTGTCCAACAAGCAGGGCTCACCACTGCTGAGCAAAAATACAACAGACATCGTCTTGGAAATTCTTGGGATTTAATATCCTCTCCCAGACCATCCAACCACAACCAATACAATCAAACAATCCAGTGATGCTCTATGACCTATAAAAGTTGCTTGAGACTGTCAGTTGGATCAGGCCTTTGCTTGGAATGACAAATGGAGACTTGGCACCATTATTTAATCAGCTAGAAGGAGACAGACCTGAATTCACCCACACACCTGATCAGTAAAGTGAAAGATGCTTTAGAAAACATGTCTCAAGCCATTTCAACTTGACAGACTCATTGAATGGATCCCAATTTGTAATTCTTGTTAGCCATTCAATGTGAGAATGTGAGAAATGGATTTGTAAAGGATTCTTAAAACCTGACTGAAAGCTCACATGGTCTTGTACATCTGTATGCAAACTCTGAGACAAAGTGTGCTGACTTAGGAAGGCCATGGAATAGAGATGATAGTGTTGAGAGACAGATTTAACTAGAAACAAGTATCAAAAGCTGGCCTTGCAAAAAGATCAGATATTTTAGAATATTAGAACTGTGAGCGATGCATTTTAACAAGATCATATGGGTACAATAATAGGTGATTGGTGTTAGAAGTATTAGCAGCATTATGTGGCAAAAGTTAATAGGCTGAAAAACATTTATAAGACATTGTAACAATAGAATAGGTTGGCTTCTGATGGAATAGCATTGAGTTTTACATCTTTTATGTCTCACCCTTCTATGAGACTGATAATGAAATAAAATCTTTCGAAACACCTCTCAGTTGCCCCATCTCTGTAGAGCTGTGATTTTCCAACATTCTTAGACCATACAACCACAACCAAAACAGTCAAACAACAATCCAGAGATGTTCCATGACCTACCAAAGTTGCTTGGAACTATCAATTGGGCTAAGCCTTTGCTTGGAATTACAAATAGAAATTTGGGACCATTACTTATCTGCTAGGACACACAGACCTGAATTCACCAAGATACCTGACCAATAAAGCAAAAAATGCCTTAGAAAACATGTCTCAAGCCATTTCAACTTGACAGGCTCATCAATTGGACATTCTTGTTAGCCATTCTAGGAAAGGAACCCCAACTTTATTTTTCAGTGAGATCAGCCTTAATTTTTCAGTGAGATCCTGGTTTACCTGACCCTTTATAAATCTTAAAAGGAATTTGCTTACCACACAAGAGAATAAACAGCTTGAGACACGTTACTTAGCAGTCCCATCCCATTTGTGATTTGTACAGAGACAATAAATGGTTCTCCTCAGTGAGGAGGCCTAGATGAATATAAAAAATAAAAAAGAAGACCATTTAATAAGATTTCACTTCTTACTTTCAGTCTTATATTGCAGGAGCAAGAAAAGACCTGGCCCTGCTCTGGCTTGTTGCGTGGTCCATCACTTCCACCAATAAATAAACAAGATTCTCAAAGACTGCTTGGCAGGATTTACTAGCTTTGTAGTATTGTTAGCTTCACAGATCTTTAAATAAACAAATGCTTTTTAGCTTAAGAATAATATTCAGGGCTGGATTGAGCATGCATATGTAATATTGCAGAATCACAAAATCAGCAGGATTGGAATGTATGTATTTTCCATTGGAAAAATCAAAGGGTAAGACTGTTACAAATCTTTACTCTCGCCACTTTTAAAGCCAGTTCATCTTTTCATTTTCTTTTTCAGAGAGCATTTGTAAATTACACAAGGGATCATTCTCTAATGTAGTAAGGAAATTGACATAGTCACCTGCTTAATGCTACAACAAATGAGTATCATTACCTACATGAGAAATAAAGTGCAATTTGTCCTTTTATTAGAAAAGAGGTTATTTTAATGTGACACCTCAGTGTTTGGTGGCATTGTCAAAGTTGTTACTGAAACAAAATCCTCTCTCAACACAGAGACCATAAAGATGAAATTCAATCTGAATAACCAGTCCACATGTCAACAGCTACAAAATTTTTGATTCTAAAAAATCAGCATTTATATTGATGAAGGGATGTAGACAAAAGACCTAAGCTCCTCTTTCAAGATGTAAAAGCACAGATAATTAGGAATGCTCTATTTAGTACTTTTTGTTTTCCCTGCTCAGTGACTTCATTACTAATGTTCAAAACCTGTACTGAATTCATCAGTTGCCTGGAGAAGTCATAAACTGCTGTACCTGTTCTTTTATTTTTGGAGCTCAAAGGTGTTTGATTTCAGTAAGGGCTAGAGAATATCTCAAGGATCTGGCCCAAAGTACCTTATCATCAAGCACAATTTTCCTGCTGAGATCAGGACTGTCCAACACCTCCACCAAGGATGGGCACCAAGTTTCTAGCAAGCAGACTTCTTCTCAGTATATGAAATTTGATTTGACAAATATTTTGCCATTGGCACTCAACTGTTACAGCATTTACTGAAAGCAAGTAGCAGAAAGATATGAGCTCAGTAAAAGTAGATTGCTATAACGAAAGGCTGTTTGTGAATCTGGGTGTTTGTTTTTACTGGTTGGGCTCTGCTACTTAAGAGGTGGCATCTCAAGTCCCATGTCTTGTGTGTGACAGCCATATGAGCTCCTACAGGCATTGGCATCTGTCCTGTTCTTACAATGCAATTAGCACACTGGAATGCTCAAGGAAATAAATAAAAAATTATAACAATTAGTGCTATCTTCTCTTTTATCAGTAAGTCTTCAATATGAGAGAAGTCACAATGCAGTTATACCTTTAACAGTTACCAGTGCAAGTAAAAGCTATATACCCAGCTGTTGCAGGCCTTGGTTCTGAAAAATACAAATATCTTGTGTTGCTAATTTATGTGTTTAAACATTTGAAGCTCCATTTCAGGAAAAAAAATAAATTGTGAAGGCAGTCAGAGAGCCAGGGTGCACTTGCAGAAAAAATCAGCAGCAAGTATTGATTTGCTATTTTTCTCCCAAATTAGAGCTGAAATAATTACTTTTTTTTTAAAGGGAAAGAAAAGAACAGAACAAAAAAGATCACTGCCATTATGCCTTCTAAGAGAGAACAAAGTATAAAGATATACCTCAGAAATCAGAAATCAACATTTTTTAGGTAATAGATTACTACTTTTAAGGCCTAAACACAAGTACTGCTTCCATCCTTTGCAAAATAACACTACAGTTGGTAAGCAGGCACCACTCCTTCTCTCTCAGACAGCATGTATGGTCTGCAAAGCCATGCTTTGTACTCTATGTACCAACTATGTACCCTGTACTGAGAGAGTTAATTTAAATTTGATAACAAATAGCTCTGCTTTTGGAATGAATGTAGCTTGACAACTTCAACTGAGAAGCATTTATAGGGCCTCAATTCTGTATGCAACCTCTTTGAGAAATAGTTTCACATATCTGACCCAAGGCCTGTGATGCTGTTACCATGAAATAAAACCGTACATAGGCACTGGTTTATTTCTGTGCAACCTTCTTGTTTCTCTATTCCCCTGCCCCAGGTATACACACAAAATTGCTTATTCTGGACTGGAATTTTGCATTTCATTAATAATCTCATCCACTATCATCTGAATACAAATTTAACACACCTTATATTTGTATCAACATTTAACCTGCATGCTCAGGTTTTATTTTTTTAGGAATTCCAGCCGATCTGCCTGGCTACTTTGCACTTTGATCAAAATTGCCATGTGAAACTAGAGAGGAAAACAATGGTTCAAACACCCACACCATTTCATTTTATTTTTTTCCTCTCTCCCCCAAAATGGCTGCTTTATCTGTGCACGTGCACCGATAGCAAATGTCCCTCTATTATTGTACAACCAACTTGATGTGTCAAGTATTCATATGCTAATGGAGGTACAATTTCTCCATTTCTCACAGATAAATGGCAAGGATTGCTACAGACAGTGAAACACAAGAATAAACAGCTTTTATTTTGGATGTGATAAATTACTTTTCATTCAAATAACATGCCACACATGCTACTGATCATTATTAATAGTTTCTATTAATTGCAAGTTAGCCTTCTGTTTTTCTGTAAGAATGGTTAGAAAATGTTTAGCAGATATAGCTAGAATTGAAGAAAATAATTTAATTTCCTTATTTTGCTTTGAACTTTCACAATGCAAAGATAATTTTTCTTCAGTGTTCACTGGTAATGAAAGTTTTTGGGCATAATCATTTTTCCCTGTGAAGCATATATAATTTTTTAAAGTGCACTAGATGAGGTTTGGAAACTTGGCTATTTCCCTTTATGTGTCAACAAAATATGCTATGGGATGGATGCCTAGAATCCATTGTTTAGAAATAATCCGGGCAAAGGATTCCCTACACATAGCAGAAAGCATGAAGAAAGAAAATAATATCCAATATATTTTTATTCTGTTGAAAGATCAATATCTATTCAGAACCCAAAAAAATTAGGAGCTAAGTTATAATTTGTATCTCATACCTGGAGTAAAAAAGTAAAATTTGTATTTTATACCTGGAATAAAATACAGACTCAACTGTTTTTAGAGGCTGTATTTTATAAATGTGGAAAAAATATTTGGCATAGGAAAAAACCAAACACATTTGTTAAGCAAAGACTATTATTTAAAATCATACATATTGGTTTGCATTTTTACAATTAAATATATGTGGGTTTATGTAATATAGTGAAGGATTACATCTGTGTCCTTGATTTGGACATGAAAACATTTATATAATTACGTCGTTCCACAGTCAATCCATAAATGTAAGGAAATGCTGAGTTAAACCCAAGTGAGAGTCCAGATGAATATCCTTAATTTAATTACCCACTGTCAGATACCTGTGCCTCCCCACTGAAGTCCATTCTAAGTCAGAGCACCCTGCCCCAGCCCAGAGACAAGAGTAAGGTCAGCTGCGAATAAATGACATGCCTAGGAGCTGTGTATGTTGAAAATTTTCCTTTCCTAGGAGCATTGTGTGTTGGGAGGTAGAAGGTAAAATATCAACTCCAGCTAAATGTTCACAACATTAGGTGACTGAAGACATAGAATGAGGAATTAGGCAATGCAGAAAATAAGATCCTCTTATATGCCATAGATAATTTATAACACGTCACTCTGTGTGCTTATGGAATAATTTTAATCAAAGACTAACTTTACATTGGATCATTTCTTTGAAATACAAAACAGTGTGAAATCCTACCAATTCATAACAAGCAATTGTTTGCTGGGAGTTTGTACAGTAAAACTTCATTTAAAAATACATTAAATATTTAAAATAAGAAATACATTTCTTATTTTAAATATACTTTATTAAGATTGCCCTAATCTTGAGGATCAGATACTTCATAAAAGAAGTTATGGACAGAAGTTGGTCAATGTGGTAACTGAAGAGGGATATTTCATGTCATACTTCAGGCAAAAGCATTAAACTGACAATCATGAAACTGCAAAATTACAAGAGAAATGAGGATGAAAGCCTTTGCAGATCAGTTGACTCCTTTTCTGCTTCATAACAAAGCAATCCTCACAAAAGATCATTCCTGAGGCAGAACCCTCAAAATTAAATGTCTATTTGTGGAGAGATACATCCATGTACTTTTAGCCTTCCAGAAGTATAGACTCTCAGAGTAAGCTCTCCTATTCTGCATGCCCACAACTGGACTTTTTATAAATACTTTGGTGTTGCTGATATCCTCCAGGTGTTACCCAAAAAGAGTAATTTTCTGCAACTTCCTTTTACAAAGCAATTGTGCTGATGTACAAGGATGTCAGACTGAAAAACTAATTAACCAGACCACTCCTAATTTCCTCTGAGAAATTTTACAGGTATCTGAAACCAAAATGGTCAGAGCACAAAGAAATGTCATAATGTCAGGAAATATGAGGAAACTGAAGAGAAAAGGACACTTGGAATTTTGGTGTCTGACCATGTTCCAAGTAGCAGCTACAGAGCTATCTACACTGCCCTCAGAGTGTAGATATGACTGATTTTTTCATTCCATGCTCTTGCAGTCAAGCTTATTAAAGGGCCTGGTTCTGTAAACACTTTTGCACTTGCTTGACTTTGAGTATGCAAGCAATTTTATTGGGGTAGGTAACTAATAGGTACTGTAGGTAATTAATTCAGGGAGCAACAAGATTGCCAATATTTCGAGACCAATATGAGAACAAGAATGAAAATCCTAATGCCTTAAAACTATGTTGAAAACTGCTTTTCAGCATTTGGAGTTTGGTTCCCAGGTGGGGTTAAAAGAAGAACAGTTACAACTGGATTTTTAAATTCATGCTGAAACTTTTTATTTTATTAGGATGTAAGCATTAACAGTAATGCTTACAGAAAAGCAGTAACTAGTGATACGAATACCATGGATAATATTTTTTTTTCTGGAACTGGTGACAATCAGCTCTAATTATTAGGTAACAATTAAACAAAGTATCACATGCAAGAAAATATTTTAAGTCATTAAGTTTTAGTTAAAACTTCAAGCAGCTATTACATAACAACATGAAATACCATGAATTCAAATTTTCCAATTTACTATGCAAGATGGAATTAACAGCTTCCATTTTTCTTAACTTTTTTTTCTGCTAGTAACTTTTTGTTATCTATTCAAATGCAATTTCACACTGTCCATAGTTTTGAACTCTCACTTCCCTGTATTCAAATTCCTGCTTCATTGCAATTAGCCTCCTATTGAAAATATGCAAATGTGCACTTTATTTCCAAATACAGCAGTTGTCCTCTATTCTAAATCTTTTTCTCTCTTAACATTCAAGGAAAAATTTGTTGGCTGTTGGGACTGTTGCATGGCTTTGCATGGGTTCCTCAGGGTGAGAGAGATAGACGAGAATCTTGCTTCATGATCAGAAGGCTGGATTTATTAATTTATGATATAGAATACATTATGACTATACTAAATGGAATAGAGAGAGAAGTTCAGAAGCTGCTAAGCTAAGAATAGAATAGGAATCTAAAACAAAAAGAGAGCTCTCTGTGAATCTGTCCCAGTGAGCTTGGTCCTGTGATTGGCCCTTAATTGTACACATGGAACATGGGCCAATCACAGGTGCACCTATTGCATTCCACAGCAGCAGATAATAATTGTTTACATTCTTCTTCTGGGGCCCCAGCTTCCCAGAAGGGGAAAAATCCTAAAAGAAAGGATTTTTATGAAAGAATGTCCGTGACATCGGGATACCTTTTAAAAGGAATAGTTTAATATGTTATATTGAACATGAAACAGTGGCTATGAGGCATCTTGAGTCATGTCTATGAGCTATTTGATCTCCCATAATTAACTAATGTATATCAAAACCAAGCAAAGTGATCTGTGTTCATGTAACAACACTCTGTTCTCAGCAACAATATTTTTGTTAAAAGTAAGGTCTCAATTAAAAGGAAATAAATTGAGAGCAAAGTGTACCAAAAGAGAGGTAATGGACTGCAGCCTTTAGGCCTTCATTCTTCTTTCAAAAAGGTGCCGGTTCTGTGTGTCAATTACAAAACATGAGAAACTTACCTTGGAAGTAAAAGTTTCCACCCATTGCTAAATACAAAAAAGGAAAAATGCAAGAAAGACATACGGTGTTGGATGACCTTAGAGAGACTTTCACCTGAATTCAGATTTTATAAACCATACATCTCACAAAACAAGAACCAAAGTTTTCAGCTGACTTCAGAAATAGTAATGCCACATGTGACAAGAAAAAAAATGAAAGACAGGATGTTAGAATGGGAAATGAGAAACACTGAACCTCTGGGTTTCCCCAGGAGAAATCATTCTCCTTGAAATGTGATCACGGTTAACATCTCCTCCACTGCCCTGTAAGTAAGGAGAGAAGACAAAGGACTCCTCTAGGATTCAATGTGAATCAAGCAAAAGCCATTTATTGTGCTTCTAAACATTGTATATATTTAGTTCTTATCTTGGTCTACACAGTCACGCATTGCTTCATTGGTGGCTCCAGTTTGTCCACATGTCTCTTGATTGGCTCTGCTTTGTCCATGAGGCAAACACGCATCTTTTTCTTAATCTAATTGGTAGATGCTGTGTCATTTTACTCAGGTTGACACCCCTATGTTTGTCAGCAACTTTTCTACTTCTTTCTTCTTGCAACATCAGCTTTTTTATCCACAAAAATGACCTCATTCCTTAGTTCTAGAAGGTTAGGCCAGTTCACTTAGTACATGGCCACTGTCCTGTAAATATGATCCTACCCTGTAGCATTTAAAGATGCTACCTGAATGACAGGTAAGATTACTTGTATTCACCTTTAATTTTGTAAGCTAAGATCTTTGGCATACTTTTGAATAACAAGAAAACTAACAAAAAACCCAGTGCACTACTTTCCTGAAGGCCAGACATGAAAGGTGTGAACTTATGATTCTAGACTTTTAATACTGCTTTTTCCTAAGCAACAGGAAATAGTGCTAAATTGTACTTCTCAGCATTTCTCTAGAATGTAAAACCATTGGTGTAATATTTATAAATTACTGGCAAAATTATTAACTGGGTCTTTCCAAGTGAAAATATGAACAATCTAAAGTAATTTTCCTCAATTTCTTCTAAAGAGTATTTACACTGTTTGGCTTTAGACAATTACTTTGGATGCTTTAAATCAACCCTATAGATATTTAACTCCTTTCATTGACTGCAGAATCAAAATACTGCCATGTTAGGTGTGTTATGTCTAAACCTCATGCTGTATGAGGCCTTTTCTTCAGAATCTACCAGCAGTGTACCCCAAGAATTCTGTCTGTTTTTTTATTTAGTAGATTTAAATCAAAATTTCAGATGACCACAACAACCAGGACACATAGTATCTATTTGAGATACAGACATCAATGAGGATCTGGAGCCTGACCCTAGGAGGTGGGTGGACCTACTCTGCCATAATGACCCGTTGGGACCCGTTCTGAATCCATTTCACAGCCCACAGTGGATTTTTTGTTCTTCAGTCATCTCAAGCTTGGTGCCACTGGAAAGGCTTGTCGTATGCACCTTCTGTAACCCACCAGGAAAATGTCTCCAAAGGTACCATTTGGTGAGACTCAAAATAATTAGTTTCATTTTCTGTTTGTACTTGCACTGCAGCTGCTGGAAGAATGGTAGCACAACTTACCTATGATTGAGACTGGCCATCAGCACTTGCTTGGCAAGTGCTCTTACTATAGATAGTAATAAGTTGCCTTTCAACCAATTACTAGAGTCTTGTTATTGGAGATGAGTTGATAAAAATGTGTATGTAGCATGTTCATATGGGAAGTGCAGTATTCCTTTTTTAATGACCATAAGTGAAACTATTTTGTGTGTGTGCCTGATTTAGTTCATTGATTATTTTTATAATGTGCTTTACTGTGTTTCCATTATGTTGTTTTTAAAGAAAGAAAAATACCCCCCTTTTTCATGATTTACAATTTCATCTTTTGCTTAGAAGCTGCTGCTGCTGTTGGAGTACACAAGTCCTAGGCAACAACTGTTACAGATCATCCTCAAATGAATGAAACTTGGGACTGTGCAAGGTGTATCTTGCAACAGCAGGTATACCTGCTAGGTCACTCCTCAACAAAGTCCTCATTTATTTGTATTTACTTAATACAAGTAACATTTTTGCACAAGATGTCTCAATATTTGCTGTATATATTATGAAAAGCTTTTGCCAAACACATCTATTCCATCACATTATCAAGTTGCTCTCCTCTCAGTCAAAAATGATGACATTTCCAACTTAAACATCACATAGTTGAGGGTCTCCTCCTGGGAGGAAGTAGACACTTTGTCCATGGATTGTCCAGGAGTAATTGCAATTAATATTGCTGCCATGAAAAAGGCCATAATTAAGCAACAAAGTCAGAATTCCATTAAAATAATTGCAGAACCTCACTCCTTTTATAGTGGTGTTGTGACAATTCTGGTATAGGAAATATATCCAATATAAACTGCGTATGTAATTTTATTTTGTAAAGACTAATTTCAAAGAAGAAAATCAAAACTTTTTCCCTCAAGTCTTCTCCTAAGCTTCATCTTATGATATTTCCTGCATTGTATTCATACCTGAATTTTATTATTTCTGCATTTAGACCTATTTCTTTGTTCTTATTAATGGGTGGCAATGGAAGATCAAAAGGTGAATATTTTGAAATACTCATTTTTCTCACTGCTGACAAGTGGAATCTTTAGCAGACTGCAGTATGATGTAAATTTCACGAGCCAAATTGTCCCATCAAAGTAGTTTGAATCTAGCCTAATCTAAGCTAAGCTAAAGCATCCCACATAGCTTCATTTGTTCTCTACTGGAAGAAAACCTTAATGCTTACAAGGACAGTCAATGTACAATACGCTGCAAAAAAAACCCCAACATGGTTAGTATAATGGTTAATATAATTGTTAGTGTAATGGAATCTCTGAGCATGACACCATAACTAAAGACATTAAAACATTTATGAAGTGGAGGTAGTTCTTCATCTATCCATAATTTTCTGACCCAATTTGTTCCCAGACACTTGAGTGCTGTACAGAGAGGGGAAGGAAAGAAAGAAAGAAGGAAAATAATGTCATGTATCTTGATCTACTTTTATTTTTCTTATATATACAGAGTGTATATTTTCCTAGCTATAGAATATCAACTCTGTAAATTCTGGATGGAAAAATAATTTCCTATTTTTATTTAGTTCCTATATAAGGTCTGGAGCTGAGACCAAAACATTCAGGAATTCTGGAAGGACCAGAAAGGCAGATGGAGAAAATCCTTTCCAGCAACATCTCCATGACGTGTTTTGCTGCCATTATGTAGAATGTTCAGCCTCTGAGAACAGAGAATAGTACATACGGTGCAATGATATTACACTGGGTACTTCAGATGAAAAAAAAAAGAAGAGATTTTCAGCACTGTCATCCTTGTTATGACCCACTTCCATGAAAAAGGAATCAGGATAAACCAACAAAAAAAGGAATTACTAAGTTTCACAGGAAGTCTGTGTATGTTTTTAATCTTATTTCTTCAGTTTCAGAAAACCACATAATTGTAGTTCTTCTTGTATCTATAAAACTACATGGTTGTCTTTTAAAAAATCATTTTGAAATTGAATCTTCCTTTTCATTGGAAATATCAATTCTGCTGCTCATTATGCAATTGTCATGGTTAAGTGACAGAAGGAATTATCTGGAAAAATGGAGTGATTCTTTGCTTCAGCTTACAGTGCACCTTTGCTATTGAAAATCTAGATTTTATCTTCCTGGAAAAAATCACATTTTTCTACCACAGGCAATCTAGAAATGGAGCTCCTGCATCTACCCTGGCTGAACACTTCCATTACACAACCAATGGCTTAGATTTGATTTGCTAAGCTTCTCTGCAGTTACATTTTATTTCCCTTTAGATATTTTCTTTATCCAGCTGGTGTACATATGATATTAAATTAATATAGAAAATTATGTTGCTATCTCTGCTATTTTGTATATATATGTCCAAAAAAAAGTAATGCATGACAACTCTAACAAAAGACCCAGAAAAAACTGTGTTTCTCCAGCTAAGTTCTCCTGATCCCTGGCATTTTGTGGGCATGCACTACTCCTTTTAGGTGGTATTTGAAAAAGGAAATAAAAATATACGTTATACATTTGTGAGGCAAACAGACAACTCTTTCCTTCCAAGAAGATTCATAATTATTCCAGATTATGTGTTTCCTACTTCACTTTATTGTCTGATCAAAATACCCCTCATCTTGCTGGATTAAATTTCAGAGATGTGTTTACTTACCTGTGTAGTAATATCATTTTGCTTCATGAGCTCAATAGGAATGGAAGCACTGATTCCTGAAGTGAGAGATGTAGATGTGCTGGGGATGGGGACAACATGCATTCCCAACTTTTGGACTGCATCTGGAGCTAAATGGTCCTTATTGTTTACTTCAGCATGGCCAACTGATGTTAACTGTTTCCAGTAACCTACCGTAAGTGCAATTATCCCATGGCAGCAGGATTTATCCCCTGGTCTGCACTTGGCCAGGGAATGCAAGGTGATCTCTGTGCCAGACTTGATCTGTGATTTAGTGGAAGATTACAATGTGTGATCTATCCATATTGATCATATTAATATAGATTTTAAGTAAGAGCCTGATTTGTGATGTGCCTGACTCTCATGATTTGGCTGGCTTTGGACAATATTTCAGGCACTGTAGAAAGAAGTGCAATTCTGGAAACCAAGTGACTGTATGAAAATAAGAACTTTTGAAATTACCAGAACAGACAACCTTTTTCGATCTAAAAAAAAGGGTTTCTAGTCTTTATGGCTGCAAGGAAGAGCTGGATAATGTACCCAGATACAGTCTAGTAGCTTGAACTCTAGATAGAAAAGAAATTGAATTATATTTTTAATTATAAATTAATCTTTAAAATAAGATCTGATAATAAGGAATTAAGAGAGAACTGATTCCTGAATTTCAAAGTATCCATTACCACTATTGGCATGTTTTCTCCACTCCACAATTTCCCAGAGACTACAAGACGATTTGAAGAACCACTGCAGACTTTCAATAAAAACTTCTCCAGTCAGTGGAGAAAGATGACCCAGTTTTAAGTGTGTCCTTGCTCTGAAGCACCTCCCACATCCAGGGCACAGTCAAAACCAACAGAGGCCATATAACAAACAAACAAAGAAAAAACAATAAATAAATAAATAAGTAAACACACACACCCCCCCCCATATAATTCTGAAAAGAGTGGGAAAACCCAATATTTCAGATTGGGTTTACTTGTTTTAAAGCACTTCTATGCATGTATTGTCATGGATGAACCAGCAGAAGACAGAGATATCTTAACAGCCTCCAGAGAGAGGATGGTATTGACTCTTAAGAACGTCGCAGGCATCTTTTCATGAAAATCCTTTCGTTAGGATTTTTACCTCCTGAGAAGCTGAGAGGCCTCAGGAACAAATCTTGGATGTTTTTAATTAATGGCCAATCACAGCTGAGCTGGCTCGGACAGAGAGTCTGGGACAGCTGCCTTTGTTATCATTCTTTCTTTTTTATTTTTTGCCTAGCCTTCTGATGAAACTTTTTCTTCTATTCTTTTAGTATAGTTTTAATGTAATATATATCATAAAACAATAAATCAAGCCTTCTGAAATATGGAGTCAGATCTCCATCTCTTCCTTCAACATAAGACCCCTATCAACACCATTACATAAGAATTAAACGCAGGGAACGGGACCTCCTTTGCCTGATTGCCTGGCCTGACCCACAAAGTTGCAGGAGGCTTGCCAAGGCTGTGCTGTAGGTAAGGAGAACTAGACTGAACTGAACATGAGCAGTCTCCATGACACAAAATTACATCTAGATTTCTTATAACTGGGGAAAAACTGAACTTCATCACCCACAGCACCAGATCAAATAAGAGCATGTAGCCATGCTAGCCATGTAGCTCTCATCAGAGCTGAAACTACCCTACAGAAAAGGTAAGGACTGTGATTTTTGTATCCTCAGTATCACTATTGATGATCCTCAAGGACTAGACCCTTCTGTCATGGTTTGACACTGGCACAATGCCCATGCCCCCATGAAAATACCCCCTCCCTGGTTTCTGCTGTGAAATGTGACCAGGAATAAGCAAAGCAGCCTCTCATTTAGAAATAAAGAAGACTTTATTAACTAAAATACAAGAGAGGGGAAAAAACCGAAAACACACAAGGAAAAGGAAAACTTCACAAATACATCTTCTCTCCAACTCTCCAATACAATACATTCCCCAAATCACCAACTCTCGGTCCAGCACCACCCTTCAAACAATCAATCTTCAGTTCATCAAGAGGAGTCCTTCTTGTGCCATGGGCTTCCTGTCACACGTGGCACTGCCCGGAGATCATTTGCCATCATGACATCTTCCTTCCAGGCCCAGTGCTCTCACCACCGTGCATGGACCAGGGCTGCTTCTAGGGTTCCTCTTTTAAGGATGCCTTGTCTCATTCCAAAAAAGGCACAGTTTTAACTTCGGGACATCTGTCCCCCCCACATTTTTTGCACCCCCTGGGGCCAAGGGATACCCACACTGAACCCTCCTGGTTCTGAGGTCCTGCGCTCCCTGGAATGCAGTCTCTGTATCACAAGGAAACAGCCCATGGCTATACAAAAAAGAGTCCAGCAAAAATGCCCCTCCATCTTCTCCATTCCTCCAACATCTCTCTCTGGCCTAGACCTTAATCACTTGCCCATTTCCTTCTTCATTCTCTACTCTTATCTCTCTTCTAGGAAGGGTTAATGTTCTGTAAAGTTTTCATTGTCCACAAAGGGTTAAAAGCTCCTACAAATGGCAGGACACATCGCTGCCTCCTTCCCCCCACCCTTTTCCGCAGGTCGGCTGTGCCGGCAGCACACGATATCAAATTTCAAGATAATAGTCCCAGGCACGGCTCTCTCTCTCTGTGTCTTTGTCTCCCAGAAAGGGGGGGTGGGTGGGGGGGGGATACCTCTCAGTGGTTCTTCGATGCTTCCACCCTTGGTCCCCTCAGGGTCAGGCCCACCTCTCCCAGGCCGCGTGGCTTTCCCCTGCCCCGCCCAGCAGTGGGGAGCTGGCCAGGGGAGATCTGACCTGCTTCCCTCTCCGGAAATCCGAAGAGAATCTCCCAAGCTGGAGCCCTGCCTTTAACCTTGTGTTCTCAGAGGCGGATCCAATGTCCCAATGGCCAAACCAGGTGCCAGTATTAAAATCTGAGCACCCATTGGCCTGACCACAGCATCCCAGAAATCCCACTGCCTGTCAAACCACCACACCTTCAGGAGAGAAGCAGTGGATATCCTGGCTTTTCAGGACATGGGGAACTGTGGGAATCCTTAAAATCAGAGGGTTTTGGGAAAGCTGCAGAAGGCAGGCCTCAGAGACAGCAGAACTGCGATTAGAGCTAAACAGTAGCCATAAGATTTGTCAGCAGAAAAATTATATACAAATTAGAAAAATAAGGACAAATAGAACAATGGTCTTAGTATTAACGCTTGTCTAGAATAACTCCCTAAGCTACAGAAGAGTATTTCTAGTGAGATATTAGGAAGTTTTAAGCTTAATAATGGAGCTCTCTGCATTTTGTTTTAAGACTTACAAGTAGATATTGTGTTTGAAATAAGCAAGCATTGTTTTAACCAAAGGTAGGTGTGCTTATAGTGGTTGGATGGAACTACTGTCAATATGCTTTTGCTTTGTATGATTAGTCAAAAAACTTAGTAAATTGTAACATTAAGATCTTTGTCTGCTGTGGGGATGTAAGCTGCTTGCATCTTCCCATTGTCAAAACCATGTAATGAGACTGATGCTAGAAAATAAAACAGCTTGAGACACATTCGTCAGCAGTCCCATCTCGTTTGTGATTTGTACATAGCCCCCCCGGCCAGCTGTGATAACATATTTTAAGAAGAATAAAGAATTATTGTGCAGTTATAAATATGCTGAGATAAGAGCAGAGTGAGAATATATGAGCAGAAAAACTCTGGAGACACCAAGGTCCGTGAAGAAGGAGGGGGAGGAGGAACTCCAAGCACTGGAGCTGGGATTCCTCTGCAGCCATTGTGCAGCCTATGGTGAAGCAGCTGTGCCCCTGCAGTCCATGGAGATCCACCTGCAGCTGGTGGAGGAGCCCCACATTGGAGCAGGTGGATGCCTGAGAGTTGGCTGTGAAGGCCTCTGGAAGGCCTGTGCTGGTGCAGATTCCTGGCAAGGACATGCAGACCTGTGGAGAGAGGATCCCACACTGGAGCAGGTTTCCTGGTAGGACTTCTAATCACATGGGGAACCCAAGCTGGGGCAGGCTGTGTCTGCAGGACTGCACACAGTGGAAAGGGACCCACATTGGAGTAGCTCATGAAGACCTCCTGGGGAAAGGACCCCATGCTGGTGCAGGGAAATGACTCCTCTCCCTGACCAGTGGCAGAAACAACCTAGGATGAGATGAATGAACATAACCCCCATTCTGTCTCCCTGTGCCACTAGCAGGGGTGGAAGTGAGACCTGGAAGGACAAAAGCGTTGGGGGAAAGGTGATTTTAAGATTTGCTTTACTTCTCATTTCCTGTTCTGATTTTGATTGGTAATTAATTCAGTTAATATCCCCAAGTCAAGTCCATGACAATAATCTGTATGTGAATCTCCCCCTGTCCTTAGCTCAAGTTAGGAACACATTGTTTTGTTTTTCCTCTCTCCTGTCCACTTGGAGAGGGGAGCCTAGAGTTGTTTTGGTGGGTATCTGGCATCCAGCCTGGGTGGGCCTACCACACCAAGGCAATTACACCCTCAAACACAAAAAAAGAAAATCCCCACTTGTGAGTTTTACTTTGTAATGGACTTCTGATCCAACTTCCAGTGAAAGATACTAAACTTGAAACTATGACTCCGGTTTTAGCATAATTCTTCTGTGGGTGGTTAGATATCTCAAAAACACGTGCCCAAATTACTTCCCCATGTCATAATTCAAAAGCATGCCTTTCCTCTGACTTCGCTTTATCTGTGATTAAAAAAGAGCTTTTCACTCTAACATAGAGTATCAAATATTTTAGTTAAGCATCTGGTTACTTTCTTAACAACAGTCTATTGTAGGTAATTCTCAACACAGACATGGTTCAATCACCTTCCCCCACGTCCCCTTTTTAAAAATCTAAAGAACAGTAAATATTTGGAAAAATAAAGAACTATGCACAAACCGAAGAGAAGGAGAGGAACCAACAACAAAAAACTAAATTAACAAAGTTATCCTCCTGAAAAGTTTTTAACTAGCTAAAGATAAATATTTCCTCTGAAACAGCATTTTTATTTTTGACAGAATAGTAATTCTTTACCAGTAAAACAGAAAATAGTACTCAATTGCAATCATCTGTTGTTTTCTGACCAAAAAGTTAAGAATATAAGTTGCTTTTTCATGTGCATGATCATTCATAATACCTCTAAAATGAGTTCATATGAACTATGACAAGAAGAAGAAAATATAAACAATTTATAAGATTGTGGAAATAACAAAGATTAGCCCATTCAGACAAATTTCAATTAAAATATTTTTTAATAGAAAGGGAAATTGTCGTTTCTGTATATTTTGCATAATAGAGAAATGCTGTTATAACAAGAAAAAAGTTGTAGTTCATATGTAATAAACAATTTATTTTTAAAAGTTTAATAATTCAGCAAAAAGTACACAAAGCTTTCAATTTTGCAACTAAAACTTTCACCCAGAAGCAATGTTAAAAGAGGTACAGAGACATCACTGTATACCCTGGCATGTATAGATTACCTTGCAAAAAATTGAGTTATCTATGGTGTAGGTGATACCTCAATTGCTTTCTTTTTGTTTTAACAACTACTTGGAGGATGGTGAAAAAAGTTTAAAAATACCCTCTTCTACACAGCTCAAAGAGTTATTGCAAATTAAACATTATTTAAAGAATTTATCAAAAGCATGAAAAAGATTTCAAGATTTTTTTCATTTTGACTTCACTATATTTTCATGGGGAAATATGAACTCATAGAGGAAATACCAAGATACAGGCAATTTTATGATATTTAAGAGTAGCATCTGCTACTATTTTAATGCGCTCGCTAGGTGTTGGGGGGTGGATGGGTTTCTTTCTTTCTTTACTTATAGATTTTTTCCCATAAGTTGCTGGGAAACTAACTACTGGGTACTTATGGGTACTGAAGAAAAAAGAAGTGGTCAAGGTTGGGAGGGCTACACTTCTTTTCTCTGGGAGCTTCTCTCCGAGGAGAGAGATACCACGAGATTTGGGGCAAATAAAGGACGGGACTGGAGGCAGCTGAAGTCTCACTCTCTCTGGGCTTCAGAGGATGATGGTCAGACCTGCGGCTTGGGGAAAAGAATTTGCTGTCACCACTATAACCCAGCTGGGAGCTGCCTTTCTTCTGTTGCTGGGCCCTGCATCCCCTGCCCTGCCAGGACACCTCACAATTCCAGCTACTGCCACGGAGTTTCTGATAGATCTTGTCCACCAGCCAGGGATTTCTGCTCATTCCTGCCGGCCCAGCTTGCTGCTTCCGAGAGTCCTGCTGGGGCACCGGGACCAACTGCCCCAGGGGGTTTGGGAAGCGCAGCCTCTCTTCCATCCCTTCCCATCTCAGACAAAGCCGCCATTACCGTGTGCTCCCCAAGCCCGCGCAGGAGCGCCCCCTGCAGCCCCGTGAGGATCACCGCACCTGCCCTGCCCACCGGGAGCCACCAGCGCCCCTGCCGGCTGTGACCGGAACTGCACGAGAGGGTTTGATTTTCCTCTAGATAGTAACCAAGGGTTGCTGATAGGCCTAGTCTATTTAGCATTCAGAGATAAGGTGAGGTCGACTTGGATAACTTCACAGACATGTTTTGACTATTTAGAATTCAAAGAAGAAAAATAATAGAATATAGGAGACAAGTGTATATCAGGTAAAGGACATAAAATGTTTCACAAATAAACAGTTTTATCTATTCTCACTTAATGTAACTCCCTATACATTCCCCCTTTTTATTTTTAAAACTGATGCTTCAAAACACCATGAGCATGTTCCAAAAATTGCCTGGCCTATTGAAACATGGGGAATGATCACTACCTAGGCACAGAAAAACATCTGCAGTTTTTGTGAAACATATGCCGAGCCATTATCTGTCCTGATGTGTGATGAAACACCTACAACAGAAAAGGCATGGCAAAAATTATGAATAATATCCTAAGCTGCTTCACCTTCCAATGCTAATGCAACCCATGACATGAGCAAGGATGTCAACTGCAGCATAAACAGAATTTAAATGGCCAAACTCAGGCATTTTTATAACATCTGTTTGCCATTCTTACAAAAGGAGTTGGTCTCTAAGACTGGTACCATAATAGTACGAAATATGAGTCATATGACAATCAGGACAAGAAGAAATCATTGATTTCCCTTCACTTTGTGACAACTTCAGTTATTGCCATAGTGCCTAAGTACCTTGGAAAAAAAATGATGAAATAACACATTAGGTACCATTTTTACTGCCAAAGCAGCTCTAAGGGAATCCACATTGATCAATTAAGGGAATCCTTGTTGAATCATAAATTCATATTCCCAACAATCATCCTTGTTCCAAGGTACAGCAACTTTTCCAGTTTTTCCTCAATCCATCTGTAAAAACTGTTGTACTTTCCACTGGAACAGGAGAATAAATTTTTTTCCCCTAAAAAGGAATGTCCCTAGTCAAAGTCAAAATAGGATGAGAAGGTAAATGATACATTATTTAACCAGTAAAATAAGATAAAGCAGATTGCAATTTTTTATTGTTTTGCAAACCCCACTAAAAATGCTATTATTATACAGATATCACAATATTTACAGGATCATGGCCTAAGATTTTATGACAACATCTGACCCTTGATAATGATATCTGTAAAAACCTCATAGTCCTGAAACTGTTTTTCGAGATCTGAAAGATAAATATACCCATTCTAAAATATATAATTTATCTTCCCAATTATCATTCTATGGACACAACAGTCCACATTATATTTTTGTTCTTTCAGAATAAATTATAACACACCAACAGAAGTACTTGTCCTGCTAACAAGTTTTCAGGTCAAAGCTAATTCAACTTTTTTCATTACCTTTTTTTACTACATCAATCAAATATCTCTCATCAGTAGAAGTAATCCCTGACAATAATTCAAACCAAGGCTTCATTTGATAATAAATTATTCCTAAATATGACCTAATCCAAGCTATTGCATGAACCAATTTTTATACATCAGTAACAGTTTTAACTTCAATGTCTAATTTTACAGGCTGAGACATAATCCAAGTATTTGTTATTATCAACCCCAAGTATTTCCAAGGCATCTATTTTCATACATTCTCTGAGGCAATAATGAAATCCAAAAGTTTTCAAATTTGTTACAGCACATTGTTCAAGATCTGACAGCTGTTATTTATTATCAGAACCCAACAAGATATCATCCACGTAATGATTGCAATAGTAATTACTAAATTGCTCTTGCACCTTTGATAAGGCCTGTGCCACAAACCATTAGAATTTTCCATTGATTTGTTTTATTAGATTCAGCATGATTTAAACAAGGCATGGTAAAAGCAAATTTTTCCTTATCTTGTTCAGCCAATGGAATGGTAAAAAAGCAATCTTTGAAATCAGTGATAATATCTCCCATCCCTGTAGAATCATTGTAGGTGTTAGAGGACCTGGTTGTAAAGATCCCATTGTAACCATTACAGCATTTATTTGCTGTAGATCACGCAAAAGTTTCCTTTTTCCTGATTTTTTTTTAATCACAAAAACAGGGGGATTCCATGAACTAAATGACTCTTCAATATGTCCAGCTCACTCTTCAATATGTTCTGCTACTAATGCTTGCAGGGCAGTAAGCTTTTCAATAGGAAGCAGCTACTGGTCAATCCAGACATGTTTACCTGTTAACCATGTTAAAGTTACAACTGGATGCTTAAGGCCTTGCATCACAGTGGTCCCTGATAAAAATCCATAGTAATTTTAACACCCCATTGGGATAAACAATCTCATCCCCATAAGTTACATGGGGCATTGGAAACATAAGGCCTGATGTTTGCTTGTTGGCCATAAGCATTTTTGACATTAATCACAATGGCAGACAGACCTCCTGTAGCAGTGCCACTGAGTTCCATGTTTCCAAAACCTGCTTGAATGAGAGGCCATAGTTGAGGCCACAAAAGTTGTGAAGGTCTAGCTACATCTCCTCCCATGTTAATAAAACCTGTTATTATTGTGGTATCTGGATAATGTCCCTTGGCTGTAATAATGCATTCCTTTTCCAGGCATTGATCTGTCACTTTTTGAGTCCTAAATACTTGAGGTAGCCCTGTAGATCAAAGACCTCTTTGGTCCAGGTTCTTCTACGTGGACCAGCAACACAGAGCTCTGAGCAGCTCCCAACACTTTTGAGAGATCTGAGCCCTCCCCACGGACTTCCTCCAACTGCAGCAGACATGGCCCCCTCCATCGGGATGCAGCTCCCGCCCCCTTTGCACAGTGTCCAGAAGGGCAGTAAGGATGGGGGAGAGGTCCTGGGGGTTCAAGGGGGTCCCAAACAGTGGCAACTCTCCCTCACACCCGCAGCACCCTCTCCTGGGTGCCAGCAGCCGCTCGTCGCAGGGTGGGAAGAGGGAAGGGTAGAGGCTCCTCCAGGAAATCTTATCACTGTCATTTCAGGCAACGACAAATTACAGATTTAATGAGTTCATTCTTCTGCTCAGTTCGGCGGGGAGTGGGGGGACAATCATCTCAGCTTGTTCTTCAATTTGTCTCTACTGTGAATGCATTTCAGCAGAAATAACATATTTTAACTTAGCATTCAGTTTGATTAACTGTTGTGCCAAAGAAAGCCACACAGGCTTAATACAGTCCTTTAGAGACATACCAAGGAGCACCACCTGTCTCCCATGATAGCAGACCCCAGAAAAATCCCCACAAAAGCAACTCCATCTGACTCCTCCGGGAAAAACACATTCTCAAGCTGAATCCCATCTTTCTGCTGTTCCCCATTAACTCCCATTTCTTGTTCTGTCTTCCATATTCTAACACTTAATATTAAAGGCAACACTAGGATCAGTTTCAAAGTCCTATGATTTTTCCACAACAACACACCATGAAGGGCACGATTAAAAGCTTGAAAATCCTTCTTCTTCAGCAAAACTTTGAAGCAGTTTGTCTTCCCTTATTAACTGATTCTCCATTATGTTCCCCAGTGGCTCACTTTTATTACATGAAAGTATGAAAGATCAGTCTGGACCTACAGCAGCTCCCCATGTTGCTTTACGCTTTACTGGAACTCCCCATTGTTCCCAGTGGCTTACCTGCATTCCAGGTGTCAAAATCAATGTCATCCAGACTGACAGCATCTTTCTGCTGCTCTCAAAAGCTACACTGGGGCCCTGTGTCGGGCCATGCCTCACCCCACAACCCAAATGTTGCAGCTCTCCCAGCTGCCGGCAGCCCTTCTCAGCTGCTCCCCCATCACTTTGGCTGTCACCATTTGTTGTAGTTGAGACAGTCATAGTTGAAATGGAGACAATATAAAGCAATACTCCATTTTCAGAAGGCTTCAAACCCGTTTTTGTTCTAGCATGCATGCTTTTTATACATTCTTAAAAAAACTCCTAAGTTTACACTTTACTCACTGGTCAGAAGAGACAAAGTGCTTATTGGAATAGACAATTGCAGGTTTCTCTAATTTACCCTTCTTTCTTGGTTTCTATGTCAACAACATTGGTAGGAAATTCTTTCATGGATAAACATGGATCCTCTTACCAAACTTCTTTCTGGCTCACAGAAGTCGCTGTAAAACCTCTTTATACACCTGGATTGGGTGGGGGTTCTGCTGAAGGAAATAGGTGAGATGTGACTTCAGCAGGTGGTGGGAAATCCTCCCCTTGCCTCAAAGAGGGTGATGGTGCAGCAGTGGAACCCACATACATTGTAACCATCCAGGCTCCAGCTGTCCTGCAAGAGCAGTCACAGACAGCTGCAGTCACTCCTGTGGAAAAGCAGAAGTCTAAGATCAAACCAGCACGCTCAGTTAATAATGATGTGAAACGAGGGAGCTCACAATCCATAGGGGAGCAGGAGGCTGAGTTCATCATTGGGTCCCTGTTGTATGACAGTCTCTGTAATATGTGAAAAGACATTGTACAATGGGGACGTAAGGCTTATTCAACCTGGTGACTTCAGGTTTGGGACCTTATGGATACAGGTGGGCAACTGAATGGTGGTGAGGCAAGGAATTTGGGACTCTTGACCCAGGACTCAGGTATGAATCAGATTTCTGTAAGGGAGCCAGGGTCCCTTTCCCTCTGGGAGTGGCTTTTAATGAGTGTAACAGAGAGGTTTGTCCACAGGGAGAGAATGCAGGAGCACCATCATAGAATGTGCAGGAAGACCCTTGAGCAAGGGATCCAATAGCTGAGAGAAGTGGCAGTATTGGAGGTACTCTTTGGGAGGAAGAGGCAGCATGATAATGACCCTGATAAAGTCAAGTGCACAGGGCAAATGTTGTGTAACCTGGCAAAGCTAGGGCCATCCCAGTACACCACTTCAACAATTACAACAATTAATGCCAAGGACAACTGAGAGACAGTGGGTTCTGTCACCAACAGGCTCAGAAATTATGTGAGTATGATCAATGGCCCAATATAGGTTCATGTCTCTGCTGTGATTAAAGGACCTCAAAGCAGAGATGAGGGAGATCAGTGCTGCACCAGGGCAAGTCACAGGCCCCAAAGTCAGAGCCCAATGTTCCCCAGTTAGAGACACAGGGTGCACCCCACAAGCTGACCTGTGGTTCTTTCTGCACAACCATGGGGAAGACATGAGAAGGTGGGATGGGAAACCACTTCTGCCCTGAAGCACAAGTGTGTCAGCTCAAGGAGGGAAACAGTAGCCAAGAGAGTTCCCCTAAAGTGAAGGTAGCGTCAGCCTCCCATGACTGAGCTGCCAGGTATTACAGAAGGGGGATCTCTTGGATCCCCTTGAAGGAACCTCTTGAATTAATGTTGGAAGCCAAGGTGAGCCTGACTGGGAAGGAGTGGCAGAAACATCCTATTGTGAATGGCCCAGAGGCCCCATGTATTCTGGGCATAGGCTTCCTCTGGAATGGCTATTACAAAGACCCAAAGGGACTCGGGTGGGCTTTTGGAATAGCTGCTGTAGAGGCAGAGAGCATTTAGCAGTTGAACACCTTGCCTGGACAATCAGAAAACCCATCTTCAGTAGGACTCCTGAAGGTGCAAGAGCAACGAGCACCAATTGCCACCTGAATAGTGCATCACTGGCAGTACTGGATGAATCGAGATGCGGTGATCCCCATGCACAAAATGATCCGTGAGCTGGAGAGCCAAGGAGTGGTCACCAAAACCCACTTACCCTTCAACAATTGCATTTGGCCTGTGCACAAGTCTGACAGAGAATGGAGATTGACTGTGGAATCGTGCCTTGAATGAAGTAACTCCACTGCTGAGTGCTACTGTGCTGAACATGCTGGAACTCCAGTAGGAGCTGGAGTCCAAGGCAGCAAGGTGGTACACCACTATAGACATTGCCAATACACTTTTCTCCATTCCTCTGGTAGCAGAATGCAGGCCTCAGTTTGCTTTCACCTGGAAGGGCGTGCAGTACACCTGGAACTGACTGCCCCAGGGGTGGGAACACAGCCCCACCATCTGCCATGGACTGATCCAGGCTACACTGGAAAAGAGTGAAGCTTCAGAATATCTGCATTACATCATTGTGTCGGGGAATGCCATAGTTGTTGTTTTTTTACCTTGCTATACATACTTGTAAAAAACTATTATTCCTATCCTCATATCTTTGCCTGAGAGCCTCTTAATTTCAAAATTATAATAATTCGGAGGGAGGGGGTTTACATTCTCTGTTGCAAGAGAGGCTCCTGCCTTCCATAAGAGACATCCATCTTTCAAACCAAGACACTGGTGTAAGTTTACCAGGATTTCTGTGAAAGATTGTCTTTTCAAAGATTCTTTGTTCAGAAATAATACTGGATTTGTAGTATGTCTTGGACATGTTATATTATAGTACTTTGGTAGACTGTAGTGTTCTTATTTATCTATTGAAAGTTTGATTTCTTTTTGATAGTTTGACAGTCATACTACATCTTTATATTATTCCTAGTATTTCACAGATTTTTTTTTTCCTGGAGCTGCATAAATGCAAGCAACTCAAATCTCTGGATCAGAGCAAAATTTTTCAAGCTAAAAAGCTAAGATGCTCAGGAATTCAAGATTTATTTTTCAATTCCAAAGCAGAAAATGCACACAAAATAGAGCATAGAAACTGCAGGAAATGTTTCACTTTCCTAACCCTTTGTTAGATCCCATCACAATTTAGATTGCTGCATGTCTTGCACCCATGAACCAGCACTTAACAAATTCAAACAAGTTTTGCTTGTGATCCTTAAAAGCTTTCTACTGTGTTTTCTAAAGGCTTTTTTTGTCTCCCTCCCTATGATGCCTTTCTGCATATTTCAGGTTCAGACCTGGTTCACTGGGGCAAATGGAAGAGTTCAGTCACATGGAAGCTGTTGCATAGTACTTCCCTTATTTCCCTCACTGTTTGAGCTAGGCTGGCTTAAAAAGAGGCACACCTTAGCTTTTCAGAAAAAGATAATTTGAAGTTCACGTGTTTTTTTTAATATAACTGGACCCACCCCAACTTTTCAGTTTAGACCATCTTAAAAAGGCACTTACACTGTAATTTCCACATCAGAAGATGAAACTAGTAGTTTTCACTCATGTCACATTTATTCCTATTTTTGTGCTGTTTTCCATACAGACAATGATGTATTTTATTATCAGTGATACCAGTTAATAGAAAGGATTCCTTTACTGTAGGTCAATTAACATGCTGTCAATTTTAACTAAGCAAAAAAAAAAGTTACACAACACTGAGAAAATAGGTTTCCAGGGATCTCCAGTCCCTAAATTAAATTCCTCCTTGAAGCAAAGCTATCCTCATCCATGTGACTGGTGATTTTTTGTTGCACAGAGAGCTTGTACAATGTCCTGAACACTTACATACTCCTTATTTTCTTCAGTAATATGTTTATTTATATTTTGTATTTGACATGACCTCAGTTTCTTTAATCATTTTTCCAGGTGAGATTCCTTGTGATGTTTCATGGCCAGATCACTGAAGTCTTATGACTCAAGGACTGCTCTGCTCCAACTTTGCCTCTGAAGGAATACTGTCATCCTCAGTAGGCGGGATAAATACAAAAAATTTTTTCACCTACTTTTTACTTTAGGTTTCACCTACTTTTTACTTTAGATTTCTTCTTCCCTTCTCAAAGAGAAGATGCCCAACAGCCCACAACCTTCTGTTCTTTCTCCTCTTCCTTGTGTGAAGAAACCTTAATTCCCAGTCCATTCCTGAACTAGATCTATGAATTTTAACAGAGGTACTTTCTCTCCTCAGCACCTGCCAGAATAGACTGATGCAAGAAAGCTGAGACTCATGCAGAAAACATGAGGTACATGTGCATCTGTGTTCTGGTAGGATGCTGAAAGTAGGAGGTCCTTTTCTTATTAATTGCATTTATAGCAAAATGGTCATTACTGAGCAAAATTATTATTAAAGAGTTGTGTTCCACAAGTCTGTCCGCAGTGATTTTGTGTTTATCAGGCCTTGACACTGGCTAGAAGACAGGCACCCATGAAAAACCAGTCACTCATTCTCCTCTGCTATAGCTGAGCAGAGAAGGGGGAAAGAAAAACCAAAAGGCTTATGGTGTGAGATAAGGATTGGGAGAAAACAGTCTAAGGGCAAAACAGGCTCAAAACTTAAATGTTATGAAGAAAAATTTATTAAAAGAATTAAAAGACGATAATGAGAACTAAAATAAACCTTTAGAACACTTCCTCCTCCTTCCCCCCTTCCCCCGCCCCCAGCCCTTCTTTCTTTCCCACTGACAGTGCAGGGAGACAAAGCACGGGGGTTTTACTCAGCTTGTCACTTCTAAAAATCTTCAGTTTGCTTAAGAAGGAGGAGGAGTCTTTTCTGTTATATTGTGGGGTCCTTCCCATGGGAGACAGTTCTTTGTGAACTTCTCCAACGTGGTTCTAATTTTCAGGAGTAGCAGTCCTGCCCAACTGGCTGTAATGTTAGTCACTCCTATTGTATTTTTGTATGTTTCAGTTGTAATGGTTTGTACTTCGGTTTGTTCCAGTTTCCCCCTGTTATAATAGTTCTGCCCCTGTTGCATCCTCCCTCTTCTTTAGTGTCAATCACCCTGCCTCCTCCCCTGTTCCCTATAAACTGTATGTCACTCCTTCAACCCCTGCCCAGTGTCCTGTCTGTCACTCGACAGCCCATCCTCTCCCTCTAGAAACTTCTACCAAGGGCATCAAGTGATAGGTTCCGGTGTTAGCGTTCAAAAACACATAATCACGGAGCGATTATATGCGGTGCTTTTTATTAAGAGCTCTGGGAATCGGGGTATATTCAACCCAAATCTGAATCCGACCGTACATCTGAAATGATCATGTTTTATGCTCTATCGTTACATAACTTTCATGTTAATTATTAAACTTATATTGTTCTATTGTATACATAAATTTAGCCCCTCTCTGAATTTACAACATGGTTTCTCACTATTCTTCTTATGGTCATATAATAATTACATGTAATTACTAAACAATCATCACATCTAACAATTATATAATTTATCATACTGCTTATGCAGGTGCAGTTGATCTGGGAAAGCACAAAGCCTAACATTTTAGATTCTATCTTTAACTTTTTCCAGGGTTCCACTATCATTCTCCCCCCTTTGAAAGCATTTTCACTTCACTATAGGTGTAAATGTTTTCACTTGATACAGTCCTTTATTCCTCAGTTCGTACTTGGTTCTTCAAATCCAGGGTTGATGTAAACATTGTCGTGGATGCTGTTACGAATGGGAGAACCAGAAGATCATGGGCGTGGATCTCGTGTTAGTGCTTTTATTATCCTCTGGTTCCAGGATGTTTTCTTCTGTATCTCTCCCTTTAAGATGCTGTAAACTAATCAATTTGCTAAGAATACAATTAGTAAGATTATCACACTCTCAATGATAGATTTAATCCATGAACTCACATTCCACCCTAATCCTTTAAAGATTTTTCCTAACCAGCTTGTAGCCAAATCCTTTTGCTCTTCTTGTGCTTCATGATCTATTTGTTTCAACTGATTGATGTCATATTCTACATTTGCAGTTACATTTGGGATATGAACGCAGCAATGATCAACTTGTCCCTTTAAAAATCCACATACTCCATGCTCTTTCAGGAGTAACATATCTAGGGCCAATCGATTTTGTAAAGTAATTTTTGTGGTGGCTTGTAACTGTATATTTAATTCTTTAAATCCTTCCCGGGTGACTCTTGCCAGTCTACCTACCTGACCTGTAAGTTTGTACAGCATCTCTCTGCTCTTATAGTTTGCTATAGGACCAAGCAATGACTCTAGGGCCCATCCAAATTTCACTCCACTAGAGGGTTCTTGCCAAGTGTCATCTGGATTTTCATTGTCTAGAACTTCTCATCTTGCTCTTACCTGCAGAAGTTCATGTTTTCCATTAAATGGGGACTTTTTCCAAATTGGACATAGGTTGGGAGGCCTAAAGTAACCTCCTTTACTTTCCCGTCTACAGGCAGATGTGTTGTCCAGGTACCATCACTTGCTGCCCATACAAATTGTCCTGGACCTCGGCTTGTAATCCTGGTACACCCTATAATTACTTTATAATTCACTCTGCCTTGTTTATGTTTGATCCCTCTGCAAGCACAACCAATTTGTAGGGCTATTGCCAGGGGTGGCATCTGTTTTATCTCTTCATTATCTGAAGTGCAGTCGTAAGCTTTATTACATGCCCACCAACTTACTTTGTCTGCCCTCATTCTGCTACTCGTGACAGTGTTCGTTATTGCTGGATCTGTTTCATTCTCGGGGCCTTCCCACTTAATACACCAAGGGGTGTTTGCCATATATTGGAATCTTTGAAGAATACTCACAGACCACGCACTGTCCCAAGGTTCTATCTGATCTTTCTTATCCTTGGCCTCACATTCCCATACCAGAGTTGTTTCTGTAACTTGCCTCGATTCGGGTACCAGTTTACATGTAATTGTTTTGTTCTTTTGTATTTCAGGTAGTTTTGATGTTATGATTCCCCAATTTACTGGGTCTCCTGCTGCCTTTGGCATTGGCAGACAGGCAGTTATTCGGCTGGTGTTTTGCATTTTGGCAAAATCTTTGACTAATCCAATCATTACATTCTCAGCCCGAACTGCATTAGAAACCTTTATCACCTTTCCGTTTGTACCTCTCTTCATTCTAGAATGAAGAGTGGTTAGTTGATCATTTTGCATTCCACATCCCAAAGATATTAATAACCATAACGTTAGCACAATTACTGATAGCATTCTGAAAGCAATTAAACACGTCTTATCTGCAGCCTTTGTTCATTCCAGAGTTTATACAGTCTGTGATCCAGGATGGACTTTCTTCACTCGGGTGTAGTGAATCCAAGGTTCCACGCTGGCTACTTTGACTGCTGTAAAGGTGGTCAGTAGTACCTGATGGGGTCCACTCCACTTTTCTTTCAGCGGTTCCTCGTTCCAGTTCTTGATGTACACCTCGTCTCCTGGATGTATGTTATGGACTGGGTTCTGGAGAGTCAGTGGTCTATTCCACATGAGGATACTCCGGAGCCGAGCTAAAGTTTTCCCAAGAGACAGAATATAATTATACACTTCCTGCTTTCCTGTGATGTGTATATTAGGGTTAGGCTCAGGAGATTCATATGGTTTCCCATAAAATATCTCATAAGGACTGACTGACATCCCACTCCTAGGCTTTATCCGAATCCTCAACAGTGCTATTGGCAAAGCCTGGGGCCACTGCAATTTGGCTTCTTGGCATATTTTACTGATTTGCCTTTTTAGTGTCTGATTCATCCTCTCTACCTGTCCACTTGACTGGGGTCTCCACGGTGTGTGGAGGTCCCAGTTTATCCCCAGCAATCTACTTACCTCTCTTAATACTGTAGCTATGAAATGGGGTCCCCTATCTGATGATACCCCTAGGGGTACCCCAAACCTGGGAATAATCTCCTGTAGTAACCACTTAACTGTTTCCTTTGCTTGGTTCGTGCGACAGGGAAGGGCTTCTGGCCACGCAGAGAATGTGTCAACCCCCACTAACAGGTATTTGTATCCTCGAGTTCTTGGTAGCTCTACAAAATCTACCTGCCAATAGTCTCCTGGCTCTATTCCTATCCGAATTCTTCCTAACTGTGCCTGTGTTGTTTTTCAAGCAGATATCACATTTTGACATTACTGATTTTGCCATTGTTAACATCCGTACTGAAATTAAACTCTGCTTTAGTAATTTTACCAATGCCTCTGCTCCCCAATGACATTCGTTACGTTTAATTTGTAGAACTTCTCTCATTATCAAGGGGGGTACCACTATTTGTCCTTGTGCAGTTACATACCATCCTTCTGAATTCTTTTGTGCATTTAGCAAACGTGCCAGTCTCTCATCTTCTACTGAATATTTCGGCTTTGGAGGCAAATTGAATTGGGATACATTAAGCTTCAAAGGTATCAATGCCATTGTTGTTTGTACCTCTCGAGCAACCTGTCGGGCTGCCCAGTCTGCCTTTCGATTTCCCTCACAGATTTTGGAGTTTCCTGATTGGTGTGCTTTGCAGTGTATGATTGCCACTTGTTCAGGTTTTTGTACTGCCTTTATCAATTGCAGGACTGCATCCTGATGTTTAATGTGCATACCCCGAGAAGATAACTGTCCTCTTTCTTTCCACAGTGCTCCGTGTACATGCACCACTCCAAAAGCATATTTTGAGTCAGTCCAGATATTTATCTTTTCCCCTTCACTTAATTCTAGTGCCCTGGTTAAAGCAACCAGTTCTGCCTTCTGGGCAGATGTATTTGTTGGTAATGCCTTTGCCTCCACTACTGTATTGACTGTTGTTACCGCATATCCAGCGTATCTGGTTCCGTTTTCCACGAAGCTGCTCCCATCTGTAAACAGCTCCCACTCCGGCTGCTCTAGTGGGACGTCTTTCAGGTCTTCTCTTGCTGAATAGGTGTACACTATTACTTCTACACAGTTGTGTTCTAATGGGCCTTCTTCAGTTGTGGTACTAGGAACAAAGCTGGATTCAAAAGGTTAGTTGTTTTTGATGTGACATCATCCTGTTCAGTCAGGACTACCTGGAATTTCATCATCCTGCTGGGAGATAGCCAATGGCCCCCCTTTTGTTCTAAGACAGTGGTTACCATGTGTGGTACATAGACATTTATGTGCCTTCCCATAGTAAGTTTCCTGGCTTCTTGTATCAGGATCACAGTAGCTGCGACTGCCCGCAGACATGGGGGCCACCCGGCACTCATGTTGTCGAGTTGTTTGGAAGAGTAGCCCACCGGCCTTTTCCAGCTTCCCAGACGTTGGGTCAGGACTCCTAGTGCTAGGCGCAGCCTTTCATGTACAAACAGCTGAAAATCTTTAGACAGATCAGGTAACCCTAGTGCTGGAGCAGTTGTCAGTGCTTCCTTTAATTTTAGGAAGGCTTCTTTCTGTGGTTTGCCCCAGGTGAATGGTTGCATCTTCTGAGCTTCATACAGGGGTTTCGCAATCAGTCCACAGTCCATGATCCACAAGCGACACCATCCTGCCATCCCGAGGAAGACTCGTAGCTCATGTAAATTCTGGGGCTCTGGAATAGCACAAATGGCTTGGATACGGTTAGTACCTAGTTTTTGTTGCCCTTGTGAAATTTCACATCCCAGGTAAATCACAGTCTGTTGTGCGATTTGTGCCTTTTCTCTGGATACTTTATAGCCTCCCATTCCCAGTGAATTTAAAATCTCAATGGTTACCTTTATACAGGTTGCTCTTTCTTCTGTAGCTATTAGTATATCATCAACATACTGCGACAATAAGTATTGGTCTCTTGGTACTTGCCCATTTGTGGTCCAAATCTCCAGTTCCTTTGCCAGTTAGTTTCCAAATAGGGTCAGCGAGTTCTTTTTGTGTACAGGTGAACTGGGTCTTTCTTCCGTTCCCTGGGTTTTTCCCACTCAAAGGCAAAGAGTTTCCTACTTTCTTTGTCAAGGGGGATGCAGAAAAAGGCATCTTTTAAATCAATTACGGTAAACCATTTATATATCTCCTTTACGGATGTTAGCAATGTATAAGGATTTGTTACCACTGGATAAATGTCCTTTGTTATTTTATTTATTGCTCTCAAATCCTGCACTAATCTATATTCACCATTTGGCTTCTTTACTGGAAATATTGGTGTATTAAATTCTGATTCACATTCTTCTAAAATTTGGTATTTCAACAATTTCTCAATAATCTTTACTATTCCTTGCCGTGCTTCTGGTTTTATGGGATATTGTTTGACTTGTACAGCCCTTGCCCCTTCTTTTAACTCTACATGCACTGGTTGTGCCAATTTAGATTTCCCTGGTATATCCGTCTCCCATACAGAGGAAATCACTGCATCTTCTACCTCCCTAGGGATAGAGGGGACAGGTTTTTCTTTGATCATTAATATCTGTCCCAACTTTGATTCAGGTATTTTCATTATAAGCTCTCCGTTTTCAAAGGTTATTACCGCATCAAGTTTTGCTAGCAAATCTCTCCCTAAAAGCGGAATTGGACACTCAGGTACATATAAAATTCGTGTGTTATAACCTTGTTTCCAAAACACAAATCTAGGGGTTGCAGGAAAGGCCGTTTTTCCTCTTTCCCTGTAGCGCCGACTATTGTTGTTTCCTTGTCCCCAATTTGTCCTTGCAAATCATTCAATACAGAAAAAGTAGCTCCCGTATCTATTAGAAATCTGACCTCTTTATGCCCTAACTGTATATTTACAACAGGTTCCTTAACTTGTTCTACCGGTTCTACATCTAGTCAGCTGGTATACTCCCCCAGGACCATCTCCTTGGTAGCCTGCTGGAACTGATTGCCCTGGTCAAACTGGTTATTCAAACTTGGGCAATTTCGCTTCCAATGTCCCACCCCCTTGCAATATGCACATTGATTCAGGCTTGACCCCTGGGTAACTGGTCTCCTACCCCGATCATTCCTGTTACGCCCCCTGAAATTTGGGTTCCCTCTCCCCTGTATTACTGCCAAAAGATTCTGCTGCTGCCTTTTACTAGCTTCTTTTTCCCGATTGTTATATATCTTCCAAGCAACCTCAAGTAACTTATCCAAATTCCTTAATTCTTCCCCTTCTAATTTTTGCAATTTTCTACGAATGTCATCCTGTTATTGACCCAAGAATATGAGAGCGAGCTGAACCTTTGCTTGCTCTGTATCCATTTGGAGGTCTGTATATTTCCTTGCTACCTCCTTAAGCCTCTCCAAAAACGCAGTGGGAGATTCCTTCTTTTCCTGTCGAACCTCATATAGTTTGGACCAATTTATAGTTTTGGGCACAGCATTCTGAACTCCTATCTGGATCCACTCTTGGTATTTCCGTAATCTCCTCATATCGCACAATAAATTAGGGTCCCAATTTGGATCCTCAATTAGGAAATTCACATCTAAATTCTCTGTTACCAGCCCATTTCTAATATCTTCTCTTGCCCTCTCTTTGGCTGCCTTAAGTACCATTTCTTTTTCAGTAGAATCCATCAGAGTATCTAATATTACTTGTATGTCATCCCAGTCAGGATTCTGAGTTTTCATAACCATTTTTACTACACATGCCACTTTATCAGGATTTTCTCTATAAGTTCCGGCTGACTGTTTCCAAATTACTAAGTCTGCTGGGAAAAAAAAGGCACTTCCACTCCGACACCTTGTCGCAAGGGGGCAACCACAGTCTGTTTTTGTTTCCTTATGCCATCTCTATGCACAACTGGAGCAAGCTTTGCCCGACCCCGGGTTCTATGGGCTATTGGGGTCACTGATTCATTACCATTGCTATCTTTTTCACTCGCATACCTCTTTCCCCTTTCTATCACAGTTAGGTTTTGCTCATCTTCCGAGGAAGAGGGATCGGGTGATGATGGGAGAGGAGGATAAAGAGGGAAAGGTGTACTAGATGAGACAGGTTCAGGGGTAGGTGGGTGAGGAGCAGGCAGTGGGATAGGGACAGATGAAACAGGTGGGATAGGGTTAGGTTCTCTTGTTCCTATTGGAGCTACTTGTAAATCAATATCTGTATAATTTTCCCTACTCAAGCTTTCTCTTAATGCCAAGTGTTCTAAACGTTCCTCACAAACCCCACACTTTGCAAATGTTTTAACCATTAATAACCCACATTCATTCTGCCATTCTGGCTTTCCCCGTAAGTAGAAAAACAGATCAACATATGGGACTTCATCCCATTTGCCTTCTTGTTTACAAAACGACATTAACTACAAAATAGTGTTATATTGCAGAGTACCGTATTTTGGCCATTTTTCACCGTTCTCCAAGGCATATTCTGGCCACCATGAATTACAATAATCAATCAACTTAGTTTTACGTAATCCTTCCCCAAAGTTACCTTGTTTCCAATGTGCTAATAAGCACCCCAAAGGAGAATTTTGTGGGATAGGGGTGTTACTGCCCAAAATCCCTTTAAGTTTCTCCATTTCAAAAATACCACAAATGCCGAACCCGCAAGGCTTTCGCGATTGTCTTACGGAACGGCGCCTAGGCTTACACCAACAGGAATTCCTTTAGCCCAACCAAGCAGAGCTTTCGCTGCATCTTATTGGCAGGCATCCAAACCAAAGTAAAAAGCACCTTACCTTTCTCCCGGGGATGTTTGTGAGCGGCGGAAGCGGTCGTGGCTGATGGGCTCCCCGAGAATCCCTCGGTGCCGGCTGGAGCGTGATCGAGTCACGAACTCGCTCAGCAGCACTCACAAGGGTCCCTTCTGCGTTCGCCAAAATGTTAGCGTTCAAAAACACATAATCACTGAGCGATTATATGCGGTGCTTTTTATTAAGAGCTCTGGGAATCGGGATATATTCAACCCAAATCTGACTCCGACCATACATCCGAAATGATCATGTTTTATACTCCATCGTTACATAACTTTCATGTTAATTATTAAACTTATATTGTTCTATTGTATACATAAATTTAGCCCCTCTCTGAATTTACAACATAGTTTCTCACTATTCTTCTTATGGTTATATAATAATTACATGTAATTACTAAACGATCATCACATCTAACAATTATATAATTTATCATACTGCTTATGCAGGTGCAGTTGATCTGGGAAAGCACAAAGCCTAACATTTTAGATTCTATCTTTAACTTTTTCCAGGGTTCCACTATCACCAGCACTGGGGCCCCTCCCCCAGATTACCCTAATTGGTTTCCCTAAATGCCTGCTCCCCTGCTCCCCACACCCTCCTGTAACCCCATTGGCAGATGGGCGAGCCCCTCCCCAGTTCCCTCCCTCCTTTATAATATGTTGCGCAGCCCAGTCCGGCATCTTCTGTTGACTGGACCCTTTGGGTTGTGGATTGATTTGCTGCCCTTCCTCAATAAAGCCATACTGAACCTTCAACAGAAGTCCACTCCTTCTTCTGTCTTTCATTGCACAGAGCCTTGCCCATGCAAGGCGAAAGCCTTAGTTGCCTTCCTGAGGAACAGGAGAGTGTCCCCTGCTGCTTGCTGTGTCGGAGCAAGCCAGGGTTACCCCAAGTGGACACTCAGAGGGGCACAATGACACACTCTCATGGGCAAAATAGTCTTTTAGAACTATATGGCACAGGTCATTTTAGTTCATGGGGTGTAGTTTTTTAAGGATCTTTTGTTCTGGTTTGGAAGCAAGGGTTCCCTTTCTCTTCTGTCTCTCTGTTCGAGTTTCCCACTAGATTACAGCTTTTCAGCTTCCACATGCTCCAGCATGAACACCTTTTCTCAAAGGCTGTGAGTGCACCTCTGCATCCCCACATGTACTTCACAAATTACAGGGAAACTGTTTCATTATAGTCCTCACCATGACTTGTAGAAGAATCTCACCTCTGATGCCTGGAGCACCTCCTGCTGCTCCCTCCTTTCACTGACCTTGGTGTCCCCATGTTGTTCTCGTGTCTTCACCTTTTCCTTTTCTCTGACATAGGAAAGAATTGGGGTCTCTAGGTTTGGTTGTTATCAAGTTCTATGAGTTGAAAGGTTCTTTCAGTGTTGATTCCATCCAAGCTCTGCATTGGGGATTTGCTTGTCATGACCTTTGCTGTTGGCCATGTGGTCCCCACCGGCGCAGCACAGGTGGCACCAGCTGCCGCAGTGCCAGCTCCATTCAACGCCTCTCTTCATGCGGGGCACTGAAAGGAGCAGCTGCTGCTGCTGCCTCTGCCCTTCTGCCCTCAGCATGGCTAGTTAAAACAGCCAAGCAAGCACAGTTTGCTGCGGACTGTGCTGAGATAACCCTGGCCTCATGGGTGCTCCCGGTGCTGGCTGCAGCTGCATGGTCCAGGCTGTGGGGCAGATTGTGGCACCAGGATGGCCCCTGTTGGCATGGCCCCTGTGGCCACACTGGGAAGAGCCCTAGTGGCTGCCTCACCACTGCTTGGATGAGAAGAAAGAAGAATTGTATGTGATTTTTTTCCTTCTTAAGTATGTCATCACAGAGGTCTTACTTTAATTGGGTTAGCAGCATATTTTCAGAGCCAGCCTGTGACTGACTTTGCCAGGCATGGAGGAAGCTTCCCACAGAAAAAATTACTTCTACGTTTGGTTTCTTCCCTCCTCACAAAAAAACCAAGATATGCAAAACCACAACCAGTGTGCTACACCACCATTTGCTATTTCTTATTGTAGGAGTGCTTGGTTAGGGAGGAATCATGACCAGTCAGGTAAGGCAAGGTAAAATACTTAAGTATTTCTTTGATCTTTACCCAATGCAGGGGTTCCCACTGGACAGACAGAGGTCATTGAGATCATCTTCAGGCTGATCTAAGTCATACCAAACCTATTACAGTCCCCAGACAGTTTGTAGCTGGGGCTGTGCTAGGCTGCCTTATATTTTATTCTAAATTTGCAATTGCTGCAGTTGTGGAGATCATACCCAATTGTTTCGTTTGAAGAAAAGCTGAAATAGGAAGTGCCATTCAAAGTGTGACTTTGAAGGAATCACTATGCAAGTGGTAAAATGGCATTACTTAATGAATTAGAAAGGAGGATTGGAGACCGAAAGTCTACTGCAGGACAGGGAGAGACAGACCATTAGCATTTGGGTGTCTTCCTCTTCAATTTTTCATGAGTAAATAGAAGAATTAATCCCAAAGAGTTGAGGTGATTAGATGTTGAAGTGCGCTGTACCACAGTGTCCTGGTTTAGGGCAAATTTGGTAGAGATTTTCCAAAGGAGGGCCCCTCCAGAAAGCAAACCCACACGGCCTCTCCCCCAACCAGTTCGGGAAGAATTCCTTGGAGAGAAGTGAAAA
The DNA here is from genome assembly GCF_028551555.1 of Melozone crissalis. Classification (NCBI taxonomy): domain Eukaryota; kingdom Metazoa; phylum Chordata; class Aves; order Passeriformes; family Passerellidae; genus Melozone; species Melozone crissalis. The sequence continues at coordinate 1,098,186 of NW_026535814.1, forward strand.
GAACCTGTTTATTTAACAGGCACAGCACCCCCCAGCACACAAAGTGAACAATACCAGATGACACCACTCTGAAAAAGATGATAAATTCAGAAAGTCTCTCTCTGGGTGGTCGCTCCGGGGCTGGGGCAGCTGCTGCAGGCCACATGGTGCAAATTCTTGGTGTTTCCAGGTCCCAGTCTAGAGCAGGCTTGAGATGGTTGAAAAAAAGAAAGGAGAAACTGCGCGAGGGCGTACACGGCCCTATGTCCGGCTAGCTGAAGGGGTGAAGCGGCCGACGCCCCTGCGCATTGGAAGCCAGCCCCCCTTGGCGTCCTGGCCTCGGGCTGGGCTGGATTGCGGACTTGGATTCACGCTGGACGAGACGAGAGAGGAGGCGACCACTTGCTGGGGGTAAAACGTCGGTTTATTGAAGAGCCCACATGCAGCACAGGGCAAACCAACAGGTGGAAAAACCCACAGCAAAATGGCCCTGAACACGGGGGGGAGACAGAGTTTTACAGGGAAGGGGTGGAGACGGGAGGGGAAGCCCAGCTAACCAATAGGGGAACATGTGGGGAGGTACATAAGAAAACTGACACAAGAACTTATCCAATAAACATAGAACAAAGGAGGGGCCCCGGGACGCCAGCCAACCACAACCCCCAGAGAGAAGAATGTTCTAGAAAGCAGGGAGGAGTGGGGGGTGATTGACTGGGCTCAAGGAGGAGGAAAACTTTACTTATATGGTGGGATAAAGGAGGAGCAGTTATGTAACTTGGGAGATTGACAATTAACAGGGGCAGGGGTAACCATAGTAACATAACTGCCAAAGGCTCTGTGGCAGGAAAACTGGAGGGGGAAGAACCATCTTACAAAGAACAGGGGGGGAATAATACATAAAATGGGGGAACAAAACAAGAAATTTAAAAACACACTACAACAAGAAACAGTCCAGGAAGAACTTGGACTGCTTAGCCAAACCAGCCAACGAGCAGAAGCAAAAGCAAGCAGAAGCAGAGCAGAAGCGAGAGCAAAAGAGCAAAGTGAAAAGCAAAAGCAGCGAAAGGAAAAGCCACAGTCTCTGTGTCCCAGCCAGGCTGATAAGAAAACCAAAAAAAAACTTTCTCTCTTCAGAGCCAGTCTTAAAGGTACAGAACATAATATCCAGCATTAACAGAACACATGAATGGGGATACAAGCATCATAACATCACACTAGGACACGGTGCGAGTCCTGGCCTGGAGAGGAGAACAGGAGGATGTTATAACAGCTGAGACAGTCCTCCAGAAGCTCCATTCATCTTGTCCATTGACTGCTGCCCAGCCTCTACTCCACTGAGAGCATATTATGGGCCTGAAAATGGCAACAGGGTAAGAGCAAAGGTTTTAGTAGAGCAAAGATTTTAGAAAACAAGATGGGAGCACAGCAGGGAAGAACATGACTGGGCATGATGGAGGAGAGAAGAACCCCCAGTGGCAAGGGGGTTATACCTAGATGCTCTTTAAGGTCCCTTCAAATTCAAATTATTCTATGATTTCATAATTCTAAGAACTTGATGAATCCTCACATGGAGTCAACAACAGAAAGACATGAAGCTGCAGAAAAGGCAGAAAAGACTGTAAAATCAGCACTTGAACAGGGAACAGAAGCACAGTAATACTAAAGATGTAAAAAAATAATATTTGAAAAGACATACAGAAGAGGGAAATCACTTGGCCTTCTTAATTCCATGGCAAAAAGAACATGAGACTTCAGAGACCGAAGATAGTGTTTCTGATCTCACAGAAGGCAAAAACTAATGATGAAATGATCAGGAGTTTACAGTATAAAATACTCTATAACTGTAGACAATACTCCAAATAATTACTACTACTACTACTACTACTACTACTACTACTACTACTACTAATAATAATAATAATAATAATAATAATAATTCCAAATAATTTACTACTGTCAGAAGTAAACATGCATGCACTGCAGAATTGAGAGACACTGTCAAATTGCAATTCTTGGGAGGGGCACAATTGATGGGTGGAGATCAACAGTGAAAAGAGATTTGGTGTGGAAGATCACAGAGAATGATAAGTTCCAAGTGGAGGTGAGGTTGAGAGCACATCACTGGAGTAAGATGTGAGAATCAATGAATATTTTAGGACAAATGATAATATAAGGAGTAGGAAATAAGAGGCATTAAAATGGAAGTGCTAGCTGAATTGATGATTATAAAACTAACAAAGGAGATATTGGAGGACTCAAAATTAAAGGGGGTGTGAGCAAATCAAATGAAAGCGGAGTTAGAATGAAAGATGTGTACTGATGCCAGCCATAGTGGAATACAATCAAACCAACTAAAATTCAGTCTTTACAAAATTACATTTTCTGACTGCTTCTGCAATAAACATTTTAATCCAAGTCACTCTTTTACATTAGCTGAAGATCACAACATCTTATTCTTGATTGACAGATAGACATCTGAGATAGACAGGTTGTCAGAGCTACTTAGAAGGCAGAGAGGTTTGAGGTGAAAGTGGAGACTGGCTGGCTGAAGAACTGAGCACATTGGCCTGGAACTCTCAATTTTTTTAAAAACTGCCAAACAGTTTACCCTTGTTATAAGGAGATAATTTAAAAATATATATGTTTTGTTTTGAAATGCTAAATGTATGCTAATTTTTAATACAGCCTTTAAAATTATCCTTATTCTAGGATTCTTACCCTATGCTAAACTCAGATTTAGTATAAGATGCAGAGAATAATAGAGAAATCTAGGTTGGAAGAGGCCTTTAGAAATCATCTGATCCAACTTTTTAATCTTTAGATTAAGTTATCAAGGGCCTTGTCAAGCTAAGACATGAATATTTTCAATAAGGTGGACTCTACCACTTCCCTGAGCAAACCATTCCAATGTTTCAGAGTGCTCTTTGCATGTTATTCTTCTATCCAGGCAGCAGTTTGTATCCTTTCCCTCTTGTCCTGTCACCATGCATCATTGTGAAGCAAGAACACTTTTACTTTTTATTCCATAAATACCTGTTAGATACAAGATTCTTTGATCTTCTTAACTTCATCATGCCCTGGCAGAGCAAACACAATTCCTTCAACCTTTCACCATATGCCAAGTTCGCCAGCACTGTGATCATCTTGTTCCCCCACAAACTGGATCTGCTCCAATTTTCCAGTGCCCCTCAAAACTTATAAAAATCCCTTTGAATGTGAAAGTGGGAACAGATTATCTGCTGTGAGTTGATGAAGAAAGGATACCTTTGTATTCTAATCCTAGTAATTATTTTTGTTATCTCCAGTAGCCATCTGCTTCTTCATTTTCACCATCAGGTGTGAAACCCCATACCTTCTCCATGTCCTTTCTGAGTCTTTTCTCCTCTGACAGCACAGTACGTTGAGGTTTCCTGGCACTGAAGTCGCCTCAGTGTTTACTTACAACATCATACCCCATTCATTATTCAGCTTTGTTTCACATGTTCAGCTAAGATGTAGCATGTGCTGAGTCTAATGAACAGCATGTTAGATTTCTTATTTCCTAAGGAGTACAGAATGCTTCTTTTATTTGCAGAGAATTGTTTGCTTTAAGAGTTTGGAGAAATAAGTTCACACTTGGGAGAAGATTCCTTTCTCAGAAAGTTTTTTATTGGATAAATGTAAAAATTTCTGCAGTCCATGAGAGTTAGAACTTAAAAGGTTAAAGGTGAAAGTGAGAGAAGACAGGAATGGTGGAATTCTAGCAGAAAGCACCATCTGCCTTCATAGCAGCTAAGAGAAATTGTCAGCAAGGATCCAAAAATATAGTTCAAAAAATATGCTATCACAGGACGCTTGTGTCTATGATACTAGTCATAATCTAGTGCTCTTACTGATGACCTAAAGAATATGCAGAAACCAGGGCAAAAATAAAAATAGAAAAAATGGAAGATGGGGGCGTGTTCTAGGTTAACCTTCAGCAAGACTTTCTTTTCTTTCATTATTTTCAGAGCTGAGATTTAGAAGGAAAAAACTGTGCACTGGGTACTTGAGTGGACTTCAAACAGAAGTAGGTTTTCTTTACAGCTTTTGGGTATCTTTGTTTAAGAGAAGCTGTTACAGCTGTGATTAAGGACAAAATGTAATGCCAATGTATTCACAGGGCTGTTTCCTGAGACAACTGAATGCATTTGTTCCCCATATTTGGCACAACTTTAATACAGATAGGAAATCTAGGTTTGTCCTGGTTCAGAGCAAGTTTGGGAGGGAATCCCCAAAACGGCTTCTCTAGGAAAGCAGATTAAATCGGCCGCTCCCCGGGTTGTAGCTGAGCTCTCTCTGCTGCTGGAAATGTCGCGGGCCAGGCCTGCCCAGTGGGCCACAGATGCTAGCTGATGGTGCTTTTCTGGGTGTTCAGTCCAGAGCAGGTTTCAAGAGGTCCAAAGAAAAGGGGAAAAAAACCCCAAAAAACCACAGTCCAGGGAACTTCTTTGCCTCAGCCAGGTAAACTAACTAAAAGCCAAACGAGAGCTCTGTCCCGCTGTCTGTCCATCCACAAACAACACAGTCCAGGAGCAGGAATGTGGAGGAGTGGAGTGCAGTGTCTGAAAAAAACTGCGTGCTTCTTCTCTACCCCCTTCACTCTCCGGAACAAGGCTTAAAGGTGCAAAACTTATTTTTCAGCATAAACAGAACCAGATGATTGGGGATGAAAGCATCATATAGTCAACCCAGGAAGGTTCAATGAACACAAGGTTGTCAGCCTACAGAGGAAACAAGAAGTGATCTGAAACTGGATAATAAAACAGACTAACATGGAAACGTAGAACTGTGCATTTCTGGAATGAGAAAATGTAATTTAAGATATGAAGAACTGAACAATAATACAGAGTTTCTTCTTCCTTATAAATATGTAGTTTTACAGGGAGACTTACACCACTTTAGTAAGCATACCAGGTCAGAGATCTTCAATGCACAGAGTGATGCTGTTATCTAATACTATGATCTTATAAGAAGTGACTAAAGGCTGCTGTGAAAGTAGGTAAGCCCATATGCTGCCACCAAACTCAAAAAATAGACAATGAAGTGGAAGGCAGCTCCAAAGCCAAAGAGGGACTTACAGACAGACCTCTGATGTCCTGGAACATAGAAGAAAAAAGAGAGTTTTCAAGGAGTGTAGAAAAAGGCATTTAGAGTGACTGCCTAGAGAAAAAGAATGAGGGTATTTTTTTCTAGGTTCTAGGATAAAAACATATAAAAAATAGAAGAATCATGTGAGACAGAACGGGTTTTTTTGTGGATTGTCAGCTTTGTGATGAACCTACACTACATACCTGTATTAAAATTCTGCCCAAGCAGAAAAATTTTAAAAGGCTGAAGGTGGACATGTGAAAGTAAAACATTTAGTGTAAAAAAGAGTGAAAAAGAAACAAAATTGGAATATGTGGTAGGGATAATTCATGCTATTAATGTATGGTATAAAAGATTGTAAAAATCCAAACATATGTCTTTGACCACCTCGGCCCGAGAGCAGCTGTCTATTCAGATTACAACGAATTCGCAGACATAAGCTAAGATAACGATCCACACTTTAATGTAAGAATAGAAGCTTCCAGGGCAATGATCACCGGTATCTCGAGTCTTCGGGAACCACCTAGGAGTGATTATCGCCTTGCCGATTGCATCAATCAAGATAGTCAGCAGCGCCAACCTGATACATCTGAATGCTCAGCTTCCCCGGAGCCCATCAGCGCTGACTGTACACCTGCAACTGACCTTTGTCCAGCTCTGCACATTTTAAAAAACAGCACTGAATGTGAATAGTTACAAAAGAAATTTGGACACCTTTGCCTCAGGCACAATAAACTGTATAAAACTGTGCCGCAAGAAGTGACATTCATTACAGGGGAGATTCTGGCACGCTAGGGGTCAGGTCCAGGTTCACCCAGCACCAATCCCAGGCTCGATGCTGCCTCTTCAGCTGTGGTGGTCTCAGAGACCGAAATTTGGTCACGCAGATAGATTAATAAATCCTTTCAAAATATTTTATAATTTGGCTCACAATTGATCATTTATAACAATCTGGTGACAACCTGAAGTGATTTGAATTTGGGGTTCGGGACCCCTTCCTGGCCAGAAGGTGCCCCGCTGATTTCAGCAGTCTGAACAGAATTGGGAGTTCGTGAGACCAATCAAAAATCACCAAACCAAAACCAGAGCCACAGCCAAAGAGGGATAAAATGGGCCCAGCTCTCGGATTCTCTGCAAGATCCAGGGGATCTCCGAGCCTGAGATGCTTTTTCCACTTAGAAACTGACGTGCACGAAGAATCCATGTGGGAAAGGAACCGTGAGTATCGTGTGGTTGAGTGGGTGTGACCGACTGTGTGTGTGAGATGTGACTCTGTCATGAAGCAAATGTGGACCCCACAATTGCATTTCCACCGTCCCGTGAGGAATGTGGTCGGTCAAGGAGGAAGCGAACGCTTTTTCTAAACACACGTGGGACTTGGGACTTGTAGGGAGTTCAGGGGGGAATCGGTCACGGTTGGGTCAGAAAGGGGAAGAAAAGATGATCCTGGAAAATTCCAGGAGCCCGTCTGCCTTCTGATCTGGAGAAAACTGGAGATCAATTGAAAAGTCCGTGGAGCGGTTCTCCATGTGACTGAGTAAGACTGGCGACGTTTTGCAAGCTCGGGAAATTGACATCAGACAAGAATTCGGGATGCGCAATGAGTGTCCCAGCTGGAGGAGACAAGGTGAGAAAATTCGCAGGCAGGATTTTTGGAAAAATGGGGTTGGGAAAAAGCAGGTTCCAGAAAAAGCCCCCGGAAAAATCTCCCCAGGGTCCCGAATAAGTTCTGCCAGAAATTCCAAGGGAGAGTCTGTTGGGGTGGATGCTAGAACATTGCGACGACAGTCCCAGGAGAGCGGGGAGGTCCGAGGAGAAAATGATATATTTTTGCATGGAAGAATGGGGAGGGAAGGAGATTGGAAAATACATGGTCTGGCCAGTGTTCATCATGTTTGAGGCATGGACTTGCAAGTCCCTGTACGATCACGTATTTGATCGCCACCCGCAGGATTTTGAGGAAACTGAGTATGCCGAAATGTGGAGCTATGCTGGTACGAGTTTGTACCCGGTAGGAGCTCTCAGATGTCCGGCAAACAGGGGAAAGGAATAGGAATCCTTGGACAATCTTCCACCTACCTACCTTGTTCCTCTGCCCCAGCCCGGACCAGTCCAAGCACCGCTGGTGCCCGTGTTGCCTCTCAAGGTGGCGATCCTGCTGGGACAGATCTCGGTGCCGCTACTCCCACTGGAGCAGGCTGCGGCACCTTCTCTCCCACGTGAACAAGCAGTGGCACCTCTGCTCCCATGTGACCACTTTTTACCTCCCAAAACTGGGAAGCAGTAGATTCTGTCCCTTATTCTAGATGGTTAGTAACTTGCAGAAGGTTTTCTGTTTAAGTCCTAAATTACCATCCAATGTGAATAAAGATGGCAAAATTAGATCGTACTGCAGTATTTTCCTAGATTTAACCTGCAATCCTGCAACTACTGTGCTCATTCAGGTATATGTACTGGTGTATGAAGAGGCCTGTGCTGGTGAAACCATGGAAAGATTTCGTGCATATGAAAATATCTCAGGATAGTTGGTAGAAGGGGTAATGAACGATCTTCACAGTGAGGGAAGATAGCTGAAGTGTGTGTTTTAGAAGCTCAGTGTGTAGCAGAAGACAAAGCATAGAGTACTCTGGATATACAAGCCTGATATTCAAAACTAGGCTTCTGCAAGATCTAAAAATATTTGACTGTGCACTTGGGTAATATCTGTCTAATATTTTTACCAGACTAGGCAACTGTCTCAGTTTGAAAGATTGTCTGTAAAGGAAGGCAGGAGCCTCCCTTGAAATGGAAAACATAAACCCCTTCCCTCCAAATTACTGTAATTTTGAAATTCAGGGGCTTTCAGGCAGACATATGAGAATAGGAACAACAATTATTTACTAGTATGTATCACAAGATGAACAAACAACAACAATGGCAGTGACAACAAACAGAACCAGAAACCCCATCCCAGCCTTCTCAGCCACAGGCACTTTCCCCTCTGGTGCAGTTCCGGTCACAGCCAGCAGGGGCGCTGATGGCTCCCACTGGGCAGCGCAGGTGCAGTGTTTTCCCCGTGCCTGCAGGGGGCGCACTGGTGCGAGCTCAGGGAGCACGCTGTAATGGCGGCTTGGCCCAGACAGGAAGGGATAATGGTGGCTTTGTCCTAGACAAGAAAACAGACTTTGCTTCGCAAACCCCTTGGGTCAGTCCATCCTAGTGCCCCAGCAGGATCCTCAGAAGCAGCAAACTGGAACGGCAAAAATGAGCAAAAATCTCTGGGGACAGTAGACAAGATATATCAAACCCCGCAGCTGTATTGGGAACCGCAGGATGTCTTGGCAAGCAGGGCGTGCGGGGCTACAGTATAGCAAAAGCCTGGAGCAGTGGCAAAGAAGCGGCGGGGGTGCACCAGTGGCAACCCAGCTCCCAGCAGGGTAGGGAAAGGCTAGCTCTGGATCCTGGCATTTTCCCCTCATGCACCTGAGCAGATGATGATAAGTCCCTCTTTTAGTGAGGCAGTTATAAATGATCAAATCTGTAGCCAAATTTATAAAAAAAATTCGACAAAGATTTCTTAAGTCAATTAACAAAAATAGAAAATTTCGAAATCTCACCACAGCCAAATCAGTGTCAGCCCTGGGTGCAGCCGCTGGGTGACCTTGGGTTCCTGCTGACAGAGAGACAGTGTTCCCCTGAAGGTTCACCCCAAGTGCTTCCAGCAGCCTGCTTATATACAGTTTATTCTGCCTGAGGCAGAGATGACCACATAATTCTTTGTCTCTCTTTGCATGTAAAGTTGGATCCATACCTGTGTAGAAACAGACAAAGAGAGTGTCCAAAGCCTTGATGAATGTCTGAGTGCCCAAGAGGAAGAGCTATTCACATGTAGTAGATGATGCCATCTCTTGAGTAGCAGAGATTCCATCAAATCCAGGTGCATGATCTCGTGGGCTTCCTGAGATGTCCCATTGATCATCACCCAGGAAATTCCAGATGATATCTTCCAGGTGCAGAGGAAATCCCCTCTGAAGACTCCAGCCTGTCCCCTACATCTGATAATGGGTCTGGTATAGTCCCAGAGCTTGTCGGGGAACTGGTTACCTTGTGAATACCTCTAGTCCCGACCAGGACAATTGCAGACATCGTGGCTCAGGGCTACTCTGTTCATGTGATAACAGGGTTTGATTTTATCTCAACTCTGTCCGGGAATCAGTTATTATGTCAACAGGACTCTGTTCCTGGACAGGGTGGTTTCACAAACATGGGTTTAGACTTTACTAATATTTTATACATCCATATATCTATTTCTACAGCATGAATTATCTCTACTACATATAATAGGCAGTCTGTTAATAAGGTTCCAGTACAAAAGCTGCTCTTATGAGCAGAGCTCCACTCGTGGTAGAAGAAAGGCAGCAGGAGACGGAACCCTGCAGTGGTGACGAATTCTCCCCACAGGGACCGACTGCGGCCTCTCTCCCCTCTGAAAGCTGAGAGCGCAAGAGACTGCACTCAACCCCATTTTCCCAGTCCAAATCTCGGGCCTGAGCTCTGACAGCTTCTTTTGTCTGTCTCTCTGAAGTATCCAGTCGTTATTGTCTCCTAGCAACATGTAGGAGGAACATTCCTTGAGAGGGAAAAAAAAATCAACAAAATCCTGAAACCCAGCAATAACATTATACATGACCACAAATTATTAGGGACTTCTTGAGAAAGGAGTTTCCTCATCTAACCCTGCATTAACCTAAAGCTTGCCTCTGTGGAACTTCTACATACACAGCACCAAACAGTAAAACAAATGCTGTGAAATAGTAGCGTGGCTGGGATTCTGCTGTCCTCCAAGACATAGATTGGCATGCATGAACACGTTGACATTTTTAATGTGCTTGTGCTGACATGTCCAGCAAAATGTATGACATCTGTGATTTTAGCCCTTCCTACCAGTTATTTGCGTACCGTTGTCTGAGGCCATCAGGAGTGTGCATGAATTCTATGTATTTGATGGAATATAAAACACACATAAGGCTTCTCAGATGCACAGTGGGGAGTTCACCAGCTACGCATGATTTTACATTTTTTGCACCAATTTTAAGAGTTTCAAATAAAACAAAATGGATTAAAGAGGACACTGGATCAATTTGTGACTACAACTGAGGAACATGGGATCCATAAACCAGTGAATGGATCTCCCTCATCCATATGCAAGTTCCAATTTCTAAGTTTCGGGGAATATTTCCAATGACAGTCCCTCTTAAATACCACCAAGGAAAGTATTCAATACAGGTCACTAACAGCTACTAGAATTTGCATTATATTTAACTCTTTCAATTAATTGTTGAGTAATTTCAATTACAGGTCAAAAGTGGAATTTCTAGGAGAAAACAAAATGCAAGTTTTTCTTTAAAGCAGTATATCTTTCAGTTAAGAGGAAAGAATCCCATGTCAGTAATGCAGCCTTTACTTCAAGGAGCATTAATAATACTTGACAAAAATTCTGTGAGTCTGATTCAAGTTTTGGGTCATGGATATTAAATCATCTATATATCTGCAAAGTTACACCAGGGTAAAAAAAATCTCTAAAACACACAGAAGGAACAAATGTGCTTACAAGGTGCAGAAACATAAAGAAATTGTGTAGAAATCTGATCTTATGAGAAATTTTGATATGAAATGTTATTTTCCAAGTAATTGTAAGAAAATTCTGATGCTAATCTGCCATGCTATTCACCTCACTTGAAAATTTAGTCCCTGAAACAAACCAAATAATAATTATATGTGAATACAAAACAATTGAAATGGTTCAGAGATATTTTGCATTCTTTCAAAATAATTTATTGTGAGAAGAGATTTTAATTTCTTCTGGACAATAAACTGACCAAATTAACAGACAACTTGACCGTAGCATTCTTTTAAAATGCACGGAAAGATTGGTGACAAATGTATTTTCTTCTTCACCTCACATGGTGATGAAATAATTTCAGCAAACACTATTTATTCTGAGATATTATGTTGCTTTCAAAGTCAATTTTCATCTGTGTTATATCTAATATGCAGAGGACAAGGACCATTTTCCTGGGACTGGATAGATCAAATAATCAGTTCATGAGTGGAACACCAATAATATGCAAAGTCTAACAGAGTATGTGGTACATACAGAGAGTTACAGAATTTGTAAGTTCGTCTAGAGCATCAGCAAAACTGACATACTTCATAAATTTCAGCTTTTTTTGCACTGGTGCAAATTTTCCTTTCTCTTTAAAGGTGTTTAATAAAAGGTAAAATTGTATCCTGCTGCTCTGCCGTATGATTATTCTATTGTAAATCCAGCGTTATTACCTCCAGGTTTAGCTTTATCACAGTAAAAGTGTTGAAAGGAACACTGAAACTTCCCTAAAAATATTTTTTCTCCATCAATGTGGCAAGGATATTTGTGGAAAAATGATAAATTCACATCAGTGAATACAACATTAATATAAAAATAATGTTTTTCTAATAAATCTGGATAAATCTAGATAAAATGTATCTATTTAAAGTCTTATCTTTGACATAATTCTGTAAGAAAAAGTGAATTGATTCCAGTTTCAATTAAAAGTTTATAATGGGAATTGATACAATAAATTGAAGCATCTTATTGTTGTTGCTCTCCAGTCTTTGACTTACACAACTAGAACTGTTTCTCTGAGCTCATCTCTCGGTGCTTGTGCTTAATAATCTTTCAATGAAGAGAAAGTTAAGGCTTCCTTTTCAGTTTTGTGTTCTTTTTAATACGCATTAGATCAACTAACTGAGAAAAGTCTCTAAATATACTTTAGATGGACAAACAAAGCAAAGTCAGTTATTACTTAAATTATTTCCTGTCTCCACCCAGTAAAAAGTAGAGTCTCAGGCTCAAGTGAAAGATGAAAGAAAAATGCACATTAATCAAATACGAAAAAGAGAAAGTTTCTTTGAATGAGGAAAAGCTGATTGGAATTAAGATAGGCTTTGTTCATATCTGCAAGTTGCATGGAGAGTACTTTTCAGTGGAACAGAAAAGGGGGATTTGGGAGTGTTTGCCTGCTTAATGCTATAGTTCTTCAGAGCCCATGTGAAAATTTGCTGCTAGCTATTAATCATCATTGTGTCTCTGCAAAGGAGCTATTACAATGATGACTATATGTCATTATATTTCCACTCTAAGTAACAAATCAGAGTGCTGGGAAAGCTGGATAAGAGCGGCTGGCAAACTTTTAAGCTGTGGAATCTATTTAAATAAATTTACATCACATTGGCTATTTTTGCTCGTACGGGAATCATACTTAAACATTAAACAATATGCTATGTTCATGGGTCCTGGTCTTTTATTCTCCTGTCTCTGAGCCTACTTTCCAGGTCAGCTTTTGCCAGTGCTGGCAGCACGTTTTTCTCATAGCCTCTCATTCTCATAGCCTTTAGTTGCTTTCAAGTTGAATTAATCACAATGAAGTTTTTATGCATGACAGTTTGGAGAGCAGAATAGGTGGTGTCTGAGCCTGCTGTGTTGCTGCAAAATGGGCTCATTCTCTGCAAGCCAGCTCAGTTACTGAGGGACACTACAGTGAACATCCAGATGATCCAATCCTGATGAAAACAATTAGCTTCAAACTGCAGGAAGCCACAGGGTTACCTTTTGTTTCAGTGAGACTGCACCATTTAATGTGCTGCAGTGGATTTCAAATTTACGTTGATTTATCCTGTTGCACTCTTCTTTTATGGTCTTTATTTATAGATGTGTAAAGCAATTAGGAAAGTTTGAGTCTCATACAGTTCAGGAATTGTATGAGAATTGTATCAATCTAAACCATTGTCTTACGTTTATTCTACAAAGTACTAGACTTGAAACATGTCAGGCTTAATTCTGTTAGGCTGAACTGCCTAAAACAGAGCCCTGAGGTTCCTCAAAGAGAACCTAAAAGTTTCTCTTCAGCTAACCACCAGCAACAAGCCAACAATAAACAACCCCAAAAATGTTCAAGATGCCAGTATGGATGTCTGTTACAAGAAGACTGGCAAGAAAAGAACTGGCAACCATTTATAAATGGAAAATTATACAACAATTAAAAATTAGTTAATTTTGAGCCTGTATCAAGGTGCTGTAAGTCACCTATTCTTGCCAGGCACAGCTGGTTTTGTTCATTGCTAAGAATCTTGTAGGCCGCTGAATTCAATAGTACAACACAGCTGCTACTCCTGCAGGGTAAATATTACTTTATTTTGGCATTAACTTAGCTATCAACACAATGATAGTTTCTTATTTTTCCTTATCAGGCTCTCCTAGCAGTACTACGACAAAACAAGCCAGTTGCACATTACCTGACTTTACACTGCTAAGAGCCAAGTACCCGTTTTTCAGATTACCCAGGAAAAAAGATTCTGTTGTCTTGATTATATATTTTGGTATTTAGTAGATAAACCCATCAAATAATTCTCATTCTAGATCAAAACTTACAGCAAAGATTATTTAGAATAATATGATGCTTACACCCTCTTTGTCTATTGCCTCCCTTTCCACTGCCCTCTTATTTTCTTTCTCATTTTTTCTGGTTTTAATCTGCAGGAAAAAAATATTATCAAAATTCCTCTCTTGTAATCTGCTTGGTGTGGCTTTGTGTTTTTGAAAGGTAAAATTATATTGTGCCATCAAGTCTTTTATGTCTTAAAATTATTACTGTTTATCAAAGGACGAGATAATGTACTTAAAATTTCTAGTTTTGAACAACATAAAATGCATTTACTACAGATACAAAAAACATTACAAAATCTGGACTAATTGCAGTTTGAATTTCACAAGTCTATTTTTTCTTTACTGTTTATTAACCTTCCTTCAACAATGCATGAGTACAGCTTGGTGCAATTAGTAGGCTACAACAAAAATGAAAATAATTAGTACTACATTTAAGGTCAGGTATAGATTTCATGGTCAAAAAAAAATGACAGAATAAGAATATTTGACTTCTGGATATCATTTATTCAAATTATATAGGATATTATATAGTCAAATGTGCAGTGCTATCCTAACTATTGGATACAGATTTTTTCCCCTATCATGCATTCACAAAAAGGCCAGACATTATTTTTGCAATATTGCCACAGCTAGACATTTCCTTTATCCTCAAGTGACCTCATGCAAAGAAGCTGTGATACATGATGGTGTTTATTCCTTATTTAAGTAAAGAAGTGTAATGAGTTGTGTAGTTAAGGAGGCAAGTTAATCTGTTAAGAAAAGGTTGCATGAACCTGCCTTTAAAATCACATGAAGAACCTTTGCTTCATGTATTTTAGTCAAGAAATATGGCTTTGTTGTACTTCTTCAACCACCAGTGACATAGGTCTCACTGATTTTATCTGTAGAAGATTTAGGTCTACAAAATGGAAAAAAGCCACTGAAATAAAGGGTTTTTCAGGACAAAATGGAATACAAAAAGAAAAGAAAATAGAAAGAACCAGAAGAGCAACACAACCTTGAAGCCAGTTTAGTTTGAACACATGACCACTATAAATCATGAATGTCCTAAGCAAGGATGTACGTGGTTGTGTCAAAAAACAAACAGCCTAGTTTTAGGTCAATAAAAATAAAATATTTAAATTCTTTTAAGTCACTTTTATAATAATTTTGTTGTAGTTTTGTTGTGGCCTTAGTGCAAGAGATAAAGTTTGCAGAAAGTTTATATCTCTTATGCAACTGGCATGTTAAGAAATGTTCACAAATTTGAAGGCTTCCCTTTTCTTTTATCCTCTGTTGAGTTAATAAAAAATTTTACATCTCTGATAAAGCTGTGTAGGGGTTTCAGAAGATGTTTTGTTCCTAATTATCCTGTTTATTATATAAATTGACTCTTGCAAAATCTACTGATGCCAATAGGGATTGCTGGCTTCACAACACATCCAAACCAGGCAAAAACAGACTCAGAAGTCTTGAGAGTTTTGGTATTTATCAGCATGGCCTTGTAAATCATCCAGAATTACGGACAATGATGTTAGAACAATATCCATACTTACTCTACCTGAGTAATGTTGCAATGTTGTAACATATTTGTGTTTGCATGCACATGCACACAAAATGGTGGAAAATTTTTTGTGCGAAAAACCTTACTGTACTACACTGACGGTCTTTGCTGTTGTGCTGTTATTTTCTTTAGTATTGCTTTCTTTTTTCATAATTTTCCAAGAAACATAGTGTGAAGAGTAGTGAGAGCAGATTTATCTGGGTCCAAGCCGATTGCTGTCCAAGCATTTCTTGGAGTAGAGTCACTATGTTGCCTAAATCTTGTCCTGCGAGCAAAGCCAGATGAACAACATAGGTAGTGTTTCCATCTTCTTGGGACTCAGAGGGGCGTTCCCTGTAATGAAATTGATTTTTTAATTTTCTTTTTTATTTTGCAGAGTGAATTTGGGAGTGATGAAGCATGAAACATCACTTTGGCAATTAGTATCCTCACAAGAATGTATGATTTCTACCTGGACCTGAGTTGCATTGAAACCCATGAAATTGGAAACAACCCAGAAAAGACATGCCATTCCAATGAAACCCAAATATCTGGTAAGGCTGAGTTGAAGAAGTTGACCAACTCATTCTGGAGTACTGAGAAAACTCAGTCAATGCCTAAATTCAGATATTGAGTTTCTTGCAACCTGCAGGACATCATTGACTTCATATATACATCAAAATATATTGGCTTAAAAAGAACTGGAAGACATGAAGGAAAGGTTCATTTAAACCTTTTCAGCTGCATTGGTGTACTGTGATGTGAAGTCAAGTGCTTATGCACTTGTAAACACATGGAAACAAACTTGCGAGCCTTTGGATGCATGACCATGATTGATTTACAGAAACTCTTTCACAGTACAAGGGAAAGATCACACAAACTAAGTGGAATTAAATAACCTCACTTTATAAGCATTGCAAAGGAATCATCTACTACTAGATACTGTATCTCTAAGGAATTTGTCGTTTCTCTTTCAGCTGTACATTTTTGACAAGTTAAAGGTGGGTGTCTGTTTGAGCCATAACATTTATATGAGTTAGGCCTCTGGTTACCAAGGCTTTCCTATGATGGCTGTGACAGAAACAAAAAGCCTGTCTGCCAGAGCCAGATCTTTTTGGCCATCACTCAAGTCTCTCCGGACCTGCTCCTAGACACTTTACCAGGTATCTGACGTGGTCATTTTAAAAGCTGCTAACTGACCCAGAAACAATGGAGAGATTGGGATTGTATTTTGCACTGGAGATCCTGATTAAATGATTGAGACCTGGGTAAGATATAGTTGATAAGTGTAAAGCCAACTGGAGGTAGATGGAACTCTCAGCAGAGAGTAAGTCAGTGGTGTCTGTTACAGACGAGTAATGTGATGGTTGACTCTCACAATTAAGAGATGGATACTATGTGTATGTTAAGAGAAATTTTGTAGATGTACAATGATGTTATTGGGGAAATTTTGTAGATATATAGTGATGTTATTGGAATATGTCTTCCCAGAGTCCTCCCTCCCTTCCCGCTTGTAATAGCCTTGGTAGTCACGGCAACTGGGGAGGGCCGGCCTATTACTAGGAGACACAGCATAATGACACCTGACCTCCAATCAAGAAAGATGTTAGAAAGTAATCTCCAGCAATGGATGGCAGAGAAGGAGTTGACTGACAAAACTTTGGGACCAGCTAAGGGTGTAAAAGGCAGAGCATCTCTTTTACGAGCACATAGCTGCTGGTCATGGAGACTCCCAGCACTGTAATTTTTCCTTATTCAGTCCTTTGTTGTATTTTTGGTAAGGTTTAGTAAACCTTTGAAATTTTAAAAGTGAGCATTGTTTCTCACAAACAGGGGCTCACCCAGGATAAAAACCTCATCTCTGTGACCCTGGGGGATTTTGAAAGGGAGGTGCGGCCTGCCAAGTTCGGCAACTTGATTGGTTTCTCTTCAGGTCACTGGATAAGTAGCAGATCAACACCCCAAAACCAGCAGACTAAATAATTAAAAAGAAGAGGGGGAAATTAATGTTGGAGATGAAGGGAGAACGACCATCCTTTAATGCATCGAACTCAGGTTTATTGAACCATCAGTCACTTTAAATAATGGTGTTAACGAACTTCATGCATAATCTGTAATCCAAGTTCATGATAGGCTAACAGAGAAAACTCTAACCACTCCTTTTGTTTTAGAATACCTACAATTGTTTATTAAAAACAGAACCAGAGTTCCCAAAGCTTTCACATCTGTTCCCAGGGTGTCATCTTTTCCCAGAGAGGGTGTTCTGCTTGTTATGGGAAGACAGTCTGAGAACTTTATTGTTTATAAAGAGAGTCCAATTGTTTATAGAAATCAGGCTGGGAACAGCTTTAGGAACTGCTTTACTTTTACCTTTTACTTTTCTCTCAATTGTATATCTTTATGGCCTTTTTCTTTAAGCCATTCTCCAACAAATTAAGTACCATCGTCATCATTGTTTTGGCCAGACTGATTGTCTGTAATCTGAGTGTACAAATATCAGCTTCAGACAAGTACTACATGGGATCCATCCTGGTTGGAGCTTCAGGATATCGTATGATTGGACATACAAGGCAGGGGGGGAAGAAAGTAGGGACCCCGTGGCCGATGGGACATGTGTGGAGGAGTGGCAGAGAAGCTACAGGCTGGATGCGTAGAAGAGGAAAGTGGGGACCTTGTGGCCAGCGGGACACGTATGAAAAGAGAAATATTAAATTGAGGGACCCAAAAGCCTAGAAACACCAGATTGAGGGTCACCAGATTTAGAGGGTA
The DNA here is from genome assembly GCF_028551555.1 of Melozone crissalis. NCBI lineage: Eukaryota > Metazoa > Chordata > Aves > Passeriformes > Passerellidae > Melozone > Melozone crissalis. The sequence goes on from NW_026535814.1 coordinate 1,116,029, forward strand.
TTGGAGTGATGGTGGCAATCGCCGATCAAAGAAGACTGCCCTGTATCAGGGTGAGGAGTCATGGCAGCTTTCCCAACTCGCCGGCACAAAGGGAGCCAGAGACCTGCTCCGTGTTGGGCGGCAGCAGGCACAGCGCTCAGCGCGGCGGGCTGCTGGTGCGCACTCAGTGCGTTAACTTCTAGAGCTTGCCAACCCAAGCTAAGAGGGGGTGCTGCCACTGGTAACAGCGACTGGGAGACACTGAGCGTGGAATGTCCAGGGGTGGTCCAGTGGTGCAGGGTTTCCTGGGTGGGGGCCATGAGTGGACGGGGTTTCCTGAGTGAAGAAACATAGTAACAGAGGCCACAAGTACCCCACCTCACTTAAGAAGTAAAAGGTGCCCCTTGACAAAACACAGGCTTCTAGGGCAGTGGGGTAAGGCTCTTGTTAGTTCCTACCAAATCATCGCATGATAATGTAAGGTGTGAGAAATGTTGTATGTGCTGTGTACTGCCAGTAATTCTCAAGAATCCTTCTAATCCTCTCCTTTGTGCTGGTCTGGCTCCTGGAGAAGACAGGACAGCAAAAAGTGCTTAAGTTTTGCCCTTATGGAGTGAGAGGCAGGAAGCAAGAATCCAGAGTGGTCTCTCTTTGACCTTTCCTTTAAGGACATGCCTGTCTGTTCCCACCCCAAAGGCAGAGAGAATGCTCTTTAAACTGTGCCACAATGTGCCACCCCAAAGGCACAGAGGGTGCTCTTTAAACTGTGCCACAATGTCCCACCCACACTCCCCTCTCCTGTCCCCATCCCCACCATGTCATGATCTCATGAGAGATTCATAGGGGCATTTGGGTCAGGAGAGCTCTGGGAGAATGCTGTATACATGTGTGCTGGCGTGCATGGCTCTGTGTACACATGTGTTTTCTAGTGTGCCCTTTGCAGAGTGTATATGTGTGCTGGTGTGCACAGCGCTCTTCACATAGATAAGCTGATGTGTACACATGATTTTTGTACGCTGCTGTTTACACATGTTAAATTGCACAATTTCAGGTGTGAGTGGGTCTTTGCACAGTTCTGTGCTTGTGAGTGTGAACAAGTTCTGCAGGTGTGAGCATGGCTCTGTGTGGGACGTGTATATTAATGTGTATGACAGTGCACACATTGATGTGCAAATGCTCTACGCGCAAGCAGGTCTCACACTTATGGGTCCGTGTGCACTGGTAGAGATTGTACATAGGCGAGTGTCTGTGTAGCGCGTGTGTGCTGGTGTGGCAGGCTGGGTGTACACAAGTGCTACTAGCAAGCACTGTGGTGCACAGGAGCTCTTTGCAAGTGAGCAGGTAACTGCATCAGTTCTGCACATGTCCCTGTGCGCACACATGGGCTGGGGACACCCAAGGACATGGCTCTGGATACACAGCTCTGTGCATCCATCTGCTGTCCCACCTCGGAAAACAGACATGTGTGTATATGGGTGTTTCTTTGTGTGGCACTACCTAACTCTGCTGGCTGGAGTGGCCCCTGTGTACTCTCTGTGTACTCTCTGTTCTTGCAGGAAGAGGAATTTGCCTCTACATATAAATTTGCAAAAGGTTAAGGTTTACATAAAGTTGTGTACAGTGATTTCCATTAAATTTAAATTTCCATTAAATCCCAGGTGTTTCCATTAAAACAGGTGTTTCTGCAATCGCTGTGATCCACTGCTGTTCTAACCCACATTCCCTGGAAACTGCTGCCATCAAAATGGGATGCTAAGCCAAGTGCTTTAAACCTCTCTGTGATTGTAATGCTTCCTAGGCCACACTGTTCTCTTGTGTCAACAGTGGTGGGTAACTACTTTAGGACTCAATTACCCTTTCAAATAATGAAACATATGAGGCTGTGCTATGTGCATTGTCTTCAGTTTAACCCCTCAGTTGAGAGGTCCCTTTCAGGTACTGCTAACCACTGAATCAGCTGTGTGAGCTGCAGAGTGAGAGTAGAGAATTAAAGGCCTGGTAAAATAACCCAAAGAATAGGCTATAACATCCAGACCAGGCGAGAGATAACCAAAGAAGCTCGAAGATGTCCAAAAAGTAGTCAAGCTTCCACCAGCCAGCTCGAGGACTGTTTTAACTAACACTTTGGGTGGGGAGTTTGAACCATATTGGTTATTGATGTAATTGTCCTATTTTAATGGATGGGAATTACAAGCATCTGTTGAGGGGAAGTACAGAGGAAACTGTAAGGTATTGGGGTGGTTTTGTTAGGAAACAATTGGAGTAAAACAGGAAATAGAGGGCAAGAATGGGTTGGCCCCTGTGTTCACCACTGAGAAGATTAGAGCCCTGCTGCAGGCAGGAACCCTGTAGGCATGGTAAGGGGGGGCAAGAAGGCCTTATCATTCCTCAATTGTCTTTTAATATAATAGGGACTAGAGGGCAAGACTGAGTTCGCCTTTGTACTCACCACTAAGATACACCTGCTATGCATAGCAACCACATAGGCACTGTAGATGGGGGTGAAAAATCCATACCAGACCTCTGTGATCCTATTTTGTCCATTCCAAATAAGTGTGTTTAAGGAAAATGTGAGATTTTTTCTTCTTTTCCCACTGTCCTTGCTGACATCAACAGATGCCAGTATGACTCATTAAATTTATATTTTTTTGAGTAGTCAGAGTAGATAATCCGAGTAGAAAATGAGAGTTAATTGTTCGAGGCAAATGACTTATAGAAAAGAAAAAAGGGGATTTGTTTTAGATGAGTAATGTGATAGTTGACTCGCACAATTAAGAGATGGATCTTATGTGTATGTTAAGATAAGTTTTGTTGATGTATAGTGATATATCCTCCCAGAGTCCCCTTTTTCCTCCCCCTTGTAATAGCCCCGGTAGTCAGGGAATTTAGGGAGGGCCAGCCTATTACTTGGAGGCATGGCATAATGACACCTGACCTCCAATCAAGATGTAAGAAAGTAATCTCCAGCAATGGATGGCAGAGTAGGAGTTGACTGACAAAACTTTGGGAGCAGCTAAGGGTATAAAAGACAGAGTATCCGTTTTGTGGATGAGCACATGGCTGTTGGTCATGGAGACTCTGACTGCTGTAATTTTTCCTTTTGTCCTTTGTTGCAATTTTGTTAAGGTTTAGTAAACCTTTGAAATTTTAAAAATAGTGCTGTTTCTTGCAGTGTCTCACATGGAGACAACCACTGCCCTCCAGGGCTCCTTCACATCATCACCAGAATATCTATTGTTACCAGCATTACAATATATATGTTTTCCTGTTATGAATATGTGGGAAACTTTAAAATCTGAGTGTTTTGGGAAAGGTGTAAAAGACAGGCCTTAGAGACAGTAGAACTGTGATTAGAGCTAAGTAGTAGCTATAAGATTTGTTAGCAGAAAAATTTGTTAGCAGAAAAATAAGAAGTAGAAAAGTAAGGACAAATAGAACAATGGTCTATGTCTATTAACAATTGTCTAGGATAACTCCTTAAGTTGCAGAAAAGTATATCTAGCAAGATAATAGGAAGTTCTAAGCTTAATAATGGAGCTCTGTGCATTGTGTTTTAAGGAGGTATTGTATTGGAAATAAGCAAGCACTGTTTTAACCTAAGGTATATGTACTTATAGTGATTGGATAGAACTACTGTCAATATGCTTTTGCTTTGTATGATTGGTCAAAAAACTTTTAAAGTAAGTTGTAACATTAGGTTCTTTGTCTGCTGCTTGGGATGGGATCTAATGGCATCTTCCCATTGTCATAACCATGTAATGAGGCTGATGCTAGAAAATAAAACAGCTCAAGGTGCGCTCTTAGCAGTCCCGTCCTGTTCATGATTTGTACCTAGCCCCCTGTCAACGATAAATAGTGCTTCTCTATGAAGAAGATTTTAGACTAGAGGAATAAAAAATAAGAGAGTAGACAGTGCAGTCGCCAGAAGCCCAAACTGTTAATAGGAAGAACAGATAATCCCCTTCATCGTCTGTAGCTGATATAAGTAATAAGTAGCAACTTTAAAGTCTCCTAAACAACAAGATGGGAAATCATTTATCTAAAACAAAACAGAATTTTTTTTACCAGCTTAAGACAATTTTACAAAATAAAAGATGTTCAGACATCTCAAAACATGAACTAAAATCTTCTTAATGTAAGTAAAGGTGAGTACTCAAAATAGAAACTTAAAATCTGCTTTTACCTTTAATTTTTAAGATCAGATAAACAAAAAAATTTATGATCTAGTCTCTCTCAAAAAAGAAGAGACTTCAGCCTATCTCCAAAGCTTTAATAGAAAGTTTTAAACAGAATGATCATAATAGAGACTTTCTCAAATACCAAAACAGAACACCTAGTTCTGAGACTTTTAATTCCAAGAAGTGCTGAGCCTTTGTCCTCTTCTGAAGAGATCTCAGGTTTTGTTCAAAGTTCCTTCTCTTCTCCTAGTGTGTCTAGAGTTTCTACAAGCAGTGTAGACAACACCCCAATCCCCAGGAAAAAGACATCAGATCAGCTTCCAACTTCAGTCATGTCCTCTGTTTCTTCTGAGATTTCCTGCGTCACTAATACTACAATCAGGCATCCTCCCATTCCTCTGCAAAATCATCCACCTCCAGATTTCCCAAGAAAATGTTGAAGATTTTTGTTGTCTTCCAAGAATTTAAGGGATCAAAAGTCGTGTTCTAGAAAAGTTAAGAGTTAAAATCCAAGAGATGAGAGTTTAGAGAAGCTTTACAAAACAAGAGCTACTATATCTGTGCCCTGTTCCTCTTCCAAACAAGTTATGACCAGATCTTGTTCTGAAGTTGTACAGGGCGGGTCTGCCTTGAGAGACTCCAAATCTACTCTGCCTAGCTGAGAAGCTGTGAAAATCATCCCTATCACAGTTTCCCCTTCCCAAGAAATCACCCCCTCAGATCAAACTCAAGCAAGCAAATTGTTTTACAATGCTAAGAATTCTTTTCATATAGATTCCTCCCCCAAACCTCTTCCAAAGTTTTCACCGCTTTTAATTCCCCAGCCTCCAGTTACAAGTAGTGAGGGAACTTTAAATTTAGCACTACCTACAAGAGAGAAAACAAAAAAGATGAAGCAAACAACAACCAAGAGCTGAGCAAACCAAGATAGCTCTGCCCAAAGAGATAGATAAAGTAGAGGCAAGAGAACGCAAGAAAGTTTCTGTAGAGACAAAGACAAATAATTTAGAAGCCTTGAAGCCTTGAAGCCTATCTCATTTGCTACTAAAGGAGAAAACAGCATATCAAAATTGCAGCTTAGAGCTAAGAGTTTTTCAGCTGTATCCCCGTGGGCAGGGATACAGTGTAGAACCTGTAACAGTTCATTAGAACGTGTCACAAATACAAATTCAAAATCTACAGCTCAAGAGCAGCCCAATTTGTATGATTCTAATAAAACCCAACTTAAGATGTAATTTAGCAAACTCTAGCTTTCTTCCCATAACCCATACAACACATTCCTCAGCCAGTACCTCCAACAGGGGGGGTTGCTAAGAATGTAGAGCTTCCTTCCTCTACCCTTCCTAGCAAAGCTCCCAAAGAAGTGTGTTGCTCCAGCAACACTATGACCGAAAACTTAGAACTCTCCTCCCCAACCCTTCCGAGCAGAACTCCCAAGAAAGCTTGTTGCTATGGCAACACTGCTACCAAGAACTTAAAGCTTCTTAGCAAAGTTCCTAAGACAGCTGATAGCTCTAACAACACCCTGTTCTTGTATATCAGACACAAGAGTGGTAAAAGAGAAAAACAAAACACAATCTAAATCAAAAATAAACCTTCCATCACAACTACCTAATTAGTCTAATATTTATCAAAATCTAGAAAAATATTTAGATTCAATACAACAACTCCTTGCCTTACCTATAAAATATGGTTCATAATGATATAAATCCACAATATAAAACTCTTTCTCACCATGATATAAAAGAACTCTGTCAAGCATTAGAAAAAAAAGTTATCTTCTCCTTATTTTAATAATGTGTTAAAAAGTATATTTAATTCTTATTACTTAGTCCCTACTAATTATCAAAATGTAGCTTCCCTAATTTTAACCAATTTACAATATTTTTATGAGAATTACAATTGAAAAAACTTCTGTATAAATTAGTTAAAAGACATGAAAATACTCCTTATAAAAATATAGATCTTACCTAACTAGCAAGTAATCCACCTTTCCATAAACCAAAAAATCAAGCAGTAGAATTGCCTCAGCCTATACTAAGAGATATTAAAGATGCTGCTAAAAAAGCTTTATTTTCAGTTGAGCCAGCTGGTACCCATGTAAATGCTTATCCTACTATCAGACAAGGTGAATTGGAATCCTTTAGTTCTTTCCTAGATAGATGAACCCAAGCGGTGGAAAAACAATGTCCAGATGAATGAGCTCATTCCTGTATTATTCAACACTTTACTTTTGTAAATGCTAATGAAGAATGTAGAAAAATTACTTTAACTTTACCTGATCAGCCTCCAGCTCTAACGTAGATGCCAACAGCTTGCAGTAAGCTCACATCTCCACAGCATATTGCTAATGTGCAAGTCAATACTTTTGGAAAGCAGATTGCAGAATCTCAAGAAAAGTTAGGAAAAACATTGGGAAATAATTTAGCAAAAGCTTAAGGAGAAAATTTGGGACAGCAAATGGAAAAATTTAAAAAGGCCCTAAAAGCACAAACAAAAATTTTAGAAAAATCTGTTGGTACTGTACAGTTGGACTGATAAAAAGGCTTCTTGCTCTGCTTGTGGTAAACCAAGACACATTAAATAGGATTGTCCTACAAAAACAGTCCAACCTAACCAACTTTCTATTTGCCCTCAGTGTCGGAAAGAGAAGCATCTTTCTAAGTACTGTTGTTCTCAATTTGACATCAATGGCAAATCTTTGTCATTAAACTCAAAAAAGAGCACGGATTACCACCATGCCTCAACACAGTAGTGGTAGCTCCTTACAGTCAATTACCCAGTCAAATGTTATTGGTATCTCAGTCATTTATCCCTCAGTCATCCATCCCTCAAATGGTCCCAGCTCAATACCTTCAGGTACAAGGTTTGAATTGGCCTCCTCAGACTTGATACATCTTTTAAATAATCTTTGTTATGAAAACATTCCTACTGGAATTGTCAATTTTTTTTTCACTGAATACAAATTTTTTTTATTCTAGGCAACAACAAAATTCTTAGACTTTCAATCCTTCCCGCTGTTGTTTCAGTAAATTGTAATGAAGAGCTAGTAATTTTCGCTCTTACATTTAATGTTCTATGGTAATTCCACAAGAACACCTATAGTATTGCATTCCATTTACCCATGAATACACCCAAGCAAAACAGCTTTCCAAAGAATTCAGTTATGTCTGTGCCATTTGGTGCCTCAAGTCCTAAGGTCTTTTGAGTACCATGTTCAGACTGCAACCAACCAAAATTGACTTGCAGCCTGACTCACCATTGTGAAACAATTTATGTTACAGGCATGCCAGATACTGGTGCAGATGTCACTGTAATTTCTCACATGTTTTAGCCCAGTGATTGGGATTTGGTAGCTCCTGCAGGTTCCTTCACAGGAATTGGAGGTGCTACTGTGTATTTGCAAAGTGCATCCATGCATCTTTCAGGACATTATAAGTCCTGAAAGACAGCAATGCTGTGTCCTTTTGTTGTTCAGAAACCTCTCACCATCTGGGGGAGAGATGTCCTGTCCCAATGGAGAGCAAAACTAGAAGTGGGCCTGTGGTAGAAACCACATCAAAACCTGCCACTTTAAAGCTAAACTAGAAAACTAACCATCCTATATGGATTGACCAATGGCCTTTAACAAAGAAAAAATTAAACATTCTTAGAAGATTAGTAAAAGAACAATTACAGCAAAGTCACACCACCCCTATGAATAGTACCTAGAATTCACCAGTATTCATTATCCATATGAAGACATCAGACTCCTAGAGGTTGCTTCATGACCTGAAGAAGATCAATGAAATTATTAGACATGAGACCTCTTCAACCTAGACTCCTTTCTTTATCAAAACACTAGCCTCTTGTTATCATTGATTTAAAGGACTGTTTTTTCCACATCCCACTTCATCCCAACGATGATCCAAGATTTGCCTTTTCAGTTCCCCTCATCAATCAAAGAGAACCCATGTAGAAATATCACTAGAAATCATTGCCCCAAAAAATGAAGAATTCACCTGTAATTTACCAATATTTTGTTACACAAGCTTTGTCTCCAGTTTGACAGAAGCATCCAAGATCCATGTGGATTCTACACTACATGGATGATTCATTCATTGCAGCTCCAACCCAGAGATAGAGCAAACCCCTGCTAGTGTTGTTACTGAAATCCAAAATGCTAGACTTGAAATTTCTATAACCAAAATCCAAGAAGTTCCACCCTGGAAGTGTCTGGTATGGAAGATGACTGAAAAAACAATTACACCACAGAAGATACAGCTCCAGACCAGTGTCAACAATCTACAAGATTTACAACAGCTTCCAGGAGAAATCAATTAGGTCAGACCTATTTTGGGAATTACCAATGATGAACTGGGCCCACTTTCTAATTTACTAAGAAGAAGCTGTGACATCAATTCTCCTAGAACTTTGAAACCTAAAGGTCGTGCAGTGCTTGACAAGGTCATGGAAGCTCTCCAAAGACGACAAGCTCATTGCTTTATTCCAGGAAAGCCTATCTTTTTTTGTAATTTTAGCAGAAAAAAATGCAACTTTGTGGTCTCATTTTTCAGTGGGACCCTTCTGAGACAGATCCTTTGTTGATAATAGAATGGATTTTTCTTCCCTACAGGTTTCTTCCAAAGACTATTTTTATGGTTTTAGAGATGATAGCACAAATTGTAATTAAGGCCAGAACAAGATTATTAAATTTAGCAGGTCAAGAATTTGCAGTTATCTATTTACCATTGAAAAAGGTTTATCTTGATTGGCCAATGCAAAATTCTGATGATTTGCAATATGCATTGTTAAACTTCCCAGGTATTTGTTCTGTTCATTACACAGCTCACAAATTATTTGGCAAGCAAAATTGAATTTTAGAGAGAAACTTATATTGAGTGAAGAACATTTAAATGCAATAACTCTTTTCACTGATGGATCTGACAAAAGTCACAAATCAGTCATAACTTGGTTGAACCAAACAACTAAAGCCTGGTAATCAGATATTCAAATACTAGAAGGATCTCCTCAGATTGTTGAACTTGCCACTGTGGTTTGGGCTTTTCAGCTCTTTCCACAACATTTTGAATTAATCACAGATTCTGCTTATGCTGTTAATGTGGTTAAAAGAATATAAGGATCAATTCTAAAGAATGCTAGTAATGGAACTTTATATCGTTGGTTTATATGACTTTATACAACCTTGCAATATAGAATTAATTCCTATTTTATTTTTCACATCAGGGCTCATTCTTCACTTCCTGAATTTTTAGTGGAAGGAAATGTTATAGCAGACGAACTGACAATGGTTATTTCAAACACTTTGCCAAACATTTTTGAACAAGCAAAACTGAGTCATGCCTTTTTTCACCAAAACCCACAAGCACTTGTGGAAATGTTTCATATTTCCAAAAGTCAAGCTAAGGTTATTGCCAGTACTTACCCTGTCAGCTTGTGCAGCCTCCTGTTTCTACAGGAGCGGTCAACCCACGAGGTTTCCAAAGCCTCCTTTGCCTCCTGTGTGGCAAAGTTATGCCACACAGATATCATTAAATACCCTTCCTTTGGTAAATTTAAAAATATTCATGTTTCAGTGGACACGTTCTCTGGTGCAGTTTTTGCTTCTCTTCACACAGGTGAAGCAGGTAATCATGCCTGTCACCATTTTTTGCAAGCTTTTGCCTCATTGGGTGTGCCCCAGTGAAGAAGTAAAAATTGACAATGGTCCCACATATGTATCTCAAAAATTGGCCACATTTTAAAGGATTGGGAAGTTTGTTACATCTTTAGTATTCCTCACTCTCCCACAAGCAAGTGGGAGAGTCAAGGAGTTATTGAGAGGGCACATCAAACATTAAAATGCATTCTAGATCAACAGAATGGGGAGTAGAGTTATATGTTTTTAATTTTTTAAACAGCTCTGTTGCAGAACCCAATCCACCAATTTTCTGGCATTTTTCAAATAACACACAGGCAAAACTGAAAGAAAATCCTCTGTTTGAATTAGAGACTGGACAAATTGAACGTCGTTTCTAATTGATCTGTTGGGGCAAAGGGTATGCTTCTGTCTCTATGGGTGCAGGAATGAAGTGGGTCCCAGAGATAAAGAACAAATCATATCACACTTCAGAACATGTTGACGAGTCCAAGACTGTAAAAGCAAACAGGCAGATGTGAGCCGAACAGAGGGATCACAAGTCACGCCTGATATCCCTTGTTCACCGGTAGAACCAACAAACTCCTGATTTTATGCTATCTATTTATTGTTAGTTTCATAGAGCTGATTTTTGGCAAAAGCATAGTTTTTGTTTGGTATGTTATAGATCCAGTCTATTGGACTTCTAAAGGTGAAATTTTATTTTAAGGTCAAAAGCAAAGTTTTTAAATTGACATATAGGGGAGGATCTTATGCCAAAAATTAGCTCACGAAAAGGATGGAGCAAAATTGAGTGATACGCTGGTGTTAGTTGGTTTTAATTGCTTCTTGTAGTGCAGATTTGCCTGTGGAACAACCAAAACCAAATATTTAGGTGAACTTAGCCAAGGCAGCAGGCTTAGATACCATATGTTTGTCTAATTCAGAACCAGAAAAGCCTTTCTCAACCTGTCTTGTTGGTCTGCCAGTGAAGGATTTGCCTTTGATCAAAAAGCAATTAAATAGTAAACCTGGTGAAATTGACAATGGGAGCAATCCTGTATTGAATGGGAACATTTGGGCCAAAGAACTTGCCAAACCAGTATTGAACCCTAAGAATTAGAAATTCTTGGTTCTTTAACAATGGATATTTGCCTTATGTTTATAGCTAATGATTGGAGAGAAGGTGATCCTCCAAAGTATGATGTTACTCCCCATTATTTTCCATACAGAAATTTAAGTTTTTGGTGTAATTATTAAAACAGTTGGGATGTGATTTCTGAGGCTGACCAATATCCACAACAATTGTCAAAAGGATATTGGTTCATTTGTGGAGATAGGGCTTAGCAGGGCATTCCATCATGCCTTGATGGTGGCCCATGTAGCACTGGCATGCTCACTGTGATAGCACCTACTGCTAAGGCAGTCATTAAGAAGAAACATAGAGGAACAAGATCTACTCCTCATTATGATGAAAACTGTAAAAGTGATTTCATACTTTGGAATGCTGTGAAAAGGGTTTCAGAGGGTTTGTTTTTACCCCAAATGGCTTCAGCAATGGCACTGAAACAATTAGATGAGGTTGGATGTTGGCTGAGTGAACAAACTAATGCCACATCCACTGCAATCAGTGATATGTTTACAGATGTTAATAGTGTTAGACATGCTACCCTTCAAACTAGAGCAGCAACTGATTTACTTTTACTGGCACACAGACATGGTTGTGAGGAATTTGAAGGATTTTGTTGCATGACCTGTCAGATCATTCTGAATCCATCCACAAAAGCATACAAAAGCTGAAAGATTTGACAGCTCAAATTAAAGAAGATGGTGGACCCTGGTTAGGTGATTTGTTCAAAGAATGGAGTTTTGCACCTTGGCTAAAGGAACTTTGTAAAATAAGTCTATATGTGTTGGGTGTTTTGGTAGTTACATTAGTAGTAATATCATGCATATTTAGGTGTGTGTGACAAATGATGTGTGACAAAACTATCAAAGAAGTTTTTATCATACAAAAGATCGAGGTAGGACGTGGATTCACAGATAGCTCTCGAAATCTTACAGAGATAGTGGATGAAGGTATAGACATGGAGGAAGGTTTTGAATTAAGAGCTTAGAACCGACGAGACTTTTTCCAATAACTACTTGTAATTGTTATCAGACATGACTAATGCCCTTTAAACTGACTAGGCTTCACAGCATTAAAATTGCTGTGTTGTAATATAGCAACGCTTAGTGCAAGCAAAAAGATGCTTTAAGTAAGTAACAGATATATTATAGTAAACCCACAAAACACAAGGTAGTTAATAAGCGACATGCTTACAAAGGTTTCTTTTTAGGTGAACTGAGAGGGGCAATTGTGGGAAACTTTAAAGTCTGAGTGTTTTGGTAAAGGTGTAAAAGACAGGCGTTAGGGACAGTAGAACTGTGGTTAGAGCTAAGCAGTAGCCATAAGATTTGTCAGCAGAAAAATTATATACGAAGTAGAATAGTAAGGACAAATAGAGCAATGGTCAGTGTATTAACACTTGTCTAGAATAACTCCTTAAGTTGCAGAAAAGTATATCTAGCAAGATATTAGGAAGTTCTAAGCTTAATAATGGAGCTCTGTGCATTGTGTTTTAAGGCTTACAAGTAGGTATTTTATTGGAAATAAGCATTATTTTAAGTGAAGGTAGGTGTACTTACAGTGGTTGGATAGGATTACTGTCAATATGGTTTTGATTTGTGTGATTGGTCAAAAAACTTTTAAAGTAAGTTGCAACATTCTTTGCTGCCTGGGATGTGATCTAATGGCATCTTCCCACTGTCATAACCATGTAATGAGGCTGATGCTGGAAAATAAAACAGCTCAAGATGCGTTCTTAGCAGTCCTGTCCTGTTCATGATTTGTGCATAGCCCCCAACCAGCAATATATATACAGTGCTTCATCATTGCCAACAAGGCCTAATGAATCCTTATACCAGGCTGGTAAAGATAGCTGGGATGTGACTAAAGACTGTTGTCACCTGCTGCCTATTCACTGTCAAACTATGAAGTCTTGGGCCGGCTCCCAATGGATAGGTGTAGATATCAGAGAATGATGGCAACATTGGACACTAACTGGCACTCATGTCAACTGTCTCAGCTGCTTTCAGCCTCTTAATGTGGTCCCTCCCCATGAGGGAGATGAGGCATACTGGTGGTAAGTTTGCTCTCTGCAGCCTCTCCTGCAGGAGCTCTGTGACAAGTAGTTCAAGCAGACAGGAAAAAAAAAGGCCATAAGGAAATAGTTTTGTATGGTAAACCCTGTATTTTTGAGCAGAGTGTTTAGCAATCAATAGCTTTTGATATATATCTAAAGCAATGGCAAAAGTTTACGGTGGCCTTGAGATCTGGCAGTACAGGCTTCAAGCCCTTGATCAAGTTTGACAGATGAATAATGCAATGGCTGACTCTCACAATTAAAATGCAAATAACGTGTATATGTTAAGAAAAGTTTTATAGCTTTATAGTTGTGTTTTACCCCCTCCTTGCATTGTTATCATGGGGTAACCTGGGTAGTCGGTCATTTGGGAGGGTCAGATTACTGACAGGTTACTGTGGCAGCACCTGACCACCAATCAACATTTAAGGAAGTAAACTCCACCACTGGACATGGAAGAAGGAGTCGATGGACAGAACTTTGGGATGGGCTAAAGGGCTAAAAGGCAAAACCTCCATTGTGTGGATGAGCATATGTGGGAAAAATCCTCTGCTCCCAGCACCATAATATTTTCTCTATTCAGTCTGCTGTTATATTTTTGATAAAATTTTAATAAACCTTTTAATTTTTTTTGGAGTATAATTTCTCATAATGGTGGGGGGCCTCCCCCAGGATTTATACCTGACCCCGGTGGCACTAGGAGTTTTCAAAAGGGGCACCCCCTCCCACAAATTTGGCAGAGTCTATCAAACTCTCGAGGACTGCCTCTCTGAGGACCACCGGTGGCCGCAGATTGGAAGCCCAAAGACAACATAAGGCTGGATAAAGAAAAGAGGGGAAGGGGGGATGAGTACCATCCTCATAACTATTTCTGCCAGATTGTGACTCTGTAATTCAAATATATAAAAGTGAGCTCCACACTAGTACTATACTGGATCTGTCCTAGTCCCTTGAAGCGTCAGGATACTGGACCACAAGAAGAAAAAGGGAACAGCGGGACGTGTGGTGGGGAGGAAAAGCAGAGATCCTCCAAAAGAGGACCCTGTGGCCGGCAGGATGCGTGAGATTGAAGAGTTTGTGAGGGGTTTGCGGCAGAGGTCGCCCATTGGGGGAGTCGCGTTTTTGCGGGGACGGGAATCCGCACCGAGATTCCCAGATGGCACATACAAAAGGGGCTGGTGAGCTCCACATGACGCAGAGGCCCGAGCAGGGTGCAGCGCTCAAAGCAGGGGCTGCCTCTGGGGCGCATGCAGTGCTATAATTTCCAGAGACCAGGCTGGAAGCGGGGCGACCGCCGAGGGGTTTGTGTCGCCCAGGAGACATAGTGGCAGTTGGCACACCGCCGACCCGAGGGAGACCATGGGCAGACCGATGCCGAGCCGAATCGGGATGCGTGGAGCCACCGAAGCCGCGGCTGAGCTGGGCCATGGTGGGACCACGGCTGCCAAGGCGAATTGCGCTAGGGGCGGGCCGCAGCCGAGCTGAGCCAGGTGGGGTTGGGAGCAAAGTGCCACTGGAGGAGTGGGGGAAGGGCAGGGACAGGTCTGGGGATACAGAAGTCCCTAGATCATAAGTGTTTTTCTTACTTGTCAAAAGATAATTACAGTTTGGGGGGGTTTTTTAGGTTTTTTTTCCTCTCTCTTCCCTTTTCCTTCTCTTTAGTCCTATCCTTGTTTCCTCCCCCTCCCTTTCCCCTTTCCCTTGTAAGAGAGGCAGGCTCTGTCAGGGGAGGGCCTGTGATTGGTCGGTCAGGATGGGACTATGGGCAAGTAGGGAATCCCCAAGGGGAGAAGTGGAAATTTAAGAGATACCAATAGGTATCTCCAATACCTCCAGATAGCCCACTAGGAAGGAAACTAGCCCAGAGGAAATATGACCTCAGTACCAGAGATAAAGACAAACTCAAAATGAATCAGTATTGTACAACAGAATACACCAAAGGGGAAACCAGGAGCAGCCATGTATACTGGCCGAGATGTCGATCAGACAAAAGATAAATATCTCGGGTGGGCATTAAACATCTGTGTAAGAGCTAAGGAAGAAAGTGACTACCCTCCCTGCTGGGAGGGGGAGACCTCATCTTCGAAGGTGATCCTGTTTAAAGTATCAGAGAATGAGACCCTTTAAAGCACTTGCCCCCTCCACCTCCAGTAGCCCCAATTGCACCTCCCCTACCCTCTGTTGGGCCTAGCCAAAACACTAGAAACAGGGAGGCACAATGAGAGGAAAGCAGATCAGAGGATATGATTATATCCCAATAGGATATATAGGATATAGAGCAATAGGATTATATCCCCTGAGGGAAGTACTCCAGTGGGAGCTGCAGGGAAGAATTGGATTTGTAGTCGTACCTCTAAGTTCCTCTGATGTGAAAATGTTCAAGAAAGAATTAAAAGGATTACTAGAGGACCCCATCAGATTAGCAGAGCAGTTACACCAGTTTCTGGGGCCCAATATTTATACATGGGAAGAAATGCAATCAATAATGACCATGCTATTCACACCAGAAGAAAAACAGATGATCTGGGTGGCTGGGATATGGATATGGGAAAGGGACTTCGAGGGGACCTGAAAAGGTCCATAATGTGCCCCAATTGGGACCACAACAGCTCTGGGGGAAGGCAAGACATAGAGGACTATAGAGCATTAATTTTAAGATCTATCAAAGAGGCAGCTCCATGAAATCAAAATGCTTGTAAAGATTTTGATTAACAGCAAAAGAAAGAAGAAACCCTAACAGAGCAGCTGGAAAGATTGAGGAAGAATATGAGGCAACCTTCAGGACTGACTCTAATACAGCAGCTGGACGAATCTTACTAAAGATAAATGTTGTCACTCAAGATATATGGAGAAAGTTAGATATGTTAGATAGTTGGCAAGAAAGGAGATTAGAAAATCTTTTAAGAGAGTTACAGAAGGTATATGTAAAGAGGGACGAAGAGAACGTCAAAAGCCAAGGTGATAGTAACCACCATTAGAGAAGGAAGCCAGCGCGTAAAGAACAGCCCATGTAAGGGAGGGGGACCCTGAATGCGAGAAGATGGATGGAGTGGGGATGCAGCTTCTTGGGACTGGATGCAAAAAGGATAGTTTGGGAAACGGGGAAACCTAGGACCAGTTTGCTTTTACTGTAAAGAGAATGGGCATATCAGAAAGAATTGTCCCCCACAGGGAAAAGGACCTGAGGATCTATGAGACTGAGCAAAAAGGAGAAGTGGGAGATTAGGGGTGTCAGTCTCTACCTCCTAGGGACAGGATACCATCTTGATAACTTTAGAAATAGGTCTCCAGGAAGAATTTAAAAGAAGAAGAATTTGAATTCTTAGTAGACACAAAAGAACTTGTGTTTGTAGAATTCCAAAGCGGTGCAAAAAAAGGTAAAGATACCATGCAGGTAGTACGTGCAAGCGGGAAAGTGTTCAAAATCTCACTGATAAAGCAAGTAAAGTTTGAAGGAACAAATAAAATAGGAATTGGGATTCTATTAGTTTCAGAAGCAGGGTACAATTTGTTAGGATGGGATTTACAGGTGCAGTTGGATGTTGGAATACTCCCAGAGAAAGGGAAAATGGTAGTTAAGCTTCGCCAATTAAGGGAAGAATATGAGGAGAAAAGTCATAAAATGGTGTGGGCAAAATTGAAAAATTGAGGTAAATTGAATATGAAACCTGTAGTAATAAAAGTAGTTAATGAGGACCATCCAGTTTCCAAGGAGAAAAACTATTGTACATTGATGGATCTTAAAGAGTAGTCCAGGGGCACTGGGTATCAGAGTTTGCTATAGTGGATGAAGGGTTGGTAGCCATAGGAAAGGGAAAGTTATCTTCCAAATGGTCAGCTCAAGCATGTGAGTTATGTGCCCTAAAGTGACCTCTGGAAATATTAGCACAGAAAAAGGGAACAATATAAACAGACTCAAAATATGCTTTTGGAGTAGTGCTTACATTGGAAAAATTCAGGAAGAGAGGGGGCTATTAAATTCAAAGGGAAATTCACAAAAATTCACAAAAAAACTTATTTCAAAGTATTAGAAACCTTATAATTACCAGAGGAAACGCCAGTAGTATACATTAAAGGACATTAAAAAAGGCTTACTCAAGGGGAATGAAGGAACAATTTAGCAGATTTAGAAGCTAAAAATGCAGCTGAATCAAGGACATTCTCCACACCTGGCACAGAGATGCAGGGATTGAAGGGTAATTTACTACTAGAAGAGGTCACCTATGGATTATTAGTATTCCAAGGAGTAAGAGGTGACAAAAAATTTACATTATTAGCTGAGAACATTTAGGAATATAGTTAACTTTCATCATATAATAAGTCCCACAGAAGTCAACAAAGCTTTCTGTTAGCAATTCTGGGTACTTGGTGCTCTTTTTATTTTGAATCATTGAGGTTTATGTGAAATGCGTTCAGTCTAGAAATACGTTACCTGAAAAATATTTTTGTATTTATATTGACAAAATATACAGTTACAGTGTGAATTTTATGAATGCAAGAGACTAAAATACCTTTTACAAATATACTGACATTCATAATGAACTAATACCTTGCAAATTACTTGTGTTTCTCTCACATTTAGAATTTTTGTGTCCAGGCTTAGCCCTGCAGGCAATTATTTACTTCAGTAACTTTTCCACGTAAGGCTTCTCATGGCAGTCTGAAGGCCTATCCTCACCTAAAAGACAGCTGTTCAAGCCCTTCCCTAAGGTTGTTAAGTAATAATTTCCATTTGCAGAGCTTTCACATGATACTTATAACTAAAAATAAACTCCTTCATTACAATGCACAGACTACCAAAAGCAAGGGTGTCCTAAGCTCTCCTGATAGAGCTTTCTTTGGATCTCTTGTCCCCAAAAGAACAGCCACATACATCTGTGATTCTTCTCTGCATAGAAGAGTGCCTCCCAATTAGACTTCAAGATCCTAGAGATTTGCACCACTCAACCAAGTGCCTTACTGTGTCCAGCTGAAGTAAAGCCTGGCTATGAGCAAGCGAGCAAGGGGCTATTGTGAAGTGAATTCCAGGGACCCAGTGAGAGCAATCGTGTCTGTGAATGCAGATCAACCTAACACATCTGCACGAGTTGGGAAAACCAGAATATGACCTCACAAAAGGAGAGTCAGAATGTGGGAGGGTGGTTGAAAAATAGGGATCTGGGAGAAAATGCAATGGGAGGAAAAGGAGAGGGGAAAGGAAACAAATTGAAGAAAACCAGAAGGCAAGGAATGGAGGTAAAGACTGCAAAAAAAACCCCAGCAGTGGTGAGCTGAGAGTTAAAAACAGTCATAGGAAATAGCAAATTACATCTTGGAAAACTAATAGAAACTTTATAGGACTTAACAAAAAGCTGGATGATGCACACAGAACTATGGGGATGGACAAGTCTGTATCATGGCCCCATATTTAGCACTAATGTTTTTGTTAGAAAGTTGAACAAGATAATTGAAGTTTCTGCTGGAAAACAGAAGGTCTAAAGGTGAACCACACAGCTACATAGATTTCTAGACTGGTGCCAAAATTGAAAGGGTAGCAGGAAGTTGCTGTGGCCTCCAGTATTCCATGTCCTCCTCTGTAAATTTCCAAACCAACCCTCATAGGGTTGACCTTTATTCTTAGCTTTTAAAGACTAATTATTTTTGCCTGGCAAATAGAATACAAAGCGGGTGTTTCCAAAATATCCATCACTGCAGAAACACTGAATTTCTTTAGGGAACTGCAAAATATCTATCCTCAGCTTCTGTGCTACTTTGGACAGCAATTATTACAATCCTTGCTCTGCAAAACACATAGCTGATGCTTTTCCAATTTGCCACTTCATTGTGCTTGAGCAGAGCTCATTGGATGTGGATAGATACAACTGAGAGTTGTATTAGATTGTATATTAGGAAGAAATTCTTCTCCAGGAGGGTGGCAATGCACTAGAAGAAATTACCAAGAGAAACTGTGGATGTCCTGTGAGGGTACAGGACCTGGTTGGATAGGGCTTGAACCAGCCTGGTCTTGTGGAAGGCATCCCTGCATGTGGCACGGGAGTTGGAACAAGATGATCTTTAAGGTGCCTTTCAACCCAAGCCATTCTATGATCAAACTGTCCAATGCCTGTTTTCCCTCCTTTATCTAGTTCTTCACTTTGTGCAGTCAATTGGACTGGTTACTCTCTGGATAATATCAGTATTGTTCTCTTCAGGGTTGTGAGAGATTGGAATGTTTATGGTTAATGACTTAAAGTATTCTTTCATTTGTAGAGGCAGGAGGGTGCTTTGCTGAAGCCAGATTTGCACTCATCACTCAATTGAGGGAAAGGCAGAGACTTTTTTGTGTGCTGCAGCTTGAGCCAGGTAAGGGAGAACTCTGGTAAGAAGCAGATCATGCAGAGAAAGGATTGTGCTTTTTATCATGCCAATGGTTTTACAGCTGGTTCGGTTGTAAAACTCCCACCCCGCCTCGCCTCGCCTCACCTCCCTTCCCCTCCCCTCCCCTGTAGGACTGAGATTAATTCACCCCTTCTGATGGGGCATAACTGGCTCAACTATGCTGATGACAGAGGTAGCTGACCTCTCTTAGAAAGACTCATAAATCATCAAATACCCCCAAAGTGCCCTCCAGACTTTCCTCCTGAGGTCTGCCACCAGAGGACTGCACAAGTGTTACAACAGAAACACAGTGCTGAAATAGACAGTGTAATACTTCTTCCTCCTGCCCAGGGGAGGTACATTCCACCTCAACCTAAATGTACAATAACCAGTTCATCATTGTGTTTCATGGGTTTTTCCGTGTCCTGACAGATGAAGATTGTGATCATCTCTACAAATAGGCACCAAAATTCCAACAATCAAGGCAAGAGTGGTGATACCTTTGCACTCTTATCTTTTCTTTCACTTTCTTTCTTGTCCTTATACATTTTTGTCAGTGTTCTTTTTATGCTTTTATGTTGCTATATTACTATAGATAATGATAACAAAAATGGCTACTTGCTTTCCACTGTAACCAATTTGATCTAAAATACACTCACACATATATGTTTGTATATATATTTATTATACACACCAGTCATTCAGTGTCATCTCACTTGCTCTGCCCCCAAAGGACCTTTTAAAAAGAACCTGGGTTACCTTTACCTTCTGGGGCAGGTGATAACATGAGTTCACCCAGATCATCCTTACAGCCACTGTCTGGTCTCACCACTTCTTATGCTGTTATTTACATTAGGATTTTTTATGCAATGCCCAAATGTTGAAAAATTGAATACTTCCATGGTTTTATAAAACTATAAAGAGATTTTACTGTCTGTATTTATTTAAGTGGATGTAAATCTCCTTAATCAGAATGAATCTGTCCTCATAAGGCAGACCTTCCTCACAAAGAAGTCTCTGGCATGGCTGAGAACAAAATGTAAGTCCTATATATTTTTTTAATTATTTTCCTTATTCTAAGAAACCATTCTCAACACAGAGAAATACTGTTCAAAAAGCTACCAAAAACCAGGACAACAAAGTTCTATTCATTTTCTCTTCCACTTAGAAAAACAGTTAAACCTATGCATATCTTTTAACTGTGAGTAAGTTTATCCTGCTCATGAGTCTGTAGCAGATTAGCTTCAAGGTACTCAGTATCTTGCAAAGTTGCTCTGGTGGTTTTGCTAGCGTTATTAATATTCCTTGGATTTCTTTACAGCTGTCAGTAATAGGAAAAGATATTTCTAATTAACATGGGTATCCCTCAGGAACTTATCTAGGCTAAATTTTTCTGGCTAAGTATGGAGCACTAAACTGCCAGCAAATTGAAAACATCACAGGAGTGGTGATTGCTTTGGTTTTGTAAAATAAGCAAAACAAAAGTGTTGCTGAGACAGTTTATAGGATGCTGGTAATAAATTTTGTCCTCTTGACTGTTCAGGTTTCACCCATCTGCCTCCATTCACAGTCCTCCCATGCAAATGGCTACTGGTGCTATGCAAAATACCATCATAAATATGCACAGTTCTGGATATTTATGGTAGTTTTTCAGGGTTATCCCATATGACATTTGTGGGACAGGAACATACATCAATTTAAATGAGAGTGACAAATACCTTATTCATTTTATTTCTATAGTATTTTTAATATTTCCTTGAACTCTCCTGAGAACAGTGTGAGCTGGTAGGAATTTGAACAAAATATTTTAAAATTCAAATATTTTACTACTTTTAATTTATTACTATACTAATAGCATACTACTTTTTAAGGCTTCAGGTTTTTAATGCATATCTGGTGTGCATTATCTCAATGCAGATTATTTATGTGCAATGAGAAAAAGTGTTCCTGTAGGTATTTTATATGTGATTGTTCTATTCCCTGCAGATAATAATCAAGAGTAAAACAATCTCATGAATTGGGCTAATTTCTGAAAATGAATTTGATCTATCTAATTACTTCAATAATAATTACCCACCTGATAGAACAATTGAGCAAGTTTTTCCTCTCATTTTTATTTTAACCACAAAGAGATACATTTGCTGCTATGGCAAACTGCAATTACATTCCAGATCTGTTGTATGTCATAGATGTTTGGATACATTTTTAGTGGAGAAATTAACTGAGACATAGTCTAAAAAATTACTGCTTAGTTACTAATTAGAACCTTTTTTTTCTTGGTATTTTGAGTTCTATATCTATATCTATATCTATATCTAGCACACCAGCTAGATCTTCAAATTCATGGTTTCAGTTAAGATTAGTAAAGTGACTTGTAAATTAAGGTGCAAAGCATTCTGAGACCTCAAAGTATCAGTGGATATTTACCACACAATAGCATACAACAGAAAGCTTGAGAAAACTATGTTTTTACATAGTTTTCTATTTACTATTTACTATTCTATTTACTATTTAAATTGCCTGTTACATTGCAAATAACAGTGTTACTGGATATTGTTGCAGAATTAATTAATTTGCAAAACAAAATCTTTGTTATTTACACTGCTAAATGCCTCCAAATATTCACTAGTAAAACATGCAATATCAGTATTCTATGAATCTTTCAGTCTTATGAGGAATTATTCTATTCTCATATCACTAAACAGAAAAAATGTTGTAGACCACATAAAAGGGAGAACACAATTTTAATTGTGTATGTTTTTAGTAAAACTTATTTACTGTTCATCGATTTCAAGAATACATTTCATTGTGTCTCTTAAATACATAAATACACCACTGCATTTGTACTTTGAAAAATATATATACTTTTTGCTTTCTTCATTAATTGTGTGGTATTTCCATTAAAAACACCATACCATTAATGAATGATATTACCATTCATTAATGGCGTGGTATTTTTAATGGACACCAACACAATTCTGTCCTCCTTGTGGAACAAGAGTGATAGAGTTCACTGAAAGTCTTTCATTATTGTGCAAGATTAGATTTAATTGGGGAAATTAGCCAGAAGGTAATAAAACAATGTGGGAAGTTTTCACTTTGCATTACACAGGGATGTCAAATCAGGCATTTTACATTTATTTGTGGCCATGTGTAAACCTGACTGTGAAACACTGCAAATATAACTTACAGCTGTGCTACTCATATGAAAGGAGGGAATATTTTTCACCCAAGGACTCAGGCTTATAGAGGTGCTCACATATCTGCACAAGGGCATAGGTACATGAGCCTCCCAACTGCACAGACCAATATGGTCCCCCCAAACACTGCAGTTTCAAAATGGCTAAAATTTATAATATGCCAGAGGATCTTTGAAGATCAAATTAATGTCTTAAACATGTGCTTCAGAATATGTGGATATGCATAGATGTAAGTATAGGAATTTTCTCTGTTTGAATAGATATTGAGCTTTTATCAGTCACAGAATGAGTGACCAAGGTTTACCACCCTGTTCACAAAGGTTCTATGCCCAGAGACCTCTGTACAGTCACAAGAAAGACTCCTGCAAAAACATTTAGTGCCTTACAGACACGGGGCCAAAATTAATATCAAGGCATGTCTTCTGGATAATCTATTTCATCACAAAGTTATTGAATAAAACATAACAACACTAAGGCTGTGTCTCTGTGTGTTCTCTGGGCATATTTTTTTCTGTTAGCATAGACTAGCTCTTGTAGGAGCAGCGCAGAGACTGAGCTTGTGTTTGTCCTCTGTTCTCACTCTTCGGACCAAGCCAAGTTTCAGGAGCTGTTCAGAAAAAACTGAAGATTTGGAATCCACATTTAAGTGGATATGCCTGCTAATGCCCTGATCCTGAAAAGCCACTAAACAGGTAACACAAGGTATTGGCATCAGAGTTCCTGGGAGAGCCTTTTGGAGAGCAGCACTGGTAAAAACTGTAATGTGTTACTTTAAATTAGTAAGATGTCAAAGCATTGTACTATCTCTGAATACAGAGGAAGATCTGGTGTTACCAGATATCATTTACCAAGCCCAAGGATTCGCTGACAGGGGCTTCTCCCAGTCAGAGCTCTTATGAAGCTGCAGGCATTTCACTGGCCCGATCCCGAGGGGGCGTGGAGTTCAGACCGATGAGAAAATCCAGACCGTGTCTTTCAAAAGTCTTTATAAAGGGTAGGCTGGCGAAATAAAACCCTCAGTGCCACACGAACATCTAGGGGCAAGTATCTCTGTCTCTGTGCCCCTCACCCCTCCTCACGTGCAACCGAACTGAGCCGGTGGAAAATTGCCCCTCTCTGCATAAAGATAGAAATATGTAAAATCTGTGTTACATATCTCTTCAAGATTGTTTTAATTTCCCTCTAAAACCATAATTAAGAATTTTATTTATGGCAAGTAAACTTCTGGAATTAAACAGAGACTTTTTCAACTGGAGCATGGTAGATGTTGATAGATATTTCTTTTGAATTGCCAAGGACCAAAATACAGTTTGAAGGCAAGAATCTGCCTGTTTATCACATAAGATAAATTTGTAAGGAATATAACCAAGATATTTACTTACTACTGCTGCTAAACCAGCTTTATTTATCTTAGAAGATTTTTCCATCTATGAAGGGAAAACAAACTTTCCTTTGAGAGGTTTGTGAACTAAATAAAAAATGTCAAGTCTAAATCCCATGTGGAAATCCATTGTGTTTTATCCTGGATCGTCTTCAGGGTGCAAATGAGGATGGGAAGTTTTCCTAGCTCTGTCACACGGACAGCCAATTTACAAGCATGGGCACACACTTTTGTCCTGTATCTCCCCCTCACTGTCACTGTCCTGTATCTCCCCTCACTGTCACTAGTCTCAGCTGCCTACCTTTCATGGAAAACTACAAACCAAGGAAAACACACCAGTAATAATACCTTGTAAATTAACTTGACATTTGATGCAGAGAAAACAAATCTAATGCTAAAAGCCTACAAAATACATGGAAAACAAAAGACACTCAGGACATGCACTATATATAGTGTGGATTTAAGAGCTCTGAAAGGTGGTTATTCTCTTGCAAAAAACACATTCAGCCCTCCTTCTCGTTGTTAAGCCAACTCAGTCACTCTTCATTAAAGCCCCAACATCCACCAAATAAAGAAAAAGATACCCTATACTTTCAAAAAACAGTCCTCTATGGAGCCAAATAACAGCAATGAACTGATAGCTCTGGGCTCACTTTCATCTTATGTCTCTAAAATTGTAATTTTTTGAAATATGCTATTGTTAAAAGATAAATTGTAGTTAATGATACTAATCCACTCCTAATAGGCCATGCTAAGTAACTAAGATGTATGCCAGTATTTTATGATTGGCAAGCAGCCTATGAAACATGTGATGCACTGCTGTATCTTGGAAATTAGATTAAATATTTAGTTTTCCCCTGTACTTGAAGTTACAATGTTTTCCCTATGTCAAAGAATACATGAATTAAAAACAAGCAATACATGAATTAAAAACAAGCAGACACAAATGCTCAGTAATGTTATTATGCTTTATTGTGGCTACATGTTCCTACCTCTGTTCCTCTTCCTTCTTTGTGTCCTACCACACACACATACAAACACTCCCCTCTGCAAAGCTGGCAGTTATTGCATCTCACAACTGCCTCCCTTACAGTTTACAAGCAAAGGCTTGTACTGATAAAATTCATAATCTTAGCATCCCTGCTTCTTGTTATTCAGAGATTTATTTACAAGTTCCTGTGTTCTGCTTTTTTCCTGTTACTACAGTTTATATCACTGGTAGGCCTATAGCTTTGCAGGAATTTTGAATGAAAATCAATATATATATTTGGTAAATATTCTGTATTTCCATAATTTAGCTGTTTGGGGGTTTTTTTAAGACAAAATTTTAAGAGGTTTATGGACTTACAGATATATGAAAAGTATGTTGATTGGCTTTTTTAGTACTTCAACTACTTAAGTAAGTTGAAGTCTGTTTGTGTAAAATAGCTTGAATAAAATGAGTGTGTATATATGTGTGTGTGTGTATGTAAATGCATTTGAAATTAAAATGTTCATAAATCCTTGTCAGTTGTGCTGATTAAGTCACACACTGATATGGGCAGTGATAAGGTTTTTTGCAAAAGAGTTAAAGTGTTAGTGAAAGAGTTACTCATTTTAATTTTTCTTTTGGTAGAAAGTAAAGAAAGGATTTAGCTAGTTCAAAGGAAGCAATTCCTACTCATCTAATTTTCACTTCTTTAAGAAAGCCTTTCATTAGTTTACTATTGCCAAATGAATATTTCCTTTTTGTGAAGAGCAGGATTTCATGTGTGACTTATTTTCTAAATATTTACAGACTTGGGCTTTAATCTGTAAATTCTTGCAAGTTGCAATTCTTATATGAGTAAATCAATAAATTACTCATCTGAGTAGTTTCTTGTAAGTAAATTTACTGAATCTAGCTCTAAAATTTAAAAATAATTGTAATATTAATTCCATGTACTAATTCTGTGCATTTTTCTTCTCCCACCTTTTTTTTTTGAGATCCACTTGTGAAGAAATAATTTATATTACTTTTTCAGAAGCTGATATAAAGTATGTTTACTGAGCTACAACAATGAAAGAATACCACAACATGTGCTTATGTAGCATCTACTTTTTCCCCCATTTTTGTTTGAAGTAACAAGATTTTCCTCATAAGTTCTCCGTAAGTAAAAGAGTATTGCTCTTAATGTGGGCGTGCTGCATTTTTAAGTGAGATCAATCTTTCAAAAAGATAGTAATTTGCAGTCAAATGCAGAACAGTTCACATTAACAGTATTCTGAGGCTTAAAGATAATTCATTCTGGAGCTTGAGGTTCTATTTTCTTCTGTCAATAACCATAGTGCTTTTACAAGACATTGCCTCAGCAGTAAAGCAATTTAGAATGGAGGATATTTTTAGACTACCTTAATTGGAAGAGGGGAAAGGAGGCAGTGAAGTAAGATATATGAATTTGTAATTCATATTTGTACTCTGAGCTCATAGTGGTACTTGGAGCTTCCATGATGGCTGAAACTGGGAGCTGACATCAAAGCAGTGCAGCATGGCTGCAAAACAGCACTCTCACCAAAGCACAGAGCAGGGGTTCTCTCTCTCCCCTCTATTACTGCTGCTAGCTATTACCATGCTGATTCTATTTTAAAAACACAAAAGCAAGTAAACAAATAGCTGTGGGTCAGAGAGACATATCTGGACAGTCTGTTTAAGAACACTATCAATCCTTCTGGTCCAGAAAGGGATCTTTTCATTTCTGGTCTTTCAGTCTACCCATTCAAAAATGTGACAGAAAAATAAACTGAAATGAGCTGGCACTAAACACCTCAATTCTCTACTACTTTGTTGTTTTACTTATGGCCATGGTTTAAATTGTCCCCTCCTCCACCATACTTTTGTTTATTTCATCTCATTTGCATAACCTTATTATGCATTTAGCCTTTGTTCTGATATAGAATGCAGCATGGTGACAAAGCAAACCTATATACAGAGAAAACATTTTCTATTCTTTAAAGTTTTCCCTCTATCCAGTATTAACATTTGATTTTTCAATATAATTCAACATTAAATCAGATCTAAGGTCTTGCTGATAAAATAATTACAGATTTTTTATTGCTTGAGAAAATAAGAAGTCAATGTCTAAACTGCCTCCAAAAGTCTTTCACTTTGAATTTTTCTGCTGACAACATTTTAGGCAAACACATTAGTGGCATGTAGCAATTAAGAATGTTTACTTTATTATTAAAATAAAATACTATTATTAAAATTTTATTTTATTTCTTGTTTATTTACGACAAGTGAGATATTTGCTATACGCCTAACTATATATGTAGCTTGATAAAGGAATATCGTAAACTGCTTAATTTGACTGATATGGCTCAACATGGACAGCCAGGTTTCAATTCCAAAGATTTCTGTTAGCCTTGCATCTGAAAATAAGGAGACTGTATCCTCTTACTAAGTTATTACTTTCTGGTTGTTCTTATACTTGCAGCAGTTTGTTCAGTTTTGTTATGGGAATTTCAGTCTGATTCATCCAGATTTCCACTGATTTCATGGATCTGTCAGTGAGAGGGAAGGTTGCTGTCCAGAAGTAGGTGATAAAGTCCTTAAAGTCGTCCCCTTGAAAGGGAAAAAATGTCCCTCTGGCTGCTGCCAGTGGGCCCACTTTGCAGGAAGCATGAATTCTTAAAAAAAAAAAAAAAAGTCTTTTCCTTCAGTAGAATTCTAGGGTGTAAAAAGGAAGGAATAATCTAGATGAAGCTTGAACTTCATCTTGTGATTCTCTAATATTAAGTACCTTCCCTGCTGAAAGATTCCTACATGGGAGATTAACCATTTTGGTAATTTCTAAAATTTGGTGGAAATAGTGGAATTATTCAAATACAATATAATTAATTATTTTTCTAAACAAGATTTTAGTAGTGCTCAACTTTTACAATATCACCATCATCACCTTCCCATAGAAATGAGAATGCAAAAAGTTATTTTCTTTCTCAAAGGAGGGTGTTCTCACACCATTCTTAAGGAACATGATGCTGTCCTCATTAACTTCTTAAAGAGCATTTCCAGTGGAAAACTTGGTTACATCTGATCAACATGATGCATCATAAATAAAATAGCTCCACAATATAAGAGAGAAAATATTACCTCTAAGAATTTGTCCATGCCTTTCTGGTAGCTGCCAAAATTAATTCATGCAGCTTTGTTTGTATCTCACTATTTTGCTTAAAAACAAGCTTTACACATTTTTAATTGTTACAATTATTTTGTTCCAATTGTTTCTTGTGCTGTGTAGTCCAGTTATCTTTCATATATGGAAACAGCAGTTGTTTACGGTTTTCATAGCACTTTTTTTGTGGGGTACTTTCTATAAAAGCTGACAGATACATCTGGGAATATGCATAGGGGGCTCAGAATTGTCCAGGCATCACTCAAACTACCAAGCTGTCAGTGAGTTCTGCACACACACCCCTACCAATGTTCTGTGTGCTGTCTTTCGCAAACCAAACCTTATCAGGCAATAGTTTCACAATAACTAAAAGTTATATTTTAAGGAATCTAAACGACTTTGTCATGTCATGCATACTATTATGCTAGCTTCTGTCTTGCTATGTGTGTGGTTGGCACAGAAATCACTACACTGAACAGGCAGTCTATGCAACATCTTCCTCTGTAGAAGACAGGAGTTCCTTCCTGTTGGCTGCCCACCGTGAGCCCTCACCAAGAGGGTGAGTGACCCGAGTCAGTCACCCTGGTGTCTCCCTGAGAAGACATAGGATGAAGGATATCCTGTAAACCACTGGTTTTACAGAACTTTAATGTGAGTTACCTAAGAATCCCTTCAAGATCTCACTCTAGATGCTTTTCCTATGTAGGAGAAATAAGATCAAAGTCAAGTGTTATGGATAGATCTTGCAGGAGTAGCTTTCATTGAAAGAGATTCAAAGGTCAACTCACACTCAAGTGTGAAATATTTAACTTACACAGTCTTTTGCAATGGTGCTGTAACACACAAATACACTGTTCAGGATGACAAATCTGCAAGTATAGGAAGTCTAAACTCCTGGGTGCAATGTCAACAGGGTGCTTTTCATCCATTAGATACTTATGAAGCTGACAGAAATCAGCTGTGGAAGATTTCTGAAGAAAGCATGGTTATGAGTCATCACATCCCAGCTGACAATTTTGAAAATAAACTAGAGATGAGGAAAACAGACCTAAAAGTAACCTATTCATACCTTGCCTTTCCATACACATCTCCAGGACAAGCCCACAAGACAGGGAGAGCAATTGTCTTCGTAGGTATGAAGTTCTGAAGAGTTTCCTTGAAGACTGTCAGGTGCAGAAATATATGAGATTCCCATGGTAGAAAGAGGGTAAGATTGGAGGGAAGGTGTTTTGAAATTCATTGGTTTTTTTCCCACTGTTGTACTCTGACTGGATTGGTAAATGAAACAAATTTCCCCAACTAACTGTAGGTGGCTATTGTGAAGCATCATCCCAAATATCTTTGCAAATTGTCTTCCATTATCTTTGATGTACTTATATCAAAGACACATTTGATATATTTTGTTATTTAATAAATAACGAATACTTTTTATCTAAAATAATTATTTCTAAATCAATATCCCTATTTGGTTATATAAGTAACATAAGATTTTCTCTTGCTGGGCTAATAATATTTTGAAATGAGACTTTTAATGCTCATGGCTGTGAATGATAATTTCCACATCATGAGTGTTTAGTAATTATTTAAAATTTTCTGTGAGTGATTGTTTTCTCCAATAAACTACTTTCTAAGACTATTCATACACAGAAGAGCAGAGTCAACTACAGCAAATCACTCAAAGATATGAACAGACGTTTCTTGACATTGATGCAAGGTGTTCACCAGCCTCTAATGCAGAAGGGAAGCAATAGCTATAGGCATTCAAAGTTATCTCTGAAGCTTTCAACAGATTTCAAACAGGAAAATAAACCTATTTAGGGTTGGTTTTGGCTTATTCATCAGGTAGAATGTGTACTTGGACTGACTCATTTGCTCTGAGTTGCTGTTAGTTTTGGGTGGCTCACCACTGCAGTTGCTTTCATCCTACCTTATGTTGCTGGAGATGGTGAGTGGAAGTATTGTTTCCGTTTCAGCTGTCAAAATCTGATTTTTCTTTATATATGTACAAATATTCATCCAGAACCACATATTTTCACGTGTTTATGTTGTAATCAAATACAGGCATTTTCTCTCTTATGGAAATTTAAAAAAATTTCCTAATCTACTTTTTACCAAGAAGAAAAATACTATTTTTATACAAGTACATGCTAAGATTTTTCTAGAAGTCAGAGAAGACATTTTAAGTCAAAAAATGTGTCTGATTCCCTGCTCTTCCCCTGTGCAGCCTAATATTGGCCTGTATTTAAACTGGGCCTTTGACACTTTTATACTGATTTTTCAGAAGTCCAGATTGATGGTGGCTGAGCTGTAAACAAAAAACTGTGGTGCAATGATACTCAGTGGATTTGGAATTAATCCAAATTAAACATCTATCAATGATTTTCTTACAGCTTTAGCTTTGTACCATATCTTGAACAGACTATATAATCAATGAAAAAACTGTATTTAATTAAAATATTTTACTCCAGAGAATGAGCTAAAACTGAAAAGACCATCACTGAAAATAGAACCAACCTTGCCATCTTCAGACAGAGCTCTCCAAGGGTATTCTTGTTGCCCTGTGCCTTTAAATATGCCATGTTCTGTCCCCTACTTTTATTTAAATAAATACATATGTGCATATGTTTGCATACTTTTATAGCACTCCCACCATTGCAAAGGGATTTATATATAGCATCTAAAGGTAAAACCCCTAAAACACCATGAGCTTTAGAATGTTGATTTATGGAAGGAAAATACACTTGGATGTGATTTAAGAAACAAAAGGACTCTTTCATTTTCTTTCTGTCTTTTTATGACGGTACTCTATTTCCTAATCCTCTGCTTTATGCCCAATACAGGTTGCTGTATCTCTAGGGTGGGTCTGGGAGAGTAGGAAGCCTTGGCATTCTGGCATGTCCTTTTTTTCCGAAGCCTCATTCCCATGGCATCCAGGGTGCCGTGCAATCTGGGGTTTTCTGCTTGGCTAGCTTGGCTTTTTTGTTAGTCCAGGCAAGGAGCTTTCTTATCCTTCCATGTCCTTGGAGAGGCAGCAGCAGCAATCCTTTGGCATCTTTTTCAAAGTGAACTGGACTGTTTGGTTTTGGTGTAAGATTAAAGAGGATTACTGGCAGGAGAGGGGTTCAGTTGAACTGGCAGGAAAGGCAAGAGGCTGCTCTTTTTTGGCTCCACACCTCAGAAAAAGCCCAGCCACTGAGAGAAAGCACACTAAGCCCATCTGCTTCCTCTGCTGTGAAGAGGGGAACGACACCAGAGTCACCAGGTTCACATCTGTTTGCCTGAACTGCTATTGGAATCTCTTTTTTTTTTTTTGTTTGGTTTTTTTTCCTGAATGCCCATGCCATTTTCTACCCACTATGTGTCCAGCTGCTGTTTTTTTCTTTCCCTGGCGTTTTTGGGTTTTGTTCCAGGGTCAGGGTGGGGGGGGGGAGTTAAGGTCTGACATTTCAATATCTAGCATTTCTTTACCTTTTTCCTGTACCATGTGGGCAAACTGTCAATAAACAGCTGTTTATTTGGGGTTTTTTTCACTTTCATTCACTGGTATTTGTTTCCTGTTGACAGAAAGGGATTGTTTGAATCCTTTTAGAGGGAACACTTATTCCAGGGAATTTTCTCCTAAACTTGTCTCTAAACTGGGACATGTCTCCATTGTGCAAAGAAGAATTCTTTTCTGTTATATAAAGCCTTGTTTCTCAGTATGATTTTCCCTTCACAGCAGCCAACAAATACCCACTTTGCAAATAAAATTGTCATAGGATTACGATTCTTGTAGAACTGTAGGGCTACCAAGCCCACCCCAGCTCCAGATGCAGAGCCCAGCAGCCCACCTACCCTAAATTCCACTCATGCATATCTTGGAGGCAAAATATATGTGATACGTCTCCAAGCACTGCCCACGTACAGGAAAGTGTCTGACCACGGTTATTGGTTACTCTGTTGGCTCAAATAAATGCAGCTTATGCTACAGCTTTGAAGGTCCTACCATCAACCTCTGCTGACTAAATAAATAAGAAAAACACTATGTGACAATATCATAATGGTTTCAAGGGAAGCTTTCATTCTTACTCTGCTAAACTTTCAAAAACTCAAATGCACAATTCTCTTCTAGTGTAACTTTAAGACTGAACTCACAAACTGACAGTTTTCCAAGACTCTAATGCAAGAGGAGGTTGTCTTTTTATTTTTGCCATATATGCTCCACTGCCTTACACACTTTTTCTGTAAAATGGTGACAAAACAACTAAGATGTAGACCCTGGAAGAAGAGGAAGACTATCACTTTTTGTGCTGATCAGTTAATTAAAACTGAAGAGCATCTATGATACAAAGAGTAGGTAAAGAGATGTTTGGGTTTGCTGCTGACATTTATTTTGCCACTAGCTCTCATCCCAGTTACTGAAATATTGCTCTTTCTGAGTAGGGTTGCTCATTTTATGACACAATTTAATAAAACAAAAAAACCAAAAGGCCTCCCCTCTCCCTCCTCAAAAAAAAAAAAAAAAAGCCAAAATGAAAACCCGCCAAAAAACCTCAAAGCATAAAATCATCAAGTGATGGGTCGTAGTGGGGGTTGTGGCAGGAGAGTGGAAGATGCTGTTGACGGAGCTTTGCTCAGGACCCTTACTTTTCAGGAAAAAAAAGAAAAGAAAAAAAAGAAGTCACCTTATTTGGAGCATGTTCAACTCTCCAAACATATCAAATTGACCACCAGGCTCTGGCCTATCAGACATAAAGGTAGAGGAGATGCCAGAACACAGGAGTTACATAAATAAAGCTGGCCTGGATGCTGCCAGCCTAAATTCTACCTAAATCCTTCTACCTGCCCTTATAATTGGCTGCCTCTATTTCTTATCTCTACAGAGAAAGTCAGAACTATTCCCCTTCATCAGGAATGGACAGTTTCTAGATGAGGACACTCAGTCTTGCTCAGCTTGCAAAGTTGATTTGCCTCATTGCCTTATTCATGATTGCCACATTCATGAATCTCACAAATTCCAGATTCATCAGGCGATACAGGCAAAAAGTAGAGCAGCTAATTCTGCTGCTGTACAAGTTTTATGATTTCTAAAAAGTAAAAAAACCCTGTTTCTATTATACAAAAATGATCTATTTTTTCAGAATATGAAGTATGTACAGACACCACATCAACTACACCCACCTTACTGATCCAAGTCAGCTGAGCTGAACATAAAATTTGTCCCATCCAAATCCTTTTCCAGGGGGAAGGCACCTTGATGCTATTGGCTAGCTTGGTGAGTCTTTGCAGTATCCTTAAAAACTGGGATGTACCTACACTGGAATTTACACTGACATCTCAAAGCTTTCCTGAAGAAATGGTTGCATAGAATAGCAAGGTAATTTGTTGTCCTGCGTTCAGCTTAAATCAGGTTCTTAAATTAATTATTAAGAATACCTTCAGTTAAGGTATTTGCTGCTTTCCAGGAGTCTTAATTGTTATGGAATACTGTTTTTCACCCTCTTCTAGATAAGCTACCTTTTCTGTTGTCTTTAGTCCCTTTTTACTGGGGAAGACCAGCGCCTGAGGTACGTATATCTAAAGTAAGACTGAGGTGAGCAACAACAGCAAACTCAGTCTGAGATCTTATGGATGGCTTCACAGATAGGAGGTAGCACTAAAATCCTGAAGAGATTAAGCATTTTGTTGAACTTCATATTAATAAAATATTTCTTAAATTAGATATTACTTGTATTATAGAATAATGTATGTTTTAATGAAGACCTTCAACAGCATAAGCGTTCCATTCTTCTAGAATTAGGGACCACTAGAAATTACAGAGGCATTTGCATGTATACCAATCTGAATACATACACAATTTTGTGCATACTTTCTCTTAAAGAGAACTGTATATATATAAATATATGTATTGTTACATATTTAACTTGAGAACAGATATGCAATTGAGAGAGTTATTAGGAAGTGCAGCAACTTTTGTCTTTAAGAAATGTTTAGATACCTATAAATCTTCCAGTACATAAGATATTATCTGTGAATTAACTTCTGTAAACATGAGTTTTGACAACTGAGAGAAATTACTGACATTGACAGACTTGTGAAAAACATTTTTGTTCATACTTTTCTTAATATCAGTTTCATCCTTTGTCCTTCGTATTTTTGGAGTGAGGATTTTGATATTAAGAACCTAGATTTTCAACCCTCTGTTTACAGACTTCCCACTGAAATCAGGTCACACCTTTGGAGTAAATGGAATTTCTGAACATGAAGCATATTGTTTGCAATGGGTTTAGCATTTTAATTTGTTTTCTGATAGTAACTTGAACACCCTGATTTTTTGGGGGGTGCAGGTTTTTCAGGTTGCATAATGCCAGTAATGTTGGCAAGTTACTCCTCCTCCCAGCAAAGGTGTCAGAAGCACAATGTACATATAGCATAATTAAATAATTGAACATAATTAAACAATAATTAAACATAATTAAACATAATTAAAAGGGTACCAATTTTGTCTTGCTGAAATTATTAGGAGAGGCAGTATTTTATTTTACACTACAGAGATCTTAACAAACAGTGTTTATCATTTGCTCTTTTCAACACAAACTATTCTTTAAATCCTCACAAGAGAGAAACAATTAATGAAACATATTTCATAATAATTGATATCTTTCTAAGGCCAGACTACTATCCATAATGAAAATGCCATACATAACTTATGTAAGCTTGATGAAACAGAGTGAGACAGATATACCTCCTGGTATAGACCAGGGCATATTTTCTGCTGCTTTCTAGCTAATACCATTTAAAGAAAACATTTCAAAAAAATCATTCCATAGCAAAAAAATTCATTTTCATGCATATCACTTGGCAAATTGTACTTGTCTTATTTATGTGTGTAATCCTAATGTGACTGATTTTTGACATCATTTCATGTCAGGTCCACCCTGACAGAAAAGAATTGTAACCAAAACCTGTTCTGGTGAAGAGTTAAAGAAAGAAGAATTTGTGAATTTTCTAGCAGAAGGCTTAGTAGTAATACGCTACATAATTTTACTGCCCACGCTATCATTTTAAATTGTCTGGTTTTCTCATAGTGAAATTTCTGAGGTTTTAAAGGCTCTACAAACTAACCAAAAGCGACACCATTCCTGTGCTTGACATTATGCTGAGTATTGTTAGGTAAATAACTAGTTAGTTAACCTCCAAGAAGGTACTTCATTATGGCAGAAGTCTGGGCTATCATTATTAGTAAAACCTGGATCTAGATATTACCTAGAAAAGCTTTTGGCTTCACCAACCAAATATCCCTCAGAAGAGACTGATGTCCTCAGGTTTACCCATTCTGACTGTTTCCTTTGGCCCCAGGCATGGGGAATGTTTTCAGCAGTTGACATTGTCAATGCACAGACAGTTGGACATACATCACCTCAGATTTCTTGCCTTTCAACAGTATTACCTCAGTTTGGTA
Source organism: Melozone crissalis (assembly GCF_028551555.1). Classification (NCBI taxonomy): domain Eukaryota; kingdom Metazoa; phylum Chordata; class Aves; order Passeriformes; family Passerellidae; genus Melozone; species Melozone crissalis. Next base: position 1,151,497 of record NW_026535814.1, read on the forward strand.
GAGATCTCATGCTGGTCGAATTCCAGGAATAATTTCAAAGACATCTCAGCCATTCTCCTCAGGAAGATGGGTCAGTAGCCACACTCTGAAACACAGAATTTTTAAGAACATTAGAAAAATGTTTGCTATGCTGCTTAGTCATTTTTTAAAATTTAAATCAAACTTTAAATGACAAAAGCTCCCTTCTTTGATTCTATGTGCAATACACTGATGCAGATAAAAGCTCCCTTCTTTGATTCTATGTGCAATACACTGATGCAGATGTGGTGCTCCTCTACCAAGACATGAATCACGAATTTTAGGGGTAGAATGATGCACAAATACTTACACTAAGATGTTTCTGGTATTTTGCTTTGACATTCTTATCTTAATAAATTCATTTGTATTAGAGTAAAAGGGCAAATGAAATAGAAACATGCAGTCCCTAAGAAAATGAAAAGCACTTGAAAAATCCTAGTTTTAATCTGAGTTCTGATAATATCTTGTACTTTACCTATAAATAAACTCTACCTCTGTGTACAACTCTATTGATGTGAAAAGGGAATAAAACCATAATTTACAGTTTGCCAAGGTGACTGTGAGGATTTTTACTCAAAGCAGCTATTCTGTTTTAAGGCATTACATGATAGGTATTACTATTAGTGGAGGTTCATGCAGTAAATCTCTTTTAGAAAAATATTTGCTAGACAAAAATATCAGCCTAGAGAATGACCAATACAGAAGATAATTTTGCAGGAGTGAGCAGTATCTGTTTAACTTAGGGGGGTATTTTTTGTACTTAGCTTGCTACCATTTTACCACCTGAAGTTCCAAACTATTTGAATCTAACCAAAAAGACCAGACTAAACTCTTTTTCAAGGGCAAAAATACAAGCAACCCGGACAGAACCTGTCCCATTTTGCCTCAAATACAACTTGAGCTTGGCTTTCCTGTGTTGTTTCCATAGCCCAAAAATAGGTGATAAGTTGCAGACTGTTACAGGCCAATATCTTGTCTCATTGCCTCCTCACCAGAAAGCATCACATACAGGTTGATGGCTGACTCTCACTTTCTGGCAGCCAGGAGAGAGCAGGTTGTGCCAACAGTATTTAGATACTTAGGGAGGACGGAGCTAAAGATCTACACAAGTCTTACCTGTCTTTAGCACTAGGCCAAATATATCAGCAATCTTGCAAGCAGCCCTTGAGGAACTGGGGAAAAGACATGGACGCTTTGATTAAGGAGTGTGGGAACACAACTTCCAGTAGCAAGTCCATCGGATGGCACCAAAACTCCAGATTTAGCCGTGTGCATCCCATGCACATAAAGCAGCATTGCTTCAAGACATACCCCAAAGCAGATCAGATAAATAAAAGAAGAAAGGAGACTACTGGAATATTAGCTGCATGCTGTGGCCAAGTGTTGAATATTGGAAAGCATACCACAGAGATGTAAGCATACAAGGAAATTTAGGGTTATGAAGTATTATTTTTAGAGTGCACATTAACCTAAATGATATGAGAGAGCACATATTTTCCATCATTTTTTAGGTAAAATTATAAGAACATTAATATTACATATGAATATTGCCTTAACATAATAATTGTGTGCTTTGCATGTCTGGGTAAAAAATACACTTCGGATAGAAGGAGTGCTGAATAATTTTATGCCTGTGGTTAGCACAAGTTGTTATTCTGAAGCTGTAACAAAGTTCAGACAGTCAAAAGAGAAATGGAAAGACATAATTTATAATTTAAATGCAGTGCCATTCATTACCTCAAGATATTCAATGAAACTGTGAAAAACATCTTTTTTCAAATTTCAAAGATACGTAAACATATTATAGGCAAGGACATTCACTGCTTATATCCTCCAGATACTGTCATTCTCTGAAGTGAATACATTTTGCTTTTTAAAATACGTAATGACATGAAATACAACAGCACATTTTGCAGAAAACATTTCTCAGAAGTGCTTTTGCTAATCATGTTAGAAACATACTAGTTGCTGGGTTTTGTTTCTTTTCTTTAAAAAGTTAATCATATCCAAAGGCTGCATTATGTAGTTAGGTGCTGCTAATCATTCACCTTATCAATTTGACTATGTCAAATGAAAGGTTCTTATCATTTGGCAGTCTTTCAGGTGGTGTCAGGCTGCAGTTCCAGATGTGTTTGCAGAACAACCTTAAGAATAATGTACTTTACATCCCTGATGTAGCTGTTTCATGAGGTCACCTCCCTCATTTGTGTTCATTGGTATGACTAATGCATGTAGAGGTAGGCATGTGCATTCAGCCCTGAGCCAGCAAATATTAGCACAGTGGCAGGGAAGTGAATCTATGCAGAAGCCCCCTGCATTCAGTATGGGGATACAGAAACCTGCCACGGTTGGAAGCAAGGTGTTTACAGGACAGGGACTTTTGAAAGAAATTAAAACACAAAGCAGTTTAACTCTGCTTTCATAACAACCCATTAAACATACACACAAAAACCTGTTTACTTCATTTCCTAGTAATGCAATTTCAAATAGTATCAAAAGACTTTATGTTGGGAAAAAGAAGGACCATTCAACAATATTATGTCTAACTCACTTTTTAAAAAAAGAAATACAGGATAATCACTAACATGGTATTCTCTTTGTTGTGTTTATCCTCAGATAATTTCTACAACTGTGTCATTCTACATAAAGCACTTTCCTTCTGTGAGGACTGCAGTCCTCACAAACACGCTCCAGTAGCCTACTCCTGAAAATAAGTTACTATCTCATTGGAATAACTGTTTCTTCAGCAAGAGTTGCAATAGGGTTACACTTGAGTAAGGGCTGTCTATAGTGAAGCAATTTTCTATGTGCATGAAGAACCTTCCAAGAAGAATTTAACAAGCAAGACCTCAGTGTTGCAGTATTGCATTTAATATTATGCATATGAGCCATCTAAATACCCTGTAGGGGACCCTTGAGTGCATAAACATTTGAAAAATAGAAAGTGACATTTTTTTGATGCACAAGAAGAACAGAATTTTATTTTTGTCAATGTTATTGCTGATGTAGGTTTCTTCCTTTTTTTCCTTTTTCACTCCAAGTCTTTAGTTCAGTGGATTAAGCCATACAGCCAAGACAACAGGGGTAATTTTTGTTCATTCTCATTCTCATGCCAAAAATAAAAAGGTAGGGTGAAAGAGGTGGTGGGGGCAGAGGGAGAGAAAGAGAGAGAAGAAAATTGGGTCCATTCAGTAGATCAACAGATACGTTTGGTTAAGTGTAAAATCTACCCTTTTATAAGTTTAAATACGTAAGTATAATGTTTATATGTAGACATGTTCATATGTATATATAAATATATATATATATATACACACACACACATATATATATATATACACACATTAATTCGGTATATGCTAGGTTCCAAAACACTACAATTTCTCTCTCATGAAGGAGAAACACAAAGACTTATTTCGTTTACTAACAGCATTTAAGGAATTGATAATTTTTATACCATGCATATGTGATTCTCCTGCTATATGAACTGAGTGAGGAAAGTTAAGTTTCTAGAGATTTTTCCATGTAGTATGAGAACCAATTTATTGAAAAGTTAAGCTCGTGTAACAATTTCAAACTTCTGAAAACCCAGTGGTCAAGTCAGTATTTTCCCACACATAGTCAGGCTTTATAAACTAAGTGTTTCTAGAACTCCTTGACTAAATATGAGAACAATTTTTAGAACTTGATAAGGGTCACACAAAAAAGGCTTTCTTTCATTAACAATTTTAGCTGCAAGCGCCACCTTACAGAACCTGGTGAGACAGAAATTATAAACAAGCTTGAGCAGCAACTATTCAAAATGCTAGATTGTAATTTTTAAGACTGATTTTTTAAAAAAATCAATAAATGTAATATTTTCCAGTCCAAAGGAAACAACTTTCCCATTTCAGTGGAGGCATCAAATGTGCCCTCGCCAGGCTGCTTAGCAATGGTCATTCCATTACCAGAAGGTTGAAGAGAGAGTTACATGACTCATGTCCTCACCTCCTGGGCAAAGGCCCCGTAAGCAACCTCCAGTGTGTCAGCACCCTGCTGCTGCTGCAGACTCTGAGCCTCCTTCAGAGCTTATTCTTGCTCTGACAGCAGCCTCAGGCCCTTGCTGAGCAGCCCTTCTCCTGCTCACATCCTAACTGCCTCACAACAGCCCCAGCTCCCAGCAAGCCCTATTACCCAGGAGATCTGGCTATCACCACACATCTTCTCTCACTCCAAGTCAGAATAGCTCTCCTTGCACTCCATGGCTCGATGTATCCATGATTTGTTCTCCTTTTGTGCAGAAGCACCACTCAGCCCTTTCACAAGCTTATTAATTATACCCCTCCTCCCTTACCCCCCCCGCCCAGGATGTGATTTCAGGCACTCTCCTGAGCTCACCATTTCCAGATGATGCTGACATCACTAACACTAACAGGTGTTAGTGATGCAGCAATTAGTCCATCACCACTATCATAGCGTGCTGTGGACAGTTTCTGTGTGAGGAAATGGCTTCCTGGCCTAAAAGCACTAGACTTATACAAGCAAAAGAATGCCTTCCAGCAATTCAATTGAGTTATTGATGCTCACTCCTTTTAAATATTTTTGTTCTTCCTCCCAAATTCTGCGTCAAAACATCCCTCTTTTTCGTTCCATCTTTCCAAAATGTATTTTCAAGCTGACACTGCAAATACTCTTGCAAGCAATCCCCTCAATCACGTGGGCCATTTTCTGCAGCTTCACTTGCCTGCTTACTCTGAAAACACAAGAAGAAAAAACACCTGAAAAGAAACTCTTAGTAAGAGGATTGATTTTACTTTTTTTTTTTGCTATAATCTCAATTGTAATATAAACAGCAAAATGACACTAGGCATAGATAATTGCTAAAATTAAAAGAACCCAAGCATTCATATATTAATACTTGAAAATCAGGTTTCTACAAGCTCTGTGTTTTTCTGTTTATTTCATCAGGAGAAATAAGTGCTTATCATTTCTGGAAAAATGGGTCACGTTGGACAAGAAATCTAAAGCAAGATTTTGGCAGGGTGAAAAAACCCCAAACCCAAGCTCTGCTATCTTTGTTTTCCCACAGAACATCATTAAATCCCAGGCTTTAGAAGTATTACATCTCTTCTGTGTAGAATGAAAGATACCAAAATTCTCGTTAATTGTGCGTCTGCTACTGCATGGCAGCAATAGCAAAATATTGCAAAGTTGCAAATAACAGTAAAATGAAAGACTCTGTGGGAAATGTTCATAATATACGCAGAAGGTCGTGTTGTTGGAATCCATAAGGTTAGAGGGTTTTTAGGAAATGGTTAAAAAAGTATAGGCCTCAGACTGAAGTTTTGTTAGCATTGCAAATGCAAGCAGAAAAGTTTCCCATGCAAGCAGAAAAGTTTCCCAAGCAGTAGACGTGACAAATAACAATAGATCTCTGTAGAATTGGTTTTAGGATGGCAACAAGGTTATTTAATGTATATCTTTAGAAGGTTAGCATGGATAGAGCTCTGTTCATTGTCTCTTATGAACCAGTCTTTGTTTTAGCTACGATTACGTATACTTTGTGGGATTGGATAGAATGCTTGTCAATATGTGTTTTCTGTGTGTGATTGGCTGAACTCTAGATTGAGATGATTTTATGTATTGCTGTATGAGCCCTCCTGGAGGGGACATTTTGAGGTGGATCAGTGAGCTGTCATGTCTCCTTTTTGTATTCTGAGACTGATGTGCTGGAAATAAAAGCAAAAATCTCTTCACTGGTCTGGTTACAATGTTGTCCATACTGGATATTTTGCCGCGGCCTAGTGGGTTCCTTTTTTAAGAGGTGGGTTCCTGACACAATTGGACTTATATCTACCCATCCCCCGGCACGTGTAAAAGCACAGATTGTACCAAGGAAATCAGAATAAAAAGTTGTAAGGACTAGACTGGGAAAAGTGCTGTTTAGTGATACAACAATGTGTACTTATCTGCAGTCAAGCAGAGTACTCATATTTCACAACCTCAGTGAAGCTGAGCCATGTCAGTGACTATGATAAGAGATAGGTTATACCAGTGGTAGTTTTTACACATCAGCAGCTGGCTGAATAAGTGGGCATTAAATTAAACATTCAGGTCAGTTGCACAACTTTGACAGAAATTGTTCAGAGCAAATGTCTTTGTTCAGAACAATATCCAAATCCTAGCACTCAGCTGGTTAAAAACCTCCAAACATAATAAAGAATTGTATGAAAGTCACCATCATGTATGAACACCCATGATATTCAGAGTTTTTCCTATTCATCTGGTACTTAATGAATTCTAAGCTTAAAATTCAAATTTTAATTTCATGGCAATATATTCTAAGTCAGATTTTGCCAGCACAGGGTCTCCACTGAAATGTAGGCATGGATTTTGCAATTGTTCACAGGATCCCTCACGTGAAAAATCAGGCCCTGTTCTGATTTGTTCTCTGGACTCAAAACAATACAATACAAAACAAAACAACAACAAAAAATCAATGTTTAGATAAAGTGAAAGACTGGCTCTTTCTGTGGTGCAATGCAATAATCTGGAGCAGAGCAGTATGGAAAAATGAAATCATGTGTGAAGGGTTAGAATTCTGGAAAGACCAGTTTCCACAAGAAAGCAGTGATTGGATATAGCCAAGCAGAAGGATCAGCAGGTGAAGAAACACAATCAAGAATGCATATGAACAAAATATGAATATATGATTGTTATCTCGCAGTTGGTAGATGTGTGGGAGCAAGTGTATACACAGCTTTTTCTCTCTTTGTGGTTATGATTCTCACTTTTCAAATAAATAGTGTCAATAAATAAAGGGATAAAACTTCACCTCAATTAAGAGTTTGTAGAAATACAGTGAGGTAAATAAGAATGACAACAAGAAAGTTACTCTGCTGCATACACAAGGATATCATTGCACCTGAAAAGAAATTCAGAGAAGAAAGTTTGGATATAAATTTTCTGTATCTCCAAGAATAGAGAAAGATAAGTAATGAAGGCATTAAATTGCATTATTTTACCAAAGTCACTTTCATGTAATCATAATTTTGTTGGAGACTGATTTATGAGTGGGCAGATTTGGCAAAAATGCCAAATCACAAGGTTTTTTTAAATAAATATGTTAAAGAATACTTTGGTTTAATTTCAAATAAATTACAGAGTTGTATATTTTTTCATATTTATTTCGAGGGTAAGGACACAGAATTCTGTTGTAAAATAAAAACTGTAGAACAAAAAGGAGCTAAAGGACTCCTCTTAGTTTTTAAATTATTTCTTAATTTAATGAAGCCCAAGATATATTTGATGTTGGAGTATGAAGGCTATGGAAAATTGCAGATTTTTTTCTCTATTGGAATTTCAGGATCCAACTACTACCACTGTTTTACTACTAAGAATGCATAATTTTTCTTTGACTTTCTGTCTCTGTTAGGCATTAAAATTTCTTGAAACGCTAAAATTTTTAAGCATTTTTAACCTTCTTAAACTTTTTAAAATGCTTTTTTAAACTTTCTTAGATGTTTTATTTCTCAAGCAAACGGCTTTTTTCCCCCAAAGTTTACTTTTGCTACAATTTCATCACAAGTATGACAACAGAATCAAATGAGACCAGTGATGTAAATGTCACAACAAAAATTAAATAACCTCAGTCATTTAGCAAAAACAACTTTACCTTGCGGTTGATTATTTCAATATTTATAACTTCCAAAATAAATATACTAACAAACATCCAACAGTATCACACACAACTTGCTTTAATTTTGATGCCAAAGCCTGGAATTCCCCATGGCTCCTCCTAGGAGGAAGGTGGGTATTTCTTAATTCAGTTTGCTGAGGATGTGAATGAAGAAGCGACAAAACAGATGAAGAAGGCAGCCAGGACACCATGGGTAATACCACTAGTAAAAAAGGGAAGGCAGAAGAAGGTCAAATATCTAGGTCAAATTAGGTAGAGCAATGATTTCAGGAATTCTGCATACAAAGGCAAAAGGACCTGGATTTCAACCACAAGGTGATGAATGCAAAGTTTCACAAGGTGCGCCCAGCACCTTGCAGAATTATATTTGGAGACTAACTTTTCAACATTGTACATTAATAGTGACTGCAGAATTAGATTCCAAGTGTTTGAGAATGCGTCTGGAAAAATTATATCATCTGTTTGTCAGATTATTTTCATTAAATAGAAGTATCTGAATGAAATGAAGAAAAATCAAATGTAAGATGAACAAAGTGAATTCTCTTATACTGTTGAAAAATTTCCTGGGGCAGTAGTGGCCTCCTGTTCTTTTCAAGATAAAACATTTTAAGGAACAATCCCTCAGTGGCATAGAAAAGTGACGTATTAGGTCTTCACCATGCTTTATTTCTGTGGAACTAAACAGATTCAAAGAAATACAGCAGCATTAAGAAATCACAAATCCTAGTTTAGGGCAAAAAACCTTATTCCATCAATGTTTGTGTGACCTGTGAAAATGCAGGCAGGTAAGTCTTTGCTACCATGACAGAAATGGAAGTACCATTTCTGTACCATTAGCAAAAATGCTGATGTTGGTGCTTTTGCAAATATTGTGTTAATGCAGATGTTCTAGTGCAGAGCAAACTATACATCTGTTTTGAAGACTCCTACTTTCATCAAATAAGAAGCATGAAATTTCTTTAAATAATATAGGTAACATAACAAGAAAGTAAGGCAATACCGCCTGCGATACAACACAAGTGTTGAATTAGAATATGAAGCATCCATGTGAAAGTACAGTCAAATGCCTGAGAATTATCCACTGCACTAACTTTATCTGAGCATAGTACTGTTTTACAGAAAATTGCTGTGAAGAACCCACAATGAAAACTTAGCTATTCATTACTGATTTTTTTGAGTACTTTCTGTATAATTTTGACAATTAGTTTATCACAGAATACTATGAAAAAATATTTTTAAAACATCATTATTCTAAAAAACCCCAATTAGAATAGTCATTCCTGTGATACAATATGAAGCAACAAAGAAATCTTGGTGTGAAGTCCAGCCAACTAAGTTAATATCATCCCTGGATCTGTAGGTTTACAACCAGAATCCTCAAACAGAAAAGTGAAAAGTGCAACAAGCAATACTGCTGTGCTGCATTTCATTACGGTCACTGTTCTGATCTATGAAAAGGAGGTTGCACTCTTCCTTCCACCTTCCAAAAGTAAAACCTACAGTACTGTAGGAGCAAAGAAGTAGAACATAGAACAATTCTTCAGTGTAAGGTTTTTATTTTGATAACACTCCACCTGAGAACATTGTAAGAAATGTCAAGTAAAGCTCTTTTGGCCCCATGCATGCTCTTAAAGTGACAAGGGTACGAGTAGAGAAGGGTTTTTAACAATATTGAGGGCTAAAGATTGGAAACAGTGCAAGAGCCTGATTGCAATTATGGCCAGAAACCCTCACAATGGCACATCACATGTACTATTCATCCTGCTCTGCACTTTCGTAATGTTGCTTACACATCTATTTCAAAAAATACCACAAAGAAGTTTTCAGGGGTCTTCCTTGAAAGTGGGTGCAGCTGCCTTCCCTTCTTTGTATGTATCTGAAAACAGTATCTGAAAATCTGTAGTTAATGGGACAAGCTTAGGTCTTTTCCATAATCACTGCATTCCATTTTCAACTCCTTCCCTTAATTAGATGTTTGCAGATAACATTTCAACACACACCTGATTTGCTGTATTTGATTTTGCATGCATTATTGTTTTCCCCTCATTCATCATATGTTTATGTACCTCATAGTACCATAGGAGTTGGAGACAGTCACTTAAAACAGAGGTCTAGATTACATGTTTGTTTCTAACATAGTGATGTTCTTATTGCTATTATCTTCACTGAAGGTATCATTCATGATCCCAGTACATCTCTATAATAATAGTCTCTGTATTGCAAAATTAATTGCAAAATTATTACAGAAACATGCTGTTTCTGCATTCCTTTATTGTTAGAATCTGATATTTTTATTTCAGAACGTGTAACTAAGTCTATAAAATGCATTTTTTAAGAAGAAATGTCTGATCCCGATGCATATAGCAAAAATAAAGGCCAAAACCTGAACAAGAGCAGTTGCAAGACAGTAAATTGTATATATTTCTAGAGCAACATTATTTGTCTCTCTCCATCTCTTACCATGTGAGTTATAATGCTTCAGAATATCATCTCACCTTAGAGAAAAATTATATAGCAACCTAAAAGGTTCTTGACTGATACTGAGGCTGACTTGACCTTTGTGGATAAACACATTTCAGAAACTCTTTCTGAGCCTTTTGACACTAACCAAACACTGTTTCTCAACATTCTAAACAAAATGGAATTTGGTGTTTTGGTCAAGAAAGGGTAGTATGAATGTAGGTAATACAAGGTTAACAGATTTTTTTTTTCTTTTTAAATTTTAAGTACTTGTAATTTCCCTTTTTTTCCCCTCTCTATTCTGTGAAAAAGGGAAAAGGTGGAAAATGAGATATTTAGCATCTCAGCAAACCATTGGTGTGACACAAAACCTGAGCAGGACCTTGGGACAGCTAGAAAAGGATTTAGTTCATCTAATGGCGGTGATTTCTGTTTTTGGACACTTTGTATTTGACTGTGTGTCAGTAGTCTGAGATCCTCAACAGACATTTTCATTAATTTAAATTTTTTTTTTTTTTAGCACATAATGCAGATAACCCAAATTTCAAACAAATATTACTTCTTAATCAATGGGAATCATATTGTAACAGGGAAAATGCTTCCTGGGTCTTAAAATGACACCAGTTTATTCTGAGACATGACTTCATAATTTAAATTTAATTAAGAAAGAGCAATAAATGACATCCTAAAAACAGTTCTGAGATTACAACAATGTCTTATTTATGAGTATATTTGTACATAAACAGACTTGATTAAGAAAACTTAAGTATACATATCTTTTTGCGGAAACTGGACTGAGTAGAGCTGAAATTATGTAACCCATCTTTAAAATCTCCCATTAAAACTACTATTTTGTGTTTCGGTATGCATTTGGACACATCAATGTGATTCCTGAGATATTTTATATTCTGTAGTATTGTAAATTCGCCTTGCCTTTTACTGCTTCTATGATGGCTAAGCACACATAAGATACACTGTAATTTTGGTCCTGTGATTCTTGTCACAATGGATAAAAGTCTTTAAACAATGATTCCAGCAATATCCATTTCCCACTCACATAAGAAAAGAGCAGTTTTTCTCTTATTTATGCCGATTTGTTTTTTAAGGTACTAAACCAATTTAGAAGAGTTGGCTGGAGTGACAGATAACCATATAACCACACAGCACAGAGTTACTTCACTAACTTAGGAGAAAGATCATTCGTCATACTTGAATGATAAGCGTAGGAAAGTCAAAGGGTGTAGGAAAAAAGAGGAAGAAGAGGTCTCTGAGACTTGGGAAGAGGAAACAAAATGCATATTGGAAACCATAAAGAAAAACTATGTAAAAATCAGACAGAAAAGAAACCAGAATAATAAAAGAAAATGCATGCAAAAGACTTGTAGGAGTCTTCCTCTGTCTCAAAAGAGGATTGAAAAAATTTTGCAGAAAAGGGCTACAAATGCAGAGCTTACATCAGATTTTACAGAAGACAGGGCTTTATGCTTTTACAGTACTCTTACAGATATAAAGAAAGCTTAATTTTTAAATTCCAATGGAGTATTTGATTTAATAAATAGCCTTATCAATGAAAGAATACCTTGAAAGTACCTTAAGGAACCTTGTGTAAATCATATTTTCTGAGATTTAACAAACCATAGCACTAATCTTATAAAATTATTGATGTATAAAATATCAAATTTAAGATATCTCCAGTTTCTAGATCTGAAAGATCATCTTGGTTTATGTTCTATATAAGAATACAATTCTTCTGAGGATTTTTTTGTTGGGGTTTTTTTCATACAAAACCTTTAATCACAATCCTAATGAATTTGTAATCACTGTTGTGCCACATGTAATTTCCCTTAATTCTGTGGGAATTAGGTAGCCAGTAGAAAAAATAATTGGAATTGAAATCCTTGGTCAGATTGACTTGACTCTCCAGCTGGCCAGCATTATCTAAATTGAAGAAAATAATTTACAAATAGCAAAGGCCCATGATGAAGTTACCAGCCTAGAGGAAAAGCTTTGTTATTTGATTTGATGATTTTATGTGTATGCAGTTTACATCTCATATAACATAATTGTGGCTAATTGAGTTGTCATAAAAAACCTAACACTCTACTGGAGTGTCATCCTGGTTATTGCTTTCGGAAGTGACTTCTATACATCAGTTATATAGCTTACCTTAATGAACACCAGTTCCTCTCATCTGGTTTAAAATATTCCTTTCAGGTTTGGAGAATTATCCCATTTATTAAATGCAGTCTGCCTTGCTTTCTATGGCAGGATTTATTGTATAGTACTCATGATTTTACTTTTGCAACTATTCACAGGTATTTGATCAAGATTACTTAAAGGAGCAGTTAAAACCCCAGTATCAGAGAACTGAATATAACACTGCTTTAGAGTTTATGTGCTAGCAGGTTACTTTAAAACATTAATGGATAGGCAGAATTACAGGCTTTACATGTAAGGGACTATACTAATGAAACCAGAAATACTATGGTGAAGTACTGAATTATAAGGAGTATGATTTACAGTTTATTCCAAAGCAAATATTATCTATGTGTAAAATTTTAATGTCAGAAAAAAATACAAAAGCATCACAAACTTTAAGTGGGAGTGATTATATGAAAAAATTGCTGGTTTTTTCTTAAGCAAATAGTAAAAAATCAATGCAAAATGTATTTTCATATCAGACAATACTTAAACCTAGCTTAGTTATTGTTTAAGAAATTTCTTAAAGTGGCCATATGCATTTCAGCAAACACCAGTAATTTTAGTGACTGGTGTACTGATATTTAATAAGTATACTTTGTTTTCCTCATTTTCTTTTGATCAAGATTATTAATTCCAAAACCTGAAATCCTAATAACTGTCCTTGAAAAACAGCTCTGAATCTTAGCTGCATTTACATTGTCATTCTGTAACCCTGGTTCATTGCTAATTGGGTTCATTTCCACTTTTACCTACCAGAGCATTTTGTGGGTTCTTCCCTTATGTTTGCTATGTAAACCCACTATAAGCCTCACACCCCTGCCAGTAACACTCTCCCCTATGCAAAAATTTTGGTTAAATTTATAATACAGTGATATTTGGGTATTTTAAACCTCCTTCTTATTTTTCCCTGGATTTCTTTATCTATCAAAATATTTTCCCTCCTGCTTTCAAATTTGTCACTTCTATACTTTCCAGAAGTGTTGGTGGGTTTTTTTAGTGTTTTTTTCTGTAAAATGTTATGCTCAGTTAAAAAATTTGTCTCCTTTTAGCACAGCAACAAAATTATTTCCAACTGAACTGAAACAAATTAGGCCTAGGAGAAAATAGAATAGTCCTAAGCTACTATATAATTTTTGTCATGGAAGCACTCATAGCTGTGTTTAGTTCTCTAATCCAATTTTGTTCAACGGCATATACTGTATATATACATTATTTGTTTTTACCTAAAGACATAGCTAAACTAAGTGGAAAAAAATCATGTCAAAACACTGATCTTATTGATGCATTAGTTAAAGTTTACTCAATATTTTGAATAGATCCCCTGGTAATTGTGCCAAGTATTTTTTTGGCCATTACTATAACTAAAAAAAAAAGTCTTTTGAATTCTTCTGGAGGAGGCGCATATCGTTAGGAAGTCAGCGTGATTCCCTCACTTTATTTTGAGGGATCCGAAAAATGCATCCTCTGTTTTCTAGGCTGTCATACATTATGCCATGAATGTCACAGCCTCCACACACTTAGGGCCACATCTGCCAAAGGTAAAACCATTTTCAGCAAAGGATGCTATCAAATATACTGCAGGACTGAGTCTATATAAAACCTCCATGAGAAGAACTGGACTGTCATTCCTAACCTGGGGAAAAAAGCTAATACTTTTATTCCTCTATCTATGCACACACAATCTCCTCAAATTCAAAGACAGATTATTTTGAAGTGTTTTCATTTACGTATAAATTATAAACCACTAACTTGCAGGAATATGTAAATTAAATAGGCATCTAATATTAGACATAAACCCCAAAATTTTTATCTTTAAGAGAAAACTTAGGTGCTCTAGCATGTAACCTTTACAAGCATAAAAATTCTTATGTGAATACATCCTATAAGGTTTTACTTATGCTATTGTAAATCTAAAGTAACTCCTCTGACCTTAATAGCTTTACTCAAGATGTACCCCTTGTACAGATGAGATTAGAATTTGGCCTTTTAACCTCAATTAAACTCCATGCACACATAACATCACACCATGAAAGTCAGGATAGCTGAAACAGGTCATCTGCATGACACACTATCAGTAGGGAAATGTTTAGACAGTGATTTTTACAATGTTTAGGCATAAAATTGGCTTAGTTAAGTCAGTGGCAGTCTTACATATTCATCAGCAGTGTCCCTAGGCAGAATGCTGAATTTAGAGCAACTCTGGGTGTATAGTTCCCAGAGTCAGTTTACTTAAGAAAAAGTTACTTACAATATATGCTAAAGTAAAGAATGAGATTAGGGGCAATGTTCTGTCTTTGAGGCCTTTCTCTGGCTGAAGAATTAAAAAAATACTACTTTTTTACTTATGGCCTAAAGAAGACCCAACAGCCAAAATATCACCTTTAACTTCTATTTCTGAATATCAACTTCTATTTGGTATCAACTCTTCTTTCATTTTCCAACTTTCATGCAGCTACCTCTCTATCAGTATCCAATTTTTATGAGAGATCAGGTTCTTTCTTCTGTAGGAATCTCACAGTGATGCCCACCAGGCAACTGATTTTTTAGCAGAAACTACTATTAGCGTCAGTGGGAAATTATAATTAAAAATCCATGTCACAATCTGACCCAAAATGAGTGAAAAATTCTTTGTGGAAGTCAACAAATAAATGACATTTTAATTCAAAATTGGAGGCTTTGAATGAGCTCCTAGAAGTGTACACTGAAGGGTATGCATTGTCTTTGGCTTTTGATTACTTTCCAGGTACATAGGGAAGAACAATCAGATTATAAGTGGATTGAGAAGCAGAAAAAAGAAATATCAATTATCTGTGTGGAGATTTTTGCCCTATTTTCTTCCACACATTTCATGTTTAGTAAAAACAAAAAGAAATGCAATTATCAAGTATTTAATTTTGATTGTTATTACTTTAGAGGTATAGTTTACATTCTTAAAATATCCCTACATACTTTTCATTTCAAACAACTGTTTCACCACTACACATTGACAATATCATATTCACTGGCATTTATTTTCATATTGTATGTTGCAGTATTTTTCTGTTAACTATTCAAAAATACCACCTTTTTTAAAACACTATTTTGATTTTTGTTTAAAATTAGTAAATTAGATATAGATATATATATATAGATATAGATATATATATATATATATGCTGATTTTGGTACCTTGTAGCTTCATTTTTTTAGATTAATTTTTCAATTTTGAAATCTATTGATACTTGTGAAAGTTAGAAAAAAATCACTGTTGTGTAACAATTAACCTTTTATTTTCCACATATCGAATTAAGCGTGGAAGTAATATTAGAATACCTAAACCACTAGTTTGAAAGATTAATTTGGAAATTAATCTTTGACACAAAATACATTTAGCAGCAATAAATTTTTAAACCTTTTTATTTATTCCTGAACTGGAACATCTATAATTTTAAATTGCCTTTATGCCAAACATGGAAAAAAACTTTGCAAAATGTTGCACTTCAAGTGGAAAAATAATTCCCCTCCTTACTTTAGACACATGCTCATGTAAGACACATGTAGTCTTACAGGAGCATGTTTCTGACAATATTTTTCACTTTATTAAGTCAATAAGCATCAAGCAAGTAAGCAGGATTTATTTTGTGGTCATGGTGTTTGGTATTTGGGTCTGGTGAGAGGGCAATTTTTGTTTGTTAGTTTGCTTGCTTTTGTTTTCTTAAAGATAGGTGTTTTCTTTTTTATAATTTAGGCTCAAGTTCAGAACAAGCTTTTTCAATGAATTAAAATGGCCACATTTGATAGCCACAACAATTTCAGACCTGCAATCAAAAAATGTAGGGACCCTGCTCATTGTACCAAAGTGCTGTGCAGGGAGAATCAAACATTGTCAACAGAGGGATGTAAAACTAATTCATTAAAACTAATGCAGAAACTTGTGTCTGCACTACTATCTGTATGGAATAATAGGCGGGAATCTAGAAATCCTGGCTTTAGCTCAATTTTTACTCACATGAATTACCAGAAAATATTGCCAAGCTTTACGGTGACTGCCATGATTAAAATCACTTTTTGAAGAAAGATGCAATATTTCTTAGCTCTTCATTTGTATAGGCTGAGACTCTGCCAAATTTCTGAGCAGGGGAATCAATAGGTTTGCTTAAATTGCTCGTTGTCATAATAGAGTCTTGCTGTTTATTACTCAGCTACATTTTATTTTTTAGTCACCTAGTCACCAGTCTTGACTTAATTCTATTTTCCAAACTAATAAAAGTGATGTTTGAAGTGGAAATATAAATGAGGAACTGGAAAAAAAGGGAAATTGATGCTTAGTTTTCCAATTAACTTAGGCAAGAATACATCTACACAAAGAAATTAAATTTTAAGTCACATGCCATGTATTAACTCAACAAAGATATTTTTCCTTGGATTTAGTATTTATTATATTATACCTAGTTTAAACTAGTTATGTTAACTAGCATGCTCAATTATAATTTTAATTTTTGTAATTTTCAATTATTTCTGATTTCTTTCTTTCATTTAAATCTATTTCTCATTCTTTTCTTTGTGAGAAATAAGTGTTTGCGTTTCTGGAACACAAAAGCAACTGTAAAATTATCTACGTTCTAGAATTTAATAATAAAAGTAATTTCCTTATTATTTCTTATTTTGGCATTTTAAAATCGATTGTAATATCAGGTATTCCCATATGCAAATATTGCACCATGTTTCCTTAAAAGTCTTGCAGTGCTGTTATTTTTCTTTGTATAAAAGATTGTTAAGTGTACAGGCACTTTAAGCCATGCAACTACAACAACCTGTCTAGAACTTGATTAGACAGGAGAGAACTAATCTCACCTTTGATGCCATGAAAGAAAAATAGAATGCAGAGAGATATGTTTTAATAAGACCAAACATTTTCATTTCTTTCCTTTTTTTCACCTGAGTAATATCAAAACACTTCAGCAAACATGAAAATTTTCAATAGTAGTTTTTTTTCTCTCTCCAGATGTGTTCTCAAGCACTTCCATTCTTATGTTCTTCTCTTCTGACCTCATTCAACAAAAACACAGTGTTTTTCCCCAGCGAAAGGAAGAATTCTTCAGTAAAAGGCAGGATAGAACCATGTACAGCACATATCCAGGGCATCTGATTTGATATCCTGCAGCTCAGCATTTAAGTTCTGCGCTTGACTGCTTTATCATCAATATTGCAAGTTTAGATATTCACACAGTACATTTCACAGTTAGGAGAAAGAAAAGCCACTTCATTGCTCACTAGTAAACTACAACAATATTTACAAAGAGCTAATCATTACAAACCTTGACATTTAATATATGTCCAGGACCATTTTTTTGACATGCTGGATTTGTGTATAATAATAATAATCACAAATGCAAAGTAGAATTCTTTGGTTATTTTAATATTGCATCTAGTAAACTAAAACTTAAGAGTATGTCCTTTTTACTAGAGAAAGGATATAGTTCAGTATACAAAAATAGTTTTTATCTCTGTGCAGTGTTTAGGATAAAGGCTTCAGCACCAAGACGAGATAAGGAATTTTAAACTTGACTTAGTTGTAAAATAATCCCCACTTTCTGTCTACATAAGGAACGCACCATCTAAGCTCTCCCAGACTGAAGGGAGATTTGACCACCCAGTAACAGAGCTGACTGATTGCCCAGTATTTAATTGTACTCATATGAATTTCTTCTAGGTGCTCCATCAGAAGACTGAGATTGTCAGATGGAAAGTGGAAGCCTAGGCCAGCTCCACTAATTACAATCAACTAAAGAGCTCTTACTAATCTGTTTTCCCGATCTTTTTAGGTTTGTGGAGACTGGTATTAAAGCTCAGAAAGGAACAGTCAAGTTTTATCTGTGGTCTGTTCTGTCAGAAATTCCTGATATCCTACCTGACATTTCACTGATTGCTAGATTTGGGTCAGAAAAGAAATTTCCTTGAGGACACATTGACTCTGTCTTGAGATTTGATTTTATTGTTCTTGCCTCTGTATTTGAGAAGGGAAATTATGGTCTTTCAGCTGCTGAGTGTCTACTACAAGATGCTGAACATTCTCAGCTTCCATTAAAATTAAAATCAGCATATCACGGAAGGCACTTTGCTTTTTGCACGATTGTACCTTTGCTTGGTCCTGAGGAGAGAAGGGCAGGGCAGGAATTAACCTGGCCAAAGCCTGAAAGATTTGAGAACTTCAGTTGATCTACCTAACCTATCTTCACTGAAAAGAGAGCTGTCACCTAAATGTGCAGCTAACATGAAAAAAAATGCAGTTACCAGTACTCAGAATGATAAAACATAAAACCAGACCAAGATCCAAACTGGTTCCCAAGCAGTGCTGAATATGCTCTTGAGCATATATGTTCTTTGAGGCCATGTCTGAACAGAAGACTAATTTTGGCAAAATAATATAGCAGATATTTACCAGTTATTCGTAAACAATGCTGAATATTCCTTAATTATACATGTATAAATAAACTCCAAGTTAGATAACTGCCGTAGCAACTCAGCTGTGCCCATTATTGACTCAAGATGATGGCAAATTATGAATTTCCCAGTGAAAATATGTACATTTAGGTATTTCATGAAGAATTTCAAATTAAAAAGAAAAATATTTTGAAAGAACAATAATTCCCTCAAGCTTTCTTAATATATAGAAAATTACTTTTAAAAAGACATGTAATTTTGGAGGAAGGTTATCTCTCAAGGTCTTCTGAAAGACAGTTACAGAGTTGAGAGATTACCCTGCTTAAAAATATTATAAAAGCCTCCAAATAGTGAGCTTCACAATGAAGTGTACCTTATATTATTATTAATAAACATTTATGAAGAATTTTATACATGAAGTGCCTTCTCTCCATCTATGTATACCTATACATTTTATACATTAATGTAAACATTTAAGACTACACATATAATCCCTGACATACACATATATACATGGTAACCATTTTGTAAGGATGCTGTAATACTTTCAATATCTTCACAAATAAAGATAGGAAAAGGTTTTTTTTTTAATCCTGATTTATAAGTTAAGATCAACAGATCAAATTTTGATATTGTAGAATCTCTATAATGTTATATTTTATGTCATCACTACTTGAAATTTACATTTTATGGAATATTTTAAATGGCAATTAGCATACAAAGAAAAGTTTAAAAATATGTTAGAATTCTTCCAGTATTCTTAACTGATTAAAGGAATTTTGATGTTATTTCCTTCAATAGGTTTTTTGCCTTTGTGAGGAAGACTTGTTTGTTTTGTGAAATATTGACTAAAATGTAGCTTACCCATCTATAATCTGTCCCAAATTTTCTGTACAGAAAAGCTTATAATTAAGCTATATACACATTTTATACCTAGCTAGAAGAGAAACCACATGTAGCATGTGGTTTCACATGTAGCAAAACCACAAATCATGTTATTTTGTTAAATTTACTCAAAGTAAACTTTTTCTTTATTTAGTAAGTTTCAGATCGTAGCATTTTGGAACAGCAGTTCCAAAACTCTACCCTTTGTTGTAATAATCCATTTCTATCCAAATCCATTATATATTAAGTACAAATTTATCTGGAACTTTAACCTAGATTGTAAAAAATAAATTTCACAAATGCATTGTAGAATGAGTCTTTGTGGCAAGATTTTAATAAAACTTCTTATTGTAAATTACTGTGCAGATACACTCAATTGCTGCATAAAGTTTATTCTTAGCTTTGCAATGCTTTACATTCTGACTTACTGAAGAGCCTCCCATTTTACCTATCACTGCACATTTTTTCCTCTTTAAGTACATACCCTTTATGGCCTTTCCTGCTGTTTGGTAGAGTGAACCAACCAGAGAAACTGGATGTACATAGTGTATGTGGGGCTATTTTTTGACAATCTTACTTCCACAATCCCCTGCCATATTTGTTAGGTTGGCCTTAGAAAACAAACTTTCCAACCTTAATCCTCATTTAAATACTGAAAAAATGCATGAAGAAATAATAATAATAACAATAATAATAATAATAATAACAACAATAATAATGTTGTTTTGTAATTGTTGTGTTGTTATTTTGGTATTGTTACTCTTATTGGCAAAACAGGGCTGGCAAACCTGAGGGGAGAAAAGAAATAATTTGATTCTCTTCTCATTTTTAAATCATGGCAAATACAAATTAATTCTATTAACTCTCACTGGGGACAGCTAAAGTCAATAGGTCAGACAATGTCCTGGTTTTTAAAGGGTGATTTCTAACACTGATGCCCTCACTACAAAAAGATCATCTTCTCACTTAGTTACCCTAAAGGACAGCAAAACTCTCATCCCAAGACCAGCAGCTATGCTCTCTGTGTTTAATTCTGACAGTACAATCATCCTCTGCACTGGTATGGAGGAAAAGATAGCAAGGACAGAATATCTGAGGGGGAAAACAAGAAATTAAATGTGGAGAAACTGCAAGAGACAGATCGTGTGAAGGCCATGCCTACAATTTCACCAGCCCTTTGTGACATCTAATACACACCAAGATATAGTTGGCATCATGAAATGTCAAGGTAGTATTTGAGCAAAAAAGACTGTATGAGAAAACGTGTAAGACAACCCACTGACTTTGTCATGCCTAGTTACTATTGAAAATTTTAAGGAAAAAAAAGTTTAAATGGATTCCCTTGCAATTCAGAATATTCTCTGATAGTGTGATTCTGTGATTTACTGTTGATAGCTCTTTTTTCCACTTCTATTTCCTTTTTAAAAAACATATAATTTCTATTCTTTTTTAATGTGGCCTCGGCCAGGTTTCAGAGTATCCCCAGTGGGCTGCCACAGGGTCCCAGATAGCGCAGTCCTGTTGAGCACAAACTGTCCAAGTTCCAAAGCAGCTCCCAGGCACAAGCTACCTTAGCAAGCTTAGGTGATATCAGCTGTTTCGTGATTATCAGCTCATTTCGTGATTTCAGCTCTTTAGCTTGCCAAGTGCCTTGGGCAGACACAGGGAGTGAGAGGAGAAGCGCTGTGTGAGGTTCCACAGGGGTGTCTTTACTGAATCCTCTGTGAAGGCTCTCAGGGAGACAGCTATTCTGCCCAACTGGGCAAAAGTAGGGGTTTTTATAGGATACAAGGGTTTTAGAAATTGTCCAATAGTAGGGGTCAAAAGGAAATTGACCTATAGGCTTACAGAGAGATAAGCCCTTTCCAAAGTCAGACAAAGGAGCTTCTAAGGTCCAGTCATCATGACTAAGCATTTCCCATCTTAGGGTGCTGACCGCCAGGGAGGCCTTGCAGGCCCTGTGCCTGCCACAATTTTTGAAAGGTCTTTTTTTTCCCTCTAATTTGGCAAACAATGACCAAAGAAGTTCTACACTGGAATAAATTCTCTCTAGATGGTTCATTCTATATTGTACATAAAATACAATCTATATTGTGTATAGTCTATGTACATGTGTGTATAAATATAGACAGATAGATATACATATATATGTATAACTATAAATGATGCACAGCAGTGATGGTGCCAGTAAGACATAGAGAACAACTCAGAGACACCAAATCAGCTCTCATAGCATACTGTCAAAGGGCTTGAATTTGGTGGGCTGGATTATATTCTTCTTATTGAACAAGGCAGATGAACATTCCTGCTATGCTAAAACTGAAAGTTAAGGGTGAAACCAGGACAGATCTCTCTGAAAGTAACCTGGCCTGGTATTCTGTCAATGTCTACTCAAATATAATAAATATTTGACGCTCAGTAATTTTAACCTTGTACAGACATTCATAAAGAGATCTTGATTTTGCAATACCACCAACATCATTCATTGACTTCAGTAGAAAGATGCAAGCATCTTTAAAAGACAGTGCAAACTGCGAAACCACAAAAATTTAAAGATAACTTTTTTGACCATTGTATTTGTGAACATGTTGCTATAGACCACAACATAATGATACATGATATGTTGTATTTGTACTTCATGCACTCACAGAAAGGACTAATTCATACACTGTGTTACCAGAAACTGTGAAAAAAAAGACAAAGGCAGTAGATATCTATAGAGTGTTGAATAAATGGGAGTAATGTGCTAATATCTGATATAATTAGACCTTTGGGATCTTCAACACCTTTTAATTTCTGATTTTTAAAATTTATATTTCAAGATAACATTTGTATTCCTATTACTCCAGTGATGGTATCTGGGCAACAAACACTGTCACAGTAAGTCTCTATTATATGCGCTTCTCAAAATGAGCATGCAGACAAGCTATCCACATTCATCTTTAGAAAATATTTTATTTGAAGATTAGCCTGAGAGGTGAAAACATCACCTGGAATCAAATCTAAATCAAAACTATCTAATATAAAAATTTAGAGGTGAAAATAAGATCTAAGAGCTGATCTAGTCAATCCTCTCAAGAACGCAGGACTGTAACCTGCAATAAGATCTCAGGAGTATTCTTTACTCTGGATTTAAATGGATCAGTCTATGGAGTCAACATTCTTTTCTTTCAGTCTAACCCACCATCCATCTCCTCACTAGGAGTTTTTTAGATACTTAGACAACAATCTCCTGTGCTTACATTCTTAATTACCTTTCCTAGGTACATAGCTGATCACATCAGCATGGTCCTAATGTTACATGGTGTTTTGTGTTTTATTGGCCAACTTTTGGTTAACCTTAAAGAAAATTCTGGGTGTATACAAAAAATGACCAACACAATGCAAGCTTTTGGCTGCTGAAGTTATTGCTTATCCGAACACCCCCACATATTTCCCTTGATCATCAGTTAGCTTAGTCTCTTCTCATAATCTTTTCTTTTGAAGCAATGCCTCCATTCTGTTATTTGTATAGCTTTTTCCATTTTTTTCTCTGCATCTTCTCCATTTGACTTATTATACATATTTTTTAATGGCGAGTTGTATTCTACATAGTCTAATATTCCTATGCCAAAATTATGGGATCCCAACAGGATGGTTTAAAATACAATGCATATGAGAGATTGCTGCTATTTCTTTTTTTGTGTTTGTATTTTTTTAAATCACATTTTATCCTTGTAACTTGTTCTTTTCACCCTTTGGTCTCTTTCAATTACTCAGTATCTGTATCTATTGAATATTTATTTGTGTTTCAGATTTTTCCTTCCACTCACATACTCATTGCCATTTTTTTACTTGTTAAATCTTACATCTAGGTTTCCAGAAAATACTGATAACCTCTTTTGATTATGATAATTCTTTTACTTTTCCTACAAGTTTTCATAGCATCTCAAAATATAGTAACCTGAGTTGTTTCCTTTGCATTCTCCAAATTATCAATTAATAAATACATTCAGATTAAAATTCAGTATTCTTAGACCTAGATAACAAACTTTCTTAAAATTACTAAAGCGTCTGTAATTATTTAAGGGGTTTTTTTGAGGGGGAATATTATTAATATTTTTTAATTATTAGACCATTAAAATTGCATGTTCTTTAGCTTATTTTTGGGTTAACTCATCATTTTGTACTTGAGAATTCAAATGTTCTGTGATCTTTAACACTATGTAACTGGTGGCAAGTTAGACACAGAATTGGGATTCACCTGAGGGAGCTAAGCTACAGGGATGAAACATTAAAAACCGAACAGTTTAAAACTGAAAATAGAGGAGATTGTATCCATTCATGAGAAATACCAATTTTATGTATGATAGCATGAACCTAAGACTCTGTTTGAGCAGTTCCTAATTACAGGATATGCTGAATTTAAAAGACACTATAAGACAACAAAGACTGCCTGAAAAGCAGGGACCTTACAGGATTGGGCTCAATGACTGAGAGTCAGTACAGCATATTTTTTATTTGATAGGCCTTTATTTGATAGACTACATTCCTACAGAAACTTGAATATACACTGCTCATTAAACACTCATAAAAATATATACAAGCTTATTTTTTTATAATTGCAAGTGGATTGACATGTTTAATTTCCCTGAGAAATTAAACCTTTATGTTATATATAGTATCTTATGTTTCTTGTGTGTACAGCCAGGGAATGTTTCTGTATGTTACATATTCTAGGAAAAATGTGATGAAATGGCTGACTTTCATTTCTATGAACTGGCTTATCTCTTCAATGATACTCTATCCATTTTGCAGGTGTTGAGAGACAACAGCAAAACAAGTTAATATTTCTAAGCAAAATGCTTCAAAATGGTATACTTTCGAAGAAATATTTCAAAAAGGTACCACATTTATGCTCAAAATGGAGTCTTTCCCTGGGACAATTTACATGTTTCAGCATTGTCTATCAGCAGCATTTAGAGCAGGAGTGGTACCTTTCAAATGCAGCATTTAGAAGTCACCACTTGTCATTGCATGTAGCTGTATGTTTTAGAGGCTTGTAATAATAGCCTTTAATTAAACTGCAGACTGTTAGAGGTTTTCTGTTACCCTTTGAAGTTCTTAATGATTAGTTGTATCCAGTCTTTTATGCCACACTTAAGGTTAAATTACTAAAATATACCTACAAGAGAGAGAAAGACTTTATAAATTTTAATTCAATTTCTGAATTTCAAGGTTTTTTAAAATAATAACAGATGTTTTGATTTTCTTTCGTTGTCACACTAGAACGTGACATACACTTAAAAAAACCAGTAGATTTTTATGGGAATAACCAGTAAGAATGACACATGTAAATGAGCTGTTTTCTATGCATGGCTGGCAAAAGTGCTAATTAAATAGTTGGTATTCAAGGCTATGCTCCTTCATTGTTTAGTGACATACAAATCCAGCGATGTGTGCCAGCAGACATTTTACGTTGAATGTTTTCTCCTCCATCTTCTTTGCCATGAAATGGAGGCACCATGATAAGAACACTAGTGTAAGCAAAACACTGAAATATGTTTTAGTAATGTAGTGTCACTGGTCTAGTTTTCTAATGAATTTTTAATTTCTTTCCTCAGATGAGGACATTACGAGTTATTACTGATGCGTATTAGATCATATACAGGAGTCATTTTCTCACTAAATTTACATAAAATGGCTAAATGCCAATGCACCAAGTGGGGCTTACTACATCTGGTACAGTAAGTATGCCTCTGCAGGTTTTCTACAATCAATTTCCTGTATTTCATTAGCAACCAGATAAAGGTCTTTTCTGAAAAGGGAAAATAAAAGCTATTGTGTGTACCCTGAGATCTGATGATGCCTGTGATGATTTCTACAGGGTGATTAGGACCCAGTCTGGAATTAAAATTTGCATGACACTGAAAATAAAGTTCTTTTGCAGATGTAGCTAAATGGACAGCCTAGTGCTTCTAATAACCACCAGGCTGTTTATTGAGGCTTTCCACATTTAGCACTGAATACTGACTAGAAAACACACATAACCCATTGTTTTAATTTTGCAATTACTGATGTATCTCTGACACTCTTGTTAAATCCATAGCCACTAAAATCTTGCCATCTCCTCTCTGTTCCTCAGTGTAATTTAAAACTGCTGTTCTTCTCTTACTGTTACATACACTCACCTTTCACCCATATTAACTCTTCCCTTCTTGTCCTCCTTCTAATAGAAATTCCATATGTTAGCCAAAATATATTATAATTGATAACATGTTTACAGTAAGAATGGCACCATTGTTGTAATATTATTAACCTAAAACAAACTTCTTACAGCTGATGAAGGAAACTTGGTTCTCTTGCTCTTTTTTATTTTTGATATCTGGAACATTTTTTGACCTGGTGCAAAAAAAAGTGCTACTTAAAAATAAATGTATGCTTTTCCCTACACTTATTTTGAATTAGTCTTGATAAATAATTAAGTAATTCATAATCTGTTATTTAGATGCAATAGTTTTATGAATTCCAGAGTATTTCAACTACAATTATAATAATTTATTTATCAGTAAAAAATTTACATAATCACACTTACAAATCTAGCAGACTGGAGAGACATCAGAAGGACATCCAATATTTGCACACAGACTAGGAATTAAATTATTCTATAGGAAATATTCTTCCTACAAAACTGGAAGAAAACAAACTAAAATACAATTTATAATATCATCCTAGAGTCTCTCTCCAACTATTGTGGGAAATGTCAATTTAATTGTAGTATCATTAAATGGTTGCTTGATTTTTTGTAGTTTAGTCTATCTTATTAATCATCAGGGGTAAAGAACAATGCAGGGAAAAATGGAAATTTTTGATTCTGTCATTACTCACAGTCTAGGTTCAGAGGTGACTTACTTCTGATAACTGTGTTATGGAATTGTGTCAACGATGAATATTGCCTCAGCACATGAAGTCATAGAATCAGAGAATCACTAAACTAACTAAGCTGGAAAGGACCTTTTGGAGACAAATGAGGTAGAGCATATGGATATGATGGAACATAGTAAACTCACTTCATGACGGTGCAGATTGTAGGTTTCCAGATTCAAAGCTATGAGTTTGTATACGCCAGATGTCCATGTATATAAAAAAGGATCTGCTTAGCTGTTATATGAGCCCAGCCATATGAGAATTATGGGAATTTAGAGGAAGACATAAATTTAATATTCATAAATTTCCTGCAATATATTTATATCCAGTGGTAAGATATTGGTAACACATAAAATCCCAAGTATTCAGCTGAAGAGGGATCTCTACAATGTATGCTTACACTAATTACAGCCATAGAGAAGTGGTCTATCTTGAAACAATTTTCCAAAGTGAGAAATAAGTGAAAAATTATCTCTTGCTCTGTTTCAGCCTGTACCACCACCAGCCTGTACCTTCCGACACACCTAGAGTGAATTCTGACATGATACAGCAGCAATTGCTTTCTGTGATAGAAAATGGCAAAAGAGAGTAATTCATATATATATATAGAGAGAGAGCACTAATTTTAAAAAGAAAACTAATTTTACCTTTTCTGGTCTACCACAACTGCTGCTGAATTAGATGGCAGGAGACTGCATATGTGCGATACCATCCTTTCTGCGCAGGTTTTCTGTTACTCACTCCAGCTCTCTCATACAAGGTTATTGTAGGTTAGATTCCAATTACATTAAACCAGTACTGTTATTCTGATGATAATTATATTATTTTATTGCACCCTAAAATCTTGTTTCTTAAAGATAGTATTCTACATGACAGGGATGCTGGAGTATTTTTTATGTTAATGTTCCTTTCAGTCAACTGATATTATTAAGAGACATATTTTTTAAAAAAATAATTGTTAAATAACTATTAAATGCCCCTTTTAATTGACACAGAGCTTATTCTGAAGGAAAAATTATCTCATTCAGACTATACAGGTTCTTTTTCAAAAGGTAAAATGCTGCTCCTATATGAATCACAGATAGATTTACCAAGTTTTGACCCAAAGCACAAAATATTACTTTTTCCCAACAAACTATTCTAAGACTTTAAAGAAGACAAACTGCTGACTGTCTCACATACTCATTTACTTATAAAGTTCATTTTGACCTGGCTACTACTTTCCCCATACTGATGTACAAACTAGAGGTCAAAAGGCTAAGCAGAAGGTGATTCCTTATCACAATTCCCTGTGCACTGGCAGTTTCCTTACTTTATTTATTAAGTTGGTGCGCTGATCTGCTCCCTTCTGCAACCCTGCTCACCCACCTCACAGTACCATCAAAACCATAATAGTAATTAAGCAAAAATATCTGGGTTCTTATCACACACTACACTTTGGCACAGATATTTGAATAATCAGCATTGAGGAAGAGTGAATACCCAATCACTATTAATCTTGGGCCTGCCCTGGCCAGTTCCAAAAGCTGGACTTAAATGATCCTTGTGGGTCCCTTCCAACTTAGGACATTCTATGATTCTGTGCTTCAGATTTTAGTAAAAGCTGAAGGAACTGAGAAATATGGCAATAAAGCATCTACACCTGAAGGAGAAAGATCAGTTCTGCCCTTAACTCAGTGCATCCCATACATTAAATACAAGTGTTTACCATTCTAGCACAAACCACCTTTAAAATGTGTTTTTATGGTGTAGGCCAGGCACAGAAATTTCAGAGTCAGTTATGGATTTTTAATTAAACAGCAAAGCACCTTGGGTATGAGGTGACAGCAGGGGCCTCCAAGGAGCCTTTTAGTGGCGTATGCAGAGCAGGTGGGTTGAGCCGCACCTGACAGTGCTGCGGAGCCAAGATGCTATCATTAGACCTGCGTAGCATGATTTCTCCTTAATCTTTTCTGTGACTTACAACAAGTTAAAATATCCATGCACGATGTCATTAACTGGCTTTAGTAAGTACTTAAGACCTGGACTTGGTTGCTTTTTTCCGAATCTCCCTTGTCGGAGGAGCACACCGGCGCGGTGGATCAGTCGCGATAATACCTCAGTTACTCGGCAGAGGGGGGGAAGAGAGCTCTGGCTGCCTCCAGCGGCGGCTCCTCGGCGGGCAGCGCTAATTAGAGGTGGTCACTTACAGCAATTAATGGCGGTAATGCAGCCCTGCGGTCGGAGACAGGGCAGGAGCAATGAGGCCGGGCGAGGGGACACCGGCTCGGTGCGAGCGGGAAGAGGAGAGGCACGGAGCACGCATCGGCGCAACCCGCCGCTTCCCGCCCATCCCATGCGCGCCGCCACCGCTCTCCTGGAAAACTCCAATCGGAGCGGTCGTCGAGCGTGATCGGAGCACGGCGACCGGACTGCGGCATCGCCTCGGCTGGGCTGAGACTGCGGACGCTGCGGATGCGGGTCGGTGGCTTGCGCTTCGAACCAGCAGGATCAGCTTGGGGAACCGGGGAGGGACGTGCGGCCTGGCAGAGAACCCGCGGGCCGAGCGCAACCTCTTCGTTTGCCAGGGGAATTTCCGTCCCCTCCTGTCCCTTCCCCACCTCCGCAAGCGTGGATTAGCATTAGTAGCACGGAATTATGGGGAAAATAGGTTTTTTGAGCATTAGATTTAAAGACATAGACTGAACATTCCCTTTCCACTGCATTACTGCATACATCCCTAAAATAAGTCTGTACAGCTTGGTGTCAGACTCAGTCCTGATCTCCACAAAGGGGATGACACAAGTTCATCCATGTGACCTTGACAAGGTCACGCCAGCTCTATACCATAAACTATGGATGTATATGTATACATACACAAATGTGTGTCTATAATTATATGTTTATACACCAATGAGAGCTTCAGGAAGAACAAAACAGGCACTATTGACAAGCAACAGCACAATCAAAGGGCTCCTTTCTCCTCCTTTCAGACTCACAGAAAAGGTGATAAGAAATGCCCTAATATTTACCTCATGCACTTGCTGTTTAATAGAAAATGTAATCGTCAAAGTCTGGCATTTTATTTCTTCTAAATTAAAATAATGGAGGATGTAAGGGGTAATAAATATGCTTACTCCAGGGTGAGCAGTCTTTGGAAGTGGGGCATGCTTTAAAAATTTCAGTGACCTTTTGAAATAGTGCGTCTGCGGGACAGCTATGCACATATACCTCTCCTTTTAGCCAAAAGAAGTCAGAAAACTGTTTTTAATTCAGATGGGAAGGGAGAAATCTGGCTCACAGGCAGTGTGTCCTTGGCTTCTCTACAAAACAAAATATTTCACAATTTATTTGAAACAAAAATAATGAATCTACCCGATGCTATTGCGTATTAATGGCAAGTTCAGGAAAGTAGGGGTGTGGTGATGAATATATCCATTCATACAAACAACACTTTGGTTGTGAAAGGAACTCCCTCCTCCAACAGGTGCCAGCTTTTGTTCAGCAGGCAGGGCACTAGTGAAGGACTGGCTTCTCTTTAAACCTCCCCATCACCTGCCTGCCGTTGCCCTGCTTCTGCTCCCGATCCAGATGGCCCCAGCTGCCCCTCATTCATGAGTGGTTGCATGACCAAGTCAAAAAATAATTTATCTAGCACCGACACCTGCCCAGTTACCCCACCAGTCCTCTGCCTGCCCCATGCACCAGCATTCCCAGTGTCCAGGGCTGCAGTGATGGAACTGCTGAGAAATGCAGCAAGTGCAGCTGCTGAAGAGATGTGTTACTCAGCATAAGGGTAGTTGCTCATCATTTCAAGTTTTTATGTCAGGAACTGTACTGTGCTTTATGAAATGCAGACAGAATCATGGTCACCTAGGTTTAAAACACATTCTAACAAAGCACACACAACTAACTCTTCACCATGCCTTTGAGCCGTTTCATAGTCTTCACTGTGCATGAATCATAAGCAGAAGACTGACCTGAACAGCACTCAGAAACCATTATAAAGTGAGGTTAAAAAGTAGTAGTTAAAAAATGACAGAACTGAAAACTGTCCTTCTGATACCTGTGCAAACACTGAGATGCCCAGGTGGATTTCCTCCAGCACCTGAAGAAATACATTTCTCATGGCTTTGTTTGTGCCATTTCTGCTTAACATTAAAGAAGAAATCATCTGCTACACTCATACAAAGAGATCTGTGTACTGTAAAGTACATCTACTAATATTTTACCAGTCCTAAACTGGAGGGTTAAAATAAACACGTTAGTTTGCACAATTTATTTTTTAAATTTCGTAACAAGCAGTTTGGTTGCTTGAAATTTTAACGAAATTATTATCCAGTTCTATGTGCTGAAGTCATTGTAAGAAAATTAAAGTGTTTGTCTGGCTGAAAAAACTTGTAAATGAACTCATTTTTTTTTTCTGCCTTCTTTTGTTGTATTTCATGCATTGTAGGCACTAGCAATGATATTAGTTTTAGTGTGGGAAAATATTATAATTGAGATCTGGTAAGTTATTTGCAGACTTCAAGTTTTTCTTTACATCGTGCTGACATTTAGTACAGCCCTGTTGAGGAAAACAATGCTGCCATTCATAGCTCTAGACGTAGATTTCAATCGACTTAAGCGGGTATAATGAAACTTGGTCATTCACCAGTTACCCATAATGTGTTCTCAAATTTTCTCTCAGCAAAAGTATAATGACTCAGTATTGTGTGGTTGCATAGACAAGGACACAGAACAAGAGACACCAGTTTTGTCTGACAGTGTGAGAAAGTCGTCAAGGGATCTTTTCTTCCAGATGGTGTTAAATTCAGCTGCCTTTTTAACATTGGCCTTGCACAGCAATCTGCTGTTCTCTTTTCACAAAGAATAAGCCCCAATCCCTGCTAGTTAACATGCATACTCACACAACCTGCAACTACCTTCCAACTGTTTTACAATGCACTGGTATGCTAAATAAACTTGATCCGGTCTCCTTCAGTGCTAGAACTGGCTTGGAGAGAAATGCCCACTTATAGTTCCACTTTTTGGCTTTGGGTTTGGTTTCATTTCCCGTAACATAAAACTTTTTCTTTGGTTGATAGAGTGACTTTTTTTTCCACACAAGCTTTGAGGGAACAACACGTAACAGGTCGATAATTCTAGGGAAGGATTACCTTTCCTAGTTACTGGCTGCGTGAGCCTGTTAAAGCATAAAATTAAGGGCCTGCTACCACATTTCCACATGCTCTCTTTCCCCAAGTCAGAAGTTTACTCTGTAGAAAAAAAGATGCAGAGAAATGGGTCTCTGCTCCTGAAGAAGAGGAGGAGTAAGGGCAGTAATAGTAGTAATAGCCAATAATATTTTATTGATTCATAATCACGTGACGTTATTAAGATAAAAAACCATTTAAGATGACAATGGCAAACACGCGATTATAATGCTGCTGTTTTTCTCTGATGTTTTCTTTCACAAATTTTCAACGAAGACCTAGACGCAAGCAAGATCTTAAGTAAATTAAGTAAATTAACCCCATTCATGCCTAAGTAAACAAGGGGTTTCCCCAGAAAACAGCTTATCGCCTTTATTGAAGCTCGTTAAGAAACAAGACCGCGCACTTTGTCATGTAAATATTAATTGTAGTGGACAATGGCTCGAGGTAAATGGCACCCCTAGACAAGCAGTTAAATGAGAGGCGGGCACTCTGCGTTGAAAGCCCGGCTGCTCAAACACAGCTCTGATGTAAATAAACACAGCTCCCCTCACCGGGCTCTGCAGCAGTAAAACTTTGAGCATACGTAGCGCAGACAAAACAAAGGTTTAACCTCAAAAAAGCCTAGCCGGGGTCCCAGCCGGCACTGCCGAGGACCACGGGGAGCACCCTCCGGCCGAAACAAAGGTTATTTTAACAGCTACAGAGCGGATGGTCTAACTTTTTAGGCAAAATTCTTTGGTTTTGCTACACAGTGCTCCTGCTGCTTCCAAAACACGCTAGCTGGATCCTTGTTCCATCCTTCTTACAGTGCAATGTGTGGCGTGAAGGTAAATATTCCCAGTATAAGCCCCAAACCAATGTTTTTTATAAGCAGTTCAACAACGAAGCGAAAAAACAAAGTAAATTAAATAATTATAAAGAGCGGCGAGCAAAGGTTTTGCCCCAGACGGATGGACACCGCTGACCCACACTCCCTTATCTCTGATCTTATTTTAATCTGCAGCGGAGAACGTTCGGTTACCAACTCAGTAACACATTCGAGCGTGCCTCTGGACAAACCCTTAGGTCAAGTCCAAAGAAAATACGTAACCCTGAGCAATGAATCCCCCTCAGTTTCACTGCAAGAGGTGCCTAAACAGCCGTCATTACAATGATAATATTTGTTAAAAACACAAGACTGTTTGCATCCCGACACATCTGCCCTGACCTTCCCTTCCTACATCGGGACCAAAACCCGCGTCCCCTTGCGACCTCCGCGGGAGAAGGGAGCGAGTTCCGCTCGGGCGCAAGTTCCGCCCTTCTCCCTCGGCGGGCACGGCGGGGGAAGCGGGCCTGTTCTGCAGCCCCGTCCCTTCGTCCGGCATTTCTGGGATAGCAGTGGGTGGGAAATGCTCTCGCGGGTGTCGGAGCGGGCTCCCCGGCCCCGGCCCCCGCCGCGCTGTCTGTCACCGACCGCCGGGGCGCGGCGCTGCCATTTGCCCCGAGCGTGGGAATGGGAGCGCCCAGCCGTTCACATCTCCGGCACGTCGTTTAACGGAATCAATTAGGCAAGACAGACCCTCCGCTTCTCCACCTCCTCCCCTCCCCTCCTCTCCATGTTTTTGTCAGGTCTGTATACGTCCTAATTATTTCGGTATGGGATGCCAGAGCTGTTTTCAGGATAGACCTGATCATCCTTAAACAAAAAGAGAGGAGGCGCACACGTGGGTTTTGGAGTAAATGTCACTTTCATTTCCAATGCTAGGTGCAGAGCAAGGCATAAAACATTCTTCCACATATTGACGGGGGGAGGGCGATCTCGTCTCCATCATGTCTTTCTGCTTCAGTAGCTTCCTCAAGGAAACCCTCTCGAAACAGAGAAGCATCTATGCTCGCGTTTTGAATAGAGGAATGAAAATCGGCCATTACTTTTTTTCTCCATTTTTGTGCAACTCCACCGAGTTCTAAGTAGATATAAATCATTAAGCTTGCCTGTACTTCAGTGTAAACTTTTTCTGAAAGCCTGCTTTCACATGATTTGAAATTAACCTCAATGCTGTGTCTCAGATGCACACAGACAGGTTTAGGTTGGACTGTTGCTTTTGTTGTTGTATTTGAGTTTTATTTTTCCTCAGTTCAGTAGTCAGCTCTCTATCATCAGCACCACCATCTTCATCACCAACTACCACCTTTATTTTTTGAGGCCATTCCATTGCAATGAATTACTTTGCAAAATGAAAAAAATATCCTCTTAGTCGGGTTTAATGCTGACAGTTCTTGGTTTCTCTTTATTTATTTATTCCACAGCAATAGTTGCATATACATTGTTTACCATCAGTACCATGTTCTCTCTGCAGCGGGTGAATATCCATTCTGTGCCATGCAACATCTTCATATTTTGGGATAAGTGTGCCATCAACTTCGTATTTTGGAATAAGTATGCCATTTAACTTTCTCCAGTCTCATCTTTAGCTGTAAAAATGTTAGATTCAATTAGCATTTCTGACCCTTTTTGATTTTTACTCTCTTGCAGCAGTCTTTCATTTTCACACACTGTACGATGATCTTGAAGGAGTTTTTACTTTCGGTTATCTAGCTTTATGAAGACCAAAACACTCATACAGCTAGATAACCAAAGATAACAACTCACTTCCCTCAGAATTTTTTTTTTTTTTTGTCCTTGCTACAATCCAGATTCTTTCTGGCAAAAGTATTTTTTCCTCCATGAGCACTAGCGCTGCTTTAAAATCTCATCCTTTTATGTAATTATTTCTGTATGTATGTGCAGCTACACAACGACCCCTTGCCTTCAAAGTTTATTCCGAACTTTTTGTTTCAGCCAGTAATTTCCGGCAAAGGTAGCCATCAATTCGTCTCTTAATAACAGAAAATAAAACCAGCTATTAAGTTGCGTCAAGCTGCATTAAGAGAGAGGAGCATCCATTCCTTTACAGGCCCCTATTTGCATTGTGAATCGCTTCGTTTCCATGAAAGACACCTTAGCCTCTATAAAGGTGAAAAGCCTTCGGCAAGTTCCAGCGCAGTGTAAGGAGGAACAAGAAGGTGGGGAAAATCCATTTCAGTAGGAAGTAACAAGATGATTCGAGGATGCGGCTCCGGAGCTGCTTACATTGTATACGGCATAGAGCTCTTTGCCAAATGGTGGCAGCTTGATTGCAAATACCTTGCCTGCGTGTGTATTTTGGAAGGGGGGGATTCGCCCTTTCTCGGAGCTCCTAAAGCTGGGCAGAAGAAGACGGCGGTCTTGCCGGCTGCTGCTGCTCCCGGTCTGAAAGAAGGAGAAAAGGGCCATCATTGGAGGGCTTTCAGTGCCAAAATGTGGGCCAGCCCGGCAAGGTCAGAGGTCCTGGACCGCGAGAGACCAAGATAATGATGATGTCATGAGAAACTATGAGTACACACGGCTATTGATATGCATGAGCCACCAGCGGCCGGCGCCGGAACCGAGTCTGGTCTGGCCTCCAGCATCGCCGCCTCCGCCGCCCTGGTGCGGGATCCGCCCGCCGCCGTTACCTTTCTCCTCCTCCGCAGCACAGACCGCTCTAAAATCCAGAGGCTGGGAGAGAGGACTCTCACGGGGACGGTAAGCAGCCTGTCCGACCCCAGGGAGCGCTGCTGCGCTTCTCCTAGGGCAGCCCCGCTGGTGAGAAGGGATGCCGCGGCGGGGAGCGGGGCCTTGCGCTGGAAAGCCGGG
The DNA here is from genome assembly GCF_028551555.1 of Melozone crissalis. Taxonomy (NCBI): domain Eukaryota; kingdom Metazoa; phylum Chordata; class Aves; order Passeriformes; family Passerellidae; genus Melozone; species Melozone crissalis. The sequence continues at coordinate 1,186,940 of NW_026535814.1, forward strand.
AGGGGGGCTGTGCTACGCAATGAGTCGATGTGTAATTACACCGACAATTTGCCCTGTCCTTATGTGTCTGTGAGGGACTTTTTTTTTTTTTTTTGTTTAGTTTCTTTGGGGAGAGAAGAGGTGTGTATTTATTTTTACTCCGCATCTCTGTCGTGCTTGGCGCGCATGGTGGTTCAGGTATTTACAGCGGGACAGTTGTGCGAGGCGTTCTCCTTTGCCTGTCTGTGCAGGAAGCTGCAAGCAGCAGGCTCAGCGTATTCTGTAGCTTCTATAACCTCTCTCCGCCCTTCTTCCCACCCCCCACTTCCTCCCAGCCTGTGTGTGTTTCTGTGTCTGTGTTAGAATGCAACACAGGTGAACATTGCAGCAATATTTACTAAGACCATGCATCATCTGACAAAACGCCTTAAAAAAAAAAGCTGATCTATCGTTTCTTTTTATTGACCTCGTACTAAGAGAAAAGAACTGCATGCTGGTGTTACTCATGGAACAGACAGAGAAAAGTCTTGATGAGGATGTAGAGTTTCAGGATTTAAGTCTCTCAGCTCTTCCTCCTTCCCTCCCAGCCCCCCGCTAAGAGAACATTGTACTTTGAATTATTTAACAATATCATTTCTATAGAATTTTTTCAAGTGCAAACATTAAAGGTCTCTTGAGTATATGTGATAAAATGAACCTTCTCACTGTGATCTACCATGTTTACTATTGAAATTAATAAATGCACTTCAACAGCTCTTGTGTGCTGTGTTCAGTGTAAGATACATATAAAAAAATTCATCAGACAGACTATAGACTGCTCAGAACTCTTAAAGGAGTACGAGACTAAAATTCATGCTGCTACTTTTCTAAGCCGCAAAATAAAACGTACAATCACAGTCTATGGGTCACACAGCATTTAAATGCATTTGTTTGTAAATTAACCTGCACTTACATATATTGCTATTTTTTAGGTCGATTTTTTTAAATTCAAGGGGTTAAACTGAAGTTGTTGATACTCTATGTCAGCTACAGGGCTTGCTTGTATGATAAAGCTTATGTTCCCTTGTGTGTGCACAGGGGAGCCATATGTACATGTGTCAGTCTAGGTGCATGTGTCTGTGTTTGTGTTAAAATATATATGCAGGTATATGTGGTGACACTGTAAAACAACAACTGTATCAACAAGCCTATTTTTATTGCAATTACAGAAAACATGAAAATGGGGGGAAAATCCTATTTGTAAGACACGACCCAAAATTAATACTGCCACCAAGAAGTAGCACACAGACATTGCTAATCTACTAACTGCTGAATCTGAATTCTGCGGGACATTACCAATTTACTTGTGTTTTCAGATTCTAAGACTTTGAAGCTAAGCACTTCTGTTGTAAACAGGTATTATATATCCTGGTATAGACTGGGGTTTTTGCCACCAGGAAAAAGAACAGAGTTTTTTTACCTGGGATACATAAGACCTACTTGTGGCAGTGTTCTTTGATGAAAATTCAGAACTGGCACAAAAATGGTTAGAATTTTTATGATGCTGTGTTATGTCTTACTGAGTTCCTTCACTTTCTCTTGGATTGTTCAGGCATAACAGGGTCAACTGAATCAGGTATCTGAAGCAACCAGAGGCACACAATCACCTTGATTAATATACAAAGTTCTAATGAGTTTATATGAGTTTTTCTGAGTTGGCAGATAGGCAAAAGATTTTTTTTTGTGGCAATAACTAAGGGCAGTTTTGTTGGTGATCAAGCATGTGTTGCACAGGACAGGTTTGTGAGCCTATGCATTAAATTCTTTCAGTCAGAGGCATGAAATTACAAGTGATCCTTGCATATGTGTGGGTGTCTGTGCATCTATGCTTACATACAATTGCATATGTACATATGTGTATATTAACACAGATGCATACGTACAAGTTAAATGCATGCGTGTCACCAGCTGTCACACGACCAGATTTAAATGTAAGATACATTAATGTAAATTGGTGTTTTTTCAAAGAGACAAAGCATATCTCTAAAACACCAAGCTTTCTTTCACAGCCTCACTTACACACTAACTTTGGAAGTAACTGCAATTCACCTGACATATTTTGTTGATTAATCATTGGAGCCTAAGCACATCAAAAGAGGCAATGTGGTGGTTATGACCCAGCTGTTCATTAGTCTTATTACCAATTACATTTTCGAGCTCTGAGACATCAAGAGCCTCAAAATCATAATAAGTTTAACTTTTTGCTTATTCTGAATATGAAAATATTTTCAGCAGTTGTAAAGCACTTTTCTAAAACTGGATTGTTGCCTAGCATGTCGAAAGTTTAAGAAAAGCACAGTTGTGAAAATTCTGTCCAAAACATCACCTGGATTGTCAAAAGCAGCTGTTAACACTGCCCACTCTCTTCCAGTTTACATAGTTGTATGAAACTTACTTATTCCAAAGTCACTGTAGAAATAGCTGCTTATTGGAAGTTATGGAATACAAGACACTGACTTTTTCCTTCTAGCTCCCTAGCAAATTCCTGCTAATGGCTTGTTTTCTAATCTTTTTATAGGTCTCCAGATGGCTGTGACATAAAAAAGAAACATCCTGTATGGATTCCTTAAGAGCAAACCATGTCTATTGACTTTAAAGAGGAACGCTTATGATTCTCTAATTATTGCAATCAGACCCCCATCCTATCTCCAGCCACACCACCTTCTTTGGGAGGACTCACAGGAGCCCCACTTAAGCTGCTGTGACATACATAAGAAGTGTGTTGCATAAATTCCCTTTTTGCACTAAATTATGACAAAATTCATGTAAACATTGTGGCATGCCAGTAGACTCCAAGGCATTTTTCTCTGTAGAGCAGCATCCCTTTTCTCCCATTCAGGTAAGTCATTCAACTGCCTCACCCTCAAATGAAGGTGGTTTACAATTTCTTTTGTGACCACAATTTCATTTTACAAGCAACAGATTATACTTCTCTTACATTAAACATAGAGTATGCAAAAAGGTACAAATCCAAATTCTGATGGTGAAAAGACAAAGTATCAAGAATTCAAAGTCACAGGAAAAGAAAAATCAAACCCCCCAAACAGTCAGTTTACACGTGGAAACCATGTGCTGTTAAAGGATATGTTTTCTGTTGGTAATGTATACAATATCATCTGACTTTTATTAAAAAAAAAAAAAACAAACAAAGATTACCATTTCTTGTTGCAACTGTAACTACCTGTGTGTGAGTTGTTTAAACCTGAAAAATAGCCCCCTAAAAAGCAAAGGATCATTTAAACATCTTGTTCCAGAAATATATACGAATGGATAAATCTATGTGATTAGAAGGCACTGAGTATATTAACTTTTGGGATTATTAGATAAATCACTAAAACACTTGACCCTAGATTAAAGGTGGAAAAAACTAGTTACATTCCCTGCAAATGATTTAAGATGACACAAAACAGATATGAGTGATATACTCCTGTATCTGCAGGGTTAAAGACGGTAATCAATATTTACCAGAAATATTATATATAATGTAATGTAATATAATATAATATAATATAATATAATATAATATAATATATTAATATGTGTATTTTAAACTTCATTGTTATTTCTGAAGAATTACACTTAAAAATAAAAGGCTAAAAATATTATTTGGGGCTCCTGAACAGAAGGGGAGAAAACTGTAGAGGCAGATCTGGGATGGAAACTGTAGAGGCAGATCTGGGATTTTTGTGCTATAAGCAGCCAGTTACTTAATAAATGTTGGAGGCCTTTAGCCTCCTAGCCTTCAGCTCAAAAAAGGCAAAATATATTATATCAGCACTTTCCTGCCACATTTCCCACAGATTTCCCACATTTCCTGATTGATGATGTCCTGAAACCAGAATTACTAGGAAGGCATAGTCTATATTTACATCTCTGCAAGTTTATCAAGGGCCGCGGGGGTAAATAAATACAATGTAAGTTGCTGGTTTTCATCACATTATATCGATCACAACAGCCTCAACTAACAATTATTGTTGTTATTGTTGTTGTTGTTGTTGCTGCTGTTGTTATTTCCCAGGCAGCAACGCTGTTCTTAGATGTTGCGATGAGGCAGTTTCACCCGATGGACACGAGTGGACTGCGGTTGTTGAAGGATGACATTGTTTTGCTGGAAAGGACAGGGGGATGCAGAGGGGCACCCTCGGGCCAGGGTGAGTGGCCAGGCAGCTCCTCACTGGCCCTCCTGCAACTCCATTGGAACTGTCCTGTCCCGACACTCCCTTGCCAGATGTGTTCCTGTGCTGAGCAGAGCCATTTTGGCAGGGATAGATTTTGGAAAACCCGAGAAGTGATGGTCCACTGCGTGAGAGGCAGCAGATGGACTAACTGCTGCGAGCAATCCTTTGCACCCTGACTAGCTGCAAGAGATGCCTCTGGCTTATCTTTTCCCTCCCCTTCTTTTTTCTTTTCCCTCTGCATTTCTTTCCTCCACCGCCCCCACCCCCCTCCCACTCCACACACTTTTTCGGGTGTTTGTTTGTTTGTTTGTGTGGTTTGTTTGTGTGATTTGTTAACTGCTATTCTTCAACTCTGTGTTTGCTCTTGTGCCTGCACATCTTCCGAGGGCAACCAGGCACTGCAAAAAAACTCCCCGAGAAGCCACAGCTGCTCAGCATCCGCTGGCCGTCTGCTAGATAATTAACATTTCCCGCAATTAAATACAGCCCGGTGACCAACAGGTTTAGCAACAGACACAAAATCGGCTCACCGGTGTAAGCCACTGTGTCTAGTCATAAACCCTGCCTTGTTAATCAAAAGTCCCTTGCCGAGAGTGAGAGAAGGCAGCCGAGCGACCCGCTCCGGCTACCCGGGAAATCTGCATCTGTCGGGGGTCCAGCACCCAAATTTTGCAGGGAATTCAGGACACACACACACATACATAAACACTGCAGTACTTACATATCTTCGCCTTTATCAGGGAGTGATTTTTACCCCACATGTAGGGGGGTGAGCTGACCCTCTGGTGGCAAACAAAGATTCCCACAGCCAAGGCCCCTAGGAGCAGAAAAAGCTCTTTCAGGTCTCCAGAAATTCAAGTGTTTCCCCTCTCCATCTCTATTTAAAAGTATCCCTTAGATCCATGGTGTTGTTCTTGCTCCAACGACTCTAAAATAGTTTAAAATCTTCCATCCATGAAAACGGGGGAGAAATGGAGAAAGTTGGCTTGGGTTTGCCATTTTTTTTTTCTTTTTCCACACTTTTGCCCACACCCTGGAGTAGAAAGTGAACTGTTGTATGTGAGGTTCTGCAAGATTTTGGGGGTTTGGCCAAGGTCTAGTCCAGCCTCTCTGCTGAGGAGGACGTGCTCTGAAATTGAACCAATTTCCCCAACGCTTTTGTTGCTGATTAACTGAAGCTCTATTGTTCTTCATCCATTGCCACGGTTTTTTTCAGTTCCTACTATACGTTATGCATTGCCAGAGATAATGAATTTGCACCAAAACCTCTCATAGTCCCGTTCTGACAGACAGAACAAATTAGAAATGTCTAGTGCAGAGAAGAGCAATGAGTACTTTTTCTCTAGAGAAGAAGGGAAGCTTGCATTTCTTTGGAAACATTAAAAAAAAAAAAAAAAAAAAGAAGAAGAAGCAAATGGTCGAGATTCCTAAGGTGTTTTCCTCCAGTTAACTTCTGAAGAACAGTCTCATCTGAGTCTTGTTTCTGGGAGGCACTGATATTTTGTGCAACTTTTGTCAAAACCAATCAGCCGGTCAACAGCAGGCAAAACAACAACAACAACCACCACCAAAAAAAAAAAAAAAAAAAAAAAACCAACAAAACAACACCATCCAAACAACAAAACCCCCAAAAAACAAACAGGAAAAATAATGGTATTAACAAAAAACACTCTTCCCATTCCTGTTGTAAGGCGAACTTGTAGCATGACCTCTCGTCACTGGGAGGAAGATGTCCTAAAGCACTGCCGTTTCCTTCTGCCCCCTCTCATCTGTCTCTCCGGGTTTGAGAACAGCATGAAAACACCAGTAAAAGCCCCACCTAGCTTTTAGGGTGCGGGGCCCGACGGGAAGAAGTTTGAGTTAGCGCCGGAACGGGAGGTGTGCTGTGAGGGAGGGGTGGAAGGAGAGATGGAGGAGGAATAGAGGGATAGAGAGAGGTATGCAGAGTGAGGGGATGGCAGGACGGCTCATCCCTGCTCTAGCCCCTGTCTGGGGGCGTGTGGGGTGTGACTGAGGGGGGCCGATGTCGTGCTGGCCCCTCACTCTGGGTCGGGTACACACGGCGTCCCTCGGAGGGGAGGGGGCTGCTGTGGAGGTTGGCGGTGGGAGGAGCGACGCTAAAAAATTACTAAACATATACATACACATATGTACACCCTACAGATGCCCTTACACAGACACATGTGTGTGTATGCTTGTGTATGCATATGTATGCATCCATCCATATAAATATTTATAGATATGATAACAAGCCTATGTTCCCCCCGGCGCTTGGCTCCAGGGAGAGGGAAGGCGCTCTGCCGTTCTCAGCTGCAGACTTCTACGGTATGTTTCCACGGGGAGAGCCCCGCAGCGGCCCTGGGCAGGCGGGCATTCCCTGCCGGCACAGCCTTCGGAGACCTGGCGGACAAAGAGAGCTCTGTGAGGATCCAAACGCCAGCCCCGAGCGAACCGAGGGAATTCAGCACGAGTGCCCGAATGCACGAAAAAAAAAAAAAAAAAGTAAGAGCGGACAGCGGTCCCCCGGTCAGAAACACACTCACGTTTCCGCTTCTTGGAGAGGGCATTTAAGTTTAGTTAGGATACTTGAAGGGAGATGCAGTGCGTGAGTACGCGGTGTGCAGCCCTAGGAACGGCTGTGTCGAGGTCCACAGAGATGCTCTGGAACAGCTCATAGAAGGCTGAAAAAGTGTAAATAATGTCAGCAGAAAAGGAAAGAAACTTTGGTCCTAACAGAGAACATCATTCGTTTCTAAGCCACCGGCTACATCTCACCCTGCCGCCTCGCCGTCTGAAGTTCCCCGGGAAGTTCTCCCAAACATCATGACACACCGCAGTCTCCAAAAGGCGAAGGGAAAGAGGAGGACAGAATGCTCTAATCTACGCCCCGCCAGTGCGGTGTCTGTAGTTCACCGAATCCCCGCATACACGGAGTCTCCTCCCGGCGGAGTGAGAAAGCATCGCTGCAAAGCCGTGAGAGCGCCTTGCACTTGCAGGTCAGACGGCAGCGGCTGCGACCCGAGATGAGGGCCGCGCAACCCCTCCGGCCGCCAGCCTACCTTCCCTCTCTCCGCGCCCAGAACCTGCGATGCACTACAGAGCAGCGCCCGGATGAATGCTGCCCCCTCACCGGCTCAACGCTCCTCTGTCATGCAACGCTTTGGGTAAGGAGGGAGGAATTTTCTTTTTATCTGTTAAAATTGCTTGGAAGTGTCTATTTTCCGCTCTTTCCCTGCTGAAAAGAAGCAGCAAATAACGTCCAAATACCACTACTACTACTACTACAATTACTAATATATCTATATATCTATATATCTATATATCTATATGTATCTATATATAGATATATATAAATTGAAAGAAAAAATATAGAAAAGGCTAGACGGACTCGGCAGCGCTGCAGCGAGGTCGGCTTTCTTTTGGGGCCGAGCGTTGGGCTGGGCAGCCCTGCTCCTGCTGCTAGAGCTTATTTCACGGAGCAGAGTGCGGGCGGGAGCCTGCGCGCCCGCGGAAGAGCGGGGAGCATCTCCGCGGCTGCGCCCTCGCCCCGAGTCTCCCCGTCCCCTCTTCACGTTCAAGGCTTAGCGGAGAGGTCGCGTCTACTGACGTCAGCTGAAAGCATTCTGCACATCCGTCTACACTTACATACATTAACGAAAGTAAGGCAAGAAAAAAAAAATAAAAAGAAGAAAAGAATATACAAATTCCTCTGTTCGGAGAAGAGACCGCGGATCCTGGGAGCGATCGTCCCTATTTGCAAAGATCCTAATTAGCGGGAATTAGTGGGGCCTCCCATTTTCTTCCAAATATCATCATCATTATCAACAAAACAAACATCCCCGAAACGAGCGATCGGGGCCCGGCGGCCGCGCGTAGAAGAGCTCATATGGGAGCGGACGGCCGCGGTGTGTGAGCCACAATCCCCTGTTGTGCTGTTCTCTTCTCCTTTTTCTGCTCCCGTTTACTCCAGCGTTTGTTACTTTTAATACTGATGCTTATGTAAGGTATATTTGCATTATGTTTAATTTACTGAAAATTGCAGCCTACCACTTGTCCTTTGCTCCTCCCTTTCTATTTCTTCAAATATACTTCTCCTTTCCCCCATTCCCTCCTATTTCCCCGTGTTTTGGTGAGACTGCAGTGTGTCTTTATATCCAGTTTCCTCCATGCTTCTATTCTATATAAGATTACTGATTATGAACAACGCTGGTTTTACAAATCAAAGTGCATAAGATGTTTATTGGCCATTAAAAAGGCTCGAGGGTCTTACTACCCTGGTCAGTTATCACAACGCTAGCTGGAGACGGGAAGTTGATTAAGTAACTTCATATTCAGAAAAGCAAGTTTTAGAAATCACCAACACACCCCTCCTCTTCCGTCCCATTTTAAGGTATAAGGCAATATAGATAAGGGGTGTAATGGGGGCAATTTAAATGGATTTAAAAAATTTCATTGCTGTTTTGCAGCCTCTAAGTGCACTTGTATCTGCCTTTATTTCAGAAATAGTTTATGTCAAAATTCTTCCTTAAAATATGCAGAGCCAGGTACAGAGAGCTTTCTCTGAGGAAGACATTTTGTAATTATTTTCTTAGGTGCCGCATTATTAAATGTGTGACACATGGTTTCTAACGTGCATGTTTGAATCCAGCACCTAATTTTTCATAGAAAGAGCGTTTAGATTTTTTTTTTTTAAATACTGCTTGTAGCCTTACACCTGCTTTATGCGAAAATCCATAGGCCTTGAATTATATGACAATCACAGGTGGCACATTTCAGTTTACCTTAATGTGTAATGAAAAGAAAGAAGAGTAGTTTAAAGAGTAAAACCAGAAGATTGCTTTGTTTTTATAGTCCAGGAATGTTGTTTTTAAACGAACAACGTCATTCAAAGTAAAAAAAAAAAAAAAATAAAGCCCATTCATAGTATTTTTTTCTTTTTTGAAAGCTCAATAAAGCCCATGCGTAGGTTATGAGTGACTTACCTGAATGGACATATCGGGCAAAAGTTATCCCTCCCCAAAGACTGTTATGCATGTGTTTTTTATAATAAAGATTGGAGTGTCTCTTACTCTTGTATTTTTTATAATAAAGATTGGATTGTCTCTTACTCTGTGCCCGTTTCATCACAAATATCTTTTAATTCTTTGCCCTTTCTAACGTTATTCCCAGCGGTACTCCTCGCTCCAGTTTTACTCCTACGCTCACGTCACCCAGTAAAAAACAGTCATGTGCCTACACGTAAAACGTGTGAAAAAATAATACTCTCCCAAAATGGAAATCGACACGGTGATCCATCAGATTAGCTTACCACATATAGCAGCAATCCATTAAGAAAGCACCATTTCTACACATTTTTACGAATAGCGGGTGCCGGGGATTCCCGGTCCACGGACGGATGGGATTCCCACCTCCTTCTTTAATGAGCACACGTGAGCGCAGGTGCAGCTGTCGCTCCCTTGAGGAGCCGCATTAGCGTGCGCGGGGAGGCAGGCAAAAGTGAGCGTGGGTCTGTCTGTCTCTCCGTCCCTGCAGCGCGTCCCGCATCGTGCCCCGCGCCCCGTGGTGGCTCACCCCGCAGCCCTGACGGCACGGGGGCAGCCCCCGCCCCCGGATCAGCCCTGCCAGGATGCCGGGGCTCCCCTCGCAGCTTCCCTCGCCCCCTGCCCTCCTTGCGCCGCTTTTCTGCACGGCGGCGCTGCGAATCACAGCGGCGTCATTTGTATCATCCCCAGGGCCGGAGGGGGGGCAGCGCGCCCCTTCCTGGCCCTGCCTGCGCCTCTGCCGGGGCCACGGGCATAATGAGGGGAGCTACGTGTCCCCTCAGATCCCGACACTTGACACTTAAACATGGAGTGTGGAGTACGAACAAACAATACAGCCCCTGCCCCTCCTCAGCCGCCCCGCATACACATTGCCCAATACCGGCCTAATATCGGATTTACTGCTAAAACCAGCGGCGCCTATGTTCCACTGCGCATCTGCACGGATCTTCCAAGGTGACTAGAATGCCACCGAAGTTGGAGATTTCTTGGATTTCCGTCCAAGGATAGATAAACAAATGAATATATAACAGAGCTAATAATGCTCTGATTTGGGGTGGCCGCTGCATGAGACAGATTGCTGGGTTGTAAATAATAAATGCCTGAAATAAATCCCTTTCTCCATATTCTCATTCATTTCCCCCATCATCCCTTTTTTTCCTCCCCACCAATGCTTTTAATACCTATCCTTCTCTGAACCAAGTATTCAGCATTATACACTTAAATTTTCTCCCACTTCTCTTCATCCCTGTCTTATACTATATGTAAATAATCCGAGCTGCATATTGTTCTACGCATAAACTTTATTTTTAGAAAAGTGAAGGTGCAAGTACAAGTATTTTTTCATTTTCTCTTTATTTTCTCTCTACTTTTCGTTTTGTTCTTGCTTTTTTATTTCCCCTGCAGGACTGAAATATTGAAATGAAAAAATGCAGAACGTCAAAGAGATTATATTTGGTGAAATAATTAAAATTTGGCATGACAATTTTTTTTCCTGTAAGAGAAAAAACTCCAGAATTTAGAGTTTTATCTGTGCATACACACAAACACGAAAATCTATTTTTTTACACACAAGCTTCCAGTGAGTATACACCCTCACTGTGTACCTCCTCTAGAAATAATAATAAAAAGCCAATGACCATTTTTTTGTGGTTCAGAACATGTCTCCTTATTAGAGATACAAAGGCAGAAATCAAGAGAAGAAGAAGAGGGGATGGAAGTTGTGTTTCTTTTATCCAGAATTCATGTGATCGCTGAATGTTAAGGTCTTCAGAGGTTGAAGTATACCAAACGCTTTGTTAGGTGGGTTTTGGCGAGCATGCAGAATGCCAGCTACAGCTCCTGCCCGGGATGACTGGCCAGAGAAGCTGATTCTGTGCAAGGCATGATTCTGGCTTGCGGCACGGGCTGAAGAGGAATAAACCAAATTTCCTCGATGTCGTTTCTGTTCTTTTATTTAAGTATTCAGTTTATATCTAGGTGTAAAATAACTGACCGAAAAGACAAGGTTTGGAATGCACTGCTATCTCTCTGTTTCCCACGAATGTGGTCCCTAGCAGGGGAGTGAATTAGATTTTTACTTTTTGGCTGTTTTTATGGGTTGCCTTTTTTTTTTCCTGTTTCAGACCTTGTTATATTTTGATTTGATTTTAAATTCAGTCTGCAGATACGAAGTTCATATTTACCTCTCCCTCCCCGCCTAGTGTACAATGCCTGGGCAGGCCGGACTCCACTTCTGAGCAGGGAGAAAAGGCGGGAAGGAGGCGGGGCTCCTCCGTGGGGCCGGTCCCGGGGAGAAAAGGCGGGAAGGAGGCGGGGCTCCTCCGTGGGGCCGGTCCCGGGGAGAAAAGGCGGGAAGGAGGCGGGGCTCCTCCGTGGGGCCGGTCCCGGGGAGAAAAGGCGGGAAGGAGGCGGGGCTCCTCCGTGGGGCCGGTCCCGCCGGGGCTCGCTCTGCCCCGCGCTCCGCATCCCCCCGGCGGCGGGGGAGCAGCGCCCCCTCCCGGTGCCCGTCCGTGCGCAGCGCCCGCGCCGAGAGCGGGTCCTGCCGTCGGTCTGTCTGATAGCCCGCTGTCCTGCTGATACCCCACTGATACTGTACAGGACGTGCCCTTCCAGTGCTGTCCCACTGATACTCCTGGCCGCCGTGTATGGACTCTGCTCCAGAAAAATGTTAAAAATAGTAATTAAAAAAAGTTAAAATGGTAGTAAAAAAACCCGAACTATTTTACTAGTGGTAGCAAAACCCCCGAACTATACCTAGCGGGAAGAAGCATGCTCCGCAGATAGAGCATCCCTCGGGTGACAGGCATTCTCGGCCCTCCCCCGCGTCTCTACTCCCCGTCCCCATAGGGGGTGGGGTGTGGTAATCATCACCTCCTTCCCCTCCCTACACCGCGCTTCGCATGTTGTTTGTGGCGATCAAAATACGGTGTCCGTCTGTGGGTGCCCGTTTGAAGAGAAGTTGGGCTTATGAAACGCAGGGGGTGGGAGCTCCAATATCTCAGGGAACAACAATATTTTAGTATTCGTCCCTGCAGAATGGCTCTCCGCTCTTTATTGAATTTGTACCGGTGTTGCGTGGAAAGACCTTTTTCTCGGAAGTTCTTGTTAGCTTATCGTAGTAGGCTTTTATCTTCCCTCGATTCTCCCTTCTACTTTTTTAAAAGTAATGAAAACGAAAGGTTTGATGTTACAGAAATGCAATTCTTCAGCGAGGGAATGGCGGGGAAGAGCTCTAAACGCAGTAGGCTGACAGGAAAAAGATGTACTCCGGCAAGTTAGAGGTCGTGGTTGATTGGATTAACCGCGTCTTCTTCTTCTTTTTTTTTTTTTTTCGGTTTCTTTTCGATTTTGGTAGTTCATTAGTGGAACTTTCTCCAAGACGATGTGTTTCTATGATTGACTCTTTTACATCTCCTCTTAGGAATTTGTGGTATTCTCATATCTCAACAGGCTGTGAACAAACAGAAGAGTAACCTGTCTGTCTCTCATAGAACGTTTCTTCTGCACCTCCAGGAAATGATTTCAGAAAAATTATAAGAACATGATGTGTTGTGTGTGTGTTGGTGCTTCTTTTTAGCTGTTTGGGGTGGTTTTTTCTTTCTTTCTTTTTTTTTTTTTTTAATTTTCTTTTTTTTTTTTTTTCCAGTGGGGGCTTTTGGCTTATGTCCATAAAATATTTAAATTTAAAAGCAGCGTCGCTGCTAATGCTGTTGCAAAATCACGCCACACATGTCCTCCCTTCACGTGTTTTTGCTGCCGTGCTGCATGTGCCTATGGGTACAAGCAACGCACACGGAAGGAAATACACAAAATTCGGCTACATCTACCACATAGTAAAACCCGAGTGTAAATTTCTCCTCCGGTCAATAGGATAACAATTTCGAGTTATTTTTCTTAGCATAGGCATCTCAGCCAAAGGAACCGAGTAGATTATCTGAGCGCCTCCTTCACTCCGGGCGGTGGGAAAATAAAGATTAAAAGCAACAAAACCGACGGGCTGCAGAGGTTCTAGGGAAGAGTGGAGGTGGCCTTTACCCGTTTGTCCTTCTGGGAAGGGTGTTGTCCCTCTATTCTGGTAACACCTCAAATTGCGACGATTATTTTGACACCAAAACGACGGTTCTCACTCATTTTTGCCCTCTGCAACATATCACCGTCCTTATCGGCGTCACCGCGTCTCCACGCTGGTGCCGCGCCTTGCACACGAATGGACGAACAGACGGACAGTGCTGCTGGCACCGATTCCAACGCTGCCGAAGCACCAGTCCCCCTAGCCGGGACACCAGCATCCTCATGAAAACATCGCAGTTTGGATGCTTATACGCCTGTTGACAAAACGTTTCGGAGCTCTCCCAGCGCATCCCCCGAATCGAGCATCGAGAGGAGACCTTATCGGGCAGCCCGTCCCACACCAGGGACATCGACAGAGACACAGAGCCCCTTGCCACCATAGCCCACTTCCTCTCCCGTTTTCTTCTCCATCTTTTCAGTAGCAACAGGGGAATCGAGAAACAGAGCTAGGGTGATGCCAGACTGCTGCTCCGTTGCCACGTTGTGGGACCTGTGGAGGTCTGGCGGGAGAACAGTTTTAAAGCGGGATGCAGGGCTGTCACCACACCTCCCTCTGACCCTTATGGACATCAGATCCCCTTTTTAACCCCCACGAGGACGCTGAGTGGGAGAAGACAGACCTGTACACAAACCTGTACATTGTCCCCTGGCGCAGGCTGTGCCCCATACTTTTCCGGTACAGACCGGCACACCCCGAAAAATCACTGGAATGAGCCCACTGCCTCGTTCCAACACCACTGATTTTGATTTAATCCCAAGGGACACTCGGGAGCGCAGAGACGGCCCGTCTCTGCTCTCTAACTCCCCATGCCTGTACGGTGCGATACTCAGGCTGCAGATATGCCGCGGACACCCGCGCGTGTTTAACGAGGCCTGTGGGCCCATGGGCCCACATCAGCTGATGAGGTTTGAAATCCAATAGCTTCCCCTCACGTGAATAAGATTTGTCACTGACGGCAAGAAATTAGGGGGCAGGAGGATGTTAAGGAAAAAAGGGCTGCGGCGCAGGGAATCCCTCCGTTCCGAAGGGATGCCTTCCTGGATCGCCCCTCTCTTTCCGTTCGGCCCCAACTTTTCCCCGCCGCGCGTTACTTCGGAAGGCAGAGACATAAGATGTGAGAGGGGACGGGGAACAGGAGGGTTTCCCCGCCTTGCCCTCAACCCCGGACACACTTTTCCCGCCTCGTGGTGACACGGCACGGCCGCACCGCTCCGAGCTCCCCCCACATCCCTCACCGGGGGCTCCCCATTCCGGTACTGACTGCGCGGTCTCCGTTCCGCAGCCGCCCTCCGAGCACCATCATTCGCAGAGACATCAGGAGAGGCTTCTTCAGACCAGGCCCTCTCGGATGGGCGGGAAGAAAAGAAGAAGCCACAGGAGGAAGGAGGAGCAGGTTGCTTTTGGAGAGAGGAGGGCGGCCACGAAGGCTGGCCCACACCAGAGTGCGGCGTGCCTCACTCCTTCCCTTTGCCCCGGTATTTCCCACTCACTTACCTCCTCCGTTCCCCCCCAAAACAGACAGCCATCAGCAGCGGAGAAACGTCTTTCTAGGGGGCTTTCCTTGCGAATTCCCTCCAGGCATGGTGAGGAGTCAGAGCTTAGCCTGTGGGCCTCAGGAATACTCGAGACTGGGACAAGAGAGAGAGAGGTGTGTCGGGGGCTGCTCGCGTCCCACGCCGAGGCTGCCGGGGCTCGGGTACGTGGGCGGCTGGGGTGGGAATGGCCCTCCCGGTGCCACCCAGCTGCGTTATTAACAGTACTATTCCTACTGAGGCTGATGGTAAATTTAAGAGGCCTCTGCAAGCGGAGGCGGGCGGCGGGGCTAGAGGAGACAGAGGCCATGGGGGAGAGTCTTCTTCGGGAAGGTGGGCTCTGCAGGCGGCCCAGGAGGGCAGCGGCCCCCTGAAGAACTTTGCTGCAGAGCCGGCGGCGCCCGGCACTCGGGCACAGGGAGCCAATGAGGGCAGCTGCCCCTCTCTGCCACAGCGGGGTCGGAGGGTCTGGGGGCGGAGTATCTGGATCCGGACCCCCTCGAAACTTTCACTGCTGCAGATATACGATAGCCCTTGCAATTCCTTGGCCGGACCTTTATCTGGCCATATTCTCCCAAAGCTTTACCGACAGTTGTTGGCATCTCAGTCACAACCGGGCGGGTACCTCCCTACGGTTGTGACTGAGACATCCGTCACGATTTGTGCGCGATTTGCATGCCAGGATGGCATCATTCCAAGCCTTCTCCATTCTATAATGCCAATGATGAGACATATTATTTGCCATACAGCTATTTGGAGCAGAATGCATCAGCCAGACTGCGGCTTCTGTGCAGTTTTGCAAGTTTTGTTACACAGAGTAAAAATAGGCCAACAGTGATATTTGTCAACATGTTCATATTTATACCTTATATATACTATACCTCAAAACCCAAATAATGTAATGAGAAGTTGTGTTAATGATACCGAATTAAACTAATAAGAATTACAATATATGAAAACTCAGATTCTACTAATATGAAAACAAATATAGCATAAACAGAAAAAAAAGTATTTTAAGTATCATATAAAATGTTCGCAAATTGTCTTTAGTTTCTACCGATTATGGTTTTATATAAAGTCATTATTATAACAAAAATAGCTAAGCCACACCACGTTAGAATTCCTATTACTTAAAGTACCTCAATAAAATTCTTGAATGACGTTATTCATTCCAACGAAAGCAGAAACATTTTCTTTCTTTCCAAACAAAACCTAAAACATATTAGAGCTGACTTAATTTCAAAATGAGAAGAGTTGGCATTGTCCTTGTTTTAATGTTTCACTACCCGAAGCTGATGAAAAAGAGGGAAACTCCTGAATTTGTGTGGTTGGAGGTTTTGAGGTTTTTTTCCCTTACCCAGTTTATCGTTATTGCTGTTAATTACATGTACTCACTTTCTCGTATGGACCATTTTTTTTGTCTCTCTCCATGTGTTTGGAAACACTCAAGCCCAGGTTTTCTTCTTCAGCAGTTATTTGGGTTAGCGTTGTGGGGTTTTGGTTTTTTTTTTTTTGTTTTTTTTTTTTTTGTTTGTTTGTTTGTTTTTTTGTTTTGTTTTGTTTTGTTTTGTTTTTTTTTGTTGGGGTAGGGATTAATGAAAATTGCTTTTGACTTCAGAAATCACCTAAGTTCTTTCCGGGCAGGTCAGCCCCAGGCATGAGCTGCTATTGAACTTTTAAGAATTCAGGAGGGATGAAAAGTAGATTGTTAGATAGGAAATCATCAAATTGGTTCTAAACTCATTGAAATGGGTGCACCGGATTTTTAATGAGTAAGAATTTGGCCCAGTTGTTTAAGTTACGAAAGTGTGTGGCTGCTTGTTTTAAAACGTAGCTCTCAAATTTATCTCTTGTTAACTCATCTGTAAATATATGGCAGGTAAAGGCAAGGTTTTCAGCTTTTTCAAGAGATTTTAAAGGGGTGGGAAATCTGCTGAAGTTAAACTAGTTTATTTCCAAATGTATTAGTGTTCCAGCCATGCAGTTATACGGAACATAATTATCAGATTAAAAAGACTTGTTAAGAGCCTGAAACCATACAATAGGAGATGAAGCACTTAAAATCCTTCTTAATGATTCTGGTCAAGGGAAATGATTAGTTCTATTTCTGTCTTTCTTCTAAAGGTTTTCTTTCCTCAAAATTCTCATTGAGAATAACACACCTGGATTTCTAACCATAAGAATAGGACATTTTGAAAACTGTCCGGGTGGGCAACGAGAGCCAGAATCAGGATGCTCAGTCTGTAGCACTTCCTGAAGAGACTTTGACTTCAAACAGGACACACTTGTGCTCCTCTGCCCCAGACATAGTTGCTTCAAATGCATCGTAAGTATTAAATGTAATATTTTTCTTTAGTTATTTGAACAGCTCAAAGTAGACTCCAGTCCTGCAACTGCTACTCAGTCAAGACTTCTGTTATGGGGAGGGGACACTTTTTCTGGTGGAGAACGGAACAAGGTCTCAAAATGAGGATAGAAAGTTTTCTGTGTTCTTTGGAAAGAGCATCCTTTTTTTTTTTTTTTTTTTTCCAAACTCTGAGCAGAATGTTTTTATAAAAATGTGCTTTATTAATAAAATGAGAAGTTCTGAACATGCTTTGGCTTGGCATGTTTTACTTGAAGTGTTCAAAACAGGATAAGATCCTGCTCCCACTGCAGTGCCCATCCAATGATCCTGATTCTAAGATTCTGTGATTCTACGAGCGAGAAGTCCGGTGTGTGCACTGGGACGCGGGACGCCCCCGTTGGGAGGGACACAGTGAAAGCTTCCTGGTTTCTGTGTGGGTGGGGAAGGAGAAGTGAACCTGCCCAACCTCAAAAATGGGGTGGGAGTCTCCTTGCTGGGAAGGTACGAATAGGCTCATCCCAAACAGCTATGTGAAGAATAAGGCAATTTTTCACTGAGCTCCGCTGAGTCATTTCAGCTGGGATCATTACTCCCATCAGAGGAAAATGAAAAGCTATGTGAATTGCCTCAGTTACTCTTTCGTTTTTCTTTTCTCTTTCTTTTCTCTTTCTTTTTTCTTTCTCTTTTCTCTTTCTTTTCTTTTTTCTTTTCTTTTCTTTTCTTTTCTTTTCTTTTCTTTTCTTTTCTTTTCTTTTCTTTTCTTTTCTTTTCTTTTCTTTCCTTTTCTTTTTTTTTTCTTTTCTCTCCTCTCCTCTCCTCTCCTCTCCTCTCCTCTCCTCTCCTCTCCTCTCCTCTCCTCTCCTCTCCTCTCCTCTCCTCTCCCTTCCCTTCCCTTCCCTTCCCTTCCCTTCCCTTCCCTTCCCTTCCCTTCCCTTCCCTTCCCTTCCCTTCCCTTCCCTTCCCTTCTCTTCCCGGAACCTTCCCTTCCCTTCCCTTCCCTTCCCTTCCCTTCCCTTCCCTTCCCTTCCCTTCCCTTCCCTTCCCTTCCCGGAACCTTCCCCTCCCTTCCCTTCCCTTCCCTTCCCTTCCCTTCCCTTCCCTTCCCTTCCCTTCCCGGAACCTTCCCGGAACCTTCCCTTCCCTTCCCTTCTCTTCCCTCCCCTACCCTACCCTACCCTACCCTACCCTTACCCCTTACCCCTTACCCCTTACCCCTTACCCCTTACCCCTTTGCCTTGCCTTGCCTTGCCTTGCCTTGGTGTGCATGTATGTTTTCCAGACATGACAAAAGGGGATGTTTTTCCCAAAGAACTGTAGAAACAACAGGATGAATTTTCTTCCCACCCCACCTTTTTTTTTTTTTTTTTTTTTTAATGCCTAAATGACCAAGGGATTGAAAATTATCTTAAGTAGTTAACCCACAGTCATCGTGGACCTGTGATCTGGGATCCACCAGGAGTTGGGATTCAGCTGTGTGTAGGAGCAAACTTGACACCCTCATGCAGGTGTCACACCCCACCACACGGATTAGGTGTCCCTATGTGTCAGCAGACACCCCTGTAACCTGCAGCACGCAAGCCTCTGCGTCTGTGTGTTAAGGGTAGATGCCAGTGAGAAGGAAGGACTTTGGTCACCAGACGTAAAGTGGCTTTGAGGAAGAGTTTCCAGGCACAGTCCCTGGTGGATGAGGAAACATTCTTGTCCTGAGAGGACAGCTTCCCTCCAGACACAAGCAGCACGTTGCTTCTTTGCTCCTACTTCCAGACAATCAACCTTTACCTCAGGGACAGATTGTCCAAAGCAGGGAAGGAGCGCAGAACGCAGGGACACACCTCTCAGAGCAGGGAAAACTCTCTTTGCTGTGGTTTGCCAGGATGCAGCATCATCCACAGCAGACTCTCGTGCAGGATGATGGAGACCCCACCTGCTTCCTAGCTGTCACTGGGACTCCATGTCCACCCTGCCACTGCCAGCAAACTTCACCAAGTAAAAACTGAAACATTAGGGAAAACCACTACAAAAACCATATTTCTCCGCCCCCACCCCCTCCGGATGGGTTAATATCTCCCCAAACAACCAACCTCCAAATGGTATATCACAGTATATCTGGTGGTATTACCATTATGAATATGATTATTAATAATCATCATTTGCATTGTTACTAAAAGAAAGGTCGAAGAAACCAACATACAGAGGTAGAGCGGCGCACTCTCCCGGAGCGGAAGGACAGGAGGTGACACGGGCGGGGAGGCAGCGAGCGGCAGCAGACCCTTTCCGCCCAGTGAGGTCCCCCCTGGCCGCCGGTGGGTGCGCGGCGGGGCCGGGCCCGGCGATCCCTCGGCAGCGGCGCGGGGGAACGGCGGCTGCCCTGCGGCGCTGCTGCCCCCTGGCGGCGCCAAGCGGGAGCGCCTCGCCCGGCCAGCGGGCATCCCGCACCCCGGCGCGTGCCCGGGGATCCCGCACCACCGTCCCCGCTGTCTCGGAGAGTGGATAGAAACATCCGAATAAGCAGGAAAAACAGTGTTAGGAACGGCAAGGCCGCCCGCGGCAGTGACGCGTGAGAGAGAGAGAGAGCAAGTTCAGCCTCACCACCGCCCATGTCTGTACTTTGCAAGAAAAAAAAATTAAAATCGGAGTAAAGTCTGAAAATAAAGAAGACTTTCTTCTTTTTAAGAGACACTCGAAACTTTGGAAAATCATTGGGAAATATGGCGGTGTGTCTGTGGAGGGTGACTCTGGATCAGCCAAGGCCCAAAGGAAAAAATAGAGCAAAAAGGTGAAAATTTGGAAAGGCTAAGGGTAAAATGCAAGGGAAGGGGGGAGAAAATATGAAGAAAATGCAGTGGAATGAGACCAAGGAAGGGGATTGTACTGAGAATAGGTGTGGAGACAGGAGGACTGCTGAAATAGACATGACACAAAAAGATGAGACCTGAAAACACCTGCAGCATGGAAAAGAGGAGTTGTGGTTTTTAGTTTGTTTATTTGTTTTCCTTTATTTTTTGTAATATATATATTAGTGGGGTTTAGTGGGGTTTTAATTATGTTTATTTGTTTTGGTTTTTTATTATTTTATTTATATATTTATGTATTAAAATTTTATTTCAATAATTTTATTTTGTCCTCTGTTAGGGATCTGTAGTGGTTCTGTGAGTCGGGTCCTCCCTACCTCGACCTGCACAACCCCACGGAGGTTCCACTGCTATCCAGAGACAGAGGTGAAGGTTTGAATATCTGTATAAGGGAGAAAGCTTCCTTTGGGAAGCACAACCTGAGAGGAAAGTTTCTACCAGTCATCCCTTTAGTCACTGATCACCAATTCTCACTTGCATCAGAAAGCATGAGCAGAATTAACTCTTGAAGGGAAATGCATGTTTATTAATGGACATTAGCTTTCTTGAGCCTAACAGAACCCTCGCAGTGACAGAGTTCTGCTGCTACTGAGACGAAAAAAAAAAACTTTGGGAGATTGGCAGAAAATTGCTATTTAAGGTATCAACTGACCCATTTCAAAACTCTTTTCACTGTGATGAAGAATTAGGGTCTTATTTTTGCTGGCAGACCCTGATTCTTACACAACCCTTTTGCTTTGCTTGTGACTACTCTTCTGAAACATGTGAAATAAATAGGTTTTCTTCCTTAAATATTATGGGGCTTTGTTTTGTTTTGAATTAATTTTTAGATGAACCTATAAACATGAAAACATTTTATCTGTTGTTCAGCAACCAACATTTAAAAGGCAAGTGCAATGGAAAACAAAGCTCTAATTAGTTGCAAATAAAATAATCTTTCTCTTGCCTAAGGATGGTTGTGATCAAGATTATTTTCTGGACCAAGCTTTTATTTGTTCACAGAGATGCATACAACAGCCCTCATCTGTGACTTTAGGTTTGACAGTTGTTTAATACAATGGCTCAAATCCTTCTCTTCAACTCTATCCAAATGCCTATCATATATTTTTTACAAACAGAAAAGAGGCAATTAATAAAATGGAATTCCAAATCTGTTCTCTATTGGACACTTTAAAAAGAACAAGATTGAAATATATAGAAGTAACATGCACTTTTTTCCCCCTCTTGTGTCCAGAGCAATAGAAATAAATGTTGGGATTAAAAAAATTAAGCACACACTTAAAAAATCAGATTATATATTTTGTGATTTTGTGAAGTGGATGAAAGCAATAGTTTATCTCTGTGTTGGTCTCAATGAGAAAAAGTGAGAATCTGTCAGACAGTCATTATTTCAGAACCTTATTTAAGAAGTGAAGAGATGAATACTTTTGTTGATGGAATTAGCTTAGGTGGAAGAAGGAACTATTTCAAACACAAGTAAAATTATGTTATTTTTTCTACTCCCTGATGCTTCTACTCCCAATATTGACAAATATTGGGTAGGCCAGAAAGCAGCAAGTATTCCCTCTTTGTAGTATAACTGAGTATTTCAATAATTTTTTTTTGGCTACATTGGGAAAAGTAATATCTATCATTTTCCAGACGAAATTTACAAAACCAAGCATCTGCCTTTTAGAAAATATAAGGGTTTTTTTCTTTTAAAATCAATTTCTGACAACAAAAAATCCTTCTAATTTCCTAAAAGTGGCTACTTGTCTTCCTTACTTGCCCCTAAAAACAAATCACCTTTTAAAACTGGAAGAAAAGAATGTAATTAAGAAACAACAGTGACAAAAACAGAAGTCTGCTTGCATTCTGTGCTCTCAAATGGGAAAGACCTGATAGTCAAATAGTTATGATATCATTAGCAATTTCCCCTGAAGAAATAATTAAAGTATTGCAGTACAGACAGCAGTACTGGAAGACAGTGCTGAGTTAAACAAGTAGTTTCGTTACCTATTTAGTAAATGGAAAAATGAAGAAAACTTACCCTTGGTACAAATAGCCATCTTTTCACAATCATACACATTTCCTGCTACACATATTGTCCTTATGGCCTGATCTCACTGTTTTAAAATGAGACTAGTGTGAAGGACTGAGTTGTTTAGGAATTCTTCTTGAGCAGTCCTTATTTTCTGCTTTGCAGTGTTTCATTCTTGGCCACAGGAGTTTTTTATTCTTGACAACAGGGCAGTGATCTCTCTTCACTCTTGAAATTTAGCATCATTACATGATGTGCTTGCGTGTGTGATTTGGAGGGACAGAATGGCAGAGCCTGGTTTGTCCCTGACATTTTTGGGGATTCTGGCAATGATGGTAATTACAAGGAGGGGTGGTTCAGAGACTCTACAGACTGAGCTGTAGAGACATTGATTCCCTTCAGCAACAGAAATAATTGACTCAGTGAAGATGTATCACACATTTTCTCTAATACCATTACTGCTCTGTTTGTGACAAGCAACCTCATGTGAGATCTTGGTTTGTTTGCAAACTCCCTCCACTGTGTTGCTAAAATAGGGATGTAGTGTATGACAACCCTTGTTTCCCACCAATGTGCATTTGCATTTTCCATTCTTTTCAGATGGTACTGCTGATTGGGTTTTCGGATCAAGACAAACTGTTGAAATTTCCCCTATAAAACTTTTCTTCCCTCAGTTTATTGTGCTGGTGACAAAAGCAGCCTCTCAGTACTTCCCACCATACTGTAGTCATACCATAGCAACAGCAGCAACCGTCCCTGCTGAATTGTCCAAACACTGATTCTCACATTTTCTACTGCTTGGTAAATATATAATGTTTAACATTCAGCATTGGATTTCTTTCCTGTTGCCCACAGCTTGTCTGGAAGGCAGTGGCTGTTTTGTGTCTCAAACAGATGACAAACACCTGTCCTTTGATCACGCTTCTGTCCTCTTACAGGAAGTACTGGGTTTTTTTGGTGAACGGCTCATTGTTCCCCTCTTCACTTTCACCCAATCAAACTAATTGAGCCTACATTCATTTTGTCTGCTCTGCTTTTGGGACCATATTTATTGTCTACTGTGTCAATAAACATACACCAAGAAATCTCACTCATGATTCATTTTGTAATGAGTAATTTTCTAGGAGAGTGTTATATTCTATATGACCAAAAATTGATGCTGTTTTTTTGAAAACTATTTGCATATAGACTTTTGGGTCTTTTCAGTCTCAGAACAAAGATGACACTGGCTGCAAATAGAAGGAGAGTGGAAAAACTTAGTGCTTTTCCCATGATAATTTTTAAAATTGTATTAGATGCATTATTGATGCTAGTCAGGACCATTTGTCAGCAAGGGCTTGAGTGTTTGTAAATGACAATTTACATTTTTTAAAAGGCATATATTACTGCCAGTAACAACCCTTTTTCTACTGAACAAAAGTACCAAGAACAGTCCTGAATCACTCATGATAAAGTTTCTGTCTCAGTGCATAGTCCTAAGTTTTTTTATTACATCAAGTTACACTGGAAAAATGAAATAATTAATGAGCAATCTGACACAGCACAATGAAGAACTGGTGTATGATTACTTAAGAAGAAACTTCAGAATTGGCAGCACAAGGGGTGCCAAGTAACAGTTTCATGGAAAATTAGTTTAATAAAAAATATGGATTTTTTTGGTAAAATATCAGGATTGACTGATAAGAGTTACTGATAAGAGCTGTAGTTCTGCACAGGGCAGTTTGATTTAGCAATGCCTGACAGGCTGACTGAAGATTATCAGGTTATCAATACACCACATGCTGTAATGACATAGGAACTGGTCAACCAGTAGACCTCAAAAGTTGGTGTCAGAGGAAAATTTAGCTGTTTTCCTGACAGGAGTCTTATTGCTCAATTGATGGCTCTGAATTGAGATTTTTTTCCAATATTTTATTAACTATTTGAAACCAAACAAAACACCCTACAAGTGGCAACTGCAGAGAAAAGAGAGAAATAACATTAGTTACATGGAAGTCACAGAGTGTAGTCTAGCTGTGACTTGTGTCAGTCAAAGCATTTTCTAGCACATGCAAGTCAAATGCAAAGTCATACATCATGGGTCAATGACTGCAGCCACCAGCAGAGTGGAGTTTCTTTTGAAAAGCAATAATTTTGTTGAGCAGCTACAGTATTTGCATTCTTGAGGCTATGAGAAAAAAAAAAACAAACCTAACCCCCTTGTTCTCAAAAGGTGATGTGCAGAAAGATTATTTTCCTTTTTTTCACAACTCAGGAACAGTACGTTACATGAGAGTCTTGGTTCGGAAAAACAGGAGTCTGCTAAGGAAGGCAGGAGCCTCCCTGAAATGGAGAATGTAAACCCTCCCCACTCCTCTGAATTGCTATAAATTTTAAATTAAGGGGCTCTCAGGCAAAAAATATGGGAGCAGAAAATAACAGTTCTTTAATAGAAAAAAAAAATGATAAAAGAAACAATGCAGTACCCTAGAACAACACTGACAGAGTCAGAACTCAACCTGACACTCTGTTGGTCAGGGTGCTGGTGGCAGTCCAATTGGAAATGCGGCTGCAGTCCTTCTGAAGCGTGAGGTGTGGTTCTGTTGGAGCAGGGGGTCCTGTAGAAATGGGTGGATTCTTCCTCCGAAGATCCAGTGGAAGAAGAGGCAGCTGCTGTTCCTCTGGGAAATCCAGTGGAGAAGCTGAGCTGGTGTTTCAGAACCTCCAGATTATATCTGGGTAGCAATGCTTGGCTCCTCCCTCTGGGCGGAGCATCTCACAATGGGATGTTCTAGTTCTTATCAGTCATGCAGTGACATTCAATAGCCTGTTATCAGCAGATGTCCCCTCCCAAGGGAGGTGTGAATGTGGTCACTCAAAGAGAGAGATAAGGCAAACTGCTCACTTGACAAAGGTAATCTGCCATATAGATGGTAATGGAGAACAACTTGCATCGCAATCTTCAACAATGAGCACATTCCCTCATGAAGATGTTCCCTCATGTTCACACATTCTCAGATCCAGTTTTAAAAACAAAAGCAGAAAAATTGTGGATCACATCTAAAAGCTATCTGAATGCCAGGGAAAACAGAAACCTAAGACAGATACAGGTTTTAATGTAAGCGTATATTAAAAAGCATTGACAACAACAACAACAACAAGAACAAATCTTGTCTGCGTAACAAAAGTAGCTTTTGTTACGTAGTACCAGCTGCAGACCACTGAAGGGGTCCTCCTTGAGGGAAGTATTTGTGTTTGTCAATAGTAAGCACAAATCTTTAATGGATAGAGGATGTCACAAAACAACTGAAGTGCTTAAACCTTGTCATTCTGCCTCAAAGGTGTATTTTAGCATACTAGTGAGGGCAGTGCAGTGTTATGTGAAAACCTACTTCCCATGAGACCCAAAAAGTCAGCTGATATGATCTCAGATTAGGTCTGTTTTTCTAATCTGAAGTGGATCACTTAAACCATCTTTCTTTAAAAAAATTAGGAGGCTATTCCCTGTAGGTATTCAATAATCATTGGAGTGAGACAAAGTTCACTCTGAGAACATTTAAGGACTATTTTCAGAAGGAGTATTTTCTGTTACAGTTGTACAGCATGTCCAGAAAGAGAACTGTTTCCTGATGTTGACAGTAAGGCAGAAGTGACTCAGTGCTGATGTGTGTACATTGCTGCTTGGCAGCTGGAGGCACCTCAAAGTGCTTATGCAGGCAGGGAGTGGGGCAGAATATCTGAAAGGTGCTGTCCCAAGTATCCCAGGAAGCAGTCTCCAGGAAGAGGATGGACCAGGAGCAGGTGGCATTTCAGATGCAGTGTCTGCACAGAAACAAAGCAAGACAGTGTAACTGAAGGACAGCTTTGCTCTGGAATAGGTGTCATGATAAGTGGCATACTTGATTGTTTGATGCCAGCTCCAAAACATCAATTTCTGAGACAGGTGTCCGACAGCTAGGCTGTGAAGATTCAGTTTCATGTGTATCTGTTGTTTGGGAGAAGTGGTTTTCTGCTGCAGGCAAAAGGAGACAAAGGGGGACAAAAGCTGGTAGCACCCGTAAGAATCCAACTTCTCTGCATGAAAAACCAAGAAGAAAAACTCTGCTCCTGAAGAAGCAAAAATTCCAGCTTCCAAACCATGTGCACCTTTATACAGCAAAGAAAATCAACACGTAGATACATTCACAGTGTTTCCAGTTACAGGCAGTCTACAGTTTGAGACTGAGTCCTCAACAGTACCTTGGGTGGCCTGATGACCCCTCCAATGCCAGCAGCAGGACCTGGTGGAAGTACTATCCATGGCTACACTTGATAAGCCACATGGTAAATAAGTGAGCTGGGAACACCAGCTTCTATCCTACTCTACCTGAAGATGTTAAAAGATGGTGGTAGTAGAAAGGAATTACCTCTTTGGATTTCCACTAGACCTCCTCTCTCAAGATTTCTTGTCAATATAAGCTACTGCTTTCTGAAATTGGACATATTTGAAAAGGAGAGTCTTGTCATCTTCTTTTAGACTTTCACTCTCTTTTCTTTGTTTTTACTGATATCTCTCTGATGACATGGCCTTCCTAACTTGGGCATATTTTTTAGTGTCACCTCTATTTCTTTTGTATAGAAACTTTTCAGGTTATGTCACTTCTCCCTGCATATCAAAGGACAGAGGAAAAAGCCACTGCAGTGCCTTCAAAATAGTTCTGTGCTGTATCTTAGCTTTGCCCTGAGGAAATACAGGCAGCAATATGCTCTCAGGTTTGGCTTACAGAGATGGTAATTCAGGTTGTTAGCTGATTATTCTATTTCATGACTCAAAGTAATACAATCAGGTGAACATCCTGAACATCTCTGAACACATTTTTTCCCTGTAGCCAGCTTTTTTTGGTATGGATTGTCTGGTGACTTATCTTAAACACATGCCGTCATAAACACTGAGGAAGTAAAAAACAGACAGTGATGATAAACTTTCACCTGCTACCAATTTTTCACAAAAGATGGGTTTTTTATTAGGCTCATAAAATCTTCTACAGGTTTATATTTAAGTTCCATTATTGTGTATCATAAATGATACACTTAACTATAACACAATTATGTACTTAAGCAAAACTACACACTTAATTTGCCTTACTTAGTCTTAGTAAATTATGGAAAATATTGACCATGTAGTGTTTAACGGCAAACCCACATATAAATATCAATGATCTTCAGAGTTTCTTGAAATACACCACAGACTTCTTTGAAGAGAGAAGATAATGTAAACTCATAAAAAAATATCAAAACAAAACTTTCCATCTCTGCATTCAGATATTTGAGGTCACAAAGAACCATTTGTATGACAAAGTCAAATGTCTGTTTCCAAGATGCAGAAGGAAGATAATGTGAGCTGCATTTTTACCAAAGCCTGGTGAGCAGAGACCAGCAAAGCAACTCTAAGAGTTTCTATAGCTACTCTATCCGATGGGAGATGCTGCCACATGTGTCTATTAAAACAGTTACTAACACAACCACACACAGAGGGGAGAGTGCTTGATTGATCACACAAGCAAATGGATTTGTGTCATAAGACTTGTCCCTGTCTTCCCAACTTTGTTAAGTACCTGATCCTGTAGAAGGAGCTCCTGCTGTTCACCCAGGAGCTTGGAATGGGAGCACTAAGGAGGGATGCAAGTTTAAGTTCCCTCCAGGAGGAGGAGGATTCAAAATTCACTCTTTAACTGCTTTGCCATTTTTTATTTTGTGAAACCCATGCAGCAGGAGCATGGATTAACAGACAAAAGGACAGATCCTGCATTCAGGGCACAGTTTGGACTAACAGGGTCTGTGAAACAAAACTGGCAGATGCATAAGGGAGATGCTTGGGTGCTGCTAGGCAAAGTACATTTTTTTCTGCCCCCAGCAGTGGATAGGCAACTCCTGATGTCATTGATACACCTTAAGGAAGCGCCTTTGAACATAAAGGTCCTACTCCAAAGCCCACTGAAGACCAATGGAGCTCTTCCAACACCTTCCATGGGGTTCATCTGCACTGCCCAGTCAGTTCAATCAAACTGGTTATAAAGTTGCGCACACAGCTGTGCTGTGTCTTGATGAAATGCTTTGATTAGGCTTTAATTTCACCTTTCTTTGTCTACACAGCTGGATTGTTAGTTACACAAGTGCTGTCAGGTCATCTGGATTGTTAGTTACACAAGTGCTGTCAGGTCATCAATTTCTGTGCTTCTTCCCAGAGATGGAACAAATTCCACCAGCAGAACAGGTTTTTCTATTTCAACATGCAAGCCATGCAAGCCGGTCCTTCTCCTTCACCAAGAAGATAGTCTGTATGTCCCCATTTGTCCTTGTTTACTTACACATTTGCGATTGAAAAGGTCTTGAATTGATTAGAAGTATCTTTGAGAAGAAAACTGAAATGCAAAAAGAACTGCTTGCCTGTCAAGATTTGTAGAATTTGTATTCCTTTAAATTTAAATGGGAATTAAGGTGGAAAGATTGCCTAGAAAAGTTTCTAGGTATCTAACATACAGCCAATAATTATATCAAATCCTCTGATCTGAAAATATCTTACTCTCAGTTACAAAACATTTGTTGCTGTCCACTTCAGAAAGGGTCTTCCCATTGCTCTCCAAAGAAATGTTAATTAATAGATATATTTATGTTAATTAATAGATATATTTTGCAACATGCCCAGAAGAGGCACAGGCCCAAATCCGACATGTTACACAACAGAGACGAGATTAGGTGTATCAGTGCAACGCTCACTTCAGCATGACACCTATGAGCTGTGGCCTGGCATGACTTTGAAGACTCACAGTCTTTTGACAAAGATTTTAAAAACCATTTCTGTCTTGTTTGTCTATTCACTAACTTTGCAATTAAAACTATAATTTTAGTCTCCTAGTATTCATAAAGAGTTACTTTGGAATTATCAGAATGCTACCTGTGCCTTTATTACCCGAGTACCTGACAGTGCAAAGCAAGTTGGTTTTTCTTCTTTGGGCAATGTGAGGACAGCATGAGATTTTTCTATATATTGTAGCCACAGAAAAGAGTTTTGTACTGTAAATTAAACTCAGTCCTGCTGAAACTGTACTCTGGTATAAAACAGCATTTACTTCAGGGAAATTAAGTCACCCAAGACTGAGGCTGAGTCAAGGTGCTTCTGTGCAAGGGCTGTGTGTCCACCTCTGGTTGACTATTTGCATTTATTGACTAAACCCAGTATGGTGAGCAAAGGAGTGGGACCACTTACTGATGGAGAGCACGGTTCTCCAAAGATCAGGAACTCCAGGGTGGCAGTGGTGAAGTATGAGGTTCCTTTAAAGTAACTGGATGTAATCCAATAATAAGAAGAGGCTTTTAAATTATATTCTTTAATTGAAAAAAAAATAAAAAGCAGAACAGTCTGGGATCACTGACTGTCAAAGAGCAAGATCAGAGGAAATCCAAATGCCTGGGAGTTGGAAAGGAAGGGTATTCTTGAAGCCTAATATCCTGTGACTCCAAAAAACAGGATAGAGAAACCGTGTAGGAGAGACAGATACTTCTTCTTGCTAGCAAAACTATAATCTAGTATAACACTTTATAATCCAGTAGGTTGGAGAAATTTGTTGCCACTCAGAAAATGGGAAGAGAAAAAGTCTTGATGATGCCTGTCTCTTCCACAGCTATTGATGTGAATATCTAAAGGAAGACTGATGTTAACATTAGCTGAAGAACTGCCCAAGATCAGCTACATAACCTCACTCTACCTGCCAGCATGGCTATACGGGTTTCTCAGAAATAGCAGATGGTCTGTTTGCCTTTGTTAGAAGAAATAAGGGCAAGTGGGCAGCTAAGACTCTCACAGCTATAAAAACTTTCAGAATAGGAGACCATATTGGATGAAAATAATCTGAAGGGCTATATTGCCTATAGAAAAATTACCCTTAAAGTATGTTAACTAATTACCCCTAGATTAAGTCTTAAAATAATAAACTATCTTTTATATAGCCTTATCTTTCTATGTTTGGCAAACAGAACAAATATGATGTAAACTGCCTCTTCATAAGGTAAATACATTTTATTATGTTTTTTCTTCCAGCTTCTGATTAGGGGAAAGTAATTTTTCAGTTAGTAAGTATAAAAAATGCCAGTCACTTGTTTTTAAAATTTTAGAAGTTTAATAGTAATAAAATGGTTATAAAAATAGTAATACAATTAGAGTAATAATAATTTGGACAATTTGAATTGGGACAATATGACACAATAGAAACAAAAGAGTTACGGACGTCCGGGTACCTTTTTCTGAGCATCACGAGCCCGTAAATGGAACCTGTTAACAAAGGATTAGCCCTTAAAAACAATAACCTGTTGCATATTAATACACTTCATACATGATGCATAAATGCCATTCAAACACAGGATTCTGTCTGGTCATTGTCAGCTTCTTCCTCATAATCCTAACGGTGCCTTCAAGTCTGAGCAAGGTGGGAAGAAGTTTGTTTCTTCTGATAAGAAAGCAATAAATTCTTTTTCTCTGAAAGATTTCGGTGTCCTGCAAGTCCTTTCTTTAAAAAAGTATCTTACAGAGATACTACATGTCTGTTTCTATTTTAATATTTTGTTATAACCTGAAACTATATTTAGCACACTACTTAAGATAATTCATATAGCATAATTTTCTAACACAACACATATAATATTAATTTTAATATTTGCAAAAAGCCAATCATAGAATACGTATTTTTCTTAGTAAGTTACAGCCACAGTAAGCCAGAAGCTAAGTCTTGATATCCTCAAACAGGCATATGAGGAGAGCCTTGGCTTAGCTGAGCTTTAAGGTAGCACTGTTTGAATTTGTCTTACTGTGAACATTCTTATTAGGGCTATCACTCAAGCAAGATTTTCTTAAAAAGTTAATTTCTAAACACAAAACAATTTTAAAACACAGGACATCAGGAAGAGATACTAAATGAGAACAGGTGAACTCCCTCTTCCCTCTGTACTTTCTAATATTGTGATCTTCATTACTGGTCTTGTGCTCCATTCCAGTAGCAATTGGTTGTATTGCACACTGTACAATCTTCACACAATTTCCCTTCCCCTCAGCCTCTTAGGAAATTTTCCTTCCCTCTTTCTTTTCAGTGCTTTCTGAGTGGGTGACTTCTTGCGGATACATGATCAGTACCCCACCCCTGCTTAGACTCCAGAAACTCGGCTCCTTTTCTCCCAGGAGCGGCTCTGTTTCCCTGTTTTTCCAGAGGACTTCGACTGTAGTGGTTTTTACTTGCTAATTTGAGATTTTGGAGCTAATGCACTAATGAGTGTGGTGGTTTCAGTGCTGGCTAATTACTAGTGCCCTCACTAGAATTTCTGCCTTGACATAAGATTAGGAGAAAGGCAAAAACTTTAAAAACTTTAGGATCGAAACTTTAAAAAGGTATAAAGAAAAATTTATTAAGAGTAACTAAGGAAAGAGTAGTAAGAATCAGGACAGGTCTCCCCCTACAACCTTTTCTTTCTCACTGACAATGTAAATAAACAAAACTTAAAATTTTAGTCAGTTTACCACCTCCAAAACAGTCTTTCTTCAGTTCACTTAGGGAGAGAAGTCCTTCTTGTTAATGTTATGGAGACTTTTCTACAAGAAAGCAGTTCTCTCGTGACTCTCTCCACAAATAGCAGCTGCCTGGGGAAATCTGCAATCGTGAAACCCCTCCCATTTTCCACAAGCTTTTCCCACCGCTGTGTTTATGGGCTATGTCAGCTTATGGGGTAAAGATGAGCTGTTCAAAGGCAAAAGTTATCATTATTTATTTCTGAAATCATCTTCTTCCTGGGGGTATAGAATATTCATCACTCTTTTCTCTTTCTCTGAAATAAACAGGGCCAGGAGACTTCTTCTCCTTTTTAATGCCTTTATTAAAAGTGATCAGCTCAGGATTGGGCGGCTCGGCAGGGCTGCAGTCCCCGTCAGGTCTCCCACAGCAACTCAAAGGAGAAGGATATGCGCAGCTTTGTCCACTAGGGGCAGAGCTGGGGATCAGGTCCTCGTGGGAGCCTTTAGAGCCTGGTGATCCCTTCCATTTGTTACCCCTCCTGGCTCAATCGGCTTGGTCTCACTGCTGAGGACGACTCCCGTGGTCAGGGTGAGAGGCTCCGAAGGTGTTCCGCATCTCCGCAGGCTCAGCACTCGGCTCCTCACGTCCAGACATCACTCCAGTCTCTCCACTCTTATTTGGCTCATTATTTTTGGGGTTTTCTCTGTGCATTTGGAGTCGGGGGTCCCACAAAGCATGCTGGTCCTGGAGTCACTTTGCATAACCCCCCGCCTCCAGGTCTCTTCTCCTCACTGTTCGGGAACGTCTCCACCCCGTTTTGCTAATACAAAAACAACCATTAACGACAACGACCCGTAATTACCATAATACAGGCAGCAGCCCAGCAGTAGTGGTATCTTTTTTCTCACAGAAAAAAATCAACTGAATTTTTGTTCATAACAGTCCCCCCTCTTTTTCTTTGATCGAGCTTAAATTTTAAGCTCGCATCAACTCACAATATTTTTTTGTTTTGAATCTACTATAAATCTCTTGTGCACTTTGGTAAGCATGGTTACTTAACCTTGTTACTTTTCTTGGTTTCTTCAGGTTGGTCTGCACGACCAGTACTATTTTACTAAAACAGATAAATAAGCATAGCAAAAAGAGCAATTCTCCAAGTACATACACAGCGAGAAAAACTACCTTTTCCCATACATCCTTTTTGAAAATCTCTAGGTTCTCCCACCCACTGGGACCAAGTGTAGGAGTTTGATCTTGATTATTTACACATGCTAATCTTTTTATTTAGTTTGAAATGTTCCTAATAATTGAATTCTTTATTTTTAATACTGCCTGGAGCCTGATGACTTTGTTTAACATAGATATTGGGGTCCAAACTTGGCTTTTACAATTTTGGATTTTCTCAATTTCTATTTCACTTTCCCGGTTCTGTTTATTTTCTCCCAAATCATTATATATAGGAACTCCCAAACTTGATCCAGTTTCTTTGGGTAATAAGAAAATTGGTTTTATCACTCTAGCAATGCAGTTGCCAGGCGAGATTAAACCTAGGGGTTTAGAGCTCCCCTGAAATGTGTTCCAAAAGGGGTTTATCTCTTTTCCAGTACACTCATATAAATACTTGTAACAAACAATTTTTCTTACCATTTTCACCATTTCTTTGTTTTTTACTAGATCTGCTGAGCTTGTTTCAGCAGCATCACATTCAAATCACAACCAGGCTTCCCCTATAGGGCACTCTCCTAGGAGTGGCTGCCTAAAAGTGGCAGTATTGTATGCTCTCTAACACACTCTCTTATTTTTCTGATAAAGGACCAATTGGGAGAGGTTAACACGATCAGGGTCAGAACTGATGTGGACTCTCGACAAGGAGCTCGCTTCCTCCTCATAGAGGGGTTGGTAGCATTCACTGCACGGCTCAGCTGGGCTTCCCAGAGCACCACCAGCAATCAGAGCCATCAGTACTACCTTTCCCAAGAGTCTGGTATGGGTCATCTTGCACAGCCTGCCCCCCCGGCCTTGCCTCTTGGGGAATTTTACTGAGGAAAAGCTTCCAAGCTCTTTAGAGTCCCTTCTACCCGCTTCTCTGGTTAAACCCCTCTTGGTCTGTTCCCTACCAATTTTGGTTTCCCCTCCCAGGGGAGTGCTCTGTAGAGGATTAACCTGGAGTCTTTAGAATTAAATTAGGGAACTTAACCAGAATTACTTATTTACAGTCTTAAACTTTTTCCCAACATAGTTTACACATAACAGTCTTGAAACATTTTAAGCAATATTAGAACTCTGATACCAAATTTTTTCCCACACAGTTCAGTCTTTTTGACTCTTCCTTCTGAGAGTCAACTTTAAATCACAGTATACTCAGGTGGATTAACTTGTGATGTGGATGAATCCTTATCCAGTGCCTGGAGGTGAGTGGTGTGGACTCTGGCCCAATGCCAGAGGGAAAAACTGGGAGTCTGGCCCAATGCCAAAAGGAGAATGGGGTGGAGTCCGGTCCAATGCCAGAAGGAGAAAGGGGTGCAGTCTGGTCCAATGCCAGAGGGAGAATGGGGTGGAGTCTGGTCCAATGCCAAAGGGAGAATGGGGTGCAGTCCGGTCCAATGCCAGAATGCCAGAGGGAAAAAAACTGGTGTTGAATCCTGGTCCAATGCCAGGGGGTGAGAGTGATGTGAGTCCAACCTTTTTCTTTCGGTCTGCACAGTCGAATTAGTAATGAAGGGTACCTGAAATGGGCTTTCAAACACAGGCTTTAATGGTCTGCTATTTAATGATTTTATCAAAACTCAGTTTCTCTGTTTAATGTTATTGGTTAATTTCTCTTTTTCCATAGCTTGCATGTTTCTCTCATCAACTTCTGCATACTCTGTATTTTGCAAGGAGTTGTATTTCTCAGCTAACTTAACTCCCAAAGTATTTTTATTCTCCTATTTTTTCTGTGTATTTAATTCACTGGTTTTCTGTTCTATTTTTCAAGATCTTATCTATTTATCTCTTGCTTCTGTTTCTTACTTTCACTTAGAGGCTAAATACTTCTTTCAACCCCTTACACTTAATTTTTTTTTTTCTTACACCATTCTTCCACACAATACACTTCCCTCTATGGAGATGTGGTAAAACTTATAATGCACAATCTACATTACTTCTATTCTAATTCGTCTATATTCACTCTCTTATTTCTCATTCACTTTCACACATTCTTTCACACCCTCAATACACAAACTGGATCATCATTGCTAGAAAATCACGGGTCCCTGTAGCCCCCCCCTCACCCTGGGGTTGCCCCACAGGTCTCAGTATCCCTGGGCCTCTGAAAGGGCCCTAACTCTGGTTGCCTCTGGTGCACATTCACCTGTGAGGCTGTCTGCGTGTCACTCACGCTCTTACAGCTACAGCTCCCTCACACATCTGGGGAGCACTAGTCTGATTTGCAGGTCACACACACACACTCTTTGGCCACAGCCCCCACCTGCCCGGGGGACAGTATCCTGGTATTGCAGGTCACACACACACTTCCACTGCCCCCTTCCCACCTGCCCGGGAAGTTGAGGCTGACTTTGCTTGTGACTCACTCTCACACACACAAGACAACAATAAGGTACCTTTTACTTTCACATCACTTATTACAAGTTAAGTATTACTGGCCAGTTTTGGTGCTATTGGATATCCTTTCTACCTAGCTGTTTTTGTCTAACTTCAGATGTTTTTTTACTATACTATACTTTTTAGTACTTCATTGAGACAGGACTTATCTGCTCTTGTATCAACCAAAAATTCAAATTCTTCATTTAGGGGTCCCACTTCAAAGTTTACCAAGGGCTCTTCTAGATGTTGCATCGGGTCCCCTATAGTGTAAAGCCCCTGACCCTCTAATCGTCACCTTTAAGGATCTTCCCTAAATCATCTTGTTCCCTGGCTATTGCCGCATCGAGACTAAGCTTTCTACAAAACCTCCTGACGTGTCCTGCCTTTCCACAGTAAGAGCAATGTTGTTCTCTCCAAGAGCCTTGAGGTGTCTCCATCCCTCTTGCACCTGACAGTACTGACCTATCCTTGCCTCCTCCTGGTGGTGGACCCGCCCACCCTGCACTTTCTCTAGCTACAGCAACCATGACCTTAGCCTTGGCCTTTGCTTTTTCTTCCTCCCTCCTTAAATACACCTTTAATGCCTCTCTTAATAACTCATTAATGTCCTTCTCTTGCCAATCTTCCATCTTTTCCAGTTTTCTCCTTATATCAGGCCAAGATTTGGTAACAAATTGGACTTTTAGTAACATTTCACCTTCTAGGGTGTCTGGGTCTATTCTAGAGTACAACTGGAAGTTCCGCTTTAGGCGGTTAAGCCAGGCAGCAGGAGCTTCATCTTTCTCCTGTGTACTCTCAAATGCCAATTGGGTGTTAGTTCCTTTGGGAACTGACTCTTTGATCCCCCGTATTACCAAAGACCTATATTCCCTCATGGCCTTCCTCCCCTCCTCCTGGTTAGGGTTCCAGCTGGGATCCATTAGTGGCAATTTCTGTTCACCTGTTGGCACCTGGGGTCCTGGACTGTTATCTTTCTCCCATATTCTTATGCCAGCCGCCCTTATCATCTGGACCTCTTCTGGGGAAAATAATATACTCAGGATGGAATTCATCTCCCCCCAAGTGTAGATATTTGGACCTAGAAATTGATCCACTTGGTTGGCTATGCCCACTGGGTCCTCAACTAAATGCCCCAACTCTTTCTTGAATCCTCTCACCTCAGAAGCAGTTAGGGGAGCATTCACAAAGCCAACACCTCCCGCTACTCCTCCCATAGGAACCTCTCTGAGGGGAAAGAGTCTCTCTGCCTTGGAGGTCTTGGATCTGGTGCTACAGTACAGCCCATCTTCAGATGCCAAACTACTTTCAGGGATATCTGGGTTACCCTGAACTTCCTGCCCATCAGCAGGTGTATTTGCTGATAGCTGTTTACTGGGCAAGGAGGCATTTGTGTCCCAGCTAGGAGGAGGTAAAGGGACAGCAATAGGAGGGGGAGAAGAGCCTGAGTGGATATTAATCGGAGCTGGAGAAGGGGTGGAGAATGCAGCAGGTGGAGTAGGCGCTTGTGGTGATGCAGAAGGATCTGGAGGAGATACTGGGTTTATTATAGCAGAAGCTGAAGAGGTAGAAGGAGGAGTTTGAGCAGGTGGTAGTGAGATGGCAGCCGGGGGAAGAACCGGACCTGCCATTTGAGGTGCTTGAAGAAGAGGATTATAAGGTGGAGGGGCAGAAGGAGGCAAATAATCCAGGAGGTCCCATCTTTTACTAGTACTATCATCCCCTCCTTCATTCCCCTCTTTCTTCCTCTATACCTTACAAATTCGCACCCCTTCATCCTCAACAGCGCTCTTTACCCAGCAAGCTACATACAATAATTGCTCAGGATCAGTATCCCCTCAAGCTGTCAGATAATTATTTAATTGTTGGCACAT
The DNA here is from genome assembly GCF_028551555.1 of Melozone crissalis. Lineage (NCBI taxonomy): Eukaryota > Metazoa > Chordata > Aves > Passeriformes > Passerellidae > Melozone > Melozone crissalis. The sequence goes on from NW_026535814.1 coordinate 1,223,972, forward strand.
CCACTTATCCTTTGTCCCACACCAAGGCCATCCTCCTTGCACCTCTAATTCCGGCCAGACTTCTACACAATAATGGATCATTTTCACTTTATCTAATCCCTTCGTGGCCTCTATAGAGTACTAAGGTCTCCACATTTGTTGCACCACATGCAGTCCTATGGTACAAGGCCTCTGGAATGATTCTGGGGGGGCACTTCGGGGGACCTGTGATGGATTAAGGCATCCCCCCAGCTGCCCCTCATGTGAATGTCCTACACATTTCAAGTGATTGAAAAATGGGTTTTCTCTTTATCTAATCTCAGCAGCTTTCAGTGCAAAATTGTAAAATTGTTGCCACATATCACAGTACAAGCTGGCTTGTACTGTGTGAATTAACCAGCCCCTGGGTTGACTGACAGGGGCTTCACACGTCTCTCCTAAGGCTGCAGGCATTTCACTGGACAGAACCTGAAGGGGCATAGAGATCAAACAAATGAAAATATCCATACTGGGTTTTTCAAATGCACTTTAAAAGGAAGGAGAATAAGTTGAGAATAAGTTCTCTCTGTTGCTCATGGACATTGAGGTGAGTGATATCTTTATCTCCAACCCACTCTCCCCCTGCAAGCTGACATTACACAAAGTCCCAGTCAGGTATCTTCAGGGAGACTCCTTTGGTTGTAGCTCCTTTATACAGTTTTTGTTATAATGAGCAAAACTTTATTATCAGTGTTTGAGAAATGAACTATTTCAGTCTCTAACTGTTGCCCAGGGCAGCAGTGGAGTCACCACTCCTGGAAGGTCTTAAAATATGTGTGGATGTGGCACCTAGGGACGTGGACTTGGCAATATTGGGGTAAGCGTTGGATTTTATGACCTTAGAGGGCTTTCCCAGCCTAAATGATTCCTGCCCGGGCATATCTACAGTACAGCAAAATGGGGATAGAAGGAAGAGATTTTTTTTTTCTTTTCTCCCATTAGAAAAGTGGAGAGAGGGACAGCTGAATGTTTGTTATGGCATTGCCTTCACTGACCATACCATTTACTGGAGCACCTGTTTTTCTATGGCTTTCCTGTAACTTCTTTTCCCTAAAACAACAGCTCAGTTGTTTTAAAAGCTACTGTCTGTCTCACACATTTAAGAATCAGAAATAATTTTGTTTTCTCTGAGGCATACCGACACAAGATGGGTTATGTCTATTTTTCAGTGTCCTGAAAAATTCTTAAAATAAAAAGAATTAAACAGAGGAAATATTAGATGTTTAATACATTGATTCAGGAATTTAATTGCATGGTGCATCTGGTATTTAATAGATGTGAGACTCAGAAAGGCCAGCAGTAGAAAGAAATTTCTAATGAAAATATCAGGAGGTGATGGGTAGGTATCTGTTGCATGTTGAAAGAAGATAGGCCTGCAAATTGTACCAAATCATATTACACTTGAAGTATGTCCACATTTTTTCCTGAAGATATAGAGTGAACCAGCCCCAGACACTTGACTGGAGAAATTACCAGTGTTTTTAGGAGGTAGGGTGTTCAATTCGCTACATTCATAAGTTTGCCGATCAGTCATTTTGTTCTGAAAACCTGAAAACCTTAGGCCACTGTTTTTCATCTGTTCAAGGTACTTTAACCTTTTAAAAGGGTTAGAAGTCATTGCTCTGGTAACTACCATTGGTTTATCTGCAGGTTGATCTGCAGTTCTGCAAACTCCCAACCAATTGATATTTACACTTGTGAGGGACACCTACAACAACATGAAAAATTCAATCAGGATTAATTTTACCACTATTTTAAAGTAACTTTTCTTCTTGACCATTCAAATTTAGGACAGCTGAAATTCCAAACAGATTTCAAAAAGAGGGCACTGAAATGATTTTTGCAAGCTGTTTTCTTGTGTGCTTGTCATTTGTCCAGCTCTCTCCTTCTGTCTGTCTTCTACCTTGGGACGAAGTCTATTTTTCTGCAACAACTGAACAATTTGATAAACTGAATTGTTCAATTAATATTCAAGGGCTAAAAATAGAGAAGAAGTCATTGCAGGAGGCTGTGTTTGTCCCAGCCTCTGCCTCTGCATGTTAATGTAATACAGGACAGATTTTAAAAAAAGATTGTTATATTTGGGCTGTGTCTATCATGATAATATCTCATGAGTTTCTATATTGACCTCACCAAATGATTTCATAGTTAGACTATTACTAAACTTGACTAGTTCGCTGTCTCAGAGATATAAAAACATTTTAGGAAACTCTGAAAATATCCCAGTCTATATGCAGAGATATTAGAGGCAGGAGAAAATGTCATCAATAGCCTTTGATTTTTGATCTGTGTAATATAGCTGTGGAATTTTGCTCAGGAGTTGCTCACTGAATGCTACAATTCTGATTAGGCTACAGCATATCCTTGCTAAGACTGGTCAGTCTGGATACTGTAAAGAAAGTCTGCACAGGATGGCTAATCCAGAATATCCATTTGCATGCTGGTTTGATTGGCTATTTTCAAAAGTAATCTTAAGGTTTGACATGAGCACACAGAGTATATTTCCTTTAATGCCATTTTGTGAAATTTTGTGTAACTGGGTACTCTGACAGTGAACAAAGATTTCATTATTTATCAACTGTGTATATGTGTTTTATTAATTAAAGTTTGATGACTAATATTGGCATATTTACATATGCAAGCAGTTTTTTTCATGGTGGGAGCAGTCTTGTTTCATTAGCTGGCACTTTGCAGGCAACTACAAATCTTTTCAGGAAAGTTCTGATTGAACAGTAGGTATGTGAAATCACAGACCAGTGTTTGTACTTTTGCCATCACTTTGTTTTCACTTCCCATGTCTATTCTTACACAGACATATTTTCTCATTCCTGCATGTGCACATTAATTCCATCAATCATGCACCCTTAAGCGTACCCTCGCGTCTGTAATTTATGCAAATAATAATTTTTCCCTGGCTGTTGAGGAATAAATAAACAGCTGTATCTTTACACTTAACTTAGCTGGGTGTACTGCACAAAACTGGAAAAGCAGAATCACAGATTCATGTAAGTTTGAAAAGACCTCCAAGATTATTGAATCCAACCTTTATCTGATTACCACCTTGTCAACTAAACCATAGCAGTAAGCTCAGTCATTTCTTGAACACTTTTAGATATTGTGACTCCACCACATTCCTGGGCAGACTGTTCCAATGTTTAATTACAGTTTTCATTAAGAAATTCCACCTGATGTCCAACCCAAATCTCCCTTTACACAGTGTGAGGCCATTTCCTATTGTTCTGTCGCTGGTTGCCTGGGAGAAGAGACCAACCCACACCCACATACAAGCTCCTTTCAGGGAGTTGTAGAGAGTGATAAGGTCACTTCCAAGTCTCCTTTTCTCCAGGCTGAACAACCTCAGCTCCCTCAGCTACTCCTCATATGACTTACACTTTAGACCTTCTCCAGCTTCATTACTCTTCTCTGGATTCACTCCAGCATCACATGACTTTATTGAAGTGAAGGGTCCAGAACTGGACACAGCAGTCAAGGGGTGGCCTCAGCATGCTGTGCTGAGTAAAGGGGGACAGTCACTGTACTGCTGGCCACACTGTACGGATACCAGCCAGGACGCCTTTGGCCTTCTTGCCTCCTGGGTACAACACATTTTGTCCTCTGTTGACCAGCACCCCCAGCTCCTTTTCCAAGGTAGCTTCCCAGTGACTCTTTCTCCAGCATGTTGCACTGCATGGTGTTATTGTAGCCAAAGTGCAAGGTTTGTCATTTAGCCTTGTTGAATCTCATATCATTGGCCTCAGACCATCAGTCCAGACTGTCCAGATGCATCTGCAGAGCTTTCCTACCCTCCAGCAGGTCAACACTGCCACACAATTTAGTGTTGTACTTTCTTAGGGTGGACTCAGTCCTCTTGTCTGATAATATTGAACAGGACTGACTCCAGTGCTAAGACCTGGGGAACACCACTGGTGACTGGCCAGCTGGATAGAGCACCATTCACTGCCATTCTTTGGGCCCAATCATCCAGCCAGTTCTAAACCCAGCAAAGAGTTCACCTGTCCAAGCCGTGGGCTGCCAGCTTTTTTAAGATTGCAATCACAGAGGGTTCAAAGACTTTACTGTGTCCATGTAGACAACATCCATAGCTTTCCCTTTATCCACCAGGTCAGAGACCAGGTAAAAAAAGGAGATCAGCTTGGTCAAGCAGGACCTCCCTTTCCTAAACCCCTGCTGCTGATCCCCTGATCCTGCAGGTGCTGAGTGATTGCACTCAGGTGGTCTGCTCTGTGACCCTGCTGGACACAGAGGTCAGGCTAACAGGCCGGTAGCTCCTCAGACCTTTCCAGCCCTTCTAGGAGATGTACATCACACTGGCCAACCTTCAGTCATCTGTGACATCCCCAGTTAACCAGGACAGATGATAAATGATGGACGTGTCTTGGCAAGGCTTATCTGCCAGCTCCCTCTGTACCCTTGGGTGAAACCTATCTGGTCCCATAGACTTATGTCTAAATTGCTCAGCAAGTCACTTTCTCTTGGATTACAGAGGGACTATTCTGCTCCCTGTATATTCTACCCCTGTCAGGGGCCTGGTTTCACTAAGAATAGCTGTCTTACTAGTAAAGTTGGAGGCAAAGAAGGCATTAAGAACCTCAGCCTTTATCTTGTCCTTGCTGACATGATCCTCCTCCATGTTCAATAACACATGGAGATTTTCTTTGTCTCTCCTTTAGTTGTTGTATTATAGAAATATTTTTTAAACTTCTTGCACACCAATGATTGCCCAGATTGAATTCTAATTGAACTTTTTCCTTTCTAATTTTCTGTCTGCATGACCTAATGACACCTTGTATTCTTCTTGTGTAGCCTGCCCCTTCTTCCAAAGGTCATAAATTCTCCTTTATTCCCCAGAGTTCCTCCAAAAGCAAAGCCATGCTAAGTGACAGATTTAGCTCTTGGCTAATTACGTATACTGAATGTTTGATTTGCACTGTAAAATCAATATGTTTAATCTGAAAAAAAGGGTTTGCAAGGAAAATTAGGATGGTTACATTATGTGATGTCTAGATACAAGAACTGCCATATCAGAACAAAAGTCCACTTAGCTCATCATCTTTTCCACGACAGTAGCCTGTAGGGGATTTTCAGGGGCAAGCGCATACAAGATTAAAAGCATACATGAATTGTTCCCTAGAATGCTTCACATTTTCCAAAAATAAGCTATTGAAAATCTTCCTTTACTCTAGCTGGATACTGTAAGTGTGTCATCATACTTAACAAGAAAAATGCAACTATGCCATTATAACTTATTTAAACCATTATGAACTTACCCAGGATGTTTGCTTCCACAATTCTTTATGGCCAAAAATCCCACTACTTAATTGTATATAATATGCTCATCATATGCCCTTGGGAGCATGCTGATGGTTTCTTTGTATATATCCTGCGCTTCTGGTGTTTCTGAGAGCACACAGTATTTTCCTGCAGATCTACTACGTCCGTATTATTCACACATAAGGATATACTCTCTCCTTCATGTATTTTCCAAGTAGAAAAATAATGTTTTGTAGTTTCTCCTTTCAAGAAAATTTGTCTCCTGCCCATCTTGTTCTGTATTCAGAACAGACAGAGTAATTTGTATTAGATGAAGTATTCCCCCTGTAAAAATGCAGCTGTAAAGGATGTCATAATGATATTTTCTAACTTTCACTTCTCAAAAAGATGTTACCATAGTGTAAAGCATTGCAAAAAAGTGACTTGGGCCTCACAGGATGCTGCATTTTCATGGTGAGACTGAAAACCCAATCCTTAGCAACTCTGCAGAAAAGGATTAGCTGCGCAATGTGCTGTAAAAACAAAATTATATTTTACGCCAATTATGTTTATCATGCAAGCACACTACATTTAAGTTTTATCACTTCTAAGTTTTCCTGCACAGTGAAGTCTTCTATTACATTATTTTATGTCTTTGGTCAGAGAAGTAAAACCTCCACAGCTAATGGTGATCAACCCCTGCTCCCAGAAGGAGGCAACATTTTGTAACCTAAAAGAACTTATGGATCATCATCCAGATAAATACAGATACTTGAAACTGAAAACTTTGGGCAGACTATAAACAAACCACAAACAGAAACACAAAGAAGAGGATAGAAAGGACAATTAGAACAGCACACTTTGCACCTTTCAGAAGTAATGAACTCAGCTGAAATTCAGCATTCACACAAGTATTCTCATGTTAGCCTTCAAGTGTCTTTAGCAATCAAGGCGATCCAGAATAGAACCAAAGTGTTCTACAATATCAGCTGGAAGAGCAGGAAGAAATACCAGCAGTAGAAAGACTACTGTTAACCAAAATATCTGCTCAAAAAAGAGTTACCTCGGATGTGTCTAGATGGATTGCAGAGAATGCAGTATAGATTTACCTATTGCAGGTACTCTGAATATTTAGTCTAAAACATTAAGCACAATACACGAATACCAAAAAGGTAGCCCTATGACTAAGCAGTTTAAGTGTCCCAGAATCAGGGACTCCAGCAAACTGGAGTTCCATACATCAGTTTAGATGGAGCAGGTTACCTTGCTGCATTGGTGAATTTCCACCAATAATGAATGGTGAATTAAAGAGGAATAGGCTATATCTGTCAAGAGAGAGGAACAATTTTTTTTTGCTGCTTGTAGACTTAATGATCTGATTGTTTTAAAGTCATTCCTCCGTGCCGTTCCTTGGATTCTCTCACTCCCAGTATTTTACCTCTGGAAATATAGACTTTGTGTTTGAGAAAGGGTAAGGTAGGAATGAGCCACATATGTCTCAGCATAGTTTCCCAGTTCTACAATGATGTTTTTAGATTTTTGCTAAAGAAAAGAAGAAAGCAATTTTCAGGGAAAGCAAACACTCTGGATGGAAAAGGTATGTGACTTAGTTATTATTTCAGACTGTACACGTCACAATTGCTTTTTAGGATGACATATGTGAATCTAAAGTGAAAAAGGTTATTAAAAAAATTGTTAACCCCCCACTCCCATTTCAACATAATTTAAAAAAATTGTTTATAAATACAGTTCATAGAATTAAAAACAAAGTAATCAGGATGTTCATAGTTATTTTTTTCCAGAGAAGCAAATAACAGAACAAAGTATATAACAGACTCTATTTTCTAAGTAATTTCTTTTTCCAATGCAGGCATAGCATTATCAGTATTAATTACATAGATGACTGCAAGATGGAAGATTCCCAGATAAATCTTCTAAGACAACTGCATTTTCAGAAATACTTTGTTCATACTGGCCAATGATGAAAAAAAGCTATTTACTTGTACAAAATACATTCTGTAGTAAAATCAATGACACTTAATCTTAGTTTTAGCATCTCATTGCAAGGCTGTGTCCAAAACTGCAATACTAAGAATATTTCTCTTAAAAGAAATTGTCATGAAAAGGAACAGCACAGCACAGTTCTTTTCTTTCATAAACCTATTTAGAAACTAGGCTTTGTAAAGTTATTTTTGAAATTGTAACATTCACCAAGCACCTTAACTTCTTAGTAGCTTGTCTGCTTCTGGTGTAAAAACACATCTTTTTGAAATAAAGTGATTCTTTCATTCTCAAACTCTGAAACTATAAATATTAGTTGGAAAACCCCCTGTAACTCCCAACAAACAAACAAACAAACAAAAAAAAAACCCAAACAAAAAATCAAGCAAACAAGCAAACAAATATTCTGAGAAAAAAAGTGAATAGATTCATTCTGACACAGTCCTTGTGCAGTTTTGTTAGAGAGTATTGACAGAGTGTAGATCAAATGATATATGATTTTGACACAGAACATGCATTTTTTGGAGGGTTTTTGCATGATTGTCCCCATGGGTAAAATTCACAGGACAGGTTGATATGGGAGTTTAGATTCCCTGTCAGTTTAAGCACCTGAATGCCAGGCATTATTTCACCTAGCTCCTCTGCTAGGGACAAATTCAGATGGCCTGACAAATCCAAATGACACTGACTCTAGAGCAGCAATGGTGTTTCCCTGACTTGATGGGGTGATATGTGCCAGAAAATATTGCTTAGCAAGGCACGCACAAATATTCGGTAAGGGACCTTGAGACAGCTGCTGGTAGTTAAAGCTCTGATTCTTTCATGTGTTACATTGTGAAACAGTGAAAAGTGAACACTATTTAAATTAATAAAAAAATGCACAACGGACACCATATCACTAAGAAAGCCAGTAACTTTACTGATTTGTCTGCAAAATACAAATTATACCTTATTTCCAGCAGGAGAATCTTTTGAAATTTTCCCATTTTTGTTCACTACAGACAGCTGAATTAAGTCCCTTGAGATACACAGATGTAGTTTAACTTAGTTATAACATCTTGTCATCTAGTGGCGACAAAGTCCAGCTTATGCCGCTGTGAGCCTCTACTTTAAAATTCGTTGCAAATGCTTGTATGCTCCCATTTACAAGCTATTTTGTTATCACCATTATTTTATGGAAGCAAATCCCCATGAAAGAGAAGAAAAAAAGAAAAAAAAGATACAACAAACCATCTGAAGCAATCCAAGTGTAATGCCTGCGGTAACCCAGGTCTGATATTAAATACATAAAAGACTTTAGTACTGCATTTTTAATTTTTAATTTTTTAAAAAATTACTTTCTTAAATGACCTTTTTTTTAATCAAATAGAGGTATGGATCAGTCTGAGGTATGAGAAGGGAAGGTAGAAATGCAACATGTGACTATGAAAATAATCAAATGGATACTTTTGATGCAGAAAGTCTGTGGCTCAAAGCTTGGATTGCTCCACATCTTTGGTTAAAATATATTAACAAAAGCCTTTTATTACATCTACAGTCTGAAGCGTTCTAACAGACACCAGTGTTCCATCAGTCCTTCAAGAGACCTGTAGTGGCAGGAAATGAATGCCATATAACTGACGACATCACAGCAGATGGCACAAACAGGAACAGATGAAGTATGCCATGTTTAGGCAACAGCCTTTATTGAGGTTTCAAGTGGCTTTTAAAAAAATTACAAAGCATTTACCTTCAAGGTGAAGGAAGAAGGAAAACAAACAGCTGTTAGACTACAGATAAAAGTGGGCATATAGGATTGCAAATACAATACAAAAGGATTGATGTCCTTGAAAACAGCCTATGAGTTCTATTCTTATACTAACTTTACCTGAAAAAGATCTTCGGAAAACAGCTAATTTTTACACTAGTCATTAAAAATTGCTAAATTCCTCTTCTGGGAAAAATATAAGCCATTTTGTTATAAAACACAATTTCTGAGAGACACTGAAATGAACAAAGCTTTACTGTGAATGGCTCAATGCATACAATATATATGTTGTGCAGATAAAGTATATAATATAATTGTCACCAGCAATTAAACACTAACTGACATCATCTTTTAATAGAGATTAGCTTAGCTATAACAATACTTGCAGGTGCCCAGAATGCCACTTCAGGTGTTTGAACTTACAATTAAGAATGTTGCCTAAAACATCATATAGCATGGGTTAAGGTAAAGTAAATGTTAATACTCTTTCAGGGCTCTGCCCCAAGCTCCTTAAATACAAAGGAATCACACAATAAACCCAAATTACCTTTTGCAAACACAATAAATGGTAAGATACAGATAAAGGAACAAGAAAGGTAGACAGTTATAGTTTACAGAAAGTGACTTCACAATCAAAGTTGTGCTTCTTATCATTAGATCAGTTTGCAAATATGCATTATCCCCCACAATTTTGCCAGTATAAGTTAGTTGCCTTCTGCAGCAGGAACAAGAGGGCTGACTGGCATTTATTTTCATGTGATTCAGTTCTACTTGTGTTTATACAAAAAATCACTGTCAGAGTTAATATAAATTGCCCAGGCAATACTTTTCATGCTACTTTCTGCTTAGTTACTTGCAGTAATATTATACACTGCATCTTCATTAAATGATATCTTTCATTTTTTTCATGTGTTGCTGAGGCAAATCGCAAGGTAAACTATTAATATGGCTATTCTTAATACATCAATAGACCAAATCCCCTTCCCCACTGAGAAATTTCTACTACTATACCAATAAAATTGTATTTTTTCTTGAAATGACAAGGTATATTTGTGATACATTTGCATATTTTTGACACACTAACGCTTAAAGTTCTCAAAAGAGAATATGAGTATAGGTTAATCTGAGGGTGAAGAAAGTGGTTTTTGTGTTTTAAAATTAATTATGGGCCCCATTTTAACTTTTTTTTGTTTGTTTTGTTTTGAGTTTTTAAATTTATTTTTTGGGTTTTTTAAAACATGCGTATCTTTGTTTACCCTGCAGTTTGCTACATGAGGTAAAATGGATGCATTAGTAGCACAGCATTCTGCTTAAAGAGTTTCCAGATTATGTACTAGCCCCTGCACGGCTGAAAGTGCCTGTAAGGCAGGCTTCTGTAAAGTCATGGTAAGTGAAGAGCCTATGTCCTAATGCACACTGTAGTTTGATCATCATTCTCTACTACAGAGAGGTACACTCCATCATTGAGCAGTGCACAGCAACTGCATGTATAGGTGGAAAAAGAGTGTGGATTTCACTTCAAAGTACTTTGTGTTGACGTTTTTCTGTTGCAGCTGTATTTTTCATCATTATGTCAATGTATGTCATTGAGACCTAGAATGACCCTTGAAAAAAGGAGAAATATTTCTCTTTTACTATGGCACTAACATTTTGCTTAAACACTTTTCCCCTCCAACAGAACGATTAAACGGAAACACTTGAATATACCATTTTTTCTAATAGACAAGAGGGACAAAGAGGGACTTAAATAAAATGACACATTCCCTCTGGTCAAGCTATCTTAGTCAAAGGAACAATATGAAGCTGGAGAAAATGTGGATGCTGTGTGCTGAAGCAAGCCCTGCTCTGGTGAAAGAAAACACACAGGGAGTGTTGCTCAACAACATGTCCACTGTGAGATGATGTGACTGCAGAGGTCCATGAGAACCAAGGACCAGTTGGCCAATATTGCCTGTGTAAAATCAACTGACTTTGAATCACACTTTAACTGATAATCTCTTGAAGAGTTTTATGTCTGTGAGAGAGGGGAGGAATCTATACAACAGGCACTTTAGTGCTGATCCCTCCCTTTTCCTCCCCCTGCTGCTTCAGCACATATTTACCTGCACTCACGTAGCTTACAGCCGTTAGAGCTGCACATCCAATTCAGATGGGCAGAATACCAACTTCATTAATGAGAAAGGGCCAAGTTACGCCACTTTGTCATTTAACCCATGGAAAGCTACAAGATACGCAGTACGTTACATAATAGAAGGGCCCTTAACTTGTTACAATGCACAAAAACAGCATGAAAGAACTAATCAGTATATACAATGGACGGCAGTTCACCCAACTGATTGTAAAATGTTGTATTAAAATTATTTAAGTTGTTACACTATGGGTAAAGTCTAATTGTTTACAGATCAGTCTTTCAGCAGCTGACTTTGATCTGTAGAATATATACCCACTGAAAGAAAACTGAAAGAAAATAGTTAAATGTGCAACTGCACAAATATAATTCCCCACTATCAAGAGAACAAAATCTATTACCATAATTATTATTATATATTAGAAAGCTATACACAAGCATGTTAATTTCACAGATTTTTTTAAAAGATTCTTAATATTTTATATAATTAGAAATACACATTTCAAAACCAAAACTTCTGCAAAGAGAAAACAGTTATCTTAATTAGCAAAGCATGGAGTTCCTCAAGGCTTAGGGTAGTGCTTTCTATACAGAAAGTCCTTTTTGTTTGTTTCTTCAGGACTGCTTAAAAGATCAGCAAAGCTATCAAGGAAAAAAGAACAAATTTTGGCTTAGGGGAACTACAAAAGCCACAAATGCTTTGCAAACTCTGTCTTTTTAATACGAAAATAAGCAAAATGTAATGTACATATTTTTATACTTTTATTTAATAAGTGATGCAGACCCAGAATTTTTGAAATTAAATATGTCAGCCCTCGAACTCAACATTTCTATAAGTATGGTCCTCTTGAAATGGTTTGATCCTTTTAAACTGAGTGCCATACTCTAACAAAATGCCTGCATGTTTGTGAGCATTTTCAGTATGTTAGGTGACTCAGTCTCTTTCTAGCATCAATTCACGGCCACCCAACTGCTGGATCTGTCAAAACATCTGTACATTTTCTATATGTTGCATAACAGCTGCTTTCTCTCTCAGTAAAGATCTGCCATTTCTGGCAAATGTTTTCATTTTGTCTATTTACATGTAAATAACGTTGAACCTGCAACATGACACTATCTATTGTAACATACATTTTGCAAGGGAGCACAACAGTGAAAAGAAGTTAGCCTTAAAATCTATTTTGTACAAGTGTTCTGTTGTACAACTCAAGTGCTAAGCTTATCTCAGCATTTCTGTTTATCCTTATACTGCATCACTGAGGCAAGTTAAAAGTACTTTTACAAAACAGAGTACCTGACTTTTTTTCCACACACGGCACATATAATGCATATCGACCCTTCCCCTCCCCCCCCCCCCCCAATTAAGGTATAGCACACACACACTGCAAGAAAAAAAAATCCCAACTAATAGATCATAATGTTATCATGTTGCCCATCCTTCAGAGAGCCGCATGCGCTTGACAGAGGGGCTTTCCCTTTCGTCCGGCGAAGGTCTGGTGAGTCCAATGGGGGAGTGGAATTCATTCCGGTGATCTTCTCGGTCACTTCCATCGTAGGAACTGCTACAGCTGCTCAAACTGTCAACAGGAGATCTCCCCGCCTCATGGCGCGTGTGCTGTTGGTATCTCGATGGCGTGGTGGTACGATCTCTAGGAGGAGAAACAGGTTCTGACTTGATGTTGAGGCTTTGAGTAGAAGGCAGGGAGAGATTTGTACTCTGAGATAAATGAGTGCTAGTGCAAGCTCTGTAGGAGGAAAGGAAACTCAGTTACAGATGGAGGAGGCATGGAGCCCCCAGATATGCACAAACACTCACATGAAACACCACTGTAAAGGCTCGCACAGGATCAGCACATGCAGAGATCATGGGGGACTGTTGTCTGAGCAGAATTCATGAATTCCAGGAGATGACAGCACCACAACAGATGTGGTCAGCTTTAGGGGGACAAGCCCTCAGTTTGGAGAGAGGTCTTGCTCTCAGTCTCCCATCTCTCCTTTTTTTAAGATCAAGTGTGATCAAAATTTAGGAAAGTGAGCCTTTGCATTGTTGGAATCACCTTCAGGTTTCTGTATAACAAATATGTGTGTGTGTGCATGGGCTGAGATGGAAAGCATGGACTTTCTGCTGGGTTTAATCCAATTAATTTGAATGCACGTAACTATTTTTATTGTGGTTTGTTTTGACATGTGACTTCAGATGCAAAACAGAAACAAAAAAATCTGGTCTGGTAATTTTTATGCTTTTCAGAATAAAGTTGAAATTAGTAGTCCTAACATTGACATCAACAAAAGAGCATAGGCAGGCAAGGATTTAGATATGATTTTAGAGTTTAAATCCATAAATCCATGATTCAATCCAGAATGCATTTGGATAAACTACAAAAGGGAACCTGAGGAACAGTAGAAGATGACACAGGACTACACTGTTTGCCCAGAGGAAAGCCAAGCTTGAAGGATGCTACTAGCAGACAGACTGCTATTCTGAAACTTATTCAAAGGTAAGCTGTGTAAGTATTCTAAGTTTTTCTCTTTTTTTTTTCTTCCTTTTTTGTGCATTTTTTTGGCAGGGAGTGGCAGAGGAAAGATGACACAGGCAGGGAGAAGAGTGAATACTGAGAACACACTTTACGGGAGAAATGAGATTACTTTCATCTGCACAACTTTTTGTACAGAAGCACCACCTCCTGGCAAAACCTGACTTTTCATTATTAAAACAGAATTTCCAACACGCAGTTCCCATTATGTTCCACTTCAGGGACCATTTGCTAGGCTGAAGTTAGTGTCTTATCCAAGAAACAGAATTTCAAGGTTTCTATTAATGAGTATTTCTTTATACAGGGTAGGAAGGCAGTAAGGATAACACTTGACTTCACAAGATTTTAAACCTAAAGGGATATGCAGGCATTTTTAATGCAAAAAAGTGTAATATTGGGATTTGGAAGGAATTTCTAAGAATATAAAAGACACAGGTAAGTTTAGTGTAGACTTTTAACTTTACTGAAATACTCTCCCTAGGGTGTCATCGGCTGAGAGCTGAATACTATTTAAACAACATTTACTACTACTTTGATGATTTTTTTTTCTTCTGACAGATTTAATATAAAACTGTATGGCTTCAATATTTAATAATATACTCTGATTTTAGCAGGAATTGCTGCAGTGTTTAAAAATGAATGGATCTTGTTAGAAAACAAAACAGCATGTTCTACCTCGAATTTTTTCATCAATCCTTCCTTCCTGTACAGACAAATTTGTCAAATCTGCAATGAGCCCTTTCCTAAGTTACAGAGTTCATAAGTAATAGCCTTCACAATAAAAAAATGTAAGCATTTCCTTTTTTCAAAGAGGATATTTTCCTTGCATTGCTTCTATAAATATTAAATTAACACATATAAGAAACTGTAAATATAAGACTTTGCCAGTCCAACATAGTGAAATATTCCACTCTTCCTGAAAATGTGTTAAAAACAGTCAAAAGAGAATCAAATATACATTTCTGTCCTTTTTGGTTTTTTTTTTTTTGCTTTTCATTTCCAGTAACTTTATTTTTGTGTTGCTTAGGCGGTTCTAGGACTTCACCTGAGTAAACAGTTTGTCAGTTTAGTATGATAAGATTACATATGATTTTACATGCCAAGCTTATACCTAAGCCGGAAAGTTCTTTAATAAATGATGGTGGAGCCTAGAGAATTGATTTTAGAAGCATTTGATTTGAGCAAATGGCATCCACTTTGCAAAGCTTGGGATAATTAAAAAAGATAAAAATAGACAAAAATAACCATATTCAGTCAAATTTGTTCACATGGAACATACTGGCATTCTATTGTGTGGCAGCATCCAAAGGAACAAATCTACAGGGATAAACTGGATTTCCATAATACAGAGCTGGTATTGCTGTACTGGAATGTTGCGTTTTTAATAATGCTTCAAAAGTGAGTATGAGAATGCATCTCTACAGACTTTTCTACAGATTCCTTGCGATTCAGCAGTGGTATTACATAATAACCTAGCATAAAAATTAATGGCAGTTTTATAAATCCTTCAGGTTTATTTGAGTTTTGAACCATCTTTTTTTTGGTTTTTTGGTACATTTATAAAAGGATAAGAAATCATTTTGTTAGGTCAAGACTGAATTTCTGAACTTTAAAACAATATTAAAACAATATAGATGTATTGTTGCACTTATTTTGATACATCTCTTTTTCTTTATAAATATAGCCTTTTGCTGCTGAAAGTATTTCTGAAATTTAATATATTTTTATTTGATTATAATTTGCAATACTTCATTAACATTTTCTGAAACATTTTTATGAGAAGCTCATCTGCTTGGGAAATGTACTGTTACATACCTGTGAATGGTGAAATAATAGGTATTTAGGTGCAATCTTTATATTCTAAACAAAGGATTGACCACTATTTAGAATAGAAGGTGAACAGTAAGAAATGAGAATTCTGTCTGCTGGAAAATGATTTAATTTCGTGTATAAGTATATGTGCGTGTAGAAACAGCTGTTTTCACTTGAATGTATCAATGCATATTTTACACTGTTGCTTCATAAAATCATCTGAATTGGGCCCAAGCATGTCCTATTGTAATAATTTCAAACCTTCACTAAATTCCCTGGTAAACAAACAGGTTTTGGATATAGAAACCCTACTGAGAAACTAAAGAAAATTACTCAAAGGTTTGTGTACAATTACATGCATTGAATAAGTGTTGGGCAGTCCACTTATGCAGACATTATCACCTTTTTCCACATATTGTATGAAAACATTTCATTTTATGGAGACAGTGAAGAAAATTAATATCTTAACTTGGCACACCAGTCCCTCTTGAGACCAGTGTAGTTAAAATTTGGTTTTTATTCAGATTATGACGGCCACAAGGAGAAATGCTGCTTCCTATCTGGTTTCCACACAGAACATCTACACAGCTCTGCTATATGAGAAGTGGGGGAGCACAACATTGCCATGAGCTAGGGATGATGACACCTCTGAACACATCTTCTGTCTGATTCTCCAAATGGTATTGAAGCTCAGCATGCACAGGTAGAAGTGCAGGTCTGAGTAAGTGATGAGTGAGGACATGAATATTGACCATGTAGATTTTTGTAGAGGGAGAAAGTGGTCTATTGAAGGAAGGGACCCTCATGCACCTTTTCTTTTACACCCACTTTCACTTTCCTAAATCAGCTTACTGGCTCACTTTCTATAATTTCCCCCAATAAAATCATGTAAAGAACCATTGAAAATTCATGGTTATGTGCTAATTTGCATCTAGGAGAAGATATTTTTGACTTAGTAACAATTCAACTTCTTCCCTCTGCTCAATTTTTTTTTTTTTAGGTAAAAGCTAAGAGGGATTTAGGTCTTTTTTTATACTTTTCTGATCACTGTAAAAGCAGAATACGAATTTCTGTGTCAAGAGATTTTGTATAGTTCTCACATGATAAGGTTACACTTTTTAAACAGGATTTAAAAAAATAGCAGGAAGCTGAGTTATTAAAACATCTTGTAATAGTGGCGTAAGAAAAATAGGCTCAATCTGAAATACAGAAAGTTTTAATTCAAAACAAGGAAATTGGCAGAACTGATACAAATTCATTAAACATGATGTACCTGTTTCCAAATTTTTCAGGAAAAATAGTTCAATGGAGAATATAGCTATTGTTGTCATCTAATAAAAAATAATTGTAGCTAAGTAATAATCTTTCTATATAAGGGTCACGGACCAAGTCAACATTATCCATGAATTGGGACAACTTTTTATTCACGTAGGTAGAAATCTGGAGAAGCTTCTCTTATATAAATAATTATCTATACTGAAGCACCTTCAGATTAAATGTTGTTTCTCTCCCTGCATTCATATTTTAGGAAAGTAAAACTTCACCTGTGGATGTTACTTTTAGATGAAAAGATTGTCTCTTAGGCTAGGAAATGTGGATGCAGAAATGCAAGAGAAAATATTCCACGCTATGGATTTGTGCATAAAGTATTTTGATAATTTATTATGATGTTTGGAAAGGACTTCAGTTCTGGTTATCAGCACTTCTAGTAGTCTTTTTGGTACATGTTAAATAAGCAGAAAGGGACTTTGATGTACTGTTCAGGCCAAATCACAAAGCTTTGGAAGCTCTCTGATTTTCAGCAGAATTTTTGTATGGATTTTTCCAGATGTAGATTCATTAAAAGACCATGAAAATACTATTCTTTTCTTTTTTATTCTTTCTTCTGCCAGGCTTGGCAGAAGGCCAAAAGCTGCACAGACAGGGAAAGTGAACTACTCCCACGTCCTCATGTATTTGCCCTTGAGTCCATCAGCACTAGTGCGGCTCCTAATTGCACAGTCAACTTCAAGAACTAAGAGCTTGGTTGCAGAGATCTCCGATTACCTCCAAGATGGATCTAACAGTGCTACTCAAATTGCTGAGGACTTATCTGGAGCAAGATAATGCATCTAATCCTGTCTTATTCTACTATTAATCACATTCTTGTCATTACATCTTGCCAAGCAGAGCTGATTTTCACCTTTAGACTTTGTTGAAAAACAAAACCTGAAGGAGACCTGGAGTGTGTCTTCCATTAACTGTTTTCTCACAGGTCTTTATAGCCTACTGTTGGCAACAAGCATCTCACTGCCAAACCTTTTCAGTATATGATCCCACTAAGCACTGAGATTTATGTTGTTGAAACATTTCTGTATGTGTTTTCTCAAGTATGTGAAGATGACTGTAATTTTGTTTCATTTTAAAAATCTTTTTGCAAATTCTAAATCAGGTTGATATTCACTGGATATGTTCTACAGAATTTCAAGTTTTTCAAGTAATTCAAAAGTTAAAACAGATGCTCTTTCATGTAGAACTCAGTGAATATGATTTTCTGCAGTGATAGGAGACTTCTCAAGAACCATCTCTGAAGCAGCTTTCATAGCTGAATTCACTTACAAATCACTGAAAGAGTAATAAGAGTAGCAACTCAGAATGTATTCCACAGCCACAGACATTACACTTTGATATTGATATGAATCAGAAACAGATCACAATGCGTGAAAATCTGAAAAGGCATGTAGTTTAGGAGTTAATTTATACCTTTTTTTTTTTGCTAACCAAATAGCATTATTACATTCCTTGGTATGGTACCAATTGTTTTTACAGTGATACCTAACGTGAGCTTTCAATTTATTTGAGAATTCATTATTTTAGTTGTACAGTAAGTCTGAATGCTGACCCAGAAGTAGTGCAAACTCATAAAGGAAAGTATAAGAGATAGATATTAAGACTTTTTTTCTAGCACAAGTATTTCAGTTGTATGTTTTTATGACATTTGCATCTATATATACTTATTTATACAGAAATGAGGTTTAAAAAATTTGTTCCTTTGAAACATTTGTATAGCTCTCCTTAAAAACCCAAATTATCAACATGATAAAGACATTAAAGTAAGTTACAAAAAATGTTCGGATAAAGTAGAAGGAGAATTTTGAAGTTTAAGGTGCATTTAGAGTATTAAATTGTTCCACACTATGGCAACAATTTCTTTCAAAGAAAGAAAGTGTATATGTGGAAGACCTCTTTCACAAAAAAGGTTTTCCTTTCAAATATATATGGATTAATTTTTTTCCTCATGAATACACTCCTGCTCTTTTCAGCTTTTATTTTTATAAATAAATTTATTTTTATAAACCTTCTAAAATTCCAACATGTCTAGGCTATTGTGCCACACCAGTGCATGCCTATGGTCTTACTCAATAGAAGTTGTAGATATCAAAATATTTGAAAATCATACACCTGTTCACTTAAATGAGCCCAAGAGGTTACTTGTTCAGGTGATTTCCCTGTGTGAATTTTCACACTTCTAAAGATCCTGAGGTGATTGAGCACTGTGTTTCTCTGAAACTTGAATAAATATTGTAAAATTAGCTACTAGAGGGCAGGAATACATGTACTCCTCAGCACAGGCACATCACAGTGAGTTGTGTAGGCTTACATTTCTTTGGCTTAATCATGCTATTTTCTCATAAAAATCATCTCCAAATAAATGAAACTTGAATTTCAGAGCCGAGCAGAAGGGAGTATGTGATTATTATATAAGGTTTAGGCTTAATCTCAGGTCAATTAATTATGTAATCTTACTTCATTAAAATATCTAAAAAATTTTCTTACTGTAAATGTTTGTGCAACAGTAACTGGAAATTAAAAGCATAAATAAAAAATATAGCATCAGTACAATATAGGTGTTTGATTTTAATAGTAAAATAAAATCTATTTAAATAAATAAAAACTAAAACATAAACACTGCACTACTGAGAACATGCCACAAACACAAAATATTTCATTGCAATTCCCTAGCAAACTTTCCATGAATTACATTGTTCCAGTTTTGCAAAATCTAGTTTTTATACACAGTAGATATGTTCTGGTATGTTACCTTGACATATTTCACATTTGGAATTACTGGGGAGACTGAAGGCACTGTAGGACAGTAAAATAAAGAAAGCACTGCTTACCCCAATTGACTGAGGGCAGATGGTGGCATGTTATGTAGGTGTTGCTGTTGCCAGCCAGTCACAGAACCGAGATGAAGAGCACTGGCTGTATTAAAACCAGAGAGAGATGATATATCTGCACTACTCAGAGAATATTCTAGATTTGAAAACAGAAAGACAATAATTAAGAGAGAATTAAAGAGGAAGCAATTAAACAACAACTAGCCTAGTAATTTTCTTGTCACTTTGTAAGCCATTTAATTTTAATTACACCAATCACATTAAGTTGCAGGAGAAAAAGTAAATCTTCCTCTTCCCTCTACTCATTAACTTGGGAGCAAGTAACGCACTAATAATTATTCTGTAATCTAGCAGCGTTTTACTGGGTCTGGCAGATCTAAAGCATTCTTAACCTGTAAATTCACCATAACTACAAAAGGACTGTCAGAAAGACTTGAAAAATACAACATTTTGGTTACAGTCTTCCCTGCAGAAGTCTGCAGGCAGTCTGCTTCTGAACAATATGTGTGTTCTAAAAATGTGCTGGATCTATGTCACTGTGTGCACTCTGAACAGCAGCAATACACAACAGGAACTGTAAAGACACCTTGAGGCTTGACTTCTGCACCCTCCCAGGTAGGAAGCTGTGAGAGCCAACAGAGTTAGTGAACTCTAGTTGGAGATAGTGAAGCTGCTTATTTCCACTACCTCATGGCTTTAGCATGGTGCACTCAATTGCATGAAATTATATCCAAGGAAGACTAAACTGTTAACTACTTTAAGGTTGCTGGGGTTTTTTTTTGTGTTTTTTGGTGGGGGGCTTTTTCTTTTAAATTTTAATTAAAGCCAATGAAATAAAGCTACCAAATCAGTTTTACTTCAAGCAAATCAGCTAACTTTGAAACAGATACATCTGAAGTTAGTGACAGGTAGAGAATAAGCAAATGTAGCATAAAGGCATAACAGTTATGAATTTTTCAGTTTCTCCCAAAATACATTAGCTAATTCATTAATACTGAGATAGACACTTATCAGCACTTTGCTCCCTTCCCCATCCTTTGCATCTTTCACCAATACTCACCAGTGCCATATGTTGTTGAGATGGCTGATGGGTATCCTCCCATCCCTTGCCCTGGTAGAGTAGGAGTTGCTACGGAAACCACTGGAGTAGCCAATGACTGAGCAGACTGGGAGTTATTTATCCTTTGATTCTTTTAAAGTAAGTAAAATAAACATATTATTGACCAGTTTAAAGTCAGTTGAGTGTATTTGCTTTCTGGAAATGTTTTGTGCATGAGAAATACAGGCTATTACAAATTCCTAGAAATTAATCATTTAACGTGTAGCTTTGATGAACTCTGCCAACCCTATAATTTACAAGCTTTCAAGAGACCAGTTGTCACCATAGTAACCCATTACATCAGTATCTCCTAGGTAACTGAACTAGTAAGATTGCTTTTGTTGTGCGTAGAAGAACAGATCATGTGTAAAACTAATGAAATACATGAGCTTGATTCCCATTGTTTTCCTTTTTGTTCATATAGAAAAAAAAAACCTACCACAAAAACCAATGAAACCTAAAAAGCAATGGAAAACCCCCAAACCCAGTTCTGCTGGGTTTTGAAAGTGAGGTGCACCCCCAGAGTGCTGAACTCTGATCTCTTACCAGGGGATGGAGCTGTGACTATGTTATTGTGCAGTAAAAAAACTCTTCAAGGCTGTTAGATTGCACAGCAGTTACACACTTATCTTTAACTCCAGGGCACTAGGTGTTGCACTGTAAGAATTAAACTAGAGAACTCTAATTATGTGAATGGCAGGAAAAAAGGGCTAGAGAGCCACCAAAAAAGGTGGCTGTCATAAGGCTATGCCATCTTGAACAACATAAGTTTACATGCTCTACATGCATCACCAAAAAGAAAGCTTAATTCTACATGCTTAGTTTGAGTATGTGCAACAAGTGCATCTGGTCTTCTATCACTATATTTAAAAAATTGCCATGACCTTTTTGTTCACAACATAGTTATTTTCGATTTTATTTCAAGCAAAACTTTACCTACATAATAAGAATAACTGGTTTTATTTTCTTTGTTATTAAGATGAACATCATTACCACTTACCAGAAGCAGATCAACATCCTCAGACTGATTGCATAGGAAAGGAGTGTTAAAAATTAGTAAATATAAATATTTACCAGGAGGCAGGTTTTAGCTTAGAAAATATTTTCATATCATAGGGGCAGCAAATAAACACCTTCTGAGGGTATCCTGGAAAAAATACACCTCATAGATCTCTTTTTTCTCCTCCTTCTAATGGGCTGTTTGACTCAATTGTATGAACAACCTATCCAGTTTTCAGCACAAGACTTTCTCCAAGAATTCATTTGTCTTCCACAGTCCCATTGTTTGCAGATTGTCATGCTGTACCTAACCCCTCACAGAGTCCCTTGGAAAATATAATTTTTTAGGGGCTTGGAATAAATAATTTGATGCAGACAGCTTGTCACTGCCATGATCATCTTTGAGTATTGCCCTGTAGGACTATTTGTCACTTTATGACTTAGGAGATAGCATCACACTTATGGACAGTTTTAGTTTGATGATTAATTTATTTTGCATCAAGCTGAAGAAGCAAACTTGGAAGTTGTTTTAATAATGTTTTTTATAAAATAGAAAACTGCATTGCTTAAATTACTATATTTTTAAATTAAGTTCACTTTTATGTTAAATCACTCAAAACAGCTTTACTTGGAAACACTGACAAACTTTTGAAAAGTAAGTGCAAGACACGAACACAATACCTTCCCAATTCAGCCTTCTAGCATAGTATATTGCCTAAATTTTACTAGTCTTGGCAGGAGAAACAGAAATTTCAAATTCCTTTTTCTCTTCCTCTGTCTATTTACTACCTCTTATCATTACAAAATTTGGATCTCACAGCGATAGAGCTCAAATTAATTTATTACTGTTAATATGCCATCTGCTAAGAGTCTGTGTGGCTAAATATTTAAGAAAAAAGTTATAGTTAGAGATGATCAGGGTTTAATTTGCCTTTATAACAGCCTCAGGAAAGTACTGGGAGAGAGACTGCAGAAGGTGAGGCTGTGCACAGTTAGGACACAGTTTTTTTTTGCAACTCAACAGACAAAAAGTAGGAAGTAAATAAGACTTCAAAAAAACAACCAAAAACAATCAAAGAGGCTCAGCCTACCTCCTCAGCTTGGTGTCAAGCCCTAGTTAGAAAAACCAAACAATCAAAAATTGAGTTTCCTGAGCCAGCCTTGACATTCCTAGATAACTCTTATTTGAAGTAGATAAAAAGAAGAGCTTTGAAAATGCATTACCACTGATGGCATGTTACTCTTGCTGCCTGGTGGAATAAGCACACGGAGGTCTGGTTTACGGTTGTTCATTCCCAAATTCATTGGAGGTGGAGATTTTGCTTGCATATTCTTGTTCAAGTTGCCAGGTGAGACCAGCAGACCTGGTGAGTTGCGGGGGTTTCCATATCCATTTCCTGTTAAGGTAAAAACAAGAGGGGAAAAAAAAGAGAGAGACAAGTCTAATGAAGTAGACTGTATCTTTTAAGCCCTTCTAAAACTGTGAAATCAAAAACTCAGGGGAGATATCTGTGTCATGAATCTTAACAGGAAAATACAACATGTGCTATATTTGGAACAACTGGTCCAATGGCAGCTGACAATCTCTGTGATGTCCGAAATTAACTCGATGATACAATTTTGTTTACAGCACTGTGGTATATAGCACAATATACTGTGCCCTTGTAGCAGCCAATGTCTGACAAGAGTCAGGAAAGTCAGATAATTTAAGGGCATAAAAACTGTCAAAGCTATTTCATATTTTCTTGACATCTACAGAAGATTGTGCCTTTTGTGATACAGCCCTTTGCAGGTCATGATTTTTTTTTTGCTTTTAAACAAGGGATGTGTATAGCAAGGCTATAACTTCCACAGAAGGATTCATAAGTTCTTTCGGCTCTTATTCACTACACTTCTTGGACCTAGTTCTGTAAACACTAAAATCAATGGAAGCAACATCATAAGATTATTGGAAACCACCACCATATCTTTCATCATCTTCTCTCTTATGCAGGCCCCAGGAACAATTCTGACAAGCAAATGTTTCCTTTATCTTTTTAAGAAAAGGATATTCTATCAACTCATTGCATTGACAACTATGTGTCCATAAAGTTAATGACCTGTTAATTCCACGATTTCATTCACTGATTTCACCTCTTACCCACATAAAATCTAGGGAAAAGGTGACTTTTTAGGGTAGCCTTGAAATTCTGTCTACACAATCTCAGGAGAGGTACAGAAACTGCACAGACATAGAGAGGGAATAGCATGAAAATTAGTATGGAAAGAGAAAACTTTTACCTCAGGCAAATACCAAAGAAACAAATGCTATGGAAGACTTTCTTTTCTGAGCACAGCTTTTGTTCATGAGCTGCAACACACAGCCTAGAATTTGTGTGAGAAGATAAACTAGTCAGTCAGTGAGGCAGAGCCCTCTGGGTCAGAAACACTGGAACTCCAAATTTCCTTTGTTTTCCCAAAGTCAGTGAAGACCACAGTATCTCACCCCATCCTCCCCAGTGTGAAATGGTGTTTACAGCTCTAAAGAACAAAAATAGATTATGGAACTAAATTTGATAATGTCTATAAGGTGGGCATAAAAATGACAGTACATGTCAGCAATTTGCTCCTCTGTTTGGGATAATGATATGTGTCTGAGCTTGACTAAGATTTTCAAGTTTTTAATCCTCAAGCGCATCAGCCACTTGTATTTACCAAATCAAAAAAATCAATGGAAATAAAATTTGTGAAAGCCTATTAAATATAAAAACACCACTTCAAGTTTTGGAAGACCATGAACTGTGAATACTAGTATTATGGCAAAAGAAAATTATGAAAAACTGCTTGAATTCTGTACTTGTCAGGTACCTTCAGTAGCTAGTCTGATCTGGTTTGTTTTTTCTCATAATTTCTATTATCATGATCTCTAAGCCTCTGCAATATTTTGAAAATTTAAGAGCACTCAGACCACTACTAATATTCTGTATTAAAATTACTTTGGAGATTTTGGACTAAAATATTTTTCATAGTTAATCTTGTTGTTTATTTCTTTAATAGTATCATCCAGTAAGGAAACAAATGAGTTCTGAAATGTATTTTGGACTTTCCAAGCAAATACAGCTGAGTGCTTTCAAAGGCTTTTCATTTTGTACCAGTAGATTTTTTTTCTCAAAACGAACAATTGTCCTCAACATAAATGAGCTATCTATTATGCTCTCATTAATGCCATGTGTTATTACAGGTGGTGAAATTAGAAGAGGCATTTTGAATATACAACAATATTTTCTACCAGAAACCGCACTGCATTTTAAAGAAGTTAATCTTTTACAAACTGAATACTGAAAATTGAGACAACAGAAGAAACTGAAGCAATAGTAGGGTTTCTCTGGTGTCAGGAGGTATTTTACCAGCAGGATGTAGAACTGTCAGTGAAATCTGTCATATGACAAGGATTTGCTCAGAGAGTGGCAATGGAACTGTTTGAAGCAGCACTGAGGTTTCTTCAGTTCTACAATATAGGACCTATGATATATAGCAAAACGGATTCCACTGTACTCTACATATTTCTAGTCGTGATTTTTAGAGAATAAATCACCTTACAAGAAAGAACTCCCATTTTCTACATAAGATTTACTTAATATTATATACTATTAAGAAATAGTGCTTAGGGGAAAGCTTCTCTATAAAGCTTTATTCTTCAGAAACATTCATCCGACCTTTACTGACGTGACATAGTTTGAACAGTTATTACATTTATATTTTAAAAAAATCAAATTCTTTTAAAGAGCTACTGCAATAATTTCTTTACCAGCAAATTTCTGCTGTTCATGGCATATTATGCCTTCTAGCATTTTGAAGCCATATAATAACAGTTTCTCTTTCCAGTCACCAAACTTATGCTTTTGGTTTAGTGAGGATTCAGGAATGTAAGACTGTGGATCTTAAACCAATAATACAGAAACCCATCATTTGGAAATCAGTGATGAATGCATGCATGTGATAAAAAGATAAGAAGAGTCTGCATGTAAACCAGTCCTTTAAACAGTACCCGGTTAATTCAAGAGGCCTGTGGCCTGCTCTGAGGCAGCTTTCCCACCTTCAGATAAATCCACCAAAGAGAATGGCCTCATTTACATTCAGAGCCAAAAAAAAAAAGCGTAAGACTTCTAATGTACAAATTAAATCTTCTTTCATTGCTATACTTTAAAATTGCACTCTGCCTGGGCAATTATCAATTTAGATGTGACCATAGGCAGAATATCTCAGTCTGCTATCCACCTGAAAGCACAAAAATTATATGTCATATATGAATGGATTTCCTGATTATAGATCGTAAGAAAATGAAAACCAGATTCATTTTAAAGCAAGTTGGCTTTACATTTTTATTTGATTAAAAGCCATATTTTTTTTATGGAATAGAACATTTTAAACATTACAAATGCATTCTATAAGGCATAATGAAAACAGTGAAAATAGAAACAGTGGATGCACAAATTTTAAAGGGCGTATGTCAGAATTTGTAAATTTACGGCATTTTTAAATCAACAAATTTTCAGAAAAAAAATATTTTTCCTTGTATTGTTTGTTACACTGACTTGTAAGAGTAAAAATATTTTATGAAGAAAAGAGCTTATTTCTAGACAAGCTAGTGGAGCAGCACATGCCATGAAATTCAGTGCCAGACTTTGTATTTGGACTATTGGTAGAATGTAAACACAAATGCTTTTTGAGCACAGAACACTCCTCTTGGACATACTCTCATATTTTGCATTTAGGCACAAGTGCCATTGACTGTAGAATGAATTCCATCCAAGTACAAACTGCATGATTAACCTCTTTAATTTCACTTTTCAAAAAACTCAGAAAAGTTATTTTTGTGCACTGATAGATACTCAATCAAGAATAATTATTAAGAAAATCCATTTAATAATGAAAAAAACTACATTTTAAACTGAGCTACAAATTCCTGTAATACTGTCTTAAGCATTTTAATTTTAAATTTTAAAATTTTAAGGATACCAGAAGGGCACAAGCTTAATCAGGACAGAATAGAGAGCAAAGTTTACTTCTCTCCTTTCATCCCCTATTAGTAACACTAATACATTTAAAGTTGATGGTCATTGATGTTTACAGGGGTTGCAAAGTGGCTGCAATTCTTAATATTCTCAGGACAATAAATCTATACTGAGCATTTAAGCCAGGAAACTTTCCACATGTTAAGGCAACACAAATGACAAAAGAGTAACTCTTTTCCTCATCTCTCAACATTCTTGAACATAGTTTTAATAATTCAAAGTCTTGAAGTCTTGAAAAATTGGAAAATTTTAGGACTTGAACATTTGAGACTGTCATGTTCCTACTTGTTCCTTTTTTTCCCCCCTTTTTTTGTGATTTCAAAGACATAGAGATATACTGAATGAAAAATCCTCTATGGTAGTCTATGAAGAACTAAATTGGAAGAAAGAACAAGATACACAAATTGTATGTCCTTTATTTGATCTCTCATTTGTTTATTCTAGTGTTTATCACTGACATTGGCTGAGAATTTACAAGATCCTTAGGAACCTGAGATTAATTTTAACACAAAATGAACTTTCAAATTCTTGAAGGATTTTTAATAAATACTAATGCTCATTTCAAGTTTCCAATAAGTGTATGATTTTAGTTGTGAAAACTTTCTTATTTCTTCCAAGATGCATATATACATTTGATTTCATGGAGGATTTCTACTTCCTATTTGGTTATACTAAATGCATATGTCACATATATGACATTTTGACTGATCACCAAGCATCTCAAAAATAATTTTAAATACAGAATTATATATATAAACATGAGAGCAAAGTATTCTGCAAATTATCTCTACTTCAAAATACATGCATATGTATGAAAGAATCAATAAAAATTTTTGCCAAATTTGTAGGTAGTTTTTCACTGTTTTCTCAGCTTATTTTCCTATTTTCTGAAGGAGTGGTAATTGTTCTTAATAGTAATTAAAAGGTAATGAAAAATTTCCTTTTCTCTCTTACTTTATTGATTTGTTTTTTTTTTTTTTTCATAAGCACTGAAACAGGCTATGGTTTATTACCCAAAATAAAAAGATACCAACAACAAAGAACTAATACTAGGAAGTTGTACTGTTGCTCACCTAAAAATAATTTTAAAAAGAAAATTCTTACTCATATACATACATGCTTGTCACATTTTACAGCAGACAACTGTTACTAACTGCAAATGGGAGAAGAAAACCAATCTGCTGCTACTCTCATCCAGAAAAAAAGGAAATCTTCACTTTTAAATAGCTGCCCATTCCCACTACATTCAACTAATGGACCTTCCCAACTGAATTGTGGGGAGTCAACTCATACAGATGTGGTATTAAAAAACCGAATAACTTCATGTGGAAGAATTCTCAAACATCCTGTGAAACTATCAGCTACTTTTTTGGGAGGGCTGAAACAGGATGACAGTTCAGAGAACACACAGACTTTTGGAAGAATGGGAGGAGAATAAGAAGAAAACTATCTCAATGACTCTTTGTTACTTTTAAAACTAACCACTTAGAAATAATATAAATATACGGTAAAGTTTTCTACATGAACAGAGGTCTGAGCCATCTCTCTTTAACTCACCCATTCTTGCCATGCAGGTTCTATAACTGTCAATGGGAACTTGCTCTTTAAGTTTAAAAAGATGAAAAAGGCTCTGATGGCACTGCAGTTGTCCTGCATGTAGGAAAGACCATGGGAACAAAAAACTGACCTGTGCATCACACCTCATGCAAACACTTCACTGCTGAGTCAAGTGCATGGCAAGCTAACACTGTGGATATGTTTTATTGCTATAATAAGAGCTGTACTTAAATGTTTCTAAATTAGTACTTCCAGTAAGTATTCTCCCACTTTAGGAGTCCACACCTTAAAAAAAAAAAAGTAAAGCTGGCACCTGACTTTTTGAATTAGCCTGTGGCTACCCACACAAGCAACTCTGAGAAACCCTTCAAAACAATTTTTAATTGCAATTAGTCCTCCCAAGTGGCAGGCAGATATTTCATCACATGGACTCCCTCCTTGCAATCCTTGGAAACAGGGGTGTTTGTCACATTCACAATGAGGGTCTGTGGTAAGTTACACACTTAGAGAAGGGGGAATGTGCTTTCTTCTTCAAGGATGATCATCCTTATTCCTTCTTTTCTTTTCTTTTTTCTTTTCTTTTCTTTTCTCTTTTCTTTTCTTTTCTTTTCTTTTCTTTTCTTTTCTTTTCTTTTCTTTTCTTTTCTTTTCTTTTCTTTTTTCTTTTCCTTTCCTTTTCTTTTTTCTTTTCTTTTCTTTTCTTTTTTCTTTCCTTTCCTTTCCTTTCCTTTCCTTTCCTTTCCTTTCCTTTCCTTTCCTTTCCTTATCCTTTTCCTTTTTTTCCTTTTCCTTTTCCTTTTCCTTTTTCTTTTCCTCAGCAAAGAAACGGAGCAATAAATGATCCAAGTTAAGGTCCTGTTTGTGATTTTTCAGTCTTGCACTACAATTATTATTGCCAGGATGCTTATAATCTAATGTCCAATCATAGAATCTTATTATCTGCTTTCATAATTATTTAATGGCATCTCATATCAGGAATCTCAGATCACACAACTTTCATGCAGAAACACTGTGTTTCTGATATCTTTACTTCTGATTGTATTGATTAATTTATTTCCCTTTCCACTATTTTGTTCTAACACCTTTATCAATAGTTATGCTCTTTTCAGAGCCTTTATATTCCACATTATCTTGTTTTGATTGAAGCTTCAGCTAATAAAAACAGTGACTAAGTTAAACCTATTGAGAAAAATCACTTATTTATACAGTGGTCTTCAGTTTTGTGTTTTATAAATATTACATGTCTGTAGTTTAAACACATGGGCACTGTTCTATGAGCAACAGGAATATATTCTTTCTGTCACAGTTTTGTAAGGTCCAAACCCCAGTGATCAGAGATCATGGCTCTTACCATGTGTCTTACCATGGTAAAACAGGGGTCCTGCCCCTAGCACTGGTCTTGCATGCACTGCCATGAGGACATAGCACAGTGCAATGTCCCTGACCTTGCACAGTGCTTCCTCCTCACTCTCACTTGACATTTGCAAATGTTAAGTCCATGTTCTGCACTAGGAATGCCCTAGTCTTCCACACTAATATGTAGTCTAATAGGAGAGGTCAGTGCCTCTCCTATTAGTGATGAGGTGGTTGTCTGAAACTTAGCTTGCATTACAGCTTTTCCAAAATACTTTGCTTAGATCTCCAACTTACTGGCATAGCCCTGATCTCCTAGCATGTGAACAGCTCATATGTGGCCTTCCCCTGAGATCTGAGATAACCATCTACCCTAAATATGTTTTCAGGACTTAACCATGGTCTTATAAGTACAGTAGTTGAAATTCTAGTCCTCTTTAGTCCCTCTAGTCCATTCTAGTCCTGTTTATGCAAAAAATGAGAAGGGTTTTTTTTTTTTTAGTATGGGTTGTTTCAACATTGTGAAAATTGAGAAAAAGAAAGCAACACCAAAATGTGACTTATGTCAAAGAGAAAACTATATTGCTGAAAAATATATTACTTTCTGAAGATATATAGGAGAAAAATACATTCCTGGGAAGAAGAGAGAACTTATCTCTTTTGACTGCCAGAAAGAGACTTTTGAGAAATCATGACACAGAATCACAGAACGGCTTGGGTTAGAAAAAACATTAAAATACTCAGATCCAAACCCACTGCTAAGGGCAGGGACACCTTTTGCTAGAAGTTACTCAAAACTCCATCCAGGGTGGCCTTGAGCATGTCCAGAAATGGGGCACTCACAGCCTTTCTGGCCAGCCTGTGCCAGAGCCTTACAATCCTCAGTCAATAATTCCTAGTGAATACCTAATCTAAATCCGCCCTGTTTCAGTTTGAAGCCATGACCCCTTTGTCAATCATCTGCTTTTAACAAATTATTTGTTGATGACAAATTATTTCCTTTCTGGGCTGTTTGTAATCAATTATCATTTGAGGAAACTGATTTACAGTGAAAAACATTTCAAGACAAGTATAATTCCAATTATAAACAGGATGCCTTATTTGAAAAGTTACCTAACCCATCCCTGTCTCCTTTGGCTATTACTGTGAGACTGCTCCAATTGTTAGTACAGGAAAAATGAAATTGTAAGAGGTTTGGAAGACAAAGGGAATCATTGTATTCAATATCTTAATTGGTGGATCACAAGTTAAAGGGCAGGGGTCATGTTAACTTGATATTGACAGGAACTTCTATGTGGGGCTGCAATCACAAATTCAGGAGGTAAAAAGCATTTCTTGTTTTCTTTGTCACAGCAAAGTCCTTGCTCCAGTTCAGATCCAAGAGGCATCAGCTTTCAGGACTCAGGACAGGCATGAAATAAAGACATTTTCTAATTTACAATGCCTTCTTCTATTTTACGAATTTGAACAAGAATATGTATGGCAGTGTGCAACAGAAGTTGTGTCTTAGTGAGTAACAATGCAGACAGATAAAACAGTGAAATCCCTGTCTCATTCTAAAAAAGCATAAAATTCCCCTAGACTTCATTTGGAAAGAGATTTTATCTAAAGAACACAAATTAGTCTTGAGGAACATTTGAAGCTTCTTGTAATAAAGGAAGTCAACCATGCCTGTCTTTAATATCTCATTTATAAAGAACAAGTTTGTATGACTCATTTAACTGTTCATTACAAGTGAACTTAGGGCTCTTTCCTTTTCAAACCTTTCAATCTGTCTTTTTATAAAAACAAATATTGAGACATTGTTATCAGAGACAGAGACTAACTAAATGTATTACTAATTCAACACTTACACATCAGGTAGAAGCCTAATAAAGGCCGAATTTTTACAGATTTTCATTGAGGTCTACTGAGAGTGGGCTTGCATTGATCTCCTCTTTGGTAAGAGGTCACATGAGTTAGCTAAAGAGAGACCACCTTTGTATATGACACCCACTGCAAGATTTTAGAAATTTTTTTATATGAAGAGCAGCATCTAGCCTTTCAGGCTTATTCTCAAGGTTTCAGTGATAATGACTTTCGTGTGTTATTTGTTACTTGGAATTAGAGTTGGAAAGGCATGTGTTGACTGCCTACATAGATATGAAATTCAGTAGATAGACTATTTCTTTCATCCTATATATTAGACCTTGTCAAACAAGTTTTAGTGTTCTGCTAGCTTTGACAAAATCTCCTACCTGTAGGTACTTCCCTTAAAACAATGAAGGAAAAAAAGTATCTATCTATCTATCTATCTATCTATCTATCTATCTATCTATCTATGTATCCATCCATCCATCCATCCATCCATCCATCCATCCATCCATCCATCCATCTGTCCAACCATGTATCCATGTCTAGGTATATAGATATATATTCTTATGTGGAAAAAATGTTGGAAGAGGAACACTTAAAGGTGTAACACAAGTAGAAGGAAAACCAGAGCAATCACATTTTTAGTTTCTTATCCCATTCCATGGTTTTATGTCAACCTGCCAATTTTTGAATTCTAATTGTTTGGACTTGGCTCTATTGCATCACAAAGTTTGTTATGAATGACTGTGTGTCCTTTCTTTTGTGCTATGAGATTCCTTGGACAGGAACTGATTTTTACTTCTGTACCACATTTTGCTTAGTCTTTGGGCCAGAAGTCTGTGGATTATTGCCCTCATCAAGTAATAAGGGACAGACAACAATTTATCACGCTCTCTGTGGCAAAGCCAGTTACTGTCTTACTAATAGGTTGCCCATAAACTGTGGTTTGAGAAATATTTCTCCAAGTTCATTTGTTTATTTACATATTTCACACTTGAAGTCTAAGAATCACCTTCTCTTGACTATACCAAGCATGATTTCAGGGTAGAGTGAAGAATATTTATGTAACATTTCAATTTCTTTAAAAAAATGAAATTTGTTTGTTTACTTATATTTATAGTTCCAAAAGTCTTTAATGCAGATAGATGTCTTTGAAATCATTGCTTATTTTTGGTACTGCTGATCAGCTTAACTGGGCAGAGTGCACAACTTTTTACTAAACCACTCTTTGAGGATATACTGTCCAGATTGCCTCTACCCTGAGGGAATATAACTTAAAAATTTCTACTATTACACATATTCCCATGTGGCTTGAAATACTAGCAGAATATATAATATATTCACCCACAGTCAGTACACCACCTAGGAAAGGAAAAGAAGAATGAAAGCACTAGAAAATTATGATACTGGATGGCACTTCAGGACCTCAGCCTTCAGAAGATGAGAAGGCAATTGTTGACCTGTGGCTAATTTCCAGAAGGAAATTACTTGCTGCAAATTCATAGATAAATATAGGATTTGGTTATTAAAAAACATGGGATAAAATTTTCAAAATGCAATGCTGATCTATTCAGTTTTTAGCACTTTTTAATAACAGATTTAAAGGTAGTTTGAAGATGTTAGATTGAAAGACAGCAAGTGCTCTGACAGCATTTGTAGAACCCCAAAAACTTTTGAATAACTTTCTCCTTTAGTTTAATATTAATGTCAAGTTGGGGGCAGTGCAGAAATTGAATAGAGAAACAAACATTGCAGATATACAGAAATAAACAGCTGAAGTAGGTATATATTTTATTATACCTGTCGTGGATTTAAAAATTGAGATGGGAATTTTCCTTTGATTTTATTATTTACAGTTGTTTTAAGTCTATAGAAATGCTATTGATTTAAATTGGCTTATTCCATTAAAAGGAAAACTTTATTACGAAATACAAAATATCTTTCTCTGAAAGCCACACCAAAGGAAAAATAGAACCCAGTCTAAAAGGAGAACTCACTTCGAAAATCAAAAGTTCAAACTAGAGATGCAAAGAAAGACATCCCCCAATACTGTTCTATTTTAAAACTTTAAAACTATTGAAAAAAATTAGTTTTCTATCAAACTTTCAACATAAACAATAAGCCACTGAAGAAAAAATTGAGTTCAGATATTTGACATTATTAAAACTTCACAGGTGCTTATTTGTGTTCACGTTGCCTTTAAGAGGTTTTGTTAAAGACTACAGTCTGTTAAAATTAAAAGAACTTCATGTAGTCTATTATGTAAACAGGTAGACACATCACTTAGCCTTCATATTAGTTATGCAGTAAATGAAAATGGATTTAGAGTATGTCTATTAGGGTTCAAAAAGTTCTTGTTCTGTCTTTCAATCAAAAGCCTCTGTTTTGAGAGAACAGTGCCAAAGACATTGCTGTATTTGTAATTTAGCAATGATACAGAATGTGAAGATCAATTTTGTTGGCAGTTGCTACTATCATGTGATAGAAACTACTCAATCAGTGTTTAGCTGAGAACAAATTTACTCTTACAAATCTGAGACAACCTTGGTTTACCTTACAAATACTATACATGGTAATTAGTTGTGTAATATAATAAAGAAGTAGTCAGCTTATTAAGTTCTATTTATGTCTTAGGTTAACTCCCAAGGTAAATTGTGGATGATTCCAGGGTTACTACTTGAAATAATCCAAACCAATGAAAAAAAACTTCTTTAAACACTGTCTTAAATAATCATTTTCCATTTCTGGTATTGCAGTAATAATGAAATTTATTTTGGTGCAATTTATTGAAGTAGTGCACAAACTGAGGTCTGGTGCTAGTAACAAAAAGTAGTTTCATTTTATAGTGGCAGAAATGAAACTATTTAGACTCTTTTCCTTGGAGTATATTATTTTGAATATATGCTATTTTTTCACATTGTGGAAAAATGCAAATTCAGAAGGTTCTAATTTGGCCAGAAATACGAAACCAAACATGATCATGCCACCAGCTTCTGAGATGCCAGATGGAAGAAAACAACACAGGTTTTTGTTTCTTGTGAAAAATGATGAAAAAAGAGAACTTTTGATGTTAATTCTTCACCTTAAAGAAAGATGACTGTCCAAAATAGTGCCATTGTGGAATGATACAACTAAGAGAGAGGATTGAACCTTATAGTGACCGTTCCATCCTCCTACAGCCCTTTATCTAATTCTTCCTATTGTTCTACTTTAAAGAGATTTAGAAAACATTTCTTTAATGACATTTAAAACTTTTATTTTCCAATAAAGAACAAAGACTATTCCTGTAATTAAATATTTATGATGTAGTCTTAGCAATGTTCCTTATACATATGCCCCTCAAATAAATTGCTTACTCCAAAATTGCATTGCTTGAGGGCTTAATGCAAGTCCTTAATTTTTGATTAAGTCCTTAATTTTTTATTTGATCAAACCATTGTCTTCCTATGCTTAAATATGTTTTTAATATATTTCCAAAAACCCACATATTTAGAAAGAATATAAATTTTTAGCTGGTGTAGCGATACACAGACTTTATTAAGACCAAGGATTCTTAACAGAAACGCACATGCAGATGAATTTTTATTTTAGTATGCCCCTCTTTTAAAATAACACACTGTCTTCTCTACTAACTGCTTTTCAGCATCTATTTAAAGGAATGGGAGACTAGTAACGAGGTGATGATATTTCTAATTGAGCCAGGAGAGGGAGCCCCTTAATAGGAAGATAATTCCTATGTCCATCCCTTTGCTGCTGTTCCTGAAGTTCTGATCAAGCTTAAAAGTAAGATGAAATGTTAACACTGCAGAATGAATATTTCTTTAGCTCTGTTTCAGAGGTTTAACAGGGGACAATGAACAAAACTATAATTTTCTGTCACAATTTTTTTTTTGAGAACAAAGGAGACTTACAGTGAAGTTTCAATGGTCTGCCTTCCCTACTCTAAAATTAGAACAAAATGACTCCCTAAAGCTTTAGTATATGTACCAGAAACTGCCTTTCAGGTACAGGGCTGTGCAATTCTAACTGTACTGTTAATGCATCACACAAATATCTGTGACTCATCTATGTGTGAAAATAAAAGGGGAGTGGAGATCCCTCATTCAGGCTGAGAAAGGACTAGGGAGAAAAATCCTAAAACATTATATAAAAAATTTCTTTATAAGTGATTTTAACAGAAAATATTGGAATTGCCATTTATATCAGCTTTGATTTATGGTGCACAAAATGGATCTTCCAACGATTTCTCCATACAATTCTCCCTGAGAGCAGTTACCCTAGCAAAATATCGTGCTTTACCACTCATTTGTTTTCAATGAACATACATGTTCTCAAACGGCAAAAGTAACTTTGCCATTGTCTTTTGTAATCTGTATTTGTCATAATGCAACATTGCTGATATTGCTAACAAATCACTGAGTTTACTGAGCAAAGGGGACTACTCTGACAACATTGCCTTGATATCACAGATCTCAGCCAGTACAGTTCTTGGTAGTTCTAAGGGAGCAGGACTAAATGGCTTATCTTTTTCTCTGCATGGGTATTTTGAAAATCCTTTACCTGTTGTGTATCAAAGCAGTTAAGCAGTTAAGCAGATACATATGGCAAAGCTGATGTTCATCACTAATTATTTAAGTAAATGCTAACAGATTTTGCTGACTAGCAATGGTCTTAAGAGCAGGGGTTTGAAATTTTTGCTGACCAGCAATGGTCTTAAGAGCAGGGTTTACACACAGTACGTTGAAGTACAATGAGCAACTCACAATTAAAAATCTTTATTCAAGCTTAAATTAATAAAATGAAACCCCAATTCCACTCAAGTCAATGGCAGACTTTCCCAGGGTGCAAAAAGAATCAAAGTTTCTCACACTGACTCCACCAGGAGTTTTTCTTGAACAAGGCAAAGCAATGTACCCAACAGTTTTTATGGAAAGGTTAATGTGAAGGAAATCAGACATTTGTTTCTGTGGAATTAAGTGAGCTGCAAGACTTTTGATGCTGCTGGAAAACAAGTCTCTTTCTACTAATAAGAGAAGCACAAATATCAGTGAATGCTCCACAACCCAGCTGAGTGAATTAAAAATTGCCAATGGATTTTTACTATCCCCTCTCCTAAAGGGAGCTATTTTAGTACTCAGCTTCTGAGTTTTAAAGTTTGAGCTTTATTCACTTGGAAAAACAAATGCAAATTCTCCTCTCTTTACCTGCACTGGTGCCTGCACCGGTTGCAAGGTCCCCACCCATCAGGCCACCTAGGGGTTTGAAATGAAATGTAAATGAGCACAATAAATTACAACACTCAAACATTCAAAATACTTTCTCTACCTTCAATCACCCTGTTGTAGTACCCATCATTTCTTTCCTCTGACTTCAACACGCAGTTGAATCAGACCCATAATTATGAAATCATGGTGTTTAATGTTACCTGTACAAGACACTTGCCTTTCAAGGACAAGCAAAATACAGAGTACCCATAATTTCCTTATTTTAGTTTCATGCTTCCACAGCATGTGAAAAATTATGTTTAAAAGATATGTATAGTACTCCTTCATTTGAAAACTATCTTTAGTTGAATGCTAGTCAGAAAAGGAAAAGACTGGGAGGAAGAGGCTGAAGATTCCTGGAGAAGAATGTAACTCAGAATAAATACATATACATAGATTTTAATTTCCTCAGCCTTTCACAGACATTCACACTAACGATTTAAAAAACTTCTCTTAGCACTTGGAGACCTCAAATGGTTCTTTGAACCTGGTATACTTAAAGATCTTGATGTTGCCGGAGGCAGACAGATTGAAACAACCTAATCCCCACTTACCCTCATCAGAGATGAGCTCTCATCATCGCCAGAACAAAGCACAACCCCTTGCTATGTAAAGCACTGAAGTACAGAGCTCAACTAACATTAACCTATCAAGGAGCTTATGAATGAATCAATAAAAATAAATTCTTCATTTAGCATGTAGACTGATTATTTAAGTAATGAATGTACTGATTTACTTCAATTTTTTTGCATTGACTACATTTTCTTCCCTGCTTTATGTTGTAATGAGCTCTTGCATGAATTACGTAGATAAGCTGTCTTTTTAGGAAAAAGCATGCTGTCTGCCCTTCTGTCCTTTATTGACTTTATTGACTTCACTGATTTCCTTTGTTTTTTTGTTTTTGTTTTTTTTGGGGGGTTTTTTTAATGGTTTTTTTGAGCTTTTTGTTGGTGTTTTTTTTTTCTTTCTCTTGATTTTTCAACACAGCAATTTTGGACAAGCTCTTATGACTGTTAAAAAGAGAGTTTTTTTTTTCTTGGAGTACAATTTAAAGTGACCCAAGGAGCTGAGAGCAGAGCGTTTGAAGGAATGGGATTGAACAGAGCCTACCTGTGTTACCTGCACTTGGAGGCCGATGTGTCACACCAGGAGACATGCTATTCCTTTGCAAAGAAGGATGAGCCAGTGGTAACAGGTTGGGGTTTCCCAGTGAGCTGACTGGGTTACTGTAAACCAAACTGTTGTGGTTGGACACTGGGATGGAAACTGGCATCTCAAAGTTTGGTGGTGGAACAGCCTGTACAAACAAAAATGGAAAACAAATAAGAGAAGAGTACAAAACTGAAACAGCCTTTAAGTGCAGTTACTCTATATTTAGTTCAAAAATTTTGTACTTGGTGATTAAAATATTTGTGCTTAGCCCCTTCCTCGAAGACTCAAGAGAAGAGTATCAAAACAATTACCAAGTCTTTTAAATATGATTTTTCAAATAATGATTCCATCTTCCTTTAATGCAGTTTGCACATTTATTTCATAAGAGGTGGAAAGAATTTTTTCATTTTTTCTACTTTTTTTTGTTGTTTAAAACAAACCTGTGTCTCATGCAGCATAATTTTCTATTTCTTTCATTCTTTGAAGTCCTAATTGTTCACTTGCCACCTTAATCTAGTGTCATAGATTACTGCAAGATCAAAGTTACATGACAATGGTGACTTCATTACATGGAAAAAAAATTGGAAGGGATAGAATACAAAAGGCAAGGCTCTAATTTCAGCTTGTGTTTCTTTAGCAACCAGAATGATCCCAAGTCACATAAAAGACACCAATACAGTAAATAATTTTTAAAATTAGTTTCTATCTTAGCTTGGAAAGGCTTAAAAAAATTAAGTTCTCCTCATGGACAGCTAACAATTACAAGAAATTTAGGTACACACTAGTCTTTGTGGGCTATTTTTTGGGGGATGGTGGTGGTGTTTAGTGATGCGTTTTCATTATCCTATTTTTCTACCTAAAGGCAAGACCTTCTCCTGAGCGACTTCCCTTTGCAAGAATGCTTTAAAAACAAAAAGGCAAATAATGTACCACATTAACAGAGGTGTGGTACAACAGAGGTTGTGAGGAGATGCGTATCTCATTATGCTTCTAGGAAGCTCAATTCAGGTTTCCTTGGCTGGTTGTGAGTTTGTTGGTTGGGGTTCCTTGGGTAGCAGTTGCTTGAATTTCTATAAAAGTTACAACTACATTAGAAATCTGCATTTAATTTATTTGCTTTAAAAATTATTTTCTTGCCTTTTTGATCAGAAAAACTTTTTCAGAATTACCTGACAGCATTTTAAATATTCAATATGTGAATACAGGCCAAGTACCCCTCCATTTGCAAGTTTTCTAACATTTACAATCTTATAAGCTTCAAAAAAGAGCTTAAACACATAATTTTTTTTTTTGAAGTAGACATATTCCAAGGGAGGAAATTAAATTAAAGGTTTTAATTTTATTGTTGGCAGCTGATAGTACTGGTATATCTTCAAGGACCTAGGAGGAGAGTGGGACGTATCAACTGCTTGTCAGTCAACCGAGGCACCCTGACCTT
Source organism: Melozone crissalis (assembly GCF_028551555.1). Lineage (NCBI taxonomy): Eukaryota > Metazoa > Chordata > Aves > Passeriformes > Passerellidae > Melozone > Melozone crissalis. The sequence continues at coordinate 1,263,413 of NW_026535814.1, forward strand.
GTGCCACCCATGTCTCTATGCCCTCTGTATTACAGCACTATCCGTCAAATTACAGTTATCTCTGTTTTTTTTTTTTTCTTCCTTGGGCCTCTCTAGGGACAGAGAAAATGTTACTCTAAATATAGAGGAATTATTTTGCCTAAGCACAAAGAACAAGATTTTCAGGGTATCATGTTAAGGATACTCTATACAAATGCCTTTGAACTATTTTGAAGTGTTAATTTAGCTCTGATACCCTCTCCTTTTTTTGAGAGATGACCATAGCAACAGTAGTTGAGTAGATGAACCTGCTGGCATTGCTCCCCATCCTGGGGGGACATGGGAATTTCCTTCCTTTTGCTGAGAAGCTGAAATGCACTCCCATGGCTGCATTTTTCATACAGCTGATTGTATGTAAGTACTTAAGTAGAGGTAGGAAAGGAAGGTGAGGTGTTTTGGGAATCCACATGTTCCACATCTAATCTACAGATTTAAGAATCTACATGTAATCTGCACCCTTATGACTAAGATCCTTGGAAATAGAGTCACATAGCATAATCTGAAACATTTGATCAGCTTGAAGGTATGTTTTGAAGCAAGTAATTCTTTTTATTGGCCACAGAAGGACCCAAAACATTCCTAAATCCCTTGTTAGTCAGAAGCACATGACTGTTTGTAGAATTCAAAGTCAGTGTTTGAGCTCTCCATGTTTAAGTCCCAATTACAGCCTGATGTGAGACATGAATAAGCCAACATGAAGTTTCTGATTATTGCAGCATACATGGCTGTGACGGAGTTCTCTCTGCCTGGTGGCTTTGAGCCCGTGGATCTGCCTGCTTGAGTACCAGTCCATGTTGCATTGACTATCATCGTCAAGAGAACACGGCATAAAGTTTTTGTCACCCTTTGTCACAAGACCTATGAAGTCTGCTTCTGAGTCTGGGTAGAGACTATTATGGCCTCTATTTTCCTAATATCTTTTCCTAATCTAAATTTCTGTTATCTAAACTTAAACACCTGTACAAATGCAAAACAAAAGGTCTTGCCAGAATTCTAAAAGCTTCTTTCTTTTAACCACTATGTTCTTCCTTCCATGTACAAACCAAACTGTTCAAGATTCTTGTTTTTCTACATTTGTACAAAAGAGCTCCAATCTTGGTAGCTCTTCAGGTGTCAGTCTCCCTAGTCAAGTGAAACTGTTACTTAGCTTTCATTTTGTCATTTAAAAAGTATTTTTTTAAGTAGTTGAATGATTTAATTTCCTTATGAATAGTCTAATTTTTGTCATTTTACCAACTATTAGGATCAACTTACATCTGGTTACAGAGCACTTCGTAGGCAATTTTATAGGGCAAAGTTAGTTTACTCTCTGTTTTTCAGCACAATATACTATATCTGAAATACAGTAGTTTTTATTTCTTCACCACAGTCAAAAGTTAGAGAAGTTTGACTGGATAAACATGAGTATTAAATACTACATCTCTAGGTACAGTTCTCTAGATCTCTGTCTAACTTTATTAGTGTAACAAATTCCTCACAAAGAACTGCAATGTCCTGCAGATTCCCCATGGTTCATATTGATTCCATTTCAGCCTGATGGACCTTAAAGTTTCTGATATTAATAGGAGCTAGGGAGGAACTGAGGCCATCTGAGGCCACAGAACAATTCATGTCCATACCATTAAGCTTTCTCAACTTCAAAAAATTTATGACTACATGTAGACTGACAACTGAGAATTGTTCCTGGCCTGGACTAACAACCAAATGAAATGAAGAAATTGTCTGGGAGAATGTTATTTGGCATCAAAAGGTACCGAAAGCCGGATGGGGACTGTTCAAAAAATTCACCTCAGAGATAAGCACACTTCATGCTGCTTTAGTATGTTTTCTGCTTTTTTTGCTAATTCTAATATAGACAAAGTCAACACTGTCATGTGTATAAAGTTTGCCACATTTTGCCTATTTTTCCCCCTTCCTTTGTCTTTTCTCCTTTGGACACCACTGCCAAAGAGGGCAGATGGCTCACCAGAGATGATACTGCCAGTGTACAGCACACAGTGTTGGATGCTCACTCCACATGCTATGGTACATGTTGCCAAACAAAGTGTTGGACACTTAACCTCCTTGGAACTTAATAGGCCAAACATTCTGTGTTAAGTATTGGTTTTATCTCCCCGTGTTCAATGAGGCCTTCATTTATTTAGAGACAGAGATGTTTATAGCTTCCTTCTAGTGGGCTATTTCTGTCTCCTCTGCTTTCATCATTCTAACGAAATTTACAAATGTGTGTCTAATTTTTATCAGATGGTTTAGAACAATATGAATACCTATCCCCAGAAAATTATCTGAGGAAACATTATTGGGCTTAGCTGTTAGGAGCAAAAGCCAATGTTGATTTTATTTGGCAGCAACTTTTTTATGTTACAAAACCAGGCAGAGGCAATGCATTGTTTTATATATTCTGTTAGAGACTTGACTCAGTGACTTTATTATTAATTTTGCTTTCTTCTCCCCAATTTTCTTGGCTACCTTTGATAATCACAAGTAAATGAATATATCTTCCCTGTCTTAGTTACTCTGATTTGTCCAGTTAAGGATATTACTTTATACAATACATAATATTTATATATAAAACCAGATAGTTACAAATTTACATTAAGTATAAATTGTGATCTCGATCTTGCCCATTGCATCTCGGCATATGCCAAGACAAGGAGTTTCTGTTGCATTACCAGAGAATATGTACTGTTTCTTCCTATTGTGGTAAGCAGCTTGGATGGAGGACACAGGCCCTGAGCTCAGCTTGTGATGTAGTCAGAGGATGACTACTCTGTCTTACATGAAAAATGCTAACATTTTGCTGTTCTATATTTCTGAAGTGTCTCTGTCTGAAGTAATTGCACAAAAAGATTAATACACTGCACCTCATCACCTCCTGAAAGGTGGGAATCACCAATTAATTCCTGAAGTAGGACTATATTTGACATCAAAAAGTTATATTAAATGAAAGCAACTGGAGTGAAATTCCATTAATTTTGGGAAAACAAAACTGATATACCATGCTTAGATTAACTGTCTGGTTTCCAAATCTTATAGATTTCCTCACTTTACAGAAAAGATAATTTTTCAAATGCTTATGGAGGTAAAGAAAGAGATAGAACTCACTACTATGGGAATGAAGTTTTTTTCCTAGGTTTTTTTAATGTCTTAAGATTTCAGATGATTATAACCTGTTATATGACCTATTTTGTTAGGAAAGAAAAGAAACAAGTAGCATGAGATTAATAGATGTTCTGAAGGATCATTCCAAATATATTTTTAAGGCAGAAAAGTAGCTTGATGCAAATTCAGTCAGTTTGATTTGAAAAAGCCAAGTCATCCTTGAAAGAGGAACAGCATGAAAGAATGACAATTGGTGAGATTTTGATGTGAAAAAGTGTTAAGCAGTTTGGCTTATAACAGTCTACCTAAATACTGCAGTCATCATTTGTCAAGCTGAGTTGTATCCTGAGAAACCAAATTAATAGTGACAGTTTTAGAGCTTTTTTGTTCTGAGAAAAACAGCTTTCCAAAAGAAGCAAATAAAAAGGGAGGTAAAAAAAATGGGATAGTTCTGTATTCCTCCCTGAGATTCTACATACATGTTTGGTACCCTTAATCTGTCATTTTATATATTACTTTATCAAATTTGGTGCTTTTCTAGTCTCTGGGAAAGTATTATTTAGTGTCCTTATATTTTTCCAAAATATTTTTGCCTGATGTAAGAACTTCTTCAAATTTTAATTACCATGAGTGAAAAATCCTTCTGCTGAGACTTAATAGAAAGAACACTTAGGAGTGCTTGAGACAGAATCTGAGCCTCCTTAAGAAGTATCCTCATCTGAGTTGTCAGATTTTGTATGTGCAACTGACTAACAGTGCAGAAGACACTGTGCATTCTGGGTATCCAGACAACAGTTTTGGTAGATAACCATGATACCTTTGTATGGGAATGACAAATGAACACATACGAATTATCTCTTTTTCTTGTCTTTTAGAAATAAGAAGTTACCTATGCAAATTCAAATACTTCTTTGGGTCTATGCAAATATTTGGTTTCCTACTTTGCTTTCCACAGACATTTGGAATACCAATCAAATGTAACTTCCAAACCTCCATATTTGTAATCTTTAAAAATGTAATAATGAACATAATGACAAATAATTTATCCTTTGTATGTCTCGTGCAAAACAAATAGGACATGCAGAGTTATTTCTCTTCGATATCTGGCAAGGCATATGACTGATTGTTAGAAATTTTGACTCAGTTAAAAAAAAATTTAGCTCATGCTGAAGCATTAAAATAATGCTGATGAGGTCAAAGCAAATTCTCTGATAAAGCTATAAAATCACTCCAACTCACAAACATGTCTGAGACCTGCCATGAGGCTCTCATGCACTCTGTTTCTCTGCAGCGAGCAAGAAGCTGTAACCCTTCAGTGCTGCAACTGAATTTAGCAGAAACAATGAAGAATTGAAGTTACACATACTAAACACACTAATTACTATATATAAAGCAATTTCAGTTTTACATTGTTTTTCCTATATTGCCACAGAAAGTATTCTGTCAATTTGTTAGCCTGTCCACAGACAAAAATTTCCACTGTTACTTTTAAAGTATAATTTTGGCAAGGTGGTGTAGTAAAACACTTCTGTAAATTAAGTGAATATAGTTCATATGTATGTATTTCACTTCCTTCTGTAGGTTTCACCCACAATAGGCTTCATCTGTGTATCAGAGTTAGAGACTTGAAAGAAAAATATCCCGTGTGAAATTTTCTCACCACAGTGCTTAGTTATATACTTGGCTATTAAAGCCTCTTTCTAGCTGAATTTATTTCCTTAAGAAGCCAGAACTGAAAGGGTTATGATTTGTTACTGCGTCAGTTATCAGCAGACAGCCATCTAACCTTTGGTACTTACAGGTATTTTATGGCTCTTGATCATATTATCAAATTCTTCATTAATTTTTTTGTATTTTTCTTCAGTGCGTGGGGTGAGAGCATAAGAGGAGTCAGGATCAGGGCTTTCACAAGCTTTGTTTTCTTTCTTGTGCAATGCCTGCCAGATTCAGAGAAATATCAGAAAGTAAAAAAAATGAAAAGTAGCTCAGAGTACTTACACATAATCTTTGCCTGCTGATCATTAGATCAATATCTTCGTTAAGTTTTCTGTACTTGTCCTCGGACTCAGGGCTGTGACCTACTGAATCATCTGCATCAGGGTCTGGACTGTCACAGCCATTAAGTCCTTTCTTTCTTAATGTCTGAAATACATAATTTGGGAAGTTCAATCCTTGACATGGGCTGCAAGAAAGACTCAGCAGTGTTAAAGAAACACAAACTGCTCATCATAGAAAAATGTTAAATTATGCTTTAAGGAAAGAAAGTGACTAATGATCCACCACACTGATGTGTGGTTTCCAGTAATGAGTGAGGACCATACAAGACATCGTTCTTCTGAAGCTAGTACAAATAAATAAAGAATTAATCTGGTAATTAACAAAAAGTTAGTGCCTATGCTAGTATGTCCCTTGCCTCATGATTCCCATATCCCACAGCATTAAGGGTTTAAACTAAACACAGAATGCAATTTATTTTAACATAAACCAAACTTAATATATTTATCTATAGTTTACTATGGAATACACTGATGTTCTTATTTTCTTTTAGGGAAGATGCAGGAGAAGCAAATGGAAAAAGAAATGAACCTGCAACAAATTTAGGAATCCATTTATTCACAGAGGAAGAATAATTACCCAAATAGAATTCAAGGACTTTAGCAATGTTGTTCCTAAGTCTATGCTTGTGATAGGACAAGAGGGAGGGCAGAGTTGATGACAGGGTTATGAAATAACAATTAAGAGCTTCTAGTGATGTTTACTTTTTATTGACTACACTTAAAGTGCTAAAAATGCACAGGGCATGCACAGGAAAAAGCACTGCTAAAACAGATGCTTAGTTAAAAGTCAAAATGAAAGAATTTCAGGTTTAGCTACTCAAATACATGCAACCATGTTTATCATCACTAAGACAGGAAAGCTGAAAAATCTTAAAACCAGGACTGAATCAGTAGCTTGCAATTCAGAACAGCTGTCTGGCTTCAAAAAGGCTTTAACTGATCTACCTTTACAGAGTCCCAGAGAACAGCCATAGGCTATATTAAGGTAAAAGAATATGAGAAGAAAGTCTGGACTCTTCAAGTACAAGCAGTAGTACATAAAGCAAATATACTCACAATTTCTCATATTTAGCTCCAAGAATGAGTCACTCAAAAACTCTTAAAAGTCTACTTGGCTGTCTAGAAACTTTTTAAGTTAGCTTGCAGTCCATTCTGTGTTGAAACCTGGCTAAGCAATCTCAATTACAATGAAAATATCACATATTTTGTCTGTTAGTAAGTGGCTAATGTGAACAGTCGGTCAGTGTGGGATACTCTGGTATCTTTTTGCCTTCTCAGAATGGTTGTGTATCAGCTTTTGTTCCTTCAGGAATTGTACATTTCATAATTATTTTTTTATTATGATGATCAGCTTACTACTGTTACTACCCTTAAATATTATAATGTCATGCCATGTCAGTGTTCTCATACTAATGAAAAACCCCTGAACCTTCCATTTTCATTGACTAAGCAAAGTGATGGTGATCTCTGTTCTATGAGATCTGAGTCTTCTAATCTCCCATTGCAGACCTCTGAAACAGATTTGGGCATTTATGAAAGGCTGGCCCAATGCAGATCTTTCTTTTCAAACTTCATATCTATAAAGACTTCAAGTCAAATCCATGAGCTACTTCCTTAACACCAATAAAATTATAATCCATTTGAATAAAAACTTGAGATGCTAAAACAAGCTGAATAATTCCCTACACCTTTTTCCACTCTCCTTGCTCTTTTATCTTTTAAATGTTAAATGTTCAGTTAGCAGAACATTTGATATGTTCTGCTAGCAGCTTGAAACAACCCAATTAGCAAGAGGGTTTTGCAACTGCTGCTGTTTAATAGATTTAATAGACACAACAAGATATAGTATAAGCAAAATGTTTCATTGCAATCTCAACTAACATTCTTCTCTTCACATAAGCATTAAACAGTTGTCCTCTGAATACATAAAACATTCTGTTTCAAACTTAGATCAAGCTGTCCAGACATGAAACCAAGATCAGCATACTTGGGACCATTTCCAGAGCTCATATGATACACTGATGGAGTCCTGCTGATTCCTATGGAGTCTCTGAGGACAGATGTGGATGTGAGCTGGACTAAATTACTTCCTCAACTTCAGGCTTTGAGATAACAGACAAAAAGAAATATGAAAAGAGAAGAACCAGAGGAATGCTTTGTAGCCTTTTGAATCTTTCCCCCTCCCATCATTCACAAATCCTGCTGAATTCACAAGACTGTGTCTGTGAGAAGCAGATGCATCTTGCCCCCAGCATACTCATTAATGCCTTAAAGTTCTGCAAATGATTAGCACTCAGTTGCTACGGTGGTTTGTAGAGGTTCGAGGATGCACTGCACCTTTCAGACGCTCAGAAGAGGAAAGGCAATGGGAGCCAACATGGGTCTTGCAACAGTCTCCAAACAGACTGGATTCCCTCCCATTGTAGAAGTAATTTTATAGATATTTATTTTTACATTATTTTCATACCTTTAGAAAGCAGGATGCTTGCCACACTAGGCAGAGAAAAAGCAATCTCTATTTTCACTAGAAAAGCCAAGATAATAAATTGTGTCAATATTCTACCCAAAATTAACTTTAGCCCTAAAGAGACGAGGCAAACCTTTCCCTTGCAAAAAATATCAGTCTTGTGCTTTTGGCTGGTACCTTGGCTGATGGTGCAAATCAAGCTCAGTAATGCAGACCACTTGCTCTCTGCCCATCACACCTCAAAAAAATTCAAATCAAATCAAACAAATACAGACACAAACCCTTAACCCCCATCTAGAAAACACTACAGAAATCTCAAACAAAAACAAGGAAGTATTTAAATGAGTCAGGTTAAGGCTAGGCAACAGCAATTTCCACATATTATTTCCACTAAGAGGCACAGCTTCTAGCTTTGTGAGTGCTGGAACTAATGCCTAGTTCCCTGTGAATTTGATTTTGGGGTAAAGTGCAATATGCAGAAAAGATCTCCTGAGGAAGGGTCTCTGGGGATTTCTCTTCTCAGTACCCATCCTTCTGCTGACCCTTTGCTGCTTCTGTTTGTCACAGCTCAGGTTGAAATGCTGCCTTCAGCTGAGAGTCTTTCTGGGAATAATTTCTGGTTCTCTTTTCTTGCACAAGAACATACCATTTTCCTGAAACTTGCTGGAATTTCACTGTCTTGGAGACCCCTCCCTTTGTACTAGATTTGCTCAGCAATGAAAAAAAAACGAACTTGTAAGGGAAAAGACAGAAGAACAGATTGGTAGATTACACAGGGTCAGGAACACACAAGTTCACATCAAAGTCTTCCTCTGGAGAGGACAGCAGGCTGGAAGTGACGTGCTTAAACTCTGCACTAAGGTAATGAATTGTACCAAGGACAGAAATAATGACTCTGAACATATCAGGATTATCTCTGCCTCCTCAACATGCAGGCTAGTTTTCCCTATCTTATTACTTTGTTCCTTATTTTACTTTCCTCCATGTCATTAACTACCACATTAAACTTCTCTTTTTTCTCCCCTTCATTTTTTCCATTATTGGTGTGCTTCAACACAAGTTTGTACAGTACAGCTAAAAGTGATGCTGACCAGTGTCAAACTGATTAACCCTTTTTTACAAGCTCTCTGGACTTTGTGTAAATATTTCCTCCTCTCCTCTATTTAGAGTCACCTCTTGAAAGAAGAAGCTGGTTCTGGAGTCTTTGACAGTCTTACAGTCATTTTGAAATGATTTTTCTTATCACTGACTTGTCATAGACTCTTACAAACCCTAGAACAGACCTATCACATCCTCCCGGAGATCAGCTAGCTTCCAAAGATTTCATGACTATTCTGGGAATTTATAAAAGGATAAAATAACACAAATGTATAGTGCATGGCATTCTAGAGAAACCTAAGGCAAATTTCAGTTATTTTTTAAGGAAAATAAGCTATTTTCAACTACCGAAGCTCCCCTTCTTCCAAGCAATTAATCAAGTAATTATATTGGACTCCAATAACCTGAAATTAGCCAAGGCCTATGAAAAACAAAATGGTCAAAGGAAAACAACCTTTGGCTGAAACGTGCTGTGCCAGCAATTAGCCTAAATCCTGCTCTGTGAATCTCAGAGGAGAAGCACTAATATGTGACCTGCTGACTGCTGCAAAACAGAGTATAAACAACTGTTTGATTTCATTTCATGCAAAACTTATCATCATTATGGAAGCTCAAAAGAAAATATGGCAGTAATATCCAGCTCTGATTTTATCAAGACAATGAAAATCATTATAATTTTGAAGACTTTTGAGGAGCAAAAGCCTTTAATTTTCCTAACCTAGTCTCTGTTTTGGCAGTTTTATCCTCCAGATTTCTTTTTGGTCTTTTTTAGAATCTCTTTAACAGAATGAGTGGAGAGGGTTAGAAATGATTTTATTTTTTTCCATCTTGTAATTTAGTTTGTTCATCTTTCCTTTTAATTGGTTTGTATGCTATGGAACTGTAGCAGCAGCTCTCTGACCACAGAGAGAAACACAACTTTCCCAGGTACTGTTTTGGGAAAAGTCTGTGAGAAGAGCAGAGAAAAGAATGAGAAACAATTCTTATCTTAACTTTCTACACCTATTAATGTAAACATGTAAAATATATTGTAGAAATTTGTTTACCAAAGAATAGGTTCTTTGGTTAGTTAACTAATACTAATAGTATTTAAATAGAGGACCTATTAAGTCCAACTATATCATAACAATCTGAAAAAACAATAAGTTTCTTAATAAATAATAATCAACCTTCTATAAATACATAGAATCTATATAACTTATTACCAGTCCTGGCCTGTTGCAATGACATGGAACTGCTTCTCATAGCACTCCAGGGCTTGGAAATGCTTACAGTATAGGTGCCAAATTAAAGACCAGGTCAGGTGATGAGGTTCCTAAAAGATTCAAATCAGCCCAATATGTTCCTTTTTGATATCCTCTGCAACAAGGACCTAACAAGGTTAGGTTAACCACTATCTTCATTTGTGTGATGAAAAGTATGATTTCACTGGGTCTTCTTCTCTAATCAAATTTCACAGTATGGAAAAATTCAGAATTAAACGTCTATTTCTAAAAATTCCCATATCTTTTATGTTGTCTAGAAACTACCACAATGATCTTTCACTGACAGATCCACTAGTGTCAATTAAGAATTGCAATGTAGTAAATTGTATTTCATTGTCAGAAAAAGCCCTCCATTTTCACTAGCACTTTCTTTCCTGTATCTGGATGGAGTAAATCTTTTAGCCACCATAAATGTATTTTTCTCCTTTCTTTTTGCTGGACCTACATATTTACATGGTAAGGCAGACAATAGCCAATTTCAAAGGAATGATAGACTACATGTTTAACTGCTTTATCATTTACAGTCATTCCATGATTCCAAAGAACCCTACCAAATTTATGGAGGTCCCTCAAAAGAGCAGAGAATATTTGGACATGGGTGTGATTCATTTAAGCACCAGTTTGCTCTCTGTGCAACAGAAAAATTTAAGTTAGAAAGTGTTGTATGAAGAAAACCTCTCCCTCTCCCTCTCCCTCTCCCTCTCCCTTTCCCTCTCCCTCTCCCTCTCTTCTTCTCTCTTATGATGAAATTTTAGGATGACATTGCATGATACAATTTATGGTGCAATCAAGTAATGAAAGATTCTACTGAAATGAAAAACTCAGAGGAAGAGATTGGTTGCTATGGGAACTACCCATCTGAATTTCCTAACTTACATGTAACTAATGTCCCAAATTTTATGTTTCATTAACACAAAGTTCTTAAATTTTTACATTTAATAATGGACATAAACCAGTATGCTGGTACTAATGTACTTTAATTGTATATTTAGGAGAATAACATAAAACATTATTACAATTATGTTATCTAACACACTCCATGCACACAAAAATGTATAGCAGTAATACAGAAAAATTGAACATTTCTTCCCTCTTTTTCAAAGGTCATAAAATGCTTTTGTGGTTTGTATGCCTTTTGAAAAAAGCTACAGAGCTTATATAAAGCTGAACTTTTATAACCCCATGCTAATATTTTTGATACTGCTTTACTGAAGTTTCAAATTAAAAAATTCCATTGTCTGGTACCATACGTATGTCTTCTTCAAAAAAATACACATAAATGTGCTTTTCACAACATGACATCAAAACCTCTGCTTGGATTTGCCTTTCATTTACACATGCCAAGTGATTATTCTCATCACCTTCAAATACCTTCTCTAATCACACTTCCTGAGAAACCAAACAACACAGTTTGGCTTGCCAGTAACACCTGCTTCTCTCTGCTTACAAATGATTGAACAGTGGATTTGACAGTACACAGTACATGTGTACTGCAAGCTCATCAGGGCATGAGATCTCTACCTGATTATAGAGTTCAGTCTATCCTCTTTCACTCACACACTTGTTGTGTGCTAAGGCGTCTCTGCAATATTCTGCCATATTTTGCAAACAAAATCTGTTCTTTTAAAAGGGCACTAGGATAGTGGGATTTTTGCTTCATTGTTATCTAGAACTCTGTTACCTAACTTGGGTATGGGGGAGCTTTGGAAGGCAGTGCACCTGGTGCAGCCCCAGAGCCCCCAGGACTTGTCTCTGCCGATCTTACAACCTGGAGCAGACTGGTCAGCACCACCACATCTCCTGCTGCCTCTTTGCAGGCCTTTCATCTATCTCAGAGAACACGCCTTGTAGCACCGCTGTGCCTAAATCTCCCTTCTGGAGAGATGATGAGGCTGGAGATGGGAAGATTCCAGATGTTTGCATGCTTTCTAAAAGAGAGAATGCAAAATCTCTTTCTTTAATGCTCAATCTTGCCAACTTGCAGAGGCTTTTCTGTTAAGTATTGACTTAAACTACACTGGACAACTTGGGCTTTTTAAGTATTAAGAGCATGCATCAGATTCAGAGATCTCACAGCAGCTAAACTAAACCACATATATTTTTGTGATTTTCTCTGAAAGAAACAATCATGAGGACTCCAGCATTGAAGCTTTATATTAAAACTTCTGCAAATACATGCTGAAGAACTTGGTCTGTTCAGCTGGTGAAGAGGAGACTAAGGTGAGGAGTTGCAGTCTACAACTTCCTCATGAGGGGAAGAGGAGGGAGTCACTGATCTCTGTGGTGCCCAGTGGCAGGACTCAAGTAACTGGCCTGAAGGGGTGTCATGGGAGGCTTAGTTTAGATATTAGGTAAAGATTCTTCACACAGAGGGTGTCTGGGCATGGGAAGAGACTCCTCAGACAAGTAGTCACAGTGCCAAGCTGTGAATTCAAGAAGTGAATGCTGTCAGAATTCAAGAAGTGTTTGAACAATATTCTTGGGCACATGTGATTCTTCAAAAATCACATGTGATTCTTGGTCTGGGACGTGCAAGAGCCAGCAGCTGGACTTGATGACCCTTGTGAATCCTTTCCATTTCAGCTTATTCTGTGATTCTGTGTAAACTTATACCTCCCTATATTCATAATTATTTCTTGGGACATGCAAAACACTTCTGTCCATCACTTGTATACTGTTTTTAAATGAAGAATTTAGATCTGAATAGTTCCCAATGTTCTAATTAAGGATATTTTCTCATCCTTTGGGCTTATTCCCATCCATCATCGTGTTTCAAAAGGTCTGAAAACCCACATATCCCCTTGGGCAGCTGACATAAGATTCCTACACCAACCCTGAATGCAGGGGATCACATTCCCTGGGCTCTGAAAGAGGAGAAGGCAGCAGCACCTGCTGATCCCAGCCACCCAGGAATCTATGGGGGGAGAAGAGCATCAAGTGACTGATGATGCTGGCTGGCATGATGTGGCTGCAGCCAGCAGGGAGTGGGTCCCCAGTAATGTCACGCATCCCGGCCATCTGCACCTGTCAGTGCCAGCACCTGCTGCCCCATGGCCATAGATGGCTGTTCACAGGGCCACGGTGCTGACTGGCTACACTGCTCCTGGCTGCTTGGTTTTTTTGTCTTTTCTTCCCTCATGCTACTGTTGCAAATCTCAGTTCTCATGTGATCACAGCTACAAGAGCTACACAGCACCTTGCAGATATATCCATATAAATTCATGTATGTATATCTTTATCTATACATATATATATACGTATATGCATACATACCCTCTACTAAATCACATCTCATCACCTTTTATTCAAATCTAGATGGATTTTTAAAAAGTGTCCACACTTGCATGACCACCTTCCATTTGCTATGATGCAGTATAATACTACCTTAATATTGTTGGTGCGCTGCATTAGGGGAGTTTAAAAAAGAGATGTCTCTTCAGACAAGACTAGCATTTTCTAAATAATGAATTCACATGTGAGATTAATTGGAGATGTTAAGATTGTGACATAAATGTAGGCTGACCTAGTTGTGGTTACAGATTCTGATGAAATACTCTCTACAAGTATTTGAGGTTTAAAAAGAAAAAATACTGACTTTGAATGAACAGAATTCCTCATAAATGTTAATAAAAAATTACTGTAAAACACACATTTACAAGCAAATACTGTATTCAAATACAGTTGGAACTTCTGTGCAGATATTTTTTCAAACTGTATTTGAAAAGAAACTCAAATTCTGTTCTGTTGTATTAAAACACCCTGTTGTATTTAAACACCTAAAACAGTCCAGAGACTAGCTTTTAGTGTGTTATGCATAAAATTAGCAGATCATCTAACTTAGATCAGAGATATTCTCAGGATACTTTTGTTTTAGTGATGGAATAGTTATTTGTGCCTTTTGAGTACCCCAACGATTCTAACTCCTTACTGAGGGCTCAAAGGCCCAGGCACTACTATTGAGTTATGGAAACATGGAAGATGTAGATAAAGGTAAAAATCATGAGGTTACTCTCCTGTATTTCCCACCATTCTTTCTACTTGCTGTCCTTCTATGGATGTGTGCTTTTTGCAGGATGAAGGCTAGCACCACAGCCTAGTAGCAAATATCCCATTTTTCATCCCCTATCTTTTAACAGAAAACAGACTCCCACTATTTTTTGAGACAGACTGCAGAAACTATGTACAGTAGTGTTACCAAGTCTGTTACATCATTGTTGTTAGTTCTTGAAATATAGAATATTTGAAATATGCAGGGCTTAATATAAATAACTGCAGAAAAAAATAACTATTTAAGGTAGCTGGTGTTTTTCCATTATATAACTGGGAACCTTTAATACTGAATGCCATACTCAAAATACTTTAAAAGTGAAATACAGACCTTGAGAAATGTGACATACAGAAGAACACATAGCTTTACAGATTCTTTTGTCATACCTCTTACGAGAAACAATGACAGCTGATAGGAATTATTCTTCGCATATAGTTTGAGCAGTATTTATGTTTTAAAAGATCCATGAGATTCTGAAATTACAGCTTTAAGAGCTGCTTCATACATTCTTAAAATGCAACCTTCCTGGGAAAAATACATTGCCAACCTGTGTAGCTTTGCTAGTCACTGAAGTTTTCAGGAGCAGAAATGATGGTTTCCTCAGACAAATAACAGTGTAGCACATTATATAAGTTAGTTTGGATGTAATTTTTCCTAGACTATGAGGTAAACACCTTTGCCCTCAATCATGGGGCCAGGGAACCTCTGATGACCACAAAATTTTGCTTTTCTATTTCACCTGAAAGAGAGCACTTCCAGCAGCACTGAACTCTGCACTACCGACTCAGCAGTGAAAATGCCACCCAGTGAGAAAAGAACATCTCCTCCTTCAGCACTTTGGCCTTCTTTGGAGGTCTCTCATAAAAATCTTGAATGAATCAATGTTCTGAACAGGTTTGTTATTCCTCTCAGAAACTGAGCATTTATTTTACAGTAGATCAAATGATAGGGTATTACAAAAGAAAAAAGTACCAGTATGACAACGAGCAAATGTTCCTTCTATAGGAAACAGAACATTTCCTTTTTTTTTTCATAGTACTACAATTGTTTATCCATTGGTAAAAATGCCCAAAGCAATATATTTTTCAAAAATGGTGAATTACAATAGAGGCTAGATCCCTGAAACTCTAGCCTCCTGTTTCTCTGCCGCATGGAGAGCTGTCACCAAGGAGAGATGAAAGTACGTTCAGAGAAAGCAAGATACAGTATTTGACAATCCAAACTGGCCCATGATTTTAACTATGGAAACAGATAACTCAAAAGATGCAGAATTTCATATTTAAGATGGCTTTTTTCCCATGTATGTAAGTTCTGTTATTTACCAGAAACATCAGTGTAAATTGTATCTATTTTTAAACAGTTGCTAAAATCTCTAGACTATGTATTTGTCAGTTTACCAAAGTGTCAATCTGCTGCACACAAAGACCTGGATTTTGTTTTCCCATGGAAAATACTACAGGAGTGGTAAGATGCAGACAGAAAGTTTGCAAGCTGAAATTTCTAAATAAATCAACTAAATACTAAAGGAGTGAAAAAGTGCAGTCAGGAGTATGGAGATGCTCAATGAAACTCCAGAACTGGATTACTATCTTCAAAAACTGGTCCTTCAAAACAATTGTTTCCCTCAAGCATAACTTTAAAAGTCATACTGCTCTGATCCCTCTGCTCTTCCCTTGAGATGAGTAAGCACTTCTCTCAAAAGGAGAGAATCAGAAATGGTAAAAAATGTTCAGATTCTGAAAAGCTTTTTGATAATTTTCTGTCAAGGAAATTCTAAATTTCTATTATGGCAAACTGTGCTATCATGGAGGCAGAAGCCCCTTTTACAGGAGATTCTCCAAAACTGTCAGATTCTGAAAAGCTTTTTGATAACTTTCATTAAAGGAAATTCTAAATTTCTATTATGGCAAACTGTGCCATCATGGAGGCAGAATCCCTTGTACATGAGATTATCCAAGGGTAAAGCTGCATAGCCCAAGTAGATGCAGTTCAACTCCTGCTTCTCTTACTGACTTCCTGCAGAGGCTTTTTAAATTAACTTTTCTACAGTTTTCCCTCTTAAAAAGTTGAATGATCACCTCCATAATTGGGGTGCTATAAGAAGAAAAACCCAAGCAAGTGGTAACATAGTTAGAAGTATGAATTTGGTATAGAGAAACAGACCAACCTTCACATACACCTGCAAAACGGGGTTTTACATGCTCCCTTCTGAAGCTGTTAAATTAACAACATGATGGTCAGTTACAGTGCTCTGCTTGGGAAAGAAGGAAGCACTAGAAACAGAGTTGCTTCTAGTTCTTAACACTGTTTGAGAAACAGGTATGTCAGAGGCAGACTCAAGATCTAGTCAGAAATGGCCAGGACATGGTTCACAGGGGTATTAGAAAAATCATGGCTGAGAAAAGGCAAGTTCAGGAAAGGAAAGTGCAGGAAAGTTCAGAAAAGAACAGTTCAGGAAAGGACAGCTCAGGAAAAGAAAGGACAGATCAGGAAAGGAAAGTTCAGGAAAGGAAAGTGCAGGAAAGTAAAGGACAGTTTAGAGAAGTTCAGGAAAGGACAGTTCGGGAAAGGGAAAGAAGGGAAAGGGAAAGGGAAAGGGAAAGGGAAAGGGAAAGGGAAAGGGAAAGGGAAAAGGAAAGGGAAAGGGAAAGGGAAAGGAAAAGGAAAAGGGAAAGGGAAAGGGAAAGGGAAAGGGAAAGGGAAAGGGAAAGGAAAAGGAAAAGGGAAAGGGAAAGGGAAAGGGAAAGGGAAAGGGAAAGGGAAAGGGAAAGGGAAAGGAAGGTTCCAGGAAGGGAAGGTTCCAGGAAAAGAAGGTTCGGAAAGGAAAAGGAAAGGGAAAAAATTCTTATCTCAGAATCTAAATGTTTTGTTTGTGAAATTTGTCTTCTTCTGGAAGCAGCAAAAACATTTTAAATGTTAGGGGTTTTTTTGCTGAAAAATTGGATTTCTTTTTGGGACAGAATTATAGGTTTGTAAGATGTATTGGTATATTGGTCTGGCAAAGTCTTACTATCTTAGATCTTAAAATCTTTAATCATGTGGTAATTACAGAGAGAGATCTGTGGTATACAAACTGGTCTCCACTTAGGTGCCCTAATTCCACAGCAGATGAACAAATAGAACAAGATTTTGGCCTGCCTAATTTTTCTAAAACTTCAGAAACAGGCATGAAGGACACTGTGAATATGGGTAGAATAGATACTGTTTCACTTGGTGAAAACTGTAGTGTGGGCTCTTGATCAGTTTTGATCTCTTGCTCCTGCAGCAGAAATCACTGCTCTGCCCTGCCATCAGAAGCTTCTCACCCCATGCCAGAATTGTGGAGCTGGAGCAGTCAAGGGGTGGGTATACATTCCCTTCCTCAGACTCTGCTGCGAAGGTGCAACTTCCAATGCAGGAAAGATACTCACATCTCTAGATAACACAGGTGTTTCCTCAGACCTTCACAGAGTCATGTCACAGATAAGAAGGGGAGTTTTTTAATTAAAAACCCCAAATCCAGAGCTGTCTAGAGGACTGCTTCTGTTTTAATGAATCGACCAATGTGAAAAGTTTTGCACCACAGGTATCTATAGTGGTTTGGGGACTGTGTTCCTGAGAAAAAGGTAAACATCGATTTCTGGCCGAGAAATCAGAAATATTCAGATTACTCTGAATATTGAATCAGAGATATTCAGAAGCTGCTAGTGTAATAATTTTTTCCTAACATGCTCAGCCTGTGTATAAGGAAGAACCATATAGGGTCCTTTCCCAACAACGAGTTGAAATCCACAGTGCAAAAGCACTATTCCCAGTCTTCTTGTGCTAGAAGCTTGGACCAACTACAGACCAAACTTGAAACCATTATGATGTGGGATGGAAAAACAGTGATATTTCTGCAGCAAGAAAATTGAGCTCATTTACTTATTTCATCATCTTGTCTATCCTCTAAGCTGTATGCAGCAATCTGCCTGCTGCCACAGAAGCCACAGCTCTTTTCTAAGCTCTGGAGAGCATTTACAGTGCAATAAGCAGCCTAGAGTAAAGAGTATTACATAGAATGAGAAAGGAATACTTAAGGTTCTCTAACATTTATTCTCTAACATTTATTCTGAATACAAAATAATTAATCAGAAGCTAACTGTACAAGATTGACTGGGATTACCTCAAAATAAATATGGCTCTGCCTTTTGGTATATTAAAATTAAACATCTGGCAAGGAGATTCTGACTGATTTTAGTGGACTCAGGCTTTCACATAGGAACTTACACTAGTGAAAGGGACCAGCAGTGTCCTAAATAACTAAAATTTCAATTCAATAATGCTAGAAAACCCTTTCCATGAAGACGCCAAGGGCAATATATGAGCCATGAGTATACTGGAATTTCTCCAGTTCAGAAGTGCAAAATTTTGGTCCTAGAATCTATAGAGAGATTTGCAGTCCTGAGGTTTGTCTAGATTTCTCAACATTGTGAAACTTTGAAATAAACTGCAGGAATGCTTACTTACATTGATTCCAAAGTCAGCAAGATTGTCATTCTCCCTGGGTATGGTAGATCACAAGACCGCAAATAAAACAGCAGTAGCAGGAATTGATGAGTACTTCTTTTATTTCTGCCACTCATTTGGTCATAGAGATCAGCTGGAGGCAGACTTCAGAACTTTTCAGTTTAGTCAGGCATTTTATGCCATTACCCTTCACGAAGAAGGAAGTGGAATTAAGAACATTTCTTGCAGGAAAAAGACTGTACAGGAGTAGGTGAATTTCTCATATTCATTAATGGAAAAGGAATGA
This sequence comes from Melozone crissalis, assembly GCF_028551555.1. Taxonomy (NCBI): domain Eukaryota; kingdom Metazoa; phylum Chordata; class Aves; order Passeriformes; family Passerellidae; genus Melozone; species Melozone crissalis. The sequence continues at coordinate 1,282,263 of NW_026535814.1, forward strand.
AAAAGTTAATCTATGGAACAAACAAGAGAATTTTCTATAACCCTTGGGGTCCAATATGTCGTCTCAAGTCCAAGCCCAGAAACATCTCCCTCATTCAGGATACAGCTGTGAATCTCTCATGAGTATTACTATCAGGTGGGTTTAGTTCTACAAGATAATATGCACATTATTGAAAAAGGTAATTTCACAACTGTCACTTTATATTTACATATCTAAAGGGGACCTAACTGTTCAAGGGTTCTTCTAGTGTAGCCAACCAATAAGAACCCCCTTCTATTCCTGCCCCCAACTTGAAACCTATAAATTAAAATGTCTCCAGGACGGTGAAATGACAGTCCTTCTTTCTAAGTCCCTTTGGAACAGAAGCAATTTTTAAAGTGTCAGGGTAGGAAAATTGTCAATGAGCAATGTTCTTTCTTGCTGTGAGATTATACTAAAACCACAAAGAGCAGTCCACACCCTGCTGCAATTGCCTTGTTGGAAAGAAGGGTCTTGTGACAGGAAAAGGCTATGGAATATATCCAGTAAAGGGTTTAGGGACATAAAAACTCAGTTGGGCAGTACCTTCTATTTAAGCACCTGATCGTCATTGGGAATTCACAGTGTGTTAGGATCTGAGGCAAGGGAAGTGTTTGGTGCTACAGAACAGGATCCAAACCTAGCACTATGCGACAGAATTGTGAATGACCCAGAGCAAGCAAATGGGTTTTCAAAAATCCTATATTTCATCAGAAGCATCAGATGCTTATCCAGGGCTACAGAGATCCCTTCACCCACATTCCTGGATATTCACGTATTGACTTAAGCACACTGTCCCCTCCTACAGGCAACTTTTCAAATACTTGAAGAAGACACTCTTAAGAAAACTTTTCTCTTCCTGATTTTTTCTATATAACAGCTAGTGGTTAGAAACACGATAACTGGAAACATAGGTTCTATTTCTTTCTTGATCTGAACAGGATCAAGACTATTGCTAGAAGGAATAGATTTACTCGGCTTCCTATGCTCTAGACAGTTCTAGATAGTTAAACATATATATAATTCACTGTAATATTTTGCATTTGTGCATTAAAAAATGCACAATTTGTTCAGCCAGAGAAACAGAATTTGAAAGCAGACAGAGTTCTTTGATTTGTAATAGCATTTTTGTTTGAGGAAAGCCTGTTGAAATTATTTGGGTCTTAAACTGGGACTGGGGAAGACTGTCAACTTTGACCCATTGGGTCAATACTTATTAAGCACAGGTCCTTAGTAATGTTCAAGGTCAAATAACAGATTGTCCCCAATATTCATGTGTCTCCAGATGAGGTTTTTGGACAAATGACCATTGCCACATTGTAAGGCAAATTTAGATACTTCTGCAAAACATTTTTAGATATAAGATGGAAAGTACTGAACATAATTATGACCTTTTATTTGTGAGTTAAACAATACATGTGAAATTTACATCTAGGGTAGCAAGCTTCTTTTCAGACAGTTTACCAAAATGTAGCTCGGATGCTAAGGCACTGGTACCTGCTGGAAGAAATCCATAAAGTTTCCATTTTACTGATATATATTTAAACATGTTAGAAGCATGTAATAATGAATCTTTGGATTATAAAAATGAAAGGAAAATTCTTATGTTTTTTCACTTTTCATGTTACAGCCATATTGTAGGAAGCTAAATATTTAAATGAGACATTCCATTTGGTACTGCTTCTTTGCCAAGATCTTGATCTCTTTTGAACCAATCTCTAGCAGCTGTATTGTTTAAACTACTTTTGTTGACACTTCTATAATTTGTTTTCTTTGAAGAGCGTGTGTGCAATAACACTTGATTAAAAAAAAATCTTACTTGAACAACCCAAAGTAAAGCACATGATAATTCACATAATTCTACACTATAATTGTCTATAGATCACATAAGATGATATAAATAAATGAGTTTGAGACTTTTTTTAATCCAAGCATATCCAATGTATCACAGATTTTTACCTTTTTTGTTTCTGTCTATCACACAAATAATTAACTGTTTAGAACATACATCATGCAACTTCTTTTAATAGCTTTTACTTCTTCATTAATGGCAACCATATATAGAAATATCCATGGCAAAACTAAGAAAGGAAAACAGCATCACCTAAAGTTTTGGATTTAGAGGTTGCTGTATAAAGAAAATGTTGACTGAATGTTTTAATGGAACTTTTCTAATGGAATGAAAAATGGCTATTTAAGATTTAACAACATTTAACAGCTCTGGACTATGGACATTGATTCAGAGCTGACTATAGACTTGTGATTATTAAAAATGTAGAACAAAAGAGCACATGTCTATTGGAGGTTTTATAACCCTTCAAATTTGGTAACTAAAAATAATTTTATTTGTCTTATATAAAAAGACACATAGAGGCCTCTCTGAATTCAGAACAAATAGGGTGTAATCAATATCAAGTACAAGGATGGACACAAATGTTATACTACACATATAAATAATTTATAGTTTCTTACTGTAACAAGGAAGAAAAGTCAGTATATTTTGAAGTTTAACAGAACTTTCACCAGAGCTATGAAAACTGTGGAAAGCAATTTCATAAAGATAGTGCTATCTGTGTGCAGTCTAGGGAAGGAGAGGTGTGCGGGTATTTTGCTTCATGCAAATCACATGGGTAAGGTGCTCCAGCCTGAGCAGAAAATTTAAGATATTGGCTCCCTAGCAGGAGAGTAAAGTAGGCAAAAAGCCAGGATTAGACTGGCTTTTCATCCCTATCCTCTTTGGTGATGAAATTCCTCTTGCAGAGTGCTGTTGTTTCTCAGGGAATTCACGACTCTGTGGCAGGGAGTTTTACTTCTGAGTATAGCTATAAGCGCTACTCATAGTATGAACTATTGGCGGTCCAGCTCTGTCACCCTTACTGACACTGGGACTGACTCAGAAAAAGAGCCCTGATTCTGCAGAGATTTGCAGCAGCATTCAATTTTCTTTCTGTGAGAAGTTTCAGAGTCTGAAAGGCGACTACCATAAAATTTCCATAAATAAGTCTTATTTATTTTAAAAAATAAGACCTATTCTAGTATCGCTTACTACAAAAAGAGGCAGGATCCGTAGAAAGTTTTGTCTGTGTTAGAAACAGTAACAAGGCAGATGTGAATTTTGTCAGAACACTCATATTGACATCTCTAGGCTTTAATCAGGGACCTAATAAAACCCGAATAGTGGGCTTGGCATAGGAGAATTTTTTGACTTTTGCTACCATAAGGCTCTTTTAACCTGATGGAGGGTACCTTAGACTCCACATCGGGAAACAATTGAATATCAAAAAAACCCATGTGAATGTGTAAGCATATAAGAATCGTCCATCACGTAACTGATTTTGCTAGAAACTCAGTGTTGCATAATCTTCAATACTGATTTAACAAAGAACAGTCAAGAGCTTATGGGAATCTGATGCAACAAAAAGTCTTGGGTGGAAAAGAGGGCAAGGTCAGTAATTTGTATTAAAGATGTGACATAAGAGAATATGTAGTATTTTTACATTTGTCATTATCACTGCTGCATACAAATCTGGGTAAACAACCACATTTTGTATCTGTCTTACAAAACAGGGATATTTTAATGATGAAAATTAAAAATGGGCTGGTCACAAAAGCTTTTGAGTCTGGAACACAGCTGTAAGTAGCTCACTATCTAGGTTGAAAATGGTAATGCAAGGTACTGTGTCCTATTTTTCTGTGCTTGAAGTGAAGATACAATAGTAGAATTCAGCCTTGGTAGTTACTAATACACCATGCAGACACAACAACATCCTGTGTACTGCATAAAGGAATGACTTGTGACCTGCCTCCATTACAAAGAGCAGAGGGGGCTAACATGCAAGAAGATAAAATGCTCTGCAAGGGGAGGGAGACCAGTAGAGTTGATGTACCCAAATACAAGGGCCTTGATTCTTTTTCGAGTGATTTAAGTTCCTTTCCATCAATTATCATCCTTTGTCTCCAGAATCTTATCACAAGCAGCATTACAGGAACTGAACAAAACAATACTCAGGCTCAAATAACCCTGTGAACTGCCCTGACATTTCCACACCCTGTTGCTGTGTTTGACCAGGTTACTCAGGTTAAAAAAAACAATGAAAAACAAAATGCAAAAGATTCTGTACAGAACAACAACACACATTCCTGTTTTAAATAACATGCCCCCTCCTGGTGTTTCTTCTGCTCCACAGTACTACTGATATCTCACACTGCAATACTGCAATGGATATGAAAAACTGCAATACAGAAGAAGATTGGCTTTCTCTAATTTGACAGCTTTTCAAGTGAAAATTTTCTGCTTTGCAGACTTCTCATCAGGTTTATTTTTGAGTAAATTAGATCCTGCCCTTTTCTATTTCAATCTTCCACAGTCTTTTGGTGAAACTTGAGTTTCAGAACACTTACAGATTAAAAAATGTATATATCTGCAGAAATGCTCTGTAACTAAGATTTAATTTTTCAGTGAAATAAATAATGTCTACCAATTCATTTTTACTGCTCTGAATCAGAGTAATAAATTTTTCTTTCTTACTGATAAGAAAGAAAGGGCACATTGCATTTTGAGGGCACATGAAATCATTGAAAAGCAACTATTTGTTTCATTCATTCACGCTAGATAAGTGACATTTCATGGTAATTCTTGACAGAACACTTCAGTCATTGCTTGTCTTAAAATAAATTAAAAAACATGTGGAATGTAAAAAAAATGGACCTTAGGAAAGTCAGCTGTTTTTGACAGTAAGTTGGTTTCTGTGAAATACAGCTTTGTATTTTAGAAAATGTTTATGATCCATGAGGAAAATAAAGTGTATCCTTGGGCTAAAATATTTATTGGCACCTAGGAGTCTGAAGGGAGCAAGTCAGGCCTGTGGTTTTTTGAGGGCACTTTATCATCGCCTGCATTCTCAAAGGGATCAGTGAGTGAATAGAGCTGGATTACTCACCCTTCTATTCCACGCCTATTCCTCTCCATTTTCCTTGGCAAGACTGACTGGCAAGCTATTTTTAGTGAGACAGTTCTATTTTTAGACAAATAGCAGTTAAGACACATTGTTAGGAAAAAATAAAAAAAAAGAAAAACACAAGGAGGAGGGAATGAGGTTTCTCATCACAGATTGCGAAGCAAGCCCTTCAACCTGTAACTTTGGGCATTGCAGCTGCTTCCAATCTTGGAAAAATAAAGAAAATTCAGAGTGCAGGGATTTAAAAATAAACCTAACCTCTGGCAAACAGACCAAAATACAACAACAACTATGTGAAACAGTGATTACAAAAGCAAAGAATGTTTCCCAGTGACTAGATTGGGATAAAACTTTGGAGCTATTAAGGTCTGAGAATGTTACACAGACATGTAAGATACTTCCAGTTCCTTAGCCAGATATATAACATTTTGAAGAAAGAAAGGGTGCTCTGTGAAGTAGACCTTACTCTAAGAAATACAGCTTTAGAATTCCAGTTTGGCAAAAAAAAGGAAGAATGAAAAATGGGAAACATGTTTATATTCTGCACATATTTTTCACTTTCATAATTTCAGAATTTTGCAACAATTCATCCAAAAAATTTACTAAGTTATTAAAATGTTTTAAAAACTATTACAAAACAACAAAAAATAAAATTACATGATCCTCAAGAAGGTTAAAACAGGACATCCAGATCGCCTCCTAAATACATCCAAAAGAAGCTTCTCACGTATCATGTGCTTCAGAATTATTAAACTTGGATCCATTTTATTTTTTTCTGCTCCTTCTCTCTTGTTCCACATATGGAAAAGTAGCTCTTAGGTGAGTGCCTTTCTTTCATTTGAGATACATTGGGCTCACAAGCTATGTTTCATGTTAACCAAATCCTTGCCGAAATAAATTATAATGAAAAGTTTTCTGGTTTTTTTGAGACAAAGCAAAATGAGAAAATTAATTGTGCAACTTTCCTGTTGCTGTATTTTTTCATGTACCGAATTAATTTAAAATATAAGAAATCCTCTACTTTTCTTTTTCTACATTGCATAGCAACTAAAGTCTCTGACTTATTAAATGCAGAGTAACAAGGAGATGCAGAATTATCAAGGAGAGCTTGAAAATAGCCTGGGATATGAAGAGTCAAAAATCTCAGGAGGATAAGTGGGAGGAAGGGAATAAAATGCTACTTAATGAGTGCAGTAGAACGACTACTTTGGACACTCTCACTGACTGGAACAGTAGTTCCATTGAGGGGCTACTTTGGATGGAATAGAATTGTCATACACAGTTTTCCAGCTTTGAAGTTTTTCTGCGCTACTATTTACATGAATCCCAAATTCATGGAATAATAAAATTAGATAAGAATGTCAGCTTTTGTTTAGAAAAGATGTATTTCTAAAGCAATTACTTTAAAAAATGAAATCAAGATTGATAAAATGCACAGACTTGTAAAACTTTTGAAACCAAGATATTTTTACCTCTGAGATTTTTTTAACCAGTCACACTTAGAAAAAACACAGAAAAAACTCACCTGAGGACATTAATTTACAAACACAATTTTCAAATTGTGTTCAATTTCAAATTAATCGGCAAACAAAGACCAAAGGAAAAATGCTGCAGATATTGCATTCAGTCCTTTGGTTCTGTCATACATTATATTGGCAATAATGTTGGGTTTGTATTTTCTAACAATGAAAAAAGACAGAGGCATTTAAAAAGCCCAAATAGTCATCCAAAGGAAATTTTTGGCCAGTTGACTCTTTTCAAATGTCTGTCCTGTGAGACTGGTACCACTAGCTGTTTTTTTAGCAACAGGTCTTCAACCAATTTATAAAGGAAATCAAGAATGCTATCCCCATTTAAAAGATAGTAAAACCAAAGCATTAAGAGGAAACGTGACTTATCCAAGGTCACAAAACAATATTTGACAAAGCTATTAATAAAACTGAAGTCTCATGAGTCCTAGTCCAGGGCAGTATCCAATACACTGCACTGTCTTTAGATCAGCCTGAATAACTTTTCTTACATACAGGCTTACTTTCTATACTGTCCCAGGTCTTCAGCCCACAGTAGCTGAAAGAAATCCCCCGATTTCAGCAGTTCAAAAGCAGACTTGAAGTCAATTTCACAGCTTGTTTATATGCAATATTGTGTTAAGATGACAAGAGAAGAAAATACACTTATTACATTAAACAAGCTACAACAGTTGCCTTACTTTTCCTAAAAAGAGAACATTTAGAGAGTTGTATGGGTTTATTTACTATGATTATACAGATAAGAGTCTTAATTGATATGAAGAGGCTTTTACAATATAATTAACCTCCTAGCTAGTCATTAGCTCTGTGACCTTTAGAAATAATTGACAGAAGAAAATTTCTTTTCTCTTTATCTCATTCAGAACTTTCACATCAAGTGACTAAACTTAATGTGCCATAGAATCCAAGCACATCTGTAAGCACAGATGAGATATCGTGCAGTAAGACCATAAGCAAAACAGGACTGCGGCATTCCTCTCTGGCACCAATACTGTCCATGCCCACCTGACTGCCATTCTCACCAACTCCAGCCTTCTGAACTGAAGCTGTACTAAGTTTTAACTCATGTCCCTCAAGGAGATATTTAAAAGTAGCCAATTAACACGTTGTGGCTGGCCATACTAAAAACAACTGGATTTTCAGTTCAAAGTAGCTTTTCTACAAATCTGTGAAAGACAATTGCCATCAATAATTGGATGTTTTCACTAGACACTTTTTTTCCCCCAGAGTAACAATGGTTTTTATAACCAGCAAAAAAGCACACAATAAAAAAATTCTGAATTCCACCGCCCTGTAGGTCTTGGTATTACTATGTTCCTTGCTATTTTAATGTTAAGGTCTTTGAAGATCTCTGTGTGTTGTAAAACACAAAGGATGAGCAATCTGCAGGGAGAATTTCACATGTTCAGAACCTCACTTCTTCCTCTTAGGGGAAAATGCAACTGCAAATGGCACACATTTCTTCTGCTACGTTAAGACTGCTCTCCCTCGCCAAATACAGAAGTCCACTGGAAAGGGGAAAATACTCTGTGAAAGGTCAATTCACCAGTAGTTGCTAGAGAATGAACATCTGTGCAAAACAAGTTAAAAGGACAATTCTAGATGCTCATAATCCATGAAAAAGAATCTATAATGTATAAATTAAAAATGTGACATATTATTGCAAATTAGAACTACTTATCTTTGTTTCTTTTGTTTTGTTTTTCCCTGGGAAACCTGCAACCCCATCAAAATATCTCTAAAATAATTTACTCCTTAGAATACTTCAGATTAATTCTTGATGAAGTTTTCACTATCACTAAAAGCAAGAGTTCACCCAATCCAAGTTTTGCAAACTTAACTAATTTCCATGAGAAAGAGGAGGCAAAAGAGGATGGAGGACCACCAAGTATAAAGGAAAATCAGTCCCTAACAGAGCAAGACAATGTATAGATGAAAAGCCAGATAAAGTTAAGGTTTTATTGAAGCAGAAAGACATGCCAGTATATTGCAGGAGCTGATATCTTCCTATATGTAAAAATCCAGGTTGAGGACCATGAAATCCTTCTAACACTTGATTAAAAGAAAATTAAAGAGAGAGAGAGAAAAAGAGAAAGAGAGAGAGAGAGAGAGAGAAATAAAGGAGAAGTTGAAGACATGTACCAGAAATAGAAAGATCGAAAAATAGGTAATAAGAGATATTTCAGAAAACACTGGCAGAAGAATTTTTTGTAAGGTAATGGAGGTTTTACCTCCATTTAATTTGCAAAATGAAGACATTTGGTGGATGATTAGCATTCATGACACAGAACCTCAGCAAAATCAAAGATGAATGAAGTCTGTGGTTTGCTTTTTCCTCTGCTACTGATCAGTGGTATGGTAAGGGGGAACTGAGGAGATGGATGCATGTGTGCCTGAAAATAGAAGATAGGGGTGAATTTCAAAGAGCTGACTTAGCAAGGGAACTTGAACTAAAGGTAGTGACCACTGAATCAGCAGATGAAGAGAAGTCAGGTGGAGAAAGAGAGACAATAAAAGCAGCAGGGTCAAATAAATTAATGGATTGGGGGTTTAAAAAGAGATAAAAGACAAAGTAGTGAATAATTTGTGGAGGAATGTTTTATGTGCACACAGAGCAATGCTCAGCGTATTAAACTTAGTACACTATAAACTGAAGCAAAATCAAGAGTCAATGAAAACTCACTAGAAGTCTTCTAAAGCTAAAACAGTAGCTGATGCTTTAACATGAAAGAAATGAGAAGGAAAAAGGGACAATGAGATAGAAAATAGGCAAGAAGTTCCACCTTAAATCAGCCATGGCTTGATGGCTTAGACAAAGAATCACAACAGATTTCTATAGCACAGTTAGACTTTTAATTATATTTGCAGCAAAACATTTCCCCATATTCCTACTCTGAAATCTCTCCCCTTCCATCTAAGGCTGAGGTCTTTCCTGAGCTCCTAAGTACTGAGCTTACAGTGTTACAGAACTGGATTCTTGTTAATCACAGCAGTGTGGCAGTGGGATATCACTGAAATAAGTAAATAAAATAAATACACCTACTTCTGCTTTATAGAAACAAGGAAAGGATCTGGCCTAATTTCTAGTAAATCCAAAGAATACATAATGCATGCACTTAACTGTTGTAAAATGCTGCCTTTTTTTTCTTTCCTATTTCCTTATTGCCAAAAGTAAGTTATTGCATAGTCATACACAATTATGCTGGATATATTATTGTTGGAATTTACATACACACTAGGAGGTTGGCATAAAGATGAAATGTTTTATTTCTCCTCTGTATTGAATGAACTCACCAGACTTTCTGCTATTTATCAAAATAATTACTAAATCCAGCAAATAATCTCACTTTTTAACTGAAGGAAAATTGAATGAATTACTGTAGTATGAACAGTTTGGTGGGTGAGGGCATATTGGCTTCAAATTTAAGAATTCATTTAATGCTAAATAGAAGTTTCAGAATGTACCTTTTTTTTTTAGTTGATTTTGTTTTGTTGCCTTTTTTTGTTTCGTTTGTTTGTTTCCCAGAATTAATGCATATCTCCATGCACAATAATTGTCACTGTTGCTTGAAAGGAATAAATGTGAGTGTAAAATGCATATATTTTCTCCTTCATGAGTACATATTGACCTTTATTTGCCCTTGTATGGTGTAGGCATATTTACTGGATCTTTACTGAAACACATTCACCTGGTAGACAATTTTTGTGACCTGAAAAACTCAGATATATTAAATAGCATGTTAATCAACTTTGATTTGATGAAGCAACTGGAAACATCATCTCAGTTATAGTTATTGCATGTAAATAAAATTTCTACGTTTGTAAAGAAAATAAGATCATTATTTTAAATCATTAAACCAGAAAACTTCAAACAACAGAAGTAACTGGCCTTTACAATTCTCTAACTACTAGCATTCCATTTTTTTATCAAGACAGATTTATTGATATCATCTATCTCTAAGTTGGGTGGAACCAATTTTCTGTTAAAAAACAGTGTGATGTTTGTTAGATATATGATCATGTTTTCTTCTGTAGATGCTTCTTTAAGTAATAAGTTATGGCCTGAAGACTTACTTTTTCATAAATGATAAATATAATTAATCTCAGTCATTATATTGAAAAAATTTGCTTCATAAAATTAACAGCTTTAGCTAGATCTGCATGAAAAATTATATAATTTTTGTATTCGAATAGCAGTGGTTTTAGTTAAAAGTAATTAACTACATATTAGAGAGCTGCTCTTTTAATTTCCTTCGAATGTAGATAGTAAAAAGAACTTACACCTCATTTTAATGACTGATAAAACAGTTCTACCACAACTTAAAAGTGACTAAATAGTCAATATTATGCTGAATGTGAACAGAAATTGGATACCAAATTGAAGACCTTCATATGGTTGACAGTTGTATTTCAAATTTTCATTGGTCTGCCTAAAAAAGATTTCTCTCTTGAATGCTGTGCAGAAATCCATAAGAACAGCAATGCCCTTGTCTTCTGCTGAAATATAGTTATTGAATACACATTTAGTTGAAACTGCTCAGATTTAATAGTATTGTCTTCTTCTTGGCTGCTGTTGATTGCTCTAGAAGACCAGATTAAAAACTTTTACCTGTGAAATCTAGCTGTCTGAAATGGAAAAGAAGATGGACCCCTAACATGAAAATATGTGCAATGTGTAATTGATCAGTTTAACTGATCAATTAAAATTCTTAATTGTGTGGCAGATTTATATCCTGTACCTGAAAATAAACCCAAACTACACTATGAGTCAAGCCATATATCAAAGCTCTATCCTCTACTGTACTTTTAAGTGTGATGTTCATTATCCATTTCAGGCATGACAATATGGAATTCCTGTTCAAAACCTACACGCTGGAGAAGGACTCCTGGGATTCTCAAACTCTACTAGTACTGATAGAACACCATATCAGTACTGGTATTTTATGTTATAGGCAGAACATGGAAAAATGTAGCAGAAAGTCAAACTCAGAGCTGATAGAGCATTCACTTCATCTGGCATTTCATGTCTATTGTTCAATTTAAGTAACATTTATTTCAATTGTCCATTTTTATGATGTTCCTTTTAGAAAAGTGAGAAGACTTGCCCACCAAACTTTGGGTATAGCCAGAAAATTACACATCTGCATGCAAAACTGCTGATGAACCTATCCAAATTGGCCTGCTGTTTATGCAGAAAGGGATTTTGCTGGTGCAGTGCATTATCTTTCTGAAAATTTCAACATTATTTGAAATTTAAAGTTTTCATTCAAGATCCTTGGATAACCACAGCCCTTATGATAAAAAGTATTCATTCATTGTAAAGCAAGCAATAAATCCCTAAGTGTATTTCTACCTATTTCCACACAAAAGCCTGTAGGAAGAAGAAAAGATATCACAGGAAAGTCTTCTGCTAAGAATTTCCTGGCCTTTTGCCACTAAAAGAGGAGAGGACTTAATTTTGGGCATAGAATTTGAATTCTTTTGGACTTCCAAAATCTGGGGGCAAGAAAGGCTTCATGTATATACAAACGATCTGAAGTAAGAGAGGGAAAGAAATTATGGAGAGGAGGAAGAAATTATGCACTTTCTTCCTAGTCTTAACTCATATAATGTTTTTCTGCTGTCAGAACCTCACCCTCTTCTAATGGGGGGCAGAATGTGAGGGAGATAAGGAGGGAAGCAAAACAGTAACTTCCTAGATGCTGACATAAGGATAGACAGCGAAGGGATATATATTCCTGTGTGTAGTCTATGCCCATCGATGGTGGTGTGACTGTGACTCTGTAACAAGTTTAATAATCTTAATTATGCAGAACCTTTTATCCTTTTAAATATTTTATGTATAAATAACTCACTAACTTACATTCTCGTCTCAAACACATGGCTAACCCTGGTGAAGATTCCAAAAGTATCAAAGTTGTATTTCAGGCAACACCCAGATCATTCAAAAATCTGAAACTTACTTTATAAAGATCTGGAGTAAACTAAGCATATACATCAACATATTCAGGACTGAATTATCACTGACCCTTAAGGTAGGTCATCATCCTTCTATTATGTTTTTAATTAATACCATCAGGTCAGTCATGTGCTTTAAAAACAGAGGTTGTATAGGCCATATAACCCATTTTTTAGATATCTGTCTAAGATACGAGTGCATTTTTTATAATAACAAATCATTGAAGGCTTTATGTATTTTGCATAGCTTGAATCCAAATGTGATTGCAACATACACTGACTTTTCTATGAATATTAGAAACTTAAATTTTAAAATTTTAAATTTAAATTAGTAATTCTCAGTAATTGTAAATAAAAATTGCTCCTTATAATTGTAAAAAAATTAAACAGTGTTTCTAACATTCTGACACTATTGCATTGATACTGTCACCATTGTATTATGGTAACAATATTCTGTGTGAGTAGCTGATATATTTTTACTGTGCAGACTGTAAATTAACTTTTCTTTTGTATTTTATTAGACACCCTCGGTAAACAATCAAAAAGCTAAGAAAAGCAGTCAAATTCCATCAACAAATGCCTCTAAATATTCTTCCACATCTTTTACAATGTATTCTTAATTCCTCCTGGACAGACAATATTATAAATTTTTGATTGTGGAGACAAAGTATGCAAAGTCTTCTGGAGAGTTTGTCCCTGGAAGAGACTAGGAGACAAGCAAGAGATTCAGCTGGCAGGTAGTTGTCAAGGCATGGAGAGGATTAACGCAACAAAGTGACAAAGCAGCACAGAAACCTGGAAAACAGGGAGCCAGAAATCCCTTTGCAGAAGTTTCTGCAAGACTCAGAAGGATAAAATGCTTGCAAAAGATGTGGATTTCCTGCAGCTTTGTCTTTGTCACCTCCAATGCTCAAGCATATACACCACTGTCTTGCTCTGTTCTCCTGCTGCCATGTCACTTGAAGACATAACCTACTTGGAGCACCTCCATCTCAGAGCAAACACAAACTCTTACCTCAACAATATCTGAATTTGTTCGGCTCTCATGTGGCTCATTATACTCTGTATATTTCAGCAACACTTTGTCCATATCAGTGCTGGCATACTGGAACAGTTTGTTGGTGCTGTTGAAGATGATTAGAGCAATCTCGCAGTCACACAGAACACTAAGCTCATAAGCCTTCTTCATTAACCCAAATTTCCTCTTTGTAAAAGTCACCTGGAAAGAAAAGCAAAAAACGTCCATGAGAAAACCACAAGTTGCTCTCTGTAGTCTTTCTCCTTTTTTTTGGAGCTATAATGCCTGAGTGCTTTGTCTTTGAATTGAACATGCTCAGAAAACAAATCAATGAACATAAAAGAGTTCCAAAATAGAATATGTATGTGTGTGTGTTGCACGTATCACACAAGGGAGAAATACCTAATTATCATTGCACTAAATCTGAGATACAGGTAAGGACTATTTTCATTTACTGGTGCGATGAAGTGTTGATACCGCAACTTTAACTTTTAAATTCAGATATCCTTTAGATGCATACATCTTTCTCATCAATATTTGCAAAATGCACCTCAGATGAGCAGCTGTAAATACCTTGAACAAGTGCAGTCAATTCTGATTTTTCCAATTGACTTTGATTTCAACTCCTGCTAGCTTTGAAGCAAAGAAATTATTTCATAATTATTTAAGTATTCCAAAAGAGACACATTGCTCATGTACATATACATATACATGCTCATGTACATATACATATTCCAAAAGAGATACATTGCTCATGTACATATATAGTTATGTATATATATATAAAACACACTCATGATACTTTTGAAGAAATACCTAGTGTGAAAAATGGCACTCATGAGAAAAGAGAATTATAAAGCATGAAAGAAGAAAATATCTGGTCAGCAGCCTTTGAAACAAAGTGTTTTCTGAACACACACATATGATATTTTATTTCATTTCAAGCCATATGCTTAGGAATATGAACTGGCATTTTTAGTACAAAGGGTCATATTATATAGGAAAGAAATAGGGTTTTGTTTGCAAGTTCTCAGTAGGCCAGCAAATGCCCCTACATAATGCAAAATCCAGGCAGTATGAAAATTATAATTACTCTCTTCAAAACCTTAATTTTCCACAGGGATTGTTTTGACAATGAAAGACCTGCACATCAAACAATTTTTTATCTGCTTTTCTGTACTAGGTTACAAGTTCCAGTTAGACATGTGACTTGAAATATGAAACTACTACGAGCTGTTTAAGCTAACTGTATGGTTGAATTTTTCTCCTCTGTTTCTTCATCTGTGCAATTTCTGTTACATATCTTTCATTGACAGGAATTTTTAGGACAAAAATGGTTTTGCTAAGCCCATAATCAATTGAATTTAACTCATGGTCAAGGTACTTGGTATGTCAAGAACAGGCACACAACCAAGTTTATTGGTCTGCCTGATTCTACATTTGTTGCTACCATCCCTTATGCACCCATAAACAGTGGCACCTCTGCACATTGATGCTGGGGCAAGAAGATATGTCTCTCTGAGATTCATATGGCTAGTGTTTTAATTTGTCACACTTCTTGACACATTTGTCACAAGTTAATGCTAAGTGCAGCCTCAGACTACCTTAAAATCCCAACATATCAGGCCAAGGAAAATGTAACTTTTTAAATATTGCTAATCCCTATTTGTTAGATTGTCTCAGAAAGATGAGGCTTTGTGTCCATACTTATTCTCCCAAATGCACACCGAATGTTATTCCTTTTATTTAATTTCGATAATTTTAACTTCTGTCAACATACTGTTAAGAAAAGATGGATTGTTATTAAACACAATTATTCAAGCATTAAAAGAAAACCACTTTCTAGAGCACTAGTCTCAAGTATGCATAACTTATAATTCTTTCTGCATTTGTTTTTCATGGCTTTTGATATTTGGAATGAATAATGAGATAGGTAACAAAACTTCACTCAAATTCTAATTAATAATAATAATAATAATAATAATAATAATAATAATAAAATAATGATGATGATGATGATGACGATGTTGTCTTCAAAATACTCCTTAAATGGCTTCTCTGATTACACCAAAATGCAATGAAATGCTTGAAACATAGAAACATATATAGTTCTGTATATATATATAAAAGCTTGTTTTAGAAATAATTAGTGATACAGAAAATAAAATCAACTAATTCAACATACTTTTCTGCATCTAACATGCTTTTCAGTCAACTTTTTGACTACAGTGCTATAGGTGGAGTATCTTTGCATTTAGTAAGCTTTTCATTCAAGTCCACCCCAGTACAAAAATATCCCTAAAGCCAGTGTTTGTGTTCACTGCTAGGTAAAATGCCTTAATATTTTGAAAAACCATCTGCCTGTGTTGCACAGGAGATACTTAATTCATGATACTTATCACCAAAGTGATACTGGTCAGAGTTATATTTTATAGACAGTGAAAAAAAACCACAAACCAGAACAATGAATAATCTAGATCTTCATTTTATCTTTCTTTAAAGATAAAATGAATTTGAATATGGTTTTAATTTCTTGATCTTCCTACATTATCTTCCTAATATTTTCTACATTGATCAGATAAAGCCTTCTGTAACTGATAATTAATTCATTTAAGGCAATTGTGTCTACTACTGTTTCACTACTTCAGATTTGAAATTTTAATTTTTGAATATGTAATTCATAGTGGTTTATCTTTACAAATACATAATTCATATACATAGATGTAAATTTATTATGCTTTTATAAAAGTTTATAATAGAGAACTTTTCAAATCTATAGTGAAATATCGTGTCAGTGACTTCACAAAAAATTACTAATACTCTTCAAGCCATTTAAAAAACAAAATTAGCTTTTTGCATGCATTCTTCTGTGTGGCTACGTAACAAATATGAATATGCCATATGCTAAAATACTTTTGTGAGCAATATAAATAAACAGAATTTTTATTATTTAACTTTATTTGTTTGATTTGTTCATTATTTGCTTTGTGAACCATTCTTGTCCACACCAAAAAATTAAACACCATCTAATAAATATTCTCTAAGGTAGCCGATAACATTCTAGTAAAGAAAAGGTTTTGTTGTGAGGTAAAAATAGCACATTTAATACTTCCCATTTGTCTAGTTGGAAGGGAGTGTGGAATCTTCACTGAAAAATCTCTGATTATACTTCAACTGACTTAGTGCTGATAATTACCAAGACAGTCATATTGTCATGAACACAAACTGTAGCTGCATCACCAAAAAATTCATGTGTTGACATAGTCTTATAATTTGTGTTCAAAGTCTTGGTAGTGTCATGTAACAACTGACAATGTCACTTTGTCATTTGACATAAACAACGCTATTGACACTGAAAGAAAACACACAGTGAGAAAATTCATCAACATATTTCAAAAAAGATGCCTACAAAAAGTGTATACTCTTCAATATCTCTGTAAAATTTAATTTTTCCAGCATGAAGAATCAAATCACTACATGTTATTTCCTGACAATATTAGTGAACATACGCCTCATTATCCCCACTATCTAAATCACTGCTAATTTGCAGATTTTTCAGGTAAGAAACCTACTTCTTTTTAGGAGAATGATAAGTAGTTTAGGAGATCCTTTTGGGATAGAATATTTTATAATGACAGGGTGAAAATAATGAAAAATTAAAGTGTAATGGAAGTGGAACAGATAGGAGGCAAATATTCAATGGTCTTTAAAACCTTTTAAAGCCTGTGCATATAAAACATGAGGGTTTTGACAATGATACAGTTTCTAAATACTTGTATGAGATGCTTGAATGCATTGTTTTATATATATTACAAAAAGAGCAGGGTGTGGAGATCATCAAAATTATTTCTGCATCCTACCAAAAATAACCAAATTCTATTCCTTTGTATTAACTCAAAACCCACTAGTCTTTTATGTTTGTCTTAAAACTATAGTTATTCTACTTATTTAATTTTTATTTATTTATTTTAAATGTTCTCTCAATAAGAATGGTGGTATCAAGAAGATAGGTTATTAAAGTCTGAAGCATTTTTGTATATGAATAAACATTAATGCTTATGACTTTGTACGGTGTGGGCTAATCAAGACATTACTTGATTATGAAATACTTACAGTGAAGTAAACTTTCAATTTCCTTGATATAAATCAAGGTGAGCTTTTTATATATTTTGGTTGAAGTTCTAACGGTGAAATGTGCTAAAAGAAAGGTATTGGATAAAGAGAATTGTTAAAAGGGTGATTTTCAACTACAACTCTGACTCTTCAGTTCCCTGAAAACAGCTTTCAAATAGCCTAGTCTATATCTGCAAGTGAAGCTGCAGAGAGTCTGAATTCGAGTGTGCATGTCACACAATGATATGCCCAATTTAGAGGGCAATTTGGTGCAGAGAAGACTTTCTTGTTTAATCATTATTAAATTAAACTTACTTAAACTATATAAATTAGAAGATACGGTCACTTGGTTGCAATTACAAATTCTTTCAACTGCCTAAATTTTAATTTAGCTATGTGGGTTTGTAAATTGGGATGCTAGCCACTGGAAATAGTCTTTAAGTAAATTTCTAACAACAATTTTATAATTCTTATACATTTTAATATACCAGTGAAGAAACAGAAGCATCCATAAATATTCTCATTTAATGAATACAACCTTAAGGATACATGATCTATGTTTTTTGCCACGTGATGATCGCGCCTTTCTTTTGATGGGAGCTGGTGTGGGATTAGTTTATTTCAGTTTAGTTTAGTTTCAGTTTTAATTTGGATTCTTTGAATAATTTTTTCTGAAATTTCACAAACTATGACAGGCTGACCCATAACATCACTCCATATGTGTCACTAGCAATCACAATATATGTGCTAACACTATGTTTCCAAAGTAGTGGTACCATGATGCTTCAAGTGATTCAGTCCAGCCAGTGTCACAATATCAGTGCTCTTCTTACTTCTTCCTATTCTGACTATACAGATATATAGCTGCTGACAGAGGAAAATGAGAGATACAGAATTTTTACAAATGCTTCCCAAGTATATTTCCGGCCATTAAACAGGTGAAGAAGAGGGATCACTGATGCACAGAAGTATCTGATAATGGCACCATGTTGTCAAAAATAAATGTTAGTTGTTTGTCCTTATTTCATCCGGAATGTCTAAATTTCTGACACAGGGACTAGAGCAAGCACAGTAGATATGATGAATGTGATAAACAGGAGATGCTACGTGAGCAGTCTATCCAACTTCAAACATAAGGCCAAGTTAGCCTTATGTATCTAGAGGGGCTCTTCACTAAAATGTCACTGCCAAGCACACAAGCCTATCCTGTTGAAACATCAAATAACTACTGGAGAGGCAAAAACTGTGTTCATATCCTCTCTTCCATTTTTCCTCTTATTTTCCTCTGATTCTTTTTCAGAACCGCTTGTCATATGAAGAGGTCTGGCTGAAACAATATTTAAAATAACTCTCTAATGGGAGTGGTGAACAGCACTAGTGCAGAATTTGATCTAGACAAACCTTCCTTTATGCAACAGTTGGGCATAGCACATTAAATAAAAGACTTTCAGCAGACTGCTTCCGTATTCTTACAACCCTCCAGCAAAACTTACAGGGATGAGACAGCCTTGATTTATGCTGGTAAATGGGCTATTGTCCCGGAAAGCTCCAAGCATATTATGCTATGACTTGATGAATAGTCCAGATAAAGAGGAATTCCAAGAGGATGCTCTAAAATTATAGCCATAACAAATAAAATGTTCATGATTAACCCATATAAAAAAAGAAGGCTTTGTATGTTACACCACATTTTTAGAATCTTTGTGCCTAAATACCAGATCAAATACTTAAAGTAGTGATACTATTCAGTCTGCCCAAACCCAAGTCATGAGGGTCAATCTTGTAAGTTTTTTCTGTGTAAACAAAGAAAGCAGGGATAAAATTGAAAGATATCTTAATTAAAGATGATACAGCAACCTCAAAAATTAGGAGGTCAGCCAGTATCAATATGCTTCTTATTTTAATTTATAAATTAAGATCTAAGATCAAACAGGAATGAAAGAAAAAGAAAGGCTAATCTTTGATGCTTCACCTCCTTTTGTTGAATACAGAGATATGATTATGTCTTTTATAGACAGATCTACAGATATGTACAAATATTAGGCAAAAAAACAATCTCAAATACACAGTAGCTGACACAATATACACAAAAGTTGACTTTTTTTTTTGTATGGTATCACCAGTTATGGCAGATACAAACATATGTTTATAGTAAAAAACATGTTTATAAGTTCTGTGCTGCTAAAATGTTCATAAGGTAAAGGTCAAAGAGTATTTCATTCCCTGGTGAGCAAATGGTCAGGAAGCACATTTGTCTGCATTTCCTGTCATAACAGGAAGAGTGTAACTTCTTCCTCTCCACAATGGCTTCAGTTCTGCTTCCCACCTCTAGCTCTTTCTCCCCCAGGGCTTTCTAAACCATTCCTTGCAAGACAGCAAGACTGTGCCTCTGTCTGCGCTATTTTTCCGCTCTGCTGTGTTGGCAGATGTACTGCACTCTCTTTACTTAGGCTTCTTGCTCACACTTCAAATTAAAAGTACTTTGACCTAAATATTTACCTTAGGATGATTCACTCCAAATTATGCTCGAAACATCAATTTGTAATACAAGTACATTTAACCTCAAAATATTGCATTCTAGAAATCCATGGTTCATTTCAGTAGCTCTGTTAAAATTTTACTTCTCAGGTAGTCTGGAATAACATGAAAAATGTTGCCCGAGTTGCACAGATCACCACAAATTAGGAGTCTTGAAAACTTGGAGTGCAACTCTTTTCTTGCAGAAACCTGACTTTACCTCTGAAAAACCAGGGTCACTGTCTAGTTTTAATGCTATATTTCAAGTATATATCTGTGTTAAATTTAATATAAGCAATTAATAAAAATATGTAAAAGATAAAATGTGTGATTTTTAAGACAAAGGTTAATTGAACAAAAAATTATGCTTAGATGCATTGTCAAGCAGTTATGTTTTCATGTGAAAAAATTTCCCTGGAGACAGGTTGTGAAATGTTATGTCTAGGAAAAAATGAAGATGCTCCATGAAGGAATAATAAAAATATAAGTAAATAGGTGGAGAAAATGTTTTTTATCTTGTGCTCGTGTTTGCATTAATATTCAAGGTTCTTCGCTCTTTCAACAGGGAAACTTGCGATTCAGACAACAGTCTCTAAACCTTTCCTTTTAAATAGAGCTGAAACACAAACAAAAATAGATACATGAGGTTGAAATCATTTTTGAAACTAGCAGCATTAGGTATCAAAGGCAGTAGAACAAATCTATGTCTTCCTGCATATGATCACTTCCTTCCAGGATATTCTTCCCGTGCCCCAAAACTTTCCTTTAATAACTGATTTGATTTGTTCTCTATTGAGCTGATAGCTCAATAATGCTCAGTTTATAGCTTTACAGATATTCTGAAATTAGAGAATGGTAAAAAGTCTGGGCATGAAAGATTTAAACAGAAGTGTATGTTACTGTTATACGCTACAGATTTACACAGACATGAAGCTTTAAAAACGTTATCTCAATGTCAAACACCTTAATATTGAATTCTAGACTTACTATAGTATTTAACAAAAGTTAAGACCCCAGCTGCTCATTGCAAATGGAAATAAATGAATGCTGAGCAGAATCATTAAATATGAAAACCTCAGTTGTAATTGTCGCTATTCAGAAGGAGGAAAAAATGCAAAACTAATGAGTGAGAAAATCAAAGACACAAAAAATTACCATGTAAGGCTTCATATTTCCTAATATTAATTAGACAAAAAATAGGGATTAAATGCAAGACTGTGTTCCAGATCTGACACCAGAAAATCACTGGGTCAATACACCCCCACTCCTGGGTCAATATACCTCTGGATTTAGCTTACAGACCATAGATTTAATGAAATATTTTGTGAGAGACCTTGTATAACAGTAAGACCATATCAGTTATGTCATTAGACCTATGTATTTTAGGCCTGGACAGCTCTGTCTGGATGGCTGCAAAAAATTTCAGATGGTCCTCATCTGAAGCAGACTGCAAAAGGCTATCATTATAAACTAACAAAATATTTCACATTTATACAAAACCCAGAAAAAACACAAGGACTTTTCTGTGACAGAGGAATACAGTTTTTCCTTCATATCTTGACCATAGCAAAGGTAGATAAATAATTTCTTTCAATTAAGGAAACAGGAAAATAAGGTTCACACATTTTCCCAAGTGATCTCCCTCTTTTTCTTTTTTTTCTTTTTTTAACCATCCCAGAAGTGTTACCAGAATTCTTCTCCAATCTGCTGAATTGAAATTTCTGCAGAAAGAACTTGTAGCAGTCAGGAACTTCTGGCATCAGATGTCAATGCTAACATTTTTGGCTATTTGTCGAAATGCTATTGATTCTGCTGATGGTGGAACTGCTGTGTAAGCAGTCACAGTCTATTTGATTGGTCTGTTGACAAAGCTGGCACAACTCCACAACCTTGTTGAGCCTGAACAATATTACCAGGGATTCATTCCTGATATAAATTTATAAAGACCATATTATCCATGAATTATCTCTGGAATAAAAAGAAAATACTTGGTCACATTGACTAATTATAACAGGATTCACTTGAGAGTTTCAATTTTCATTTAATGCTATGGTAGTAACCAAATCACACAAAAGAAATAAATATTTAATCTAGACCTGGCAATTATTCATTTTTCTACTACATGTGTCAAAAAACAGTGAAAGGGAATTTTTCAGGTAGTCTCGAACCTTTCCAACCAAAGAAAATCCATGATCATTCATAGCATCAAACATTCGTGCCATCTTTGTCGCCATAAAGTATGAATAAGGACTAGAAAATTATAGCCAACTTGCAGCTCACAAGAAACATCATTAAATTAATGGTTTCTGCCAGTTAAAATCCTGAATTCTGCACTCACTAGTCATTCAATAACATGAGAACTCTTAAGCAGGCCAGGGTAAAAGGACTGGGCCTCTGATAACTTAATTGAAGCACTTTCCCTTTAATTTATCCCAAAAAGTCAAAGCTTAAAATAGTTTCTGGAATAGTTTTGTATCCTAAAATTGTGCATGTCTGTGATATTTGCAGCCACAAATATGACTCTGGGTAGTCTGAAATTACTTTTATTACCAGTACGGTCACTAAAGTGCACAAATCCAACCAACTAGATTTGCTCAGAAGAAATTCTCTTGAAGGGAGAACTCTATTTTTGTCCTTCCCAATCCACTCATACAAGCACTTTGAAGAGTAGGGGAGTCTTCTACTATAGCAGATAGTAGTGTGGAAGAAAACCACTTTTTCACACAGAGAAAAAGTACATCATTCAATGGCTGACATAAAAGAGGCTGGGAAATTGAGTGGAAAATCAAGGACAAGATTTTTGCTCTCTGGACCTTGTATCAACTTGAACCATTTTACAAATATTCTAATTTCCAAATAGATTCACCTTTGCACTAGGAGAGGAGACAGAATAATAAAACTACTGCTATAGCTCCTCATTTGGTACATGTTCCACGTATTTTTACCAGCATGTGCCGTACTTTAGAGGATTTATGTGCTTGAGAACAGCTGAGGATGCACCATCCAGGTACACCATATATAACATAGCTTGTATTGTGAAACCATGCTGTGTTTGAATGTAAGCAACAAATAATTAGGCAGTTTCTAGCCAAGCCACTTGATGCCATTCTTGCAAATGCTTTTTGGTGAGGGAGAAAGAAAATATCTCCATCTGTAAATGAAGCTACAAATAGGCTTTGTGGAACTGTGCTTGAGCTGGTATCTTAGCTTCACTAATCCAAAAATTTTAACCATTTTTGTCTGGTGCAACATTTTAATCTTCTTTTTTAAATATATTTATGCAATCAAATAAGAAGACAAAATAGGAATAGAAGCAAGTTCATATTTTAAGATTACTGGAAATGTGCAAGTTAGGAAACAAACTGATGCTGTGATGCTAAAGCAGCAATACATTAATATTGCTATGCTACAGCAGCAATATTTTAAGAACCGGTGAGGTTTGTGAAAGAGTACATCTCATATAAATGGTTAAAACAATCAGCTATTATTAAAAATCCAGTTGTATCTAATCACATATATATTATTAAAATTAAAAAGCCTAATACCATAGTCCAATGAAATGATGAAAATCTTTTCATTTGGTTCATTGAGCTTTAAATCAGGGCACTAAATGCAAGATAAAGTCAGTAGAAATTTTTTAAAAATTATTAATATATTAGCAGAAATAAGAAGCAGAATCAAGACAATTTTACAACATGGAAAGTAAAATAATGTAAATCTACCTCCAGCCTCACAGTGGCTAAGACACATTAGCAAATATTGAATTGGGATTGTTCAGACAGGAAAAGAGAAGACTGGCACTAAACTACAGCCTTCCCGTACCTGAAGGGAGTCTACAAGAAAGAGGGAGAGGGACTTTTCACAAGGGCATGGAGTGACAGGACAGGGGGGAATGTATTCAAGCCGACAGAGAGTAGGTCTAGATGGTTTAGATTACACATTAGGAAAAAATTTTTCACTGTGGGGGTGGTGAAGCACACATACAGGTTGACAACAGAAACTATGGCTGCCCTGTTCCTTAGAAGTGTATGAGGTCAGGCTTTGAGCAACCTGATCTTTTGGAAGGAGTCTCTGCTTATGGTAGTGGAGTTGGAAATAGGTTTCTTCCAATCCAAACCATTCTGTGATTCTATGAGTCTAAGAAATGCTGGTGAAACAAACACTTCCTGCACTAACATTACAGTTGTTAGTATTCTAGTGTTACAGTTTTATTCATAATTATTAGTTCCAAAACTGATTCTGTAATTCTTGAAGCTCTACTGTGAATAATTTCAAGACTAGCTGTCTCCTTTTTTAAAAAGTATATTTAACCTTTTAAAAGTGGTTTTTTTACAGAAGTGGGGCTAAAATCTCTGTAAATACTATATTTGAGCAAGCAAGTTGAGATTGAAACTGTTGTATGAACTAATGTTGTGAATGGCAAAATTTTGTGGTATCATTTACAATATAATTCAGGTTCCCTTCAAAAAGAAGTCATTATAGCATGGGCAAGTTTCAAACAACTACTGATTTAATATTTATAATAAATTCAATTCAATATTTAACATCCCATTTTAACTCCATGCTATAAGACAATTAAAATAAATAGGATTACATTTATACATTGCTAGAATTATTGCTTTTTAGCCTGTCTTACCAAAACACGCAACTTTTAGGGAAAACACTAAATGCATCCATCATAACACTAAATGCATCCATCATAAGGAACATTTTGCTGTTACACGTGATTTTCTGCCATAGAGATCACAAGTTACTACTAACACTACAATTTTTAAACATTCTTTTAAGGACTATTATTTGTTGTTATGCTTAGGATGAGTTTTTTATGGCTTTATAAATATGCTTAGACTGAGTTTTTTAAGGTTTTATAAAATCCTCCATGACTAACAGATTCTTAAAAAAATCCCTAAAGATATGAAGAAATTTATAAATCAAATTAGTAGTACAACTATATTAATAGTAACTCAGTATCAAGTTCTTAAAAATCAGCTACTGAAGATTATTCCAAAATTGCAGCCAGGGGTAGGAAGAACATTAAATAGAGTATTAAATAATTATGTGGAGAGATTATCACAGTTGTAGATCTCCAGATTCAACATAACATCCACATCCATTCATTTATATCAAATGTAAACAGCAGCAATTTTCACCAATATTATTTGAAAATATCAGTTACTGAATTTTGTATTTGTGACCACAGGGAAGAAAATTTCCTAATTCCTAAATGATCATATTTCAACTAGCAGAGATAGTGTTGATAATACGTGATAGCTCCCTAACCATTTTATTTAAAGCAGAGTTAAAAACTAGTTAATCTGTCCTATTGGATCTATTTAGCCTTAGCTAAATAGTGATGGTCACTTGGTTTTATGACTACAACATGCTAGTAATATTGTATGTGGGTTTTAGAATGTGTTAGGCTACTCAAATTCTTCTTAAAATTCAGACAGGAAAAGAGGAAACTTTTTTATGAAGTAGTATCTTTTTTATATGAAGGAGGTAAAAATAAAGACGCTGCAAATGTGAAGGAGCACCTTCAACTTCAAGAACTGGGATGTCTGAACTTAAATGAAAGTGCTCATATTATAATAACTCATACTGAACACAGTTCAGAAAATATAGTACTAAAAGCCTGTGTCTGTAGCAACTCACAGGTGCGCTTAACCGTGTATATTCCAGACTGAACTCAAAGCAAGTAGAGCACACACAGCAGTCTTTATAGAATAAAGTCCTCAAGCAATAACTTCCTAACTGTGCATGTTAGTGAACTTGAAAACACTGTGTGTGAGGTTTCTGGCTGCTTACAAAAGTATTTTTCTTTGATAGTCTAACATACATTGTGTATATGTATATGTTGGTATATGCATAGGTACACAGACTGATCAACTTTTTAATCGCCTTTAATAATAAGTCACCCTATAAATATAATATGATGCTTAAGTCATGTATTTTTTCAACTCACCTGTCTGTTACGTTCATCCATAATCCTTGTAATCTGAATCTTTTTTCTCCCCATAGTCCCCGTTTTTTTTTCTCTCCTTCTTCCTTAAAATTACGTATTTTTCCCTTCTCTTTTATTCCTCTTTCCTGTTTCCTCAAAACAAACCTCCTTCTTCAGCACTTGCACCACTCAGTTCACAGTCCTCTGCATCCGTTCCTGCTAAACACAGAAAGGAAATCAAATGTTACCATGAAATTGATAACCAGAAGAAAGTTATTACATGGAGCTGGCCAAACATCCTCATTATAATTTAGTGTACAAGTAAATTTGAACTAAAATTTACTGCACCTATAAAACAAGTAATGCACAGAAGAAAAAAAACAATATTCAAAGGCTTATTTCTATGAAAGAAAACATCAAATACAAATATATCAAGAAATAAAGAAAAATATTGAAGGACAAGTAGTGAAAATTTTAATGGAATTAATGTTTCTAATTTTAAATATCACTCACAGCTCTAATATGAAAAATTACCTAAATCAGAGAGTTAATAAACTGTTCTGTATCTATGTATGCTAAGCAGGCCAGCTAATTTATTTCTGAAGGGAAAACAATTTTGTACTTTGACAGCAGAGGTGATAATTTCCCTCATTATGCAAATACAATGGACATTTATTTAAGTGTTACTTGATATATAAGAGTTGCCAGCTACCTTGAATCCAAAGTTCCTAGCTTTATTCTTTAAGAATATAAATAAGTGAAAATATTACTGAAGATATTTCACATAATATAATATGTGAAAAAAATACTAGTGCTCTTTTCTGTCATTTCAGTGTAAATTCTAACATGTTCTACAAAGGACTTCTAACCTGCAAACACATGTTTTCTTATAAAAACAGAACAGTAGAGGCAGATAAAGAATGTTTTGAAAAATATTTTCACTGTTGTAGTAATGCATGAGTTTTACAATACTGGCTCTGTCACAGACCTAAGGAGAGAAATGTACAGTATATAAAAATACACAATGCAGGAAACATATTTCACAAAATGTTATAGACCACATAATTAATTTATATAATATCCAAAGTATTTTAACAATAAAATACTTTTATTTTAATAATAAAAGAGTCCATGGAAATAGTTAAAAATACAAAAATTATTTTGTCTTGTATAAGGTAAAAAACACAAGTTTTTCTGCTTTATAATCTTAGTTTACCATATTAGTATATTTTTATATGTTTTAAGTGAACAGCACAAAGGTTTTTGAAACACAGAACAGGAAAAAGAGATCTGAACAATATGAATTTAAATGTTCTTTTGAAGTCCAGTAAAAATATTGTCTTGGAATTTAAAAAATTGTAATTTTAAAACAGAACCTGGCATTTCCTCATTTATTCTAAACTTATAGTATCTCAGCTAACTTGATAAATTGTCACAAAATAATGCATAACACTAAGCTGATATCCTGGTCATTTAACTCATTATTTGGCTCTGATTCAAAGCTACTGAGCTAGAAAAGTTAGATCTCACTTCTTTTGATCTTCAATTCTCTTTCGATTTTCTTACATAGCATACATTAAACTTTAGGTTGTTCAAGTGTTTTAGAACTCTAAGGAAAAAAAAATTAACAAATAAGCAGTTAGTCTGAGTTTTGTAGCTAGCCACTATGGTGCAATTAATCTGTTGGGCAAAACAAATCTTCAAGTACAGTACTTTTTATATTTCTATATATAAATGTCTTTCTAATATTATTTTCTGGGCATATTTGTATATTATTACCATAATGCAGAACACAGAACGTGGAATAATTCATGTTGCAACTATAAGAAAATATAGACTGCAAAAATTCTTAGCTGCTTTTTATATTTTATATTTTATATTATTATATATTATATATTATATATTTATATTTATTTTATCTTTTATATTTGAAAACAATAGCTACTCACTGCTTAAATAGATACAAAGGTTGTTGATCATATTTGCAGCAACAACAAAAAAACAAGGCAAAAAATTTAAAATAAACTTATTTTGTAAATGTATTATTAAAAGCTTCTTTTCCAAACAAAGCTAGGCAGTCTTATCTGATTTTCAGTGTTGACAAACAAACCCCATCTATTTTTAGAAACAGTTTTACATTTCCTTGGTTTGGGTTTCTCTCCTGTTTTTCCTATAGTCTTACCTCCAACTCAAAGCACAAATTAGAATGGTGTTTCCCATGCACATGCGGGACTCAAAGAGTCTAACTGTCTTTCTCTGCAGAAGCAAACTCATACTCTAATCCACAACAAGGGCATATGGAATAACTTCCTTTTCTTTCATTCAGCTGAGGCCAGTGGCGCTATTGGTTTACAGCGCTGTCTGCCTAAGCTATTCACTGCAGTGTGGAAGGTCAGGGTGGGCAGATTAGAGCAGTTGTAGCTGGTTAGTGAAGATGAGCTGCTCTGCAGATCAAGATGCTTAGTGAGTTCGGAAAAAAATCACTTAATACGGAGAAAACTCTGTCAGGAAGGATAAAAATCACAGCAGAAGAGCAGTATGTTGAGTCCCTCCCACACACTTATCAGTTCTACATTAAGACCAGTCTTCAAACAACAACAGCTTTTACAGACAGTTTAAACTTGGAACCTTAAAATTCCTGTGATCTACACAAATTTATTTTCAAGTAATTGATGCAAGACTTGATAAGCAGAATTTTGTATAAAACCTATAATTAGGTCATCTGTATGAAACATATAATTTGCAAGGAAACATAAATTTGCTTCAACAGGCAGTGAGTTAGGTTTTCTTGGATTAAAAAAAATCTTTCTTCCTATATGTCCTAGTTTGCCTTTTGCTTTGTCCAATTGCTAGTCCAATTTTAAAGAAAAGGTTTTCAATTTTTCTATTAATTTCCTGTTAGAACCGCCCCCCCCCACCACCACACACACCTATCAACACATTGTCTTTCAAGTGCTATTCTTACTATGTGTTAACTCATAGTTCTATATATTTCATTAGTACTAACATAAAAAAGATCATAGGACTGATTCCCAATTAATGAAATTCAGATAAGTAAATCAAGACATCTCATGCAAGGGCTATAACCTGCAAAACTTGTAATTTCTAATTCAAACAGAATGTAAAGAACTCTGGAGACCAGCAAATCCCCATGGCTGCTTACGACTTCATCAGTGCTCTCAATACTTTTTGAAAGTTCTTGCAGAACCAAGGATTGCAGAATTAAGCATTTTAAGTTTATTATTACAGTAATAAGTCCCTGTTAACTGGTAAATTGTTATTTTACTAACACTAATAAAGCACATTGACTAGAAAAGTTGAATATACTACAAAAATGAAATAGTACTGCCGGCCTCAACTATCGAAATGAAATTAAAAAGAGCTTTGTTGAAATAGCTCCACATAAAACTTCCAACTTAATAATATAATCATGTGCAAACAAATTATATTTAAAGAAACATGGCGTTAAATGTTATTTTGTTGTAATTTTCTGCATTTTTTTGCAAAGCTGAGTAGTTAAAAGAAAAAAATCAAAACTAAAACAAACTAGACTGCTTTAAAAAAGAGGAACTTTATTTTTGGCGGCCTTCTATTCATTATATGATTTGGCAAAAGGCAGTGGCAGCTGACAGAAGATTGATCTGACCCTCAAGAAGGGAAAAGGAAAAATGTAGCAAATCGCTTGACCAGTACTGTCTCTCTTTTGAACACTGACACACAGACATATGCACACACATAGACACACATGCACTCCTGCTATCCCTTCTCTACAACACAGAAGAATCCTGACAGAATGGCAGGAAGCACGCACAGAGCAGTCAGGGAAGGATATTATGTCAGCAACCACGAACAATAAAAGGTGTAAAGGTGCTTCCTTCCCTAAACTGTTCCAGAAGCGCAAAATGGGAACCAAAACTGTCCACTTCCTTCTCCGAGCAAAACAGTCTGAATTTGCTCTGCTGCAACACCCGAGACAGAGAATCCTTTGAGCAGTTATGCCAGGAGAAATAAGTAGTTTCAAAACAAGACAGTAAAAAGATTTTATTTATAAACAAAAGAAAGAAGGCAGCCAGAGAAAAACCAAGTTAAAATGTGCTAGAGTTTATAACATTTTCATGGTTGCTTTACAAAAGTAACTAACTTGTCATAATGATGTCCTTGTTCCATTAAGCAGCCTACATTCTGAGTTGAATAATCAGGTTAAAACTGAAGAACAAAATAATTTTTTCTTTATTATACTGTATAAGGAATTAAAGAAAAAAGTGCTGTTCCCTTTCCCTTACCATTCTTATCTTGATATAGAAAAGTAACTTAAAAGGTCTATGAAATCTTTTTATGCAAACCTGTTTTCTCAAACAGGTTTGAATCTGTGTCTAAAATTTTGAATATACTGAGTAGGAACACATCATCTACTTTTCGGATGAAAACTTAACTGCAAAATGTAACCATGAACATTGACAATGAGGGACACGTACTAAGATAAAATGGTCATTCAAATACTTTCTGTAAAATCCTACGTTCTACACACCTACAAAGATAGCTACACAATGCAGAAACAGCTGGGCATACTGCAGCAATTGAAGACATCATTCACTGTCACTTTGAGTTGGGTATATTTAAAGAAATGCAGAGAAGTGTGAAAATAATATCTATCATGTTATCTGACTGATATCAGCTGACATTAAAGATAGAAGTGGTTTTTCACATTTACATGGTGGTTTGCTTGCATGATCATAACAAAGGACAGAGTTTGGGCCATTGACAGAAGGTTGTGATAAAATTACGTATGTCATCACCATGGCAATATATCAGTAAAGCAGCAACAGTACGATCTACAGTGTGTTTCTCCAGGCAGAAAGCCATGTAAAAATGAATTGGAGTCATCTTAAGCTTTCAAACATCTGTCCACAACATTCTGATCTAGAAATTAAACATAACCTACACTTTGGTGTTTTGATCTTAAGGCCAGGCTGCCATACAAAAAGGTTGAAAGGGAGTTAATTTTAATCTACTAAACTTAACTCTCAGGAAATATAAAACAAACATTCAAGTCATAACAGAAAAATTATAATAGATGAAGTACTAGAGACTATTAGAGAGACGGTACGCCAAACCAAAAAATCTGTAAATAAAGAAAATATTTCTAATCTGTAACTACCAAGGCTTATTATATTATCAGTTATTTAACCTGACTTCTGACTTATGGAATAAGCAAAATGTTCATTAAGTTGCAAACGATAAAACCATTCCCAATATGTAAATTGCTATTTAGAATTTTAAGAGAAAACTTAAATTATTTGGTTTGAATTCGTATTTCAATATTTTTTCTACTGCTTTTGAAATCATCTGCTGGACTCATAAGATTACTTCTACTAATAGTCCATTTATTTTGTTTGCTTTTGTATCAAGGATAGTAAAATGTGTATATTTTAAATCTGAACTTCTAGAGCTGTACTTTATTTGCTTCCTTACATTTCAACATACTCCTAGCATAATGACAATATAGCAATGAATTGCAGAAATTTCCTTCCTTGCAGGTAAGTTACTGGCTTAATCAGTATTTTCTGATTAAGCCAGTAACTTCCACATTTTCTATGCCTTGGAACAGCCATGAGAATATTTTGCAATGTGATTTATTTTTTAAAATTTGGAATTAAGCACTTCTGAAGACACACTGTATGAATGCTTCACACAATTGTGGTCTATGTATCTTATAACTCAAATACAGTACCAAGTTATCTCACAGAGCCAGAACTTGTGCATCACGGGTGAAAGAGTTTCTTGTTTTGCAAAGTTCCCCTGTAAAGTTTTTTGGGGCAAACTAAACATCACTGCCAAAATAGCAGAGAAGATTCCTAACAACTTCCTAACAACTGCCATATTTCACTGTACCACACACCCTGCTTGTCAAGAGACTGAGATATCCAGACACAGAATATCTTGTCTGTAGCTGCCTCTCTATTTAAGCCAATCCATGCCTGTATGAAAGAAAAAGAGTGACTTCAGCTTATCTTTCACAATATGTGCTGACAGACATCCATCCAATGCAGAGGTAGAAGATTTTATGAATGTTGCATGCATGCTACACCAAACCTGGTCATGCTGATAAAGAACCTGACAAAAGATCAAAATACTTCCATGTGATCGTGGAATTTGCTGCAGATGATGAGTCATTCCTTGCAGCAGTGGACCACAAGAGGCAACCACCAGATGAAAACTAGCTGCCTGGACTCCAGCAGATACATGCCTGCTATGTTTGAGGCAGAAAGGAAGACCTGGCTATTTTACAATGTTTCTGAAGATGGCTAAAATGAAGAGGAGTATTGGATTTCTAAAGCAAATATAGCAGACACTACTTAGATTTTAAGGAAAACAATTAAGTGAAATGTTAGTATAAAATATATACCTGTGAAGAGTCAATTTTAAAACTACACTGATTATTTGGTGGTATTTCCAGGTGTACCCATCACCCAAACAAAAAAAATCTTAAAGTAAATAGTCTGAAGAAAAGGTTTATATGTTTATGGTAAGTCTCTGATGTACCTTTAGCTGCTAGACAGACATAATGGCAGTCTGGCCAACATATAGGGAATAAGATCCATAAGGTGTCAAGCATAACAGTTTATTCAATTGGACACACTAGCAATAAAAGGGGGAAAAAATAAAGGATTGAAAACTGAATTACCTAGTTGGTCTGAAATGGAGATTGTGGCTAGGAATGGGAACCTGACTGAAAATGGAGTGGGGAAATTGGACCACTAGAAATTCAACTAGAAGTCTTGACAGTTTTGAGCTAATAATTTGATTGGATTGCATTATAGTTACTAGATGCACAAAGAATGTAATGAAAGGTGTTTTACAAATTCAGTCTGTCATTTACTGAGCTAAAGAAGAGAAAGCACCTCAGTGGTCAACAGGGTAGGATTTAGCACCTTGTGAGTTGAAAAGGTCATGGAGCTACTCTGGTTCGGGTCTGCTTGCATTGAAAGACGTATTATACACCAGGTAAAATACTAGTGCTACAGTTTGAGAGCAGTCTTAAACACAAAGGACTTTGGAGAGTGTTGGCTTATTACAGGAAAATGTAAGATCTCTAACGTTAAGTTATTGCATCACCTGAAAGCAATCTCTGACTGTGGTTAGATCTAGATGTACAGATTTGTTACTAATGTTTGCATGTGAGGGAGTCTGTGGAATTTAAATCTCCAAATTAACTTTTAAAAATCAGGGATTATTCCAATAATACCTCGGTATTATTGGGAAAAAATATAAAATACAATATCAAACCATAGTCTGAACTTGGGTACAGGTGCTTAGTGATGCCAGCATCAGTGACGGGCAATCTGAGACTTCCTCTATTGAAGAAACTATGGATTAATTCTAAAAAGGATTATTTCATAACAGAATTTGATTAATTTCTGCTTATAATTTGCTGAATACTGGGAAGCTTGGTACATGCACTTAGACAGTGTCTGTCTAACCTATGGTCAATGATGAGTCTGGAAGCAATAGGTGAAATGGATGAAGATGACAATTAAATTTTGGATAAAATGGATGGAATTGTCAAGATCTACACAAGCTCTGTCTCCTTTGTCTTCATCCAACAAGCTCCAGAGAAATCTTATACACCCTGACCCAGAATCCTCTTCTCACTCAAAGAATTCTCTGAAATTCTCCAGAAGAATACTCCTTTTTCTCACTGTAATCACGTGCATCTATAGTTTAACAACATAACTGAGTTCTGCTATTCCAGGTTTGTTTTGCACAACCATTTCATCTCTGTGAAGAGGAACAAAGGCTTGGATTGCAGAAACCTCATAATCGTATTTTGAAAAGGAATGTCTTACTCACTTGCAAATGAATCATTTCAGGAAGTTTTTAGAGAAAAGAAAAATCTTTTAGAAACAGTATTTTTGTGGCATACATAAATGGAACAAACTGTAATAAGAACCCGAAGTGTCTTTAAATTACCAAGCAAATGAATGACTGAGGACAGTAACTGGTTCAAAGACTAAGCTGAGAATTAAGAAGGATCATCTAAAGAGGTAGAATAGGGGAAAAAACTGTGGATGAAAATGACATAAAACTAGGAACATGAATACAGAAACTAAGAGAAAAAGCCCTGAGATGAGAATAAGTTCCTAATTACAAGAAAAACTTCCAACAGAGAACAGACTCTATGGAAACATTGTTAAGGAGTTAATGAAAGGAATGCTTTCCAACATAATTAAAGCAGGTTAGAAAAATTCCTTAGGTAAAGCTTGAATGAAAGTAAAACTGTTTCAGGTGTATGATGGGAAATATCTTGATGGGAAAACTGTATAAGTATGTTGGGGGGGCATAAGAATATTAAGGAAATATCTGAGTCCCTTATCAGTTTCCCTGTCCTAATGACAACAACCTTTATAATACCTTGAATTTGGATAGCTACTCAAGCCAAAAATGAGCAATGACTCTTAAGCATATCCCTTAACATGGTTCAGCTTCCTACCAGAGAAATGAAGTAATTAAACATAAAAGGTATTCACATGTCCTGAGCCACTGAAATTCCACAAAATCTGTACAAACCTTTGGTGTCCCATGAAATCTCTATATGCCAGACTCTCAAGCTATTCGATAGCATTTTGCTGTATGATAACACCTACTCAGCCTTGAAAATTTTGATTATAATACTTTAGATATTTTAAAATTTATTTTTCACTATTAGATCTTGTATGATGCAACCAGCCATCCAAGTTCATCACTGACTCTCCAGATATGGAAGGAGTCTCAGACAGACATGACTTTAAATTTAGAGAAGATTACTGATTTCTATTACTAGTTCTATTTCTGCTCCTTTTAGCTCATACTAACATGATAACAGATCCACTGCTACTACTGAAAAAAGAAGTCAGATAAATGCTGTAAGCAGATTTAGTACCTAATGTAGACTAGAAATTTTGGAAAAAATCAATTACCTTTATGTTGTATGATTTTTTGACTCCTCAGTGTACCCCAAAATGATCCTTTATTTCCACTACAGAAGCTGGAAAATGAGATATATTATTTCTGTCTAGAAATAATTCGTCTGTGGCATTAGACTGTTTCAACTAAAACTATACTACCATAGAAACAAAAAGTCGGTTTTCTTATAATATAAACAAAAATGTATAACTCATGTTTAATTACCTTTATTAGATTTTTATTGCAACTTCAGATCAGTATACCCTTCATTTGGTTATTTCTTTCTTAAAGAGGAATGATTAGACACAGAGATGTTCTGATTTTCTTTTGTGTAAACTCAGTTCTAGAAACACTTTTTTTTTTTGCTTTAATTCCTGACCTTTTTAGAAATGTCAAGAATTAAATATAGTTCTTCTGAAAATGTAGACTGCACACCATTGTGGAGAGCTGCTAAGCTGGTAACAGTTCCTTCTTTTTGTATGAATGGTAATATGATAGATATGAATATAAAAACTATGAGACTCCCTGAATGCAACTGCTTGCCCAGAGACACAGAACTGCAGGCTTAAAATGAGGGGAAGGAAGGGAAAAAAGCAAGGGAAATATATCAATCTTCCCAATGACCATGACAATTCGAAATTCTTGCAATCCCACGCAGATGCTTTTTTTTCCCCAAGGACAAAAGGAAATCAAATGTATGTCAGGTATATAATAAGGCTAATAATAAAAAAAGAAACCTCACACCTACATTTCACGGCAGAGAAGTGAGGAACTACCTCAGAAATATGAATACCTGAA
This sequence comes from Melozone crissalis, assembly GCF_028551555.1. Lineage (NCBI taxonomy): Eukaryota > Metazoa > Chordata > Aves > Passeriformes > Passerellidae > Melozone > Melozone crissalis. The sequence goes on from NW_026535814.1 coordinate 1,318,056, forward strand.
ATGGCAAAGCTCATAAACTAGGACAGGTTGCTGCTGTTAAACAAACAAAATACAGACAAATTACATAGAAACACATGAATCCAGAATGGATTTGCTTTGAAAGAGGGGAAGACAAGTACAGCGGCAGTATAGCAACAAAGCACTTAAAATTACAAAGAATTTACAAGCCATTTGATAAGAAATTAACCTTGCACATATATTGCCTTGTGCCTCATGTCTGCAATTCTGCATGTCCAGGATAAAGCATCTGTTGAATAAATGCAAGATTCTGACTACAGGGAAATAATGTGTGGCCAGTATGTGGCCATATCTGTTAGCATCAGCCCATCATACATCACTGGCTGAAGCTATTTGCTTTCTATCTCCAGGATGCATCTTGACAAGAAGGATCTCTCTATGCTAGAAGATACAAACTGGATTCCTGCTGGTTTCGAACTAGGAAACTGCATGAACAGATGAAACTGTTCATAAGAAAGGAAAGATAGCATGGAATTTTCTGTGTAAAAAAAATGCCTCAGGGGAAAAAAAATTGTCTGAAATAACTGGCTTAAAAATCTATTGAGGAAGAAATTTTCTATTGTTCTAGCTTAGTGGGATATTCTACAAATTTTATTTTGTCCTTAATGGTTAAAACCAGACAAACATTATATATATTTCTGTTAACAGAATTCACATGAAAATAGAGAAAGAGAGAAACCTAGGATATACAACACACTGAGGAGTTATGCTGTGATATGATAAAGAGATAAAAGAGCTTCAACTTTGTATCTGCATTACAAAGACATAAATAGCCTCATCTAATAAAGTGTGCTTCTCAACCACATCATAGTTTATATTTAGTGTTTGAAAACTGTGCTAGATAGCTAATTCATACTTTCCACATGAGGATTTGATCTTCTAATTTTTCCCAGAATTGGAGTATAACAGCTCTCACCTCAAGACTTGTAAAAGAAAAAATTTTCACCAAAAGGGTTGTTGTTTACCACAGAGTACACCTGCTACTCTCTGTAACTACTAAAGCCACAAGTGAGCATCATATCCTGCATACAGAACCTCAGCTATAACCTCTTCACTAGCACATGCATCTGGATTTATTTATTTCTTGCTTGTATACAATGCACTGCATTTGGCAATAGCCAATGCAAAAAGTCAACATCCTTGACAAATACCAGAGAACAGACATAAAATATTCTTAATTTGCAGAAGGAAAATACAGTGGAATTTGCTTGATAGTCTCCATTCTACCTTCAGTGAGTATTTTGTTTGTCTAACAGGATCTCCGGCAGCATGGCTCATCTTACAATCATCCTAAAAGCATGCTGGAAAAGCAAAAACATAATCAATACAAAGATACATTAGCTAAGTCTTACTGTGGCTATGAATGTACATTATGTTTTCTCAGAAATGGCACTTTTTGAGCTCTATTGATATGTAAGATGGTTTCTGATAAAATATATCCTTAGAAACAGGCAGCTGTGGCAAAAGTAGCAGTCAGCTTAATTCAAAGAATCGGATTCAGTGTTGGGATGTAAACATGTGTGAGATCTGCTCTCTTTTCTGTCAAAAATATTTCATGTCACTTTCATTTTTAGTCAGTTTCTCTGTTGGAAATCTGGGGATAAGGAACATGTGGATTTACTCATGCAAATGTTCTGAGAACAAAGGACAGTGAATATTTATTATGCAATAGAGACATTCTAAGGGCTATGCTTCTCATCTGGCATAATCAATGAGTACAGAAAGAAATAAAGAATATTTAAAAATATATTAATGTTGAAGGCCAAAATTATGATCATAAATATATTGATGCCTATATTTAAAACCACTAATTTCAGAAAGTTACAGTTACCTTGCATACCTAACACATTATATATGCATATATATGTGGTTGAAGCTCTATCATCCTTTATGCTAATCTGTATCTTCTTGAAATAAAGATATTTGACAGTACTGTCATATAAGGTCCACCATGGTATACAGCAGATAGATCAGTTTCCTGTTTCCTTCTCTCTCTTACAGCATCCTAATCAGCCTAATTAAAGCTTAGTTCATTTGAAATCTCAGATGGCAATTTGTTTTACTCTATCCCACTGTGGTCTTTTTATAAAGAGAATTAAATTTGATCTTCTGACAGCAATTATTAAATGATCCCAACTGGCCCCAATTAAGACACATGGCTCACAGGCCTCAAAATCCAATAAAGTGCCAATCTCTGTCTTTCACATGTATATCTCCCTTTACCTTGTTTTATTTCCTTAAAGCCAACTAAGCTCATGTTATTAAGCACAACTGAATGCCATTTGTAGATTATTTCAAGATAAAATGCATCACTTTACTTTCACCAACATTCTGAAGTAGGGACAACACATTCAAAATCATCATTTTGAAACCTCTCTCTAATTCAATCTGCCTATCTTTAATGATCTTCACTGTGCTGCATATGACCTACATATCCTCACTTGTAAAATACTGCTGACAACAAGAGGTGACTAGAGAAACATATTAAATATCCATGGTCTGAGTTCTACACTTACAATTCTCCTTATAGGAATACATCTCTTTTGTAAGCATTTCCACTTGATTGTCACCTCTCCACTGCAGAAATTCAAGCAAATATGATGTTCATGTAAATTCTGAGGTTAACCTTTTTTATCTCTAATTTCTGATCTAGTTTTTCCACACATGTGCAGTGATAAAAATGTGAAGAAATATTCCCATGATTTTACATAAAGGCAGGTAGCCCCAGGATTTGGAACTCATTGATTGTGTGGTACTCCAGGGAAATAGCTGAATTAAAACATCCATCATGAGACTGAAGTAGCTTCCATACACATCTGGTTCTTGTTCTAAACTCTAACACCTGCTTGGAAATTTAACCTCCATCGTTTCTCTGAAGAACAAATGGGACAGGTTGATCTAATGCCATTTGGTTTAGGTCAAAGCTGAGCTGTGTAGCGTTCTGCTAAATTAATTGCAATGTAATTGATACTGTTTGACATAGGTTTATGACCAGGCTGTTCTCTCACTATTAAAATACATAAGATTGCATATTTCTGCACATTCACCCTAAGTACATCTTTGAGCAAATACAGTACACATTTTTTGTCTCAGCATTTCCAATGAATTACCGTATAAAATACAATAAGGTGTCCAAGTGTCATCAAAAGATTAGGTACCAAATAAAAATGCAGCAACTTCCATTGTGGTATTGTTTTTTTCTGATTTTCCTCAATTTATGTACTGAACATATGTAAGCATGATTTCTTTGATATAAAAAAGTTAGAAAGACACTAGCTTTCAGTACAAAATTTTCTTCACTAACAGGAAAATGTACAAGTTTATGTAAAACACCATTAGACACATCTCCTGTTGAACTGGGAAATACACTTTTTTGGTTTTGGTAAAAATTTAAAAAGTTAAAGTGGGGCCAACCATTTCTCAAGTAAAATATATATATATATATAACTTGCAAATATGACATTTAAGAATTAAAAAACATTGCCTCCAAAAAGCAGGCAGCATTTTTGCTTCTAGAAATGCTATATGACACCAGTAAATTTCCATGCAATAAAGCTGAGAGAGGATTTCTAATAAGGCATTGAAATCTCTAAATACAGTATATTCTTAATTACTTCTCATTGTATTCTAATAATCCCATACAAGATATTAATTTTAGCTCTTTTGCTAAAACCAGCAAATCCTGTGACAGATTTAGTGCAAAGAGCTGAAAATATCCTGTGGAAAAAAACCTCAGTACAGAGATCAGATCAACCCAAATCCTGCCATTACTCAGCACTGCAGTGATGTACAGACGTTTGTAGTGGTTTAAGGAGCCAGTGGGGGCTGGAAACTCTACATACTCAACTAAAACATGATTGCAATTGAACCTCATCAAAGTAAGAGCTCATAATTTGTCACAGAAAACAGCCAATTAACATATGTTAGAAAAAAGCTCTCATAAAGATAATATATGATTAACGATCCAATGCAGCTGTCATAAATCAAGTCTGCATTTTAAAAAGAAGTATTAGCCTGGATTTCTGAATGTTTACACTGACAATGGAGACTGTATTTTTAAAAAGAAGCCCCTAGTAACACTGTGTCCTCTGGTGTGGAGTTAGGAGTTCTAAGAGATCCAGCACTTTTTGCAGTTCTGGCTGTTACGGTATAAATGGTTAAGACCCTCGTCAAAACACAATAACTATTTTGTTTTAGTGCTGTTTTAAAATGCAGACCTTCACTCTGAGAGAGGTGGCCTTCATTGATATACTTTGCTGTCAACACAATCCTCTGGAAACACAGCATCTCTTTATTGCTACCAAACATACATTTTTAAGATATGCCGGCTCCAGGGCCAGCACTGTGATCCTGGCTATTCAAATGCATAGCCCTGAGTGCAACTGCACTCCAGTGAGTCCTGTTATTTCATATTTACACTGCTGAAAATGAAATCTGAATGCTGCCTGCAACCGTAATTTTTAAAAAGAGAAGGATTTAAAGTACTTTATGCACATATATGAATGGAAAGCATATACATTCGCATATATGCTAACCCATTGCTTTATTAAGACAGAATACTGACTGCGATGCCTAATCAGAACAACCATCTTTACTCCTCATATTTTGCACACCACTATTTTAATTCTTGAAACACTGCATAAATAAGCTGCTGGTTTTTCACAAAGCATTATTAATTTTTCTTCCTGTTATTATTTAGGATCCCATGTGGCAACTGGTAAACTCTGAAGGGACTTGAATTGTAGCTTTTTTGTATGTCTGTGCATATATGAGAGTGTGTTTGTCTTGACATGGTGTTGTAAAAGGAAGTACTTCCTCCTTTCTGATTAAAAGAGATCCCAAAAACCCAAGGATTTGAAACTCAGTAGTCTGGACTAATATCTGACTGGACATTAGTCAATGTATTTTTAAAAACGCTTAACTCCTCAGTTATATATGGTCAAAACTGGACAAATTTTAGTTGGTGCTAATGAAGAACAATATAATGGCAATAGTAAAAGTGAAGTGAAATGACATGTTTTTTAAGGTCCTTTTCTCACCTTTAAAGTCCTTCAAGGACTCAGAAATGCTATTTCCACTAATATTACAGTGGCTGGAGTTAGTGGATATATTAATATTACAGGCTGGAGTTTCTGTCATCAGCAGATGACATTCTGACATCAGTTAACTCTCTAAAACCAGAATTTGTTATATAGTTGTTATGTTGACACTGAAGTGTCTGGTGACTGCAAAGCTATGGATTCACAACCGCTGAATTGGCTAAGACTTTTGGATATGCTAAAACTTAAAATGCTGAGAGGTCAAAAAACCCCCCAAGTGTTAAAAGCTACTCATGTGAGCACGACTACTTCAAAAACATCAAAAGCATTGATATTTCTGAGCCATTTATGTAGACCCCAAATGGATAATATTGTCATTCCTCACTATGTTACATTATGATAAAAAGATGATGATTATGAATCACTGCTCCTTTTGACAAAACATTGTGAATAGTATTAGGGTTATGCTGGTTTTTCCCCCTCAGTGTTCATGGGGATGTGTGTTCATTGATTCCCAAGCAATCAGTAACATTTTTGATTAAGATCTCAGCTGAATATCCCAAAGCTTCTCTACTACTGAAAATTCATGACTTTTACTGTACCCAATTAATGACAGTAAACTATGCAGCCTTAAGCAAAATAGATTAATTTTAATTTTGCAATGAACAGAAAAAAAAAAAGACTGGACAAAATGCATTCAATATCTATTAAATTGTTATGTTTGTAACAAAAAATTCAGTTTTGGCTCTAGAGACAGTTTGAGGTGAGTAATAGTATTCAAAGTGCAAAACAGTACTTTAAAAATGATGCAATAAACAAGAATCAGATGAAAACTGTATATTTTTTCGTATACTTTTTTTAGAATAAAACCACATTTTGGATAAGACTCAAGGTTAGTATGTATTCCTGATTATAAATCTGCTTTAAAATATTCTGCTAATGGTAAGAACAGAATAATTGAAATAAGTTCTTAATTGTATGGAAATATTGTGTCAGAGGGATATCCTCGGTTGTAAACTTTAATTTCCTCTCTTTGTAGGCAATACTAATGTAATTTCACAACTAGGTCATGCATAAATGACCAATACATATCAGTGCACTGCTATTATCAGCATATTTTCCAAGAAAATTTATCAAATTGTGGGTTTATTTATCACAATATCTCCAGGTAAGAAATCTCCAGCATTCTCTTTTATACATCAGATATAACAAATTATGCATGATGGAATACTGTAAGTACATTCTTCCTGCTATCTACCCATGTTGTGCTGCAAAGTGAAAACTATCTGAGTCAGTAAAAGCTTCTACTAAATGGAAATGTCAACAGCATGCCATAACCTAATTTAAGATGTTTTTAAAATTATTTCAAAATCAGAATGTTTGCAAACAGAGTTCATGAAAATAATATCTCACTTCCTGATTGCTTCTGTGCATATGTAATTCTGTTGGAATCTTTCTTTTGATTTTTACAAGCTAGGACTTTGGAAAAAAGTTGATAAATACTGTATTAAATGCCCAAGATCACTTTGATGTCAAAGCTGCAGACTCTAAATGGCCTTAACCCACACATGTCTATGGTATTATCCCATATAAATGAAAGAAAAATATGCTTGTTCTTCCCAGTCTCTCCAGTAAGTCCACTGGTTGGCTCTGGAGAGGAGAGATGAGTTGCCATGATGTGAAAGGGTCTAAATCCTCACAGATTACAGCAGTGTTATACAGTAATGAAGCATCACAAAAATTAAGTACAAAACATTCAAATACGAATATTCATCATCATCATCCTCTTACTCTCCATGTGCCACATTAATACAAAAGTTCTACTCCTGTTACTTAGAGATGAACACTGAGAAATTAAATGGCTCCATTCTGCAATTTTGCATGCAACAACTATAAAATACTTTCAATGTGTTCACGAATAAATTAGGAACTTTAACAATTACAGCTTTTGCTGTTAAAATTCCTAAATTATTGAGAATTTTGGAATGAAGTTACTGGGATACTTTGGATACTGTCATGTAATTTTAATCATCCAGCATTTTCCCATACCAGTTCATGGATTTACTTTTCAACACTAGCACCCTGGGACGAGAACTAGCTGATTTATTTCCCGTGTTAGAAGATCTTGTGGCTCAGTTGTCTTTTTTGCCTTGGCTGCAATAGATGGAAGCAAATCTTTTGCTGGATTATAAGTTTAGTGTGGTTTTGGGGCTGTTTCTTCAGGTTGAAGTCTTTACTTTCACATTTTTTTGTTTGTCTGTTGTCCTTTGATGTTAGATTCCCAGATAATTTATTCCAGTTCACAGAGCAGTTTCCTCAGATGAGAACCATGTGTTAGTAAGTGCATAGCTCCTGCTGAAACCTCTTGCAGGGATAAATAGAGAGTGTAGCCAATCTACATGAGTTTGTTTCTGGAAATCCTACTGTTGCATTATTCTGTAGAAATAACCACTGACAAGACATATGCAAGAATTTATGGTATGAATTCAGATGTGTACAGACTAGTAGCTATCATTCTTACTGTACAATACCTTGTCTGCTAGAAAAGCATGGAAACGACAAGGTGCATTCTTTTTAAAATTTGGTTAAACCACTGCATCACCCATTTCTCTTCATCCGTCAAAAAATGCACTGATCATGATGTACAGTGTCATGTCCATTGTAGGCTGGTTTTAGACAGATTTAAAGCACAAAGTTTTAAAACCACAGCTCACTCTGCTCAGCCTGGCTTATCTGATAATGAAGTAGAAGACCAGCAAGAATAGAGTCTGATGCTACCTGGAACAGACTCTAAGGATACTTTCAAAATTAAGCAGGCTTTGCATCTGCCACAGACAGGGCATATTCTGCATCAAGACAGATATGCATAGAGAGTAGTAATTGCTTGTTTCCTAAACCCTAAGCTGGAGTCATGCTCTGCTGCTATGTAAAATGGTAGCATAGTTGTTCACCTTTGTAAGACTTGTCAACCTCAATCAAAGAGGTGTCAAATGCTCTTAAACTGTATGGTTTATGGTCACCCCACGAATGAAAAAGACACTTCCTCAAGTTGCTACAGTCAAACCAGCATATGCTGTGATCCTGTTGATTCTCACAAACTAATCAGGGTCAGTCAAGGTCAGATTTATGTATTGCAAATTCTTGAGGACAGGGACAGTATCTTCCTATAAACTCCAACAGTAACAAGAACATCAGGTTAAATAATGCGCCTCCAGTCATAAGCCTCCACACCTGTACTGGTAATAAAGACATTTCAAGAGATGATGTTTTAAGACACTTTGTTAACAGAAAATAATGTGTTACTAATGAATTACAATCAAGATCCCGATCGCTGGGAATGTTAAAGATACCAAATAAATTCCATAATTATTTTCAAATGCCTAACATCTTGGCCAAATTCCTTCCTGGATTATTGTTCTGCTGTACAAATTGCAACGCAGCTGAAGAAGAAACTCTTTGCTTTTTGGTTTAGATAGATTTCATAATATTTTGTCCTGTTTGAAGTAATAACACTTCACCATGGCTCTGCGTTCAGAATCAGGTGAACTAATGGTGCTCCTTGCTCATATTTTGTTTCAAGAAAGTTGTGTAAAGGCCCATTTCATATGTAATTAGACAGCTTTTATATTTATAGGAATTTCAACTTATCTGGAGTGAGCAAAGTGTTTCTCTTCTACTTTTCCAGAAAAGTAACAGAGAAAAAAGATGCTTATAATAACTTACTTTCAAATTAATGAAGATTAATGAAGACATAAACTTTTGGAGTCCACCTCTCCCTGACAATTAAATTAATATCTACATTCTGATAAAACTGATTAAAGTATGGAATTTTTGGAAATACCAACTTATGGATGACTATAACAATGCCATGAAAGAAAACAATGAATTAAACCTAAAGAAATGACAATACTTCATTCTTGAGCATTTTCTGAATAAACTTAAATTGTCTTTCCAAGGCTGAGTCTCCGTACAGTTTTGTCAAATACCAACACTGATTTTGAGTAGATTTTTAATGGTTGATACTTCTTATGCCTGAAATATACAGCCGGTAATTAAACAAATTAGTCTTCCGTTTTCCAAGCTACAGGTGGCAGAATTCACTCATATAAAATAATCATTACTTTTTGGATCCTGGTTTGCTGTCAAATCTGTATGAGAATGTAGTAATATATTTGCTTATATTTTTATGTAGTTTTCTCCCCAGATTTTGGCTGTCTTTCAAAAGAAATGTGTGAAACTTTCTACTTGACAGGGTCAAAATCATTTTGGATTACAGTAAGACCTAAAATTACATGGAAAAGCTATATTTTGAGCCTGGTCTCACTGAAAGAAAAGTAAGTTGTGAAAAATGTGTACAACAAACTCTGTACATTAAGATCATTAGTAAGAAATTACAAATATTTTAGTCAATATCTATTGTGAGATTGATTTTTTATAACAATTATACATTTGAATACTTTGTTAAGTTCACAATGAATATTAACATAAAATGTCACACTGGTTTTGACTACTGCTAGACTTTTTACATTTTACTGTAGAAAGTAGACCCAGTGTTAAAGCTGTGGGATTTGTAGCTGTATAGGAGGAGTATATGTCATGCACATTATGAAAGCAAGATGTGTGAAGGGTAAATATGTGCATTGCGTAGAAATAATGGCTCATCTCAAGAGTGCTGCGCACCTGTTGGATTATGCAGTGACTTTTTATTCTTGTTCGTGGAATAATGATCAATAATTTGTTCTACATAATTTTTCTCTTCTGTCAGCTAGGAAATAATGAAAAAATTCTTAGTTTGTATTTTAGGAGTGACTGTGTAGTGTCTCTGAAAATCTGATAATACTGTAGTATAACATTTTGCTCTTGTTGTCTTCAGTAAGTCTAAGATTTTTAAAGATTAGTACAGCTCTTGAGAAAATATATTCTACAACTGGAGTTCATTTTTAATCTCTTGCTGCTTATCAGCGATTTGATCTGATATTATGAAGCAGGTTGAAACCTTGATCATATTACAGCTTGAAGTCTCTGTTCTGATTTTTTGCCTCCATACAGGTGTATGTTATTTCCCTTTTGAGGTCCTTATAAGATAAATACATTAGCTACATAAAATGAAAGAGAAAGGGAAAACACTTTGAAAATGTGTAATAATGTTCCAATTTTGCATATATTTTAAGTAAAACTGGAGTTTAAATTAACATTACATGCAATGTCCTGAAGAGATGAAGCTTCCATTAGAAGCTTCATTAAAAACCATAGAACTTAAAGAAATTGAACAGCTCTGATCTCTTCAGTCATCTGACTTTTCTGGTGTATCTGAGTACATCTTAGTATCTGAAATCATGTCAATGCTCATGGCACTCCTCATTTTATCCTACCATCTCTGGTTGTAGTAGCGCCTTTCCTTTGATAAAGGGGAAAACTTCATCATTTTAGTTCATCTTAAATAGACTAAAAATATGTCCCTGATGCCATGTTGTTAATACTAATGCAATATTAGTATTATTTAGATCACTAAGCAACACAATCTGAACATGTCAATACTAATGACAGAAAAGGATTTCAGAAGTAACCTTCCCTTATGCACTTCATCAAGTCCCAGCATACTACAATGAGGACTGAGATTGAACAAGAAACAGAATTTAAAGTCCTGGACAGATGCTAGTCCAAATAAATTTATTCAAGATATGAAGAAAAAAGAAAATATGTATTTCTTTGTTAAAGGAATGGCTTTTTTGTGTCTAATATATTAGAGAAATTCTTAAAATTCATCCTCTCATAAAGACTGTTTGTGCAATGCTGTCAAGATCAGGATCAGCCTGGGTTATCAGCCACAGATTGGTAAATCCTAGACAAGCAAGATAAGCTGTCTTTTTCTCCTTTCTGTACTGCCTTATGGCCAGTTTCTAACTGCATGCTGAAAACCAAGTAATTGAGTAACAGTTTCCCTCAAGTCTGTGATAAATTTTGCATTCTGACACACTTTCTTTGTTGTATAAATTCATACACATGTAGGACATAAATCCCAGAAAAGTTACCTAAGTATCGAAACAAGAGGGAAAATAATATAAATAATAATATAGCAATAACATGACAATAATATAAAATATTGTCATTCTTTAAGGATACTGTTTAGTGACCTCAGTGTGAGTCTTCTTCTAGAACAAAGTTGCAACCAGCATTGAAACACATTATCTATTATTGAATGTAGTAGTTTTACACTTCTGATTTTCAGCAGTGTTTTGGAGAACACTGAAACAGAGGAATATAATATTTAGCAATGATCTGTAAAATGTGCTGTATATCTTTACCAGTAATTGATCAATATTGTCACTGTGAGCATCCGGTATAGCATGACTAAAAACAAGTAGTATTTTAATACTGGTTATTCAATCTCTGAACTGTAACAGAGCTAAATGCTAAGTACTAAGAGCTAAGTACTTTGAATTAAAATATATTAACACACCTCTTTTACCATTTTGTATCTACGGAGAATAAATCATAAGCAAAAGAATGCATATTATTCCATGATGCCACAATAAAATTTGTTCACAGGAACCAGTGCTATTAAAAACACCGCATTCTGCTGAGACTGTGGTTCAAGGCTTAATGATTAAGAGTAAGTTACCCTGAAGACTATTTAGTAATGAGCATTTGTAAATTCCCAGTTTAATAGTATGTAATACTTTTAGATTGTTTCAAGAATTATTTGGGCTAAAAGGTTCCTTGGCATTGACATTGAGCGTAATCCATTGGAAGACTACTAAAAATGACAAGAGAAAAAAAAAAAAACAGTTGAAAAAGTCATCAATTTGCTAATCTTACAGAGTAAGGAGTTTGCACAGAAGTAAAATTTAGGAAAATCTAAACGTAATGAAGTGAACTTCAGGTACACATGTCAACTTCCTCAATTTCAGTTTGGTTTTTTTTTTTCCTGAAATTAACTGATTTGTAAAATTTGATATAAGAAGAAGAAACCACCCACCAAAATCCCACTTCAGATTAGCTTTCATTTTCTAATAATACAGTCTAGGAAATATTCTGAATTGTGCTCATTTAAATCAGATTATTTAAGTAACTTGCACCAATGAGATAGTGTAAAATTCAAAGGATTTAAAATAATTTTAAAAAGTACCATCACACCAGACTATTAAGCAAAGTCTTAATGGGGCAGCATCTTACTTGATGAAAGTAATTGTGACATTGGTACAACATCAAAAAACAGTAAACTTCAACAAATACTTAAGTCTTTGCAGTACCATGACTTGTAGCCTCAAACCTACAAGCATGAATGTATATGCCTAATTTGAAGCACTTAAATTGTTTGCTGAGGACTGCAGAACTCTTCTTGTACCTAAGATTAATTACATATGTAATGGTTAATATGAATAAAATCACAGATGTTGTTACTGTACCCAAATAAGTCAAGTAATCCAATGAGAATTTGAAATCAATGAGTGTGCGCAAGATGAAAAACCTAATCCCTCATGCAGTTAACCTGCATTCAAGTTTTGTGCATCTAAATACAGTTCTATATTCAGGTGAAAGGGGGTATTATCAGTGCATGGAACAGTATTTAGAGCAACTTGGTAAAAAGTGTCCCAACAACTTTCATAACTCACTTCAGGTTATAAATTATTAGACTGAAATTTCAGACATGGAACAGAAGAAAATAGGTTATTTCTTATTCAAAGTACTTCATGGATGCCCACAAGTGCAGAATCCATTTGACTACACTGAAACCATTAACATTTGGCATCTAGTTTAAGCTTCTTCAAACATAGCCTTATTACTTTATCATCAATGAAGAAAATTAAGCACCATACTAATATAGCTGTAAACATGTCACCATAATTGCAACAATAAGAATAGAAATAACAAGATGCACAGCAAGACAAGCAGACAAAGAGAATTCCTTTCCATCTACAGCATAGTTCAGCTGAACCCTAGCGACTTGCAATGCATAATAGGAAGAAGAAAGGGATAATTCCTTGTAAAGAAGAGGAATAAAGATTCAAATACAAGTTTTAGAATTACATTAAATGTAAAAACAGCCTGTGTATTATTTAGTAAGCAATTATGTTGACATACTGTTTATGTTGACACAGAACTTTTCAAAAACAGCCCAATCTGAATCATTACGGATTTCAAAACTAAGGCAGCATACTTTCAAATCAAACAGCTACTTCATAGCAGATAAAGTAAATGAGTGAATGTACAAGGCAAATGATTGTACTTGCTCAAGACAGGATGGGAGTGTGTCACTGAATTCTGAACAGGCTGCAAGTGACAGAGCTGAGCTGCTAGAAGCCTTTCTAGGAGAGAATTACAATAATCCTCTCCATCAAAAGGGCATGTGCTGCTGCTGCTGCTATTAGGTCATCACAGGATAAATAAGAGCACTGTCTGCATCAAGCACACCACAGAAGAGACATTTTTCAATCTCATTCCCTACAGAAATCTCCATAAAGAAGAGGGGGCTGAACTGGAGAATAAATTTTTACTACAATTTCTTACTGCTCTCAAATCCCCAAATCAGACTGCAGTGATGTGTAAAAAGAGAAGGAAATCTCCTAAAGAAAACAAATACATGCTGGTAAGATTTGTGCTTTTGCTGTGGCCAAAGCAGAGATAGCTGACAATATGCCCCTTTCACCTGGCCTATGTGAAAAGGAGAGCTACATTTGTGGAATCTTTTGTGTGAGAATCACCCAGCTCCTTATCACTGAAACTGGGATAAAATCTTTGATACTTAACATTCCTGCAATACCTATGAGCACTCACTTCATGACATGATTTTGGTGTCTGCCAAACTAACCTTAAATGTCAGCATTTTATCATTACTCTGACAGCCTGCACCACAAAATTGTTGGCTTCTTCCAAAATCCCAGAATACTTAAGTTTGGAAAGGACCTCTGGAGATCATCTGCTTCAACTCCCTCATGTAAACAGGAGAATTCGCATTTGATTTCCTTGTGCTTGGCCAAACTGAGATTTTCTTGCATTTACACGTTGAATTGGCCTATAAACTGAAGAACATGTTGTAAGTTACAGCACCCAAAACCTCCTTGTGTTCATAAATCACAAAATACTTAAATATGCATATAAATTAAAATATCAGACTTTGGGTCATCAAGTTGAATTAAGGTAAAAATTATTACATGTATTTTAAAAACTTTTTTGTAAAAGTTACATTTTGAAAGAATATCATATTGTTCACACTATTCATGAATTAGTAGTATTAAAAGTATTTAAAATTAAGCACCTTTCAGCCTCTAATGAACAGTCAGTAACTTTCTTAAAAGAGAAAGCTTATGTGATATAATTTATGAAACTTCTGGTAGCATGATTATTAAAAGTAATGGCTTGTACTCCTGTATTTGTACTCCTGACTGAATTTGAAAGAAAATCCATAATGGAGTGGGGGAATTAGCTGATGAACTTCCATCAACTCAAGCAACAGCCTTCATGAATAATTCAATATCTGCCCATCTATCTCCTCTTATGTCTCAACAGACTAATAGCTGCAGCTACCAAATGACAAGTGTTATTTCTTTTGAAGCTGCCGAAAAAAATACACGGATTATAAAATAATATATATAATAATATTTTCTTTTCCTCTTTTGCACTTATCACCTATAGACACTGGTGAAATTTCACAACAAAAGTAGAAATTTTCAAACGGAATTTTTGGAGTTATGCAACAGGTCTACAGAAACAGATGGGAAAACAATTCAGGTCTTCTACTAAAATTTGGTCCTTTATCTTAAAACAGCCACACAATATACTCATATTACTGTGTCCCTGAAACCTCATTTAGATCAGCTTTGTGCATGTACAAGCTTTCCTAACACCTATGGCTTCATGGAGACAGGAAGAAGCTTCTCGGTCTGTTTTAAAATCTAAAGTTTTCTGTAACATGCTGTGTGAGAATTTCACACTTAAAGATGCCAGAAAATAGAGCATGTTTGGTGAATATTCTGGTATGGAAAAGAATTTCTCTTTTGCTAGCAAGACTTCAGTAAATGGAAGAAGGAGCTTAAGGAGATAGTAACGCAAGTTTCCTTGTGGCTTTCACAGAATATCTTCTCACACTTCAATTCAGAATAGAAACTACAAATCTGCTTATATATTTTTTTATTAAGCAAGATAGGCAATGAAACTAAAACCAGATTAATTTTAGTCATTCAGAAAAAGATCGTCCACAGCCACCAGGCCTTATTGCTTAAAGGAAGAGGTCTCTCGGATAAGTTTGTACAAACAAGTTGACTATTTTTCAGTGTTATTACATAACAGCGGATATTCAGGGAAAGAAAATATTAGCTTAATATAATGCTGAAATAGCTGCAGTTGCCTGGTTTTCTGAGAAGCTACCGTGTACAGAAGTTCTGACTGAAACCTGTAGTGGACAAAATCTTTTTTATGATATAAACTTGATGCTTTGTCTTCTTTTTTTTCTTATTATTTTAAAATATAGATTATTTCTGTCCATAACCCAGTTTCCGCTTATGGGAAGTGTACTCTCTGCAAAAGAGAAGAAAAATTCTCTGCCTTGCATGCCCCATATAGACAAACATGATAAAAATTAAGTATTGAAGATTTGAAAATGATCCTGTTGATCAGAGATTACACGTTCCTTAAATATCTGCTTTACCTTCTTAAAATTGTTTCTTTTCTCAGCTCCAGAAGTGCCCTGGCTCTTCTCATTCAAAAATATGTCAGGATCTTTCAGTGCTTGAATTGCCCAGTGGGTCTGATAAAGGCCTGACTTTAACTGGGATGCACATTGAGCATTTGAGTAAGAGCTTTCTTGCCTGGAATTTTTCTAACAACATACCGAAGAGAGAGGTTTCATTCTATAATGTCAAATGTATATATTCTACACAATAGAATCTACACAATCAGAAAGATATGTGTTATGTTTTCACCTACTTAAGTTTGATATTTTTGCACTCAAGTTTTCAAACAAACTAAAGTGGAATTATAAGACATTCAAAACAACAAAGCTATCTGTCTGTTCTTATTTTTACATTTTTTAGATAACAGAAATAAAAAACTGGAACTTATGGAGACAGTGTATTTGCAAGCTTAATGACACTGGCAACTAAAAAAAATTAGAATGGTATTAATAGCTTTGTCAATTAAGCTCAATATAAGATCATTTAGAAGTGTTACCATGAAAGAGCTCTTTATCATCAGTCATATTAACACTGTGAACATGCTTAAATTTTCTGGATAATGCAGAGCCCTCAAAATTACAGTATTTTTCTTCAAAATAATATTCTTATAATTAAAGCACTGTCTATATTTTTGTCAATGACAAATTGTTAGAGAAACAGAGGCCATAATATAATTGGCCAAATAATTAACATTTGTACATACATTTTTTTGTGTTGAATATTAATCATTTGTAAGGTATCTCTTGCACTGCATAGATGCACACAACTTCTGAGATTTAGGCAGGTGTAGCATGACTGTACACTACAGCAATTCTCTGCCCTGTGTTAGAGTTAGCGGTCAGCTCTGTCTCCATCCAGACAGTCCCCTTCTCTCTTAAACTGTGTATGAATATAAATTTTTCTTGAGTAATGTGTTTGTTCTGCATCTGCAGGCAAACAGATTAAATAAACAATTGTGTATTTTTATAAAGAAAAAATTCCCCATACAAACAGTGCTTTCACCAGGGGCAGTACTAGCTCAAGCTGTCATTACTGTTGAAGAACCATGCTTTATGAATAATACATTTTTGAGGACAGCTCACATCACAAAATTAGGTTGTTTCTGCTCATGAAAAACCCACATCTAGCCTTACACAGGGAAAAAATCTGCTTCAGCCAGCTAGAGAGGGTTATTCTCCCATTGGAAACATGCTACTGGCAAGGCACTGGAAAATATTTTCACAGGAAAAAGACCCAACTGTTCTACTTCCGTAACAGCAAGAAAACATAGTCCTATAATATTAATTATATCTTAATTTTCCAGTGTATAATCATGCAACTGATACCTTTAATGATGTCTTCAAGTTATTTATATTACTGTTGAAGTATAAGATGGAAGTATATACAGGATTTACTGACCTGTTTTATATATTGGCTTAGTAGAAGGTACGCATATATCTGCATACTATCACTTAAGTATCAATGTTTATTCCTGAAACATTACTGAGACACTGAAAATACAAGTCCCTATACAGTAGTGATGAAAATAAATGGAATACAAAACTTCATGTAAATTAAAAGCTGCAGCACCTGTGAAAAAAAAAGCTCTCAGTCTATTGCTTTTCTGATAATCATTTGACCAGTTCTCTTATGATTTTATTTATTTGTTTCTTTGTTTGTTTTTTCATGGAAAGTTATCAGCTATGTAAAATGAAAACAAAAAACCGGAAACACCTTCTTTATTTCGTATCTTCTTGTTTATTAGGTATTTACAGTGAGATCAGCACTGATGTTTGAAACAGAATCTGAAACTGCTTAGCATTCAGCATAAAGTTCTGTATAGTAAGTCTTTAGCTTTGGACTTTATAATCTAATTTGTCCAGTTTGGATGTGTATAAATGTCATCTTTTTGACCACGTAAGATTCCATGTAGGATTATAAAATACGAGGCAAATGGTGTTGAGATTCTTGTGTTTAGCATTTAGATCTAAAAGCAGTGTATTGTTCTACTAAGCTGCAATGAATTTTATAGGCTTTTTAAATTATGATTATTTTGGGGGTGGGGGAGAGAGGTTTTTGTTTTGGGTTTTGATTTTTTGTTTGGTTTTTGATTTTGTTTTTGTTTTTAATAAAGAAACCATAATCAATATGATTAAATTTTAAAAAATCAAGGTTGACAGGTGGCACAATGAGAAAATGTTACATTCTGAAGTCTTTCATTTGGTCTTTACCATCTTTCCTGACACTTTGGAGAAGTATCAATTTATCAAGGATTAGGATATAAATTCTACTCTTCTAGAAATGTATTAAATTATCCTTTTCTCTTCTCGCTACCCAAACAACTAATAGGTGTGCTGCAATCTTAGTCTTAAAAGGGTAATAGCTAAGTTGTAAAAATATTTCTGGAGTTAAACTGAGCCTAGCAATCAAGACGTAGAAGTAGTAAAAGTAATCATCTGAGGACCCTATTTTCTCTGTCTGCTTTTTACATTATATGTGATACACTGATGCTATTTGTCTCCTAGAAATGCCCACATTAACAAATCCCATCCTAAATTAATTTTAGGACAAATTAAAAAGTTGAAATTATTTCCAGAAACTTTCAAGGTATAGCTTGTAATAAACCTCTCCAAAATACAAGAATACTCTCCTTAAAAAAAATACAAATTAAAAATATTATGATGAAAAACAGGGGTTACAGTCATCTTTTAATTCAACCTATCTATAAAATCAGGAGAAATTAGGTTTGGTATTCTTACATCTATTTTTTCGAGACCAAAATATGCCAACATATATAAAAGAATATATAAAGACCACACTAAAATTACTGTATTTTTAACGCATAATACAGAAGATGTTAGTTTAGATGAAAGATTTTTATTTTATATGATAACTGTATATATATGGAGAAAGAACACCACATGTTTATGGACTGATTATTTTTTGGAGGTCTAATTGAAGAGACATTTTGACAGTTTTATTTACAATTTAAGGCATACTCAGCAGCATGCAATCATAGTTTGAAAACCATACCTATTTGTATAAAAAGCACATACACACACATATACATACATATATATATATATATATATATATATATATATATATACATATATATATGCGCATGTCCATAAGTATAAATATATGTACATGATCATAAGAAGCAAATTTACAGAAAAACCACACGCCTAGTTAATCTCAGTCTACCACTGTAGCGTATTTACAGATAGCCTTTTTAACATAATAATCTATCAATGATACAAAATCTGCAACTAGGTGAGGGACAACAATATGAATTCAGAGTTGTAAGTATATAAAGGCATTTCCCAAAATGAAATAGTCTTTTAAAAAAATCCTAAAAATATCCTGGTCTATTTTTTAATCTAAAAATATAGACCAAATTTATTTAAATATATTTAATTTATGTTAATGTATATATGCAAATATTTCAAAGCCAACCAAAACTAGGCTCACTAAACTAGTTTTCAGTTTGGGGAATTAAAAGAGATTCTAGGTGTGAAAGATTTTTTTCTTTTAGCTGTAGAATAAAAAAAAATAAAAAAGCCAGAGCTGTCAGCCCATATGAACAAAGTACAATTCAAAAGGAAAATTTAGGTCAAAATAAAAGTATTATAGGCAGTATCAGCTTGTAAACCAAATTCTGTTTTTTAATAAACATGTAGAATGCCTATACATATTTAATATTAGCGTTTTTTTAATGGCTCATACTGTAAACTTAAAAACTCAGTGTGGAAATTGCTGCTGTCATCTCTGCCTTCATTGAGATAGAGGCAGAAAGCAGCAAAGAAGGAATACAAAATAGCTGGTGATAAGTTTTTTCTTTGGCAAAGACAGTGAGAACACCCTATCACCTAATAAACAGTGTTTTTCTTGTTAGATACCTTCCATAAAGTTTAATTACTTACACCAAGTCTTCCTTTTGAACACTGGGAAGAAAGGCAAGACATTCATAATAGTAAAAAAAAAAAAATCTTCATTTATATCCATCTACCTTCTTTTTTATTATCCTGTTTGTTCATGCTGTTAAGGCCAAGGGTAGAGCCGTTCATTAATGTGTATTTGCACAGCATCCTGTACAGGCCCTAATCTATGTTAAGATATGTTACCAAAATATCACAATAAATGATTAAGGTTTATAGCTTTTATTCGGTAGGCAATAAAGTAAAAAAAAAATCTTTTTTTTATTTGTTTCTATTCAGTCTCTTACTGACTATAACTTCACATGAGAAGGAACACATTATCCCCGTATACAAAATCCTTTTGTATAATTAATGTACATTCAGGATACTTAAGAGTGCATGTGTTTGGATGATCAGGATTATTTATAAATGGGAAAATTTGTATTTATATTATAAAATATAAAAAAACCACTATAACATCGTCTAAAATAGTTGGAAATACTACATTTATTCCCAAATGGCCAGAATTACTGTTGCCACTTGTAACTGAGGCCTGTCAACATTCTACGGTGATTTCTATAATACATATAATTGGCAAATTTTAACTTTACAAAGTAGGAATTAAAAAAGAAAGCTAAGATGATAAACAAGACCCTGTTTAACCCAATGCAAAGTTGCCTGGATAAAACCCCAAGACTGAACAATATGTAAAAAAAATAAAAATAATTAACTTCTCCTCAGTTACTTAGAAAAGAGAATCCTGTATAAGTGACTACAGCAGCATGTTCTGCCACATTTTTTTCATAACTGAACCCTGTCAATGACAGCAAAACAGATTGTGTGCATCTGCTGGGAATGAGCCAGATGACAGTGGAAGAAACACACATGGATACCTTGGCACAACTACTAAAGAAGTAGAAGAAAAATGGACAAAAAGAAGCAGAAAGTTCTAAACTTTAATTAAAATGAATTTCTAGCAAAAGTGAAGTTCTAAGAATCTGTTCCTTTGCTTTAGACTGTAAGTCTCTAAAAGCCACCACATATTTACGGTCTACATTGCCTTGTTTATTCCCCATGGTACTCATATGGACACTGTTACCACAGTGCTCAGGTCACACAGAATCTGCCTCAGGGAAATACCATCTCATTCTACAGACAGGGAATTGATGCATGAGCAAAGTGAAATCTTCACAGTGATCTAAAAGAGGCTCTGGAAGAGTTGATTCCGCACTTCCCAAATAAAAGCTGCCATCACAGACACTAGAATATCCTTCCTCTGCTTAGCTATGCTCTCAGACCAAAATAGAATTATACCTAAAACCAATACAAAACAAATAACCTGCTAATACTCTAGCATTAGAGGATATGGTCCTCTCACGTGTTGAATTAGCATAAATCGTGATTGAGTCAGCTTTGCTATTGCTGCTTGCATCTTCTCAAATTTCACTTGCATATGTGGATTGTGAACCCAAGATAGCTTTAAAAAGAACCAGCAAGTTACAGGTCAATAAAAACTGCCACCACAAATAATTGTAACTATGTATTCTCACATAAAAGGAGAACCTGATCTTCAGTAAACAGTAAAAAGCACTCTCCAGCGATTGACTCATCATGGCACCAGAACTGCATGCTTATACTCAGGAAAGAATTCAGAAATTCTGATGAGTCTGTAAAATCTTTTTTTTCAGCTGTAAAGTAATTTACATTGTTCCCCTTTTGGTTAATTGAAGATAAACTAAATACTTGAAGACAGACCAAATAAGCTTGCTCCTCCCTCCCTCCCTCCCTCCCTTTCTTTTTTGAGAAATAGTGTTCCAGCAAAAAGAACATACAAACTATTCGGAATTTTGTCATGATGTTTTACGCACTTTTGTCTTATACATCAGGAATAAAATGGGACTGCCAGCTGAGTGGAGATTCATACACCACCTAATGGTCTGAGCACCTTAAATAATCTGGAGCACCTGGAAGTCTTATGAGGCCAGCACTCTCAGCCTGTATACCCTCCATCTACAGTGTTTATTTGGTATTCTGAAAGTACTTCAAAGTCACATTAGAAAAACGGAATGATTTTGCTTTGTGAAACCCACACAGATTGTTACATAATACAATTAACATCTAGCAGACAGAAGCTGGGGTATACTCTCCTAATCTGAGAACAGCTCTAGAAAAGCATAAAATGTACCTTCACATTCCATCTCATTTCGGGATGTGTGAATGGCAAGCACACACGTACACCCAAGAGGGACTTAGAAAACTGCTTAAGTCTGCTTATAATGCTCTTGATCAAAGAAGTGGTACATCTTTATACATTCTTCCCAGGGTGGTCCAGAAGAGAAGATAAGATGATCTTCTTTTGAAATGTTCTATTCAAATGGTACCTTTGTTTCTAATGAGTCTGGAAAAAGAGCCAGAGCAGAACTGAGAAAAAGAAGTGGATGTTAATTAACAGTATGAATCCTGTATATAAATCAGTTTTTAGTAGGTCATTAAGTTAGTAAAGTTATGCTAAAATACATGAACAAAGGACATAGTGTCATATATTTACTTATGTCTTAAATACTCTTAAATAAATGCCTTATTATATTTTGATGTAAGTTCTCTTCATGAGAAGAGATCAGAACTTCCAAATTATAGTAAAAGAACAGGAAAAAGCAGCATGTTTTTATAGCTTAGGAGCAGCTTCAAGCTGTTGCAAAAATACTAGTCAAGATGGACTATCCACAACTTTTTAACTGGACTTAACTCTTCTTCATTAATTCAAGCCTAATAATGTGGTCAATAAATCAGCTTTTGACTCACACCCACATATTCAACAGGCACATTAATTATACAAGAAACTGGCTGAAGAGTCATGCATGCTAGGCCACAAGGTCTTTCCTAAAAGACCACCCAAACTCTGGGTGTGAAGACGAGAGAGAACATGCAAAAAAATGGTTATTTTGGAAGTAATTTTTCTCTTATAGGTTTATGTAACACTCTGAGGTAGACTGAGAGATTTAGCACACCCTCGACCTGTAATTCCTGTCTCAGCCAACCCAGAATCAATTGATTACTCACTCACAGAGTGCTCACTGTCCTCACAGTCAAATATCTCTTTGTGTTTCTAGCTCTTATCTGAGATTTCAGAGCTTCATTAGACATGGTAAGTATCTGTTCAAAAGCTAACTCAAATGAAAGGATGAGGTCACTAAAAATTATGAAAGACTGTCACAGAAGTACTTATTATCTAGTTTTATGTATTTAGATGAATGCACTTGCTATTATAAAGGTAAAATCAAAAGAATTATTTTCTTATACATTGTATTTTATAAAGTAAAATCAAACTTTTCAGACAATGCAATAGCAAAGATGGCATTGAATTCGTTGTTTAAACTAGCTATAAGTTTAAACAGAAAGCTATATTACAGACTAGAATCATAGAAAGGCTTGCATTTTTTAGTAAGAGAGGTAAAAAAGATTGAGAGACTATCTCAATAGGTAAGGAACTATGGCATTCCAGCAAAACATTACCCAATTACAGTCCTTCCTTTGATGGCTATTTCATTACCTATACAAAAATGTAACGGCCTCACATTTGGAAACTGAGACTAGCTTTCTCCCACAATATTCTATAATCAATGGAAAAGAGAATTTACTATTAACTGCTCTATGTTAGGAGTAGGAAGTCTTTCCAGTCAGGTTTCTCAACTCTTGAATTTCTGACATAAAAATTAAACCAATGTTCATAAAGAACTTACAGAATTAATTTGGGATGTGGATTCCAGCAGACAACAGGACACAGCAAAGTAAAACCGAAATTCCACTTTTAGATGTTGCCCTAAGTCCTTTCTAATTTTCTGAACCCATTCCAACACAAATTTAAGGTTTTAGTAAAAGTGATAATTTCATTCCACTCAGGCATTTCATAACAGACTTGCACAAAAAAAGAAAAAAAAGAAAAAGAAGTTTGCAGTTCCATTGAAAATTTACACTTGGTGGTTCTGAGTCCCTTTTATACAGTTTTTCAGCTTTTGCCCCTCACTTGCAATTTTTTTTACCTTGCATCTGTTGCCTTAAATAAAGTTCATGTATTTCTTCGGAGATGATGATTACTGAATTGTACATTACAGATAAACATACATTTTTAAAATACTCTCAATATTTTAAGGTTTTGGAATTCATATTGAAAGATTCTCCTCCCTAGCCTCCTTGGAAATTGAAACTGATGGGTTACATTTGGTGCTGACAATTATTGCATTTAAGAAACTTGTTCAAAATTTGGAGCACACTTTGAAATGTAATATGCCATATGCTCACCTTTTCAAAAGAAAGCCTACATTTTAGATTTAGGTATCTAGTTTAGATCATGGTAATAGAAAGTGGTCTTTGTGAACAGACACAGGAGTGGGTATTTATTTAACTAGTCTTCATATAAGAGTAGGATGTAGACCAACATATGCAAATAGAATGCTGATGATTCTTTCTTTCACATATCATCATCAGAATCTCACAAAACTATACATCTTTAGATTCCTTGCAATTTTAAAGAGACCTTTTTAATATATCCACATTGTATTTTGAATTTATATTTATCAAACATGGGAGTTGTATTTTTGGAATGGTATTTAATTCATAGAGCAATCTTCTGATCCATTAGTGGAATAACTTCTTCTTTCTGATCACATCTGGAAACCAGTAAAGCAAAAGGAGTGAACAAATACTTTCTTCCTGACTATTCTCAAAATTACTTTTTATCAGAAATCTGTAGAAGTGTCCTCTTGGAGCAGTGAATGAAGTGGTGGTGTCATGAGGGGTTTGCTTGTAATTGTATATATAAAAATGTGGTAGAACAGAGGGCTACTGTTCTACAGTGGTGACTTTTAGAGACTTGTAACAGAAAGCAGCTCAAGAAAATCATAATTTGTCCAGATAGGTGACAAGCACTGCTCCTAAAAACAGAGCAGAATGTCTGTCTATTTTTGTCACACCTCTGTTGCACGGCATATTGCTTCTTGCTGTTATATATTGATGAAATAAAAACACACCCTGCTTCCATTGAGAAATTCTTGCACCCTCAGATATGTGTATTACTACATGATTAGAAATATAGGGAAATAATCCTAATAACATTAAAAATATTATGCCAAAATAGTAATTTTTCTATTGCTTGCTTTTTATCTGTCATAATGATTTGCATTATGCCTATCACCACTGTATCACCTCTCAAGCAATTTTTAAAAATATGAAATTCCAGAAAAGATAGCATCCAGTAAGGATGCATTCTATATTACTATTTTGCATGTCACCACTCAGTGTAATACTAAGCTTGTGACACTATCTACTGGAAGCATAACTGAACTAAATGCAAGGTTCTCAATGAGGATTTAAGTACTGGAACATGTATTGAAAATAGATTTTCATTTTGCTTTGTCAATAACAATTTTTGGAAAACCTAAAAAAATACTAGTCCAACTTGTATGCCAATATTACAGGAAATGTAGAAGATCATTCTTCTCTTTCTGTCCTATGCATAATCTTTTTTATGGCAGCATCAACTGCCATAAAATAGAAACATCAGATCCTGTTTCCCCTGTGAAGATATGCAGATTTCTACCTACCAAGGATACAACTATAATTATAGGAAGTTTGCTTCAATTAGGTAGCTTGGCAATCATTTCATCATGTTTTAAGAGTAAAGTGGAAAAAAATTTCATATACATTTTGAACATAAATTTATATTATTTCCAATTGTTAACTACACATCATATAACAAAGAGTACTAGCCTGGCTTATAGTTTTTTGAATGTGTATACTCAAGAACATGAATGACATTTGTTTTAGTTTTAAATGACCATACCAGTATACACTCTTACCAACATTTATGGTCATATTTATAATTTCTAAAATTTGTGTACATGTGTTTTGGATAAAGTTATAATATTTGCATGCCACTGCATGAATGTATTTTCTAGCTCAGTATTCTGAAATAAAAAATATGTCATGAAGAAGATTAGTAAGTATGCAAATTCACAAATTTCATAGATTGCACTGGGGTCGTAACATGGATTTTTTTCTCATTCCTCTGCATGTCATATGATATGTCCATCTCATAAACATAAACAAGATGACGGGAAAACTGACAATTTCTCCAAGATTCTGTTGGCAAAATCAAATCAAATTTGTGTCATCAAATACTGTTCCAAACATCTTTCCTTACAGCCTTACAACATATTTCAATCAACAATGAGTAAGACCACTGCCCTATGTCTGCAACAAAGATTATTCACAGCAAGATTAATTATATACACTTCAACAGGAACTTTTAATGAAAAAATTCTGCAAGATTAAAGTTTTAAGTTTGACTAACATGACTAACTCTCCTTCATAGTATCCCATCTTAACAAACAGACCATATCCATGTTCTTCTAACGCCCTAAAAGCCTTCCTCCTCTATTGCTGTTTTCCCACTTATCATAAGCAGAAACACATTCAGGACTCTGATGGACAGACATACAGCAGTCCAGAGGCTAAATCTAGAGAACATACTGTCTCCTGCTGGTTCCACAGAATATCCCCAGAATATTAACATTTTTATAATAGTAACTTAGGCATTCCCATGGGATATGGCCATCAAAAGTGAGTTCTTGGTAGTAAAATTCAGAGGCTGAAATGCCAGGCTGAAGGAGACACATGGGCCAGCATTACAGGATGGTCACAGGACCTCAGTGTCCTATTGTTTGTCTGCAATGCC
Source organism: Melozone crissalis (assembly GCF_028551555.1). Classification (NCBI taxonomy): domain Eukaryota; kingdom Metazoa; phylum Chordata; class Aves; order Passeriformes; family Passerellidae; genus Melozone; species Melozone crissalis. Next base: position 1,344,418 of record NW_026535814.1, read on the forward strand.
CTCCCGTCCTAGCCCCCATTTTAGGGACATCTTTTCCACCAAACTCTGATGAAATTATTTAAAACAGTGTTCATTGAGAAGTCCATATTGAATTTTTAAATGAAAAGTGCTGCAGTCAAACTTCTTACAGGGCGAATATGTTCTGAAACATTGTAATTTCTCTGATAACCCAACAATATCTTAACAATCTTGTTAAAAATGGATATCATATTTGAAATATATATTTCAAATATAATGTTGTATTGAAATTTTTTTCACTATGAGGAAGAATTTTATTCAAAATCACACAAATAGCACATGCTAATCTGTGACTTGATTTTTTATATTACTAAAATTATTGTTCCACGTGGATAGTGTTCTGTAATTTGTCAACTTGTTCTGATGTGGTCTATAAACAATTTCACAAGCCTCCCTCTTTGCCCTCTGTACATACTTTCCTAACAGCTATTGATTGACAACTTAAGAGTAAATAGTGAAATTTAACTGAGCGTGGTTTCCACAAGTGGCATGCACCCTATATCTATAAAAGCAAACATAAATAATGTTGTTTCTAATTCAGTTCACTTAGACCTTGAGATTACAGCATGAAAAATATGAGATAGTAATATTTAAGGTGAATTCCTGCACTGGTACTTGGTTGATAATTTTTATTATAAACTTAATTTAATCAATTATACAGTTGAAGAACTAAGACTAAGATAAGACTTGTTAGATTTGGATCTAAGTTTCATATCAGCTTTATAACCTGGGAAAAGAAGGCAGAGGAGCTGTATGCCATCTGTTCAATTCCGTCCTTAATCTGTGGGCTGCCTTATGGTTAGCTTAAATGAAGGAAGCAGATACTGACTGACTTCCAGGACCAGCTGTACTGGCCAAGATCACTGAAGCTCTCTTCACTCGAGCTCTTGCAGGCTTCCAGTATTGGGGAAGGTGCCAGAAGGCAGAAATAAGTACATCAACCCTGCTGCAGCAGGTGACTGCTAAAACACCTGTCCAGGGGATTACAAATGGGGCACAGTCTATCTGACCTCACTGGTGTGATTACTGAATCCATATTGTGTGCCAGTGTATTCCACATAGCACTAAAATAACTCTCAGACAATTTGTCCAGAAATTGTTCTAAGTCCGATAACACAAGTGTAGGCTGTAATTTAGATCTCAGCAATCTAAATGTAGTTGTTTAAACAAAAAAAACAAGAAAGGGAAAAAAAGCTGGGTGGGGTTCTGTTTGGGAGTATTTCAGAGTATCAGTCCTACACTGGAAATGACACGGATTCTTTTTTGCTACACTTCCCCCTATTTTTCTTCCACATTTACTTTCTCTTCACAATGCAAGTTGCAATGTAATATATCAGAAAATTCTAAGCATGTAAGCTTTCCTCACAGAATAACAGGTGTCATTTACATACTTGGAAACACCTTCAAGATGCAAGGAAGTTTAAAGGACAGGCTTCTACATCATATTTCTTGGGTTAAATAAATTACTGATCTTGCACTTTAAAACTACTGGGAGAAAAATGCTAGGTTAAAAGGGTTGATAGCAAAACACAATCCTAAAATGTGCACTTTTAAAATCTTCTAAATTCAGATACTAATTTGCAAGACCAAGATTTGCATATATAGATTTAACTCTCTGCATTCAGTCAGAATTTTTCTGTAAGTAGGCCCTTTAATTTATCGTATGTGCATTGAGAAGACACAAATTTTTGGTACTCATATTAACTCTTAAACTTTGATTTTTAATTGCAAACTGACTATATATCTTTAAACTTCTTGAACAGAATAAGTACCAAGGAATTTCACTGCTTTTCTTGAAAATCTTAGCATAACAGGCTTTATTTCCAATTCAGTTTTCACTAAATTGATCTCATACTTTACATAAAACTGTTGCATTAATTGTGTAAGAGTATTCTCAGTCTTGACTGCTTCTTTATTATTATAAGAGCATACCTGACAGATCCAATACACAGCTGAGGCCCCTAGGTTTTGCTTTGAATTGATGCTAGATAACTTTTTGAAAATTAAACTTTTCCATAAAATAAAAGGTAAAAAATTCTACTGCTGTCTGATAGAGCTGAATGTGGTTTTTTGAGGCATTCAGAAGTTATACGACCAGACTGCACTTGTAAGAAAAGGACACTGTCTTTACCACTTCAAACTCCATCTCAATATTTTATGCAAATGAACTATTTTTCAGAAGTACTGATCATCCACACACACAACTAAAAGAGTAAGATGAACGTTTTGTGAATTTGAAAACTGTCTTCACAGACTTTTCTTGATCATACAACAGTAAAATAATCAGGAATGGCTACAAAATACGGTAAGTATTCTTTGAGGACTGTAGTGAGCAAGCATGTTGCAGACCAGTGGTTTTTAATATTATTTGGCTGTGAGGTCTCTTAGGACATTTCAAACATTTCTATAACTGCATTTATTGCCTATTTTGAGGGCTTACTTTTCAAAGCATCATGCTAGCAAATGTTTAAAATTCCTTTTTAAGGAATTTTTTGAGCCTAATAATGCATTGTTGAGAAATGCATTTAATGCACATAGGAAACAAAAGGAGAAAATGAAAACGTATCCTATATTACTTAAACTATATAACTTAAACTTTTCAAAACACAGCTAGGCAAAGCTATAGTGAAAGAAAATAGAAATGCACCTTCAGTATCCATTAAAATGAGACATTTGAATTTATATGAGTTTCTTGTCTGATTAAAATAATGCATACAAAATTAAAAACATAAATATTAATTTTATGTACCACATAAGATGAAGAAAATGAAAGAATGATGTTTACATTTATGGTTGACTCATTAGTGTTTTATTATGTGAAACACTAGGAGGCATCAGTTGGGTAAAAAAAGAGTTCTTTTGAAATATTATATGAAATTATCATAGAAATTATCAGCTTTCTATTTCCATACTTCTCAATGTTAAGGCTGTACATTTTAACTAAATTATGCAAATAGGAAAAAACTCTATTCTCACTGATAAATGACATATTCAATAATACAGGGGCAGCACTTAATTTCTTGGCTATTTTCAAATCAGACTACACACATGCAACACAAATAATAGTTTTTAAACCCATTATATTTTAAAAAATAAGAGAATAAAATAAGATTCTTTAGTTGTTGTTCAATATTATAACTTCTGCTAAATCTGTGAAGCCCTGACACATTTTAGGCACACTCCTCTGCTCATAAGCTCTTAATATGGTTAAGTGCAGTGAATTTAGTATAGTTCTAGACACTTTTTAGAGCCTAGTCACTTTTAGTAACTTTAAATTGTGATTACAAAAAAATATCTAGACAAATATCTTTTTTTAAAAAATCCAAGAACCAAGAATCTACCACATTTTATTTGTTTTTCTCCAAAGTGGTGTATTAAGAAGTTTTTATAAAATTTGTGTAACAATGCTACAAGTGGCTGTACTTTCACTATAAAGTCATACATGTCCAGTAATGGTCAAAATTGAGTTTTCCATTATTTGAATTACATTTAAAAATGACTAAGCAACAGAGTTCTAGTTGTCTCATACAATAATCACTTAAAAGTGAAGTGTGTCTTGATATGCCACAGCAATCAGCTTTTATTGCTGTCCAATCAAAATGACATGTGAACTGCCTAATCCTCCTTTTGTAAGGCACATAAGACTTTGTTGTCACTGTTGGTTTTGTGAATCGCCCCTATAAGCTGGTCTGATTTCCTAAAGATGACAGATCTCAGTGAATAGACAACCTCTCCTGCACTGCAGTCAATGAGACAGTGACAATAAAGTGGAGGGCTGAAGACACTAGCTTTTAATCACCTGTCCATATGTATCACTGATCATCAGTTCTAAGAAAATGACCTTAAAGCTGGTCAGAGGACTCAAGTAATTACTTCTAAAAATAGTTTAAAAATTCAGTTTTTCAATTTTTCACTTGCACCATCAGTGTTTGCTGACCAAAGTTCTTCTGAATCCATCTTGCTTCTGAAGCAGGATCCAAAATTCTATTTTCATCCTTTTCAAATATCAGAATTTTAACTCTGTTTGTTAAGCTCAAAATTTTCTAGCTCTCAGAATTAAATGTATTATTTTAAAAATATTTTGTACCAAAATTATTACAGAGCATAAATGAGGATATAGCAAAATCTCTCTGTTGATATCAAATAGCAAAATTAAAAAACATAAAATGCATAAAAAATGTGAGTGTTTTGGCCATGATTCAGGATGCTGAAGCAAGGACTATAAATTCTTGGAAATTACATAACAGTTTATATAGATTCATCTCCATCATCAGTTCTTTTGAAAAAATACCAATACACCTTACTTGATTTTTGGAAAAATTATCACACAATTTTGAATAATTATATCAAACAGATAAAAATGGACCTTAATGTATCAAACACCAAGCCTTTTTTCTTTCAAGAGCCTAGTAACAATTAATGACTTCTTCCTTAAAGAAATGTAGAAATAACTTCAGCTGTCTCTGAAAATGAACTAAACTATCCTGATGAACAATAAATTAATCTGTTCTAGAGAAAAGTAAAACTAAAAGAAATTAAGTTGGCAAAATATTCTATTCACAACTCCTGCTCAGTTCCTACGCTTCTATATGATTACTTTTATCTACTGAATAATGAGTTACCAAAGTATTTCTTAAGCAAACTTTTGTGAAAAGCTTCAGGAAACTTCATTTCTCTTTGTCTTTAACATTATAGGCATTTTTTAAAAAAGAACCATTTAAGAAAGGTATGTCTGGTTTTAAATATACATGTTGCAGGTAGATGAAGTGTCTAAAAAAAGGAAAAAAATGTGGATCCCATATTGGAAGAAAAATCACAGTAAGAAATTATTTTAATTAATTTTCTTATTATGGTCTAAAACTAGAAATTCGGGAACATAACTGTAAAAGACTTAATCTCCCACACTATTCATCAGTTAGTACCAATTTTAATAAGGCTCCTAAACTTACATTTCCTTTTTTTTCTTGGTCAAATAATCTTAAGAGGATGCAGACAGTATCTGATCCCTGCAATCTTTTATAAGACATTGAAAGTGACATTCTTTACATCTCTATCCTATGAAAGCTTTAGGACAGGCAAGAGGTTTAGTCTCTTTGGGTCCTGACCCTGTAAATTGTTATCCCTGTGACTTGCTCATTTTCTTACAAGCAGTCTCAGCATTGACAGTGGGACTAGTTGTGTGAGAACTCCTCGCATGAAAGAGCCTTTCCACGTTCAGGTCCCAGAGCTACCTCCTCATACTATGTAGAGCATATTAGTATAAACATATATGAACAGTAAGTTTTTAAACTAAAAGTACATGTGCAACCAGGAACATAGACACCTGGGATTAAGGGCCATTGTCTTAAGTTGTTTTTCAAGAAATTTTTCTATTACTTCCAAAAGGACAGACTTGTGGGCAGATATTTCAGCATAGACTCATTATGAATTATGTACTCATTAACACAGAAGGAATAATATAATGGATATTTCAGGAAAACTAATAAAGTAAGAAAGTTTTGTGGGTTTTGGACTTAAAGTAAGGTACTTGAAATCCTGTAATATATACAGTTCACAATATAACAAATGCCCAGAGAAACCATATGACTTATCGTTTGCACTGAAAATTAGTATGTGTTGGAGTAGTGGTTCACAGGTGGTACTATTTCCTTGCCCTGCCAAGCATCTAGGGATTAGTTATTATACTCTATATCATATAAACGTCTTTACTCTTCAAACACAATAGCAGGAAAGTGACAATAAAAGATATCTAGTCTTCCAAATGAGAAGTTGCTTCTAAAATAGTTTGTCATTCATCTTATAGTTATTTTAAAGTAAAGATATGAAACTAGGACATATGCCATTAAGGTGATTGTCAGATATGTGCAAGGAAAATTTTGTGTCAAAGCTATTATTTTCTGATCATCAGCAAAGTACTGGTAAAGTGCCTTTCTCTGTTTAATTCTCTTAAACCTTTAGTCTTAAATTGTCTATTACAGTATTTATTTAAGTATGTAGTTATTTGGTAATAATAATCATTACACACAATAAAGAAAATAGAACTTTTCTATAAAAGACAATGCTTAGATACCCACAATGATTCATTGAATTTTGTTTTGCGCCATGCTGCATTGCTTTCTTCTTATTATTATTGTTAGTAGTAGTAGTATGGAAATGGCATTATTAATTGTTTTTTGTACTTGTTTTGTTTTTCAGGCTGACAAGAGGTCACGCTAAGTTTTATGGGAAATAATAAGTATTCTAATTATATAATGCAACAATAATCTTACAAGTCTCTCATTTACATTAAATTTTATCTTAGCCTGTAAGTGATTGTACTGCAATTATGTCAGCTAGTTCTGTAATTCTGATTAGCTCCTTTGTGTAAAAAATTTAAAGATTACTCAAAGCACTGTGTAAAGACCAAAGCATACTGTTCCAAAATCGGCTTGCAGACCATCACTTAAGTTCCCACATAAATGCAAGGGGTCTTTCCATCTCAAACATAAGTAATTCAGATGAAAGATGTACAAAGTTGAACACTTGCAAGCATGCACTACTTAAACTCAAGACTGAAGAGCCTGTGATACAACTAAGTTTAAGAGCATTTCACTGAAACTAGATTGTTTCCCTAGTCTGATAAATCAGAGTGCAAGCACTACAAGGTCATAGCTTTTAAATAAACTAAGAGTCATCTAAATCAAATAAGCTTCCAATTCTTCATAATATCAAGAACAAAAATTATGTAAACTAACTTCATCGAAGTTTAAACACTTATGACACTGATAGAGACAAGTTCGCCATAATGTACTAGAGATTTAACTCGTTTTTAGCAAGCTACTTTTAAGCAACTGCACAGTCACACACTAAAAGTCTGCAAGCAACCTCAATCCCAGTTTACGTAAAATGACTGATACATTATTCAAACGCGATAGGAAATGTACCTAGGGCTTTTGTACCATGCCCACCACATTTTATTCTGACGCTGAATTTCACATGTACTTACATTGTAAACAGTTAGCTGTTTGGCTGATCAGACTAGTCCTTCAGATATTTTCCTTTCATAGGAAAAAGAAAAAATCCCTTTACTTCTTCCAGTCTTAAATATTCACCACCTGGTTCAACATGCAGCCGCCTTGAATCACACACACAACCTTCAAAGTCAATCCAATAAGCAGCCAGAAGATGCCTGGGGTGTGTGCGTGCGCGTGTGTGTGGTGCGCGTGTGTGCGCGTGTGTGCTGCGTGGAGGAGGAGAAAGTGCCTGAGCTGCTGGTCGGATTAAAAGTAACCGGACTCGTCCTGAGATCGTCCAGGAAGGAAGTGGCAGCAGGCGAATGGGAAAAGGCGAATAGCTCACAGCCTCTGTAACATCGCGGAGGGGAAGGGGGAGGCGAGAAAGGGATTCAAACCGTGCTCCTGATGAGGGGTCCTTTTCTACTTCTCTCTCTTCCTCCTTTTTCTTCTTTTTATCGTGTCTCTATTTCTCTACCTCTCCCACAATCCCAAACGAATGACTCTCTCCTCCCAAGCTGAAGAAATAATCAGTTTCAGTCTCACAAAAAGGGGGCGGGATCAGATCTCGAAAGCGTTTTAATAAAACAAACATAGAGCAGCAGCAGCAGCGGCAGCAGTTCCTTGCCCCTCTAGTCTAAACTAGATTGATAAATTGCTCCACTACACTACTTTAATTATGTATATGGTATGCAGAATAAATCACTGAGCATCAGCACCTCAATCAAGCACTTTTAAAATGATAATTGCATCTTGGGTGAATCAATCTTTCCATTCCTGACATTTTGCTAATTTTAGTTTTACGGTGGGGGTAATGGCATATGCCACACGCAAACCTAATGACATCCTTTATTACACAAAGCGAAGACAAGGCGGCGAGCCGCTGAGTGTTTTCTCCCCTCCTGGCGGGGAAGCACAGCGTGCGGAGGGAAGGCAGGAGAGCTGCGAACCTGGGAGGCGCGCATCGCCCGCGGCAGCGCATCTGGGGCCGGTCAGCGCGGCCACTCAGGTCCCGGCTGTGGGGAGTAACCAAGCTCACCGCGCCCGGGGACCTGCGGAGCCCAGGGTTAGGAATGCCCCTGGTGTCGCATCCCCGCCACCCCCGAGGCGGTACCTTCGGAGCGGCTTCACCTCGGTCAGGAAGGGGCGGGCGCCGAGAGGGGGCAGCCGGCCCGCGGCCTGCAGTGCGCCTACCCCTGCGCCGCCTCCGGAGCGCAGTAGGGCTGCGGCGCTCCGGCACTTGCCCCCGCCCCCGAGACCTCCTGCCCGGCCCCTTGGCTGGGCTCCCCCTCCCGAGAGCGGCGCCTGCTGAGCAGCCCAACTTTCCCAAGTCCTCCGGCTCCGCGTCCCGCGCCACGGGGAGCGGCTCCGGCGCAGCGCCGGCTCAGCGGCGCTTTCCCCGCGATCACAGCGGCCACATCCCGGCCCGCTCGCCTCCTCCAGCACGGCCCGGCCGCGGGAAGCTGCCGGAGACGGTCTCCGGCCAGTCTCACCCGCAGAAATGCAGCCTTGAGAGCACGCTGTGTGTGGACAGGGCTTTATTTTATTTTTAATAGGTTCAGTCGCTACAAAAACTGAACTGAAAGGACTGCACTGTTAGTTTGAATCCAGATTAAGCACATGCAGTGATTTGAGTAAAATTGGATCTTGCATATACTTTTAAAATTTTTGTGCCGATAGCCAACTTTTATGATCCTTTGGGAGGAGCAGGGGAGTTTGTAAAGAGTATTATTTGTATGATAGATGCTGGAACAGCACACGTGATAAAACCAAATGACTTATTCAAACACAGAGATAAATATATATTTGGGTTATTTTAATACAAGTCCTTGGTCTCACAGTCTTTTCCCCTACAAACATCTCATTGGGCCACTGACCTACTTCCAAAGTATTTGACAGTGAATAAATACCTTTTCAGTTCAAATGCACTCTTTAAAACATGGATGTTCAAAGCGCAGTCAGAGCAAAACAAAGCTCAGGTAGTTCTAACAAGCACTCTGCAATTGCTCACAGTGCAAACCCTTAGAGAATACTGAGGGTCTCATCCATGTCATGGTATGTCTGGGTGACAGTGCACCAGGCTCCCTGCAGTGACATGCTACAAATGTACCCACTCCAATAATGACAGTGATGCTGATGTGCTCAGAGCTACCAGGCAGATACATGTGAAGCATGCTGTACACGGTGGTAAGAGGCACATATGCACCACAGTGTTAGCACAGCCTGAAAAACACTGGGAAATAAATACTTTCTCAGCTTCAGGTCTGCTGTGAAGCACAGCAGGAATGAAATACAGAACAGTTACACGGGTTGTACCCTTGCTATGCCTCTTTCATAGACAATTTTGGTCTCCCAGTGTGGCACCCAACTATCCAGTAGTATTTGTATATTCTTAGTGGCAAAAAATAGAAAATTATGTCAAGACTTGACACGTTTGTGCTCTAACTGAAAATGACTGGCATCTGCTTTATTTTATGCAGGATGTGTAAGTTTTCTGGTGTCTGGTAGTTGGTAACACAGCCCTTCAACTGGCAAGACAGAATGTGAGCACTGTCATATTTTGAAAGTAGTTACTACAGTTTTATTTTCTGAAATATTAAGAAAATAATTCAGAAAATAAAAGGATATAGCAGTTTAGAACTTCAACTACACCTCCATGTGGGCACTTGTGGTCTAATCCTTTTATAGTCGTGACCTTCACGTACTGGAGCACCTTAAAGCCATGCCAAGTTTTAGTCACAAGCACAATTAATCAAATCCCTGTAAAGGACATCTTGATTTTTAAAACAAGATTCAGATGCCAGATGGACAAACAGATATAAGGGGAGGGATCAGGATTTGTCACTTGTTTCAGGTTTAGACAAGGCATGAACTTATGCAGCATAATTTGACGTGTTTGGGTGTTTTTGTTTCCCTCTCTTTGGATTTAATTTAAAAACCTGAAATAATTTCAAACAGTAAAAAACCCTTTGTGCTGATGTCTGTACGTGTACTGAATCTCCACAAATGCACCCTTTTCAAATTTCTGGCACAAAAAATTTCTGTGGACAGCTTTTCTGCTGTCCACAGTCCATATATAGATCTGCTGACAATTTTTTCCCCCAATCTACCACCTGAGGCATGCAGTGTCTTAAACCATGAGACATCAGTCATAATGTAATAAGTATAGAATCAGATCTCCAAAGGTTTATTAAAGAGTGCATCCAAGTATCTCTTTACAAGTGTGATTACTTCAAGGTAACATTTCCTCTGAAGATGATTATCAAAGTATATTTTTGTTCTTTTGTGGATTCAGAACATATTTTTCTAGTAGGAGAAATGAGATAGCCATTCTTTAATGGTATTTAAAGTGAAAAGCAGTGAGGTTACTATGAAATTACCCACCTCCTTTGTGTCTTAACTCCAGGCTAGCTTGGTTTCTATTTTCTGTTTAAATTTCTGCTAAAACCCATTCCACTCTACACCTTGCTTTCTTCCACCACCTCCTTATTTATAAGAGCAACACAGTATAACCCTTCTTCCCATGTCTGGCTGCTTTTAAACTTGGCCCACGCTGGGTGCAGCTCTTGAAGAGAGCTTTATGAAATTATTTTAAAGTGAGCTGGGGCGGTTGCCACAGCAACCCACCCTGAGAGAAATCAAGACTATAGATTAATCTACCCCACAAGATTATTCAACTGTACTGTATTTGTTCTTCATTCATTCAGAATATTCCCTCAAACCATATGCTTTTATAATGAACAAAAATATACAAATTCAGATAATTTCAAAGATAGTAGGGTTGTATTCCAGGAGCACAAATTAATTGCTTTTTAAACCTCTGCAATGAGATGATATGTACATGATTCCTTGCAAAATTTTTTGATTGAAAAAAAATATCTGCAAGGTATACATTTTATTTATTTACTTAAAATAAAATGGCATGCCATTACAAAAATGGTGTTATCACCACACACATCATGCAACGATTACAGAAATCCTTTGTCACAGGTGTACCTCTATGTATATAACACAGTAGAGCTTTGGTCTCCAGGTTTTGCTTTGAACAAAAATCTAAAAATAATAAATAGTACTTGGTGGTATTAAATATAAAAAATATTAAACACTCACCACATACACCCTCTTTATTGTCAAAATCATCCGCCTCCAATGCTTTACTTAATCTTTCCCATGGTAGTTACTTCACAGTTTACAATTCGTGTTCGGCACCTTGGATGTTTAAAAGCACAAAAGTAGCATATCATTAAAATTCAAACCTTCAATATATTTTAGGAGATCAATGAAGTAATTTCTATAAAAAGAATATGAATCTTTACTGATGTGCACTTAGGCCTATCTTACTTGTAAGTAGCTTGATGTTTTCAGAAGCTGTTATAAACTCCATCTAAATCCTACCTTAGGGATGCTATACTATCAGTAAAATTACAAAACTATTGATCGCAGGCTGTACTTATCCTCCAGTTGGTATTTATACTTTGACATGCATTTTGGAAAACACAGCCATCTCATTGTTTAATAAATGCCTGTTTAAAAGGCCAGAGTGAATTATAAAGTGGTAAAATTTGGCATATTAATTTTTTTCCTTCTACAAACGACCAGGTATCTATCTGCACAGGTATGTGTGGTGCCGACTCCAGACATGCATCTCCTTGGGTCTCCTTCGAGGAAGGCAACCAGGTAGCACCCACAGAATATTCATTTTTCTCTGCACATGTGGAGAGGGGATCCCAACCGGAACAACTTGGTTTTGAGGGGCAACCTTTCTGGCCTCTGCCCCAAACCCTCGCACCTGCACACATCATTACCCGGGCTCCTCATAATTTATTTATTGACTCATAATTTCTACGTGCAGGGCTGTTTCTCCGTGTGATGTGATCGGAAAACACAGCAGGAGTAGGTAGGACACTGGTCTCTAGCCCCATCTCTTCCTGCTCCGCGCATCTGGCGGCGCCGGGCGGGGCAGCGAGTGCCCGGGGCCCCCGAGTCGCGCCGGCGCTGCCGGTGCCGCGGCCGCCGCCCTTCCCTCGGCCCCGTTCTGACAGGAAGCCGCCGGGGCGGTGCGGAGGCGGTGTAAGGCCGGCCGGGCGCGGCCTGACGCCGGAGCGGGTGGTCCCGGCGAGGGTGGGCGGCGGGAGCAGCGGCTGTTCTACTGCAGCTATGGCTATGTGGAACGGGCCGGGAATAGCAAAGGGTTGGGAAGTCCTGACCAAAGGCCGGCTCTGAGGAGGCTGGAAGAAGAGCCCTGCCCCGCGTGCCCCGGCAGAACTGCCCCCATCGGGCCCCTCCGGAGCCTGTTCAGAGCCTTTGCCCACGGCTCCGACCTTTGGAACAAGTGGGTGTCGCCACTGCGGCAGGCTCTGCAGGGCCAGCGGAACCCGGGTTGCCAGTCCCGTCAGCTCAGGGCCAGGCTGGAGCAGGGGCGCTGCCCGCCCGCCGCGGGAGGGCACGGGGTGGGTCGGGGCAGGGTTCCGGGGCCTCAGAGGGGTTGGAGTGGCCAAACATGTAGGGCCAGGCTCGGGAAGCTGCAGCAGCCCATGACAGTCCTGGGACGCAGGCGGATCTGTGTCCAGCTGGGTGGTTATTGAAGCCGTGGGGTGAGTGAGATTAGGCTTGGAGTTCGACTAGCACAGAGCATTTATGTTATTTCCCAGCCTTTTGGAAAGATGTTGTTTCGATTCACCACTCCTGCTCTCCTCCCGACACCGACTTTTTATTTTTTTAAGAGGTTTTTTATGCTCCCTTGCTAATATTTTTAAGGGCCTTTGCAGGGACGAGATTGATTTTAGAGGAGAAAAAGGCTGCCAAATGCGTTAAATCAACAGTGAAAAGGGGGTTTGTTTGTTTTGCTAAATTGATCCTGTTCTAGTAATCTGCAGTGTTTCATTTTTACTAAAGGCAGTTTCTGAAACTGTAGTTTGCCAGTTGCTATTGTCCTTTAAATACCTCATAAACAGCTGCCCAAAGATATTTTTTTATCCAAGACATTTTTGAATTGTGATTTTTAAAAAATGGTTTTCCGACTAGAGATTGGAGATAACTTTTTCATAGACAAATACATTTTCTTTCAAAGATTAGACATTACTAAATTTGTCCTAAAGAGTATAAAAATAGTATTTAAAAATAGTATTTATCACTTTGTTAATGACAACACAGGCTAATATTACAGTTAAATCTGTGTCTACTCTTGCCACACATGCATTTTAGAAATAAGTAATTCTTAAGGTCTGTATTTTTTTTAAATTTTTAAAAAGATTTTCTTCAAAATTAGACTGAAATGGCATCTGAAGGAAGTTAATAGCTATAGAAATCCCAAATCTCCTGCTTAGCGTGTAACATGGATGCTGTGAGGCTTATATGGTATGTCCAAAGTCCCCTGAAGTCTGTTGAGGTGGTGTACTCTGACAGGCTGAGATGAGATACTAAAATGCAAGCTCAGTTCTACGTCACTGGTCACCCAGACCCAACTTCTGCCTCAAAATTAATCTTTGGGTTTGCTCTAAGTCCAGTTCCTATACCAGCCACTATCCCTCTGTAAGTAATTCAAATGTACTTAGCATGGTATGCCAATGTTCCACCAAATGTGTAGAGTTTATATATACACATATGCATTTTAGGGGTATAACGCTGGTAGTCCATGATCTTACTTAAGTGTAAATATAGGAAGAATTTAACCTACTAACCTCTTGTTGAAGTTTAAGGACTCCAAAAATGTATGTCTAGACTTGCCTGAAAGAAATGCATCTAGGGTTTTGAAGATTTTCAGTGCTAGTAAGAAATTGGCAAGCAAAACTTCAGTCTCAGACAAACTTAAATCTCAGTAACTAGTTTCAATTCTACATTGCTTCCCCAGCCTCTTCTGACATGAAGTTAATTAGGTAAAATTTCAAGCTAAATGGGCTTTTTTCCCCCTTATGCAAAAATACAAAAATAGATCAAATATGAGCTTAGAGTGGAAATTTCAAATCAATTCCTCATCTTGATAGGGTTTAAGTACAGGAATGTATTTGAAGAATAATTTTGGAAATGCTGTTGTTTTCATGAACTGATGTTCATGTCTATAATTCTGCATCTTCATATGCAGAAACATCAGAATTTTTTTATCAAAAGCAAAGGATTTGGTGGAAGTGTAATTTACTGTGTGGTCTTATACATCTGTGATTAAAGCCTATCTAGATTGTTAAACAGCCTTCACCCAAGAAATACAGTATCTTCACTATTCAACTCGATTGCTAATATAAAAGAACTATCTCTCACAACTTCTAGAATTGATACAGAGGAAGATAACTTTGTATTTCTTGTTAATTTATGCAGCTTTAGAAGTCTTAAACCTCTGTATCATTAGCTGAGTATTTCTAAAGTTCCTGCTAGTGCAGTTCCTTTTCCTTATCTCCAAGAGGAAAAGCTTCCATAAATTGTTTCAGAATTAGCATTTAAGTAAGGAGCACCCTTTTTATTCCTTCTACCACATTTATTTGTCCATGTGATTGCCTTTCCTGAATAAGGAGAATCTCTCTGTGATTCATTTTCATTTTGGGAAAAGCTGATAGGGAACTAGGAAAATATTTTTTAGGCTGTACGTTCCTTCTCATTTCCAGAAATGGATTTGCCTAAGGTATTGTGATATTTTCAGATATTTTGACAAAAAATGCACAACCTAAAACAAAAAAATATGATTGCACCCCCTTGCTAATTATGTGACACTCAAGCTTTTGTCTGTCTTGCACTGAGTGATGATGTGATACAGAAGCAGACAGCCATAAATGGCAGAAAAGGCTTAATTAAGTATTCTGCAGCTGCTACAAATTAGATCAGCATCTGCATCTGTGTAGACAATGAAATTCATGGTAATTTTGAGGGCCAAGCAAAGTGGAGGTTTGTTCTGGATGGACGCCTAGCCACAATTCAAGCAAAATTCAGACTCAAATATGTTCTAAGGGGGAAAAAAATGTTGGTCAACTTCATCTCCTGTTGCTGTAAGCCAATATGGTTTCCCATTCTGGCTTTAGATGTGTATTCCAATGTCACACATGAAAGGCATCTCATAGAGTGTTCAAAATTTGGGGTTTTTCCCCTAAAAAATAATTCTCAGGAGTTTTCCAGATTAGACTTGGAGCTATATTTTTAGATAAGCAACTAGCTTTTTGCTGTTTTCTGACAATTTGCCTCTATTTCTGCTTTCATACCGCTTTCTGGAACTAAAATTGGAGTAAATGATGCACAAATGTTAATGATTAATGATCCAGCTTGTTCTAAGGGAGATATTTACACCATAAATTGAATATAGAATACAAAAGTGATAGATTAGTATCTGGGATGAGGGTATGAAGGCATTAGTCTGAAACTTTTTTATACGGATATGCTTGTATACATATACCAAGAAACAATAGGTTATTCTCTGGACATTTTGACAAAATGCACTGGTTTTAGGTGTTTTCAAACTCTTCTAAATTCATAGTTTTGTTTTGTGTTTGAACAGCTCCAAACACAAGTGTTGATCTAAAAATATGTCTTCTAAGTACTGCTGTTATACTAAATCTCTGTTGTAAAAACAATAATTAATACAAATATTTCATTAGATGATTTAGAGAGACCTTTTGAAAGTTGAAAGCTCTTCTTGATAAGTGAAGAACTCTTAATTTCTGTGATCATAAATGTAATTGCACAATAGTTGGGTCAGCTTTTAGACATGATTATGGCACTTATGTTAATCTATATAAACCTTCCATGAGCATCCTGCTGTGGGGCTTTAACTCTTCCCATGAAAGTACTTTAAAAACATAATATTGATGTTAAAAGGAAACTAAGCCTCTGGTCATGTTTGGATTTTTACTTTGGTTTGGATGTATTTAATCTGAAATTGTTGTTACTGCCATATGATCTAGTTTGGTCTTCTTTGTACACTGCTATATGATGCACAGATTTAAGTTCCCATTTCTGGTCTATTATGTTATTGCAAATTTGCACCAATCAGAGCAGCAGGTTTTGATTTCAGCAATGATTTTACAGGTAGCTACCCTAACATAGCTAAAGGAGAAGAAATCTGATTACTGAATTGATGTTCCTTCAACGGGAAATTATTTTTTTCAGGCAACTAAAAACCATATAGAGACAACTTCAGGGTTTTCTTTTCTTGTTAAAAAATTCAATTAACTTCATTCAAATATATATTGAAACTTCTTGAATTGACCTAATATATTGTTAGCCTTTATAGTTTTAGGCTCTCAGAAACAAATAAATATGTTATGGTGACTCTTGTATTTGTCTTTACATTTTAAATCTACAGCATTTGGAAGTTCTGTGCTATAAAACCTCTTTACTTCTGGATGTGACTGAATTGGTTTTTTTGCTGTTGCTCAGCTAAAGGGGCAAGAGCTGGGGAATAGGTACATGTTTGGAAGGGGTTTAGAAAATTTTCTAGCTCCTGAGTGAGACTGAAGAATCTTTTTGTAGTCTACATATTCATGTAGGGGAAGATAAGACAATAGGAATATGGGCAGAAATAACTCAAGAGGACTGTTGCCAGTGGGGATAAACGGGTTAAGAATTTTTGGATTAAATTGAGATTCAGTGAGGAGTTCCCACATCCTTTTTGCAGATTAAACCTAGTAGTTGGGATGCTATTGAAAGAGTGCTTTTTCCCAGGAACAAAGAAACCAAGTTCTTCTTTGCCCTAAGTGCAAGCCAGTTCTCTTGTATTTCTGTGGAAGAATGCGAGCCTAAATCTCATTTCAGTGAGACTGAGGTGTAGTATTAAATGGCGAATGCATTGAGTTAGTGCAAGGACACATAATTAAATGGGCAGATTTTTTTTTGCAAGGGTAGGAACAATTTCTTGATATACAAGTAAATTGTTTCACAGTCTGTTCTATTTTTTAAAGTGTGTTAATATACTCTTTTAGAATTACTGCACACAATAATAATTTGTTATTACCAAGCATTCTTCCTACAATAATTTTAAATAAAGGAGATGGATTGATACTAGAGAAAGGGCAATTTGCATACAGTCATATAGGACTTTAGGAAGCAAAGGAAAGGAATGAATGCTGCAGGTATCTACAGCAAAAACTATAGGAAGCATCCATTTTGTGTACTTCTGTATTCTTATTTTTATAATAACAAAAGAAAGTAGAGAGATATCAAAATTACTGGGGGACAGTTTTTTGTTTAAAAAGAGTCAAACCAGAAGATAAAATGTAGCAGCCCATAAAGAGAAACGTTTGATTTGCAGGATAAAGTCTTAGCACATTGGTATAATACTATTCAGGTTTTAACTTTTTTGCCCGGAAAGATGTTTCAGGATACAGTGCATCAGCTACATTAACATTGGATTGCACTTCATCTGAATAAGTACAATTTTTAAGTGTGTATGTAGAACTAGTAATGCTGTATAGCTATATTTATGAACAAAGCTGTAATTGATGTTTCATTCATTCTGTAATTTTATTAATTTATTTTTATTATTTTTGCCTGTGCATTTATTTTACATCTTCCAGTAAACTTGTGTATGTTAGCTTAAATTTAGATGTTTATTCTTTGCAAGCTGTATTTATTGAACTTGATTTAGAATCCAGTGCCTTTAAAGTTATGCATAGAAAGCACTGTGCTTTTGTCTTTCTGGAAGATTTCTTAAGGGGTGCTTTCAGAGCTTGTCTCATAATGCTTAGTTGCTTTCAAAGGAACAAACCCTATCTGACTATGCAATAAATGGTCACCACTTTAATTGAAAAGGACAACTCCCATTGACAAGCAGTTTGTGTACCTGTACACTGTGACAAGGGGTGTACTTTGAGACCTGCCCTTGTTACCTACTTAATGGTGAATCTAGAGTGCAACAGCATTTTTGAAATGGGTTAGGAGGGTGGAGCTCCCAGCAGTCATTGAGAGTGGGTGCTTCTTCACCTGGGAATCAGCCACAGTGGGGTGCAGGGGTGGGGAGCAGCTGCAAAGACATCCATTTGCAGCCACCAGGACAGCTCAGGGGGATGGAGCCCTCAGGCAAGGCTCCAAGTGGCTCTCTACATTGCCAGCAGACTGGCAAAGAGGAGAGTTCTCCACTACTCCTAATGGTAGTCTGATCCTTTGATTTCCATGGCGACTGTGTCAGAACAATAACCAATTAAATTCTGAACAAAAACATGAATTAATGTTTTTGTTCAGAAAGTCCAAGAAGAAAGTTATATACCTTTTTTAGAATAAGGTTTTGCCTATTGTACCAAGGGAAAAAAATGATATATTTAAAGTGTATATATATACACATTCATGTATATATTTGTACATACACAGACTTTATATGCACAGGTGTGTGTGTGTGTATGTGTATAAATAAAAATGCACATACGCTTTAAAATAGAAGCATAAAATGGAAATTTTTCATATTTAAAGTACTCCTGTATGAAGCTGTAATTACAGCTATTCATTCTATTCTCTCACTGATTTTTTTAACATGCATCTCATCTTATCTAACTTTTATATGCAACTTCACTGCCTTCAGTGGAAAGTGTCCAGTTTTTACCAGTGTAAGTGAAAGCAGAAAGTTATGAGATGCTTCTAAAATATGATGTAACAGTATATGAAAAAATTTGAATTAACTTTTGAATAACAGAATCCAAATTGTGAATCTCCTAAATTGAGATTTTTACCAAAGCTTTGTGGTTAAATCCCATTTTTTATTTACATGCATTATGGAAAAACGAATATAGATATCCTCCTTTCACTAAAACTTGGATTTACTGGAAAAGACAAATGTAAGGTTGAAAACTGAGCTACACTGTAGGTTAAAAAAAAAAGAAAAAAAGTTGTAGAATAAATTGCTATAATTTACAAAATTAACCACAGAGCTCTACTTAATAGGGAATAGTTGGTACAAAAATAAAAGAATGTACCAGGCATTTTAGGGGTGATTCTCTTTCTAACTGAAATAGTTATAAAGTTTCAGTGCATTAAGTTAGGTTTTTCTTTTTCTTAATCTCTCAATATTTAATTAATAACAGAAATATTTCAGAATTTCACTTAATGTGCTGAAATCTGTTGATGAAAAAATAAGAAACCAGAAAGATTGATTAAGGTTACTCATTTAAATTTAATGGTCTACATTATCTAGTGAGTAATCTCTATATTTTGAAACATTAAACAATGTTTTTCTAGAAAAGGAAAGCATCTTATACTAAACTTTCATTGCACAAAATACTTTTTCTCTCAGTACAGTGAAATATAGAAGTAACTTCACTGGAATTTCATGAAATTATCCAGGAGTTTGTCACACTGATTACTGTTTCCAAGCCTTTAAAATCAATAAAGCAAAATGCTGATGAACTGAAAGTGTACACAACTAAAGGCTCTAAGCTGCAGGCTGTATGTTTTTTCTTGTTTTGTGTGGCGTGAACAATGTCTAGCTAGCTCCAGGAATTGCTATTAGTATTTACTGACTTTGCATTTAACGGTGCTTGGTTTTAATGACTGTTTAGGGGATTTGGTTTCCATACATTACACATTATCTATGAAATAGCAGAGTTTTACAGGCATTGCTCATTTTAAAGGCAACTCTAGTTTTGGGGGTTTTAGTTTGTTCTACATTTCATACTTGATCAGAAAATATCTTAAATATTTAGAAGTTTGCTTTATGCTTTGTTCAGTAATGTTTTATCCTATTGGCCTTATATGATCACATACAGTAGGATACCTTTTCAGCAAACAAAAATGTGATTATTTTCATATAGCACATTCCAAAACCAGAAATAATGTCATCTCCATTTTCTTGTCTCTGAAAATGAAAAAAATGGATGACAAATATGCCTGATCTACCTCTGCTGAGGTAGGACCTCCCTGTCAGCTCTACAGGTCCCACACCAAGCAGAAACAAAACCAATTATCAGGGATGTTTAAAAGGGCATTGTTATTCAGGTATTATTGTTCAGCCTAATCTTAGACTACTCATTGCTGACATATCATTTATTTTGATATGTGGAGAAGCTCTACTACAGAAATAGTCTCGCAGTATATTGACGTATGATTCCTTTTTCTCCCCCATTAGTGTCTTCTGTGCTGTGCAATGACTTCTAACTATGGAATCTGTTTACTGAAAACGATTCATATGGTTAAGTTTTCTGTCTGTTTACTCACTTAAATAAATGTTTTCAATTTAAGACAACAATTTGTAATGAATACTGTGAAACTGTAGAAAGAATGACTTAATGAAATAGAAATAATAATAAAAAATGCTTTTCTCCTCTCAAAAATATTTATTTTAATAAGTGGTCATATTTTTCTGCATTTTTACATTAATTGAAATCTTATTGTTCTAGGGAAAAAAAGGAAAATTCCCCCATCATCTAATTTTCCAGTTGTTTTGCAAATTAAGGAATATACACACAGGCATCATTTGTGGTTTTAAAACAAGAGAATGTGTAAATTCATGAAATCTTTAAAAAGTACCATGTCAAGCACTTCTCTCACGGAGCCTGTAGCTTGCAATTTACATTGCAGTTTAGTATAAGGCAACCAGTTTGCATGAGAAACCTTTGATTGTCCTGTAAAATGCTTTAAACAGTGTTAATTTCACTCATTTATTACAAAGGAAACTTAGTTGATGTTCAGAAGGAATTTCTAAGACTTAGAATGACTGCTGAAGTTCCAAATACTGAGCAATCTACAGACAACAAATCCTTTTGGTTTGTTTGGAAATTACCAGGATAACTCGTTTATTTTAAAGGATGCAGATGGAGAGCACAGAACACACCCTCAGCGAGCAGTGTCTAGCTTCTGCTGTTCCTGCCTGTAATCCTTTATTTTCTTTCCATTCAGAATCATAGAAACAGTGGAAAGAAAGTGACTATAATTATCCAGTCAGTTTAAAGAAGGTTTTCTTGGCAACAGAAGATAAAATCAAGCACTGTATCAAGTTAAATGCAAAGCATGCTACAAAGCTTATCTGTTTTCTCTTGAAGAAAGCTTTGTGAGAGTAACCATGAGCTTGGGGCTGAAACACCCAATACTGTGGTAAGCAGAACATTCCAAAGACATGAGAATAGTTTTTTAATATTTTTTCTATTAAAACTCACCAGTGCCCTTCTTCTGCTTCTCCAGGAAGTTGCACCCGTCAGCACCTGCTGAGGGCTTCGTTGATCAAAAAAATCAGGTAAAAAAATCCCCGTAGAATAAAGCCAGACCAGCTGGCTTTAAAGAGAAGCCCCCCAGTTTGGGTTGTGTTTGTCTCACTCACCCTCTGCTCTGCAGACCCAGGCTTTTTCTCTTTTGGATGTTGACCTGTAGGCTGTGTGATGTGTATGCACAAGTGTCTGGCAGGCCAAGGTGCACCTGCTTCTGTCACTCCTGAGTAAATTTAGCTGTAAAAGGTATCACTGACAAGCAGACCTTTGTCAATGCTGGCAAATGAACAGAGCATTGCCATCCCCCTTCAAAAGTACTCTGCAAGTTCAAATGGAAAATATTTACTCGGTAGTCTTATCCAGTATCCAGGAATTGCTCCTTCAAGAGGAAGGAAGGCCAAGAGGCTCATGTATGGCAAACAAATTTCTTCCTTTAAATAGATGTTAAAACTACATTATTCCAAGAAGAATCTATGAACAAGATGAGGCTGTGTTCTCTTAATTGTAGCTGGAAGAAAACTTTTTAAAAATAGGAACACAGCACACAGAACTTTAAATTCAGGTTGTTAAATTATGCTAACTGTTAAAGTTTATTATCTTTCTCTTCCATAAGTCATTGTGATTTTTATACAAAAAAGTATTAGAAAACTTAAATATATCCCATAGAAGGTATTAATCTCATTCCCAAAATTAAAAAGTGTGCAGAACTGAGAGTCTGAATTTCAAAATCACATGTTTGTGATTTGCTATGTTTTGTAGCACTTATGCTGTCATAGTCAAGGAACCAGACCCTTTTAAAATGGGACCTAAAGTAAATGGAGGGTCTTTTGTGGGAAATGATCAAAACTTGGTGTGGTTATCCTTATTGGATATTTATGATTTATTTAAAATACGGGTATTTATATCTGCCCCTTACTTTTCTTTTTCTCTTTTTTCTTCCTGGAGATGGCTTCTGGTAATTGAAAGAGAAAGGTGTAATTTACACGTGTGTCTTCTCACAGAGTTAAAAAAAGAGTCACCAACATAGGTGCCAGGATTGGTAGCAACATACCTAGTTACTCCATTTTCCAGTTGAAAACTAGGCCGTAAACTCAAGTGGCTTTAAAAAAAAAAATCAATACTGTCTACTTTGCTCTAATATGCTATTTAGAAGGAGCAAAATATTTCTATCAAATGAGGCAAAAAATTGCATATCAGGAG
Organism: Melozone crissalis; assembly: GCF_028551555.1. Classification (NCBI taxonomy): domain Eukaryota; kingdom Metazoa; phylum Chordata; class Aves; order Passeriformes; family Passerellidae; genus Melozone; species Melozone crissalis. The sequence goes on from NW_026535814.1 coordinate 1,366,733, forward strand.
CTCTTTGTAAGATAAACAAGGTTCCTATTTACTTACTTGTATAAACAACCACTCACCAAGCTTTATGTCTCTGCAGGGCACCCTTTCAGATAGGAACATGGACCTTATTGGCATCATCTTGTATCCATGGAAACATTTTAAGTACCGCTCTCTCAATATGTACTTCAGTTATTCAGGGTTCAAGAGCTGAGTACCAAATAATTAAGTGTTTTTATTACTTTCTATGTGGAAGCTTTGTTCTTGGGGCTCATATCTGTCATAATAAAGATCTTGTACTTTCATGATGTTTGATAAAATTAAGTGCTTCATTTCAAGTCTCCTAGCCACTCTATTTTTAGATTAAAATTAATGTTCCAGAAGTCCTGATGAATTGAAATTCTGAAACTTTTTGTTACACTTTACTGTTTGAAAAACAATGATCATAGTTCACATCACCATCTGACTTAATCAGTGTTCTTATTGCATTAGTCTAGTCTGGTTTTCTATATTTTTGAAAAAAGGAATAGGAAGAAACTTATAAGAAATCAGATTGTTTTCTCTTTTTAACCTCCATACCCACTCATGTGGCTCTGTTGTAGGTCATAGAAGTTGAGAGCTTAATTGTCTTGAAACTGAAAAAAAGGATGAAAATTAGGGAGCTTATTCTGGGTTTTTACCCAGAAATGACTGGAAAGCAAAATAATAATTTTTCTTTCAAGATGTGTCTGCCACACTACTTAGTTAAAATATGAAAGCATAGAGCTAAGAGAAATAAGGGATTTTATTGATATTTCCATGTAGAAAAAGAAACATTGGCATGAGCTACATTTATTTTCAAAGCTATCATTCTGAAGAAGATCCTTTGCAGATCAAATGTAGTTATTTCAATATTATCTTGGCTCAAATTCAAAACGTTCTTGTAATTCTACCTATTAATTGGTACAAATGATGCACATTTTTAATGTACTGTGATTTAAAACATATGAAAATTAGTTACTGCTACCCATTAGTTAACATCTTCTATGTATTTTTTAAAAAAATCTTGCCCTAATTTTGTTTATAAAACGATTTTCTTCAATTGAGCCAGGCTGAAACAATGAAATACCTTGTTAATCACAATGGCTATCACAAAAACACATTTCTGTCTGTAAAGATCCAGTACTTCTCCCTGAAATGCGACTGTTTGGTTTGGTTTGCTAAGTATATATCCCTGCATATTATTTTAATTTACTACTGTTATTGTTTTTATTTGCCACAGTGTGTCCAAAGCACAATCCCTGATGAGTGCAGATGGCACAAATGATTTCTCTACCGATTAGGCTGGAACAGTATCTGTGTAGAAATTCTGTAAAACTTTGATATGTGATAAAAACTGTTACGTTTTTGCATGCTAGATTCTCCTATCAGGTTTATACTTTTATTTATGGATATATGTTTACAAATGTGTAATCATTTTATTTAAAAAGTGTGATCATAGTGTAGGCAAGTTGGAGCTGCCTGACCCCCAGTGAAAGCCTCCGTGAGTACTCCGCCTGTGGGCTGGCCTGTTTGCTCTGCGGATTGCCACATGAGACCTAGGATTGTGATTGCTCTCTGGAACTTTTACTGTGAGCCAACTAAGCATATCAGAGAGGTGAAACTTTCAGCCTCCAGAGAAGGAAGCAGTGCACATGGCAAATTTTCCATTTCCCTTTCATCGTGTCCCTGACCTTGCTACAAGGTCAAGGTTGCTGGGGTACTAAATGGGAAAGTAGAAAGAGAACCTAATCTCAACTCAGCCCTCTATGTGTTCAGCCTGAGGTTGATGAGGAAACTCTGACCTTGCTCATGATCCTGAAAAAAAAATTCAGCTACACTCTTGAAGGATTGCTCAGGTGCATTGCAAAATACAGTGAAAGCTGGTCTTGACTTTGCACCTTTTGAAATGATGAAACAAGACTGGCCCTGTTGAATCTAGACTGGTAAAAATCCAATTCTTCCTAACCACAGACCTTGGGGAGAAAAAGGAATGAGGAAAATTGGTAGTGGTATCTCTTGGGCACATAAATCTTCATCTAAGTAATATGTTCTCAGCTTTATGATTTTTAGGTTTTAATCCAAGATGTCTTTTTTTTTTTTCCTCCTAGCATTTGTTAAAGAATCCCTTCCAAAATGCTAGAAAGTCAGCCTGAGCATATTGCAGATAAAATCTGTCTCCCTTCTCCATCACGCAAAATAGAGATTCAACATTTGGCCTATATTCAGTTTTTCAGGTGCTAAAAAGCTATGACAAAACTGCACAGATCGTATGATAATGGGCATATTATACAACTCTAGATCATCATATGCCTAACTTATTATTACTATTTTAGTTTTCCACAGATCACTTTTCTAGCACCATCAACTTAGGCATACTTCAGAAAAATAAAGACTCATTGAATGGCTTTTGAATTTATAGATAAAATACAAATAAATAGGGAAAAAATCCAGGAAAAAGTTTAAGAATATGACAAAGAAGCAGGTTATATTTTTGTAAAAAGAAGAGTGAGTTGAATTATGTGAAGACTCTTATGGACCATCAGCAGGACAAAACGCAGACAAGGAATTCTCCAAGGAGTAAAATAACCTCATCTTATTTTTGAGCTATCACAGCAAAAACAGGCCATGAATTCTCATCCTTCCATGCCTGAAGCATACCCAAATGGAAAGCTGTGAGAAAGAAATCTGACTCACTGAAAACCAGCTATGTTTGAGGAACTTGTGCACAAGAAAATTGGTTCAAATTTGGGCTAGAAAAGGTGTGGGAGTCTGCTTCCACTGGTAGGAGCAGAGATTTTCCAGGAGGGAATTACCATGTTACAGTAGCAAGGTGATGGAGTGTGAAATTCCCTGTTCACAAATTTACCCAAACAGGTGCAATGCAGCAGTAAGTATACATGGGCAAATTTGCTTATGGTGTCCCCTCTATCACTGTGCAAACTCTGAAAGGATAAAGGATGTAAATACACATTTGGCAAGTGAGAGAGAGAGAGCAATGTTACATAGGTTTTCCTGTTACAGAGTAGGAGCTGAGATTTTTCCCTAAAGAAAAAGTATTGAAAGGTAAATAGAAAGTAGAGGAAAAGAGTGAGTTTACCTGCAGCATTCTGAACAATTTTGAGAAAAGGATGTAGGGCAGGGTTAAGATAGATAAAATGAGGTATCTGACAATTTAAGTGGTTGTTAGCAATGGTGGTGAACCACATTTCACAGAAATTAAGAACTTTATTTAGGAAAGAAGTTGCACAGTAAAATGTTGGAAATAGGTAGGCCTATAAGGTAGGTCCCAAGGTGTTGGGAGGTGTAATAGGTAGGTCTTTATGAAAGAGAATGGCGTAAATGCAGTGAGGTATGGAAGGAGACAGAGGGAAGAGACAGTGTTTAAGTAGGAATAATTCTGTTTGTGGAAGGCAGGAAAAAAGAGAATCCTAGAATCACAGAATACCAAATTGGAAGGGACCTTAAGCATCATTTGGCCCAGCCTTGGAAAAACCATGTCTGTTAGGGTGGGAGAAAAAGAAAACTTTGGAATGTATTTCTCTGCTTTTCCAGTTTTATGCCCTAAAGTGAAAACAACTCTTCAAAAAAAAAAATTAAAAACACTCTAGGGGAAGAATAAACAAGTGAATGAGAGAAGAATCTGACGTTGCAGTGAGTTACTGATTCTGCTGAAACACTGAGACAACTGTATACACAACTGTACAAGCACATCAAATGCTTGCACATCTCCTATTTGTGGATTTTGTTTAAAAAATGCAAAAAAACTATGGGGAGAAATTATTCGTGTAGTCAGAAGAAGTACTTTCTGACACATGCAGGAATACTGGGTAGCCAGTGTGTTTGTGTAATTCAATATGCAGGGCATAGGGGCAGTAAAGGAGGAGATGACACTGCAGGGCCCAAGTTTGGCATCTCATGCAGAGCAGCCTTTGAGTAGCTCTGTGAAGGTTGTAGCACTGCTTCAGTTACATGAAGTTCACATAGAAGATACACACTAGGTGCACACCTATTAGGTGGCAGGCTGATAATAAGGCTCATGCTAGGAACTACAAATACCTAACTCACAGCAACCTGTCTTATTAGATTCTCTCACAGTCAAAATAATAAAAATGAAAACCAATTTTGAGATAGAAGTGAATGCATCTATACCACTGGAGTGAAAGCAGCTGCAATCTGGAAGAACTCAGTTATGTATAGGCCATTATTTTAAATGTGCTCCAGGATTCTGTCAACATAGAAAAGACATGAGAACTTCCCCAGGAAAGTTTACTGCACAACAATTGACACTAGTTGTAAGTTACTTTAAAGTAATAAAAATGACCTTTTCTGCCAAAGTGCGGTTTGTTACAACATCTGCTATGTTGTATAATTCTTTTACATAGTAATTGCTAGTATAGTTGCCTGAGAATTGAAATGAAACTATAGGATAGGGAGTCATTTACAGATACTATCTAAAAGCAAACTGAAACCCTCAAAATATTACGAGCTTTTAGAATGAAAAAATTTAGTGCAAATCAGCAATATGGTGTATTGTCAAATTAATTATTTGAAAAGGAATATTTATAATAAATATTGGAAAGGATCAGTGAAATAAGGGGTTTCACTAAGCATTCCCAGTTTCATGTAAAAATGACTCAGCTCCTCTTCCCACAAGTCATTTTTCATATTTTGCTGTTGTCTCCCAAACACATAAGAGCTCAAATTTTGTAAATACATTCTGTTAAATAGAAAAGAGATTTATTTTGCATTTGTCCCAGTGACTACAAAGCATGCTTACTAATAAATGAGTAAATGGGTCTCCTTTTTTAGTGCTTTCATTCTATATGAACAGTTGATTTGAAAGCTACCATTTGTTGTAGTTCATACACAAGTTGCATTGAGATTTTCATTGTTTATGACTTGTCAAATTTCAACCATTCAAATTTAAAGTTACCATTTTGGGCTATATGCCTTGTGCTGGATTTTCTATGATGATTTAGGAGTAATTTGAAATGAGTGGAAGGAGGGGTATTCTAGATTATAACTGTTAAGGGAACATGTAGAATTTTTTCACTGGAGATTGCTAACACCTACAGATTTTTGGAATAATGGAGGATGTTTAGGGGTAGTCTTGGTAATATACCTGCTGCCTGCTCAAATAGCATGTCTACCAAGAAGAAATTTGCTGAGAGAATACCAGGTTGTGTATGCTTATCTGAGACTTCAGTCAGAAAACTGGCACCAAAGAGGGATTAAAAGATGTTGCCATGCCTCTATGCATCGACCCAACTTGCTTAGAGCTTCATGGCAGCTAATTCTGATATTTGAGGTATTTTAAGCACTCAAAATTATCACAGAATCTGAGCATTACTAAGGTGTGTATATTTTGCATTGTGTATGGATTGATAGATTGATGTCCTGGCTGCTGTTTGCTCCCTATCTGTTTAGTCACAGTTTGTAGTACAAAAGGAGGAAAATACAGGTTGTTCTTTCTCTCTTTACACCTTTTTCCTGCTCCTTGGAATGATACAAAGAACTAATCTCACCTTGACTTTGTCCCACCTTCTCAGTTCTAAATATGACAGCAAATATTGTCCAGTGCTCCATAAGCAGTAGGCAGAAAAATGTCTAGTAGCATTTAGATATTCTGAAGAATTGAGTTTTGCAATAGCCACCTGTATATACAAAAATATAATTCTAAACCTCAATTGTTTCTTGGCATTAATGTACCCTATTCATTGAGACTGAAACAAAGCTGATGTCTCTAAGAGCACTGATTTGAACAATATCCAAAATCAGTTTTAGGAATTTTGATTAGCATCTAAATAAGTGTTAAATAAATGTTACTTTGGAAAAACCCTGATCAAATGCATTAATGATAAGTTGTGAAGTCATAGTAATTGCTGATATGGCATTAAATAACATAGATAGCATAGTTAATTGATATCACTGTCTCAAACATGTATATCTCATCAGCTGCCAAGAAGCTGGAGTGATTATGGCAGTATTAACTGCAGTTGAAATACATTAGATAAGATGCATAAAATGGAAACAAGCATTTGCTATGATCATTTTACTTGGTCATTCAGTGACTTTATTTTTGGTAAAGGTTGCTTGGTTATTAATGAATGCTTCCAGCTTTCTGATGAGCTGCTCTGTTGTAGATGAGCTAGATTTTAAGGGAATATCATACGGTTCAGATGAAGACTGTAAGTAGTTCAAGGAGTCTGCACAGGGTGAAGTAATCAGTAAGGTGCAGGGATCATGCTGATGACACAGTCAGGACCAGGAAGAAGAGGACCAGGGACAGGGCTGAGATGAGGCTACGCTATGGCTCATTAACCCAGTCAGAGAACAGTGCAAAGATGGCACTACTGGTAAAAAAGTAGGAGTCTGTTTATTCAGGAAACAACTAGCCAGAGCAAAGCCTAATAATCCATTGAGAGACTACTGCACTTAAAACTTAGCTCCGATTAATTAAGACTGATAATTTGGGAGAAAATACAATGTGTGTTGGTGAGACAGTTGCTGCGCAGTTCCATTGGACTACAAGTAGTTTTTTTCAACAAAATGAAGATGTTAGCTTAGTGAAGAACTGGGACACACAAAAATGACTGTCTGCATCAGCCACTTCAGCACCTCTCAGCACATAAGTCCAAGCAAAACTGTTGATTTCAGGGGAAGTTTCTTTTGGTTGTAACTTAAGAGAAGCGACAGCTGAATGACAAAAAGGAAGAAAAACTCATTGAGTATGTTTTTGATGTCATCAATGTCAGAAAGAGGGTGCCACATCCAAGGACAAAGCATCAAAGAAATGACTCTTTACATAGGAGACTTTTGTACCTGCAGGTGATCTTCCCATACATGGTATAATCCTGTTGTCAAGGAGATCCAAGTCTTTCATGACCTGGATACAATGCTTCTTGGCTGACAGCCTTCTCACCAACAGACATGAATAAAGTGTAGACTTTTTTTCGATTAACATCTAGAAGTTTTCATTTTCTACCAAGCCCTATTTTAATTTTAAAAATTATAATCTGCAGTCTGCAGCAGTGGGTGGGTTCTCTGGCAAATTCAATTGCCACAGAGTCACACAAGCCCCTGACTATTATCAAAAGATTTGTGATAAACAAACATTTATTTCACTGAAGAATTATCTTCATTTAGTACTTAAATGCACTGGCAAATAGCCTTTCAAATAGGCTTGATCATGGAACAGCAATTTCTATTGGAGTACCTAGATTGCTTCATTTTTATTTAACTTGACAGCAGACTACCTGCAGTTTCACCCCTTAGATTATTTTTATGCTCAAAGTGTTTGTATTGTAGTAAATTTTTTTATCATATCTCTGCAATGGGATAGTGCCTCATTCTTCATTTGCTCTGGCTCTCTGTAGTTGAGCCTTTATGCAGAGAGGGTGCTTCAGGAAGGTGGGAAACTCTTAACTCAGCAACTTTTTTCCTGTTATGTTTTCTTGTTGCTGTACCCACAATGAGGGAATCTTGCGAAGCTTATTTTCAGGATGATTCTCTGGTGTTTCAGGTAGACCTGTGATGAGAAAGAGATATATTCTGTGATTTTTCTTGAACAAAAGAGCATGCAGATATGAAACAGAATTCAAACACCTCCTGAAGAGCAGACAGAGCTATTAGTGTGCTAGTGGTATTCTTCATGAAGCACAAAGGGGCATCAGTGAAGGTTAGAAGCTGGCAAGTACTATGAACATTTCACATTCATGGAGACACATAGCAGTCAGTAACAGACATCATATCAATCTTTGGTAGCCTAGTGTTTCTGAGGGGTTTAGATCACAACTTGTCTCTGAGAAGAATAGGTAATATGTAATAAATCAAAAGGAAAAGCAAACTGTCCTTCTACTTCCTTTAGAGTCTTTCACTGATGTGCTGGGACTGTATGAGAAGCAGAAAAGAAAGAAGGATGAAGGGATCTGATATGGGAAGGTATCTGATTTTGTCTCTATAGCACAAGATTCCATGTCCGAGGGAGAGACTCAAACACTTCTTAATGGTGTGCATCAGCCACAGTATTGCCTGCTGGTCAAAGGATATGTTTGCCCTGTTTTATTTTGCATTGGTGTGGTCTCACCTCGAATTCTGTGTGCAGTTTTGGGTGCCACAATACAAGAAAGATTTGAAGCCATTGGAGAGTGTACAAAGGAGGCCCGCAAGGACGATGAAGTGTCTGGAGAGGAAGCCATATAAGGAGTGGCTGAGGTCACTTGGTCTGTTCAACCTGGAAAAGAAAAGACTGAGGGGAGACCTCACAGCGGTCTGTAAATTCCTCATGAAGGAAAGAAGGAGAGGAGGTACAGATAAATTCACTGTTGTGGCCAGTGACAGGATTTGAGTAAATGACATGAAGCTGAGTTGGGGGAGGTTTAGGCTGGACATCAGAGAAACTTTTTTCACCCAGATTTGGAACAGGGTCCCCAGAGAAGTGACAACACCAAGCCTGAGTTCAAGAAGTGCTTGGATAATGCTCTCAGACCCATGATGTGGTTCTTTCAGTGTCCTGTGCAGGGCCAGGATTTTGCCTCAATGATCCTTACAGGTCCATTCTTTGATTCTTTGATTCTCTGATTCTCTGATTTTCTGATTCTCAACAGCTTTTATGAAAGAACCAAGAATTTGAGGAACAGTGGACCCATTGAGTGGAAAAAGACTTCTGTTGTCCTTACCTGGCTTCTGCAGAGACCTGAAACCACTGGGTATAGTTTCTGTCTTCAGAGACAAATGAACAAATCATCTGAAGTAGCAGCAAATACTCACATCACTAGGGCTGTCTACAGACCCAAATCTAGGTGAAGAATGAATCCTTGTACAGATCACGAGAAGATGGGGAGGTCTTGGTTCCATGGGTGTGGATACCAGCTATGAGCATGACCGTGGAGAATTTTTTCCTTGTTGTACGTTCACTATTTGTTCAGGCTGTGCATGCAAGTGTAAAACAAGGATTTAGTTTATTTGATCTAACAATTTTTTTTTAACCTTATAAGATCTCCTTAAGGTTGACATTATCCTGCCGTAGTGTCACAGTTGGCCATCATTTAATGCCTCATCTTGTGAGGTCAGAATTCCACGCCCAACTGCATTTAGCAGGTCAGTACAGTAATTTTAAATGTCTTTCTTTCAGATTTTTGCTATCTTCAATTATACCTTTCCTCCCTACTATTTGTGTAATTTTCTTCTGTCTGAAGACTCTTTACTGTTCTCTATTGCACAGCATGACAAATTACCCATCAAACCATATCTTTTCAGCCCAGAAATGCATGGTAACAGAGTCATGGCATTATCACATGTTGTGTATTTTATTTCCTCACAGTTCATTCAAGGGTGTCACTTTATTTTCCTGCTTCCTTTTGCCATTACATGAAGATTAACTACTCTTAGTGTTCCTAAACTTTAGAAAAAGTTAGAAATACATCCTAAGCTCAGAGCAGTACATATACAATTCCGCATCAATTAGCACTTCCCGTTCATGACAAAACCATATCAATAATTTTGAGTCCCTGCAGAAGCCTTAATAAGGCGTTCATCCTTATTATACAGATGAATAACTTGGGTGTGGGCAAGACTATTATTTGCAGCCTCAGGCCGTCAACCAAATTAACTGTGAGTCACCAATAAAGCCTCAGTCTTGGCTTCATTATCGAGCGATGCAGGATGATCCGGGAGCCCAGTCCCTCTGGGAGACAGAGTGCCCGAATACCCAGTCAGCTCGCAGCCACCGCAGGCCTACCCGTAGTGAGTCCAGTGATTGTCAGCTCTTTAGTGATTGCAAGCTCTCTTAGGATTTCAGCCCTTGTTTGCTCGCTAGTGCAGCCGTTAGCTGAGGCAGAAGCAGACGGAGAGAGAGGAGAAGGAGGTCCTGGCGGTTCCACAGCAATGGTTTATTGGGGAGACTGTGAGGGTTCCCAGCGACAGTTCTTCTTCTGTCGAATGGGCTAAAACAGCCCCTCTTTAGAGGATACAGGGGGTCCAAGCTTGTCCAATAGTAAGGGTCAGGGAAAAGTGACTTATGGGGTTACAGAGATAAGCTTTGGGGCGGGGGGTTGGAGACAGAAGCTTATTTTGCTGTCTCATCATGACTCAGCAGTTTTTACTGTTAAGTCTCAATCCTCCATGGAGCTTTCCCAAGCTCTATGGAGTCTGCTACAAGTCACCTCTCACTTTGACAGTGTGCACTAGGTTCTCTTGGGAGTTATGAAACTCTCTGGGTCTGATGCATACTGTGTCCACAATCTGTCCTCTCCTCCCCTCTTTCTCTTTAATTCAAGATAAACACCAGTACTTGTAACATTTGGGCTATCTCCCAGGCATTGCAATGATCTATTAGAAAAGTGTACTGGAAGAGCTAAGAGTGTCGGCAGCTAATATACATGTAAAAGACTTTGGAAATTGTGATTAAGAAGACACAGGGAAATTTTGCTGTTGACAGCATCGTCCAGAGCCCTCATTAGCATTCAAGAGGGACAGTTTGACATGAACAGGATAGTTCATGGCCTCATTAATTCCACAACATTAGTGCTCAGTCTGAATAGAACTGCAGGAGCAAAACCAGAACTGTCCTCATAGCCTATCTCAGATGTGAGATAGGATCCTGTTCTTCTTTACAGGGTATTTTATGGGTCACTAGGAAGAATGAATGACTGAAACTTCTGTAAGTCAGACTAGAGGAATTAGCACTTTGGGTAATCAAAAAGATCACTTGGGACAAAATTTGGCTGGAAATAACTTCATATGCTTTCATATAAATATTATTGTAATTAACAAAATACTGCTATTGTTATTTAATACCATTAACATTATATTTATTATTTATTTAAGTAATGCTTGCTCCTAGAAAAGCATGAAAGCAGAACACAATAAGCTGAAAATGTTGTAGTGTGAAGAATCCTAAGACCCTTTTGCAGACTTGTGTTAATGGTCCAGTAACTTATAGAGTGGCAGATACTGAGAGTCTGGTCTTGAGAGGTGCTGGAAGAGCCAGAATTCCCAATAGCTAATATAGGTACAGATTTGGCACCACCCCACCCTCTGCAACATTTTACTATAGCATTTACCTATTCTGTGCCTATTCTGAGTCTTACAATGTTGAGATTTTTAAAATTCCAGGTATCAGTTAGCACCAGGAATAATGTAATTATGTTTAGTTTTTTCAAGCATATCTTTCCAAGTTCAATGGGAAGATTAGTATAGAAATAAAAAGATGTGAAGAATTTAGAATAAATCTGACTTGTGAACCAAAGACAAAATATTTTACTTTGTTTTTGCAACTTTTTATGAAAAATTTTGAAATTTATTTAAATGAGATTGGAAATCTCTGGATGTTGCAGTTAGTTTATCTTCTATTGTCTTTTAATCCATTTGCTTTAGAATGCCAGGTGGAAAATCCAGCTCCAGTATGTTTCTCTATGTATCTCTTTGATATAAATTTGTTGCTGCAGCTGATAATTGTTGCTGCAATTGTAAGAATTATATAAGCTTTGTCACAGAAATCATATTGTAAAAGGTTCCAAAAAACTTGACAATGTTGACAGTTGTTTTCAGCAAATGACTGCTTTACTGTAGCACTGTCAATGTTGATGTCCTTGTGTACATTTAAAAGAGCAATGTGATTAAGGCAAGCTTGTCCATGCTAGATATGAGCCAAGTTTTCAATCTCCTCATGGCACTGAAAGATTGCTCAGCTGTTGCAGACAAATAAGAATAGCTGGCAGATTTCTGCCATTAAAAAAAAAAAATCCTTGTCTTTGGGCATGCATCTATAGGAATGTGTAACATCTGCTACTGACCTTAAGTTCTAGATAAGAACAGCTTGTATTTGTAACTCAAATTCATGTACCTTGGTTTAGATGATGCACTTCCGAGGATATTACTAAAGTATTTTTGTAAAAAGATATTTGTCCAGACAGCAATCTAAAGAATGATGTACTTCTGTTCATGATATGCATCTGTTAATTGTTACAGTAGTGAAATGCCATTATTCCTCTAGTGTCACATTCACTGCAACTTATGTCCACCTTAAGTTGAATTTAAATAGTCTATATTATATTCTATTCTAAAAATATTTCTTATTTATACATGAAAATCAATGCCAGTATCTTAATTTCTGTCTGCTGATTTATCTATCTAGAACATCAGTCATCTTTTCCACATTTTTTTTCACTCTTAACTAGATGAAAAGCATGAAAAACTCATTTCTTTAACTTTTGTCAAGGGAAATGGGCCTGATTTAACATGGTCATATATTTCATCTATTGTCCCTGAATTCTTTATGTAAGATGTCAACGCCATGGGATGTAGAAGATTTGTTGCAGTGCTTAGGTGTAGAAATAGTGGGAAGAAGTCAACTTCAACCAAATAATCTTGTAACAAACCCAGTGTGATTTTCTTATATAAATTTATGTAGACTTTCTTAGCCCAAATATACTCATATTCCACTTTGTATCAATTCAAAACCCTTAAAAAATCTGGATTTCTGACAATACCCTGAGGGAGAGAAAGGCATCAATTTCAGGTTGACTCAGGGTAACCAGTTCAAGTTTTCCCAGATACTCAGTGTGATGCTCTGCACAACATGGACTATTTGGATAAGTCTATGGCTCAGGGAGGTCATATGGAAAAAAGCTGTGAAGCTATCTATAAATACTTCTTTTTCCTGACAAGCTTGTCCAGTGAAAGTGTGTGGTATTGAAGGGCAGCATTCGATAGCATTTGATAGTGTCTAATTACAAAACTAGCTTTCCACTTCTTGCAACCCAGTGACACATACACTGTTTTCCAACAAAATTCTGAAAAAAAAATGCCTTGGACAAAAGTCTTCTTCAAAAAATAAGCCCAACTCAAGCCCAGAAACTAGTGTACTCTCTATATAGAATGAGGATGAACTCTGATAAAAACAAAAGTTTATGACAAGGTATTTAAAGTCAAGTACCTTGAGGTATTGTCCTCCATTGAGGAAGGAAGGAGATAATTTAAAGATGCACCCCTCATCTTAATTCTAACATTTCCCTGTTTTTTAAGACTTGATGCTATAATGTAAACATTGTTATAAAAAAAACTTGTTATGGTAAATCATGGGCAGCATCACCTGTGCCTCCTACGAATATCATGTTTCAAATAAAATAACACCAATTGTAACAAGAATGGCTTTCCTCTTAATAGAAACCAATATTAGTTTAGCATTTTGCATTTTTAGGTTAAAAGGATGTGATGCAGTAAATGCCACATTGCAGGAAGATGAATTTTTACACACCCTATGAAATGTAGGTTGACAATACGCTTCTTTTCTCTTACTATTTTGGATAAATATTTGTAACCCAATCCTCTCAGCTCAGACAGCAGCAGTTTAACTCATGTTTCATTCTCAGGCTATGTGGTTGAAAACCTAAATCTCAGAAATGAAGGGCTGTAATTATCAACTAGTAAATCTCTCTCTCTCAGCAGTTATTATGTAAGGTCAATTAGAGTGAAGAATTTTCAATCTGGACTTATTACTAAAGGAAATCTTTCATGCAGAATTTATGAAATGGAAGAGCTTCTCCCTGTACCCCATCTGCTCTCTGCTTTTTGTGTCCCTTCACTACAGCTGCAGTCATTACCAGGCTGACTCCACTTTGAAAAGCTAAAGCCACATTCTTCAGAACAGTTGCTTGGTGTTGGTCAAATTTCTCTGCAGACTTTTTTTTCCATTGGAGACATGGAGGCTGACGCATAGTTTCCACGGACTAAGGACTTTGCATGTCTTCTGTCTCCAAAATCATCTCTTGCATTCCAAATATTTCTCAAGTGACTAGCAAAAGAATATCCAGGTAATTTTTGGCCTGGTGGGACAAATTTGAGTGGAAAGTCAGATGGCTGTGAAAATGGATTGTAAAGTAATTATTTCATTTTATGTTATCTTCATGTCTTTAATGCATATGTGCTTTCATTGTTACCGTTGGGGTGTTCGCAAGATGTGAAGTGACTATGAAAGCTCACTAACTCTAGCAGCAATTGCTGTCTTTGTTGCTCAGATTGCAAATGATATCACACAATGATTCATGTAAAAAACCAATAATGCAACTCAAAAAAAGTAAAAGATGAGCAATAAACCTAACCCAAAGAGCTTGTTAGCTTTCCTAAAACAACACTTTTTCATTTCTGATTTAGGTTAATTGTTTTCCCTCCTTCTTTTAGCATCCTTTACATTGTATACTAAAAATAAATGCCTTCAAGGGTCAAACTTTTACTTCAAAATTACTGCCTTTCATATCCTTTAGTTTCCTTTCAGGCATCTAAAAAACTAAAGCCAAAGTAACACTGAATAATTTGAAAATTTAACATAATTTTGTTGGTGGGAAGTCTAAGTAAATGTAATTAAAATAACCTTTAAACATTTTGTTTCCCTTCAGTTCTCAACTACATATTTTAAAGAACTGAAGTTCTAGACAAATAATTTTTTTTTTTGCTTTCTTTTCCTAACAAGACAAAGAGGAAAAAAAACCAGCTTCAAGGGACAGGACATGAACCCATCAGAGATCACTGTTCCCTTTCCAGCAAAAGGAATAAGTTTGGCTCACAACCTTGTTTTGTTCTCTCTCAAAAAACTGTGCCTAGATACCACTGGGAAGATGAGGGCTGAAGATTGACACACAACAACTGTAAATACAAACATACAAGTTAATAAATAAGGCCCTGATTCTGTAGGCAGGCCTGCCCAGACATAGATCCCCTCCAGACCTCTGCTCAACCACAGTCAGTCTGCATTTTTATTTTTCTCTTAATTTTCAGTATTATCATGAGCTCTAATTTTCTGAATACTCAAGGCTGGCTGGTTAGAAGACATAACATTGATAATACTTGATAATGAAGAAACCATGTGCCAAGAAGAAAAGGAAATATTTATTTTCTGGCCATGCCTGAAGTGAAAGGCAAAACATTCAAGAATTTCTTACCACAACTGTTAAGGGAAATTTCTCTTTGATTTTCTGCTTTCTGTGTATTGGCTAAACCTTGTTCCTCAAACTCTGGGACAAATTTTTTTAACATATGTTATATGAACCCTGCATTACAGACCAAGTCAGGGAAGTCACTAGATATCCTTCACAAGACTTGCTTAGATGTTCCACCTCTACAGTTCATTGTCTTTGGCTGAAACCATAGGAATGGTGGAAAAGGAACTAAACCACTACTGGCATTTTTGAGCCTAGTTAATGGGATTCCCCTCACCAGGAAAGTTTGGAATCTAATCTCATCGTTCAAGTTCCTTTTTCATCAGTGCTGCTCATACTTCAATGCTTAATCATAAATATTAATTTATGATTAATTACGTATTTTGAGCTACATTTTAGCATTTCCTTCCCACACAGTAAATAATTGAACTTAGTCAGCTGTGTGCCCCTTCTTCAACTCTGCACAGGCACAGCTAATGCAGGGTTGAATACAACCTAAATTTCTGCAGCGTGAGCATCTTAACAAAAACACATATAGAACAACCAGAACATCCAACTCCTGAACTTTTATCAGATGATGATTTATTGAATATAAATTTGTAAACCTATTCCCAGAAAATATTTTTTTTCTGCTGAGTGGTGTTTACCCAAGAAAAACAAGGCCAGAATACGCACCTTCTGTGGGCCAGGAGAAAATATACCTCTGAATAGTATAGACCAAATAATGATTTATTAAAAAATTGTTGGGAAAGATGGACCTTTTCAGACTTAGCAGATTTTTTACTGGGTTTGCCAGTGTGGAAAAAAGGAGAATCTGAAGATTTATTTGCACAATGGAAAAAAGTTTTGCACGTATTCAGAGAAGATTCAAGACACTGACAAAACAGATTCAGATAAAGTGTGAAAAAATAAATTAACTATGTGACCACTTAATCAAGGCCTTACAGACATGTCAGATGCTAGTTTACTCTTCTATGGATTTTGAGATCCTTGGACTTCCCCAATGTGGTCAGGAAAATGCAGTAAGTTTTCAGTCTTAAGGGTAGATTCTTTGGTAGCCTATAAGAAAATGCTCTTTCCGGAACACTTGGAATTTGTGGTTATGTGCTGGTAGTAAAACCAGCAAAGGCACTGCTAAAAAAAAATCCTTTGTGTCTTTAAGAGGAAGTTATATGTACATAAGTTTCATTTTCACAAATTCGTTAGAAGGTTGGAAGTATCTGGTTTTATGCAAAGTTTCGATATTTTCTTTGGCTTTCTTGTTTCATTTAAATCTTGAAATAACACAGTTGTAATCCATGGCTGAAAAATCATGTACTTTGGAAAACAGTGTCTGAGTCCATGTGGAATAAATCTGACTTCCACCTCAAGACCTGTAGTGTGACTAAGTGAAAATATAAAATACAAGTTCTGCAGAGAAAACATGAGAGGTTTGTGTTTGTGTGTTTTTTTGTTTTATCTGTCTTTCTTTAGATAGTTGTACAATTAATTCAACTGCCTCAAATACTTAAAATGAGAACTTATTCACAACAATGTCTTTGGAAAATTTATTCCTCAAGTATTTAATTTCTGTATGCTGATTTATAAAGCCATTCCAGATCTGTTACACAGCCTAATACAACAGGTATGCTTTGCTGGTTCCAGGACCTCTAAAATTCTTGATGGTACTGTGAAAAACTGATATGCCCCAGTTGTGATCAGAGAGAGCACTAGAGCTGAAGCTTTGCTTAAATCTACAATTTGTCCTGGGAAGTATTGGGTGAAAACATAACTGTACTATGGACTGTGTGGGATAACATTTGTTTGGGGAGTATTGGGTGCTCCTAGCCCTGCTGGAATGTTTAGAAGAGGGTGTTTGGGTCAGAGCTGCAGAACACGTGTTGCTATTGGATTTGTGACCCATCATGCAGGTGAAGCCATGGCAACTCCAGGTTACATTTCGGGATATCCAAGTCCATCAGGTGAGTGGGTATGAATTTGAGAAATAAATGTGCATATATGATAGTCTGTGCCAGGGCCCTAGTGGTGGTGAAAAGAGTGCTGTGCGCCTCAAAATCCCATCCACCACCCCAACAACTTGGCCCGTTTTTTGGATAATCTATCAATTTATGCATTGATGTATTTTTTTTAGGAAAAAACATCTCAGGCCCAGGAATGGTGCTAATAATGATGGTGTAGTTTCAAAGACACTGTCTTGGCTCCAGTGCATGGTTTCAAGGAACTGCATTGAAGGCAGAATTCAGACCATTTTAGGACTAGAGATGCAATTTAGCTGACTTCCAGGTGATGAAAGATTAAGGAAAATGAAGTACTGAATGTCTTGGTCTCTGCTGAATATCTCTTTCCTACATCTGATACTGGGCCCCCTTTGCATGCAACAAAACTGACAGGGTCAATAACAAAAAGCCCTTGTTTTGCTCATAGGTGCTTCCTTGGTCTATATAAATTGTTCTGTAGCAGCAAAGTGCCCTACATACCCCTGAAGTAACAGCAACAAAACAGGCTGTTTTATGTGTTAGTAGTTGAGTGGGGAATAAGACTAGAAGGATTATAGGTGGAAGCATAAACTTTAATAATCTGCCTCAGACCTCAGAAAGGGGTATTATTAAATATTTTTTACTCTTTTTTCCTTTTTCCCCAAGTGTGGCAAGTTGGAACTGAAATTTTCTAAGGCTCCAAGCTTTATTTGCTCTTTTACACTGTTGTATTAATTTTGCACATGGGCACATGTGCCTTTTCCTGAATGCTGCTGTTGTGTTCCATCATCGTTGTCTCTATGTAGAGCTTGATATGGAGGAGTGGGTGCCAGTGCACCCAGTTTTGGTAGGGAAATTTATCTGTTATCAAAGACATGCTTTACAAAGAACAGAAATAGTAATTGAAATAGAAATGATCTTTTATTTCCATTGTCTGAAAGGTTTGATAATGACTTTTTCCTTTGTTAAAAATGGCATACTACAAATTTGTCTCTGTTGGCAATTCAAGACCTTGTGTCCTCACTTAAGATTTCAAATCTGCAGGCAACTGACAAAACTATGGAGAATCAGGTTAGCAATTGATTAGAGTAAGATAAAGAATTACACATTATGCTGAACTAATTTCTATTAACTAATTTCTGATATAGGTTAAAACCCTTTCAGAAAATCTTCTATTTAATAATCCCGTTTTTTTCTTTCCCTGTAATTCTTATTAGGAGAATGTAATGTTTGCAGTGCCTTAGCTCCTGATGTAAAACTCACTAAAGCCAATGGAAGTACATCTATGCATTTCACCAGGCTGAGGTTTGAAAGAATCCTGTACAAAATACATAATTTATGTCTCTCCAGCACAAATACCCTTTAATTTTAATGGAAGATTTTCTGGTCCACAGTAAGGTATTTTTTATTAATGTGTAGCCTAATACATTTTGTTAATGAGAATAAAATTTAGCTTTGTTAAACCCAGATAGTGTATCTTGAACTGTAATAGGTTGTGCTCTGTAAGTAAAATGGATTCTGTAGCAATGGCAAAACTTATATTTATTATGTGGCAATGATATATATTTTCATTTATGATATTAAGATATTTTTTTCTGATAGAAAACTAGGATTGCATCAACAATTTGAAAGTACTTAGTTTACTTAGTTACAGCCTTTTTTTTTTCTCAATGAATCAAGCACAATTTGAAAAACCAAGAACTAAAACCTAATGGTCCAGTTCTTCAAACACACATGGCAGCAAAAGTAATTCCAGTAGATAAGGAGTACTGCTCTCTTTCATTGTATTACTGAGGAAAAGAAGCACCTTCAGAGCTGACCCTTGCCATTTAGTTTGTTCGTGCAATCCCAGCATGAAAAGTAATTTTATGGGTCTTTTTGATTTTATTGTAGAAATAAGATTGGAAATTCTTCACCTGGCTGAAAAAGAATGGCAAGATTCCTTGTTCCTTCTACTTGGGTAAATATAGAAATTTGAAATCAAGCCATGCACTCTATTGTTGGTTGTTTTAAGGTTACCACATTTATGTCTTTAAATAAAAAAAATTAAAAGAGTAATTTTTAATTATGGACATGAATATTCTTATTTAGTTACATCCCAGTGTAACCTTTGCAACTCTAAGAAGTGAGAAATTCAATGTATTTAGAATGTGCACATTAAGGTACTTCTGAGTAATTTCTTGCTACTAGTCCAAGCCAGCTCAGAATTTCACATCCTTGAACAGATTGACTGGTTTGGCTTTTGTAATAGGTACCCTGCTATCCTGGACTACTTTGTGAGTGGGTGGAGATGGGTGTCTTTGAAAATGCCAATTGGTTGCTAACGATAAAAAGTCAGATTTGTGTGAGAGTGGAGAAGGTAGAAGTACCTATGTAAAGTAACATCCTCAAATAAAAAAAATTCAATATAACATCCTTTTGTGTTATTACACATACTGTATGATATCATTGGATAAAATCTGGAGATTTTTTGTCTTTCCATTTGGAGAGAAAGTGCATACAGGTATCTTATGTTATTTAAACATCCACATGCTTGAAGTTTGGGTGAGTTATTTGGCCCTACGTGACATTTCATGCAGCTCTTGTTTCTGTGGCTATGACCTGTTGCTGAGAGCCAAGCCGCCATCTGAACAAGAAGGACTTCAATCTCACAGTGTGCTGCTTTCCAGAGCAAGTGGTCATTTGCTCCGATTTCTCTTAACCACATTAGTGCTTAGGTTTGCTGCTCAGAAAAATACATCAATTTGGAGCAATATGCTAGACAAGGAAGAGGGGTTGCACTGGAAATATAGAATGCATTAGTACATATTATTAAATGTGCCAGGAGGATAATATTATATTATCCCCACTTTCAGCAGTTCAAATGTTCTCCTTACTCAAATAATAAATGTTCAAACATTTAAAGTAGTGTAGCCAAAATCCACTTTAGGAAATATCTTTTTTAGCTATTAGCAAGATGATATGACTTTTAAACTCCATCTCTGACACCAAAACTCCATCTCTGACACCAATTCATTGGTGCCATTGAAAATAATTTTTTTTTCATTGCACTTACAGATCTGTACAAAAAGCAAAGGGAAAAAATAGTATCAGAGAGTGATTTACATTACATTGGATTTTACTGCACCTTGGCATTGCAAAGGAATCTTTGAAATAGTTGAAAACTACATAAGGAATAAGTCAGTTTCTAATTCACAGAAAAAATATTCTGAGGTAACCCAAACATTGTGGCTTAAGGAGCATTCTGAGCAATTGGTGTTTCAACTGTCTCAATCCACAAGGCACTATTATAACAGACTGGCAGTAAAGAACACTCACAGCCTTTTTTTACCTGAAAATATTAACTCTCACTGAGATGGCTGATGCAAAGAATTAATGAGTACAGATTAGTACAGAATCAGAGATTTTTATCTAGGGGTGTGCAGCAATAAAAGAGAGGCTGATTTGACAAATTTAATTCAAATGTAAATACAAGACGGCTACTCTGAAATTGTTGAGGTTTCTTTGGATTTATATCACTGCTGCTAAAAATAGAAACTGACAGTCTATTTTTAGATAATCCAGAGCTGTTATAGGTTGAAACCTTGCTGCTCTGTTACGAAATGCCTTCATGAAATACCTCAAGCATATTTGAAAATACATGATTAATTTTAATACAGTTTGGAATAGTCCTTTACATGGATATATGCCAAGGACTTGAGGAGTTTGTTTCCTGTCATACATAATTGCTGATGGATGAAGGTCTTTTATCTCTGCAGAACCTTTAAGACAAGCCCTGCTTATGCCACAGAAATTATTTTCTTCAGACAACACTTGAAAAGCACCATAATATTTAATAGAGATAATTTCTAAACTGATATGAAATGTGTTGATTTTGCTGATTCTTTGTCCTGGCTTCTTCAAAAGACAACAAAACCATTCCTCACCCAGAACAAAGAAGACCAGAAGTGTTAGCAACAAAGTGGATGGAAATTTCTTTTTTCCATTTCAATAGTTGTACAGCAAGAAGAAAGAAGTAAGTGGTGGTAGGGAAAGGAAATACTCCTATTCATGGGGAATCCCACCTGCATTAATCCATTTGAGTGTACTCAGCCAGAAACAGCAGGCAGGACAACTAAGCTTCCCAGGCCTAGCAATTAAGTATAAAAAGCCTATCTTTATCCAAACAAATGATCTATATTCTGGAAATTTCCACCATGCTTCTTTCTGAAGTCCTGCTTTTCTTAAAGTACAGAGCAGCAGGATCAAAGTTGTTATGGGATAGCAGTGGCTGTAAAGTTGTCCATACTGAAAAACGTGGGCAATTTATTAAATCAGTGTGAGTCATCCATGTCACTATCAATTTGTTTGAACTTTATAGCAGTGTATTTGGGTTTTTTAGTTTTTAGGGGTGGGTTTTTTTCTGATTTGGGTTATTTTCTGAATTCTTTGAATTTTCCATTGCCTGTCAGAGATCAGCTGTTGTTAGTGAAATTTGACATGAATGACTGGCTGTGGGTGGCACAGGCAGCATTAGGTCTTACCTTGTAATCTGAGGAGACTTGAGCTTTTAACATATTTAACATTGATGCTTTTCTCTTGGGCATTCAGAGGGGGAGAGAAGGATAATAGGGGGAAAATTTGAACAAAATTATAAGAGGAAGCTGGAAACCAGTGAAAAGTTATTAAATTAGCAGCACTACAATCCCTAGTTTTTCAGAAATACCAGAGTAGATCTTCAAATGTGAAGTTGGCTTCAGAATAAAGAGAAAGGAATGCCCAAAATGAAAAGAGAGATAGTGGAAGAAACATTATTATGTGTTAGACAAAGCCAGAAATGTCAGTGTTTCATTCCATGCATTCATTATTTTTGTAATTTGTCTTCTGTTTTTTTCACTTGTCAGTAGTCATGATTTTTTAAATAGGAAAAAATATTTATATGGAGCTGAGCCTTAAAGATGCTGGATCTAATTCTCTGAGGTTTGCTTTTATGTAATCTTCCTAATATCCAGTGAATGGTCATAAAAGTACAAGTGCTGTCAACACTGATTATGTTAAATTTATCATATTAACTTGGTTAAAATAATTCACTACATTGAGGGGTTTTTTTTGTCTTTGATTAGTATTGCATATAACTGAATGGAAATTTTTTTATTCTGCGTGTGATTCTCAGTCAAAATCTTAATTAGCTACTCTTGTATCATTTGAACATTGAAGAGAGAAAGATATTAAGTGTGTAAATGATCTTACCTTCTACAGATGAAATAAAGGGTCCAGAAAAAGAGATATTCACTACAGCAGAATAAAATTAAACCATTCAGCAGATGTAGGAATTCTTTTGTGGTGTCTCTTAAAAATGTAATTTTTGAAATGTTTTATGCTGATGCTTGTCTTTATATCTTGAAGTAATTTCATTAAAACTACCTAAACTGTCATATATAGAGGAACATCTTCAAAACCATAGAAATTCAAGACTGCAAATCTGGCAATTAACTACATGAGTTAAGGGAGAATTAACAATATGCATGCCAAGCCTGGGGTAGAAGGTATTTTAGAAGACATGGCTTATAAAGTGGGCTTTTAAATGGTATTTTCAGACATGTTTTTGTACTTCATGCATCTTGAAAATGGAAGTAAATGGGAGAAGAAACAAAGGTAAGTCAATTGTATACTTTTTGGAAATTCATGTAAATAAAATGATATCCCAACTTTACACTTTTCAGGTAGTAGGTTTGCCTATGGAAGTAGGCAAGATTTCTCTCCTTACAATGCATATCTGGATAAGGCACCTCCTACCAAATATGTCAGTGAAAAATTTGCAATTGTTCTTGTGTTATTAACAAGATAATGTCCACTGTAAGTGTTCATCATACTTGGGCATCTCAACCACAGAGAAATTAGTTGATAGGCATGAGAAGAGTTATTTTCTGTTGCAGCAAACAAGAGAAGGTGACAGGGGATCAGATGGGCTTGGCTCATCCTTAAGAGGTATGGCCACACTAGAAAAAGCTGAAAAAAGATTCTGCTCTGATTGTGCCTGCCTGTTTTAGAAAACAAGTCTGCCTGCTGCAATGTGAATCCCCTGAGACAATCCCTGTGTTCCCTACCAAACTGGATCCCATCAACAGACCCAGTCATATACACCCACCTTCTCTATTCCCTTTCTAGCCTGCCACTACATACTGAGAGATACCCATCACCTGAACATCAAACAATTCTAGTACGGTTATGAAGGAAGCAAAGCAAGACACCAGCTGAGGTACACTTTTTACTCAATTATATTAGCAAGGACCAACATGTTTATTTTCATGTTGACTTAACACAGCATCCAAAATGTCTCAAAAGGAGAAAAGTTGTTTGCTTTCAGCTAATCTCTTCCTCCATGTGGTAGTCATGCTTCTGACAGTTAAGAGGGGGCTAAATTCAGCAGTTGGACGCCAGCATGGTTTTGGTTTTGCACTGGGGATCCTTGTAGAGTTGTCCCTGAATGTTCCATCTCTCCTTGTTTCTGGAGGAAATGCTTGTAGAAAAACAGGTATTACAGATGTGAAATAGTGAGTCGAAAAAGTAGATTAAATAATTTACAGATAAATTGATTTTTGTTTGTTTAGATAGAGAGATACCCAAAAGCTAACTTCAGAGTTTGTTTTCCTGGGTAATACCCTCAGCCTGTAGTGGGAAAAAGGAAGAAGTGTGGTACTCCAGCTCTTACAGGTTTGTCTGAGTAAACCTCATGGAGCCAAACACTCCTTTATGTCTCCAGAAGGCACAAGGCATGAGGCATCCCTCCATCTTGGTCCTTCACTGCTGCCAAGACATGAAGGGGCTGGTCCATTCACACCCAGATTCAGGATCCAAAAAACCCCATGCTGGCCTGCTGGAATGGCTAAAAGCAATGATTATCAAATATATACAAGGAAGGGAAGACAATTCAAACTTTCAGCTGTTGTTCTATCCATTTTAATAATTTTACTGTGTATCATTTGGACAACACTGCCCTAAAGAAATGTAGCAGTTTGGACTGCTTTTAACAGTTAGGTGTCCTATGATCTGCTAGTTTTTTAGGCCTTTGTCAATACTGTTTCAAGCTACTGTGATAAACAAAACCTCCTTTTCCTCCTTTACACTGGCTTGGCATATGACAAAAAAAATCCAAACAAGAAAATACATCCTGCTAGTAATTGTGACCTACAGTTGGAGCTGGTACCAGGAACTGAAAGCATGATTTCTTTAAGTTACATATCCTTCACATAGCCTAATACCACAGCAGTGACCTACTGGGTCTTTTCTGAACAAGTTAAAAAAAAAAAAAAGAAGGGGGAAAAGAAGGGAAGGAACCCAAAGTTTTAAGCATCAAATTGCTAAACAACAGAAATGGTATTTTCTGTCTTAGATATTTAAGAAAGGTTCATGAAAGACATGAATATTAAGCCAAACATTTGGTTGGCTGTGCTGCAGAAGGCTGCAAGAATGTAAACTTTTTTTCAATGACTTCAACTCCTAATTTAAATCTAGGATTTTTAGCAGTGAGCAAGAGACTATATTTGGCAAAAAAATTTTACTGGCTTTACTTAGTTACCCAGCACATTCAAAACAATACTCCTTTATTTAAAAAAATAGTCTGGTTTATTCACAGCATGTGTAGAACTTGGACCTTCCACCAAATTCCACTTTCTTCTCTTGTCCGTTGCTGTCTAATGTGCTCGACAGTGCCTGTACTTCATTTTCAGCAAATTAAATTTATGCCTCCTAGGAACTGGGCTTTTGTCATGGCACTGCTCCTAGGTATGGGTGGGGTTTGTTTTTTCAACCAGCTCTTGCTTACCCACATGGGTACGTGCTGTCACACCACACAACAAAATCTTCTCTATAATAACTGGTTCAAGTAGCCATCCACCTCATGAAAGTGAATCCCATTTAATTTACTTTGTGCTTTCCATGCTTCCTTCAAACTGTACTATTGGCACAGATGGGTATTTATACAACTTTTATTTTAAACTATTTATTTAGAGTTGGAACCTCAGTAACACTTGTTGTCAGATTTATAGTGCATGTTTAAAACCAAGGTTCTAAAAATGTAATATTTCAGCAAGGAGGAAGCAGTCAATGAACTTATACACTTAGGAGTCTATTCTCTCCCTGAATATGATGCATATACGCATTACTGATGAAGGAGCCAAGCCTGTGAGGCTGAGTGTATATGTCTGTGTTTATGCAGTTATGCTTGATCAAAACCCATAAAAATTATCTGAAGTCTTCCTGCAAAAACCCACAAGGCTGATCAGGGAAGATAGGCTTGGAATCTTGGATCACTGTAGTCCTGTGGCAGAGGAAGACCTGATGGAATACTCTGTGGTCCATGGGTAAGCTCAGGTCTTGCTTTAAACTCTGAGGAAAATAAAATGAGATGGACAAAATAAAAGAAAAGAAGACTTTTGCTCAGTCACTGAAAACATGTGCTTCAAAAGTGGCTTTTAAAAAATCTTCAAAACTAGGAGGAGAAAAACATCTTCCACTTTCCAGAAAAAGCTTTCAGGCTTGTTGTAGGGCAGAAGGAAGCATTATTTTGTCAATAAATAAAAAATCTTCATATACACAGCACTTGTTCTCAATGACCATTTTCTATGGCTAGCAGGATGACCAGCAACATGTATGAAGTGCAGATTTATTTATGTCTACAGGAACAAAAGCTACATTTCATGAAGGCAAAACTTGGTCCACAAAAAATGGTTTGTGTTTTTGTATTAACCAATGTATTGTTTGTTGTCTTTCTCCCCTTTCAGAAGAAGCATTTCAAAATTTTGGCTTAGAAAGCCACTGGTGTATGCATGTCAGCACTCCCTGCGCTAATTAAACAATGGAAAAATAATGAAGGAAAAGTATTTGTTAAAGATTTGGTTTATTCAGTCTTCTTGAAAGTTACAAAAAACATTAAATTGCTGGGCAAACTCATAACCCTCTCTTTCTCTTGAGACTACAAAACTAAATTTTTAAAACAGACTTGTGAAATAACAGAGATATGGGTGAAATGACATAACCACTCTTTACTCAGAACTTCAGTTAATCAGCAGTAGATTGATCAAGCGCTCTTGGTTCTGCATCTCCTGTGCTGTAGCTTCTAGGGTTCTACCCTTTTAAATGTTTATACTCTTAATGATATTTACTACAATCATTTCTGCATAAATTTGATTAGTTTTAATGCAAGACCAGGTTAAAACTTGACAAAAAGGTGGAAGGAGAAAGCCAACCTCTTTTCTTTCTTCATTGATACCAAAGAAAAGGCATTTAGAGAAAGAAATCCATTTTAAAATAAGATAATAAAAAGTGATAGTACAATACATGCCAACATACATATATATATATGTAAATATATGTATATACATATATATATATATATACACATACATATATATACATACACATATATATGTGTATATATATGTGTATATATATACACATATATATATGTATATATATACATACACATACGTATATATGAGTGCTAACCTTAAAACCTCATTGTTCATCCCACTATGTTCTCCATATTCAAATAACTGTCCTTGATGTCTTTTCTTCATGCAAAGCAGGAAAATGGACACAAAACCCCACAACTTGTTAAAGCTGTCTTTTCAAAAGGTCAAATATTTTAGGCTAAAGAGTAGGAAAAGTGAACTTGGAAAATGCAATATGATCTTTATAGCATAGGCTCTAGAGCCGGGTGATCACATAGACAGCGCCAGTGCTTCTGGATCATGCAAAAACTGCTGTAACACAATAGTTTTATTCAGACTGGGAGCATGCAGATGACTGAAGCAGGGCCTCTGTCATCTGTTCTGTTTGCACCCCAAAAACTGCATCTCTTTCAGGGTAGGTGGGAGGGACAATAGGTGAATTTTCTTTCATGAAGAGTATAATTACATAATTATAAATGGCAGTACAGTTCTCTTACTGAAAAGTTATTGAGGGAAAACAGCATGAAATAATCAATAGCTCAAAACAAGGTTAAAATATTTATGGTGGTAATATATTCAATTGATAATCCTCTATATAGGACCTGTTCCATTGCCTGTTTTCCATCTCTCTGCAGAGGAGGAAAGTAATATTATCCAAAACACCAATTAGATACCTTTTAGGAGATTTTTATAGTACATTCCTGTCTTGCTAGTGCTTGCCCCACTTGGATGCTACAAAACCATGCAGCTGATTTTTGCTTTCAAGTAACTTTGAAAATACTAAGCCTTTGCAGAAGTGCAAACCCTTTATTTGAGATCTTCTCTTTTTGCTGAATGTAAAATTATTGTCGGATATATTGCAAAGATGGAAGGACACAGAGAGTATCATTTGGATGGTAAGTTCTTCTCCTTCAAATTACCTTTCCAGTTTAATTATTAAGAGTACCTATATTAATGTCAATTTCCTTTTGCTGCCTGTGAAGCTGTGCATTTATGAAACATGACTAGGGTGAAATCTTATTGCCAGACCTGTGAGTAGAGTTTCAAGTGGTTGCAGACAAGTGCAGGTGGTCAGCACTAAAACAGTGTCATTGTCAAGCACTGTACCTCATTTATAAGTGGTACAAGAAAGCCATTACGGCAACAAATCACTCAGCCCTTGCGGCCATGAAGTGGGGAGGGCACCACCACGCAGGTTTGCAGGAAATTAATTGTGAGCTGGCAGGCAATTTGTTATAAGCAGGGTGAAAAGGTGACTTTACCTTTTTACCTTCCCTTTTCTTTTTCTTTTCTCTCTTTTACCTTCCCCCTTTTTTTTTTCTTTTTTTTTTCCCCTTAGGAATTATTTGAGCAACAGTGTTACTATAAAGTGATTCATAACAACAGTACAGGGATTTCTGTGAAGGTGAATGTGTGTATTGGTGTTATTTTAATCTATTTTCCATCCACTCTTCTTCCAGTGGTGTTAAAGTGCATATGTGAAATAATGGTTGTGCCTGTAACAAACCCACATTCCTCATAATGGTTTCAGTGGTGACTATAGAGGACTTTTAGTGGGCTGCAGAAATGGGCCAGAGATGGCTTATGCTCAAAAATAATAGGAAGAAGTTTGCTTGCATTCTACTGTGTGATACAGTACACAATTTAGGATGCTGGCATCCAAAAAGAGACCTGGGTTTTTCCCAAGAGAGTCAATAGTGCAGTTAAAAGGTCTTTCTAGAGTGTAAACTAAAGGCAAATATTCAAGAAGAGCTGTTTACAAAGAAATATTTTCTAGTACAGCCTAAGTGATTTGGTTCTCAGAATGACAAAAAAATTCCCCAAACAAAAACCACCAAAATCAAGCCGAAAAAAATCCCAAAGAAACTAATTCTTACTCTGAATTTTATTTTTTGAGAATATTGTAAGATTTTTTTCCCTAAATTTGGTGTAATAAAGCCAGATAAGAGAATTAGGATACACCATGATAGAATAAAAATTAAACAATTTCTAGGTAGACTTTCAATTGTAAAAATATTTTATGTCAAAAGCTAGAAAATTAATGCTTTTGAATATAGTGCATTGGAATTCTCTGATCTGTTAATTTTTTAGAAGCTCTATACTTAAGAGCACCATAGTAAGAACTCCTGAAGCTGATTTTTCATTACACTTAATCCTCTGAGAGCTTCACTGAAAACATTTCCTCTGGGATCAGAGAGACTAGAAATCAATTCTGATAATATTAGAACAAACTTAAAGATCAAAAACTCCCTAGAAAGTATATGATTAATAAATAAAGAGATATTTATTCCTTGTATAGTCTTTAAAACCTATTTTCTACTTTCTGTGCTCTGAGCAAATATTTTTGTCTTGCAAATGTTAATATCTTGAAAGATTTTGTAAAAACGTGTCTGAAATTATTCACTCTGAATTATGTGAGTATTTAAGCTAGTACTATTTGCAAAGCAGAATGTGAGAAGTTCAAAGTAATTGATGATATTGAGATATTGAAGGCATCTTTGCCTATCACTTGTTCTTTGAGTATATGTGTCCAGGCTACATCAAGTCTCTGATGAGGGCTGAATCTGAATGTCATTTATTTCCCCCCACCAAAATAAGCCCAAAGTTTATGATGATAAAAAAACCACTCTAAACACAAGTCCAGCTATAGTCCCAGTCCAGCGGCTTCCTGAGGAAGAATTTTGTTTTACGTGGTTCATGTCACCTCACCCTGCAGCTCACTGCTCCAACACCAGCAAATATACTGCAATCTTTAAACAGGGTTAGGTTGCCCTAATTATATGGTTAAGAATTCTATCACAAGTCACCGGCCACCTTGATGGTCCTGGAGGGAGACCAACAGAAGTGTCACACTTTGTCATCAGCTGCAGCTGTCATTTAAGAGTCAGTGGTAGATGAAATAACCTGAACTCTCATGTGCACTTTTCCTTCAGGAAACAGGTCACTGAACACCATTTCTGGTGCTGAGCATTGCTACATCTCAGTGCAGTTGTGCTAGAAGAAAAAAAAAATTATAAAAATAAATCAATGTTATATAAAATTAAAACATGGATTCACCATCTTTTGTGTCTTTTAGGATGTGTTCTTCCACCCTACTATGTGCATTTAGTCCAGAAGAATGGGCCTGTCTACTTCGAGATTGTCTGGGGAATGCTCAGTAACATGTCTCAGCCTGTGTGCATATCTCACATCCTGGACACAATGTGAGTGGTGGTCAGCTCTTCTGATGCCAGGTCGACAAAATGGGGAAAGAATGGTTGACACTTATCTCACTCCCTCCAAATTGTTTTGTTTCACTTTTAACAGCAGTTTGCTTGAAGGGAGAACAAGATATGGTCTGCTTGATGAACTCTAGTTAATACTGAGGTTCAAGATGTGGTAACTGGAGCCATGAGAAACTCTGTTGGGATGGAACACCACTGAGCAGGGAAGCATGCAGGGTGTGGCTTCCTAGCTGTGTGGGGCTAGCTCATTGAAATCCCAGGGCAGTTGTTCCACAAAGTGCAATTGGTTTCATAGGGAAAATAATCAAGGTCTTTTTAATCAAGGTCATAGGGAAAGTAACCATGGATCTATCATCCCATGTATGATATCAATGTGTTTGCTCTGGGCCTGGGCCATGGCTTGGTGGGATAGCAGGGAATCTA
Source organism: Melozone crissalis (assembly GCF_028551555.1). Taxonomy (NCBI): domain Eukaryota; kingdom Metazoa; phylum Chordata; class Aves; order Passeriformes; family Passerellidae; genus Melozone; species Melozone crissalis. The sequence goes on from NW_026535814.1 coordinate 1,396,720, forward strand.
CAAGGGCTGGCTCTGAGGCATCACACAGCACAAACCCACTCACCCTTGTCCAAACATTGTTTGCAAGCCTAAATGTCACCAGCAGAAACAGTCTACTGTTTGCCAAAACAGATAGTATATTTTTTTTAAATTTATGTAGTTCTGGCATAAAGAAACAAGAATGTATGTGAGGTCAGGGCACAAGCAGTACAGGAGAGGTAGCAAGGAGCAGCAGAAAGGTGCTTTTGGGAGGCAAAAAGGAAGCAAAAAAGGAAAATATTTAGAAAAGGAAGGTTGCTCTGTCCCCACCAAGGGATGGAGAGTTAATCTGAGAGATGAGCATATCTTTAAAATTATTCATGAGATTTAAAATGGCCTTATGTAAAAGATAGAAGCTACCAAAAGACCTTAAAGGGGAATTACAGATGTCATACAAAATTTTATTTTAATGGTATTTTGTCTTAGTTGGATCAGAGATTACCTGAATTTTAAACCTTGTTGTAGCTTAGTCTCATATAATCTCCTAAATGGAAAGGGTTATTAGTATCTAATATTTTTCTACTGTGCTTGAAGATATAAGCTGTATGTGGTGAGATAATGCCATAATTAACCAAAATTCACAATGCCTAACAGTTATACCAGCAATTCAAGACCAGAATGACCTCTAAATTATGCAACATTAATATGTTCCAATCCATTCCATTAAATATGACATTTCAGGATATCCTTTTGCTGTCCTTCTCATCTGAACATCTCAAAACATTCATGTTTTATTGATAAGGAATGAATGAACATTCACAACTTTACTGTGATACACTGCAGTAACTACTGTCAAGCAAATTCATGGAAGTGACAAAAAAGAAATAATAGCAAGATTTGGAACCATTCAGCATAATAATTCTTTGCTGCTAATTCTATTTTTAGACCCTGACACAAGTGAGGCTGTCATGTGATCAGAGAGAGGGTTAAGCAATATTTTTCACATATTCAGCACATACAAATAAGTACTCTGTGCATTTTTCAAGAGTTATACACAGGGAGTTAGTATTTTCTGGGCAGCAAATTCTTACCCAGGGCAGGACAATGTTAGCACTTTCATCTGAAAATCACTGTTGTCCAGCAGGCAGAATATGTTTGAGTCATTTGAGTCTGAGGGAGTGGCAACCATACAAGAAGGAAAAAAAAAATATCCAGCTATTTTCTTGGTTAGAAGCATTAGCACCAAAGAAAAGGGACATTTTAACAACTTATTCCACAATTTTAAAATACTTGAAAAGAGTGCACAGCCTTGGTTATATTGATATCCCCAGACTACAGAGTAGAAAGCTGAATGCTACTCCATCATGATGTGAAAATGAGCCAACAGTGGGTTATGACTCATCACAAAAAGCTTTTGGAGACCCCATGCAGAAGTACAAGCAGATCAGGACTGAGTGAGGGCAGCATGTTTCACCTGAGGCTGAAGCACCTATAATATTGCTTTTCATATTTATGTTTAGGGGAGCTCTTCTGAAGCTGAACACTGCTGGTTGGTGTGGCCCAGAGCCATGACATTATTTTAGGACCCTTCACACCATTGTGGACTGGTTGCAGGCAGGATTTTTGGTGGGTTGTCTACTCTGAAGTCAGTTGTGAGCCAGATCTTACCTCCAAGAGAAGTGGAAAGCATGTGATTTGCTGCTTCTTGCTGGTGTTTGTGGGCTTGGCACACAAAAGAGTGCACCAATCAACAAGTGGTTATGTAGGATCACCATGCCCTTTTGGGAGAGGCAGCAGACAGCAAATGTTATGTGGTGAGGCAGTGTGGCTGAAGAGCATGTGTCTCTCCACAGAAAAAGGCTGGTCAAAATGGCTTCTAAATAAAGGCGTTGAGATGTGACAGTACTAAACACAGCATACAAGAAAAAACCTCCCTGAACACATATGTCCAGAAGACAAACTTGATGCCTGTCATGGGCTGCAGATGAAGCTTCAGATGCTGTATTTCTACTTCTTTTGTTGGGTTCCTCCATGATCTGAGTTATACCGTACCACAATGATTAGCCTTATGTCCCCACTTAGCTTTCCCATAAGGTGTGAATAGTTTAACTCTGATGTACAGTCTATTTTCACTAGTGTTTCATCCGCATTTCATCATGCTGGGAGAAAGTAGTCTTTGAGCAGTTCTGAGGACAAGCTGTAAAGAGGATAGGCATGTTTCCTCATTGTTTTGTCAACACGTGTGATGGTGTTCCTCTTTCATGAAGTGTCAATTGTTGACAATTTGTCTCTGAGTAAGTATTTAAGAAGTTTGGTGTGTTTTTGTACCTCAGAGGTTCCTTCCTGTCTATAGCACTGCCAGGGGTGTATGAGCCTGATTGGTGGCTGCATGGTAGGTACAGAGAAGCAGTAAAGTAATTTAGAAAAGACAAACACTTCCATAATTTTCCTTTTCACATGTATTAAAAGAAAAGGAGAGAGATTTAACTCTCATTTCCATTGTACTGGAAAGAGGTAATGGTCAATAGCACATAGTATGAGCTTGACAGGACAAACACAACCTTCAGCCCTTCCTGTGGTTAAAATATTGCTGTTCCTGGATACCTGAAGCAGCAAAACTGAAGAGTTTTCCCTGAGTGCTATGGGAAGTTTCCATAGCAAATCTATTGCAACAGAACAGTAAGTATTACTATGAACCTTTTTACTGATCACCATTGTTTTGTTCATGAAAAAATATGGCCTGCTAATATAAATTATTCAAACTTCTTGCAGTCCTTAGTTTACCCAGTTAGAGTGACTTGGGTACTGCATATGTCTCCTGGCCCCCAGCAAACCTCCTGGCAGGTGATGTGGCTCTTTTTTCCCTTAAGAATTCCACAGAAACACAAGCTGTGCAATGTAATCCTTCACTGTTTCCTTTTTGAGCCTACAAATTGCCATTGTGAAGAAAAGAAAAAAGTTGCTATTAATATAGTCTAAAGCTACTTAGTTTTTTATTTAGTGGTTAATTTATTTACTAACTGGGTTAAAAGGGAGAAATACTACTTCAACGGAAATAAGTTCTGGTCTGATAAATGAAGGAAGTCACCCATTCCCAACTTGCATGAATAATCTCATAAACATCTCTCTTAAAATTACAGAGATTTCAGGAGTTCTGGCATGTATACAAAGCCACTGACATAGCCAAGGTTAGCCTTAGGGTGAGACTTAGACCTAGGATGAATGGAAATCTTTAACCATTGCTTAGGGCATGGAAGAAGATCAAGCTCTCTTTCATCTCTTGGATATCTGTCCCTGTGTGCACAACTGCATACCTCATAAGCCTATGCCCTCTCCCCCTGCCCCAAGCTACAGCAGTGGAGGCAGTTCCCAGCCCTTGATTCCTGATATGCCAACATATGTTGGCAGTGCTTCACTTTGAACAAATTTAAATTTCTCTTGGAAGCAGGTTTCACTCATCTGGGAAAGACTATTCTCTGCTTCCCTCTTCTACATCTGAGTATATATCCATACTGTACTGCTCTGACACATGAAGCCAATTTTCAGAGCCACTCTTTGTTCAAATGCCCATACAATTATAGTGTCATATTTAACTTAAATCTTTGGAACAGGAATGATAATAAAACTAAAGTAGCCAACATTTTCATGTGGATATTTGTGTCTGAATCTTTGGGAAATCCAGCAGTGTGTTAAGGTTTTGCTTTTCTAGTTTTGTAAAATTCTGCTTCCCTGTTTGCTTTAACAGGAAGTAACAAATGTACAATAGCTACAAGAACAGTGTAAGATGTGACATTGTTCCTGTTCAGGGCTTACTTCCAGTTGATCTTGTCCTTATTAGAAGACCAACACTTACACTATACAAGGAAGAGTACACAAAGGTTAAGTGTCACATTTCCAGGAATGCTCTCCTCTCAGCTGTTGGGATTCTGTCATGGTCAATCTCCTTAGGCCTTCCATCTCTTTAAAGTATATAAAGAAGTATTTAATTAAAATGCTGCTATTTATTTGTGGCAATTTGCTTTCAAAATGAATTTGAAAATAGTTGGATTGGATTTTATTGTTTTTGGAGACTCTGCCTAAAGGAAATGCATTCCTAACCTGTGTTTCCACATACTTTGGCATCACTTTTTTTAAGATCTGGTAACACAAAAATGACATAGTTTGATAGGTAACTGGAAAAGAGGAGCTGGATTAGAGCACTATGTAGAAAATACCTTGGTGTACTGTGGCAGTGTTGTATATTGTGATGTGAAGGTAAAGTTCATGTCATATAGGAGAAGAGAGTAGGACACAAAATAGATTGAGTGGCTTCACAAATTTGGGTACTTAAGTCATGAGCAAAAGCTTCATGCCAGTTTCAAAGGTTTTGTGTCCAGTCACAGATCAGTCAGTGCTTACAAAGTGAATGATGAGAGCAGAAATGGTTGAGAGTGCCTGGAAAACATGAGCAGAACTCCAAGCTGTGACAAGCAGCAACAAGCATCAATCAGACACATTATGATCACACCTTTTCAGCTGATCAACCTGCTAGAGAAGCTTTGTATTTCTAGTTTTACCAAGTACTTCCAGCATCCCAGGATATACTGGGAAAAAAAACTTTCAGACATTTTTTGTTATAGCACCTTTCTACCCCTGGAGAATTTGGATGTTGTAATATATTTCCCTCTCTTTTCCTTATATAATGCATGGTTTATATCTTCTCTCAGAATTAAAAAAAAAAAACCAAAAATAAAAAGACTCCTCACAATTTTTGATGAGTAAAATCTTTCAGGGTTTGAATCCTTTGCAAAGGTCTGTGGTTTGGCTTTCTCCTTGTAGTATTGTGTGTGTGCCTCATTTTCTTCGATTTCACAAAACTATTTAAGTTTATCCATTAGCTTTTTTCCTCAGTTGCCAGTTTCTTTTCCTTTACAAGTTACTTTATCAACTTGACTAATAAGTGCCCTCTTTTCTGCATGTTTTAGCTATCTCATTTCCACAATGTCCCTTCACCAGAACCAGACTCTATGGAATACCTCTGCCATTTTGTCTATGTTTTCTGTCTCTCTCTTCCCTAGTTTCCATTTCCCCCCTGTACCTGTCACTCCTTGCTTTTAATGATGTTTTTTGGAAAGTTGTACTCCTCTGAGTGAAGATGTCTTTTCTTTAATTTTCCCCCTCTTTTATCTTTTTTTTACTTTTCACTCTTATTATAATGATTGTGATCTACTTTTCTGTTCCCATAACAAAATAGCAAAATTTGATTTCATTAGACATTTTGGAATTCATGTCAAAATCAAAATTGCCTTCTCAAATTGCTACTGGTTTAGAAGGCAGTTCCTAATTTTAAAAATGAGAATGGAAGCAACAACAATATCTTTCAGGGTATTTCTTGAGTAAAGTGAGGCAAATATTTTCAGTTAAATGTTTTTATCACAGAAGAAATAGTTTTGGGCCAAAACAGAGAATGTGCTGTGTTTTGACAGTAGGTAAGTTAGGACACAACTTCTCAGTGTTATGTTGAAGATCTCTGTGGAAATACTTATATATTTGTATAGTGAGTCTGTCTGGGCTAACTATGGTTTCTTCTGAATTCATCTATTAATCTCTGATTGAATGGGAGCAGCGCTGGGTGGTCTGTGTATGACCTGAAAATAGTTTTCAATAAAAGAACCTGTAAGATTTAAAAGCATGTAAGAGTTTGTACCTGCAAGAACTTGTGCTGCTTGCTTTTAAACAGGGGCTGCTTCATGAATATTGGAGCTTCATGATTCCCAGCCCGATCAATTGTTGAGTGAGCACGGAACAGAGAGCCAAGGACACTAATCTTATCAGCCTTCCTCACTTAAGCTGTTCCTGCTCATCATTACTTATCACTCAGGGGACTATCTGGGTTTGAAATACAGGTGTCTGCTAAGGAAGGCAGGAGCCTCCCTTGGAATGGAGAATGTGAGCCCCCTCCCTACGAATTATTATAATTTTGAAATTAAGGGGCTCTCGGGCAAAAAGATATGAGAATAGGAATAACAGTTCTTTTCTAGTGTGTATAAGAAGGTAAACAAAACAACAATGACTACGTCACTAACAACAAACAGAACCAGAAACCCAGTGACGGTGTCCTTCTTGGCCACCGGCACTTTCCCCTCTGGTGCAGTTCCTGTCACAGCCGGCAGAGGCGCTGGTGGCTCCCGGTGGGCAGGGCAGGTGCGGTGATCCCCACGGGGCTGCAGGGGGCGCTCCTGCGCGGGCTTGGGGAGCACACGGTAATGGCGGCTTTGTCTGAGATGGGAAGGGATGGAAGAGAGGCTGCGCTTCCCAAACCCCCTGGGGCAGTTGGTCCCGGTGCCCCAGCAGGACTCTCGGAAGCAGCAAGGACAGCATCAATGAGCAGAAATCCCAGGGTAGTGTACAAGATGTATCAGAAGCTCTATGGCGGTAGCTGGAACAGCAGGATGCCCCAGCAGGGCAGGAGATGCAGGGCCCAGCAGCTGAAGAAAGGCAGCTCCCAGCTGGGTTATGGTGGTGGCAGTGAATTCCTTTCCCCAGGTTATGGATTCGACTGTCCTCCTTCAAAGCCCAGAGAGAACGAGAGATCTGCCACTGCCCCAGCCCCCATCCTTTTACCTGTTTCTATTCTCGTAGTATTACTGTCCCTCTGAGAGAAACTCCTAAAAACCAGATTAGTTCCCCCTCCCCACTCTATCAAACACCCAGCCATCAGTGCTTCTTAGCAATTCATCAGTGCTTCTTAGCAATTCAACGGAGGGAAAAAAAATCCACAAGTTACAAGGAAAGAAAACCCAACCCCCAACAGGGACAACAAAAAACCTCAACAAGTAACAACAGTTTCAATCATGGAAACCCAAGTAATTCAATGTCAAGCTTCTTTTGCGGATCAGAACCTGGATTTTTAGGATTAATTAATTTCATGTTCAAAGAGCATTAGAAATGTTACTCAGTTTGGTTCTAAAAGAAATTTTGTCAAATATACTGTATTTAATAGAGTCTAGTCGAAATGTTTAACCACATATTTACTCTAATTAATGAAAATTAAAAGGAACATCTTAAATTTTAATTTGGTGTTTTGCCAATTTAAGCATGAGGAATTATGAATGAGGTATATTAAAAATGAACACAGCTTTTATTTTTGTGGGTTATATAGGCCCTCTTCTTACTACACGCATTAGTTAGCAAAGTCTCCTTTCAGCACCGAAAATTTCATTATCACTTCTAATGCAGGTTTTGTAGGACATTAAATATTGTATTGCACTAGATAGTTATTCAGTTAGTTGCACTGGGTGTTGGGAAAAAAATGTTACTGGGTCACTGAGAGGAATTATGAATTCCTGAAAGCTGAGGTGAGAAACTGCTTGTATTGTGGAAGCTGAATTCACTTCTCTTGATTAATGCTGAGCAACAGTGATCACATGCATGGGTTTGCTGAAGCAGTTGTAGCTCATGTATTAATTGTTCCAATTTTTCAGTGCAATATTTTAAGAGTAATACAGCACTGCAAAAATCTGTCAGTCGTTTGAAAACTAGTGTCCGAAGTTCCTCACTTTCCACTCTTGGATAGAGATCAACATCCTCCAGACTGCTTTACCAATAGTGAATATCCTTCTCAGTTCTGACCCATGCATTCATGGCACTTGGATGGAGTGCCAGCTGCACCGCCACCAGTCCCTATGCTGTCCATGCTACTGTTACCCTTACATCTGGTGTACTGAGTCAATATACCTCTGTAACTTTTTAGGTACTTACCTAAGCAACTCAGTAACTCTGTGAGAGTCACCCCACAGTGGGACAACTACAATTTTATCTCACAAAGTGTGTCACAGCTCTTAATTACATGGTCTCCAAAGTGCTTGGAGGTTCCCTGACAAAAGTCATTTCAATGTGCAAAATACTGCAGCAAAAGAAATTAATCTAGATAGCAGAGGTCAGTCCTGTCTGCCTACATTAACCTAATAGCCTGCGCTTTTCCTCTTTCCTTCACCATTTGCCAAAAAAGATAGGGTTTGTTTTTCCCTTGATCCCATGGATTTGACAGTGAAAGACTATTCTCAGTTTGTCATCCTGAACCTTCCCACTTTCCTGGTGATGTGGCCCATGCCATGAGGAAGTTCTGTAACTGTGGACAGATGCCTTTTTGACAAATGTCCAGATACTGCAGGAGAGGTGGGAAAGTACCACACAGAAACCATGCTCTGGACTTCCCAGAGCAGCAGCTGAGGCCTGGAAATGGCTAGTGAGAAATAACTGTGAAGAGCAATGATTTTTCAAAAGCTATGTCTTAGAATTTCCACAACATGCTCTAAAGAGTCTTTTTTTCTCAATGGGGTAAATATTTCAGTACTTATTTTGAATATTTCAGTATATTTCAGTACCTATTTTGAATACACTTTTTTTAGGAATGGTGATACTTCTGTGCTCAATCTTCAAAAATTGGGAAACTATTGAAAATGGGTTTTGTCGATAAAGAACAGGACTCACTCAGGATCCAGCAATGGACTGTATGTACATTAGAGCTACCAAGAATGTACACAAGACTAGGGGTAAAAACAGGCTCAATAACTGTCAAAATCAGTCAGCCCTGCTATTCTCCACATCCTAAAGCTCTTAGCATACTTTGCAGTGGAACAAAACCAAACGATGTCTGATAGGTACATAGAAGATGCAACATCAAAGCAAATTGAGAAGGCAGTGAGACCCATTTACTCAAAGTGGTGCTGTCGCAGTAAGCATGGCTGTGACAAACCTCTCTGGTTACCTGACTTCAGGATGAGGGTGGCAAAAATGAAAAGGAGCGGGTTCAATGGAAAAGAACTTTAGTAAAGGGTGAAAAATAACAAACGTGTGTTTGTTATTTTTCACCCTTTATTAAAGTTCTTCTTGTCAAAAAGAAGAGCACAATAAGAGGGGCAGGATCCAAAGACTGGAAACAAAGGGTAAGCAACGATACATACATTTGGGGGTGGAACATTCAACAACTATAACCATACAGAAGAAACACCAAAGGCTTTTGGGGGAACTCTCAGGCTCACCCTAAGTTAAAAAAATTATTCCCAGGACTTGTAACTAACTGAGTCTTTCAGAGTAAAATCCAGCTAACTCCAAGTCACAGCTGAGCCAATTCCCACATAGAGAATTTGAATATTAGAGGGGAATGTTCCAGGATTTTTCTATGCCCTTTTAAAGCCTTCTGGGGCTGGATACAGCCAGCCTCCCTTGGTTATCTACCCCACTGCCCAACATCCTCACAGGAATCAAATTTCAACCTACATCCAGCCCAAACCTTTCTTATTATCTCTTGTCCTCCTATCATATACTATTTTGGAGGTCTTGTCTTCATCTCCTAGATGACCCCCTGGTGCAGTGGTCACCCTGATTTGGTGACATCTGCAAATTTCATGGAAGACAGCTCCAGTATCTCTTCCATGATACTGAGAAATGTGATTGGTCAACAGGACATGTCTCACATATATCTGGAGTAGCAGTCACCATTGATACTACTGGTGGTATTAGAACATCACGTTATTTGCTTTAAAGAGCAGAAACAAGTGAACTCTAAGGTCTTGGAGAGACTGGCAGACTAGAGATTGCACAGAGAAAATCATAGCAATGTTCTGTGGGAGGGGACCACAGGGAGAAGGGGACGGAAATGCCCTGGGAAGAAACTTCAGCTGGACTGTCAATCAACTGTTGTCCTCTCCCCGATTCTAGAAGGTTCTTTGCTCTCCCTTTCCCAGTTGGGTCTCATCTTAGAACCACCCTCACCCCACTCTCTCATTGGTGTACTCCTTGTCACTCCACCTCAATTCCTCCCCTGACTCCCTTTACCAGTGGATACATGTATCCTGGCCCCGCCTGCCTTCCTCCAGTTATAAGCCCTGGCCCCACCCTTGTTCTGGGCTCTGCCACTGGCCTCCCTTCAGCAGTGGTTGTGTTCCTGCCCCTCTCCTTGCCCTCGCCTTACCTGGACCCCCCCCCCCCACCTTCCTGCAATAAACCCTGTTGGACCTATAGCCATGTTCAGAGCCCTCCTTCATCGTCTGGTCATGTGTATGTCTTGTCTTCTGGCCCTGAGGGCCTGGCCCTGAGGGCAAGGTGAGCTGGGGGAGCTGGTCACCCAGACCACGAGGAGACAGCTCTCGACCACACCTGCCCAGGAACAACACCACGATCCCACAATGTTCGTAAGATGTGAAGTGATTCTCCTCAGGAGACAGTCCATTCACTGAGATTCGTTATGCAAACTTAATGACTCTAACATTTGCAACCCTTGAAATTTATTGTTTGAGTCAGGTCTTGATCACTAGCATATGTGACTGAAAACAAGGGACTGCATTTTGAATTTTTTCAGCTGTTTCATGGAAGAAATAATAACTAATCAATAGCATCATACTTCTTAAAGAGTCCTCCAAACTACTTTAGCAAATCTGTGAATAGAGAAATTAGAGTTGTTAGAAGCAAATTATCAAATTTTCAGTAAAGACTACTTTGATAATGTTACTGACATCTAAATGACAATGTCAGCAGAGTGCTCTGTGAGACAGACTTCTTCAGAAACACTGTCAGCCACAAACAGTACCAAGTTCCTGCACTGGTGTCCATTGATGCCAATGCTTGAAAGCTTTCAAGGCAAGACACAGGAAAGTAGATTTAACTCAGCATTGACTGTGCTTTCTCTTGTTTTGCTTTGATAAACGCCACCTCCCCCCTACCTTCCCACAGCTCCCCTTACCAAGCTGCTTACTTAGCCACATGGTTTGTCCTAGCAAGGCAGCAAGGGTAATCTTTTGTTGCTCCTACTTGAACTTTGTGAACCAGCTAAAGGCTAGCTAGGGAGGCTGTACAAATCTGTTGAGGGTTGGGTTCTTCTTTTCTTTCCTTGTTGCTTGTGGAAGTTTTTCCCATTGAGTTACTAAGAAGCACTAATGGCTGTGTGCATGAGATGGCAGGGAGGGGGAACTCCTCTGGTTTTTTTGCAAGTTTCTCTGGGGCAGGGGGGATGACACAGAGATACTGCGAGAATAGGGGCAGGTAAAAAGTTGAGTGCTAGGGAGTTGGGGTCTCTCTGCTGGGCTTTGGAGGAGAATGGTCAGACTTGTGGCTTGGGGGAAAAGGAATTTGCTGCCACCACCATAAGCCAGCAGGGAACTTTTCTTCTGCTGCTGGGCCCCACATCCCCCTCCCCTGCCAGGATTCCAGCTATTGCCACAGAGTTTCTGATACATCTTGTCCACCACCCTGGGATTTCTGCTCATTCCTGTCATTCCGGCTTGCTGCTTGTAAGAATCCTTGATGGGGCACCAGGATCGACTGCCCCAGGGTTTTGGGAAGTAAATCCTCTCTTCCATCCCTTCCTGCCTGGGCCAAGCCGCCATTACAGCGTGCTCGCTGAGCTCGTACCAGCAGCCACCAGCGCCCCTGCGGGCTGTGACCGGAACTGCACCAGAAGGGAAGGCACCGTCGCTGGGCTCTGGCTCTGTGGGGCGTTGGTGCCGTAGCTGCTGGTGTTTTGTTTGCCCTGCTATACATACTAGCAAAGAACTGTTACTGCTATTCCTATATTTGCCTGAGAGCCCCTTAATTTCAAAATTAAAATAATTCTGAGAGAGGAGGTTTGCATTCCAAGAGAGGCTCCTACCTTCCTTAGCAGACGTCTGTCTCGTAAGCGAAGACAAAATCATAAGATGGTGTCAGCAAGTTCTAGGTTAATGCTTTCCTTTAAGCAAAATAATATGTAGTAATATACAATACAATGAAACAAATGTTTTCCAGTACTTTTGAATGCACAAAAAGTACAAAAATCTTACTCTTGTTCAAACTTTGTACATCCTTACACTTATTTTGAAAGAACATTTTGGAAACTTTCCCATTAAACTCTTAAAGGTCACTTCTAAATCAAAGTACTCAAGTATTCCTGTAGGGATAGCATAGTCTGTGTCATCCTATGAATGTGCAGCACCAATTTAATTCCATCATGTCTCTGTGAACGTGTAGTAAACCCGCTTCTGGAGGACTGCATTCCCTCCACATCACTGTGTGCCTCTGCATTTCAGCTCTGTTGTAACTGTCAGACATCCAGAAACCCCAGCATCCAGGCATTGTTGGAAAAAAAAGAAAATTTCTCAGCTTTCTGGAGAAAGAATGACATTAGAGGTAAGAAAAACTGGATGATATAGTACAGCTAACACAGACTGACTTCTTACTGTTGCTGAAAAATATTGAACCTACACATCCACCTTTTGAATATATTCAGCTACATGTGAGGTAACTCAGTAATTTCTAAGATCTGCAGTTAAGTTCTATGTTATTAAAAAAACCCAACAGCTTTAGTATCTAGTCTTTGGGTTATTTCCTATTTTTATTTTTAGAAAATTAGGCAATTGATGGACTTCCAAAAGGAATAGTAACAAACCTGAAAATACATGCCTAAATATTTCCATCAAATAACAGCTAGTTCTTACCTACTATCAATATTATGTGCTGTAATAAATTACTTCATTATATTATTATTATTATTATTAAAATTATATATTAAATAGGTTCTACTTATTATATATATTTATAGGCTCCACTTAAAGAATATAGTTTTTAAGCGATCCCACTGAATAAAGCAACTGAAGAATCTTTATTTTATGAAAAACTGCAACTACCCATCCTACCTGCAGGAAAACACACCTCCACTCTCCATGTGGAAGAAATACTTGAATGACTTTGCAAAAAACAAACATTTAAATGCAGCTTCTTGGAAAGCCAATATCCCTGTGACTGCCTATCTTGGAGGCTTTTTCTGCCCTAGTGAGGCTTCTCTGCGTAAGTCCTTTTATTTTCTGGAAGGCCAATTTATGCTGACACTTCAAATGTTAAAACCCTTACATTGCCTTGCCTTCCCGGAACTTCTCTTCCTGGAACTTCCCTTCCCTTACCCAAACTTTCCCTTTCCCTTTCCCTTTCCCTTTCCCTTTCCCTTTGGTCTTCTATCCCTGGATACTACATATGTGAAGTGGGGCCACCTTTTAACTTCAGAGATTATTGCAATAGGAGGTCAGTGGAAATCAAACAAACCTTAAAACTTGCAGTGGCAGTAAGTTGCCCACAAAACTAGTACCTGGATGCAGAACTAGATGGATGGCCAGTTTCATCCCAGACAGTCCATCAACAGCCTAACCACAGGTCAGACCAACTCCAGTGTTCCTCCTAGTGTCCTCTGACATTCACCAAGAAGCATACATTTCTGCCCAAAGAATTTCCTCCACAGGGATTGCTTTAAAGAGGGAGGCAAAAGTGAGTGTCCTAAAGAAAATGCACATATATGCCACCTAATGAAAGATTCATTAAAAAAAAAAAAAAGTAGTAAATTAAACTTTTGTTGTTGATTGTATAAACATGGGGAAATGGGAATTGGACTTCCACCTCATTTCATATCAGCCTGATTTTTCCTACACTTAAAGGGGAAAAAAAAAAAGTTCGTAACTGTTTGGTCTTTTTATGTGAATTCCTTCAGGTGGGCTTCTGCTGATTGACTCCCTGCCTATACAGCTGCCAGTATAAGTATTCAAAACATCACTTTTTTAGGCTTGCTTCCAGCAGTTGAATGACTGTTTATGGTTCTTCATGTTGTATTGCTGATATAAGACAGAGGATTTAGGTACTTTTTGGCAATAAGTGACATACATTATGCTTGTTTTGAATGCACATACAAGGTAGAGATTGTTTGATTCAAAATAATGGTTAATGAGAAAAAAACACCTCAGCTCCAAGGCATTTGCAGTCTGAGGTAACAGACAATGTACATGACAATTTAATAAAAATTTTATCATAAGTTGTTTGATTCAATCAGTTTAGTCTCCAAAGACAATTTAGGCTCTGAGGACTTAAACAGGCAATTAAAGGGCAGCTGCTGAGAGTCACATGGGCAGATTAATTCATCCATGTGTAAACAAACATGGAAAAGCTTGAAGGTCTTTATGGCAAGGTTTGGTTTCAACACCTCTTTTAGTTTTTAAGCTACTGCCTGATTTCTTGATGTGATTAAAAGTGAATTCCAGTAAAAAATCCAAAAAGCCCCAACTGAATATATCTGGTTCCTTTCCCTTTGATTTCAGGTTTTCTACCTACCTATGCTTCTGTCTGTTAAATGAAAATCACTGGGTTTATGATAAGAAAAAGTGTGATTTCCAGCTGTTGATCTGATTTCTTCTTAACAGAATTTTGGCTAGAAGACAGCCATAGGAACTTGATCAAGGTATAGTTTTAAGGAACTAGCACATAAGAAAAAAAATGCTAATGAAGAAGATACTGAATTGAGTGTGTCTAAAGTGTTCAGGCAGATTCTTTAGGATGAGTTATCTGGAGGAACACCAAATATAAAAGTGCTGATAAAATAATTGTGCCATTAGGTCTGCCTTAAATGCTGCAGAGCAAATGAGGGGTGTGAGTACCTCATACTTTCTTGTTGTTAGCTTTCACTAATTGTGCAGGAATATCTTTGATTCACATATGACTGTATTTTCCAATCAGCTAAGCTATGTGTTATGCTCCTGAAAAATATCTTTTCTACTTACTTACTAGTAAGTGCCTGACACAGCTGGCACTATCTTTTTGCCACAGCGCAAAGTGAAATTCTATCTAATCCCCACATTAGGGTTCCTGTTCCCTCTAGTTTAATCTACAATACTGGGAATTTGTTACACAACAAGAAACACATTTTAAGAATTGTCACTTTTTAAAATTCCTTTTTGTGTTTGGAGCATCACAAGCATTGTGGCTCCAGTTCAAGCCAACTGCAGCCTGGAAAATGAAATATAAGCTAAAAATACTATAAAAATGGAAATTTTTATCCTTAATCTTCTGTAAGGTTTTTACAATCTGCAGTGAAGCTACCTGAACCTCAAAGAGACTATGACTGAAAATAGAGGAGTTTTGCAGCAATTTGTAGTTCCTCTCATCCATCCTGGCTATGCCTATGTGTCCTGCTCATGAAATGATCTTTGCAAGGAGACCTTGCTCCACCCAGGGACCTACCAAAAAGCCTGCAGAAGCTTTCCTGACAGGATGGCTCTGTATTGAAGGAAAGGATGCTGGGTTAGTGTCACCAAGGAGGATGAGGACAAGAATGGCTCAATAGATAAAGGCGACTGTTTAAAATATTGGCAATCTAGATTGTAGTTTTTCTCCTGCTGTTGGTTTCGGGGGAAGTCCTGAGCATATCTCTTACTCTGTGGTGAAGGTGGTTGACCGTGTAATGGGAAGAACAGACCTGTGGAGAATGACAGCAAGGATATTTGCAAAAAAAGGAAGGAAGGGTGTGGGATAAGACTATCCCATACCAGATAACATGGTTTCCAGGGAGGCTCGACATGAGCAATGCTATGCTTCTATGCAGATGCATCAGGAAAACTAGACAGCTCCCAGATTAGCTGCTTCAGGACCTCCATGAGCTTCTGGGAAGCTAAAACCTGGCAGAACATGCTTTGTTATTAGTAACTTGTGACCTGTGTGCCAGTGGCATGTATGCAAAGGGGAAGAATCACCTCTCCCTCTGCTTTCGATTATGAAAATTCTGTAATTTATACAGGCTGTATGTCAGGGCTGAATAGAGGCAGAGAAAATTTGCAAATAGGCATTGATAAATAATCATGCTACCAAAATAATTTGTATTTGTAACACATCTAATGCTCTTAAACCTTACTGTGGGCGAATCTGAAAGACAGAAGTAGTATTTTAATAGTAATATTCTATAAAATGCCTTAGAAAAATAAGCAAGTCCCTCTGCAGTGCACATTTATTTTCTTTATATGATTTAGAAGATTCTCATGTGACAATCATTTGTGTTGTATTTGTAAAATTATATCTATGAGAATAGCACTACTATAATACATTACAATCTGAAGTTACTTGAGCAGCAGAAAGTGACTAAGTGCTTCACAATGGAGCATTTAAATGCTTCACAGTGCTTCATGATGGAGCAGTTTAGAGAGTAGCTTTCATGTACAGTACTTTAAAGGACTGCTACATGTTTGTAGTGCTTTTGGAAAAGCAGGGTAATACTGAGGGGACAACTCACCAGTGAGCTTCCTGTCACTGAACAATCATGTTGCATTTCCAGCAAGTCCAGGTGGGAACATTTTCAAGGAAATTTTGAATACTTCTCCTTTTGCCCAGAAGCAGCTTAGCTATTTTTAGGGATATTTTCCATTGGCCTGAAGCACATTTCACTTGCTGTAGCTTGATGGAGAGTGGCATATTGTATGTTATGTTGAATTGAGAAAATGACTATGTTGCATCTTGTCTGCATTTGGCACTGAAGGATGCTGAGATGCTCATATTTCCTCATACTTGTGCCAATTTGTATGCAACACAGATACACCATAAATAAAATGTAGGGTATTGGATTCATCCTGCCCTCATTTAACCTTGTGACACCTTGATGGCTTTTCATTTCTTTTTAGGAGACTGGAATCAGTCCCAGTGTGCCCCAGCCATAGGGCTTATGGTACTTAAAACTAAGGCACTGTCAGTACTGCGGAAAGATCTCGTATAGTGACAGGTTTTTTTTAAATTAAAAATGTCAGTAATGTACCCTGCACTCCTCATGGGGTTGGAGAAACAGGCCATCCTGTGGAGAGATACAGTTCCAAGTTATTGTTGTTTGACACTGGCCAAATGCCAGGTGTCAAGTCTTTGAACCCCAAAAGTCTTTTGCTCACCCTCTTCTGCTATAGCTGGGCAGAGGAGAGGGAAAAAAAATTGATGAAGGGCTCATGAGTTGAGATAAGGACTGGGAGAAAAGCACTCTAAGCACAAAACAGGTCCAAATTTAAAGGCGTAAGTTAACTTTATTATTAACAGAGTCAGAGGAGGATAATGAGAAGTACAATAAGCCTTTAAAACACCTTTTTCCCCCTCAGCTCCTCCCCCCTTTGCACTGACAGTGCAGGGAGGCAGGGTGTGGGGGTTTTGTTAAGTTTGTCACTCAGGATCTTTTTCTGTTCACTCAGGAAGAGGAGTCTTTCCTCTGCTATGCCGTGGGGCCCCTTCTGTGGCCAAATAGTCTTCCCAAAACTGTTGTGGCATGGCTTGCTCATCCACAGAGTGCAGTCTTTTAAGGATAGGCTGCTTTAGTTTGGAACCTTTTCTCTATTTCTAGAAGCAGGCTTTCTCTTTCTCTTTATTGGGTCTCCCACTGGATTACAGCTGTCTTTGGTATCTACCCACTCCAGCCTGAGCAGTTTTCCCATGCGCTGTGAGTGGAACTCTGCATCCCCTACCGACTTCATGCGTTACAAGGGAACAGTTTGTTTCACTACAACCCTCACCACAGCCTGCAGAGAAATCTTGGCTCTAATGCTTGGAGCACTTCCTCTCCCTCCTCCACTGACCGTGGCATCACCATGTTGTCCTCCCTCACATGTCCTCACTCCCTTCTCTTTAACTACAAGAAAAACCTGTAGGTACGATTGACAACAAGTTCCACTAATTCAGAGATTATTTCAAGACGCCGCAGTGTCTTGAGGTCAATCTTGTCCAAGTTCTGTGAGTAGTTTGCCATGTTTTTGCTGCTAGCCAGGCAGCCCCTGCCACCACCATGTGGGCCGTGGTGGCCGCTGCGGCACTGACGCTGTGTAACGCCTCTCTCAATGCAGGGCACGGGGAAGGGGAGGCCGCTGCTGCCCCTGCCCTTCTGCCCATGGTACAGCCGGCTAGATGTGGCCAGGCAGGCAAGGCTCACCACAGGCTGTGCTGGGATGGCCCCAGCGGCAGTGCCTTGCCATCCCTTGGAGAAAACCCTGCCCATGTGCTGCTTTGATTTTCTTTTTAAATGTGTCATCACAGAGGCATTACCAGCCTCTCTAATAGGGAGAGCAGCATGCCCATCTTCAGAGCCATCAGCGATTGGCTGTGTTGCTTGTAGCAGCTTCTCACAGAAGCTACCCCTGTGGCCCTCCCCCACCACTACCAAAAAACCAGACTGCTCCAAGCCAAGATGCATGTTTAGGAGGTCCCTTTGCCCTGAGGAGCACCATAACTGTGTGGGGATATCTTCACCCATTTCCCTTCATTTCTATCACACAGTGCTGGGATGTGATCGGATTCAGTTTCTTCTATTTATCTTGAGACTAGATGGGCAGATGAGCTGCGTGGCTAGAGCAAATTGGGTTCCAGGGAATCAGCTGCAAAATTTCTTTTTTGCTGTTTTCCTCCTCAAATCTTGTATCACATTTGGGGAGAAGAATAAAGTTCTTAGGCCCTCTGTTTTAATCTGTATAACTGGCACAATTTGTGTAAGTCAGCTTTATATAACTGACCAAAATGTGGACAATTAAACAATTTTCTTTGGAGACACAGAAATTGCAGTGATTGTCCAGAATGAAATTGCTGTGGTTTTCCAGATCCAGTGTGTGCGGAAGAGGACTCCGCACTCAGTAGCAATCTATCTTGCACTGCTGGATGCAGACCACCAGGCTGAATTTGCACAGGGATTACATTACTATTAACCATCACAACTGACAGTGATAGAGTGACAGGAGTCTCACAAGATAATTTTGTAACTCAGCTACTAGAAACAGGAGATTTTAGTTTTTTCAACCTTTAGGTATGTACATCTTTATTGCCTTAGAAAACGCCACATCTCTTATGTAAAGATCTGAGCAATAAACAGAAAAAGATTTTCTGATTTAAATTGAAAAGATCAGCTACAGTTTGCTTGACAAGCTGAATGGCACATTGAAGTCACTTCTGATTTATTTATTTTAGGATATCTGTCCCTATCACAATCATTTTCTTTAGCCCTTGAAAATGAGTTGAGGATGCACTTTAGTTTTGTGTGTTACTTAGCTGAAATAGCAAATCAAAGTTTATCAAAAGTTCTTCTAAGCTATTTTTCAAGCGAATGAGTTCATTTAGGCTGTTGAAAGATAACTTTTTAAGTAGCTCTTAGAAACAGTTTTTTAATGACAAATTGAGGCCCTGTACACAGAAAGTTCCATGAATCCAGGATAGGACTTGAGTCAGGATGAAACACCAGTGAATTGGTGTTTAATCATGTAGTTTCAACGTGTGGTGAATCAAGTCGCACCTCATTAGGAGTAATCCTTTCCACCATGGAGTGATGCTGCAATAAGTATTTCATGCCCTCACATCACTGCCTGATGCGTAATCTGATGCTGTATATATGTTAAAAAAAATGAAGACACAAACCACATTTTTCTTTTTATTTCCTATCTGTTAAAATGCAGATTGTAACATGCAGGATTATCACTGCTCATAACCATGACACTTAATTACATTTCAGGAGTCAAATTCAGAATTTGAATGTCACTTAAGTAGTTCGTGCACACTTTATTACATAGATTTAATCCAGAAAACCTGAAGAAAACATAATTTAATTTTATAATCAGTTCACCAGATATAGGCTGTGAGACATGGAAATGTTTTGAGCATTTTTTGTATTTTTTAATGAAGTGTTACTATAATGACAGGTGGATGTTACAGCACGTCTGTTGCTGTACATAGCAGTGGCTGCTGTGCTCTCCAAAGAGCATCATGCACTGGCTCCCAGTAAAGCACCAGGACTCCAGCCAAGGATGGCTGGCAGCAAGGAGGAGGCTGTGATGGTTTTCCCTTTCTGGTTTTTATTTTCCCTCTGCAGTGGATAAATACCTCAACAATTTTGGAATTAAAATTTAAGTATTATTAGGGGACAAAAAATATTGAGACTGGATATTTTTTCTTTCTGCCTTTGCAGATGTATAAACTGTGTCTCACAGGAGTTCTGTGAGTGGGATTCTATGAGTTCTATAAGGGGACCTTCTGGAGTCTTTCTCCACGGTGTGTTTGCTTCTCGTGCTGTTACCTCCTCCCTGTATGGTAATCATCTCCACTGATGATATTTTGTGAAGACACACGATTTATGTGTTCCATGAAGATGCAGACCAAGTTCTTCCTTTCACTGTGAAGCATCTAAAGTTATGGGGAGCATGTTATCGACAGTAAAACAAATGTGCATCAGATCCCCAGGGGACTTTTGTGTGCAGTGTTCCTTCCAACTATCTGAGAACCAGAAGTACTGCTATTCAAGTATTTCTGAAGCAAAGGAAACAATAGAATGTGTCCATAAATCTTTGCTTGTAAGCATGTGAAACTGTAGTACTCAGACTTTATGTGTGAATGGTACCTGACAGGTAGATAAAACGGTAGTATTTGGGTCTTCACTTCCCAGGTAATCCTTGTAAATGAAAAATCACACATTTTCCCACTGAAAGAAATGTGTACATGTTGGTGTTTTACTTGCTCAGGTGTTTTTTCCCCTCCTAATAACAAAATCACCAATAGAAGGACTCTATGTGGCTTCAGAAACTTGGAAGTAAAATAGGTACTCTATCGATCAGGGCCATACACATATATTAGTTTTTAGGAGCAAGATACTTTTAAAAAGCTGCTACTGTCTGAATCGAAACCAGAGGAGAGTCTTACGATGTTGTCATCCCAAGGCCTCTTAGACCTGGAGCCAGATAGCAGGTAACATCAGAGATTAGAAATTGATTTTGTTCGAAAGGAATTATTTTTAAATGATTTGGTAAAACAGAGAGATGTGTTATAGAATAGCTGAGGTAAATGTTTGTATCCCGGGAAAGAAGATATAGCTTTTGTTTGAGTGGCAATGGGTCAATACTTCATGCTTTGTACTTATTATGACTATATGCATTTAAAGTCAGATAATAGATATACAAAAGTTAAAAAAAAAAATTAAAAAAAACAAAAGTAAAAATAAGGAAGCCTTGTATTCCCCAGGACATTTATTTATCCTACTCCAATTAGGAGTAGGAGCTCATATATATTTATACTTTAAATCGATGCAGAGTGAAACAACCTACAACTGACTTGAAAAGATGGAATCTGTGATGTTAAACTTTCCTGGGGAGGTGATGAGAACTTCTGGCTTTCAGCAACATCTCTAGGAACTGACTATGCCTTGTGGCTCATCCACATTGAGCCCTAGAGAGTTAAGGAAATTTTTCATTCTTGCTTAACTTTAACCCTGCTTCCCCCACAGTCCTGCCCACATACCACAGCCCTCAGTGAGGGGCAAACAACATGTAATATTGTTCAGTTGTCCCAGGAGTTTGATGTTTCAGAGTCTGGAGCCCTTTCCAACTGTCCAGTCTTATGATACCAGAAGTAGGATGTAAAGAAGGAAAATAAGCTTCTCCAGCAGCTGGATTAAAACTTAGAATTTCCCATCCTTTGTTTTGCACCTTGTAGTACCTCTGAAGTAGCCTTTGGTTTGATCCTGCTTTGTAAACATTACCATGTCTGGCAGTAGTGCTTAAATTCTTAACTAGAACAAAGTCATCACCATAATCGTTGGGAGCCATTACTGTCTTTCCATACATATTTATTTAATTTATTTTTAACAGAATTAATATTGGGAATTGTCATTCTTCTGAAGATTGAACTCTGCTCTAGAAAAGCTAATAGCTCAGTCAGTGTTTGGCTTTTTGAAACTTTATTAAATACATCTAAAACTGCAATTTCATAAAACGATGTCCTCTTTATGCAGCTTAGATCCTGATACAGGAGTCCTCAACAACACAGGTATTTGCAGTCCATGTTGAAAAGTGTTGTTACTTTATTAATATGGCAAAACTAAAAATAAGTACTTGAATTATTTTTATCCTGTGCTGAAATCAAATCTAGTTACACATAATGTCAACAGTTTTCTAACTTACATGTATTTGGAATTGTTTTGCGGAGGAAAGAAGGAACCTCACAACTTTATAAAAGTTGTAAAGCCCGGTATGCTTTTGTTAGGACGCATGTTGGAGGAAATCCTCCTCAAAAGGCATGCCTACCCCTGAAGACCTCAGGCCTCCTTTTATCCCCCTTCCAAATGCATATGCATACAGTTTCACAATAGGTTCATACATATTCATTCCGCGCGACATTTATCGCCAGTTCTTCTTTATCAAAGGAATTCCTAGGTCGGGGGCAGATTGACCTCATGGTCTTTTCTGTTTTTCTTTCTCTGTCTGCTTGCTGTCTCCGGCATGTGAGTTTTTCCTTCAGCTTTGGCCTCACAGACTTTTCACCTCTCTTAGACACTTCACCTAATTCAGAATGGATCTCTACTCTGTCTGAGAATTCAGCCAAGGAGCTGTATTTTTTCTACCAGAATTAGAAGAACACACCAGAAGTATTTCAATACTCCACAACATTCTCATTAAAAGAACAGACCCCTTGGCAATTTTCCCTTTACTTTAAATTGTAATTATTAATCAGCTTATATTGTAGTAGGCTTATTTGTTTTGAAGACATTACTGAGTCTCTCTTTGTCACATCTAGCCAGATACATTTGGTCTGTTGCAAAGTGGTGATAGCCAGTTGGACTCCATAGTTATCCATGCACAGGGATGTAAAATACCTTAGATATGGTATTAATGTATTTACCAATGTACAGTAAGTCTGTTGGCAAATGGCTCTTTGCAGTGGGATTCTGTACTATGTCTGTAGCAACCAACTCTAATGTGAGATGGCTGCACAATTGCAGACATTATTTATTTTCTCCTTATAAGGATTTCAAAACTAGTTTCTGTTTTCCAAAGCTGAATACACAAGTATCCTCAGCAGTACATTCACACTGGAATCAGTCACCAACTTTACTGGAGTGATACTCAGAACTACAAACAATTCCGGTCTAGTGCTTTCAGTATACACAAAAAATTACAAGTTCATTTTATATCGTAGGGAACTGAGGTAAAAATTATAAAGGAACTTGTTTAAGCATTCAAAAATAGAAATTTTCAGGTTTGTTAATCCTATAGGAATTCTATAGCTTAGGTTGCATCTTTAAATGTGATTTCATAGGTTTTGGCTATCACAGAAAGATTCACAGAAACAAATTTCTGAATCCTTGGTATCTGGTATTTTCAGTTTATGCACGTGGTTAAATAAATTTACTGATTACTTTTTATGGTGACCTCAGAGCTTTCAAAGCAGGTGAGAACAGTTTTTGGGTGGTATTTAAATTCATAGTCTTCTGATGCTATAAGAAAACTCTTCAGTGTTGTATACCAGATCCCTATAAAAGGCTCATGATTAAAACTGTAAAATACATCATCTAAGCACAGCAATTAATAGAAGCAGGTTGTCCCCCAAGAGGAATCTGAATTAACAAGAAACAGAAAAAACCAGCCACAAATTTGTTCTGATGTTACAGAAATTGGTTATGTCCATATCTGCTCAGTGAGTGTAGGGGAAAGTTGGTTGTTTCACTCTGGGCAGTACTTGAAAGAAACAACTAAATTCTCAGGAGATTCAGTAACAAAATTTCAGTAACAAAATTTGCACTTCCTTTTACTTTAGAACATTCAGGTAGAAAGCACAAAATTAACACTTAAGAAAATGTATAAGCAGAAAAGAAAGAAAAAAATAGAAAAGGTAAGAGTGGAAAGATATTACCACCTGTGGACGCAGTGACAAGATGTTGGTCAAAGTGATGGTCACAGTCTTGATCTGTCTGGGATAGAGGAAACACATGAAACACAAACTTTAATGGATTAATATATGCTCAGGCTTTGTGGGAATGCCCAGGTACATTCCCTGGGACAGGGAGTTTTACAATGTCTGATTTAACACTGTGGATAATGGCACGTTCTGAGGTCTTTAATGGTTCATAATCCATTCTAACACATGACAACTGCCTCTCATGTCAGTATAGTAGAGCCAATTTTTCTCCATCTGAAGGGATGAACACCCTCAAGCCTACCTAGAATGTCCCAATATGTTCTCCAGAGGAAGTTTTCCCACCTGAGCCTGTGGAAGGGAGGACAGTGGCATGATGAAAAGCATTATCCCATCTCTCAGGATCTACATATTGGTCCCTCCCCTTACCTGGCTCAAACTTAGCTTGTAGCCTTGTGGTGGGTGGGTGTGCATTCCCCTTGCACCTGCATGGTTATTTTGTACATAGTCAGCAAAACTCCCACTGCTTTTGAAAATGCCTACTGTTTTGAGTCATTGGATATTAACATTCTAGTCTCTCACAAGGAGGAAGACGGTAAAAGACATATTCTCAGTGTTTTTTATTGCACAGTATGGTTATGAAGAATCCTCCTGAAAGGGGAATAAATAAATAAAAAAAAAATAGAAGTGACTACTTCTGGCTCTGTAACATTTAATTTCTTAAAAAACTCATTTTGTTTATGCTGATGTGAGACTACAGTAGAGGTGAACTTACAGAGCGCAGTCAGAATGGAGATATCCCTCAAAAGCTCAAATGCAGAAGTAGCATGTGGTTCTATATGCATTTTCTAGATAAATAATAAAATCAAATATGAATTATTGCAGGAAGTTTGTGGATTTTTAGTCTCAAGCTATAATTTCAGAACATTTCTATTATGTTCATGTACTGTAAGGGCTTTAGGATCCAGACTACTAATTACGAGCAAGTTATCTTTGAATCACCAGCAGCTGCAGGAATATTTGAGGAAGCCTTGGTCACATGCTCCTTTCTGTAACCTGTCTACAGACACTGATTTTCTATCACTACTGGAGAGCAGGTAAAAGATAGATATGCCTCTGCTCAGAGCCAGGGTGGCCTCTCTTGTAATCTGGAGTTCTAATGTTGATATAAAACATATGAGCCCCATGTTATTTGATTTGATTATTCTTTATGATTTCAACTTCTTTCCATAACACACAAGACTAATTTATAATGTCCTTCAAGCACTCCAATATTTCTTACACCCTCACAAGAATTTCTTGACTGGTGCCCCTGATCTTCAGTTTTCAATCCAGCAATTCAATGTATAGGGTGATCTCTTCATGCTCCCTGTGTTATTGCTTCAGTCCAACTCTGCTAAAATTACTGCACCATCACTAGTGTTGAATGAATTCAAGATAAGAAATGCAGTGTGACAGTTTCAAAGGAAATGACAGAGTGGTTTAATTAGTCCCTCTGTGTGTGCTGATTGATTCCTAGAGAAGTTTTTGTTCTAGTGGAAGCAGATGTGGATGTTAGTGTCAGAGCTAAGATTATTTCACATGCTTTTATTGACTATCGTTAAAGAGTCTAAAAGAGCAAGGCATTAGAGGATCAGGCAGAAAACGGAGAGATTGGCTAGTTCAGGAATTAGCTGCATATTTTTTCCATTTTTCAAATACACACTGTGCAGTAACTCAGACAAGAAGAATAAAGCTGCAACATTACCAGATTGGACTGAAGAGTCAAAACTGTGTTTTGATCTCCATTGGATGGTTTACCCAGCTATATGAAGAATTCATATGACCTCATCCAGCCATGGATATTGAAATGCTGAACCTCTACAACATCCAAACCAACGTATGATATTGTTATTAACCATTTAAATGGACATTAGGTGAAAGAGCCCCAGGATCTACAGAAGAAAGTGAAAGTGTCCATCCAAGGCTTTCCATCCAAGGAAAATATGAGAAACTAGATTTTTGCAGCTGCTGCAGCAGCCTGGAGGGGAGACCTGAATGAAGTTGTAATGCAGCTCAGTGATGCTCCCAAAAAGGATCAAATGAACCTAAAAGCTCGTCACTAATGAAAAGAGATTCCAAATGCATCAGTTTTGCCAGCTCAGGCATAGGTTGACAAGCAGGCTATAAAAAAATATACCAATAAACAAAGAATCAATTACTTTGTTTTCCCTGGGTTTTTCAAATACGTAAAGAAGGACAGTCTGGAATTGCATGTTCATGGTACCTGGGACATTTCTGCTTGTGAAAATAGCAGGTTTCTCACCAAGAATATTAACCAATGTTGCTTAGGGATCCCCTGGGTGACTGATGGAGTCAGGAGTCATGATCTCCTAGTTCTATCCATAGAGACACACTGGCATCTTTACTGTCAGTGGCTTAATGCCTGGTTCTGACACTTAAATACTATGTCAGAATAGAATAGCTTCCATAAGAAAAGTGATCACTGGTGGCCTGCACAAGAAATGATCTCTTGAAAATTTCAAGCGCTACTTACTTTGAGCTCTTCTTTCAAAAGCAGACTAAGTTTTGACATGTCCTTTGCAGTATTCACATTAATTTTCTGCACTGGGCTTGCTTTGCTGACTTATCTCTTTTTAGCTGCGTAGTAAGATGTAGTGATTCTTTTACAATCAGTCTTTCATATCACTGACCAGGAGTTGCTGCTGAAAAATTAGGGAATAAAACTTAGTGGCAGGATGCATCATTCTTAGTAAATGCCCCAATTTCTGTCTGAAAGCCAGAGCTTCTCACTTGCCTCTTTATTGTGACATTACTCAGGCAGATATCTGTTTCATCTTGGCTGTTTACTGTGCAATACACTGTCCAAAAGGCATTAGCTGTAAACAATAATTTGCAGTACAGGGAATGCACAACTCTCTGCACATTTAGTGTCTAAAATTTGGGCGAAATCAGCAGTGGGTGATTGCCAAGTTTGAGCTTTGCATATTCTTCATGCATGTGCATAAATGACTATAATTCCTTTCTTCTTTTTTTTTTATTTTTTTTTTTTTTGGCAGATGGCCACTGTGTACAAGCCTGAGAGAAATGATTCACTTCAAAAGCTTTCCTTGGAATCCATGTTGTGCAGCAGAGCAGTCCATGACAGTGAAGTACAGTGAAAGTTTACACAGAGACTTCCCGTGTGTGATATATGTCTTGTATTTTCATCCTGTTCCTAACAGATCACCCTTTGATCTGTTCATTACTCTCATTCATGCTGAAAGGTTTCAGCTTTCCTATACAGAAGCTAGAAGATAGAATGAATGGTTTTATTGCCTCAGCATGTTGGATTTCCAGACTCTCACAAAGAGAATGAAGGAAACAGACCAGATGCTCAGTCAGATATGACAGCTTCAGTATCTCCGTGTTTCCCTGTCTTCTCAGGGCAAATAGTCAAACCCCATGCACCATTACACACTTCATAGCTTTTCCCATCTTGCAGTGCAGTTTTCTCTGTCATTGTTGAGGGATGGAAAACATTTTTCCTCCAAGGTCAGAAAGTCATATATGTGCCACAGGCCTAATGATAGAGCTGGAGAAGAAACTGTGGCTGACAATTCATAACAACCCCAGAATCAGTTGTTTGGCTTGGTGGCAAAAAGTTTTCAGGTTACTTTTTAAAAGAATATACACGCTTGTCTCCAAATCATTACATGTATTCACGATTTTATAAGGACTCCTTACTGTGAAGATATTACAGAAATTACAGTTGGTCAGGGGGTTATTTTTTTCCTTCAGAAAATGGTAGTAGATAAACAATTTCATGTAAAAATCTGGCAAAATATATTTTCTTTTTAATTTACTAGTGATCCTTCTATAATACAACTGTTTATTTCTTTGCTCTTGTCTTGATATGTTTAGACAACTTAGCTTCTGATGAAGACTCTGAAAACTGAAAAATTGTGTAAGGAACTCAATACATGTAATGGAAAATTTCTGCCAACTCCTTCTATGTAGGTGGGCTTGGTACTTAAAGTTCTAGTTACGTAATATTTTTTTTTTCTTTTAATTAGAATACCTGTATTTTCTCCTTTTCCAAGAAGACAAGTTGACTTTTCCATAAGAATTGTCTGAAAATAAGGACAAATACTTTGCAGTTACATCATCAAGCCATTAATGTAAAGCAGATACATTTGCTTACTTTGATAGGGTTTGACTGCAACTTTGTATCACATATTCATTCCATCTACCTCCAGAACAGAGAACATAAACAAAACAGTCCTGTGAACACTTATTTTTTGGCATTCACTTACTTAATATATAGAGCTGGAAATCTGTTAGGGCAATACACTGATCTTATGAAGAAATAATCTGCCAAATTTCTGTATAGTAGAGGAAATACAAGGAAAATTTAAACTGTTAAAAGTTATTTACTCATCTAAAAGCGTTTGAAAATTGTGAATGGAAAGGATCAATAGTAATATGCAGGAAAACAAAACTAGCTACTGTCTATTTCAGTAACACCTATCCAGTGGTAAATTTTCTTAAGTGAAATGAAATGGCATGAGTCCAAACAAGCTGTGAAAGGATTAAAGTGCTTCTAAATATGGGAGTGGCAGTACTATTCACACAGACTGCTTTTTCTTGAACTGATTGGAGTTTAATTTCTCGGCTCACATTCAGGGCCTGATTCCAAACATCCCAGTGGAAAATCTTTATTATCTTTGACTCACAGAACATGTTAAAGCAGAGAATGATTGAAAAATACTGTTTTATTTTGAGACTTGGTCCATGCATTCACTCTGTATGGCTGATACCTCTTGCTTGAACTAAGTTCTCATGAATATTGTTGCAAATCCACCCTTGTTCAAAATGTCTATACATTATACCCCTCATGGACATTTGAGATCAGGAAATGCCCTGGGTTGTTCTATACACTTGGTGCTGGCCAGATCGCGTTCTTGTCTCACAGATGATGGGGACATCCCTTTCCCTGCCCTTCATGTAAGTTGTATTAATGCAGGGTTTCATTCTGGCATCTTTCTGCTCGTGCTGCAAAACTTATAAGGAATAAAGCATCTGTGCTGAATGGTTATCTATGGAACTGGGTAAATAATTAATTTCTGACTGATACAGAACTAGGGAAAAACTCAAGAAGTAAGTGGAAACAAAAATGAGGTTTTCCCTTTTTCTTAAGTGAAGTTTTTATTTGTTGGCTACCCTCATGAACAATTTCCTTGAATGTTAAATATTTTAACATGTGTTAATTTTTCCTTAGACCTTTTGGATTCACAGTGACATATATCCCAATTTAAGGATGATAGAACAAAATGTGTTGGGCTTCTCAAAAACAGCTCCTCAAAAACAGTACACAACAAACATGTTGGGTTCCTCAAAAACAGTACCTCTCTCTAGGTCAAGAAGATGCTGAAATATTTTTTTTCTAAACTCTACCTCCCATTTTTGACAGAGAATCCTGAAATTTTTGGCGTTTAAATTTTTTTTTCTGTTTCTTTAATCATAAATATTGTGATTTTTTTCTTGTTCTTTTGCCATGAAGGCCATGTTGAACTGGATCAAAGGAAAGAATGATCACAGGATTGTGATAAGTTTACAAATCATATTTTCTCCCTACCTTCCTGCAAATGGCTGAAAACCACAATTAAATGTAAAGCGTTTGTGAAGTAAAAGTTTATTTTAGTTGCTGATGAGGCAAAAAGTTCACCACTAAGGCAGGACGATCATGATGTCAACAGCAGTTCTTGACAAAGTTGCAGAACAGCATTGCTATTTTTGGGTTCCCATTCAGGAGTATGAATGATAGATTGCATTCCATATTGCTCTACATTTTTATAAATTATAAAATTATATATTAAAAGAATGAGGTCTTTAAATTTAGATGAAAGGGAAAGATGCAGTCTGTTTGAGAATCTAGATTCAGATACTCACTCAAGATCTGAATTTTTATGGGCTGTTGCTTCCAGTGACAGTTTTAGTGGCTGACCCATGTTCACCTCATTTTTGCACCAGTCCTCTCTGTGCAGATTGATGCAGCTGTTCATTATTGCCTTGACTACATTAATTATCTCTGATTATGTTAGAACTTTAAAATATGTATTCAGCCAGTACTGTATAACAGAGATAGTTAGAATTTTTACTGTTCGAAAACAATCTTTGCAGCCTCTTGGCAGATACTAATTTTTAAAAGATAAGACTTACATGAAGAAAAATTGTAATTTTTTTTAATCTGAAGAACATTTTTTACCATCAATTAAGTATAATGATGGAAAATACGTTTAAAACACAATTTAGTCTTGCAAACCTCCTTATAAATGCCAAACAGATGATAGAAGGGTGACATTTCAGATGCTTGGGAGCCTGACTACAGAAACTCTTCTCCCAGAACTCTGTTTTTTTGTACTGCAGATGTGACAGGTATCTCTCACCACACTCAAAGAGCTGTCACATGATTGTAGGTCAAAGATATGTCTCCATGAAGAAGACTATCAGTTGAACAGTTTCTTTGTAGAAATTCTTATGTGAGTTCATACAAGTTATGAAGAATGGGATAGTTCATGAGGTGTCCAGTGCTCTCAGGTGGTTAAAGGAGCTTCTGCCTGTCTTGTCTTCTCTTGCACTGTGTAAAAAACTGGTGTCAGGGCAGATGACTCAAATCTGAAGATCTTCACAAAGACAGACCTCATGGCATCAATGACTTTCTGTTTCAGACCATAAACCTGTACTTGGCAAGTGTGTTTCACTCTTTCCATTAGACAGTATGAAAAAACTGTCTTTATCTGGCAGTTTCTGCATGCAGGGGACTTTCCTCCCACTTTCTGTTGGTCTTTCTGTTGGTCTTTCTGATGCAAATGTTCTTCTCATTGTTTGACAATGGTGTCAGAATATCCTTGCTGAATTTGCTAGACTGCAGTCTTTGAGCAAGGAAGAAGCCAACTATCAGGTGAGCTTTTAAATGAAAATCTTTCTGCAACTTTGAGCCCTTCTCTTCAAAAATTACTCAATCTATCCCCCCGCTAGGTCTGAGCCTAGATTTCATACTGTTAGATTTCGTATCCCTCTCACCATTGAGTAGTAACGTTGAGCAGTGGCATTACACATTTGCACTTGCAGACCTCAAAGATCTTCTTGGACGTAGGGAAAGAGAATCAGAGAAGCAGCCAAAAACCAGGTCTTGTGTGTCTTGAGCATCAGGGCTTTCCAACTGAAGAGAACTTTGATCTCTTCATGTGCTGCAGCAATGTCCACAAGGAGTTGATGTCTTTATCAGGAATTGCAGTTTTCTTCGAGGTAGTCCATCTTTTCCTGTTCCCTGTGAGTGGAGAAGAATGTCTCTACTCATCAGGCTGATGGATTACTGTACTATTCTCTTCATTGCCTCCAAAAGTTCAAATAGGACAAAATTGCTGTTTTCAGCACTGCTGTGCATAGGTTACCTTATTGCAGAGTGGAATTATTTTTTCCCTTACCTTCAGGGGAACAGTGCCTGAAGAAACAATGCTGTAAAATGTACTGTAAAATTCAGATCTTCTGTTTGCCAAAACGAAAGTCTGGTTCTGCGTGGTTGCCCACTCAGCAAGATGGATACATCTGCATGTCTTTACCACCAATGTGTGGAGCACAAATTCCTCCACTTCTGAATCCCAAAGGCAAAACAGGAAGATAAATTAATTCTTGTCATAACCCATCCTGGATGACACAAACACCATTCCCACTGGCGTGGTGGAGGTGACCACTATGCTCATGAGAGCAGCAGTTTGCCTCTTGTGCAAGAGCAGGGTGCTGAAATATCTGGGATGTATTATTTACAAAGTACTTTTTTACCATGTACTTTATTGACTGCATTAACCAGAAAAATTTTAAGCAGTTTTCCAGTTACTGGAGGCTGGACTATGAAGCTTTGAAAATTAAGATCACGACTGCAAAGGGTCACTGACTGAAGAGAATATAAACTTCATGACAAAGAACTTGAATTCTGCATGCTCAAATATTCACAGCACCTACAAGTTTTCCTGCTACTTGGTAGCAAATACAGCTGAAATACAACTTCATTTGCCAGTGAGTCAGTCTTATAAAAATGGTAATTGTGAAGTGCAGTTGCTAACTGTATCAAGAGAGAAGGGATTTTATATGTAATGGAGATTCTTTTTAATGATAAATTATCTAGCTCCTGGCTATCATGTATGAGCTCTATTAACTGCCAA
This sequence comes from Melozone crissalis, assembly GCF_028551555.1. Taxonomy (NCBI): domain Eukaryota; kingdom Metazoa; phylum Chordata; class Aves; order Passeriformes; family Passerellidae; genus Melozone; species Melozone crissalis. Next base: position 1,428,333 of record NW_026535814.1, read on the forward strand.
TAAATTGTTCATTGTTAAATCTAGTTCACTCTTCTTAATTAGGCCAAGAGGGTTTTTTCTCTTTAAATCTTTTTCTTGCCTAAATTTGGAAATATATTTGAAATCCTAGTGATCCTAACAGCTGCACCAGACACTACTGTAGAGTCACTTAAGGACCGATGTTACACCACAGAAGTCTGGAAAGATCTGAAAACCTATGCATTATACAAATCAGGGTTTAGAGCACACAGTAATAGATGTGCCTGTTTAGAGATCCAGCTAAAGTCTCAGAACGCTCCTCTTACAACTTAAAAAAACCCAACAGCACACCCTAACCTTGTAGGGTCTAGAAAAGATGCCTGTGGTTACCTGATTATTTGAAAAGGATTCAAAGGTATGCTGTACAAAAAAAGAAGAAAAAAGGTAGGAAAATATTAAGCATATGAGCTAACTGCTGCTTAGGGAGCTCCTGGTGACCACTGTACTGGAGCAAAATCTTAAGTATTTGAGAGAAAGAGAGAGAAATTATTAGAAAGGCTGATGTTACCTCTCCATAAACTTCTTCATGGATCATTCCTAGAGATGAAATAGATTCCACCTAAAGTAAAATGCCAGTGCAAAATTTTCATTAACTTTCAATTGTCAATTCATCACTACAGACAGTGACAACCTAAGTACTGGCTTAGTCCAATATGTCTCCATGGTGTTTCATCAGCACAATGGTATTAATAGCCATTCTAAACAAGGATCAAAATAAGATATTTTCTATAAAAGATAATTCAGATTTGGAAGTGTTTGACCTCCATTGCTGGAGATGTGTTTTTCCTTTCTACCTTCAGTCATACATGTGAAATAACAGGATTACTGAACCGGACTTTTATAAAATGCATTACCACCCACTTTGAATTGCTAACTGGCTCTCTGGCTACCGTTTAAGGTTTGAATTTAATCCGTCAGCACTTTTAATACTCCTGCAAGATGTGATTTTTTTCCTTAGGGCAGATAGAATGCTGGACTTGAGTGGCAGGAGTTGTGACTGCAGGGAATCCCAGTTGTCAGAGCTGGAAGTTAAGTCAAACTCATATGACTTTTCCCATAGGATTCAGTTAGCAAATATTCCTGACAGAGGCTAAAGGCAAGGAGAGACCAGACGTGCTAGAGTTAAAATATGTTTGTGTACACTGAAATACATCCTTCCTCTATCTGCTGAGCAATTAGGAGCAGATTAGACAATTGTATTCCTGCCTCACACCCCTCCTGTTTAGTCTACTTTAGCACGTTTCTGGGTGTTTCAAGACATTGAACATCTATGGTTCAGAGTGAGAGATGGCAGTGGGAAAAGGTAAAAAAAAGGCTGTAGATATGAAATATTATTTAAAAGATCAGCTCTATGGTAACAAATTTCTGTAGCAGAACAAATGTTTATTTTGATCTGAAAAGGTTTTGAAAATTTCCAACAGCTACATCAAAGCACTCAATTTGAACTATTTGTTTTGATATAAGTATTTTATGTCAATTTCTACAAACCTACCTCTTTCAATAAAAAGTATATTTTTGCAAAAGAAAGAATAATTTTTACTCCTCAGTTTTAGGGGGCAATAAGGTGGGATGTGTGACTTCAGGTGGATCAAAATAAGTATTTTCTTCAACAAGCTTTTTACTATAAAGTTTTATTTGCAGTGAAATATCTAAGTGTAGTTTTATCTGATCTGGTAGACACTTATAGAAAAGAATTCTTCAGATATTGTGCAATTATTTAAAACTATTTATATTTATCATACAGGTACAAGACATTCAGTGTCTTTGAGCAGTAGAGTTATGCATACTTCTTTTCACCTTCCTTGCTCTCTCCAGAGCTCTTTCACACTTCCTCCCAAAAAACCACATTAAAAACCTTGTTTTAACTGGTCAGTTTAAATCAGATAGCAGCAGAAGTTGTCTTTTTCCTCTGTTCCCTGCAAAAGCCTGGTGCCCTCCAACTCTTATTACTTCCCAGCACAGTGTTGTCTCAGTGGATTACAGCACTACAGCAGACTCAATAATCAATAACTGGCCTTCTCACTTCAGAAATATTCTATGGAATATTCTATGGATCTATTCTATGGAATACTAGGCATATTGGAAAAGTGCCTACAAATCAGAGAGGAACTGGCTTGGGAGACAAATGCAGATTGATTTACTTACCTCCACTTTCTCTTACCATCTGCATGGTATTTATGTTCCTAGTTTCTTAGTATGCACAATGTATTTCAATTTAATAATCAAAATAGAGCACTGGATGGTCAGTGATTGTTTAATTGACATTTAAGTTTGGAACTAAATATCAGCACATATGTCCAGTGACTCAACAGGGAAAATCTATCTGTGAATCAGGTTATATGCATCCTAAATTTAATCAATGGATTTATTGTTTCTCCCATTGTCCTCCAAGGTTTTGATAAGGTTTAATGACTTGCATGCTGCCAACTAACACTATAATAAAGATAATTTTATATTTTTCTTCAGGTCTTTTATAGCAAAAAATGCTGGCTATAAAGTATGGACTTGAAAATTTTAATTTTGAGTTGCCATTGTTCTTCCTCTTTCAGGCAGTTCATACAGCTGAACGTGGGGTTAAGGGGAAATTTCTGTGAGTCCAATGGAAACTTTTGCTAACTCAGGTTAAAAAAAAAAAACAAAATTGGTTTAGTGTGTTTTTGGACTCCGATCTTTTAGTGTGGTAAGCAACTTCAAGTCCTGTCCAATTCAATAAATCCTCAGGACATGTAGTTTTTTTCAGAATCTTTCAGATTAGTTCCTTGAATTGTAACATAATTGTGTTTATTTTGTTTCTATTTCCTTCCTTCCTGTAGCAATTGATTGATCTTCTAAATATTTGTTATAATGCTCATAAACAATTAAAGTTCTGGTTTTCAATAATATGGTTGTGAGAGAAGTCTAAATTTTTAGATTTACTTGTCATAAAATATGCTGTCAACCTTTCATCTTTTAATTTAAATATATCTAAGTATTAGATATATCTAATTAAATGTATCTAAGGATTAATCTCGGGACCTCCATGAATAATTAGTGCACAATATTAACTGACAAAGAAATCAGACCGAAGCTATGGCTTACTGTAATTAAATACTGCTGCATTAAATAGGTTCTGACCATTTCCCTCCCCCACACCAAGCATTTTTAACAAGAAGAAGAAACAGCCTGAGGAGCAGTCCAGGCGCTGTTCCTTCTTGCTCTTCAGTGTGGAGAAGGGGACTACCTGTGAAATTCAACATCTTTAGCCCAAGAAATAATCTGCCATTCCATTCTGCTAATTCCCTGTTTGTGACTAGCATCTTTCTTTGAACAAGACACACTCAGCTCACTGAAATGGGAAAAAGAATGGAAAAGAGATCATTGAGCCTAGAAACGTATTTATATCTAGTAGCGTCTGCAAATTTGTTTGTGAAAGCTGAGACGAATCTGAGATAGTAGTGTTTGGCTTTTGACTTCCCAGCAGAGTTTGCAAGCCCACAGCTCACTGTTTGAACTGGAGCATTCCTCAGGAAACTCTACTGACATTTCTTGTCAAACTGCAGTGACAGGATTCAGTGTATCTGAGGCTCTGGATTCACCCAGTGAATATCAGTGCTTGAACAGACATTCAGAGAGAACAGACAGACAGAGAGATGAAGAAGCCTATGAAGCCTATGAGTATTTATTTGAGAATCTTACAAGTCTACTTCATCATCTCTGCTAGTCGGGTAAAACATGGTATTGAAACACAGACCTACAGAACAAAAGCTGCTCTCATCCAAAAAGCATGACTGTCATTTGGCCAAATCTGTGTCTGGAATTAAGGTGCTGGAGACATGCAGTTGGTCCTCTGTGAAGTCAAATTTTTGGAAAGGCATGCTTAGAAATAGAGAAGAATGAAAAGTTTTGTTCTAGCTCTTACGAAAACAACCAAGGCACATAGTCATGGTGGGGGGTGAGGGGAAAACAAGCAATGTAAGAGTTATTTTTTCACACTAACTCTGCCTAGCCCTATATAATGTGTTGTCCATAAAATAACCTCAGCAAGTGTGGAAACTATTGGCAGGTCTGAGCTATGGAGCTGCAAATCTAGGAGAGTAGATTAACTGTTAACTCTGGTCAATCTGGAGGAGAAGGGAAAAAAGGAAATACAGTGGAAAGTAAAAATATGGCTAGGCTAGCCTATAGAATCCCTGGGACCATCACTTCCCCTCCCCCAACACTCACCCTTTTCTCCTGAATGAACTGTGAAAAGACCTGGAGCTATTATAGAGCTACAAAGAAATAAGGAACTGGTACCAGATGGGACCTCTTGTCTTCATCTCTCCCCAGCCCAAACAATCTGCTGCAAAATTTAGAAGAGAAGGGTGGAGAATCTAATAGTGTCTCAGAGTCAGAAAAATGGCTCTGGCTCGAGCGCTGCCAGCCTGTTCTGGAGGAGGATTATTATTATTCTGTGTGCCAAAGGATATGGCTATTTTTCTCTCTCACTCACTCTTTGCAACAAACATTTGGCTACTATTAGCCAGCTGGCAAATGTAAATGAAACATCATGTATCACTTTAGTAGGGAGAGTACTATCCGTGTTTTGCCAGTCGTGCAGTGGTCTGACTGCCAGTGCACAGCTCAGCATGTGCCTCGCATCTCTTCCTTTATCTGGAAGCATAGATGAGAGTGGCAGGGAAACTTGTGAGGCAGAGAGAAAGTTGCAAGACGTCATACAGGCGAATCAGGCCAAAATCCATCTAGTAAAAGATGGTGGACTGGCTGTATGCTCCTAAAAAATCATGCCACATTGCTTATTTTTCCAAACTTCCTTCTCTACAGTTACAGAGAATAAAAAGCAGAAATTGTATATGGGGAGGATAATGGTTATACCTGATGTGGAAATAGACCTTTGAGAGCTGGTATAAACAAGTGTAGATGGAAGCATTCTTTGATCTCAGTAACACCCATGCTGTTTCAGCCTGCAATGCTGCTTAGGTGTGACAGGGAGAAGGATCTGGCGCCATGCTGTTGTTATCCTCCTCCTTTTCTCCAGCTTGATGTTCTTACTGACTCTCTGCATTTCTGTTTTCAATTTCTGATTTTTTATTTTCTCCTTTTCACTGTCATGTCAAAGATTGATGAATTAATATTTTTCCATCACATTAAACGTTTTCTTCTTAGTTACCAAATAATGTAATAATATCATACAATAGGAGACATATTGGTTTCACTTTCAGGCAATATCCTAATGACCTGTGTTTAACTGTATGGTAGCCTGACAAGACAAGTATTTCAATCCTCATAATTGTGTCATAGCAGAGTTAACATTCAGAACTTGACTATTTCCTTTTTGAACAAACAATGCCATGTGGTATTAGAAACTCTTTCCCAAAGATTTTACAGCAAAACTAAGTAGCTATTTATTTTAAGTATACCAGTTAAGCATTATTAATGTACAGTACATTTCTAAGGTAAGGATGATGGATAGTCACATAGAATGAAATGTTTTAAAACTGCAGTTGGAAAACTGCAACTGGAAAATGTAAGTGTTCAAAAAAATAGCCACATCTACAGACAGTACTATTTGTACATTTCAAAACAGTATTTAGAAATTGCCCTCTTATTGTTCTATAAGGGTTTTTTAGTCTGTTAGGATTTTTGTTGTTGTGGTGGGTTTTTGTTTTTTGTTTTTTTCTGCTGTTTTTTGGTGTATTTTTTAATAAGGTAGTAGCCAATGTAATCTTCTCAAAAGTTTTTTAAGGCTAGAATGTATGTAGTCATGAAAGAACTCATTCCAAATGATGGAGGACAGGGGCTTGATAAACAAGAATTTATGTTGAGCAAAAATGTCAGTGTTTCCGGGGGTGGGTTTTTCCCCATGTTTCTATGAAAGCAAACAATTGTCAATGAGAGAGAAAGAGAATGAATTGAAATACTCAGATCCAGAATGGTTCAATAAACTCTAGAAACCACCATAATGATATTTGCCAGAGTTAGTTTGTTTTTGTTAGTTTCAACTTTGACAGATAAATCATGTTATTTATTATTTCTCTGACACTAGTGGGGGAAATGGTCTACTTTCCTTGATTTTCAGCATAGAGACTACAGAAATAATAAAAATCACCAAAAGGATATTACATGGCCTGCTAATGGTGGTATTATACTATTCCAGGTGCAGTGGAAGCTTTTGGGATAGATTCTATCTTATGATGGAGAAATTCTGTCTTTACTTTTAGATTCTGTCTTTACTTTTGAGGAAAGTGTCTTGTTTCGCTTCTGTTAATCCAGGAGGAAGCCAGAGTGTGAGCTGTTTGCCAAGAATCACAGTGATTCTTTTCCAAGCTAGGATAATCTCCAGGTCCCCAGAATCTTGACTAATTGCAATTGTGAAAATGGATAGCTATTTTTGTTTTTCTTCTCAGAAAAGGATTAATCAAAAAACTGCTGACCATTTGCAGAGGAGATTTATCTCTTAAAAGCAAATAGTAATCAATCTTCTTGACAAATTAGGTGGGTTATTGAAAACATCAGTTAGTATAATTTATTGTACTAATATTTGGATCAGAACCCATACAATGCTTGGTCCCCTTCATTTTCACTGGCTTGTGGGGCTGGGTGAAAATAAAGGGGTGCATTTCTGCTGAATTTAATAAGCTTTGGATCATGATGCAAAAAGCCTCAGAAATAACAGACAGTGGAAGTCCAATAAAATAAAAGAATTCACTTAGCTGGGTGCCCATTTAACCTGATATATTTATACTGAGCAATTTGACAGCAGTGAGGTATGTGCAGCTGAGCCATACACTGTCATTTCTCACTGAGAGTTCTCAGGGACTTTGTGAGATGGCGTTAATAAGTGCATTTCAGTTTCAAAGGCATCACCTCCATTATTCTTCTGGATTCCAGCAGATATAGCAAATAGATTCTTGTTTGTGGTGGAAAGGGCTTGATTCAATAAATTGTTAATGGAAAGGTATCTTATTTGTAGAAAGACCCTTTGTGACTTCTCAAAGTCCAGTAACCACATTTTAAGAAAGAATATAAAGTTTTGAACTCAGTGAATATCTTCCAAGGGACTCATCTCTAATTTTCACATTCAAGATGTGAAAATTTGTTTTTTTTAAAATATGTATTTAAATATTTTCTGATGTTCTCTTGTACTAAATTTCATATCAGTTAACAAAGGAAAATTGGTCCAAAGCCTTCACTCTGTATTTTATTTTCCAGTAGTATTTAAAGTTCTGAGCAGGCAAGAGATTTTTTCTAGCTGAAAAAATCATGGTCAAAACATTTAACATTTGCAAAAAGTGATCTTCCCATGAGCATAATCCATTAGCTATCAACTGTGACAGAAGGAACCAAAAATTATGAAGCCATCTATCACTCAGAATTGTTTCCAATGACAAAGAACAACCAGTAAGATGTAACTTTCAAGGAACATTGGGTCTTTTGTTTGTTAAACAGTTTAAATTTCAGGAAAATCACATTATCCATTTTAGTGTAAATGAGTATACATGATACATGAAGTCTCTTGTCTGAAATACTAGTGGTCCACTGGAATTAGCAGCCTGGCACATCTGAGATACACCCGTCACTCTCTACTTAATTTCCTTCCTTCTTATCAAGTCAATTTTTATGTAACTTTATAAAAAATGATTTGTTATTATAAACTTCTAAGTTAAAAATGCTTCCTGAGTTTAGAGCACAGAAGCAGCCACTTTGGCAGTAAGTGGATATTGAGTTTGGGCTGATTTGACTGTTGCAGTGCCTATGCTTCAAATCAGCTCTGTGACAAATTGAATCTTCCCTATTGAGATACACTAGAACCATTTCATTAGAGCTTAACCTTGTCAGGAAAAGGAGTGGAGGAAATATCCAGTCTCTGAGGCTAGACTTGCAGACAGTAGGAATCACCCTGTAGAAAAAAAGCCTGAGGGTTCCCACCCCCCAAACTCTTACATGATTTCATACCTTTTGAAATGAGTAGCTGGATTAATACAATATTTGCCTTGTTTGAAATTCTTATGCTTTCACAAAACATTTGTCATTATTCTTTCTATGTGGTACTATAGTAGTCATTGTTAAAAAACAATTTTAAATGTTGTTAAATAATGAACTAAAATAGATCAGCCCAAAAATCACATTTTCTTTTCATTTTGAATGAACATCTAATTTTCAAAATAATTTTTTAAAAAACTTAGATACCTAAAAAAACCCCAAAACCCACCAAAACCCAGAAAAACCAACCAACCAACCATAAAAACCCAAGAGAATCGCGCCTTCCCCTCCCTGCCCCCCAGTCCTGTATGCCTTCCTTTCACTGCTGCATCTGTGTGGGGCATTGAAGACACTCAAAGCCACAGCAGCTGGTAAGGGTTCAGGAAGGGGCAGAAGAGTTCTTTTAAAGTTGCAGTTGAAGAACCTTACCTCTCTTCATAGCCTGAGTGGAGAGGAAAGGTCTTTTGGCATCTGTATTGGAGAAGGGATATGAAGATTGTGGAAGAATGTCCTGAGCATGTTAGAGAAACAGGGAGGCAAAGCAGTGACATGAAAGGGAATGGCTTTGTTTCCTAAAAAGAGAGAAATGTTTCTCTCTTTATCACTTTTTCTCTCTGTAGAAGAATCCCCCAAATTCCACACCAGATTCAACTAAGGGCTCAGTAGTCACAAAAAACTAAAATGACATTACACATCTTATATTTTTGGGAGCTGAGCTCAAGATATTTGTTCTCTTAGGCAAGGAATTGCTCACCTTTGTGTCAAGTTGGGCACCTGAAAACTGGAGCCCTCCAGCTGATTAGTAAGTGTAGAAAATTTGTCTCTGCTTCGTAAGTATGCTTGCGGACAGCAAACATCAGGTAGAGGTACTGCACCAAAGAGCACATTTTCAGATTTTCACCTAAGCAGGGTATATTTCACTCAATCTGAAAGTGTTTTTATTGCTCTGTCAGTGAGCTAGTTGAATACCAGAATGTATATGGATGGTAACATAAAAGAGAATAACAATGAGGTAGGGACTCGACATAATGCACCAAGATTGCATTTCTCATTAATGTTACACAGAGAGACAAATTTGTCTTGCTGGAAAAAAAGGTGGAGAAAATATTTCTATATTTGAATATTTCTGGTGAATAAAATGATTGACAATTATGAGAGAAGTAAAAATAGATATTGCCTTATGTTTCAGATTTTTGCTTGGGTTACATAGCTCAGAGTTCAAATAGATGGTATTTGAGAACCAAACCTGTGTTTGGTTTTCACCCTTGGAAAGTGAAGAAGAATCCAATGACATACAGACAATGTAATCTAGTAGTAGGAAATCCTGGAATTCATAAGGTGAAGGCCTAAATCTTTGTCTACTTTTATTAATGCTATAAAAAGTCTCTGATAGCCTAAATACTAAAGATCTTCAACAACTATTTCATTGTTATTCTAATATATTTACAAAAATATGTTAAAAACCCAATAAAAAAAATAAAAACATGCCTATATATAAAAAAGCCCATCCAGTATTTTAATGCTAGTCCCACAGTGTCCATGATATGTCATATCAGATTCTGATATAAAAGTACTGAGTATTTGGTGCACTGAGATATATCTTCTCTTTGCAAACAGAAACAGTTAAACAAAGTTTGACTTTGTTAATTTTAGTTCCATTGGAAACACAAAGAGGAAAGCCAAACCAAAACATCAAACAAAACATCCCCAAAACAATGTTCCTCAGGTTGAAATGGAACTGACTGGCAAAATACAATTCATTAACTGGTAGCAATTAAAAGCTGTGATCAGAGCAGGGGCCTAAAATCTCAAATGAATTTTGAATCTCTGTGAACCAGAGATCATTAGGAAATGGATTATCTGTCTGACTACCTTTACTACAGACAGATATAAGTTCAGTGAAAAGGTAAGATTTAGCTCAAAAAGCTGTCCATGTGGTTTTCCTGTTTGCCTTCATTCTTAGTACAGAGAGACATTGACTGTTTTGAACTGTGGCATTAAAAACTTTTGCTGGTGAAAGCCTTGCAGTCAAGAATTTTTGTACAGAGAGGTATATTAGCTTTGTGCAAAAATTAAAAGAAGGAAATTATCACTAGATTTCTTAGCGTGTTTAGTACAAATTCAGGAAAAATATTATCATTATAAAGTCCACTTAACTACTAGCTCTCTGTCAACTGTCACGGTAAGTATTCACTTTCTTTTTCAGAGCTTAATTCCTCATCAAGTCCTTCAATCCTAAAGTGGGAAAATTGAGCTCTTTTGTAAGTTGCAACCAGATCCCAAGATTCACTGAAAATCCCCTTCCTCCACTATTTTGGAGAATCCAATTTGGTCTCTGGTAGCTGAACTGTACCTCCTATATTTTATGATTGGCTTGTTTGAAGATACGTACCTACATAGCTATGGTGCTGAAGAGGCTTTCTGCTTTGGGACTGTTTAAATTTTTGTGGACTGAGACATGATCTGCGAGGACTTGAAAGACCCAGCGCAGTCTGAGTGCCCACCCCATTGTCTTGACAAGTGCTGTGGACATGGTAGTGTACATCTTGTATTTGACACAAACTCCTTTCATGGACATTGAAGCAAGGAGAATTAATTTCAACGTCCTCTGCTGCACTGAAGAAGTTAATTTCATTAATTGAAATATTACAGCTGTGGATCTGAAGAGAGACCAGCTGTCAAACAAGAGGGATGCATTTAAAAAGGCCAGAGATGATTTAAGACAAAAAGCAGCTGTTTGTCATACAGATCAGCTTTATCTTACTGTAGGTGAATGATGTCATAATTTGTTTTAAAAAATGTGAGTGAGCCTTTTCCACATGATGAAGCAGTCTAATGTTATGCACATTTTTTAGGGTGGACCTTGTGAATTCTTAGCTGAGAAACAAAGTTTTATTCATCTCTCACAAATACCAATTATTACATACATTACAGTCATAATATTTGTTACTTTAAGCATCAGCTTGATGATAGTTTACACTTCTGTGGTTTAGCCTCTCAAAGATTAACTCATGTGGTCAGAGTAGATGATATTTAGTTCAGAAAGTGTGATTGTGGTCCAAATTATCAGGCAGAAGGTGTCTTAGTTGTTTAATCAAGGTAGATATACACTTCATCTTTACTTTTTGTGCAAAAGCTAGGTTTCTTAATCTCCATGCTCCTTCATTTCCGTGTATTGGTGAAAGAAGAATAAATGGAATGTCGTCACTTAGTGTGTTAGTCAGAGTGATCAAAATCAGAGGATGTATTAGAAAATCATCCTTCCAAATATTGCTGCTTTGAATAAAATGCTATTAAAAAAATTGGTAGGACTTTTGACAAGTATACCAGCAGTCATATAAAAATTTACAATAGTTTATGAAAACCAATTGTAAGGTTTACATGATGGATCTGGATACACTGTGAACTGAATGGCTATGTATGATGGAATGGAAACATGATGGTACTCTTAAGCCATCTCTCATCACAAGTTCATGTGGCTTGGCAAAAGTGTGAGATCTCACATCGCATCTAGTCAGTGCTGACGAGTGTAGGTAACTTTCTGAGGGCTGGATCTATCTGGTTAGAATGCAGGGATGAGACGCCTAATAAATACTTTTCATAGTCATACCACCCAGCACCAGTTTTCATGTTCTGTTATTTCTTAAAATTATTTCTATCTTTCATTATTTGCAGTGAGAAAAATACATGTATAAAGGATTATGTTAGATTTTCAGTGAGGGAGAGTGTGTATTTTAAGCCAATAGATTCAAAAGACAAGTGTGTTTTACTGATTTTTGAATTCTTATTTCCTATGAATGCAATATATGTTGACCATATGTGCTTTTGGTTTTACCTGCATATCTTCTCATCCATATATCATCAATTTCAACACAGGATATAGCATGACTGGCAGACAATCTGGAACCAATCTGTTTATCTTTAAAACATTGCTGAAAAGTTTTAGAAGTTGCAAGGTCCTGAACTGGAAAGAAAACCTTGGAAGTAACAACAAAGAATTGGAAAGACAGACAGTAACTTCAGAGTCTTCTATCAAGATCTTGTTGAGCAAAAATCCTATTGCCATCTCTCAGAAAACCATTTCAGTGGAATAGTCCTCCTCATTTATTAATGCAACCAGGAATCAACCACGCAGTTTTTAATTAGCATTGTAATTTTCAGGAAGTGAAAGATGGCTTCTTTATAGACTTCGTATGCAGCTCAGAAGGGGCTCCAAACACAGCTGCATTTGTTTATATTATACTGCTATTTTTTTAAGAGAGTACAACTAAGATACAGTATGTACTTGAAGACCTTGTCCTGCATAGCTAGAAAAATTTTATCAAAAGCCATGAATTCAATGTATTGAAATTTTGTTCTCTGATGCTTTTTTCAGCATTAGAAATCACAGGCTGTAGATGGTTTCCAAATAATCACTCTAGGAGAAATCTCCCACATGTATATTAATAAGAATAATATAAACATTCCAAAATAGATAAAAGCTCATTGAGGGACAAATATAGAGCAAATCCTCTGTGGTTTTTTGTTTTGCATTACAGTCATATCTGACATTCAACTCCAATATTTTGAATTCCTTTGTCTCTGATACTCAAGGATCACACAAATGCTTTATTAATATAAGTGGACAAAATCTCAAAATATTTCTGAAACTAGGACTTATATGTGCCTGTCATTTCTTATTGCAATTCATAACTTTCTTATATTCATATTATCCTCCTATCTATCCAGAACTGAAAAATTCTGCCTGGAAATGTATGTGGTTTTCATCTTTTACATATTTAATTGTTGACCAGGAGGCAAATCTTGCTGCCTTTCATCAACCACAGCAAGATTAAGGAGTAGCATCAGCAGCAGCATTCCTATCAGCATCGTCAGTGCATTATCCAAAGAGGACATGGAATCATAGAACATCTCAAGTTGGAAGGAACCCATAATGATCACTGAGTCAATGCCAGATTATATTTACATTACTAAGATATTATGCTCTGATTTGGCAGCTCCGGAGTGCTTATTGATTTCTAGAGGAAAGCCAATGTAGCTGAGGGCTGAATTAGGTGATAGGCACCCAAATTGATGAAATACTGCTTTCCAGCTCATAGATACTACACTTTTTAGATGCTGAACACAAAAAAATTTAAGAAGCACAGCTTTTAGTACCTACTTTGGACACTTTGCATATAATATCTATAGAAATTTTGTTTTCTCCTATTTACAAATATTTATTCCTTTTCTACTACAATTTACAAAGGTTGATAAGCTTATTAAAAATACATTGCCAAAGAGTAAAAACAAAGAAAGGTGTTGTAAGATGTGCATTGCCCTGTTTTTTCATTGAGGCATGTTGATCATTTTATTGATGAAGAGAATAAGTAAAGGTTTCAGATTTGGTTTATGTTTCCTAATCATTATTCAGAATATATTAAAGGACTTGTATAGTCTACCTTGGTGGCAACTGAAAAAGGATTCAGGGAAGGTTTCCAGGATGACTGCCATGAATATTTAAAGTTCTCTGAGTTCACAGTAAGTTTAGCACTCAAGGTCCAATATCCAAGGTCTTGCTGTGGCTAACAAAGGGCAGGCATAATTTCTGTCTAGATCTCCTGGCTGTCTCTTTGGTATTCGCCCTAAACCTGTGGCTCAGTCCTGTGAAGTGCTGACAATTTTCTTCTCCCCTAGAAGTTGAAAGAAAATTGTTTGAAGTGCCCATCAACTCTGAGGATTAAGCCCACAAAAATTGCTATTGTTTGGAGACTGAATTGTTGAAAGTCCTGCTTTTGTACCATGAGTTCATTACTATATAAATTCACATTTACCCACAATTCCTGCTGAAACATACTTTGAACAACAAGTCTCCACATTTTATTTGTTCAGTCTGGTACTAGCTTAGAGATACTTTGTTTTTGTTTAGGTTTTGGTCATTACCATGGGGCATGGCCTTACTTTCACTGGATAGGAAAGTGAAGATGATGCAAGGACACCATGCATTAAAAATTAATTGAATCAGTTAAGACTCTGCTTCTTAAGAATCTATCCCTAAACAAGTGCACTGAAATTTTAAAAATCTATATATTTTTTTATTTTACATTGAGATTCCTAATCTTTAATTTTCTTTCACTGTTATTAGTATAGGCTGTAGGTTATTTCCTGACCACTAGCAATAGTGATCACTGCATCTCCTGCTTCAGCAGGGAACCTAAATACAAGCCTTTCTCTGAGTGCAGGGTAATTCCTGTTTTTAAAAGGTGAAATCCCTTCCTGAATGCTGGCCCAAAACTATCTTGACAGTGGGAATATTTTTTCATTTATTTATCCAGTCTCCCTTGAAGGACAAGGAGGATAATGTTATTTATTAAAAAAAAAAATTAATAGCATAAGAAGCCAAAAATTTTTTTTTCTTCTAAAATTAAACTTACAAAAACTTCCATGGAAGGGTGTAATACCTACAGTGTTTGACCAAGAGAAATTTCAAATTACTTAGGTAAACATGGAAGGTAGACTGGGTAAAGACATATCCAGGTTAGGTTAAATATTGAGGTGTTTTAAAAGAAATATTTATGGAGTTAAATATATTTATGCATACACACACATGCATATTGGTACCTGAAGATTATATATTCATATATAATACTACCTCAGAGCTATAGCAGCTCTTTGGTGAAAAATTTGGCAGTGGATTAATCCAATTTAAAAATCTAATTGAGCAAATCAAAAGAACCACAACAATAAAAACCAAAATCCAAAAAAAATCCCAACACCCCCTCATAAACTTGATGGAATCTCGACATTATCAATTCATTCATTTGGATAATGCCAATTTAAAAATAAATTGGTGTTATTTAAGCAGTTGCTTCCTTTGTAATGAGTTTATTATGTAAACATTGCCTTAAAATCCAGAGGACACATGAATACCTGGCATAATCTTACTTGCCAAATACTTTCTTGGATGATAAATTTTAAGAAAAGAAACTTGCAAAAAATTGACTGAATTATTTCCATGTAGAAAAAACTGAAGTAATTTTAAAAAGTGAAATTAATCCTTCAGATGATCTTTACAATTTTCTTATGGACACTGAAAACAAATAAAAATATAATATGTTATTATTTATCCATCCTGTTTAAAATACCTGTACTGGCAGACAAACCTCAGTGAGTATTTCAGGAAGATGTTTTAATTTCTGAACTGTAAAACAGAATGATTAAAGAAAATTGAAGAAACTATACTAAATATACTAAATATACTATTTATACTAAATATATATTCTGACACATGCCATAGATGGGAAAACTTCTGAAGGAGTATTAAAATAAAATTCAAATAAAGATATATAAAAAAGGTACATATAGTACAGAAAAATAGATAGGTATTAAGCTACCATTGGTTACAGCCAAAAAATGTCTTCAGTTTTGAAATTCCTCAGTATTTGTTGGCAGTTCTATTAAATGAAGGTGCTACTGACAACAGTTTTAACTTAAAATGAGTAGATTAAAATGTAGAGAAAACAATACCATTGCCACTTCAGACAGCTGTGTATATGAATGCAACTGGAGAGACAAGTGAGAAAGCAGATATTACATTTTTGGTGTTTAGAAGCAGAGAGCTGCTAGTAGTTTTTAATTATGATTTGTTGTTTCTTCTATCCCAGTAAGATTTTTATTTCATGTCTAGGCTCCCTGTTTCCACCTAAGCTTCCTCTGGGACCACAGACTGCTGAGTCCACATCTAGAGACATAAATGCAATAATTTAAATAAAGTTAATTTGAAAAAAAAAAAAATTCATCTTGGTTGGAGCGTGCCATAGCAGATAAAAAGCCACAGTGCAGCTGCCTGGTTGAAAACCCTCTAGCTGAGCACTGATAAAATTTATCACAGGGACACACATGGAAATGAGCAGCTTTGCAAGCAGCCTGTGGTGAAACGTGTAACAGCTAAATATATAAAGGGATGATAGAGCTTGACAATGAAATCGTGGCAAAAAGGGCTAAAAACATGTTAGGAAAGGTTTCTCATGTGTCTTGGGTTTATTTTCTGAGATATTTTGTACACAGAGCCAGAGCAGAGAGTGGGGTGCCACGTACTTGAACCCACCTAAAGAGCTTGCCTTCCCACTGTTCTTGCAACACAACTTGAGCTGGAGTGGAAATGGAAGAGTGAGGCTGGTACTAGCACTCAAAACAATGTGATGCTGTCACTTAACTTTTCAGCTTTTTCTTCCTGCTATAGTTATTTATTTTTAAAATGGTTTGGAAGTTAAAAAGGAGGGAGGTATTTTAGAGTACATCTGACCCAAGTCAGAATGTCACCAAGACCCCTGACCCTGTAAGGTCATCTGGTGTTTTGATAAATTCAGAAAAGCTCTATAATAAGCAAAATGCAATGTAACTTTGTTCATTAAAGGAATATATATATGTAAGGTTTCTCTTTCTATTTGCAGTCACTCTTGTGCCACTTGTGGTTTGAGAGGGTAAAATTGACATGCAGATACCTATGTGGGTATTTTTAGCTCAATTGTCCAAGAGTTTGGCAGCTAAAAGAAAAAAAAGAGTAAAAAAATCCCTAAAATCAAAGTGAAACATCCTTTCTTTTAAAGAAAATCTGGATTCAAGGAGCTGTTGAGAACAATGAAGAGCTGGAAGGTTAAGCAATAGCATAAGGGTTTGTGAGAATTCAGGCATGGAATAGGGGTAATTGGTGACTAACACAGACTTTGCTCATATGTATCTGACACTCCTGAAAAGACTTTAGCAGACGCTAATTCACTCTGTGAAGGACACGTTCTGCTTTCTCCTTTGCTGACATTTACAAGCAACATAAATTAAAATGGTAGTATTTTACACCTGTGTTGCACATGTGTGAATGTCTGTAGGAAGAATACCACAGCTGCAAATCAGGTCCAGAGAGTTTAAATGAGAAGAAGGAGAAGGTTCATAAAAGAGTATAAGCTAAGGCCTCTTGCCAATGTAGACAAAGAAAAGAGAGAGAATGCGAGGAAAAGGTCAAAGGAAGTATGTGAGAAAGAGAAAGAGAGGAAAAAAATGGCTCAGAACAAAAAAAGGACAGGAAAGAAGTTGTTGTTGTTGTGGTTTGGGTTTTTTGGGTGGTTGTTGTTGTTGTTGTTGTTTTGTAATGAAACCATCCACAAGCAAAAAGCAGAGACTAGTAACAAGGAAAATGGACAAGAACATGGGAAATATACAAGGATATTCTTCTTTCCTGACAAGCAAATCCTAAGGCCCACACCAACCCACACTGTAACAAAGGCTACAAGGGATTGAAAACAAAGGAAATAAATTCAAACCACACTTTTCAGGTAGGTTATTGCAGGGAATTTTTATGAAGAGATCAGAAAAAATTACTTCCAGAGTAAAAAATAATCACACTGAGACCAAATCTAAGATTTTTCTCCATGATAATCCTGCATGCACCAAATGTATTTTTGAAATCCTTGTCCTTTTGGTGCCGTTTCATGACGGTCTATCCCTTCTTGCATTATATGAGGTATTTTTTTAGCATCCTCCGAGCTGATAAGGGGGACCTAGACTCTGTCCCAAATAACCAGAGAGGCATAAGAGTGGAAGCTCTGATTAACATTGTGGGACAGGCCTGTCATAATTAGCAGCGGGGGAACTGCTGCTTGCATGCCTGTTCTGCATAGCATGCTGTCCTTTCTCTCCAGTGCAGTTCCCATCTTACTTCTAATGTGCAAAAGGAGAGATTATTCACCAGGGTGGTAGACACATTTCTGTTCTCAAGAACATTATGACATCATTAATCTTCTGTTCAGTCGGCAAGGGTGGGTTATGTGGATGCAAGTATTTTGCAAGGCTTTAAATAAAATTTAAAGAGAGAAAGGAGATAGAGAAGATGGGGTTACCATTGCTATAACACTGGCAATGTTAACGCTGCAGTGGTTTACTGGTAAAAATACTTTAAAAATCCCTCTAATTTTTTTTTTTTAACATCTGCACAGAAAAGTGGAACACAAAATGGGATCCTTAGACTGCAAGTTAAATTTTCTAATAAAATTTCTAATCCTGTCTATGAAACGCATAGTTGATCAAATTAAGTTCAAAATGTAGCTCGTGTCTGTAGTGGTCATGCTGTACTGTATGCCTGGCTATCCCGACAGGGGTAAATGGCTGAAAGGAAGGGAAAGAAAGTGCTAGTGGGTACAGTATGAAGGCTTTTCAGAACGAATGTTTGACAGATAGCCTTATTAGTTACAAGTAGCAAAGATATAATTGACTTATGTAGGTTATCCTTAAATATTCATACTATGTATTCTGCTTGGGCCTCATATATTTTATGTCTTTTCTCCTATCTCGGCTGAGATACCAGGACATAGTAGAAAACAGGAATACTCATCTCTGACAGAGATTTATGCCTTGGAAACCAACTTGATGTCTTTACTCTCCTAACAAACTCCAATGAAATAGCTCAAACAGAGCTGAAAATATAGTTTTGAGGTCTTGTACCCTGGATCTCTCAAAAGGTGTAAGTCAAGATAGAACTATATCAACACACCATGTTTCCCTTCCCTGGTCATGTAAAATACCTTTTTTTAGCTATGCAAAGTTAAGTAAGCAAGCTTTAAAATGGGATTATTTCAGTATTAATTAACAATTATTGCTTGCTCTGGGGAATTAAAACAGATATTTAAAAAGAGGAAGAAAGTGTTTATGACTTCATGTCATCAAAAAAATGCTGTCTGCCTGATTTGCTCTGTGATCAGGAGTAGTAGAAATAACTTAAATAAAATTAGGTAGTCAAATTGGTATGATAACATCAAAAAAGCTATGTGATGCATGTTTCATCTGGTTCTACCATTTATCAGAAAGATATCTGCATGTCTTACTCAAAGCATTAATACTGATTTGAGAGCTAGAGCATAGCTTTTGTTTCTTTTGTTTGTCCCAACAATAGTCAGTTGCTTTTACACGATCTGCTCATATTATTACTTTACCCAGATGAGGCGGAATTTTATAGTTTTCAAAGGTCCCACAGTGATAGCTGATTTTATTTCAATGCTAGAGACTTTTAATAAATTAATTAAACTAGGCACTTTTTCCTCCCGTATTTTTTCAGGGTCACGTTTTTGTCCTACCTTGAGTAGGTGTAGAAAAGAGGACAAAGGTTTGAATAATAGGATCACTTTGGCATGCAATCATCAAGGAAATTTTAAATAAAGCACCCTTAAGTAATTGAAGGGAGTACTGTATTAAGTGGGACTCAGAAAATAAAAAGAAATTATCATTTCCCTGTTGGTTTTTAACTCAATTAAAGCTGAATTGAGTTTAGACTTTAACTGCAATTCCAAACTATCTGGAAATTTAGTACACTTAAAAGAGGCAAATAAAACTGGAAAATGGGAAGGAGTTTGCTTGAGGAAGAAAACCAATATGTTGCCTTTACTTCCCTTAGCAGATCTTCTAAACTTGTAATCTTCTCACAAATTTCTTGGAATTGTATGGTTCCTAGGGGGCAGTTTCAGCCTTGTCCGCTCAGTGAAACATAACTGGATGCAACCTGATTCGTGTCTGTGTATATATTTTGTCCTAGTATATGCTTTGGCCTATGCCTCCTGAACCTCAGGTTTGTGATGATGGGAGGACTGAGGGCTCAATCCCCAGTTCACTGAGTTACTGGATTTATTGCTGGAAAAGTACTCCCTGGACCAATATATATATGGTTAGGTCATGCAGCCACCTTAGGAGATGGGTAAGAATGTCTGTCTGGAAAATAGTTGAATTTTCAGACTCCTCCACTCCTGCTGAAAGGGTTTGCAGAATCTCCCAATGGTTGAGAATACTCCTCTGATTACAAGCACATACTTACTCATTGCAGTTTATATACATTTGCTCTTGTGCCAACAATGTCCTTCTCTAGCAGTTGTTCATTACTGCTTATGTATTTATAGAGTGCAGTCACACCCCTCCTCAAGTTTTGCAAACTAAAAGAAGCCAGAGCCTTTTCATTCCCTCTCAGGAGCCAGGCCCCTGGTTTCAGTCGGCCCTAGCAGGCTGCCTCTGTCCCTGTGCCAGCCCTGGTGAATATTGCAGCTGGCTGGTCACAGCATGAAGGCCATTTCAAATGTATTTTCATGGGTGCTTCAATGCTGGAGAGCATAGTTTTGATTTTTTACAGGAATAACTCACCTACCGGTTTTTTGGGGGGTTTTTTTTTGGTTTTGTTTTTGTTTTGTTTTGTTTTTTAAGCAGTCTTTCTCCTTTCCATTACTTCCAACAGAAAAATTCCAGCTGACAGCAGAAATTCCTCTTTTAGCCTCCAAGTTCATGCTGTTGCACTTTGCGCTGTTAAATTCAGTCCTTTATCTTCACTTTTCAAGCTCATCCCATTTTTTTCACTGAATAATGCATCACAAAATTGCTGGCGTACTGCACTACTTGCTGTTAAAACAGGCAGACTGACCTATGCATTTTTCTCACCACAGGTTACAAGCTGAACCTCATCTGCTTGTCTAATACCTCTGCAGCCTGGTAATATTCTGCTTTGGACCATGCTCCATGAGCAGAATAATTCTGGGAAATGTACTACATTGTTTTCTCTGAGGACACCCTTTTCATTTGCAGTTTCTGTTAGTTTGAGAACCAAAGATATTAGAGTGAGGGAGCGACTAGCAAATGAAGGACAATCATTTTCAGGTGTGAAGCCATGCTGAGGATTTTTTTTTTTGAAGCCTCCTACTTTCCTACATGGATGTCAGTATCATGAAATTCAGACATTGCTGGCTTCTGTTCAATACAGCCCTTGTTCCAAATGGAAGTCAGGCTGAAAAGAGAGTGGAACAGAACTCTGGCAACTAAAAACAGTCTCAGGGGATCATCCAGCAGCAGCATCAAGTTCACATATTAGCAGGGGTCATGTTTATTTCCTCAAAATTAACCGCATTCCACCTTCCTTACACATGTGCAGAGGGGGATGTCCTTGCCTGGATGAAGTCATGGATGCTTTGGTCCTAAAGTAGCTGAGGCAACTTGTTTCACCGCAGAACCTGAAGACCAGAAAAATTCTTCTTGCTCCTTCTTCAGGTCCTGGAGTGAATTTAAAAAAGCATGCTTGAAGACAGGTTGAGTTTTAAGATTCTTCTCATGGTCTCACTATGATGGCAAATTAAGGTCATGTGACTAACTTAGAACTGTATTTATGTTATACTGCTAGGATTTCTTTTTGGAATAACCACAAGACTGAATTTACTACATCTATAATTTCTGGCTTGAAGGTAACTATCACAACACTCCTCTTCCTTTTGAATCACTATGTGTGTTTTATGTTTCAATCAATTTTAATATCATTTCCTTGGCTTCTCTAACTGAAACACCACATTATGAGCATAGGTCTATCTGCACAGATTTTTAGCAGAGAGTGTTTGACAAATAGGAGGGCTTTAACAAATTTCAATAACTTATTGTTGTGAAAATACATGCTCTAATCTTCCATAAAATGATCCCCAATTAATTTATTTGAACCAGAGCTGAATTTGTTCCAGGTCCCTTGCTTCATTATTTGTACATTTGATTTCATATTTTCATGTTATAAACTCCACATTTCTATATGTGCCATGGAGTCATTTGGGGAATGCCTTGTGCTTCCAGACAGGATCTTGTAGTCTTTAACACTCTCTACCCTCTAGGCTTTCTTCCACTGTGATATTAGTTGCTGTGCAGGAGCTGTGCCCTGGCTTCTGAAATAATTTACCGTTAATAGGGTAAAGTGCATAATAAATAAACCTCCAATATGTGCAATAACTAACTTTTGAGACTACCATTAAATCCTTTCAAAGCAGAGTGATTAGGTTTTCATTCTGCACATTTCTTCACATTTTGATTTGAACTGAAATGTTTCTTTAGGCTTTTCTGCAGCTGTGCTCACTTTCTGGATAGTGATACTGATAGTCATTTAAATCCATCTTGTGCTATTGTAACCTGCTGCTAGCCCATTAGTTGCAGTCGGTGGGAGGAGAAGAAGACAAATTGTGTCACTATTTCTTATCACGGGACCACATAGTTTTTTGCTACTTTGACTCTGTGATGGATAGTTATCTTGAGAAGTGACAGGTGTGAGACTGGAAATTTAGAACGAAACAATGCAGGAGCTCAGTAGCATTTTGTTATTGACACTTGGTAGAACACCAGAGTCTTAATCAATCTCTTGTGTTGTTTTTAACCCCCTATTCTTTTTGTCTTCAAGTTTTTCTCATCAGACTGACGCAGCAGGAAAAAGGTTCAAGTAGATAACAAACATTTTTCCCTTGGACACAAATGGACACAAAATGTCAAATTCCATGAAAAGTTTCCTTTGGCAACTTCTTTTAAACTTTTAGAAAATAGGTCAGGGATTGGGAAAAGTAGAGTTTGAATATCTGAAATTATTTACAACTAGACATCCTGTCTTAGAAACAGTCTTTTTTCAATTTTATTGTCAGTAGGCTTTTTTTATCACTGTATTTCAACAATTAACTTGCTGTAGTCCATCTCTTATTATTTCTTTCTTAGATATAAGCCAAAGTGATGAAAAAAAAAATAACCTGCAAGTTAAATGATCTCATTTAGGAAATGAAGATCCAAGACAATATCTGCTGGTATTTCATACTAGATTTGGCTCTTTTATGGCCCTCAGAAAACTGAGTAATAGTACAAAACTCACTGTTTTCAAAAAGGTTAGAAGTGGTGTTCAATATGTTTGGGAAGCACAGAAAAAATCACAGGAGTTTATGTGTGAGCTGAGGTTCATGTTAAATCTGGTAAAGCTAGAATTTAGTTCAAAGAGACATCAGTGAACATGGGAGTCCTGCTGTACTAGCATGAAATGAGAGGCTTGGGTACAAAGAGTTCACAGTTGAAATAACAAAGAAGAGAAATGAGGAGGGAGGGTGCTATTGTTATTTACTTAAATGTGTAAAATTATATAAACAATGGTGACTGTGTTGGGGCCTCTAGGGAGTTTGAAGGAACTGAAGACCAACCTCCAAGACCATAAGCTCACATCTGAACTAGAGGGCATTGATAATTAATCTTAATTTTGGATGTATCTGTTTGATTTATCTCTTTGTCTTTCCTATCCTTATAAACCAAGTTTTTTATGCAAATGTTCCTGATGATGGTAAAGGGAAACCTGATGATGGTAAAGGAATCACTTCCAGTAGTTCCACAATAAAGGACCAGCTTGCTTATACTAATGTACTTTATTTTGACAGTGTAAAAATTTGACGTATATTTGTTTAGTGAACTAAATAATGTGGGTTTTGCCACAAAACAAAACAGAAAATAAGTAATCATTCATTTTAAGTAAGCCTGAGGGTTGAGTGCCCTCCTCATGGATTGTTCTAAAACATGCAGAAACATCCAGCAAAGCCTGCACACATGGATGCCCTAGCAATCATCCTGACTTGATTTCAGATGGGGTCAAGGAGCTATATGGTAAATAGGATGTTCTCTGCTACTCTTCAACTCTTGCACTGAGGCACAACAGGTTGGTGAGTTGATGTAAAGGCACATTTGTTCCCTAATTCAGGTTTCCAAGGTCTAGCTAGAAGGAACAGACACTGGATACATCTTACTCTCATCTGCTTACTTCTCTTCAAAAATTTACATCTGTTTTGTCACATACCTTCTGCATGGCTATGCTTTGCAAGGCAGAGTTATGGTGTACACCATATCAGCTTCTTCTGTCTGACAGACATTCACATAAGCTCCTTTCATCTCCACAGTGGGAAATGTTAGGGAAGGCAAGTGAACACTACAGTTCTACAATGTCTCTATCAAGTTTCCACATTAGCTTGCTTTCATCACTTTCCCCTTGCCTTGTGAGTTGAAGTAGCTGTCAATGAAATCTCAGAGAGGTCTCACTGGATGTGAAGTTCCTGTCAGGCAGAGCTGCAGGAAAATTTATCATGTGATCTTGATTTTTGAGATTTGAGAAACATGTTGCTGTCCATCCAAATCACATTCTGTGGGAACAGTAATCAATCAACAACGGTACCATAGGAAATAAAGAATTCTTGTGTGCAAGCTTAAAGCAGCTTTAAGCTACTTTAACTCCTCATATAACACTTGCTCTTTAGCAATACCAGCTGACCACCCAGTTCAACACACCGCTTACCACTGATATCTGTTCCCATGTCACTATGGCTTTCCCAAGCAGAAAGGTAGTTTGTGTGCTTTATAACTCCCACATGTCTGACATTGTTATTTCACAACCTTATGCTCCTGCTCTTGCATCCCATGCCCCTAAACTTTGGCTCTTGAAGGTTTGTTTGCCTTCCACCTCCACAACAGCTGAAAGGCACAAATGCCCAACAGCAGCTGGGATTCTGAAGAAAAAACAGCAGTAAAATAACATACCTCTAAGATGAAGAGAGACACTGAAGGCTTGAGTGGAAAGTTTTTGTCATCCATGATAGACAGGATTTGATATTTTATAAAGAATTACATACTGTTTACAAAAAGAGGAAATATATCAGGAAAATCCTGTCACTAGGACTGATGATCTAGGTTCACATCTAGTGTAGTTGAAGACTTTCTGTAAAATACTGTAACATTGCAGCCCAGCTTCTTGAAGGTATTTTAAAACTGCTGCAATTCAGCTTTTTTCAGATAGAACAGAAAAAAAAATCTTCTCACTGAGTATTGTTCAAAAAAGAGCAAAGGATTGCATTAAAGCAGAAATTACGAGGCTGCATTATGTAAATTAATCATTATATCTGAAATTCTTCCAAGTGATACTCAGAAACTGCTTGGGGTTGTCTTTGTGCCACTTATTCACAGCCTGTAGCAAACAAAGGAAAGCCAGAGGACTCCAGCATTAATATGGCTTCCTTGTGTAAAGAGAATTAAATACTTAAATATCACTAAAGACCTAAACTTTACTATTCTATTTCTAAAATAAGGATTATGTTATAACATTTCTGCTGGTTACAATTATATAAATGTTTAGGGAAAAGGTGTGTTTGACAGTCTGCTCTGTTCAGTACATATTATGGTGGGCCTTGATTTTGAGAAGGTCTTGATGGCTACTGTAATACAAACAAGCAATAATAATAGCTTAGTAAAATCAAACTGAAAAGGAGAACAGAATGGCTTTTATGCTTAGAAAAAGATTAGGTCAATTGATCTAGATTTCAGAAAGCATGAGATAAGAAGACAAGTGTAACTTGTTATTGTGAAAAAGTAGAAATCTGTTAGCCTTTGATTTAGTTTAGCACACTGTTAAGTACAAAAAGAGTCACAAGAACATAATATATCAGTGTAGTTGCTAATATTCTTTGGAAAAAGTGAGTAAGGAACAAAAAGAATAGGCATGAGAGAATTTTTATCTAGTACAATCCTTTGCTCAGTCTCGAGCAATGTTCCATCTAATAAAATTCTTTTCTCCCCCCTTAAGCAGAACAGGGATCAGATGAAATAAAATAATTTGCAGATGAATTATGAATATGTCCTGTCATGCATGCCCTCCTAACAGCATGTCTCTCTGACCTGTTGAAATACTTGTATCATTTGGAGAGACCTGAAAACTGCCTTGAACATTTTGGTCCACTGCCAAGAAAAACTATTTATCAATGGCACATACTGTGCTGATATATACCACAAGAACAGATTTTTAACTGGGAACAAACATTAGGACAAGACCCTTTACATTCCCCTAGTGCATTAAGACAGACTGGGATGCTGTGCTCTCTTCTTCAGAGCCTTCATGAAGAAGCCTCAAATCTATCTTAGTAATGCAGTTCTGTTAAACACATTATCAGGGTGCTTATAAGATTCAAAGTCACTAATCTCACAAGCCTCCCAAGAACGGTACCACGCTGTTCTTGCATTTTATGGATGGAGAATTAAGATGCAGGGAGTTCATGTGGATAGTCTGTAGGTGGCTGTAGGCAGTAGGATGTCCCGGCATGCCTGGAAGAGCAGGTGTGGAATGATTGGCTGTACTACATCATATTCTTTCTCCATAAAATATAGGCCCATGTATTTAACAAGAAGTACCAGCTTTGCTGCAGGACTGGTCTTGACTGAGAACCAACCCATA
Source organism: Melozone crissalis (assembly GCF_028551555.1). NCBI lineage: Eukaryota > Metazoa > Chordata > Aves > Passeriformes > Passerellidae > Melozone > Melozone crissalis. Next base: position 1,454,356 of record NW_026535814.1, read on the forward strand.
ACTGTCTCAGCATATTCACAGTAGACACACATTCCTCAAAGTAATTTCTGGACCACTTACTCATCCAATTAGGTGTGAGTTTTGAGAATGCACTTTTTTTCCATTGCACCCGTATGGAATAGTGGGTCATGAAAAAAACTTCATTTCCTTTGGCAGTCAAGCTAACACCATCAAAGAAGATCAGGGAGAGGGAGCTCAAAGATGCCATTAAGAATTTCAGGCAGATCTTGCTTGAGCTGGGGAGGGTTGCTATCATTACATGTTGGTATACTCCAAAGGTCAGTTAGGTCAAATGCTCTTCTCAGCAGCCAGTAAATATATTACTTAATATCAGGGGAAATAGAAAAAAAAAAACAAAAAAAACCACCAAACCACCACAATTAAATTTTCAATAAAGAAAAAGGGAGTGACTGCAATATAGTCTGCAAGTTCCATGCAGGGGGGCTGGGATAATTTACTATGATAGGATTAAACTACAGTTCTCTTACTTTGGGGGAGGTTTAAATCTTCAACTTTAATATTTCTTTGCTGCATTAGCTGAATTTGCATTTGTCATTGGCTTGTACAATGAAATTTTCACAGGACTTGATGTTTTGAGTCCTAATTTAGAATTTGGTCCAACTGCCTTTGAAGTCAACAAGAAGATTGCCACTAAATTCAGTGAGAAGTTGGATCAGGCTTTATAATTGCTACATCGTCTTATAATCTCTCAGCTGATAACAACCATTTAGAAGTGTAGTATAAAAACTGTGATACTGCTGGGATGAGTTCAGTGAGAAACAGAACCCCTCCACATTTAATAAAGGCTTAAAAATTTAAACAGATTTTAGAATTATGTGCTCTCTTTTCACAGTAGTATCAGATGACGCTTCCCAAAATTTACTCAGCAGAATCTCTGTATTTTCTATCTGATCTGCCTGGATCCTTGAATATGCTTTTGTATCTTTAACTTGAAATCAAAGAATGAAATTTCCCTCTCTCTGTCACAAAATAAATTATTTTCTGCAAATGGTTGCTTTTCCAGTGCTTTGCTAAAATGGCTGCTGGTAGGATTAGGTCTAGAATCATGGCAATTGTAAATGCTAAACCTTTTCCCATTATATTTCACAGTCTGTATATGATCAGCTACACTGTGCTCTCTCTGTACAGATGCTCAGATTGTTAGCATGAACAAATTGAGGGCAAATCCTTTCAAAATGAATTAAGGCTTTGCAATTGTTTTGTGAATAAGTATTTATTATTATTATAAACTAGAGGGTGAATGTTTTTGCTGGTATTGAGGGGTCCCCAGGACTCAGGCCAGGTTGGTGTTTTGGCTGGTCTGACAACACAGGTTTAGATTCACCTAAATGGGAGGCATGTTGCTCACATGCAATCATGTTCCTTTGTGTCTTTCAAGTAAACTTGCAAATATCAGCCCAAAGAGGTCTTGAACCTGATTAAGGACAAAAGATATAGGAAGTGGTCTCAGAAGTGTCTAGGTGACTCCAATACTGATCATTTACCCATTGAACTTGCACATGAGAAAATGTTGCATGCCTGAAACTATGTTTTTTCCTTCTAATGAGTTTACTAAAATCCTTAAACACTTCATCTAGAACTGCTGTCTACTCATAATGTGAAAAACTTCCTTAAAAGTCACAATTTTCTCTTTGAGCCAGATGCAAATGAAATGACATTGATTATCAGTATAGCTCTTTTTCATGGGTGAGGAAAATGTTTGCAATCTTTCTTCCACAGAAGGTGCTTGGCAGAAATACATGTCAGACATTGGGTACCAGGAGAAGACCCAAAAGTAACAAGTGTTGTAATGCACTGAACCAAATATAGGTGCACTGCTAGATATCAGACTTGTGACAATGATTCACCTTTTATCTATAATATTCCCATAGAGAAACTCTAAAAATCAAATTAAGAACAAAAATATTCATACCAGACTAATAGCAGTTGTGAAGAAAGATTCACTCAGACATTGATAGAAGAAAGGTTATTTCTAAATATCAGCCCCTGAAAAGAAATCTACCCCCAGCCCACAATAAACAAACTCTCAGACCCATAGGCATTAGAGACACCAATAGTTATTAACACATCCACTCCTCACCACTGCAGGATAAAAATATAGTCAAATGTGCACATCCTACAAAGTTCTGAGCCCTTTCTTTGGAATGTTTTCTTGAGGCCTGGCTGTGTCTTACTTATTCTCAGGGACGAGCTGTTGTTTCTTGTTCTAATCCATCCAAAGGTACCTTGGATATGGGTCCTCAGCAGCCTGCAGAATCCCTTATCTTTTTCTTTGTCCCATATTACTGCATTCCATTGTTCTTCTGCAAGAGGTCTCTGAACACATTTTTCCCATATCTTGGTTTGCAAGGCAACTGTGAGCGATTACCTATCCCCGCTTCCTAATCACCTTATTATTTTTCTTACCACTTAGATGCCTGTGTTTCAGATGATGGCTGCAGAGGGGGAATAGTGCTGAACCTCACAGGCCTGTGTTCAACAGAGAACACAGAATTCTTTAGGACCCCTTCTTTAGTAAGCAATTAACCGCCAAAGCTGTGGATGGTTTTCCTGATCCATGAACACTATTGAATTCACCAATGTTTTTTAGTGATTGGTTGCACAACACTGAATCATATCACAGAACAGAACTGTAGAATCATCAAGGTTGGAAAGTCCTCCAAGATCATAAAGTCCAAAATTTAGCCAAACAGCACCATACCCACTAAATTGTATCACAACCTATCATGTCTACTAACTTCTGAATGCATCCAGGGATGGTGAAGGCACTGCTTCCGTGGGGAGCATGTTCCAATGCTTATCCACTATTTCAGCAAATTAATTTTTCCTAATATCCATCCTCTGGTGCAACTTTCCTCTTGTCCATTGATGGTTGTCTGGGAAAAGAGGCTGACCCCACCTAGCCACAATCTCTTTTCAGATAGTTGTAGAAAGCAAACAGGTCTTCCCTTAGCCTTCCTTTCTTCAGTCTAAACACTGACAGCTCCCTCAGTCACTCCTCACTGAACTTGTGCTCCAGACACTTCCCCAGCTGTATTACCTTTCTCTGGGCAACTATTCCTCTTTCCACAGTGGTTGAATGCAGAACAGAACTACTTTCTTTTTCTTTAGTATATCTTACTTTTCTGAATAAAAATATGCCATAAAATAATATGTAACTTGGTGTTTTCTTCATCTCCTAGTCTTTTAAGTACCACTAATTTCCACTTTTTACTATCTTGATGAATAGTACACACACGCGCGCACACACAGACAGACACACAGAGACAGACACTAACTGGTGTTTGCAAGCTGTACTTCCTCTTCCTGAATAATCTAAGTTTTGCAACTCAAGCATTAGTACTTTGTGCTGAAATGCTCTCCTGACTCAGAGCTGGAGTACTTAACAATGTGAAGTAAACTGGACATGGACATTTTCTCATTCCACTTGTTTTCCTCTCCTTTATCTCTGTTTATCAGGAACATATTTTTTGGATCATTTTGAAATAATACTCTCTTGTTTAACCCCAAAGCAGAAACACACATCTTGAATCACCCAGTGTGCTTTTCACTGGGAGATACAGGTGTGGACACCAGCTACACATTTGATGCAGTTTTGTATGGTTGTGGGTGTTTGATTTGTGAGATTGCACCCACAGCTCATCATGCCATGTCCAACAGCAAGGACACATTCCAGAAGAGCATGGGTGAGGCATTGCTCCTTCCTCCTGAGCACCGTTTTTCCTGCTTTATAGAGAAGAATGGCATTTCTCAGAAGATTCTCATCAGAAGGTCATAGAGCTCAGAATTTTCTGACAATTTTTCTTCTTCTTTGTAGCTCTACAGGAATAACCTCACACATTGTTGCTGTAAATTAGCCAGCAGAGTTATTTTAAAGTTTGTTTTTATGATCTGGCTAAATTTCTAACAAAAAAAACCCATTAAAAATAGGAACATGCTAAGTTATAGATCAGCTCTTCATGAGTCGACAACAAAATTGTATGCAATTGTCTTGGTTCAGGGCAAATTTGGGGGAGAATCCCTAAAGGGGTTCCTCTAGAAAAGCAGATTCCATTGCTGCCTCCCCCAGTCAGTTCAGGAAAAATACCTCCTTGGAGAAAAGTGAAAAAATCTGTTTATTAAACAATATAACCTAAACAATATTAAACAATAAAACCTCTTGCTGCTCCAAAACAGATGACAAACTCAGAAAGTCCCTTCCCTGGATTGCAGCTCGGCTCAATCAGTGTCTTATCAATCCCTCTGGTGCTGGAAATGCTGTGGCCCAGGGCCAGTGGGCCATGGGTGCGAGCTGGGGGTGCTCTTCTGGGTGTTCAGTCCAGGGCAGGTTTTAAGAAATCCAAAGAAAAGGGAAAAAAACCCCACAGTCCAGGGAACTTCTTTGCCTCAGCTAGCTAAACTAACTAAAACAAAGGAGAGCTCTGTCCCACTGTCTGTCCATCTGCAGACATCCCAGTCCAGGAGCAGGAATGTGGAGAAGTGAGTGCAGTGTCTGCAAACAAACTGTGCATTCTTCTCTCTCCCCTTCACTCTCTGGAGCAAGTCTTAAAGATGCAAAACTTTATCCAGCATAAATAGAAAAAGACGATTGGGGATAAAAGCATCATATAGCCAACCCAGGACATTCCTTTCCCTTATCCCCATATTGTCAGCTTACTACTAAAATGAATATATATTCTAACTCTACAAGTGCATACATTATGTGTCCAATATTCAGCTATACACAGACAGTATAGCTGAATATGGCAGTAATGGCAGTAACATGCAGCAAACAGTGATATTTACATATAGTTCTCACCCAACAATCAGATCTCCCTGAGGTACACATTGTGTTCTTCCATCTTTCTGCATTACCCACCATGTGCAACCTGGTCCCTGGGCAAAGACAACCCGAATGGGTTTGTCTGTACTTGAGGCAGAATTGATCCAAATTGTCTTCCCTAACATATATCCCTACATTATCCAAATAATTTTTCATCAATACACTTTCAATTTACCTTCCTCTATATTTCCTAGTATCAAAACCAATAATCAGCTGGTTTATCTCCCTGCCCCCTGCCTCTGTCAGCTGCCCTACAGTATCTAGCAGTGTGTGATAAGCATAGGCCAGGGCCCAGCTTATTGCAATTAGCCTTTTCTCTTTAGAATCATCATGGCACTTCTTTTTCAGGTATTTCCCCACCTCAGCTGGGTTCTGAATTTGTTCACATGGAAAATCCCAGTCTACAGGGTCAAAAAATTCCTTCAGGGTCTGGCCCATATTTTCCCATTCTCCACACCACTCAGGATTTTCCATGCCTGGGTCTACTTCTGGGTCAGGGGTCTCATCATTTCCTTTGGATATCTCAGCCCTCATTCTAGAGAAGCTGCAGACTGTATAGAGGAAGCTTACCAGATTAAATACCAGAAAGATGGTCTCTTTAACATTAAGGGGAAATTGAACATTCTCAAAAGGTGATATAACAGATTCAAAGGAGAAGAAGAAAAGGCTGGAAAGCCTCATCCTTTACTCCTTCTCTAACAAACCAAGTGCAATTACTAATAAACCCCCAAAACATACTACTGGAACTGGGATGCAGGGTAGAATGAAGAAACCATAAAACATACATATCTTGATCAGACTCCAGTACCTTCATAAATGCCCTATAAATCATTAATCACCAAGCCCAGCACAATAGCTATTCTAATCTGTGCCCCTCTACTGTAAAAACTACATGTTAGGGACAATATAGAAAGGTATTAAAACCTCAAAAAAGCCTAGGACCAGAATCACTTGAAGGCCTCCACCCTAAGAACATTGTGAATTCAAGCAACATTGCTACTGACTGCTTTAACCCACTACAGCATAAGCAAAACCAACATGCAATCAATAAAGATTTTTTCTATTTTCTTGGGCCACGTGTTGGGCACCACTAGATGTATTTATCTTGGTTCAGGGAAAATTTGGGAGAGAATCAGGCAGTTCTGGGCACATTTGGGAGAGAAGCAAGATAGCAATAAAAATAGATTGCATCCACTTCCATGTTAAACAACATGAAAGAAACAACAGCATTTACAGTAGATTTAAAAGGAAAGTGCCTTCTCCCACCCATAATAAAAAGTTTGACTTCAGGGTCACTTCCTGAATAGGTGTTATTTCCTCTATTTTAATAAAGGTGTTTTAATGCCTGTGTTCCATGCCAGACAGTATTGTCATTTTTCCACTGATTGGCTTAATGAAATGCTTGAGTGGGGGGCACAAGCACTCCTGGAATACTGCTGCTTCATGCCAAACACAACTAACCCGCAGAAGAAGGAAGCTAGAGAAAGCAGCAACTGCCCCTAATTACAAACTGATGACTTCTTGTCCAGAGAAGAATGGGAGATTTTAAGGATGGAAAAAGGTCAGGAAGCCCATCTAGGTCAGCCTGTCTCTGGCTTTGAATTGGCATTTATACTACCCTCACCCACACCCAAATCCTCACACACAGACTATTTTTGTAATCCAAATAGTTGCCCAATGTGTGCTGAAAACTATTTATATTCTTGGAATGCCTCTGTACTTAGTGCTGTTTGCCATATAGACTGCTTATCTTTGCAATGTTACAGACCAAACCTCCCCTGTGAATGGGGAGTTCTTTCATTCCTATACAAGTCAGCAAGAGGCCCTGAAAAAATGAAACTCTTATTGGAGAAGAATTATATATTTCCATGGGTCCTTTTATTCTGATTTCTGAAGTATTTTCTTCGTCAAATATCATTGCAAACTCCTCTCATGGATGAGGAACAAAACAGGAAACCTGATGTAAAGCAGAGATACTGCACTCCAGTCACCCACTTTCTTGGGCAGGTCTGACAAACTGGAGTGTCCCGGGTTGCTTATGACTGATTTCCTCAATGCCAGCCCACTTTGCATTCATATTGATTTTTACACTGAATCTTGGATCCAGCTTGGCTAGGAACATGAAGCTAGCAAAATGGAGGCATGAATTTCTTATGGATTTGTCCAAAAACAATCAACAGACCCATGGCCACATGGAGCACAAGTTTACTTTATAAATCCTCTTGCAGCTTCACTCTTTGTTGCTCTGAAACTGTATATAATCCCTGTGATTTGGGGTTTGGCAGCAAATGCATTGCACAGGATGATGATGTGTGTTATCCTCTATGTGTATTTCTAAGAATTGTCTTAGAATTAGAAGGTGATTTTGCTCAGACAAATTAAAAATCCTCTAGAAAGAAAAAGGTAATGCCTGTGGACTCTATCAACTCTTTTAGCAAACTACATGGTAAACGATTTTTTTCTTTGCATATTTCTTGTGTTTGACCACTAGAATTTGAAACTTCACTGTGTCAGTATGACTGAAGGCCAGAAGATCAAAAAATATTCCTAGTGCTGAAAAGGCAGAAAAAAAATGCTCTCTGACCTTTTACGGCCATGCTGCAGAGACAAATTTGCTAAAGATCCTTAAGATCTGAACCTTTCCTTAAGAACTGAACTCTAATATTCTTCTGTGTAGTTGTAATTCGCACAAACCTTTGTTCTGCCTGATGAGGATGGTGATCAAAAGGAGTCATTAGTGTAACCACAACTTATTGGTCATAGATGACTGAGTTTGTTGCAGGAATTACTGGGAAACACTCCTTAACCTACATCATACCAAGGGTCACACTGTTTGACCATAATGGCCTATCCTGGTTCAACATCAGTGCTCCGACAGTACTTGGGCACTATAGGTAACAGCAGCCAAATTACTAAAGGCTAGCATAACATTCACTGCAGAAGCAGAAATAGTTTAACCCTAAAACAGTACATAAATCAAGGATATCTATCTATAATCTATCTATCTATCTATCTATCTATCTATCTATCTATATATCTGATAAGCAGAACACAAGGTTTACAGTTATTTTCACACTAAAAATTCTCTCTCCCTTTATAAGACACTCTGAAACAAAGGCACAAGTATTTTAAGCATCAAAGAGACTAATGAATAGGGGTGCCAGCACATTCACTTATAGATAGTACTGTCAGGAGTTGTTTTCTGGACTAGGATACTAAACATAGTAGGAACCAGCAAAAAAAAAGAACACAGCAAAAATCCAAATCTGTTAAATGCTGAATCTATTAATCCATAGCCCACTTTCTTCTGAATCACACTTACTTAGACATTCAGCTCATAAATTATTTATTGGTTGTGGTCAAATGATTGTTGGCACTTATGTAATTATCTTTTGTGTCAAAAGTTGCATAGTTTACAGAGACATCTCAATAGCAACTGCAGATCTATGAGTTCCTTTAATATATCAGAGAAGAAATGGCAGCTAATTGTGGAGTTATGTGTTTGCTCTTGAAAAGTGGCAAAGCTAAAAGAATTACTTCAATTTCAAGTTATTTTTGAAAGAGTACTTATTTTGCGCAAAGTCCTAGTAACTTGCATGGGTCCTTTGTTTTGGGCATTCAGGAACAGGAAAAAAAGAAAAAAGAAGAAGCTTGCAAAAGTAATCTTTGTAACATTACAAACCTGTTAGAAGTTTTTCAGTGAAAAGGAGGCCATAAGTTTGTCATGCTCTGTAATATTATAAATTATTTGGGCTGGACTCTAAATGTAAATTTTCTACAGAAGGACTACAACAAGGCAATCTTTAACATCCTCAAATGGGCCCCTTTTCCTTTGAGTCTGACCCTGAAAATTGAATAGACTTGGCATAAAGTGCAAACAGGTGCTAATGGGCACCAGAGATATGGAGATGATGGAGGCTTCCAAAACTGCTGTTGGGATTTACTGTCTTACAGACATATATAAACTTATAGTACTCCTTTGCCACTTCTAATCACCAGTTTGAGTGAATGTATGGATATTAAACCAGTTGATGCTTTTAAACACTTATTTCCAATTATGAATATATAAAAAGCATAAACTTTAGAGACTTAATTTCTAGTTTTCTTTCAAGTGAATGTGGAACTTTAATTTAGTTCAATGTGACAGATGTTGAGATCTTTGATGCATGTCTTAATTTCCCTTTTTTTCTGAAAGGATGAAAGAGTAACAAAAAAGAGAGAATTTACTGAAACTTGCTAGCAACATGGAATGAAGGTGATTAATTTCATACTCTAAATAATAACTATCGGACTAAGATAGACTCTTTCTCTCTTATAGAGACCTCATAGCATATAAAGAAGTTATAATTGAAAAGGAGGTAGAAATGAGACTCACTTTCATGGTATGGTAAATGGACACATAAAGTTTAAATCACCAGACATGGATAATAAACAGCAACAGCAAATTTCAGGTATAAGGCTTTTATTAAAAATAGTGTTCAAATCCTCCACAAACCTTCACACTGCTGCAAGTCAAGCAGGAAGGACAGAACCTGACAAACATTTGGGGAGTCCCCCAGCCTGAACCACAGCCTGATTCCGATTTTGGCTAGTTCATGGAATTCAGTGGGAATAAAACCCTAGTTCTGCTGCCCTTTAAAAAAGTACTTACAGATGCCCATGAGTTCTCAAAGAAAAGTGGCCTTGGAGCCAATATGTAAGCATAAAATATAAACTAGAACAGAAATATTAGTCAGGTATACGAATTCCTATATGTAGAGAGGGAATATGCCTTTCTACTTCAGATTTTATGGAGAATTTCCTAACTGCATCAGAGTTGACTCATAACATGATGTGCCATGGTAAGTGAAACACAGGTACCCCTTAAAAGAAGGCAGCTTGCTTGCTGCCACAGTATAATTTGTTGAGTTAGAAATCTAAGAGGCAAACTCTTCTTGCAGTTAGATGGTATTGTTTTTTAAAAGTTTGTTTAACAAGATTTTATGAGATTCTTGGTTAAAGAGCATGATTTCTCTGAAAAAGTTCAAGATCCATAGATATATATGTAATTTCTTGGAAACAATTCAACATACTTTGAAAATACATTTAGTACCAAAATACATGTGCCATGTGTCCTTTTATGAATAATATTATTTAATTTAGTTTTAATATACTTTACACAAAATTCGGCAATTAATTTGGATACATGTGCTGAGAAATAAGTTTTTGTATGTATGGGAATGGATTAAGTAATGCAGTAATGAATGTTGCAGTTTAGTCAGACCTTTGTAATTAATTAGGAAGGCTCCCTTTTCTTCAGGGGAAAGAAAAGTTGTTTTATGAATGTGTTTTAAACAGTTTGCAATGGTAAAACCGCTCCTCAGAGTCTGTGTGAATATTGTGGTGCATCCAGCAATGGATTTGCTGTCAAAGGGGAATTTAAAGGAACATAAATTTCCTTTGCTGTCACTTGCTCTTAAGAGCAGAATGACTCATGCCACTGGCTCAACCAGTTTCGTAAATTTTCATGGGTGGAATGATTTGAGAACATTTATGACACAAAATCACAGGTTCATAGAATAGGCAGAGTTGGAAGGGATCCAAAAGGCTGATTGAGTCCAACTTCTGGCCCTGCACAGCACCATTGCCAAGAGTCATATCATGTGCCTGAGAGAATTCACCAAATTCTGCTTGAACTCTGTCAGGTTTGGGGCTGTGACCACTGCCCTGGACAGCCTGTTCCAGTGCACAAATGTCCTACAGATGAAAAACCCTTTTCTAACTTCCAGCCTAATCTTCCCCTGAAGGCCATTCCCTTGGGTTCTGTCATTGGTTGTCACAGAGAAAAGATCAGTGCCTACCCCTCCTCTTCCCCTCACAAGTAAGTTCCAGATTGTGATGACATCTCAGTCTCCTCCAGGCTGAACAGACGAGGTAACCTCAGCTGCTCCCTCATACAGTTTTCCCCTCAAGGCTCTTCACCATCACTGTCCTCCTTTGGACATTGTCTAAGAGCCTAATGTCTTTCCTATATTGCAGCACCCAAAACTGCACACAATACTCAAGGTGAGGCTGCCTCAGTGCAGAGCAGAGCAGAACAATTTTCTTCACATCAACATGTACTTCCCTTATGTTTGGATAGACTGTTAACTAAGAGTGTCTAAAAGATTTGAGAAAGATTTCTGTCTTCTCTTTTCTCCAACTGAAAATGTCATGAATTGAGTGAACAGAATCCAACAGTGCTCCATTCCTGAAAGCTTCTTTCTAAAGGGAATTCTTGTATTTGCAGGATGAAGGAAGGAATTATGAATCTGACTCCATGTTGTTAGCAGGCTAATTTATTATTTTATGATACTATATTATATTAAAGAATACTAAACTAAACTATACTAAACTATACTAAAGAATACAGAAAGGATACAGACAGAAGGCTAAAAGATAATAATGAAAAACTTGTGACTCTTTCCAGAGCCTCAACACAGCCTGGTCGGGATTGGCCAATAAGTCAAGACACTCACACCAGAAACCAATGAAACAACCACCTGTTGGATAAACAATCTCCAAACACATTCCAAAGCAGCAAAACACAGGAGAAACAAATGACATATATTTTTTTCCTTTTTCTCTGAGGCTTCTCAACTTCCTAGGAGAAGAATCCTGAAGAAGGGGGTTTTTCAGAAAATATGACAGTGACAGGGAATCCCACTAACTTCTGAAAAAAAGGCATTTTGGTGGAGAGCATGGAGAGAGCACAGCTGTAAAATGCCATGGTATCAGCTGAATTCTACTTTAGAGTTCATTTTCACCAGTGACTGAACAGGATATTCTGATTAGTGAAGCTAAATAAAATGACTCACCTAGGCCAAAGAGAAAGAAAATAGTTTCCTATGAAAAAAAACCCCATATAATTAAAAAATTTCCTTTTTTTAGATCATGTTGCAGAAAATAAAGCTTCCTAATAAGGAGGAACAATGGGAAATATTAAGTACAACAGAATAAATGTGGAGTCTGTTTGGATATAAAGAAGCCAAGGAAAGAAAGGTTAAATTTTTAGAATAGCCACCAAATACTCTGTTCTGTGGATTGTTTGAGAAAACAATCAGAATGACACCTGCACCATTCAATTGAAGTCACAGGAATTTTAAAAGTTAAAATGAAAAATATAATTTTAGAGTTTTCCAGATTTTTTTATTTTGAGGAAAGTAGTGGCTTGTCTTCTAGAATAGAAATAAAATTTTCAAAAAATGTGCAAAACTTTAACATGGGAAAAAAAATCTGTGCCCATAAGTACTTTCAAAACATTTTTCATGTTTGTCCAAATATCTTGGAAAGAAACGTAGAAGTGTTGCTCAGCTTCATTCTACACTGCTGTGCAAATGTTACCACCCGTTTTCATTTGGCATTTTCCCAACAAAAGACACATAATCCTCTGAACACATTTGACTGAAAATGGAGAGGAAGCTGTAGTTCAAAGCTAATTACATCTTGCTAGATCTTCTTTTCTCAGTTATTCATGTCTGCTAACACATGCTACTGCTTAGCAGTCCTCACTGTTCTCGGCCTTCAGCAGAGCCATCCACATCTCTTCCTGCTGTTAACTCACACCATAAAAATACAAGCAGAAAACAGCAGTTAAAAAGTTAAGCTTTCTTTTTGCACAAATCAATCACTAATGGCTGGCATGACTTGCAGCATAAAATATGTTTCTCATTCCAGCCTTTGAGATGAAAACTCTTTTTCTCAGAAACCTCCAGCTTTAGGGGACTAGAGAGGTCAAATTAGATTAGAGAGGTCAAATTGATTAAAGGGTTTGTTAAAGTCTAGTTCAGATGAAATGTATGCTTCCTCCAGATTGGTCCAGATTGGTTTAGGTGGTTGATCTGGTGGTCAGAATAACATAGCCCAGGAAGAAAACCATGTGTTTGTAGGTGATTGCATTTTTCTGCTGCAGTTTGAAAGTTGTATTGATTTACATTTCCAATAAACTAAACCAGCTTCTGAGTTTGGAATAACATGGTACCATTATTTGTAATTCAGTTACAAACCACATCACAGTGTCCATGTGGGGGAGGTAGGGAATACTGAAGATGATGTGGCCCACTTAATAAATGAAGGGGGATCCTGGCAGAAAAGGCAGATTCACAGAAGACCTTCTTTGCTTCAGTGTTCATTAACAAGAATAGCCCTTAGGGTTCTTTCACCCCAAAGACCAGGATAAAAGAGTGTTTGAAGGAAGTGTTGTTGCATTGGTCAAGCAGGATTGTGCTTGAGAGCATCCAGGCAAACGTGACATCCACAAGTCCATGGTCCCTGATGGGATGCATCCACAAGTGCTGATAGAGCTGATGGGCACCGTAACCAGATCACTCAGGATCCTTTTTGAAATCTCATGGTAGTTAGGAGAGGCGCCTGAGGACTGGAAGACAACAAATGCTATACTTGGCTTCAAAAAGGACAAAAAGGAGAGCCCAAGGGACTGCTGGAAGTCAGTCTCACCTCAATCCGTGCAACTCTTCATTTGGGAGGTCATCTTTGTGCACATGGATGACAAGAGGTGATCAGGAGCAGTCAGCAAGGATTCACTAATGATAAATCTGTCTTGACCAACCTAAGTGCCTTCAACAATGAGAAAACTACCTGCATGGATGAAGGGAGAGCAGTGGATATTTTCTGCCCTAACTTTTGTAAGTCTTTCAACATTTTCACTCAGAACATCCATACAGGCAAATTCAGGAAGTGTGGACTGGATGAGTGGACAGTCAGGTGAATTGAGCTGGATGGCAGATCCCAGAGGACTGTGGAGCAGGTTCTAGTTGGAGGCCTGTTATTAATGGTGTCCCCCAGGGTTCAGTGCTGGGGCGACTATTTAACTTATTCATCAATGACTTGGAGGAAGTCATTGGAAGCGGGCAGGTCCCTCTTCAGCAAGTTAACTGGTGACACAAAGCTGAGGGGTGGCTGATATCCCAGAGAGTTGTGCAGCCCTTTGGAAGGATCTCAGCTGGTTGGAGAGATGGGCAGAGAGGAACAGTATGAAGTTCAATGCAGGCAAATGTGCAGAGGAAGAATAACCCCATGCACAAACATGGGGTGGAGGCTGACCTGCAGGGAAGCAGAAGGACCTGGGGATTCTGGTGGACAACTTGCTGTCTGTGGGCCAGTAGTGTGCCCTTGTGGCCAAGAAGGCCAAACAAATGCTGGAATGTACTAGGAGGAGCATTGCCAGCAGATCCAGAGAGGTGATCCTGCCTTCCTATTTAGCCCTGGTGAGGCCCCATTTGGTTACTGTGAGCAGTTCTGGGCCCCTGAGTACAAAGAAACATAGAGCAGGTCTAAGGGAGGGCTGTGAGGATGACTGAGGGAGTGAAGAATCTCTCTTACGAGGAAAGGCTGAGGGAGGTGGATCAAGAAGAAGAAGAAGCAACTGAGAGGGGACTTATCAATGTCTATAAGTTTCTGAAGGAAGGATGTCAAGAGGATGCATCCAGGCTGTGCTCAGTGGTTCCAAACAGCAAGACAAGTGACAATAGGCAGAAACTGATGCATAGGAAGTTTCACATGAACATGAGGAAGAACTTCTTTACTGCACAGGTGATCACATACTGGAGCTGATTGCCCAGAGAGGGTGTGAGTCTACCTCAATGGAGATATTCCAGAACTATCTGGATACAAGTCTGTGGCACGAGCTGTAAAATGGCCCTGCTTGAGCAGGGAGGTTAGATCAGATGAGCTTCTGTAGTTCCATCCAACCTGACCCATTCTATGATTCTGTGATTCAGTGATTCAGTGACTGTGAACTTTCCTTGGTCTGTAATACCTCCAGTGCTCATGAATGGTTTATATTTAAGGCATCAGATATGTTAAACTACTCACAACAGGGTGCGCAATACTGGCATATATCAACACGTGTACTCTTTACCAGTGCACATTTCCCTTGTGCTTTTCAGCTTTCTTTGGTACACCTGACTGCTGTTTACTGAGCAGGCACCATCATTCTCATGCCTGTTAATCTCTTGATTTGAATATGTGAATGTTTGCGAGTAATCTCTTTTCTTCATAATTAATTAAGTTGCAGACACTCAGTAATCATGCAGTAGATCTCCAAAACCTTCTGTAACAGTGCTGTATTGCCATGGCTTTGAGTTACATATCCATACTACTCTGGATGTCATGCTTATAAATTCACAGTATTTCTTCAGTTTTTAGCTTCTCTTCTTGTTTGTAAAACCTAAACATTTATGGAATCTTAAGTTAAATAAATACTCCTTAAACATTATGTTGTAATACATGTTGGGCAAAAATAGCTGATATTTGAATAGCACATCAAAGATGTATGCTTACAGGCATATGTTATTCATCAAATGATTATTTGATGAAGATAGTAAAATGAGGAAAGCTAACTGTGAAATTAGAAGGCTGTAAGTTATTATAAATATACCTACCCTTGTCTTTTTTCATATTTTAATGGGTTTGGGGCCAAGTCCTTGGTTAAGTAAGAGAAGATAGCAATGAATTTTAGTAAAGGTGCATTCATCTGCATATCAGACGAATTGGAAGAAAATGGTTTCATTCTTACAATTATTTTTTTCCATAAATCTCCATTTTCTTCTAATTCCTTTAGTCCACTGAGATACTACTTTAATTATTCTGCCCTTGGCCATTACTGATCCATTAAACAGTGCCTAACTAGCCTTGAGGATGATGAAAGTTTGTGACTTAAGTAGGATATACTGCAGCCTAATTCAAAAGTTAATGCTACTGAAGAGAAAGATTTCAGCTACCTTCAATGAAGATGGAATGGGGCACATGAGAGGAAATAAAAATTGACTTGAAAATCCTCACTGTGATCTTCACACTGTGCTATGCTTTCTAGGCTCCAGCTAATCAATCAAATTGTAAGATTATAAGATCCCTGTGGGGTCAGGGAAGTTTTTGCAGTAGCCAGTCAACCTTTACCTTCTTATTTGAGAGGAAAAAGGTTCATTGTGAGATCCTCTCAACTCACCAACGGCAGCCGTGAGCAGCAAAAAGGGGCTTGGAGAGTAAATGCATTGCAACCAATGCGACAACAACACCCTTTATCACATTCCTCACTGAGTCTATTTCATTCATTTCACTTACATTTTTGCAGCAAAATATTTTAAGCCAACTGTTTCTTGCACCAAACAGAAATTCACATTTTGACTATGCACATTTATTCTTGGTGGACCAAATCTCTCTTCCCATCACAGTGTCTTCTGGAAATAACACACTGAAATTAGTGTGGCCTAAAGTACTGATGGTCCATCAGCCTCAGTAGACTTTAACAGTAAATAGCTCACAAAATATTTTCTCTTGTTTAGTTATTTGCCACTTTAATTTGAACTCTGACCTCGAATGCAGCTTTCTGGTTTTTTGCTGATACCTGTATTTCAGGAAAAGTTCAGAATATTTTAAGCAAGAGAACTGGTTGTTATGTGGTAACTCTAATTTTTGTATGGACTACATTTTCAGCTCCTTCTCAGAGTCCCATTAATGGCTTTTGTAAGGTTGATCTGGTGAAACATACTAAGAGCATTGTGTGTTTAAGATGCCTTTATTGTAAATGCATACATGTAACCTTCATCGGTTTAAAGAATTATTTTACCTTTCTGTGTCACAAAGGCAGTTTGACTCTCAGTTTTCTCTGTGCTAGGTAGAAATGGTATTCTTCACTCTAGAGGAATAAAGAGAGAAAGCTGTAAGCAGTGAATGATGAAGAGATGAACATGTTTCTGAGTGCACATAGATGATGCCTTTTAACTGAACTGACCCACAAAAAGGAAAGGATGAAAAGATACTTTTATTGAACCTTTTATTGAAGATAATAGCTCAGTCCTTCAAAAGTCAATGACGAGTACAGTTTATAGCATTTCTATGTTAGTATAAGGATTCAGTTATGGAGTGTGCATTTGGATATCTGTGTAGGCTCCTGCAGTTCACTTCCCCATCATCCACTAACCAGTTTGAGCCTGAGTCCTCTTCCAACTGGAGATGCACTCATACCCTTTGTAATGCATAGGCACACAAAAGTATCACCACAAGAATAAAAAAATACCACCACAAATCATGGCAACATCCCTAAACTCATGCTTGAATTAATGCCAGTGTAGTCATGGAGACATCAAACTCTTTTAAAATTTTGCATCTGAGGATTTACTCAGCAATTCAGGCAAGCTTTGAAGCTGGCCTTCATGTTGTCTCTGGTTTGCCCTGAGCCTGCATTTACCCACATAACCTATACAACCTGCTGGTGTGGTTAGGAATGCAATGTTAAGATTATAAAATAGCAACAGAGGAGGAAGGAATGAGATCAGTTCCTGAGTGAACGACGCACAGGTATTTCATCGCTGGTTTAGTCTTCTGAGTATTGTAAATCTGGAATCCATTTAGTATGGTATAGAAATCTCTTCAATGACAAGCCCTCTATTCATGCTTTCCCTATAAACAATTGAAGCTGATAGTTGGAAAATACTGGTATTTCTATTTCTCATCAAAGAGAGCAGAGTTGTGTAAGTGCTGAAAACATGACCTGGATCTCTGGTCTGCAAGTATCAACTCCAACTCAAGTAAGAAGTTCCCAGGCCTTACCTCTGTATGGAAGAAGACTTCCTGTGTCAAGAAAGTCTCAATCTATGATGGCAGATGGCATTTCTTGACTGTGCTGCCTTGTCCTCAAATCTCATGTGTGTGAAAATTAAAGACCTGTTTGAAGTGACACCCCTTCAAACATGTTGGGATGCTAGATCACCTTCAGCAAAAATATTCTCAAATAGTGCTGTAATTTCCTTGAAATATAAAGATAGAGCTGAGGAAGGTATAATTTAATAAGCCAATGATGGCTTCTATTACCAGAGAGAAAAATAATTTGTTGCCTTCCTATATGTGTCAGAACATGCTTTTGGACATTGGCAGCAGAAAAAAGATGGAAAAGTGAAAGGAAGTGGCGGAAGGAAGTGGCGGAAGGAAGTGGCAGAAGGAAGGAAGTGGCGGAAGGAAGGAAGTGGCTGAAGGAAGTAAGGAGGGAAGGAAGGAGGGAGGGAAGGAGGGAAGGAGGGAAGGAGGGAAGGAGGAAAGGAAGTGGCGGAAGTGGCGGAAGTGGTGGAAGGAAGTGGCGGAAGTGGAGGAAGGAAGTGGCGGAAGGAAGTGGCGGAAGGAAGTGGGAAGTGGCGGAAGTGGCGGAAGGAAGGAAGTAGCGGAAGTGGCGGAAAGAAGTGGCGAAAGCAAGTGGGAAGTGGCGGAAGGAAGGAAGGAAGTGGAGGAAGGAAGGAAGTGGCGGAAGGAAGTGGCGGAAGGAAGTGGCGGAAGTGGCAGAAGGAAGTGGCGGAAGTGGCGGAAGGAAGGAAGTGGCGAAAGGAAGTGGCGGAAAGAAAGGAAGGAAGTGGCGGAAGGAAGGAAGTGGCAGAAGGAAGGAAGTGGCGGAAGTAAGTGAGGAACTGGCGTAAGTGGCGTAACTGGTGTAAGGAAGGAAGGAAGTGGCGGAAGGAAGTGGCGGAAGGAAGGAAGTGACGGAAGGAAGTGGCGGAAGGAAGTGGCGGAAGGAAGTGGCGGAAGGAAGGAAGTGGCGGAAGGAAGTGGCGGAA
Organism: Melozone crissalis; assembly: GCF_028551555.1. NCBI lineage: Eukaryota > Metazoa > Chordata > Aves > Passeriformes > Passerellidae > Melozone > Melozone crissalis. The sequence goes on from NW_026535814.1 coordinate 1,472,779, forward strand.
GGAAGGAAGTGCCGGAAGGAAGGAAGGAAGTGGCGGAAGGAAGGAAGGAAGGAAGGAAGGAAGGAAGTGGCGGAAGGAAGTGGCGGAAGGAAGGAAGTGGCGGAAGGAAGTGGCGGAAGGAAGTGGCGGAAGGAAGGAAGGAAGGAAGGAAGGAAGGAAGGAAGGAAGGAAGGAAGGAAGTGGCGGAAGGAAGGAAGGAAGTGGCGGAAGGAAGGAAGGAAGGAAGGAAGGAAGGAAGGAAGGAAGGAAGGAAGGAAGGAAGGAAGGAAGTGGCGGAAGGAAGGAAGGAAGGAAGGAAGGAAGGAAGGAAGGAAGGAAGTAAGTGGCGGAAGGAAGGAAGGAAGTGGCGGAAGGAAGGAAGTGGCGGAAGGAAGTGGCGGAAGGAAGTGGCGGAAGGAAGTGGCGGAAGTGGCGGAAGTGGCGGAAGGAAGGGGCGGAAGGGGCGGAAGGGGCGGAAGGAAGGAAGGAAGGAAGGAAGGAAGGAAGGAAGGAAGGAAGGAAGGAAGTGGCGGAAGGAAGTGGTGGAAGGAAGGAAGTGGTGGAAGGAAGGAAGGAAGTGGCGGAAGTGGCGGAAGGAAGTGGCGGAAGTAAGTGGCGGAAGGAAGGAAGTGGCAGAAGGAAGGAAGTGGCGGAAGGAAGTGGCGGAAGTGGCGGAAGGAAGTGGCGGAAGGAAGTGGCGGAAGGAAGTGGCGGAAGTGGCGGAAGTGGCGGAAGTGGCGGAAGTGGCGGAAGGAAGGAAGGAAGGAGCGGAAGGAAGGAAGTGGCGGAAGGAAGGAAGTGGCGGAAGGAAGTGGCGGAAGGAAGTGGTGGAAGGAAGTGGCGGAAGGAAGTGGCGGAAGTGGCGGAAGTGGCGGAAGGAAGGAAGTGGCGGAAGGAAGGAAGGAAGGAAGGAAGGAAGGAAGGAAGGGAGGAAGGGAGGGAGGGAGGGAGGGAGGGAGGGAGGGAGGGAGGCAGGGAAAAAGAAAGAGAAAGAGAAAGAGAAAGAGAAAGAGAAAGAGAAAGAGAAAGAATTGAAATAAAGAGAATTTTGAAATTTGGGAATAAAGATGAATCTCAGAATAAATTTCTAGAAAAACAATTATTTTGTAACAGCCTGAGGACTGCTCTTACTCATGGTATCTGGGTTAGATCTCCCTGACTTGAGATCCTGAAGCACAGTAACACTTGCTTTCTGTCCCAACTTACCCTGAACAAGCCTGTGATCAATAGAAGGTTCAGGATGTGGTGCTGTTCTCTCTGCAGGCCCCAAATTAGCATAATTTCTTCAATCCCAGATTTCACACGATTACTCTTGATAACAAAATGGGTATAATGGGTTGACATCCTCATTTTTGCTCTCATATTATCTTTCTATTAACCATGATAAACAGCAGGGAGATTTCAAATTTTAAACACTCTTTAGTAACTAGAATATTAAATTATCTTAATAAGGCTCTTCACATGTGATTATTTTCCCTAATTCCTCTTTTTTCCCCATTAAGTCTACTAATTTCCAGATATAAGATGATTCTGTTCCAGACCTGAATTATTTAAATTTTTTTTGCAGTATTTGTTGTCTTTTTTCCTTAAAATTCATTGTTAATGTCATTTTCACATATAGTTATTAAAAAAGATTATATTTTAAGTATCTTCTATCTCCCAACTAAATTGAATTACTGGTTAGTGGTAGTATAGTGACTGCCTCAAACAGTGAGGTCAATTTCAAATCAACAGAAATAATGGGTTTTATTAAAGCATTCACAATACAATAAATATTTCACAATAACCACCTTTCTTCTAATGGTTTAATGTAATATCCTTCACTAATTATCTCTTCAATGTGACAGATTAATGGCAAGTGATTTGATGCATATCTACAATTCCTTGAAGTACACTGTTCAGTTGAAATTGGCAGGTGAATCTCATGGTGTGGCTTGTCTTTCTTACTGGATAAAGCCATTTTACAAACAATTTTGATGCTCAGATTGCACAATCCTCTGAACTATTCCCCCCTCAGGGAAGTCTCCAGAGCATGGCCTTGGAAAGACATACCATAGACTTCTCTCCACCTAGGCAAACAGAAAAGACTCTCCAATGGAACCTTGCACCCACGCCAATTCCCTTCCTCATATGTTGTAAATTCTAGCAGTTTCTCCTTTCCCTGTTTCCTCGTTGGTTGTGGTATCCCTGGTGGTCGGCCCTGTCTTCCCTGTAGGTTAATGGCCTTTGCCCTGCCCTTGGTACCACGCTGGGCCATCCCATACTTAACCTTGTGCAGAACACATGGTCTTGTCTTTTGTCCCTGATTTCCCTTTAGTGCACTGCTATAAACCTTTGCTGGAACAGAATTATACAAAAGGCCTTTCCGCCTCTCTTTGCTGTAGTGTGTATGCGTGGACTTGACTGCTTTCCCTGAGTGCTTACCCAAGTGGTTTTTCCAAAGGACATGCTTATTGGGAAATAGTTATAGATAGCAGCAATCACTATCTAAACCCCACACTGCTACATGACTTTACACATCTTTTTTCTGGAATAAATGTGACTATCATATAGCATACATTCAAAAGTGGAAAAGCCCACATTAAACCCATAGTTTAACCCATGTAAAACCCATGTTAAATACATAAGAACCCACAGTTGCTACCATTTACTTGTGCTTGTATAATGCAAAACATACTTTCTGGACAGGCTTTTCCAAAGCCCATCAAATCACTTGAATTCACCTAGGTAACTGCAGATTAACTCTTTGGAATACCATTGCTCTGTGTTATCTGATCATGATACAATCATATTCATCTGAATAATTTTTTGGATACCACTTCTACAGTGGCAAGCCCACTAAGCTCTGTTTAGAAAATAGGGTTAAATTATGCCATCAGAAAAATATTACATTTTAGCTGAGGAAAACAAGATGTTCCCAACCCAGTCTGGCACTGTTGTTTTATTAGTGCAAGTTATGATTCATTTGTAAGCATTGAAGCTGCCTTTTGCACAGATAACAATAACGTTAGTCTTCTTCATTGCTTTCCAGCCAAATTAAAATTCTGATTTTAAAGTCTCATGCTACTTGATCTATAGTAACCGATTTAGAATAAGGTTTCCATCTGAGAAAAATTTAAACATGATGTTTAGTTTAATGTAGAGTTAAATTATGTTTTTACCGCATTACTATATATGGAAAAAGCGTACGTTACATCTGGCTATAATTTCTTCTGCCAGTTTTTTTTCCCCTTACATTTCCTGTCAGTACTGTGTCTAATATAGATATGAAATAGATAGATACACAGAAGGTTGAATCAATAGACAAAAGGATTATGTCACATTTGGACTTCAGTTTTTCCAGAGGAAAAGAGGATTTCTGCAAATTTAAGATTGGTATTCCCTCTATATGTCAAAACAACAGTCTTTGGAGGATTCTTTTGGGGGAAAAGGTGGTAAATATAATTTTATGTAACAAAATCAAATTATCTATACAATACAAGAGATGCAGGAAAGGAAAAATCCCATGAAATATTAATCTGGTGGAAAAAAAAAAAAACAGAAAAAAAAAATGAAAAAAAATGAAAGAGAGGAATTTTGCAGGACTTAGAATATTCCTTAGAGTTTTAATGAACTGTTCAGAGTTTTAGAGAACAAGAGGTGTAGTCAACTGGGAACAAGATAGGCTGAGGTTATTCTTCAGCATGATAAGCTAGGAGTCAGACAATTGTAGTGGAATTACCTAATTTCTAAACTGAAAATTATTTTGCATTATTTCTTGTTTCAGGTGATCCTTCAGAAATACAAAAATACCTAAAAAAAGAGCTATTTTTCATGAAAATTATATAAATTTTTAAAGCACTAAGAAAAATATTTGAAAATAAAGATCCTTTAGGAGCAGTAATAAGCAGCCTCATTTTATTTCTATGTTGTTTGTTCATTTTTCTTTTCTTTTCCTTTTAAATTTTGTCTTTAAACCAGACAGCAGGCTAGTCTTTGCTAGGAATAAAAGGTGTATCAAATTCCCTATAGTAAAATGTTGATTAAATCTTCCTGATGACTAGTGACTTTGTTGTCCCCCATCATCTGTGCTGTAAATTCTACAAGCCCTAGGGATAGCAAATAATAGGCTTTCTTTAGCAACCCATGCAAAACAGCAGTACAAAAAGTCAATTAAATCCCCAGTTCCTTATTTTGCTTAGACTACCAGATCTCTACTTCCTAGCACATGATAAAAAGAATTAGTCTTTCTCAGGTATGAACAAAAAGAACTGAAGAAGACCATACTGTCACTAAATTCTCACGTCATCTGACCACAAAACAACATGAACTAAAATGAAAAGTATGGTGCAGGTACTGAAACACATGAAGAAAAATAACACAAATTCTGTAGTACTCTACCTTGTATACTCATGAAATGTAGCACTATATTGGAGAAGATGCTTTCTTTCTTTTTTTTTTTTTTTACTTCCTCCTGTCATTGAAGTAGAAGACCAGATGAAAAAGAATCAACATTTTTACTTTTAAAAAGGCCAAATAGCTCAGCAGTTTGGCATGTCCTTTGCAAAGCAAAGGAGAAAGTCATCATGTTGTAGCTATTTAAACTGAAGGGTCAAATGACTGATAGAGTGCCTTGTCTGGAGACTTTCACAATTCAAGTTAATGCTATCAAACCCTTTAATTACACCAATATACAGCTGATAAGAAGCCCTAATGGCCCTTTCATATCTGTATGGTAACAGGACATGCATCATATATGGGTGTAAGATTGATACTTATAGGACTTTGTTCTGATAACTCGACTTCCTGTCAAATGATGCATTGTAGAAGCTTCTTCCAGCTTCTCACCTCTTTTCCTTTAGTGTTTCACACTGCTAAGAAAAGTTCCAGATACCTAGCAGTGTCTACAAACATGAAAATATAACAAAGATCTACATGGAATTAACAGAAAACTATGGTTTACTGAAGCATGATTTTCAGCAACTTATTAACTCTTAATCCTGTGTCAGCATACCTGCTGGATTGCCTAGCCTTTTGTTTCATTTTTTACAATTACTAACTTCAGTACAGAAACTAGTATTTCTAATAATTTTATCGGAACCAAGTTGTGACTGCAATACTGTAGCATTAGCTTTATTGTTTACTCTGATCATGCAATTTCTCAGTGAAGGGAACTGTTTCTACACATGCCCATACCTACAGCTATACATACACTAATACTTATATCTTTACTTTCGTCAGTTATTGTTTAGATTAATTTTCTTATCTTGGGAAAGGAATGGAAAGAATAAGAGTTGGACTACAGTATGAACATAAAGTTCACATGAATATCATCCCCTATTTAGCACTTACAGGATGTACTACTGGACTGGGAGCAGGACTGCTGTATCCCACTGGAAATATTCATACGGGGTTTCCACTGGAGCAGGGAGTTTCACTCATAAACAGGATAAACTGTGGATTTTGAGAAATGGAGATGTGCTACAAATCAGAGTGACACAGAGTTCCCCAGGCATGTGCAAATAAGAGATGCTTTACTGCAAAAACAAGGCCTATTCAAGCAATTAGACCTTTATCAGTTATATAGTTTTAAAACTTAACAAACATAATCCAACCAACTACCATACACCATGATATGAGCACATAATGGTTATGTGACTTGTTTTTCTACCTCTAATTCAGCTGAGTCACTTTCCCATAGTCCTTTTCTACTTAGCCAAAGTAGCAGGCTGAAGCCATGATTTTACAAGGGCAACAAGGCCTTATTTTGTGAGGTTTTACCTATACGCAACAGAGATGCTTCTCTGAATGTCATATGCCATTTCTGACATGTATGTGCTTTTGGAAGAGAAGAAAACCAATTCTATAGGAAACAGTAGTTATACATACCATTGCACCTCACTCACAAAATCAGGGTGAAGACATCATGCTCTGCACCTTCTGACTTCAGTCCATCAAAGCACATTTAGTATCTGGTTTCAATGAAGCTGGTTTTTTTACTTTAATGATCAATACCAATGTCTCTAAAGTTAAATGTGTGCTGAAGTGTTCCTCTGGCTGGGGTCTTTGCACAGTAAAAATGCAGATCTGGCACACTAAGTTGTTGTCATTGTGAGAAATGCAACAATTTAGAGAAAATATCCGTGTGAAGAGATGCGAAATGGAAGACCTCATCTCCTGATGAAAAATTGTAAGGCTTCTCACTCTTTGGGGAAGTAGTAGGCAAATTTCCTGGGATGTACATGTAAAGTGGATTATTACTGTATTAAAAACCACTTCCCCCCAAACATTTGTTTCTCATCTGGCATCAAGAAGAGTTTAATTGCAAGTTGTTTTATGCCATTTTCAAAAGGTGCACAGGAGGTTCCTAAACTTCCCTTGTATACACATCGCATTATATCTCAGTAGGGTTCATGTTTGTACCACCTGCTCATGACTGGGAACACTTACCCTCATGTCTCTGCAACAAATTTTAGCACTAGGGTCCTTTGACAATGCAGTTACAATCTTCATTACAATCTTTTTTGTAAGCCATTTCCAGGGGGTTATTTTAAGAGAAGAAATATGTGAATTTCAATATTTTCTTTGATTTAAGAACATACAGCCCAACAATTTTGCTATTTTTACATAATCAGAAAGAGCAGTAAAGTTCTCAGGTCAAAATCTGAATTACAACTTCTTACCAGCTGTTTACAAAACTGAACAGCAGGAGCAAAACACCAGATTATTTATATGACTAAAATATCAGCTTTAATGGGCTAGCTGCCTCCTTCATGAGGATTTTCTAGAGCTAATAGAAGGGAAGTATAAGCTTTGTATCTTTAGGACAGTTTTAGATACTATACATGTTAATAAATATAGGATTTCTGTACATTTAGCCCATTTACAATGTATTGCCAGGATTACTTGTTTGCCTGTAGGCCAAAACAAGTGCATTAAATCCCACATCAGGATTTGGGCTCAGGTCCAAGCTAATAGTGCAGTGTAATACCAGGAGAGCTGCACTGCTAGAACAGATGTGGCTTGGGTAAGGTGTTGAATCAAGGTATTATCTGCATGGCCTTGGTGGTCAACCAAGTGGCAGTTAAGGACTTCCAAGCTCTTTTCAGGAGAGTAAGATGTTTTTCTGGATCCATGGACAATTCATCAGATTGACATGACTCACTGAAACATCAGTTGTGTTTCATACACATCTGGTAGAAAAAATACAGCACTATAGTGCAACCAAAGGCTATATTATAATGTACATGCATATGTTGAGGATGAACAGGATACTTTTCTTTCTCCATATACTAGTTTCTCAAACTGGGAGCCTGCCTGGATCTTTTCTTTATTTCCTCTTCCCAAAGTCAGAGGTACAGCAGAAGTACAGACAGGTGAATGCTGAATCCAAACCTATTTTTGAATCTGTTTATATGGAGCATGCAACCTCTGCCTACTATCCAACTGAGTGTCCAGTGCAGAGTCTAAGGAACTCTGGACCTGTTCCCATTTGTTTTCTCACCACAGCTAGGGATGATCATCCAGGCCATATTTGTGCTTTACCCCTGTAGGATGTAGTGCTGCTGCTACTACTCTGGCAGCGGTAGAGATTTGGGCTTTGATGAGCATATTCGTGTGCAGTTATCCTTTTGAAAAATTTTCTTGAAAAAGACAAACACAGCAGATATTTGTATCTGGACAAATACTCTTCTCCAGCCCAAATGCTTGCTCCTTGCCAAACTCCAAACACTTATTTCCAAATCAGGTGTTTTAAGTTTCTCAAACTTTTCAGGAAAGCTCTTAAATATCTTTCATAATGGGAAGAATTTTTAAAAAGGAAGTGTAGGAGCTGGGACTGGCTGCCCCGAAAGAAAACCCATTTGTCACCAGCTCATTCCAGACAGATTACTCCTCTGTCTCCAAATGAAAACTTCTATGGAAAATCTTAAAAATTCCTGTGGAAAGTGAATGTACCCTGTTCATACAGCTTGGAGAAATCAAAACAAAAACCAGAGTAAGGCTACATTTTTTTTATCTTGAAGGAGATGCAATTCCTTGAGCTGATTTGCAGATACCTCAAGATGTTTTAGAAGAATATTGTTTTTGAGAGAGGATTGCACCCTGGAACAGCTGCCTTATTGACTGCTCCTGCAGCTGTTGCCATCCACTGGGATTGCCATGGTAGTTGTGGAATTGCCTGCACTAAATTTGGGGTATTTGTGGAGTTTTGATGGTTTTCAGCACGTTTTAGCCACTCAAAACCAGTTTCCAATCCAGCTTGCTCTACACAGCTACCAACTGCTTCATGAGCTAATCTACAAATTAGATTTGTAGATTAGTGCTGTGTCCAGAAAGCACCACAAAAACCTTTCTAGCAATTTCTTCTGCAGTTTTTCTGGATGATCCTATCTTTAACATAAATTGTACAGTCCCACAAAGAGATAATGTATCAGATCATTACTATTAGAGGAAAACAAAAGCCAAGGTTCTCTGCAATTAATTTTTTCTTCTGTGTGTCACATTATCTGTACCCCTTATTACCCCTTATTCACCAGATTTATCTGCATGGGCCATGCACTTGTTTTTTTCTCTCCCTCCCGCCTACTTGATACTGAAGCTGTTACCCACTAGCCTTCCTCAAGTGAGGAGTAAGAGGCTGCTGTTCTGTGATCAGCTGGCAGGGATCAGAGGAAAAATGCAATAGTCCTCTGGGTAGAAGCTATTTGGGTCATCCCACCTCAGAGGTGCTGTATGAATCAAAGTTTTGTATTTGCTGTCGTGTGTAAAAATTCTTGGTGGCATAAGAGAAACATATTGTTAATTAATTGCAGTCTGAAACACATGTCAATCAAATGTGTTTGCGGCTAGTAATCTTCATGCTAATCACTTTCTCAAACAACATCCCAGTCCATCTGAATTATGTCTAAATTAATCTAAGCAAATCTGTACATCTTCTTTTAACATAGAGTAGCAGTAGTAGCTTGTGTTCATTTGTACACAGAGAGACTGCCTTAGACAGCTAAAGAATCATTTAAGATTTTTCTCCAACTTAATCAAAGGTTTCAGTTTTGAAAAATTGTTAAAAACTTCTCTGCTATTTGTCTTTTTTTTTTAATTTCATGTATGTTTGTACATGCCTGGAAGATGAAATATACAAAATTAACTCTAAATGGTGTGATCATTACAGTACTCTTTGTCCAGAAAGGCTATTGGAGAGCTTTCAGAATAGTGAAATTTATTGTTCTGTGAGCTCTGACATATTTCAGCATAGAAATACTGGACTTTCAAAAGTGATCATCTTGCTATTAATGATTTATGCCCTCCTAACTCTTTGGACCAAAATAATCTGTGAATGAGCCACTGCTCAAAGTGCAAGTTCTTAACTAGACTTCACTAATGCCAAAAAAACCTGTTGCATACAGGGTTTAGCCCTGAAATAATTGATGACTACAGCACCAACTTGTTGATATACTGAGGAACATCTATGGTTAAATGACCTGGACATCAGCCCTAGTATTACTTTAAGTAAACAAATGTAGTACTTCTGGAAGAAAAGTTACAAGTTTTTCTGTAGAGGTGATCCATACCCTATGACACATCCATTTAGAACCTACTTTTCATTGAAATTGTCTCTTATAAATTAGAGTTCCTACAGAGCTATTGAAAAGTGACCTCTGTATGAAGAGTAAAACAAATCAAATCAAATATCCTTAAAAATAATGAATACAAAGAGAACACAGAAATTTGGTCAGTGCTCTATTTAGCTTTTCAATTATAACTACAATCAAGACCAGTTAACCTCTGCTGTGGTCTCATTCTCTTGGTCTTGACAGGCTTGTGGATTTACAAATTAGTCTCCGAAGACATGACACTCAGCATTTACCTGAAGTTAAATATTCTTCACTTGAGGATCTAGGTTATCTAAACTAGAAAGACAAATTTTATTTGATTTCAGGATCAATATGGCAGAAATCCCAGAGCTCTCCATATGGTAGGAACATATGTGTTCATTGAGCTACACTCCCTTATTCCAACTCCATGAGGAAAAAAACTGCCTTTTCCCCATTTGCTCACTCCAGGATTAAGCCAAAGTCTATGAAAGTCTTTAGAAATATTTTCACTGCTTTCAGCAAGCTCTGGATGGTGCCTTCCAGCTTCCAGTCAGTTCTGTCATCACTTATAATGACCAGCCACAGCTTGATATTCCTCCCATTGATGTGTTCAGGAGATGGCTATTCCAGCTTGTCCAGATAGCAGAAGTGGATTTCCAGAGCATTTTTCAACTTACAGGCCTTCTTTCTCATAGTAACAAATACTGGAAGTGGGTTAATTTGTTTGAAAATCGATGTGCAATTTTGTTGTAGCTCTTTCCTGGCATGCTTTGCATAATTCAAACAGAGGGAGATTCTCTGTTTTTACAGATGACTGACACACATTGTCCGGGATGCCAGAAGTTGTGCATTGTAACACAGCACACTTTGCAGGACTGGTACCACAGTTTTGGTCTCCCCCGATGCCTGTATGCAGCAGGAGCATTGCTGTGGAACATATTAGGCCCTGTAAAGTAATAACTCTAAACCTCTTCTCTCCCTCTTCTAAATTTGCTAATACTGAATAGAGATGGCTAAAACACAGGTTTTGTTCACGATGTAGAAGAAAGGGTTTCTGCACCTGGAGGAAAAATTTTAAAGAACATTCACTTCTGGTCTTTTAGACTTGAGTTACAAGTTCAACATCAAGAGCTTCTGCAAGAACACAGCAGCCTTGATGGTCTGTACTTAGGGCTGTCTTCCTTTGCCCAGACAGAGAAGAATCTTTCACCTGTCTTTTTTTATCTAGACTATATGTAAATATATTTTGACAAGTTAGTAGATGGAACATTTCAGTAAGCAATTCACCCAAATTTTATTAGTTTTCCTTCTTTTTTTTTGTTTAAACAGGTGATTGTAGTGAGTCATCCTCCACACTCCCTTCAAAAGATGTAGTACTTAGTCCCAGTACAAAAGAAAACCAAGAAATTTCATCTTTTTCTATAAATTTCTTCCTGGCTTAACAGTGACATCTGTAAAAGTTGCCCCTTTCCCCAGAAAAAATGTCCAAATTTTCAGTTTACCTTTGTAGAGACACTTTGCTATATCAATAATTTGAGTCGCAGCTGCACAGCAAGTGATGGCTAGCTATGCAGCTACTGAGGGAGCTCACAAACCCACATTTGAGGGTAATAAGAGGAAATATCCCTATAGCATTTACAGAAATTTTATTAGTGTGGTTGAATACTTTTGAGAGGAAAAAGAATTTCCAGAGGAAAAGGGTAGGAATCTGAGAATGTGATTAAATGCATTTTTTCCTATGATGTGTGTTCTGAAGATGCCATACCTGGGCTTCAGATTTCTCTATCTTTCTCTCTCTCTCTCTCTTTTTTTTTTTTTTTTTTTTTTTTTTTTTTTTTTTTTTTGTGGGGGGGGGGGCAAGAAACATAATATTTCACATTTGGAATAATTCCTGAGTTTGGGAAACAAATTATTAAAACTGAGCATATGGAGGTCTTAAAGTAGAACCTTATGGGAAGGGGGAGAAAAAAACCCAGTTGATCAAGGCTGTTCTATAACATCTTAAACTAAAATAAAATATTGCAAAATCCTGATTAAATAAGATTTTTGTTCCTATACTCAATTTTCAAGTTTATTTCATTAAATAAGTGAAGATTACATAGGAACTAAATTTTTCCACCTTCAAAAAACCCCCACGATTTTATGCTCCTTGTAGCTCTTTATATGTTTTTCCTATCTTACTTTAGAATATGGAAGATATGGCACTTTTTTTGAGATATTCAGAGAAGTCTACAATGATAGCTATAGATAAATTTATTTATTTTATATATATTACCTTCCCATAAGACTGAAGATAGGGTGTTGAATTTTAATAGCCAAATAGCTCTCTCTCTGTATGAACCATGTGTTTGCCCATAAGAGGCAACAATTTTAAGTGCTGTGAGCTAGGCCTTGAGTCCAGGTCCTCAAGCTATTTAGGCACACTCAGGTCCCAGTGTCCTTTGGGGAGAGCTGCGCTACAAATGCTTCCTCTAACGTATGCTCTAGATTTTTTTCTTGCAAGGTATGAACATGCACTGATCAAATGCTGTGTGACAGAATTGATATTACTTAAGTACAGGCAAAAAAGCAATAGCCTCTAATGTCTGAATGAACACCTTCCCCTCCCTGAGTTTATTCAGTCTGAGTCTCCTATGTAAATGTTGATTGCTTTCATTACATGTTTTTCTATTCCAAGTCAGCATCTTGAAATCAATCATTAAGCTCTTAACACAGTTTGTTCTGTCTATGCTTAAGTAGGATCATGTATGATTTACTAAGCATGAACAGTGGTTTCAATGAGAAAGGTTTCTATGGCAAAAAAAGGAAAGGTGAAGTAAATGGGCAAACAGTTACACTTTGGCCTTTAAAGTCTCATTTTTCCTCCATGTGAAAATTCTTAGATGATGCAATGTATATTACATTTGAACCTTTGAACACCAACTCCATCAGCGATTCTGATTTACGATGGAAAGCTTTGTCCTGAACTGCTATTGTCAGACTATTGCGGCAAAATGATCCTGTAAGAGACAGAAAGGTTCTGTACAGGTTCTGTAATGTGTGTGACTCCAACTTCCTTGTGAGGGGAAGAGTACGGGCAGCCACTGATCTCTTCTCTGTAGTAATGAATGAGAGAACCCAAGAGAATGGCCTGAAATTGTGTCAAGGGAAGTGTAGATTGGACAATAAAAAAAGGTTTTTCACCCAGAGGAACAGACTCCCCAAAATGCTCACAAAACCAAGACTGAAAGAGTTCAAGAAGCATTTGCACATCACTCTGGGGCACACGTTGTGATTCTTGGGGTGTCCAGTGCAGGTCCAGGAGATGGACTCAATCATCCTTGTGGGTTCCTCCAACTGAGCTTATTCTGTGGCGTGATTTATTGGATCTGGAGAAGCTTGGATAAACAAAATGCCCAGAAGAAGCATCTAGAAAAGCTCTATCTCCTGTTAGAGATGGGAGAGTCCTGTATTCTTTGTTCACTCTGATTTCCATGTGAAGTCCATCTCCACTTAAGACAACAGGGACAGGTGGAGACGGCCTCCTTCCAACATGTACTTTAAATAAGCATTTGTTTTATTCTCTCGGTGACAGTTACAACAGTGTTTTAGTCATGTATTTCCCATTTCTTTAACAGAAAATGTTCATATGAAAGAAAGAAACTGGCAGATCAGTGTGTCAGTATTTGATTATTCATCTATGCTCATTCAGGTTACTGAGTCAAGTCTTCACAGCATTTTTAAGGGTTTGATTGTCAGTTACGCAACCATCAGTTTGCAAGCCTTAGATAAATTTGTGTTATGAATTTGTAATCCTTTAAAAAATCAGATATGCACATACATTTTTGTTGTAGGGCATAAATGTAATTTCTTCCCCTCCCCAGCAGTTCTTTTTGCCATCTTTCCAATTTTAATTGATATCACGGAAATCAAAGAAAGACCACAGTGAATCAGCAGTGTTGACAATGTGCCAAGGTGTTTAGAAAATAGGCCTAGCTGGGGAAGAAGAACATGTCAAAATACATTTGGAACATATTGGAATATGTTATGAAATATAATGTGTTTACCTTTTTGAATGACGGTGTTGGGTAGTGCTGGCGATGCTTATGAGGAGGAGGGAGTGGGTGATGGAGCCCTAGAACGGACCACATTCTTCTTTTTTTTATGCAAGATACAGTATCTTGCATACAAAATACTCAGAGAAGGAATATGACACAATATGACAAATCACTTCTCTAATTCATCGGACTTGTCAAACAAATTAACTTCTCTGGTGGTAACAGTGGTGGAAACACTAGTACGATCAAAATACTGGTAGCTGCCTAAGTTCTGCTATCACATAGTTTAACCAGGCTTAGGCAAGTTTAGATATCTGAGCGCAAAAAATACCGGAAGATTGTAACATCTATTATGAAGCAAAACACACGATGATCCTATATCTGGTAGCAGTGAACTAAGACATTTAGTGTGGTGAGCAAAAAGACATCTTAGGCACATACTTACACATCTGAATGAGAGGCAAAGGAAGCTCCTGTCATGGGTTGGCTATATGATGCTCATATCCCCAATCATCTGTTCTGTTTATGCTGGATAATAAGCTTTGCACCTTTAATACTTGTTCTGAGAGCAAAGTGGGGAGAGATGCAGCAGTTTGTTTTCAGACACTGCACTCACTCCTCCACATTCCTGCTCCTGGACTGTGTTATCTGTGAATGGACAGACAAGCAGTGTCGCAAACATCTTTTTATGAAAATCCTTTCCTTAGGTTTTTTTCGTCATGAGAAGCTGAGAGGCCTCAGAGACAAAATGTAAACAATGATTGTCTGCTGCTGTGGAATGCAACAGGTGCATCTGTGATTAGTCTCATGTGGATGTTTGGAATTAATGGCCAATCACAGCACAGCTGGCTTGGACAGTCTGGGACAGCTGCCTTTGTTATTCATTCTTTTCTATTCTTAGCCTAGCCTTCTGATGAGAACTTTTTCTTCCATTCTTTTAGTATAGTTTTAATGTAATATATACAATAAAATAATAAATCAAGCCTTCTGAAATATGGAGTCAACATTCTCATCTCTTCTCTCATTCGAAAACCCCTGTGAACACCGTCACAAAGCAGGACAGAGCTCTCCTTTCCTTTCAGTTAGTTTTAGCTAGCTGAGGTGAAGTTCCCTGGACTGTGGTTTTTTTCTTTTTCTTTGGACCTGTTTAAACCTTATCTGAACTGAACACCCAGAAGAGCACCAGCAGCTCACACCTGTGACCCACTGGGCCAGGCCTGGGCCGCAACATTTCCAGCACCACAGGGACTAATATGAGACTCAGTGAGCTGAGCTACACTCCACGGAGGGGACTTTCTGAGCTTGTCACTTCTTTTGGAGCGGCAAATGGTTTTATTGCTTAATATTGTTTAGGTTTTATTGTTTAATAAACAGTTTTTTCCACTTCTCTCCAAGGAGATATTTTTCCTGAACTGGTTGGGGGAGAGGCCAACGGAATCTGCTTTCTAGAGGAACCTCTTCGGGAGTTCTGTCCCAAATTTGCTGTGAACCAGATCAAATACATTATTGGTGCCCAATGTGCAGCCTACCAATAACCACCTGACCTGCTGGTAACTTGTGGAGGGAGCTGCAGCTGGGTTGTATCAGGATTCATGTTTGGTCTTTGGTTTTCTCTGTGTTCAATTCCAACAGCCACTCTGCACAGGCTACAGGGGTCTCTGGTCTCAGCCACACTGTGGGGAGGGGACTTGATGGCAAGATCTGATGGCTGCTCCAGCCAGGGCTCCGCAGCCCCCCCTTCCTTCCTGCCCGGCAGCTGCTGGAGCAGGCGGGCTTCCCACAAGGGGGCTGGCCCCGCAGGTCTTGCGAGGCTCTCTTGCCTGGCAGCCAGTGGAGGGGCCGGCAGGTGCCCCAGGGGGAGAAAGGGGGCCCGCTCCCCCCAGCAGGGCCGCCTGGCCCAGCCTCACCGAAACAGGGCCGATGGAGGCCAGCGGGTGGCCCAGGGTGAGGAAGGGGCGCGGCCCGGGGCAGGGCTGCCCATCCTGGCCTGGCCGAGACAGGGGCTGGAGCCGGGGCCTGTTACCTCTTTGCCGACCGGAAAAGGAAGGGAAAGTTCCCGGCTTTCTCTCATCTCTAACATGTGTCTTTCACAGAGGTGTGTCCAGCTTTTGAGTGGTTCAATAGACTGGCAATTACACAAAAAGCTTTTTACCTTACTTCCCTAAATTTCCTCCCATTCCAAAACTCGACACTCCCCCACTCCCCCAATCCACCACTCTCCCATCTCCTTGCCACCCCCCAACACCCCAAAACCCAACAAACAAACAAAGGAAACAAACATACTGAAATACTTCACGTAGGAATGCCATTACAATTTTTGCTCCACTAGTAAGGTGTCACTAAAAGCACCTGAGACATTACAGCTGTAAAGGATTTTGCTTGATTTTAGGACTACTCCTTTGACGTG
This sequence comes from Melozone crissalis, assembly GCF_028551555.1. Taxonomy (NCBI): domain Eukaryota; kingdom Metazoa; phylum Chordata; class Aves; order Passeriformes; family Passerellidae; genus Melozone; species Melozone crissalis. The sequence goes on from NW_026535814.1 coordinate 1,488,774, forward strand.
AACCACTTGTCATATTTTTTTCCCTCCTACTTCAATATTTGATGCTTACCATCAGAGAAAGAAGAGAAGAAAATAGTTCATAAAAATCTTTGTGCTTCAGGCTGTCATTAAATAACCCTCAATGTCAGCCATTTTATAATCCAGTTAGCCTTTTCCTACATTGAATAAGCATTAAAAACCTCTGTTACACTTTGTGGTATTTTCTTCAATTTTCCTGCAGTTTCCTTCATTAGCATAATTTGACTAGACTGAAACTGGTTTTAAGAGCTCTAAACCTTTTAATAATCTTTTGTCTCCTTATTGTCCTGTGTCCCTAATTCATAATCTGTCATACTTTGTAATCTGATCCACTATTTGGAGAGTTGAGCACACTGGAAATCATACACTGGTTAAAAATAGATCTGCTAAATAAAACCCATTATTTCTGTAAACATCTAATATCTAATATTACTTAGCTCTCTCTCTCTATGTCACAGCTATATTACCCCCATTGCATTCTTTTCCTTGGTCTATATATAGGTAATGGGAATTATTATATATTAAAATATTTGGTCATTTATATCAGTTTCATCTATTTTTTACATTATTTACACTTGCATCTTGATACAACATAGATTTCTAATAAGGCGTTGTGGGATTTGGCCAGACATAAGAGATCAGTCATAAAAAGTATGCCCATTTCTGAATTTCAAAAACATACAGATCTGCTAAATACTGCTTTATTGCACACTGCTATGACCTCAGAAGTCATACTTGGATGTCACCAGCTTCTGTTATCCAAGCTGAGAACACAGAAGCTGAATTTCATTCTTGCAGTATCAGACATGAAATATACCAACTGTTGTTTTTCTGAGAAGAAAAATTGAGCAAATGCCTTCTTGCAGACTTAAATACAAATTTCTTTGTGAACAATGAAAGCAAAAGATATTGTTTTGATCCAAGGAACAGACCAAGACAGGGATGAAAATGTGGCTCTGATACAGGTGATGGAGAAAGAGAAGAGTGAACCTATTTTCAACACTAGAATATGGGAAGTACCACAAAATTTTGTGCTGCCCTTTTTAGAGTCCCAGGTTTATTGAATTGAATTTATTTCATTAAATTTAAATTTGGGCACAAGCAACCAAAATCTGGGACTAATAGGAGTAATGCAGAAATTATTTGTTCTGGTCTCCACAGCCAGCCCTCTCTGTCTTTGACAAGCCACTCAGGGCATTTAAATACTGGAGTACAAATAACCAAAATAAGTAATGATATAATTATTTTACACAAATTAAAATGTTGCTTTCCCCCTTAGAGCAACCTGAAAATAGGACGATTCATTGGTTAAATTTTAATGGAACAATCAAAGAGCACTTACTTCCCCAGCATGGGGTACCCTCAGTGGGCATTTACAGGGTTAGGAATGCTTTGTGTCTGCTCTGACCTGATTGGTGTAAAGTCCCTTGATGGTATGCTGTGTTTGTTAAATTGGCAACAGCCTGTACTTGGATAAACCTTATTAGCCAAAAATAATAGACAGTTTGGTTGCCAGTTTTAATGCTCATGTGTTGTAATCAGCAGGGTTGGTTTTTCTTTTTCCTTTTTATGTCAGTGTTTTGGAGGTTAATCTCTGTTATCATCATCTTAAACTTGCTCTTATTCTTATCAGTTATATTTAGTGGCAGATTGCAAGCTTTACTCATTATCTTGTTAAATCAGTAGGTGAAAGCCTTTCAAGGCATTTCTTTTTAAACTTTATTAATGTTAATATGCCAGATGGGACAAATTAAAATGTTTCTGTTTTTCATGCTGCCACTACCCACAATTTTACCACATTGTTTGCTGTTTAAGGGAGGATATGAAAATGATAGGTACAGAGCTTCTGTAATAAAAGTCCAGAACATGGTGGTAAAACCTATCTGGAAGAGTGTTTTGGGGTTTTTTTTCAATTAAATTAATACATTAAAAAATGGCAGTTCTGTGTATGCAGCTCATTTGATCTTATTATAGCTGAGTTCAAGGCTGTCTTGCTCAGAACAGTGTGGCAGTATACTTTTTCTTTACTCATATTGGGGGTCAAAAGAAGGCTTCAACACTTTTATCATCCCCTGTTATTGGTGCTAGTCTCCTCGTCATGTCTGTGGCAATATGCGCGGATGCCAGTAGTCCCATAGACCACACAGACAATGAACATTTCCACAGTTGCCTGGGTTGGGTCTCTAAGAAACACCTGTAAAACTGCCTTTGGAAGTCATCAGTGTATTGTTCAATGCTCCTTAACAGGTAGCCTCATATAATTTTGTTGATTGGTAAGGCACTTTGGGGATAAAACTCTTTGTTGTGTGGCTTTGCTTAGTACACAACCACTGATGAAAGTAGTGGTTTTACTAACAGCAACAGTTAAACAATAAAAACAAAATCAAGTAATTGTTAGGCAGATATCTCCTTTTTTCAGTCCTGCTGAAATGTTGTCATGGGACAAATGGCTCCCTTTTCTGATTTTAGTGAGATTCAGCTTTTATAACCAGGGATCCTTTATCCCAACATCAGAATGGCAGAGTCTGTATATTTGTGCTTTCTCCTATTATGATTTGTTGAATTCTTTTTATGATGCAAATGTCCAGGAGCCCAGTGGGGCTTCCTTAATTTGCATGGAGAGCCCAAGAATTTCTTTACACACTCCAGTAGTAATATCTCCTATTAAACAAGAAAATCAGACCCAGATATTGTCAAATCTTGTGTTACAGCTATTTGGATATCCCCTGTCAATAGTCCATGATATTTCCTGCACATTTCACTTAGAGATGGCTAAGTTGAGAAGACAACATATTAAATGAATGTAGTCAATATCTGTAAAGAAAAGAGCCCTTTCTGTGAGGGAAGAGTGGAGAGTGTCTAGGAAATAGCCTTTTGTCTAATTTTATCATAAATCTAATTCTAATATTAAAACCAACTCAGTTTCTTTACCTCTCAATACCAGCTAGAAGGATTTTAGTTTTTTCTACTTCAGGCCACATACTGAATCTGATGTGCAAGAAAATAACTTAGAATGAATATTATAGAAAATTAAACTAGTACTGAAATACACTTAGCTATTAGAATTCAAATAGGCAATGTTAGGATTTGCCCATTTAAAATGAATCCACATATTATAAATTGCTGTAAACAATTTGTATATTTACAACAAAATGTAATGTTGTTTAATTTGCATTGTGGCGATTTCAAGGCTGTTTTTCCCTATAGTCTTCTTTGTGAGCAACAGTAGGAAAAAACCCCTCGAAACTGCTACACCTGTTATCACTGTAGATCAATGATGTGCATATAAATGCCTATGCCTATATGATATATAAATATGTGTGTGTGTGTTTATGTGCATGTGTGCATATGTAATTATATCTATTGTGTCTAGTTATGTGCATCTTCTTCCTTTTGTATGGTAAGGATTTTGACTAAACATAGGGTACAAATCAAGGCTGAAGGAAACCACAAATATAACAGGATGACTGGAGTTTTAAATAGGAGAGATGGTGCAAGATTCTGTGCAAGATTTGTGCTTGCCACATGCTTCAGGACTGCAGATGGAAGCATGAAAAGCAGACTAGAAAAGCAAAGAGTCCGATCGTAAAAAGGTCTGCCATACCTTCCTGCACTTCATTAACCACAGGACATTGTGGCTTTCCCTGTCTAGCATGTTCTTAATGGAAGAAGGAGTGCAAAAGGGGAAATAGCATCCATCTCAGGAATCATTTCAGATTCTGTACCGTTAATGGATAAGTGAACACTGTATTAGAACTGCTCTGAATGAAACAAAAATTTATTTCTTTAGTATTTCCCCCAAAACCTTTTCCTCAAAATGTTCCATTAATTTTCAGGAGAAGGTTTCTTTCTTAATTTCTTTCTACTTTTTTTATTCCATATTAATTTGTTTCCATTAGAAATAGGAGGAGAGCTAGTAAAGCATTACAATTGGTGGAGCAAGCTACAAAGGTTTATAAATACTAACAATTACATATCAATTCTTGTGAAACTCCACCAGATCTGATTAATATCGAAGTATTTATCTGAGGAAATGGAATTTAGAGAACTTGTGAAATTTACTTGCCAGAGCCAGGTAAACGGTTCTAAATTTAACTCTAGTTTATGTTGTGCTGAAGAAAGCTCTGGACATGTTGCCACAAACTAAAAAAAAAAAAAAAAAAGATAAAATGTATAACTTATTATGCTGCTGATTGTTATAATGAACATGTAATATATGAACAATTTAACATAAAATAACTTGCCTGTTTCAACAGTGGAGACCCCAAAGTGATTTTAAAAGATGAGCCATCATTTTGTTTTTGCACATTGTATTATCTAGATTATATGTAAAATATGAAAATGTTTCAGATTGAGCACAGACCACTACTTCAGGTATTGGAGTCTTTGTATATTAAATATGTATTACTCCTGAGACTGAAAATAGACCTGGATGCATAGAAATTTCAGTCAGCAACAACCATCTAATCTGCCTTGAGGTGATGGTGTTTTACCACATAATCCATTCGCAAAATATACAGGAGATATGGTGAATATATTTTGAAACATATTTTGACTCAGAAACATCACATGACAGCAAGCATTTAATTTGTCGTACCTATTATCAAATAACTGGTAAAAAAATGCATCTTCTGCTCAGAACAGATTTTGGTGACAGGCGTCTTGTCATGTCTTTACTAGATTGAAAAGCCCTTCCTGACATTTTTTTGTATGGACTTTGCTCCTTAACCTTCTGTTTGTTAAGATGAGTAGACTGAGTTTCTTCAGCCTTTATTCATGTGGCACGTTTATGTATGTTCACTTCTAAATGACAGCAGCAGAGAAATGAATGTTTCTTCTAGGAATCCTCCCACTGAGGCAGACACATCTCAAAATTCAGCGCCTTGGCGGCTTGACTGCTATGACAGTACAGATGATTAGTTTTTTGCTGGCTGAGAAGATCTATCTTAATTAAGATAAAAATAGTAAATTGCCTAAATATTGAGTACATGTAGAAGAATATATAAGTCATTGACTAATAGATGCTTTTGAAAGCCTAAATTAATGTTTAAAATGTTTCTTCAATTAAAATAAACACAAAATCTTGAACTTATAAATAATATGATTAGGATGGGCCTTTGTTTTATTTTCTCTGCCCTCACTACTTGTTTTTTTGTTCCTTTTTTTTTTTTTTAATATATTGTGGTTGTTGTTTATTCATCATGAGTATGCTTTCTTTGGCAAGTTTTCTGACAATCATGTAATTATATAATGCCCAGCACAGGGCTTGAGAAGACAGTGTTTGAGAGGGCAGGGAGAAGGTGCTGTACAGGGTTGACATGAAGACATCTCTGCAAAGGCTTGGGGAGGGAGATTGCCTCTGGGAAGTGTTACTCTCAAGGTTTGTATATTACTACAGGCCATAATGTGAGGAACTCGCTTTAACTGGCTTTAATCTTCCGGCTTTAACAAGCTTGGGCTGTGCCTTTCCCTCTCTTCACCTGATGCTTCACCAGTATTAAAGGCAGAGAGGTTATCAAGTGCTGTATGATTCAACCAAACTCAAACCCTGGAGTCTGGGCTTTGTAGTGCTGTTATATTACGAATGATAAGTAAACAGTAAATCAGTAGGAGGAATAAGAATTGCTAATGCCTTAACCAGTGAGAGAAACTTGGGAGGTAGATGGAGGTGGATGGAGTGATGAGAAGAATTAATATTACAAGCATTCAGCCTTTCTCATCATTTTCACTTGTCCACTAAAAATATATTAAACAAATGGCTTCTAACTATACTTGGAAGTGTGTGTGAGGGAGAGCCTTGCACTTTTTAGATAATAGAGATACACTTCTAAGACTGTGCAACTGTTATCTTTCTTATCAAGTTGTTTCCCTTATGCCTAAAGCCCAGAGATGCCCAAAGCTTACACTTAGAAGGTGAATAGAATCCTATTTAGTACTTTTTTGCACAGGAACTCACCAAAATCATATGGGGAATCAGAATAGTCTTCCTTCTTTTCTGTATTTATGGAAGGTAAGCCAAAGCATTGCCCTCAATGTGATGATGCAGTTGTTCTGCAAGAAGTGGGTTGTCTGAAGCTGTGTGCATTTTTTTCCAGTTTCAGTTCACACAATTGTTGAGTTTAGTATGAACTAAGAAACTCAAAGTGAAAGTCAGCTGGAACATTTTCCTCTTGGTTTATGCTGGAAGGTATGCAAAACCAGAGACAGTAATTTTCACTCAAAATTAACTTGTTCCAGGTCTGAAATAAATTTAGCTTAAATTTAGCACCCAGGTTCTATAAAACTTTTTGGTGAACCTACTTTGGAGTTTTTTTTTTAAACTTAGGACACTTGATGACTTATTAATATCCATATAAGACTAAAATTCACTCATATGGAATGAGAACTCTATAGAGTTCTCATATAGAACTCATATGCTAAGCATAACAATACATATGTGAGAAGATTTTTTTGTATATAGGGAAAAAACTCACATCTATTCTAAATCTGTTTGCACTAGCTTGTTTTGTTCACTTTGAGGAACTGGTATTTTCAGTTGTTTGGAACTCTACTCCACAATGCACAATCCTTATGCAAAAAAATCCGAATGGAACCCTTAATTTCATTGTCTTATTTTTGCATAAATGAGTTTTAAGACATGATTGGGGTATGAATCACTGTTGAGGTGCCTGCTTTCACAATGTACTGAGCAGAAATCAAACAAAATTTTTGTGCACCTGCTCCTTTGGTAAATTTGAAGGGACACTGAAAATGGTATTCAGGGTATTAGTTAGGAAGACATTTTCCTCAGAACTTCTTTTACTTTTTTCACCTTTTTATCCTTACAATTATTATAATTTTCTATAAGAAAAAAACCCTTTTCATACATAAAATTTCTACTTTAATCTTAATTTTGGTGCTCTTGGTGGCATCTATCTTATTTTACATCAATATAAATTTCAGGAGAATTAAATTTCGAGCCATTATACATAGAAATGAAACAAGGAGATAAAATCAGCACATAGTATATGTAGTGTACCTTTAATTGGACTTAAATTTTTTAATTGGACTTTAACTGTAACACTGGAAAAAAGACTTAAATACAGACATTGATGCATTTACGACCTTCTGGATACCTTTTTCTATCTTTGCTTGTGCCTCAATTTAGTAAGAATCTTATTTACAAAAGACCTTTAAAAAACACTTTTTATATCTTTACCTCAGCATGCTCTGAGGTATAAAAATAAATAAAATATATAGAATGACCAGTTTTTAAAAAATCAGATTCAAAGAAAAACATTGTAACAAAACATTTTCTTCCTGGACTATAATCTTCAGGGAAAAAAAATCAATGTTGACATATTTCTATCTGCATTTCAGTGTTTTTATGAGTTTAGCAACTCTGAAATACCTGAGCAATATTAGGCACACATGGTACTGTGCACTGAACACTGGATTTCTAGAGGAAAATGGAATTTCATCAGGCTCTGATAAGGATCTCATATTAAAGACTCATTCTGAGTTTCATAATATCTTGCAGTGAAAGCTCAGATGGTAACATCCAGATGTTACAGACGTGTTTTAATGTGCTATCAACCTGAAGTACTCTGAGAGTAGTCTACTGCCCAGTGTGTTCTCCAACATTCACAGGTCCAATGTCACCCAGAATCTCACAGATCCTTCTCATAACGGCAAAAACATTTGGTTTGTACAATGTAGTTTAGGAGAAAAGACAAGACAAAGGCCAAAAAATCAATGCCTCCCCCAAAATAAACAACCCCCCCTCCCCCAAACTAACAGTCTAAACAACTCCCAAAACCCCAAACTAATAATCCAAACAACCCAAACCAAAATAAAAAAAAATTAGAGTATACCAACACCAATGAAGGTGTTGTGAGAGTGCTGCTAGTGAAGAGAGATGATTTCAGGGCTCCACAATCCATGCTGGCAAAGACTTGAAGCCTGTGGAAGCAGTGCATTTAATATCTGACAGAAAGTGTACTCTCCTACCACTATTTTGTCAATAATTAGTGCAGATTGGCAGAACGAGCCGAGCAAAATTGGGCAGATCCTCTGGGTGCACAAGCATATGTGTATCAGAATGGCAGGCTCCAATAAACCCTAAATAATCAATATCCACTAATTCTTAATTATCTCATTCTGCTGAGGTAGTGTGAGAGATATATCAAGAAAGGTAGTGTGAGAGATATATCAAGAAACCGCCTTCCACATGCATTCATTAAGAATTCAGATTTAGTAGCTGTTGGTGATGTTGGGATAATTAGCAGCAAGAAAAAATGGAAGAAATGTTGGTTGCTATAGCAACCTGTTCATCATGATCTACAGCATAAACACCCAGATTAATTTACAAGTTGCCAGGTAGATATATGCTTGGCTGACTGGGGTACACAGAGACACCACCTTATTTGCTTTTATTAGGGCTTAATCATCAACATTAGAGCTTTCAAAGTATGTGCGCTATCACTGTCAATCATAGAGGAGCTAGATACTTTTAGGGCCAAATCCACCAGCACAGTCTCTTTGCACCTCTATCTGAGGTGGATTTCCTTCCTCTGAAGGGAAGGAGGAGAAAAAACATTCCTCCAGTTACCGTATGAAGCCACTGCAGGATCACTGGAACTGAGATAACTCCTAAGAGCCATCTGTGTGGTAAAAGTCTTATTCTCCCTCTGTAGAGAGCCAGACCCATATCCTTGACTCTTAATGATATTTTTCCCTAGAGAGCCCTTGGTAAAAGGAACTCTGTCCATGAAACAGCCTTTGGTGGTGTACAGTGGTACATGACACACAAGTGAGGATACCTGTCTTGCTGAAGTTATACACTTTGCGTAATCCAAGACTCCATAAAGCTGCCAGCCTATTGAAGAAGTGTATCGTATTTGGTTAAACTGTCAAGTAGACATTTGAAGCACTGGAGGTGGTGGGACAAGGAGCTAACATCATGCCACGATGAAGTGTGCAAAAAACCTAAATGAAACATGAAGGGAGGAGAGTCAGTGCCCACTGGATAAGCAGAGCTGTCACCCCAAAGTAGAGTTTGATAATGATTTATAATAAATGATAAAAAATTTTATAGACATACTGTAAATAATACAGGCAAAAATTAACTGCTGGAGTCTCTCTGTCGCTACCATTCTCCTGCTAGTGAAAACCTTCATATTCTAACCTCTTATTTTTCTGCTTTACAGAAAAAACCTCTGGCTTTTGTGCTGCAAAGTCTTGTGTTGGTTTCCTCAGAACTGGCATCTTTTGGCTACTTTGGTACTAGCTGCATGTTGCATCAACAGCCTTGCCTCCCAAATATACACATGTGTTTCTGATGCTGGTCCAGACCGTTGCCTGCCCTGGGGCCTTGCAGCTGTTTGTGCAGCTATGTGGAGAGACATATTGTGGAACTCATTCAGCTGCAGAACTGTGCAGAACTGCTCAGAGCTGGGGGCTAGAGATCACACATGGAGCCTTGGAGGCTTTGGGTAGGATAACATAATGGAGTTGAGCTAGAACATGGGTTGGAGTCAAAACTCTTCTTCTTGATCCCTTTAATCCTCACTTCCGCTTGTCCATCCACAGGAGTTAAGTACAGTCCCTCTTTTCAGGATTTTTTTCTGACACTCCCCTAGAAGGAAAGAAGCTTCAGTCAACTAAAGGCATCAGAGAATATTTTCAACAAGCCAGGAAAGATGTAGAAAATGTAAAATGAAGGAGACCCATGTACAAGTGAAAATTAGTGGGTAGTAGAATAGGTAGGTAAATATCATCTAACTAAAAAGACAAAAATGAAGAAAAAAGAGATTATGTTTCTGAGTAATCTTTATCTTAAAAAGCACATGGCTCACTCTGTGCTGACCCCAAAGCTACTAATACCTATCCTGCAATTTCACCATGTTGAAATGAAAAAAACTTTTTGCCTTTTACTTTTGCCAACAGCCTTGTGATTTAAAGAGAAATGACACCATGGGACAAGAAAAACCAACCAACCAAAAGCCAGCAAACAGTTACACAAAGCAGATCTGATCATCTGTGACAATCTTTCCTCTCTGGGAGCCATCATAGTAATGTAGGTCCTCCAAGCCACATATTGCATATTCCCACCTGAGCTGCTGAAAAAAATGCCAAGGAAAAGCCACCTTTGTAGAAAAATGTAAACATGTCTATCTGTCCAGCACAAGCAGTTTGATGGATTATACTGGCCACAGTTTACTTTATCAGTCCATCTACTGTGTAATATTGACTGGGTCTATTTTTTTTTTTGGCTATTCTGAAGTAAATCAATCAAGACTTAACATTTATGTCCTAAACTGCTATAGTTTATTTATAAGGAGAAAGACAGGCCATCAAACTATCTACAGGAATTTTAAAATTCATCAGAGAATCAAAGTCTTAAAACAATAATCAGTTCAAAAGAAAATGCTTTATGTTTAAAGTAAACAATGGCGGTTATACGAAGATTTTGATTTTTCTTTTCCTGCCCTTTGCAATTTTTTCCCAATTCCAAAGCTCTGCTCATGACATTATGCCCACTCCAGAAACAGAATTTGTTTTTCTAATTCATTTTTTTGAAGAACAGCCAGTTTCAGTCATTTGATTTCAAATCTTTGGCTCTAAAGTTTTCCAAACTTTTACTATTTTAATTGGATTTTTAAGTTAGATTTTAAAAATGGGAAATGATTAAAAAATATATATTACTAAAAAGTAATGTGTTTTGATTTGGAAAGTTAAAATAAAATGGATGCAACTCAAAGAAATTCAAGGAATGTTTCTCAAACCCTGGTTTTATACTGAGTCAAATTCATATTAGAAATGTGGGTTTCATACTTTCTGTTTAATTAATAGTAGACTCTACTTCACAAGACACACTCATCCTCTTAACTGGGAAACAATTTACTTAGTCCTTTATTTAGCATTTCATAAACATTGGGCCAATTTCATCTTTGGGGTAGCTTTAGAAAGCAATGAATAAAGCCAAATATCTAATTAACTGTTAAACTTTGGCAAGTATTCAAGTATTTGGCAAGAAAATATATATTCATCAGACAGTGCTAAGCATAAAATGAATTATAGAATTATGTACTGAATTTCCTTTTTTATGCCAATAAAACTTTTAAAAATAATTTAGCTCTGAAAAAGTTTCATTTTTTGCAGAAGAGATGACACAGACATTGGGTAAAAATGTGTTCTTGACATCTGGTCAAAGGGACCTGCCTCATTATGGCTTTGACTTGTCTATGAGAAAAACAATTGCTAAGTTCTCTGGTAGAATATTTCTGTGCAAGGAGATCAATTTAGCTGCAAGTACACTACCAATTTGAATCCAACCCTTATAAAAGTCAGTAAAAAGATTTCTTTCCTCATGACATAGAAGACTACAAACAGAACAAACCTCTACCACAACAATTTTTAGAAATACTGCTACACATAACTGAAGAGTCGTGATAGAATATCTGTACATACTTAATGACTGAAAGGCTGTAACAGTTATGTATATCGTGAAGATGGTTTTGCTAGACTTTGTTATATCACTGCATAGTGAACTACTGTCTTTCCTGAAAGAAAATTCTTTCTTCAGCATGTCTGCCACTACCCTTCAAGATCCACATTTTGAATCTGACTTCACAGGCACACCAAAAAAGCTGCTCTGAACTATGAGACTGTGCATGAGAACAGCAAACTGAGCCATGGGGAAATTATTGAAAAGTTGTTATTCCTCCACTATACAAAAACTGCAATTATTATTGAAAACACATAAAATATGGGCAAAAATATTTTCTGAGATCTGACCTGCTGAACAGCTGACTTCCTTAAAAACCTAAATGCAATACTAAATACTATGATATAAACCCCTTCATATTTATTTGTACTAATACATCTTTTGTGCTCAGGCAGATTACACAATCTGTGGTCCTTTTTTTAAAGGAATAGTGAAAAGAAAACATATAAATTCAAAAATATTAAAAGAGATTTTCCTCCTTTAAACATCTGACATAAATATTTGACAATATTTATTCCCCATCTCACTCTTAAAAAATGTTTTTTTGGTGGTTATGTAGGAACACACTCATAGTGTATTGCCTTATATTAATTTAATATAATATTGTGGTGTTTATTGTGGACTATATTCAATTATTTTAAAATATTTTTTCCTGTACTTGAAAATAATCTTGTACTGGTCAAAATAATGACTCACTTACAGATGAGATGGTAGAATCCATGTACTGGAAATAAGCTAGGCTTCAAAGGGTCCTTCCAATGGATTCATCATGTGTATCAAAGAAAACCTTGCACAACAGGCAGATATTTTACTTCCAGTCACAATAAATAAATACTTTGGGTTATATAAAATATCTATTGCTGATAGATATGTGAGATTTACATCTGTTCTGCCATATAGTAAGAAATTGTTCCAAGGGATTGCTATTGACAAACACCTGCTATTATTTCCAAAGGTTTTTTGCAGCTCTTCAGTAGGGAAAAGACTGAAAATGTATGCTTGTATTTGCCTGCAGTACATTAGCAGAGGATGTATGTACAGAGGATCCAAGACAGTGAAGTGAGTTTTGTGTTCATTTCTTGTGAATGGTCTTCTGTCCCCTACTAATCCCATATATCTACTGAAAAGAAGGGAAAGTGCTGTGCATCTCCTCAACTTTTAGAACAGGAATTATGCTTCTTCATCAAGCACAAGTAAAATAAGGTTAGGGGGCCACAGCAGGTGCAAGGATTGCACAGGCATCTCTTCAACATGTCTGTCATTGTGGGAGATGTGGGTGAAATGAGATTATTATACCAAAGATGCAAGGGTGATATGCTTTTATCATCCCTGGTAAGTGATGTTGCTGGTCTGTAGCTCTGAAAACCTTCACAGAAGTCATAGAAGATAAGTTACTGTGATGTCATTTGTCATTTTAGTAGTTTTGTCTTCCCAGCTATTACTTACCATAAAACAGTTTATTTTTTTGTTTGAATATCTTCTAGAACATATTAACTTAAGCTTGCTCACTATTTTTTTCTTTATGTAATGTAAATTCCAAAGTAGCACAAAATTTAACAGCAATATTTTTGCAGTAGTAACTTAGCATATAGATTACAATTTTGAATGTATGTGTTGCGGCTATGGTATCTTTAAAATATGTTGTATGAAAGTAACTGATAATGATTTAAACATCACAAACTATGTGCACAGAGAACAAAACTAAAGTAGAAAAAGACCTCCAAATCCCTAATAGAGAAAAACAAAATAGAAATTAGTAGGTGAGATTCTATGGATTCTAAAAAATACGTCCTTGTGTCAAGTCTGCTGAGGAGCCATACATCCTGTATTTCAGTATTATCTCACAGAGTTGAAAATGCTCAGTTAAATTTCTCCCTGCCCCTTGGGGTGAACTGTGTCTGTGCTGAAAGTTTCATGTAAGGGTGTCTACCTGGTCCTGCCACTGAAAAGCACAGCAGTAGCTACTTTGCTGTTAGCAAAGTGGAATCTGAATGGCAAGTGTCATTTGAGATGGATGAGAACAGAATTGCAGCAGTCTACAAATTATGTATCATTTTGAGACACACCATGTTTTTAAGCGGTGCTTCAGGCAGCAGAATAAAGTGCTCATTGTTTCTTCACCTTCCTTTGCTGATTTGGTTTCTTTGTTGTTAGGACCAACACCCAAGACCAAACTTGCTTTTTATTCAGTGGAATTGGGCAAGTATCCAATTCACAATTGAACACTTTTAAAAATTTAGTTTAAATAATGCATTTTGTGCATGACAAGTGATTAAATATTTGAGTCTAGTTCTGAATTCTTTGTTCTTTCATCCAAATGTTAATAATTAAAGTGTTTGTCTGCAAAGAGACAGTTTCTTACTCAACCATATCTCATTTTTTCTTCTTCCTGTCTGAAATCTTAATTCCATCTTTACAATATTTGAAATTTTAGCTAATGGCATACAGTACCTAGAGACTCTGTCTCACAGAGTAATTTGGAAAATAATAAGAGATAAGAAAAATAGAATGTTATCTAGGGCAGATAATGTGCATTTCATCAAATAGAATGTACCTAGCAAGTTACAGGTCTGTATAAAAAAATAAAAGATAGTAGTAATACTGATAATATCATAGTGAGACCGAGTTTAAGCACAAATATCTATATTTTAATTGATAGAGAAAGCAAGAAACATTCTTCATAGTTTGTAATTATGATATTTCATACATAAAGTCCCTCTTTTTAACAATCCAGGGTTTTGATCATAGTGGTTCTGTAGCCCTCTCCTCAACAGGTGACCCATGGCATTAAATTTTTAAATGAAAGACAAAAACAAATGTTCTAAGCCTAAAAGTAATTTTTCAAAATGATACATGAGAAGCATACGCAAATCTTACCCACGAACAGGAATTTATACAGTACCACCCATGAGCCACTTTAAAATGAAGCTAACTTAAGTACCTTGCTTTTCCTTCTTTATTTCATTTGACATTTTCCTACTGGTTACTTTCAAATTAATATATGAAGACGGAGCAAAAGATTTTCTTTTGTATAATATTCATTCATGTCAGATCAGCTACAACTGAGCATTCATGTCCCAAGCTGATTTTGCACTTGATGAATCAATGTTAAAGCTTTGTAGACAAACTAAGAGGCAACAGAGAATTTAATAAATTCCTTCACCTATACCACCATCAGCTATTACAACATCATGGGCCAGGCCAGACTTCTGAGTAATCTGAACTTTGACAAGCAGTATATACTACAGGTCCAAGGATATGGGGAGATCAAAGGACCTTTTTTACCTTAGTGGGCCAGAAAATTATTTTTGGTGGAAACTTCTCTAGTATTTGTAGAAATTAATTTCATATTTGGAGGTGGCCGGCAGTTTTGCCACATTTTATTTATTTCAGGCAGTGGGCTGAAAAGAAACATAATCTTTCTCCCTAAATTTTGTCTGTGAGAAAAATCAGAAATGTAAAGAATCCAACTGTCTTGAGCAGATCTCTGCCACTCTACATTAAAACACAGTTCATCTGTTGTCTGCTAAAAATTACCCATAGGAAGCTGTAGTCTTGTCAAGACCTAGAGAGGGACCTTCTTGCTACTGTCACTAAGGGAAAAAAAAACACTAGGGAAAAGGGCTTACACCTGGATTTTTAGCATATCCAAAGTTAGATTCCTGTATCTTGTGCAGTCACTGGGAACAGTAGTAGGTAGATACAATAGACCACTTCCATCATTTTTCATGACTAATAAGTGCACAAAGTGAAAGAGAGAAAGAAAGAAAGAAAGAAAGAAAGAAAGAAAGAAAGAAAGAAAGAAAGAAAGAAAGAAAGAAATAAAGAAAGAAAGAAAGAAAGAAAGAAAGAAAGAAAGAAGGAAAGAAGGAAAGAAAGAACACTAAACCTACAAAAACGAACCAAATCAGAAAAGTCAGCACTAAAAAAGAGAAGCCATTAGAGAACCAAAGTCTAGTTGAAATTTTTTTCTGAACCTCACAGTGTTTTACCCTCTAATATCTGCAAAAACTAAAGGGCTAAAGAAATAAAGGGCTCTTACCAGCCTGTAAAATATATTTTTTTTAACATAAAATTTTTATTAACATGAGACTTTTATTAGCATACTATATGACGAATGTCAAATTGAACCAATCAGCAATAAAGTGTATGTCTGATACCATTGGAAAATTGAATCAATAATTTTTGCTTTTTCTTTTTTTTTGAAAAGTAGATGTGTCATATCAATACACACAAAAAAAAAAGAATATGAAGAAAGGGAAGAAAAAAAAAGGGAAGCTATTTTTGAAGCCTGTAAAAGCAAACTGAACAAAATAACTGAAAGTACTCTGGACATCCACAAATGCATCATTTCTTAACAGGAAAAGGTATAAAACTCAGTGAGTCAGAAACTTTGTCATTTAGGTTTTGCATATATCTCCTTATTTTGTATATAAAACAGTCCTGTAAAATACCACAAAATCCCCACAATTTCACCCAACATGCCTATTCAAATCTTGAGCTACCACACTGGCCATCTTTCAGTACTTTAAATGTCACTCAGTGTTACAGACCGAGTACTGATAGAAAGTCCAAAGGCAAATGCTTTTCCTCTTCTGTAGTTTTTCCAGGCTGAACTGTTATTATGCAGTATCTCAAC
The DNA here is from genome assembly GCF_028551555.1 of Melozone crissalis. Lineage (NCBI taxonomy): Eukaryota > Metazoa > Chordata > Aves > Passeriformes > Passerellidae > Melozone > Melozone crissalis. Next base: position 1,504,919 of record NW_026535814.1, read on the forward strand.
ACTTGCCCCCTAACCACTAAATGTGAAAGAATTGAAGTGTTAAAAATGGGAAAACTGAGTTGCTCGTAAGTTCTTTTTGTTTCTTTTATTTTAAAGAACATTAAAGATGAATTTCAAACAAAAAATAAAATCCTTGCTGCCCTTAAGTGTTTCACTTTGACACAAAGCAGGGGGCTTATTAACTGGAATGGAAAATATCTGGAAATTGCTTTATTTTCCATCTGATACTGTCACCTTTATTGGTTGCATATTATAAAAAATGAGAACTGGTGTAAGGATCATAGTCTTAGAAGAGGAAATCATACTTTGACTCTTCTACAACTCCTTGTAATTTCAGGAAAATTTCCTGTGAAAATTTCTGAGGCCATAATAATCTTGTATAGCATCCACACACTGCTTTAAATAAAGACTAATATGAAAAAAAAACACCAAACAACAAAACCACAGAGGCAAAAATCTCACAAAAATGCACTTTTCACAAAAAACCAATATTTTGTAAAAAACTGAAATCGAATAAAGATGAAAATGAAGGAAAGACTGTTTCTCTGTAATGTTTTCCTGTTAGCTTTTGAAGATCCTACAGTGACTGCAGATAGCAAACTGATGTGGAGGAGAGGCACAGTTGTGCCAGATTGGAAACATATTTTGAGCAGAATAGAAATGAAGGAAATAGGGGTCCTGGTGAAGCTGGAAGATGAGTTGCACAAAATTTCAGTGTCTCAGGCATAACCTCTCAGGCATAACTAGAGGTTGCACATCAGTTAGAAATGCTGCATATAGAATTTTCAGAAAAAGGTAGATATCACCAGAAAAGGAGATTCTGGATTTTTTTTTTTAAATATTAATTAATTTATTTAGTTATTTAGTGCTTCTAGACATTGTCAGCATACATTGAGGAAGCTGGTAGGACTACTGTGAGAAACTTGATAGGATTTATTGTACGGCAAAAAGAAACCATGAAGGAGAGTCTTACCTTTCAGAAGCTTGGAGATAGTACATGAATGCTGTTCTGCAACAGGGAGGCCTCCATCCACACAGCCATCATGACAGGAAGGCAAACTCTCTGCCTGAAAATTCATTTCAGATACTAAAATCATGTCAGCCAGGGTAAGAATGTAAAGTTAAGGTAATGCCTGAATCAGCGATCACAATGTTAAGTGATTTTTGTAATAAGCCTATACGTTGGTTACTTCAGCTACCGGTCTAGTTAATATTTGTTCAACAAATGATTGATTTTAGGAAATGCTCAGGTCCAGAGGTAGAAACGTGATCTAAAGCCATTCAGAGAGGGACAGAGAAAAACTTTCATGTGCTTGATGCTGGTACGGTATCTTGGTTACAGATTTGTAAGCTTATCTATTTAAAAGAGTCTTAAAAGAGCTTATCAATTTAAAAAGAATAAATTATGCTGAATCACCTCCACCTTTTCCTTACACATCATCTGATTTCCCTTTAAAAGCTAATTATCCTTGTTAATTATTTTTGAATCCATAGATTGTGTTAAAGTCATCGAACTTACTACTTTTTAGTAGTAACTTTTTTTTTTTTTTAATTTGTTTACGTGGGTATTGTGGCTTAGGCCTGAAGCAGCAGGAGCCTCCCCCTTGTTCCCCAGGAAGCTCTGCAACTGGTTTCCACCCTTGCAGCTGCCAGGATGGAGGGACAAGCGAGAAACTCTCCTTCTCTTTGCAAATCCCACATAAGGGTCTGCGCACAGTGGCAGACATGGCCTTCATGGGTGTTGCAAAGACTCTTGATATGCTCCTGCAGCAAGGGCTGCTCCTAGCTGGTGCAACTCATCCTGCTGTATTTGGTGTCTCCCTGACACATATTTAGCATCCAAAAGATAGCTGGGCACAAAACTAGGCAGGATCACTCATGATGTTTGTGAACAGTCAATATATCCCTTGGAGGAGCAACGTCACAGCTGGTGTCATATCATCCCTTTGACTGAATGTGTTCTGCTGTTTTCCTATTTACCTACGTCAGACTCCTTACAAACATGGATGAGGAGAAGTCTTTTTCTTCTCATGGAGAAGACTAGACAGATGCAATCCCACCTCTCAGTAGTGGCATGCAGATAGCAAGGCTGCCCTAGAGCTAAATATAGAAGGCCCAAACTCTCTCTGTGTCTCTTGGTGAATTGGAGGCACAGAGTGCACAACCTTCACTTTCACTCTCTTCATTAAGCAGTCAGCTCTGACAGCCTGGCTTATGTTCAATTGCACCTTATTGAACTAGGAGGCACCACCATGTAGAAACAACACAGAGGTTGTAACCTGATTGTGCAGAAAAGTAACAGGAGAAATTCATGTTTTATGAAAATCTGTGTGTACAAAGATAAGGCTGTGAAAGGTGGACACATTGCTCCCAAAGGCAACAGCATTGTCATTTGCTCAGAAAGACTGTCTGAATTTTTTCTTTATAGCTGGTACCCTAAGAGATGCTTTTATGTATTCTCAGTCAAAAATTACTTAATTTTACTAAACATGTGTTCTAAAATTCGGGTTTTTTTACTATGCATTTATACTATTATTTCTTTTTATTAAATATTGCCATACTAAAAACCCCTGCTATAATAGATATATGCTTAGTTGCCTGAGATTATTGCATAGCCCAGAGCTGCAAACCTGACAGAATATTGAAGCTGGTGATTAGCCAAAAAACAAACCTCAGGATCTCAGGACTTCAGAGTCTTGCAAGTGAGGAAAATCCTGATGATTGTGGCCTGATGAAGCAGGCACAACTTGCTTCGTCTTGCCCAGACCCAGGTAGCATTTTGGGAAGTGGAGGGTTGGCTTCCCTGTCCCTTGACTCCCGCCTCACCATCCCAATTATTTGGAACGTGATACCTGGAGTAAGGAAGCAAGAGCACTGAGAATGACTTTTGCCCCACTCCTGAATGTCTTTCAGAACCACATGGATACTTCCTAGCTGAAAGAGGCTTTGCTTGGTAGGTAGAAAACACACCTGACTATACATTCTTCTCTTCTTTCTGTTTTGTTCTTTGAAGGGTTGTGACCATATTTTGCCCGAGACTATGCCAATAACATCCTAAATCATCCATTACCCTCCTTTCCTGTTAGACACATGAATTTTTTAAACAGCTGATGTGAACATGCCAGTCAGTATGTGGGGAAAGAGCCTAATTTTTTCATTTGAGATAAGGACCTGATCAAAAAAAAAAAAAAAAAAAGATGCAAACAGCTAATTCTCATTTGATGTCAACAGGATTTAGTGTAAAAGTGGAGTTGGACTCCTCACTATCTGTCTCTGGGACTAAGAGACTTCAGACATACCCACCAGGAAAACAACAACAACAAAAAACCCCAGTAAAGTGTTTGCAAAAATTTCTAGCCTTTAGAAGATTGAGGAATAATAATGATGCTGTGATACACACAGATAGGCCAAAATTGAATGGATAGGAACCTGAAAAGGTTTCAATAAAAGAGAAATTCTTAAGGGCATAAATATGGGCATAAAAGCAAATACACAGAAATGAGGACTTGCCTTCTCCCACCTTCCAGAATATGATTTCATGCCGCCAAATACTTCAGGAAAGGAAAAAAAAACCCCACCATTCTAAAATTAGGAGGTTGATTTGAAACTAATTCTGTAGTCTCAGAAACAAGATATTTTCCTCTGCAAGCGCCTTCCTTAAGAAAGTTTATAAATGAGTGCAGATACTATTGTATGGAACAGGAAGAGTATTTGAATTGTGTGGCAGAGACAGAAGAACTGTCATATTGATCCCACTCCCATTAGAGTCAGTAAGAATTTTACCATTGATTCCAGTGGGAGCAAGGTCTTTAAGTTTTTGAATGCCAAGGCCAAACATCAAGCTGGAAGACCTTTATAGCCAAAGGCTCTAAGAATATCTATATGATGCCAGTTTTCAACAGCTGCAGGCAGCTGTTCTGGTCAGCTGGGGCCAACATGTTTACCATCCTTGGGTTCAATCAGATGTAGCCCCAAGGCATATATTTTCTTGCATGAGACTCTTCAATTACTTATTTTTCCCTCTATTTGCTACACTTTGCTGACCTTTTTCTGGTAAGTTGGCTGGGGCAGGTCTATTCTATACTTCTGATTCAACAGAAATACTGCAGCAAACTATTTATGATAACTTCAGTGCATGAATATTAGTGTCAATAGCATGGATCACCTAAAGGTAAATTAAGAGCTGATGTAAACTTTTACATAAAGTCAGTTTTGTCTTTCAGGTTCAAAATGGTTTTTTCCCCTTTTTTTTCCCCCACTTGCCTTCATTTATGAGTCAGGATGACACCAAATTGCCATCAAAATGGCAGAGAATGATTTTACAATATAGATCATATTGCAAAAAAAAAAAAAATTTCACATGAAATTTTCAGCTTGTGTTTGAAGAAGCAATCAATTGAGATTGCTCAGGGGAGTTACCTTTCTTGGATTTGAATAGAATCTATGAATAGGGTTTGTACTACAGAATTTACACTCTAAAACTAAAAATTGGCAAATCTAAGTCAAACAAAATACTTACATTTTGGGAACTCTTTCTTTATTTATACTGGCAAGTTAACAAAATGAAAATGGGCAGGAGGACTTATTCACCACTCTGATGTTTTAGATTACTGTGCAATGTTTTTACACAATGTTTTTGATATCTGTTTACCATTTCTAGGCTAAAATAAATGATAGCTATGTCATAATGTGATGAGACAATGACAGCTATTTTCCATCCAAGTTTGATTGTCACAAGTGTCTCTATAAATGTCCCACAACATACATTTTTTAATGAATTGAACTAATATAATATAATTTTACATAATATAATTTTAGATTAATTTTTTAAGCAGAAGGTACAAAGTAATTTCATCCTTTAAGCAGGCACACTATGTATAGGTTAGCAAAAAAGCTGTTGTCAAACTTTGTGAAGCCTTATTCTTTGTGTGTTAAATTCCCTTTATCCCAAGAATAGAACACTAATCATTTCTGCCTGCAGAGACTCTTGAGGATTTGGTTCCTAAAGAAAACGAACAAAAGAAAGGCAAAATATCTGGTGCATTCTTCTACTAAGTTCACTCAGGATTGGTTTTCCATGTTTAGGACAAGATGTATCTTTCAATGAAGGCAGATTTCTCAAGAGTCAACAAATTGTCCCTGTCCAGGGATTGTCCTGCTCGGCTCTGCAGTGGAGTGGCCTCATCTCGAGTGCTGGGGGCAGTTTTGGGAGTTATAGTATAAAAAAGACATTCCACTATTAGAGAGTGTCCAAAGGAGGGCCAGGAGGATGAAGAAGGGTCTGGAGAGGAAACCAAATGAGGAGTACTGAGGTCACTTGGTCTGCTCAGCCTAGAGAAGAGGAGTCTGAGGGGAGACCTCATTGCAGTCTACAACTTCCTTGTGAGAGAAGAGGATGGACAGAGACTGATCTCTTCATTCTCATGACCAGTTACAGGACTTGAGGAAATGGTCTGAAGCTTAGGTGGGGGAGATTTAGGTTAGACTTCAGAAAAAGGTTTTTCACTCAAAGGTTGGTTGGGCACTCGAGTGGGCTCCTCAGGGAAGTGCAAGCAGCAAGCCTGATAGATTTCAAGAAGCATTTTGACAATATTCTTGGGCACATATTGTGATTCTTGGGTGTCCTGTGCAGGGTCAGGAATTGGACTTCGATGATCCTTGGGAGCCCCTTTCAATTCAGCATATTGTATGACAGCTCTATGATTCTAAGAAAAATTCTTTCTTCTTTTGAGACCACATTTATAGGGACTCTCCATATATGAAACCAGTGGTTTTTTCCCTCCTTCCCAGCACTCAGCATCCTTTGTCACAAAGGAGTATGAAATGCAACCTGAATTCATGAAGCAGAATTCATGAAGCAGGCCTGAGCCAGGTCATGTGGCAAAATGACCTAAAGGACATGGAATCAATGCCTTACTGTTCTACCGCTACATATTCCAAGCCATTTCATGCCCCTCTGCCTTATTTCTCCACTGTGAAACACAGAGAATGATTCTCCTTCCTTCCTCCTCCTTGACCTACTGCTCCTTGTCTTTCTAAACTCTTAAGAGCTTCCAGTAACAAGGATGTGCTGGCTGTTTTCCAGTTTTAAATATTGTCCTTACTATAATGCTATTGATGTAATAAATTTTACTTCAGATTTTATTTCTTTATACATAATAACACTATTTTTTGCATAAATACTGCTATTTATGGATACTAATGGTAAGACTGACTTTTCAGAATCTGGTTCACTGTTCTTCTTCTCTTCTCATAATCTAAAGTTTAGAGAAAACAGAGCACATAATACCTTTGCGCCTTTGGCTTACAAATAAGCCAATCAAACCTTTTGAAATAATAATAATAAATATTGCTAATAAGCCTGAACATATAAAACGTTTTCCCACTGTGACATGTGTGTTTCTGTACAATAAAAACATTAAATAAAAAACTCAACAAAAATATTTCAATATAAACAATCTCCTTAAAACAAAAAGAACAAAACCCCCTAAAATCCTTAAGTCAACCACACTGAAGCCCTAAATGCATTGAAAAGATAAATGTCCAGAATCTTGGAGTCAAAGACTGAACCAAAGACTCTTGAAGTAATTGGAAATATTTTCACAGAGCAAAACACTGGCTAGTGCCCTCCTGGGTGATGGCTCTGTCTCTGTTGTGGAAAGTTCCTATCAGGTGTAACACATTCAACTCTCACCAGATTTTGGGGCTATGGGCCTTACAGCAGCTTTAGGCTCTCATAGTCATTGATTTGAAGGCTCTGAGCGTCCCCATTGGGCATAGAAATATTTGGTTTTCCAGATTTTTAATGAGTGAGCTGTTTCTTCTGAAAAATGAGACTGGGATCATAATGAGAGGGAACTTTGCTAGAAGTTGGAAAAAAGTCATGAGACATCCATGCGGTCAAATAATACAATGAAGGAGCAGTAAGATAATTCATTCATTGTGCCTAAAGCTGGGAAAAGCAAAAAGGGAATCAAATGCAGTAAGGAACAAAAGTGAAGTTCAGTCAGCCTTAGACTTGGAGGGTAAAAGTTTCTTAAAGTGTTTAACACCTTCAGTTAGAAGGACTTGACATAACTATTGCACTGCCATCACAGCCACCTCCACAAACCAGTGTATCCTTTACATGGCTGGTTTCAGTACTGCTTTTTGCACCAAGAGCCATGAGCTGAATTTGCTGAAGCACAGCTTATACTTCAGAGGAAAATAGCTGGTTTTGTTAGGAAAACAGACTAATATTTACACAAAGCTCCTAAATTTGGGAGGTTATTTTGTACATGGATTTTAGTGATGGGATAGGATACAAGGAGAAGCCATTCTTAAAATTATAAATGCAGTGGAGAGGTATGGCTTGAAAGGGATTAACTGGTAGAAGATTAATCACAACCATTATCAGGAGGTCTTAGTATTCATGCTGGAGCTTAAATGCAATATTTGCACAAAGGAAGGTGCAGAAGCAATACCATGATTAACTTTCTTGATTTGTTTCAAAAGCCTTTTGAGGAGCTGAGTTGTTTCTACTAGATCTATAAGTCTTTGGAAATCTCCCAGAAACAGGAATGACTTCCTAGTTTAAAGCTTATCTTTCCACTAACTAATCACCTCATAAACCTTACAAAATATCAGCAAATATGATTTTGTTTCAGGATGTCTGGATGCCTAGACAGTGTTGGTTTTGGTAGGACTATTTAAAAATTATTATTATCACTGGCCTATTACATAAGCAGAAAATTGTGATATTAGGTGTTTATTTAAGTTGTTACCAAAAGTTTGGTAAAATAAAAAAAACTCCTTAACAACACAGTAACATTAAGAAGCAGACATTCTTTACTCAGCCAAATGCATGGGGGAATAGCCCATATCTGTGCATGCTGAATACAGGGAAGTTTCTGTTTATGTACTGTATTCTACGTACATGTTCATTGATTGTCCCAGACTAAACATACCTATCATAATAATTTCCTCAAAATCATGAACACTTTGTCTTCCCTTTATGCATGGGTTTTTGTGTCCTGGGGGTCTCTCTTGGGATCCCTAATATTCATAGACTCCAGTGGTAACAGCTGACATACTCAGGTTGGCAGGACACTGGGGCTCGTGAACTTCCAGTTCTCCATCGTACACAATGAGCACTGTTCAGTTTTATAGACCAGTGGTTTTGGAGAACAAGCATTGTGTTAACTCACCAGGTGCAGGTAATTTATCATCTGGTAACATTCCTCCCTTTGAGGCTTGTGAAGCTCGTCTTCCTTGCAAGCCTTCATAAGCCTCACTTTGTTCTATTTTTTTACTAAATCATTTAAGTTTTAAGGCAAGTATCATAATTACAATTATTACTATGAACATACGTATACTTTGCAAAAGTGAGGTCAACCAACCAGTTAGAGAAAATACAAATTCTTTAAGTATTTTATTTAACTAATTACTTTCTAACCCTGTTATTAGTTCTCTGTTAGATGCAGCAACAGATTTTTATCCTATCGGATCATCCAATTTAGGAGTCACATTTGAAATGTGCACACAACTAGTGTTGTTGTTTAAATTCAAATAATCCCATACTCTATGTTCATGTAACAATAATAGGTCAAGACCTAATCTGTTTTCTAAAGTTGCACGTGTGTTCCCAAATTTTTGTCAAATTGTTCACTTAAGTTCCCCACAGAACTGGATTTTCCAAAGGTTAGTGTTGGCAAACAAGCAGTTCCAGAAATTACATTCTGTGATCTACCAAAATATTGCACTAACTCTAAGACTACATTCTCCTTCTCAGAAATTAAGAAAATTCTTTCTACTATTATAAATATCTAGTTATGTACCATTTTAATCTAGATCCAATTAATATTATTCCCCCAGAAAGAAATTACATCCTATACCAAAACCAATAGGGTTTACATATACCTGTAAAAACATCATGGTGTTAGTCTTGTTTCTGCTCTGTGTTTAATGTGATGTACTCAGGGTTCAATTTGTTCCACCTTGGGTGCGATATAAATTACTGGGGGACTTGATATGGTCCCTTTCACTTCTCCCGGATTAGTCCAAAACCCCAGGTTCTGGAGCAAACCGTATCTTCTCATTGGAAAGGATGTACGTGTGAGCATGTACAATAGTCTTGACCATTTCTTGATAACAATGTACCTTTTAAAACTTAAAAGAGTTTATTTTAGCATTATTATATTAATTTCAGCAGAATTTTGAGGCTTCCCTTGACTTGTTGGTGTGACATAGGAAAGTTTCTGGCCATCTAGAAAAGGTACCAAAATATCAAAATGTGCCAGTCCCAGTTCTGCCTGGGCAGTTCTGCAAAATCAATATGCCAATAATCACCTGGTGAATTCCTCTGTTTTACTAGCTCTGGGGGCAGACTTCTTTTTTCCTTGAGATTATTTTACAAAACAAATTACTTATTTTTCAAAAAGCAAAATAATTTTTTCAACTGATCTATTAATTTCTGTCATCTTCATGTTTACTATATTCCTTTGTAAACTAATTACTCTATTCTTTACTTCTTAATGTGTTTCCTGATGTTTTGGTTCTGCTATAATACACTACTTTGGAGGTACAATTACTTGCCCACATTAGTTTACCAATCCCCTGCTGGGATTTTCCCTTGTTTTCAGTGATGGGGCTAACCACCTGTTTTGATTTCATTTTTGTTCTAGGACATTCAACTATTTGTTAGGTACTAGTACAATGATAGGTTTTTCAGTAAACTCTTTAGCTTTTTGGTCAGCTAATTGATTCCCTGTATTAACTGGGGAGTCCCCAAACTGATGGGCTTTATAAGGGCATCACAATGACTTTCAGTTTTTTTCACTCTCTTTGATTTCTTCTTTGTGTTTAGTAGAAGAACTCTACACCAAAAATGAATTGCCTTTTCTTTCATATGGCTCCATGGGCAAGTATTATTCTAAAAACATACTTTAAATCAGTTCATATGTTCACCTTTTTACCTTCAGTGATTTCTAGGTAAGGTCATTAGTTCTGTTTTTGGTGCTGATGTGTTAAAAAATAAAGCCTGGGTTTCTGTTACCTGAGTTGAGGTTCCCATTGAATACCTAGCCCAATTCTGGGTCCTGGATAGGACTGCTCTTGAGATCTGTTTTTCCAGAACACAATTATCCAATGGTTACTAAGCAGTCATGACACAAAGTTCTCTGGGCTTCTTCTGAAGCCTGGAAAGAACATGGCTTGGACTTAAAGTAGTGGTTACTTTATACTCCACATTGTCCTGCTCAAACTGAGCAACCTGGTATTTCAGCATCCTGCTGGCAACATCCAGTATACTTCTTTCTGTTCCAAATCATCTATTACCATGTGGGGTATGTATCAGATTTTGTGTTTCTCTGCAGCTACCATCGCTGTCACATATCCAGGTCATCCTTCACTTGCATTGTCCACTTGCATACTTCCATGACCCCAAATGCTGGCCAATACTCCTAGTGCCAGGTGTATTCTTTTACGCACAAAAAACTCAGATGGTTCAGCTTAAGTGTGAGAGTCCCAGTGCAGGGGTTGTCATTATTAGATGACTTTCTGGGCCCTCTGACTCTCAGAAGACCACACCAAATATTTTTGATGGAGAACCATACAAGGGTTTTTCTAGTACCCCAAAATTGTTGTGATATGAGATGTTGATTTATGTGTTTTCTTCCTCCTTTCTGTTTTTTCTTATTAAGAGGTTTTCTAAGAGACAACAGAAATGGTGAGGAATGGCCTGGGCATGACTAAACACCTTTGGTGAGTACCACCCTGAGCTGATTTTAAATAACAGTTTGCCTATACAACTCAAAAAGTTTTCAGGACCCAGTTTTGGAGCACAACATCCTGCAAACCTAGATATGTACATACACAAAACAGAGATGAGTGAGTGTGATAACTGTCCAGGCTTTTGTGCATTTCCTACTGAATTTTCTGTAAGCAAGAAATTAGTTTATGTTCTGCAGAAAAAAATAACATTCCTACCCACAAATAGATAGTTTCTAACTCATGCGTTGGCATACAGCAGATCTCGTTGGAGGGTTTGTTTCCTTGTTATGATAAATGGAGACTGAAGTAATATCCAGCAACCACTGCTGAGCTTTTTGGAGCTGATGTTATAAACATAAGTGTTGCCATGTGAATTTTACTGGAAAAGCATAGAGAGGAATCTTACAAGTCTTAAAAATCAAAGTTCTAAAGTGTACCTAAAATATTCAGCACGAAAGATGTGGAACATGTTATTTCCTAGCATCAGTTTTTGTTAAGCCCAGATAAAGGTACAACAGCTTCTACGCTAAGTTAAGTCAGGATGTTGGTTAGCAGCTGTAATAACCTGTAAGGAAGATAGCATTGTTATTTCTGCTATGGTTTTGATTCATAAAGCAAAAGGTGTCATTTAGAGGGCAGATACTATAACATATGTGTACATTTTTGTCCAAAAGGCACTAGTAAAATTTTTCAATGTGTTCATCACTTTTTAACAGCCGTTATTAGGACAACGGAGGCCACAATTCTGAAAGCTGCGGAGCCTTTCTGTATACCTCAGCTGTCTCCAGGATGCCCCTAAATGTCTCCCATACCTAATCCAGTTAACACCACATGAAATCCCTTAGGGGACGACACTTGGCAGCCATTCTTTGTATTCAGGGAATGGATCTAGTGGCAGACAAAGCACACCACTCTGGAGTGGCTGGAGGAAAAGGAGAGGAAGAGTGTTTGCAGGACCTAGTTCCCCCCGGGCTTGGAGCAGATTCCTTTTGTTCATCTTTCCATGCCATGAGAGAAGATACAGTATCTTGTAAATTTGGTTTGGTTTTTTTTTTTTTTTTTTCCCCAGTGTTCCTACCTGTAGATGTGTACATGCCCTCTGATAGCTTATTCTGCTTTTGACAATGTATACTTCTAAGTTAAAGCAAGTTGTTTACTAGGAGAAAGAGATCAAAGCTATTATTATAGTAAGGTTTCTCCCCAGAGAGGCTTCTTGTCTAAAAGAATAGACTGACAAACACCATGTTCATTTAGTTTCCCGTTTTGCTCTCTTTATTTCTTCACTCAGACTATTTAGCTACTTTATTTCATTTCCTTTTTTAATTCCACAAATTTACGGTAGCATGCTTCTCTATAGCAACATTAAAAAAAATCACACTGAGCATAGGATGCAAGAGTGCTGAGTTAAGGTTCTATTTTAAAAAATAAAAAAAGAGAGACAATAACTTGGGGAAAAGCCCCAAAATCAAACAGGAAAAAAGAAGTGAAGCATATCTTGAGCTGGCTGAGTTCTGGGAAATAAAGAAAGAAAACTGCCAGAATTTCTATGGCTTCAGAGAGGAGCTTGAACGGCTGCATCCTGAAATTTCTCAGAAGCTGCAATTATTCTTGTAAGGAGAAGGGCTGTGATCTCAAAAAACCTGATCACAAAATGGAGGAGAGAAGTGCAGCTTGAGAGAGGTGAGAGGAAGTTGATCTCAGGACAGGGGTTTTTTTTTCAGTTGTGCCTCGAACCTGAAACTATGTGTTTTACTTTATTGTGATAATTATTTTGCGTATTTCTAAAACCTTACAGGCTTGATTGTTTTTAAAGAGTGGTGCTAAGAGAGGGATTGTGGCTTCAGGCTAGCAGAAAAAAGCAGCAGCAGGTGCCGTGTAGTTAGTTTTGCTTTCTCTCAGGAAAGGTTGGGCTACATGTGCTCAGCTTCTGTTTCAAACCTGACAGAAGGAAATCTGAAGATTTTTTCATCTTGTTAAACTGCAATCAGCCAATGGTTTCCCTTTCCAAAATAATACTAGATATTATTACTGAATGTTCAGGCTTTGCATTCCTGACAAACAGGAAATATATGCCACAATAATAGGATGTCAATCAGAAAGATAGCATCAATTTTCTGCTTTCTAAATCATCCCCACCACCTGCTGAGCCTTTGATCATCCCAAACAATTAATTTAACAGGTACATGATTAAAAAATAAATACTTCCCAGTGAACCTGCAAGCTACAGTACATATTAGCAAGTTCTGATCTTGTTCTCAGTGAAAACAAATCACTCACTTACAAAAGAGGAATAGAAGAAAAGTGCAAATACAATCTGCCGATTAGAGACATCCAAATAACTGTGCATTAAAATATATCACTGTTTTTAAGCTATTGTGGTGCATCAGTATGCTTTAGGGATATACATTTGTTTCTTCAGGAACAAGTAGTGGAATGGAATTTTGCAGCTATATTAATTAAAGTGTATCTCTGTTATGTGGAACCTTTTGGAAATGTTGACTTTAAAATTCTCAATTGAAGTGAAACTCTAGAGTTTGTCATTCCCGTAGGAAATCACAGCTTCTCTCAGAAAACTGAAAGTGTACTCAGCATTGTCTGAACTCTGCAAGCTACAACGCTTGGTCAGAACCTCATATCACTTTCAAACATTTTCCAAAAGGGGTTGCAGAGGCAGACCTGAAAGTTCCCTGAAAGAAATCCACAAAGCAGCACGATGAAGCTCTGACTATCCCTTTGGGTAGCTACTCAAAAGCTTCACTACTTGCCGGTGCCCATCCAGACCTCTGGAGTAGGAGTGAATAGAGACTTTCAGTCCTTTTCAGAGATCTCTGTTATTTTCTTTTTTTGCTGTCTGATTTGAAAGCGCTGTAACTAAAGAGTGTACGAGGCATTTCTGAAAGCCAAAATCTCCACCAGCCCACGCTGCTAGAGTACTGAGAAGGGGTGCAACCAGTATTTCAAAACAAATGAGGTCTGAACAGTTCTTATTTTATGAGTCTTCGTCTTAAAAGAGCAGTTCACAAAGCATCCTACTACACAATACACTTAAGGTTGCAGCACTGATACCCAGACTCTCTCTCATTCAAATCAATTAAACAGGAAATACGTACTCAAGAGTACTTGACGATCTGAAACTTTCTTATCTTTGCCCAGCATCTTAACAGGGATTCTGTTAATATCCCAGAGCTCAGTCCTTAAGCCTAATGCTGGAAGCTAATTAGGCAACTTTCAGCTCTTACTGAAACTAATGGGTGTTCTAATGTTCAGCAATTTGGAGAATTGTGTTCTGAAAAGGAAATAATGTATAGTTCACTGGATGTCTGTTTCTGTAACGCCAGATTGCAGGAAATATTTAATGCAGGCTCTTTACAATTCATACTTAATCCTAACAGCCACCTTTTTGCTGGTTTTTATACATGCTGGACCATGCTTAAAATATATGTAAGCTTTGCAGAAGATCAGAAGTTGGTGGTGTGAGGCCATTTACAACATGTGTTAGAAGACAGCAGACTGGGACTATAAACAGTGTTTCACATGCTGCTCCTTTAGTACCTGCTCACAAATGAATGTTATCATGCAGCTGGAATGCTGTAAATATAGAAAGGCAGAAGAATATCTTAGTGTGATGTGGACCTCCAAACAGATTCAGTGATCAATCTGGGATCAGTATAAACCGCCTCTCTAGAAGCATCATAATTTCCTTTTCCTTCGTGTGTCCTTTATGCTTTGTTTTTTCTCACACTGTTAGGTATTAAAAGTGCATTAACAGTTTTTGCTAAAAAATGAGGAAAATTTTCCTCCTTTTGAAAAACATCTGTAGCTTTTTTTCCTTGCATCTCTTTCAAAGAGTTTGAAAACAGTTTCAATAAGGATTTAAGCAATACACATCAGGTTCCTAGGGACAGTTGCAGAAATTAGGGTTTAAAAGCAAAGAAAATTATTGTTTTCTCTGAATCTGCAGTCTTAGCAGATCTCATTGGTTCTAGGAGTTTGGTTTTTTTTTTTTTTTTTTTTGTTTTTTTTTACTCTGATGTCCCTTTCACTCACTATCTAATGAAAATTTATCTTGTGTCTAAACAGTCTAAACGTCCATATGTAAACCTTCCTGTTTGCTGCTTGCAGTATTCTATTTAGTGGAATACACCTATTTAGAGACATCAAAATCTGTTGTCATAGAAGTTTTTGAAAATTGTTGAAAGACTCAAACATTTTCTTGTAGTATGGTCTGCTGTCAGGAAAGGTAGATTCTTGTGCATAATCCAAAAGACTTGGTACATAACATCTTCTACCATACATCTAATGCTGCAATATGCTTTCATCAAGACTTAAACTTTCTGCTAAAAGACTTTTAACACAAATTATAAGTGATTAATTAAGTGCATGGCAAATAAAATATTGCTGCAAATGTAAAGGTGACTTTTAAATAACACTCTTTTTCCTCGATGTAAACTTTATCTAGACAGTTTCAACCACTACTTATTTTTAGTGCCTTTATTTGATAACTATTCCCCAGTAGAGCAGCATATGGACATGCAGGAACTGAAACAGTTTTTCTTCAATATCTGGTAGACTTGTGCATGCCTGGAGCCCTCAAGAAAAGCCACAAAACTCTACAAACTGGCAACTGTGGGTTTGTCTGTTCTCTATTGATTCTATTTCTGGGGGAAAAAAAAAAAAGAACCTGTGTGTGAATCATGTGACTACTGAACTGAGCAAGTACTCACCAGCAGATAAAGCTGCTGCTTTGAGACCTTTTGTAGCCTAGTTTTGGTTACTGCCTCAAAACCTTTTTTCTATTTGTAGCTGAACCATTTAAGTTTTTTTTTTTTACTTTGAGGCTAGAGAGTGGAAACCAGCCAACTAAGATTCCTAAAAACATTTTGGAAATTGTAAAGACATTCTCTAGAATTGCTAACAAAATTTGCCATTCTGTAATTTTATTTGAATCTAAAGAGAATTTTTTGTCTCTGGATGGTACAGAGCATTCACATTTCTCTACGCAGAGTTGTGTTGAACAATAGACAATGGAGAGTGCTGTGCAGTTGCAGACACTGACAAAAGGGCAGAATTGCGAGACTGATTTTCACAGGACCTTTGATTAATTTTAAGGTAATTTATGCACAATTTATTCCAATTACAGGTTGTAATTCCACAGTACTGCACTCAAATTTGAAAATATTTATTAGTGAGTGGTTATTTTCACTCAAAAATTAAATTCTGTTCATGCTGTATTGGAATATAATCCCAATATTACCGGATGGAACGTGCCTGGGCTCGTCTGGCTCTTGCTGCTTAACCAGAGGTGGCAACTGAGATGGTTTTCACCTCAGAGACACCTTTGGCTGGCTGGATATTGCAGCTAGACGCTTGGAACAGGTCCAGGCATGCAGGAACTCAGTTTTACCTCTGGTGGAAAGGCCTTAGGCGATGGTGAAGGGAAAAGGAGAGGGATTCTGCTGGTGGGTTTAATCCAGGCTTTTATTCCCAGGCACACAGACATCTGAATGTTGTAACAGCTCCCACAGAATACCAAAGCACGGGGTCCCGCATCTTTTAAGCCCGGGGAGAAGGAGGAGGGAAGGGGTAGGTGTGCCACCAACCAGATAGGAGGGGGGAAGGCTCAGGGGACAAGTGACACTTGGATAACCCAATGCCCCCCAGGGCTGAGAGGCATCTTTTGAGACTGACGGGAGGGGAAGGGAGAAGGTATTGGCACACCTGGGAAAGGAACTGAAGCAGGATATTACATCACACTGCAACAATGCTGTCTGCTCTGTTGATATATCACAGAAGACTCAGAATCACAGAACAACAGAATGTTTGGGGTTGGAAGGGAATTCTGGACACTGTGCAATCCAATCACACTGCTCAATCAGGTTCACCAGAGCAGGTTGCACAGGATCTGGTTTTGAATATCTACAGAAAAGGAGACTCCACAACCTCTCTGGTAGCCTGTTCCAGTGCTCAGTTGCACTCAAAGTGAAGTTTTTGATCATATTCAGATGGAATGCCAATTTTCAGTTCAACAAACTTTTTCCAATTAAAAAACAAAACAAAGAATTCTTTCTATCAAGAATATCATAACAATATGTCTCTTTCACCAACATTTCCAGTTTGGCTGAAGACTTTCATGTATGTACCACAACTCCCTTCCTGCTTATTCAGAGACTTTTCTTAAATCCATTGTCTTCCACCTCCTGCCTTCATTTCCCTTAGTTTATCCTTCTTACCCTTTTGGAAATTTCTAATTTGGTCTTCTGGCACATGAGTCTTCAGCTTTCTTTTCTTCTTATTTCTTCACTTTCTGTAGTTTTAACCTGAGATATGTTCTTTCCAATGAAAATGGTTTTTCTCTGATTTTTTTCAGAAACTTGAACCACTAGTTCCATGCTTAATGGAACTAGGAGGTCACTTTCCTCCTTTCATCTACTTGTGCCAAGTAACTTCCTGCCAGGATTCCTACAAGATCTAGCATTTAACCTCTGCAAGGTGTCTCATGAAGTTTTCCAACAATGCTATCAGGTTAAGCTCTGCTCTCCTTCAAACCACCAGCAGCTTTCAACATCATTTGATCTTCTTTAGGTTTCATGGCTGCTTCTTCTCACTCAGCCAAAAAACACCATTATTAGAGCTTTTTCTCCGTATCACTGCCTGTCAGTAATACCACCGTGCCAGCACTCTTCCTCTTTCACAATGTCATCAATCAGTGAAATCTGTGCTATGAGAGGAGATTAGTTGTACCACAGAATCACAAGGTTGGAAGAGACCTTCAAGATCATCGAGTCCAACCTGTTCCTTAACACTTTAATTAAACCACACCATCAAGTGCCACATCCTGTCTTTTTTTGAACACATCCAGGGATGGTGACTCCACCACCTCCTCAGGCAGACCATTCCAGTGCTTTATCACCCTTTGCATGGAAAACTTTTTCCTAATATCTAAGCTATATTTCCCTTGATGCAGCTTGAGACTGTGACCTCTGGTTCTGTCAGTTGCTGCCTGGAGAAAGAGACCAACCCCCACCTGACTACAACTACCCTTCAGGAAGTTGTGGAGAGTGATAAGGCTGCCTCTGATTCTCTTTTTCCCCAGGCTGAACAAGCCCAGCTCCCTCAGCTGATCCTCTTAGGGCTTGTGTTCCAAGCCCCTCACCAACCTCTTCTGGATGTGCTCAAGTGTCTCAATGTCCTTTCTAAACTGAGGGCCCAGAACTGGACACAGAACTTAAGCTGTGGGCCTCACCAGTGCCGAGTTCAGTGGGAGAATGACCTCCCTGCTCCTGCTGGCCACACTGTTCCTGATACAGGCCGGGATGCCTTTGGCCTTCTTGGCCCCCAGGGCACCTGCTGGCTCACGTCCAGCCAGCTGTCACCCAGCACCCCCAGGTCCCTTTCTGCCTGGCCACTGCCCAGACACACCCTCCCCAGCCTATAACACTGCAGGGGGTTATTGTGCCCAAAATGCAGGACTTGGCACTTGGACTTATTGAACTTCACCTTGTTAGACCCAGCCCATCTATCCAAGTGTTCCTGGTCTCTCTGCAGAGCCATCCTACCTTCCAACAGATCATTCAATTCTTATTTATGCAACACTGACAGTGGAAGTGACGCTTTGTTTAAAATAGACAAAATATCCTTATAAATTGACTTTTTAAAAATTATTATTACAGTTCCTCAAAATCCTGTATCTTATACCTCTAATTTTGTTCTGAGGGTGGTTCTTGCTCTAAGCATATAAGGGCAAAGGGCAAAATCCACCTGTGTGCAAGCACAGAAGGAGGAAAAATAATGTAAGAAGATAAAGACTGTACTGCCAATTTGCATATGCTTCAAATACCCCTGTTTCTCTGCTAAAAGAAAAAATATTTTTACCTCTAAAACTTCTCTCTCACATGTACTGTCCTTAAGGCTGTCACTCAGCAGAAGGAAACACATATGTCTCAAGAGTACTTTTGTGCTTTTCACAATATTATCAAGGGAAAATATGTTGCACATTCTCCTGAATTTCCCAGATTTTCAACTGCAGTTTATTCTAGTTTCTTCAAAGTTCCCTCTTTTTCCAACTACAACATAATCACTTTCATAAATGAAGAGACACAGGGAAGAAAAACAAAAAAGGAGAAACTGTTGATTGATATAATAACAGGATTAAAGATGGATGGAAGAAATGTGTGACTTGTGAGGGTACATATTGGTGTGTGTTTCTGTCCTCTAGAAATGTATAAAAATAGAAGAGACACCTGCAATTCCCCTGCCTTGCAATTTCTCTAGCAATGACAAAAAGAAAGAGCATTTCTTTATATGTAAATAAATTCTTATGTTCTCCTAGCTAGTTGATCATGTCTGTTATCAGAGAAGCTAGAATGAGTTCAAAATCAAATGAAAAAGCTGACAATCTTTATTCTGCTACCGCGATCATCTCCAAAAATGTGTCTTTTTGAAAAAAATACACATTCTACCACAAAACCCCAGTTTGCACATGCAAATATGCAGTAGAATATTTAATTGCCACAGAACCCACTTGATGTTTCTCTAACTCTATTTGACATTACAGTTGCTGCTGGGAAGTCATGTGTTTAAAGTTTACCACAAACAATTTTTTTTTTGCTAGTTTTTCTAGAAGAAAGTGATGAGAACTACAGAGAGAAACATCAATATATGCAGTAGCCAAGCAGTGCAGTCCAAGGTAGTATAATGGAAACTAATGTTGAAACTGTAAGCAAAAGAATACTTATGACAGACTCAGAGTGTTAACACTGATAAGACAGGGAATATGGGAAGAGCTGAGTCTCAGTCAAGGCAGGCGTGTGCCCCCTGGAAAGAAGAAAACAAAGATATTGCTTCCACAAAGAAGGGTGCCAAGAGGTCTCTTCCTTTCTTTCCTGCAGAAAACTAGACAACTCTCATTATCATTCAGGGTTGTCAGGAAATGACTTTGCTGGTCAGGAGGATGTTTGCTGGTCTTTTCTTTTTTTCCCATAATAAGAGGCATTGTAGAATAAGAATAAACTCTTCATTTTACAGGATGATGGTGTTTAAAGCAGTGCAACTCTGCAGTTCATAAATTCAAAACACTTTAAATTAACTTCTAAATATGAAATGAATATATTAAAGTGGAAAAAGAGAGAAAAAAGATACCTGTATTTCCAGTAGATGAACAGAATTAAGAATAGTAATAAGATTTATTTCTGTAACATATATAAATAGGAAAATAGAAGGTGAATTTAAAAAAGAATCTGTGATTTTTTTGAAATCTGTGAAATCTGTCTGAAATACAGCCTCATCTTCAAAGGGTATTTTGTACATACAGTGTAACTACACAATGCATTTACCTTGAAGATACTGTGTTCAGTTTAGCCATTCTTGATTTAGTTTTCCACATGACTTGCAGGAGCCAGTTCAATCCTGTGAGCAGGACTCAATCATCTGATCTATGTAATTGCCTAAACTGTGTGTACGAATGAGTCATCTACCTGTACATTTTCAGTGGGACTGAAGTTCAACAACCTTAACTTTCATACACCATGATAATGCAAAAAGATGTCAGTATATTTGTAAATCCATTAGATCCTATTTGGTTGTACTTTTTAGATCTCAGGAATTTGCCTAGGAAGTTATGCTAGCTGGGGAAGAATCACATCACCAATTCATGCTAGCCAATGAGCTGACCCTTGTGCTTCCCTTGTAAACTGGTTATATCTGTCATATAAATCAGGGAGAGAGCCCAGGATCCCAGCATGGCATATTGGGAAATCATTGCTTAGACTATAATCACATTCTAGGATGAAGAGAAAAGCTTTAAACAATATAGAGATGGAAGCTGTTTTCAAACTGCTTTAGGAAAAAAAATGAAACTGGCTCCTACTTTGGCTCCTGTGTTACAGAAGAGCTATGCAGCAAGCCTCAGGCTTCTCTCCTGCTTCGGCTATTTGGCTGATGTTATTTGTAAACTTAGGCACAATCAGTAAGATGATGACTGCTGAGTCTTATTTTAGATGGACAGTTTTCATGTTCAACATGTTTTTAAATGAAAACAATTTTTAATCTGTCTTTTAAAAATAGTACTGCAGAGTATTGGCATCTGTTGTGTATAATGAGAATATATTTGTCAAGCATGCAAACTAACAAATGCTTCCAAATATTTGAATGTCCACAGATGACTACAAAAAATCCTAGACCTTTGCAGTTCTGTATTAGAGAATTTGGTAGCAGGGGGTTTGCATCACCATATTTTAATTAGGTTAAATAATTTCCACCAGTATGATGCTGTCAAATTTCCAGTAGTACAGTATCTTATCAAAGCTTTTCAAGAGGAAAGAAAGTAGGTTATTTTGGTGCATCAAAAGAGGATTTGAAACTTTGAATTGCTTCACTCTCCTGTCTAAGAACCTGGAATAACCTGGTGCTGAGCTTTGGGCTCTGGCCACCACTCTATAAAGCGTCAGATAACAGCACACCAGCCACTCAACAGCTGCTATATTTCAAACAGCCTCTGGCTACAAGTTCATTTCCAGCTTTCCCCTCAATATTTGTGGGAGTTTTCTTGTGATATACAAAAAAAAAAAAAATCTCAAACTCATAACAAGGTGAATATGACACCAATACCATGCTCTAGCAGTCACAGGAGTTTAAAAAATGCTTTTGAGATGTGACACATTTCAAAAAGTATAAAGTCAGGATAAGAAGCAGAAAGACTATGTGATCCTCTTTTTATTCTCCTTCACTCCCTCACCTTCACATCTCTGCTTTTCTATTGTTAGACTTTTGTGTCTGCAAAGACTCAAAGTAACAGGAACAAGAGAGGACAGTAGAAATATTTATGTCAGAGATGTAATATTTGGAGGAATTCAGTGCCTAATAAGAGCACCATTTTTTTGGTGAGCTTGAGAGGTTGATAAATAACAGAGGCAATAGCACAACAGGGGCAATCTTTTAGCAAAGTCCATACATGAAGATATTCAACCAGCAGCAGAGAGGGAAAGCAACAGCTGGCAGAAGCCATCATGCTATGTCTTGATCTTTGCCAGAGACAGGTGGTCAAAGTAACTCCCACACTCTTTTCTCTGTATGTTGTTTTGGAGCTGGACATACAACTATCTGGGCCTGGAATGCAGCTTTAATATGTAGTTCTGCAGATCTTTCCATCTTATTTTTGGAAATGTCTATTCCCATGCTGCTGGAGCCTCTCCGGCTTGCAGCAAGATGCTGAGATGTTAGGGATGGGTTGCTCTTCACCTCCTTTGGGAGGGTGCCTTCTAGCAGCTGGCCAAAGAGCAATGTGGATATCTTGCATTTTGCTCACTTTATCAGCCTCAAAGGAGTGCAGGGACTGCAGCTGCTGCGAGAGAGCTGTGTTGTGCTGGGAGACAAATGTGGTGTGGAGGGATAGGGTGGGTGGGAGCCCTAAGATTCCTCCTCCATACAACTCTATTTGTGTCCATCACTGTCCTGCCTTCCTGTGGGTCACAGTAACCTCCCACAGTTAGTATGCACACATCTGTGTATGTTGTGAGAAAAACCACCATCCTCAACTGACAGGTTGTGTGAGGCACATGTCTAACCTCTGCTCACCAGTTCTGTGTACATGGACTTTGCACTTCCACTCTGTTACTGTCAAGTTTTAAAGCTGAAATACCCAGATTGGACAAAAACACTAGGGTGATGGGAGAAATGCAGGCATGTGTTTTCAATAACCCAGCCCAAAAAGTTGCTATAAATGCATGTGTCAAAGGCAAGGGGATTCACTTTCCTAGTGAACAGGGATCAACTCCTCTCCAAAGGCCATAAAAAGACTGGCTGTTCTGGACATACTGCCCAGGTCTGGTTTTGTGCAGCCATGAATGGTGTACTACTCAACAGGAATCACTGCCATTAACAAATCCTCATTTGTTAATCACAACAGATTTTTACTGACCTTAGTAAGGTTGTGTAACCCACCAAAACAAGAAAAAAAACCTGTAGAACTGTGTGCAGTGTCTCATACATGAGCAACACATGGTGCCTAAAGGATTTTATCAGACTGTTTTCCATCTTAATGTAGAACTGCTGGGGTGAAAAATCCTGGATATATTGCAGTGAATAGATATCTTAAAACTTACAGTAGTGGGAATAGGCTTTGTTCAAAAATTGTTTAATAAACGTCAATGAAAGGGTGAGCACAGAAAATATTACAGTTGAGGGGTCAGGAAAACAGTCTGCTTTCTCCATTTGGCTTCCCTAGATTTGTCTTCACTGGTGTTTGACAAAGAAATAAGCATAATAATGTAAGAGAATAGTATATTCAAACCCAAAAAGTTTAATTAATAGGTTTTCAGGGTCAGGTTTTGCATAAAAGCCTCAGCTGCCTTAGTACAATCTAGTAAAGCAGAATTTGTTTTTTTCTCAATGTTCCAACCAAATAAAATTTTTACTGAAATGTAGGTCCACTTATGGTTGTGCTAAAGCATTTAATTTTTTAATGTGAAAATTTGGTGCTTGAAACAGATTGGGCTAATATTTGTCTAAGTATTCAGAGACACATAGATGGATAAATTATATAGAAAATTATTTTTAGACAGACACAGAAATCCTTTTAAAGATGTCAAGAACTCATTACTGGCTTTCCATTTTCATAGATGAAGAAAGAGGCACAACAGTCGCATGTAGTTAAGATGGATAGTAAAATCACAAATATAATTTGAGTATGCTAGATAATAATGTCTAGATCACTTCCCAGACCACATAAAATATTAGCAGAAATAGCCACTATCTATTTTTATGTGTTATTGTAGTGACTGATTATCAGTTATTACACTTTATTTATTGTAAAAAAATATTATTGCCTAATATTTCTATTAGAATAGAAATAGATTCTGGTTTCAGAAACACAGCATCTGTTCATGCCTTATGGGATTGACATTTAAAAAGTCTATCAATCATTTTTGGTACTTGTGAAGGGATCACCTCAATGCCTCAGTTAAGATATCTCTTGGGCGAGTCCATGAAAGTAAACACGATTACCCTTGGTCAGCACAAATATCAGGATCAGATTCTTGGAGGAAGACATTACTTGGTAGCTGGGTTACATATGGAGGACATCACATTGAGTGCTTGATTGAGACAGCTAGACTCGACCCAGGTCCTCTCAAAGACAAACAGCTGGGTTAGTGTTGTGTTTTGCCACAAGTGGTTGGTCACACTAGTGAATGAACTTCCATAACAAACTGGATCCTTTGTATAAGTGTGTGTAATTCTTTCTGTAGGCATACCAACTGTCAAGTCATGTGCACATCAGGAAGTAATTTCTTCCTGAGATTTCCAAACGACTATCAGTTTTTTTCTGAGATTTCCAGACTATCAACCAGATTTCCAAATGACTATCAGTTTTTTCTGAGATTTCTGAGACTATTTGGAAGGCAGGAATGTTCAAATATGGAAAACAAAACTCAACAGCAGTCAAAACCATTAACTGTTTAGACAAAATGAAATCTTATTCACTTTGTGACACTATTATCTCATTAGTACTAGTTCCACAAAGTAAAATATGCACATGGGGGAAAAAAAAGTTAGAATCTAACAGTATCTACAGGTTAGGTAGTATCTAAATATTTTGTGTGAATTCCTATGGACAAACTAAATACTCATAGTAAGAAATGCAACATATTCATTTGGCTCCAGTTGCGACTTGTCACAAGGAAATTGGGAAAATGATTCTCTGCTCTCTCCTCTTCCACCTCTCTCAAAGAGCCACCACATACATCACTGAAAACAAAACCTCCTTTGGTCCAATTGAATTTGGTGCTTGTGCTCCTTGAAGCAGAGAAAATACTTAGCAAAAAAGACAAGATCTTCAAATTTAATGTACTTTAACACAGACCTTGAGGTGTAAAATGTTAATTTATGGCTAATTCCACCAGGCATTCCCCAATACCATGACACTGTTCCAGGAGCCAAGACTGGCATCACTTTATTGGGAATGTCCACAGAAGACATCTACAAAGATTAATTCTCAAGATGGCTGAAGCCTGCTGGAGATAGGACACTTGTTTCATATTGTTTCTGGTTAAGCACAGAAATTATAGCTTTCCCTCACTGCTGACAACAGGAATGAGGACTGTAGAAAAGCAGCCAGGGACACATAGTCTGCTAACTTTTTTAGGGCCAGTTGAGATGGATACGATACAAAAGTGGTAGGGCAAGAGCTCTTCAGTGGATAGAATCTTGTGCTATTCAGTCTCATGGAATATATATAAAAAAAAGATAGACCCATTTCTGTTGTTTCAGCTTTAATAACCTTTTCTTGCTTTAGGTTGAATTCTGTTTTCTTTTAAACTGGGGAAATCAGAAGTGACTGCATCAAACTAAAATAAAGAACAGACACGTAAAATGCAGGTGAATTTAGAAGCAGGCCCAGTCCATTAAAAGAGTAGCTCAAGAAATTAAAGCAAAGTAGCAATCACTGCTCATGACCAGTTCACGAGGAAATAAACCAAGTATTTCACAATGTTTTGCACAATGGAGGTGTTAAAATACAGCTTTCAGAGAAAGAGTTTTAAAAATCCTTTTAAAATGCTTACAAAGCCAATGCTTCTAAAACTGTCTCCTTCACCCTGCCCTAAAGCTTTTGGTGGATTCTACTCTCAGATGGAACGCTGCTCTACCTTCTACTCCAGCAGCTAATCTGGGAGTGTTACCTTATAACAACTACAAGGTGACCAAGTTGATTTGCAGGTCTTCGTGTTGCCATTTATGCTACAGTAATACTTGGGAAACCTTTGCCATCCAAATAAAGCAAATGTTCTCCAAAGTAATTCCCTTTTTAAGATGAATACCAGGATCACAGATACATATTATCAGCTATCTGGCAAAGAATTATTGCCTGATTTACTTGAGAGAGGTGTGCTTGTTTATCTTCTGGGACCACGTACCTGGAAGACATTAAAGCCAGTGCTTTACAGAGGATATGTGAAACAGTGGAAAAGCTAGGTCAAATAACAGGTCAAATGTTACATCAGATTACTTAAAACGTTGCTTCAAATGAGTTAACAGGTCATGCTTTGCACCAAAGACTCAGCATAAATGAATTATTTAGCCACCTATGTGGCTTTTATCAGAAAGCAGTTCAGATAAAAGTAATCCTTACTTTGTCCTGCTACTGAACAGTTGCAGTGTTGGGGAAGTATCATTTTGGAGGCTCCACAGCAGAACAGGAATTTTATCTGTAGCTGTTGGTGCTGTACAAAGAAGGTCGAGAATATAGTGCATCCAGGGCCACCCTCAAAAGATAGAAAAGCACTAGATTACTTTAGTAATTGAAAATATTATTTGTTGAAAGATATAAGAGAACTAAGGGTAGGTACCATGTTTGATTGTCTCCTACTTCTTCTAATAGAACCCTAATATATAAATGATCTTTATAAACAGGGGACTTAAGTGCAATTTCCATAATTAAAATGAAAAGGAAGTAATTTTTTGAGATTATAAAGAAATATACTATAGAATTTATATAGCAATCAATCTTTGGACATAAGAGGGAAGGGGAGACAGGATTAACCAAGAAAATATTTTGATTAATGAAACAATAACTGGGAAAATGAATTTTCTTCCCCTCCTACTCTCCATATTGAGTTTACAGCCTATTCAATTTTTCCATGCATTTCCTTTCTTCCTAATACCATTGTTACCTTACTCAGTTTAGAGATGAGGTGAAGAGCTAAAAAGCTTGGGACACTGAAATATCTCACATCCAACCTTTTAAATATC
Source organism: Melozone crissalis (assembly GCF_028551555.1). Classification (NCBI taxonomy): domain Eukaryota; kingdom Metazoa; phylum Chordata; class Aves; order Passeriformes; family Passerellidae; genus Melozone; species Melozone crissalis. The sequence goes on from NW_026535814.1 coordinate 1,531,409, forward strand.
AGTTAAATATTATTTTTATATGTAATGTATATTTAAATCAAATTTAATGAATAATCTTTAAAAATGCGTAGAACTTTCTGTGTAGTATTGTAAATTCAAAAATTAAAGCCAGACTACACTGAGAGTATCACTTAATTTTTTAAATGTTCTTTCTTCTTGACTGTTAACCAATGGATCCGTGTATAAATAACTCTTTTCCTCAGTGTTTATCTAGAGGAGCTCACAATGCCCCAAAGATTGCTATTCCTACAACTTAATCAATCCTGCTTTACGACAAAGCTTAGTGAACAAACAAATCCCAAGGAATATTACTAGGAAGCACCTTTTACACTCGTTTACCTGGGTAAAATGATGGCAAAATGAAACAAAAATTCTACAGAATTAGAATAGTCACACTTTAAGCTTAATTTCTGTGACTCAGAATAATATTTTCTGGTGTGAAATTCATTGTAGAAACACATTCTTAGCAACCCAGTAATAAAATAGTTGTGATATTATAATTTTACAGGGTCTAATCTCCTAATCATTCATTGTTTAATACCTGTACAATACCTAGATTTGTGTTAATACTTTGCCTGCCAGTGTATAAGCACTGAAGTCCTTGAACTTAAACTAATCAAGAAGGTAGAGTAAGTATAGGATGTAAATAATTTATAATAAATATCACAGCTTTTTCAATGGTGCTACTTTTAGTTGCATTTCTTGAAGGTAGGTGAGGAACAGCTTTTTGATCGACTCCTGTAGAGCCCCAGAGTAACAATCTGCATCCTCCCTAAAACCTCTGACACTGTAGGTCAGAAAGAAAACAAGTTTGGTCAGAATATGATAGTTATTCATGCACAGAAATTGGATGACTAGAAAGCCACTCACCACTCTTTGGGTAGATGTGCAAGGGGAACAAACACTGTAAAAGTCATCCAAATAATCCCAGAAGAGGACAAGACTGGCATGTGTTCTGGGAGAGAAACCTCAGTCACTCTGCTGGATGATCCAGACCTTTTTTGCTGTTTCTCCCTGGACCACTGAGTCACCTTCCAATGAAACAGTGAAACTGCTCCACCATAGCACAAGGAGCATATTTTCCCTCCTACCACAAATTTACTATAATTTGACAGTTCAGCAACCCTCATGAGAGATATGGGTTGGAAACCTTGGAGGCCAAGAAATTAATTGAATTAAGGTCTCCCATATGTTTAGTGAGAGCTTGAATCACACAGAGCTACTGTGTGATGGAGAACCTGCCACCTTCTCTGTTAGTTGTATTTCACAAGAAATTAGCCACTCTTCTGGTATTTTACTTGTTTTTGGTTGTTGCCGGGTTGGTTTTTTTTCTTTTTTTTTTTTTTTGTTTGTTTGTTTTATTTTTTTAAGAAATGACATCATTATATCTCTTCTGGAAACGTTTTTGAATAGTAACAAAAGAACAATTAACAGTTAGCTCTGATAAAGGCTCCTAAGTCCCAAGATAGAATGCTTTGAAGATATCCCTATGTTCTTTCCCTTCTTGCCTACCCTTAATTTCTCCTCTCACTTTTCAGCCTTTTCTACCTGTCTGATGTACCAAACAAGGAGCTACCACCTTACTCAGAGTGGAGGATTCCGATGCAGGGGCTTAAGAATTAGGCAAAAGAATTAAACCAAAGGGGCTGTTTACCTCTGCAGGGTATACAGTTTCCTTGGATAGTGATTATGATTCCCTAGAAGCACTGGCAGGACAAAGCATGTTCGTTCATCCCATACCATACATACACATTTTTGACATTGATAGCTGAGCTGAGAGTGCCTGGGAAACTTCAAACTATGCAACATGGGTAAATTCAAGAGGTTTTACTTGTCTAGACTGTTTATAAATAACCACAGCTAAACAAGTATTCCAATTTTTTAGTATTTTTAATGGCTCTAATTGTTACTGCCTTCACTGAAGAATACTGAAATATTTTTTAATTTCTTAGCTTACTATGGGTTTGAAAGGAGGACTTTATTTTCCAGGTTGTAGTGTTGGGAAAATTTTCATGGCTGACCTAGAACAAAAAAGTTGCATCTGCAATGAAAGGAACTGCACACTTGAACCAAAAAAGTCCCAGCACTTTTTTCTGAATGTATGGTATTACATGTCTGTTATACATTTCCAAATGAAAGCTTAACCCAATTAGAAACAGAGGAAGATCAATCAGACACTGCATCAGATTTGAGAAAGACCTATCAGACTCTAAGTCTTAAGTCCTCTTTTCTGTCTAAATGCACTCTTAAAGGAATTATTACATTTAGAGAAAATCTTCCAAATTATCTGAACCTGGGCATGATTTTCAGTATGTATTTTGAAGAGAGATGATGACTTAACTTGCAATTTTAATACTAATGTCTTTGGAACAGCCATCTTGGTTCTCCATGTAGGGCCCAACATTCCTTACTGTCACAAGGACTATAAACATTTCAAGAAAATTTATTTAGAAAATCTTCAGTAAACCTTAAGGAAATTTTGAGGCCAGCCTGGTCTTAGGAAAAAAAACATTAACTGGCAATTAGTAGGCCTGAATTCTTCACCCGTTCTACAAAAAGCCTTTCTACAAATCTGCTGGGCTGTTTGGACAACTTATGTATCACTTTCTTCACTTACTCTTTGCAAGGTTTTTTGCTTTTCAGTTAATCTATCCTATATTCTATGAATCCTAAAAAAATGGGTTTATTTCTTTACTTGACCTGCCATGTGGTGCTTTTGTAGAATTAATATTAATAACTGCCGATAATGGTTAATTTGGCTTTTGAACAATAGCGTATTTTCAATAAATCTGCAAATGTAAGTTTACACATTTTCCCATCTCTATATGCTTGGGAACAGGAGAGACAGATTTTTCCAGCCTTAACAGTATTTTGTGTGAAAAAATCTATGCCCATGTGTCTCAGTTTAGAGACAAATTTAGAAGAAAATGCTTTGGAATAAGTGTTTCCTCTGAGAAAAAGGGCTTCAGATATCCTTTATCTGCCAATGAGAACAATTACTACCACAAAGTAAAAGTGAAATAATTTTTTTTTTATTGACAAACAAATTGCTTGCACGGCATGGGGAAAAAATTAATGAACACTAAATATTGAACTTTCAGAACCTTACCCCACACACCCCCCACAGTAGAACACAAAGTCCCCAAAATGGGAGGGGGAGAAATAAATGGGCTGTCTTCATGGCAAAGGGGGGACAAAATGGCAGCTGGCTTTTGTCTGTTTTCCCAGGAAAGGGAAAAAAAAGGGTTCACACAGCAGCTTGGGCAAAACAGATGGGAACCTGTTGAACTTCTGGCATTGGTCTCCTCCTCACAGCAGTGGAAGCAGATGGATTTTTGTGTCCTTTCTCTTGCTGCTTAAGCTTTTCTCAAGATCTCAGGCTGGTCAGAGTGTCTCCCAGGACTCCTGCAGGTCTCAGTGATTGTCTGATCTCAGACCAAAACCAAGCCAGACTGCTGAAGGTAAAAAACCACAGAAGGTGCCAAAACACAGCTGCTGTAACCTCTCCCTGTAGCAGAGACCAGGGAAAAGGAAAAAAAAGAGAAACTTCTTGCTTAAGATAACAAAAGCCCAAGCTAGCTAAGCAACAAAGTAATGACCAGTCTGCACTGCACCCAGCACGTTCAGAGTAAGTTGTCGCAGAATGCGGCCTTTGTCGGAGATGAGCCATTTGTCGGGTGCAGGGAAAACTCGGGGCTCAATATGAGTCAACAGCAAGTTCCGTTTATTGAAGAGAGCATCAGATACTTATACAGCAAGTAATAAGCTTATGAATATTCTGTAAGCCAAGCGATCTATTGGTTAAACTATACCATCAACTCTTCCTCGTTCCTTTGGGCCTACATTCTCTATTTCCCACGTCTCTCTGTCCACTTGTTATCATACCCAGCTAGGCCCAAGGACACGCTATCTTGCAGGTGGAGGACTTGGAATTAGCCATGGCCTTGTACTCTTCCAGTCTCTAGTCAGTTAAATTCCCAACAGTAAGTGTATGAACAAAGCCCACGCAGGAGACCCCTGGGCTCCTGCCCCTTCACTGGACCCACCTTCAAATTACAGCAACGGGCATAGAGCAGATGATCAGAAAATAGAGTATCATCATAAAACCACCCCAAAACACCATGCTTGAAAATCTGGCATTGAGAGCTCATCTCATCTTCCTAAATATTTTATTTGTTTATATCTGATGGGTTTTTGGCGCCTTAGAAGATCTTGATTATTAATCGGAAAATGTAGCATATCTCTGAGGATTTTGTGGGAGTTGTATCAGTTCTGTCCAATATTTCTGTTTTCTGGCTGTTCTTTAAAAATAAATTTTAAATTAAGACTGATGGATAAAAACCACCAGACTACTAATTTTCTAAGTACGTTTGCATCTTCATGATTTACCCAAAAAGTAGATTGACATCAAAAAGTTGTAAGGAGTAGATGTCTAAGTTTCAAAACATTTCACTGGATTAGAAGTAAGAAATATTTAACTCATTGTGAAATATGATTTGTAAATTGGGTAATATTTCTTTCATTAATAACAGTTACTAAAAGCTTTGAAGATGAACTTATTCAAGGGAGAATTTATGACATGACAAACCAGAATGAAACACCAGATGAATCTCGAAAGCATACGATACAGCGGAAGTATAAAACACAAGATTTTCATAAATAGGAAGAGATCTCTTTTGCAATACAGCACTATTTCTTTTATCCACCAGATAAACTAAAAGCACTTCAGATTATTTTTCTGGATAAATTTTTTCTGGTTATTTGTTCCTCTACAGTCTAGGAAATGTTAATCGCAGCAGCTGTAGATAGGCAACAGGTAAGAATACCAGATACCTTTGTAATAAATGTGGTAGTATCTTGAAATCAGTAATCCTAGCCTTAAGTATATGCAAAAACATGGAAGAGAGACAAGAAAACGGCACTTAAAATATTTTGCTATTGACGTAATAGATTTCAAACTTCTGTGCATACTTCTTAAACATGGAGGCATGAACACAAGATGTTTTCCCCTTTGTGGTTTGCTTCACTCTACAGCAAGATATATCCTGAAAGAGAAAACTTGCAAATAAGGAAGGAAAAGGAAGGAAAAGGAAGGAAATTTGAAAGCCACCACTATAAAATCCTAAAATTACAGTAATTGAATACTGTGATATGGTTGCATGTTAATTGTGATGAAAATGAGTAAAGAAACTCCAAGTCTTCACAAAAAAGTTCTCAAGTTACAGCCAGAACCAGTTTTTGGATGGCCACTGTATTTTGTAATCAGCTTAGGCTGTGAGATATGGATTTAAAAAAAAATGTTAAGCACAACATTCGACTATTTTTCTTTGCACAGCTGACACAGTGTGCAAAGAAAAGCTGGAACACCTTGCTTCAGCAACAGGTGCACACTGTACCCAATTTGATACTGTTCTGCTCCCATCCTTTTGAAAATTACCAGTAGTCCACAGGGCAAATATAATCTCCTTTTCACGTCAGCCTTTCCCTGTTTTCTCCTTGCCTCAACAATTATTGTAGATTCTGTTATACTACAAAGTTATGACTTTAATGCAATCTTTAATGGGAGCCCTTTAGAGTTGCAGAGCTTAGCAAAGGCATGGGAAATTACACTCTCAGCAGCTTTCTGCACTTCCTTTTGCACAAGATAAATGTAAAACAATGTGATCCAATAACAAGTGAAGAACTGATCTCAGTGGCTGCAGTAGAGTCATGGCTTTCATTTCCATAATGTGCACAAGAAACCTTTAAAAACTTTGGCAGCAGTGATTTACAGGCAGAGTTGGTTCTTCCGGAGATGAAAGAGCTCCTAATAAGTCTGGGGATGCTGCATTTGCCACAACAGCAGCTTTCCTCACATGCAAGTTACAGACCAACACATTAAGCATTTTATTAAACATCTATAAACCACTAGTGGAACAAGATCATCAGACAGTAAGAGAGAACTCTGAAATATAACCTTGCAAAAGACACAGAAGGGGTATTTTTGTTTAGGGGACACCGTTGTTCCACTTTCCACATATTTTTATAAAAGATTCAAGGAGTGGAAAAATGTCATCTCTAATGACATCGTCATATGTTTGCTACCTTCCAAAACTAACAGTACCTGCAAAGAATCCTCATTTCCTCCTAGGTCTACTTTGCTTTCCTGATTGTAATAAAAATATACAATTCAAATAGAAAGTGGTTTTCTATTTTTTTTTCCTTTTTTTTCACCATTCGTTTACCATTTTTAATAAACTTTTTTGTGGATTAACACTAAGTCTAGCATGCAAAAATATCTTCTCACAGAATGCAATCTACTTAAACACGATAGTTTTGGCCTACGGCAAGCGTTGAAAAGACAGTGCAGCCTTCCTCACACTCTCACATCTGGCTTGAGCTCATGGAGGAAAAAAACAAACCAGAAGAAAAACAATCCCGAAGACTGGCTGCCTTATTTTATTACTAAAAACTGCACATATAGACTCCCAGCTCGCGGTGGGGCCCGGCTAGCTGCGGGAGCCCCGAACCCGGCGGGTGCCGGCGGGCCCCTCACGGCGCGGGCTGCCGCGGAGGGATCCAGCCGCCTCACGCGCGCGCGCAGCCCCAGATGTTTGAGAACACAGCTGGACAGAGAGGTCTCGGTGACCCCAGCGAAATTCCAACAGGCTTTATTTTCGGAAAGTCCGAGGGTGCAGACAGGGGAGGAGAACAGGGGTGCAGCGCTGCTAAAAGGCGCCGGAGCCGAGGCGCCGAGCCCCAAACTTGGGCGGGAATCCGGTTTATAAGGAGGGAAGGAGTAGGCGGGCTCGGGGGTGCCCTTTGACCACTAGGAAGGGAGTACAGGGGTGATCTTTTAGTGGGGTGACTGGGGTACACAAATAGGGGAGCGGGGAGGGAGTGGTCTCTAGGGCGAGATCAATGGAAAAGTGGGAAACGGAACTTTCTGGAACAAAAGTTATGTTTTACATATGATTGTTTGCTTCGTCCCAGGGTGTCCCAGCTTCATAGTCTTTGGCCCTTCCCCCCACACCAACTCATCTGAGAACTTTACAGATAGGTAAGACTGCCTCCGAGAGCTACACGTTTAAGCAATTTATGTCAAGAATTAAAATACAAGTTTCACACTAACTACTTCAAATCCCACTTCATTCCATAAATCGTGATTATATTCTGATTCTGGGCAGTAATGGGTAAATGCTTATGATGCAGCTGTATTAAACTTAATTTGGAGATAAAAAAAGTGAGCAACTGACCCTACTTTTCTGGCACACATCATCTACCTATTTTATAAAAATATTAATTGTTATTGAAAGCCTTCACTGGAGTATTAGCAGTTTAATTAGTAGAGTTTTGGGCCTGATATTGACAACTTTGCCTTCTTCGCTAACTTCTTGCAGCAGAGGCAAGTATGTTAACCCTGGAGCTGCTCATATGTAAGACATAGAGAGCAGGAAAAACCCCAGTTCCTTCAGTTTGGGCAGATCCATCACAGAGGTCACCACAGTCCCTTTGACTTCACACCTTTCTTGTGCAGAGTTACGCAGTGGCACCAGGATGGACCTGCAGTCCTGTGTCCACCCCTAAACACCCACACTAAAAGTGTCCTTCAATAACCAAATTGTACAAGAGAGATGAATACATGTTTATTGCTGCAATACTCCTGTGGTGCTAATGAGTCAGCTGGAGACCACAAAATGCAAAGCCCTATTTTAATGACAAATACCAGACATAAAATTTAGGCTCCTCTGGCTCTCTTTGTTTCCTGTTCTAGCTGCTAAATACATGGCCTTATCTTCAAAAGATCAGGTTGACCTGCTGATTTGAAACCACTCCCAGCAGCAATTAACGGTGGACCCCTAGACAAGATCAAAGATGGTTCCTGTCTGCATGCAAAAAGGCCTTTTGAGGGGGCAGAAACTTCAACAACTCTCCTGGGAAAGCACAACCTGAAATCATACTGGGCTCCTCATTTCTGTCAGCAAACAATTTGGGCATGATCCAACACCTTTCAAGACCCCAGAGAGAACAATTACAGAGAATGCTGCCCTGGCCCTGTGGTGTCACTGACTTCAAGGTTTAGTTTAAAACAAGAGGCAGAAATTACTTGTTTTCCAGTCCTATTAATATACTAGGCTCTTTTCAATAGAGCTATTAGAAGACTTAATGGTTTTTTTTATTTTTCATAAGTGCTGCAAATTCCAGATCTTCACTTTCCTTTTCTCCTATCGTTTGTAGATCCAACCCCCTCTCTGAACTTGTATCCTGGGGAAACTGCATGGCTGGGGCAAATGTGAATACAGGATTTCAGTAGCATTAATGTGACTTAAGGCTTCTTAAAAAAATTTATTTTAACTGACATCCAATTTTCCCCAGTGTGCATCAATATAACTCTCCTTTAATGGGATGAATCTTCAGTTACTTGTGTTAATTCACAGTAGTGTACAGGAGCAATAGGAATGTGTATATGAAAAATCTTTTATCTTTTTGTGGCAATGTTGTTTGTTCCCTTAATGACATCTTTGAATGTTGGAATGAATTCCCAATAAAAACATTTAAATTTATGTAGATTCTAAACCAAATGTGTGCAATGACTGGTTTGGGACAATGCCCCAGCAAACCTTATGTCTGAATATTTGGTGAAACTGACCACTGAAGAAATAAATTACAGTCTACCTCCAGGGCAAGGGTGTCAAAGCATAAATAAACATCAATGTATACACTATGACCACTACCCACTTCTAAAGTTGCCTTCAAACCGCTGAACTGTTTTAGTTTCAAGTGCTGAATTTATTTTTATTTCATGGTGTTTTTATTTATGGAATGCTACAAATATCATAGCTCTGACATTAATTTAAAAAAATACTCAAGGAATAATTTTTCCCTCAAAGTTTCTGAATTATTTCTTGTAGATACAGTCTCTGTTGAACTTTACACCTTAAGTGGACCATGAATGAAAGCATGGTCTTATGACTGTGCACGCAGTTCAGGAGGTCACTAATGAGCTAGTGGGATTGCCTCTTCTGATCATGGGAGTGTTGGACTAATACTGACATAAAAATTGTGAAAGGGGAACAGTGTCACTTCTTTTAAGACCTAGGGACACTAAACCTTTCAGAATATACAGATATTTTAGTCTGGTACTAGGAGACTTCCTCCAGTAAAAGAATGAGTTCAGACTGTGGAAAAAAAGTTGAAGTGGCTTTGGAGGTTTATTCCCATCATCTTGCTGTAGCCCTCCTTTCTAAACCCTGGAAAGATTTTTTGGCAGCAGTTGGTTCTGGACCTCAAACTTTCTTGGAACACGGATCCATTTCTCATAAACTGTAGATCTTTCTGTTCAATGTGCTGGATCAAAGATTATGATCCACCTATACAGAGGGAAAATTTAAGCAGGCAGAAAATCACAGAATACTCTTTGAGTTGGAGGGGACTCACAAGGACTTTGAGTCCAGCTCTTAAGTGAATGGCTTATACCCCAGCATCATGGTCTGACCAACTAAGCTAATCTCATGATCAAATGATAAATATATTGAAAACAGAGGGGAAACAAAGAAAACAGTCTGGTCACTAGGTTTCTTTTCCAGATTTCATGTTTCTTGTGTAGTCTCAGAATCATAGAGACTTGTGTTGGAAGGAATCTAAAAGATCACCTAGTGTCAAACCCCATATGATGGATAGGGATGCCACCCACTAGATCAGGTTGCTGAGAGTCACAGATTTTACCTAATTTCCACAGGATTTATTTTTAATTAATATGCATCTCGACCCATGAGGACAGTATTTGTGGATCATAGCCTGATTGGATTAGTGATTTCTTCTGGCATTGTGATTACAAAGGTAGAAGGAAGAACCAGCTTTTCCTACCTCCTTTTCTTGAGGTATATCACCTCCAGCAATAAAGGCCTTAAAATGTAAAAAAAAAAAATTAAAAATGTTAGTAACAGTAGCTGAAAAATATGAAAACAGGATCCTTGATCCATCAAAAATATTTGGTATTTTGCCATCACAAGAGAGTAGAGAAATGAAAAATATATAGATGAATACAGTAAAAGTAAAAGTTTAAGTATTTTGGGCCAAGTAGTGACCTGAAATCTACTGGAAAGTATTAGACAACTTTTCTTATGTGCATCACTGTTAGCTCCTCCAAGAATCAGTTTAACCTATCACATTTCTTCTTTTTTCTTAGGAAGACTTCAGCTGGAAATTTGCCCTGAGAGTCAGAATTCTTGAGCTCTGTTGGACCAACAATGAAATTAATTCCATAATTGATACTTCACTAAAAATTCCTCTCCTTGCTCCTATCAAATAGGTAACAGTCACTAGACATTCCTTACCAAAAGCGCTACTGTTTGCTGGGATGGGTAGAGAGTATATTTGGAAGGGCAGCCAAAAATCTCAAGTTACCTAGGAGATAGAAAATTGAGTAGAGTACCTCCCAGTGTTCCTCTTAAGACATTTTGCTGGTAGTTTCTCTACTGTTGTCATTAGTCACATTTTTATATGTGCTCCCTTTTAGGTGCTATATTTCCATCTTTCTTCCTCCACAGAAGCAAAAAGGTAAAAAAAACTTCCTGAGTGTTGCATTTCAGCTTGTCACTATTTCCTAAGGAAAGGCAGGCCCTGAAGCAAGGAGGTGAAGAGCAGGTTAGAGGTAGTTTTCCTGGGGAGTGTTCATGGAGTAAGTGATAGCTGGCAACACCTAGAGTTATTGGGAAGTCTGCATGTTTTTGAGCTTGGGTTGCTACAGCCAAAATTCAACCTTTCTAGTATGAAGCTAGTTTCAACAGCATGGTTTGGTTTTTTAAAAAATATATTTAATTATATTTCCTTGGCAATCTCACAATGTACAGACAATCCAGATACCTAAAATTATTGAAGAGAAACTCCAGTGGTGTGATGGACATTGAGGCTGATAATTCCAGAGACATTTTGCCTAATCTTTCATCTCAGATGTGAATGGAACTGCTTAAAGAATTTATCCTTTAGCTTAATTTATATTTCTGTGAGTCAAAGTTTGTGTGAGAGACCCACAACCCATTGAATATTAGGTAAAATATTGCTCCTTTACTGCAGAAAGAAATAGACCAATTGAGAAATCAAGAGGGATTCTGGGAAACTGTTTAGGAGATGTTATTTCTGCAGATCATTTTTTATAATGATTATACTTGTAATCTTTTTCTCATCACCCAGATTTTAGCGATTACAACTTTTGTTAAAATGCTGAGACTATGGCACAATATGTGAAGAGATAAGAAATCCAACATAGTTTTAAGAAGTCTCACTCTTCTAAAAGAGGAATAAAAACATGAAATATATTGAAATTTGGGATGGATTATATTTATTTTTTTATTTGCAAGTCAGGAATCCATTTGGCAACTCTCTATGGATGGACTCTTGAAAATCTTGTATTTTTAGCTCATTGGAGATGACCATATTAGGAATAATAAAAATGGAAATATGTATTCCAAATGCAAAACAAAATAACTTAAACAAGCCAAGTACAAGTAAACAGTTAGGCTGTGTGTCATTTTGCAGTGTAGTTAATGGAGAAACACTGATAATAGCATGTAATCTGAGGCAGGATCATCTTTTCTGGTATTATGAAGCATTGATATCCTTCACTCTACATACTGCACCATATTGCACCTAAACATGTCACTTTTTAATGTATTTCTTTTCGTGGGATTATGAGATGGAGGATCCTCTGCACAAAGTGATATGAGCAGTCTTTTACTGAATACCTAGAGGGATGGTGATTCAACCACCACCCTGGGCAGCCCATTCCAATGCTTAACAGTCCTTTCAGTGAAGAAATTCTTCCTGATGTCCTACCTGAACCTCTCCTGGCACAGCTTGAGGCCATGTCCTCTCATCCCCCAATCCCACTTGCCTATGGCCTCCTCTCAGGCAGTTGCAGAGGTTGATATGATCTCCACTGAGCCTCCTTTTCTCCAGGTTAAACTCATCCATCTCTCTCAGATGCTCCTCGTATGATTTTTTCTCTGTACTCTACCTCAGTTTTCTTGCCCTTTTGTGGAGAGGCCCCAGCTCTATAATGTCTTCCTTGAACTGAGAGGCCCAGAACTGGACAAGGTGCAGGCTTACAAATCCTGAATACAGAATGCATATAAATGTAAATGTAAATGTAAATATAAATATAAATATAAATATAAATATAAATATAAATATAAATAATATGTGTGTGTATTGTATAGTATATATAATGAGGGTTTATATGCCAAATTCAGTAAAAAATCTATTCTGATGCTGCCTAAATTTGGAGGTGCCTAAACAATTTAAGTGGTTTCCCTTTTTTTCTGGCTCAGTCTTTAACTGTCAGTAAGAACTGTTCTTCTGAAAAGCTGAACTTAAAACTTTCAGCATGTTGCTCCAAGTACTCAAATTTGTGTCCTTTCATTATTAGAGTCTTCATGATGGAGCATCTAAATCAACATCCTTACACTGATAACATTATTTCAAACATACAATAAACTATAGATAAACTCACAGAATATGCTCATTTGGAAGAAGCCCACTAGGATCATCAAGTCCAACTTCTGCACAGAACACCCAAGAATCCTAGGCTTTGTGGCATTGCATCATATGCTTTATGAACTTTTTCAAGCTTGGTGTTGTGACTAGGGAATCTGTTCCAGTTCCCAGCCGTCCTGTCAAAGGCTTTTTCCTGATATACCACCTAAACCTCCCTGACTCAACGTTATGCCATTACTGGAGTCCTGTCACTGGTCACCAGAGAGGGGAGATCACAGTCTGCCCCTCCTCTTCCCCTCACAAAGAAGTCTCCCCTCCGTCTCTTCAGTATGAACAGACTGAATGACCTCAGCTGTTCCTCATATGGCTTCTCCTCCAGGCCCTTCATCATCCTTATGGACACTCTTTAATAGCTTGATATCTTATTTTTTTTTTAATTATAGTGGCCAAAACTGGCCCCAGCACTTGAGGTGGGGCCAATCCCCTCCCTTGCTTGGATGGTGATGCCAGGCAGGATGAACCCCAGGACACAGTTGACCCTCCTGTTTGCCACAGCACTGCTGACTCATATTCAGCTTTCTGTCAACCAAGTTTCTCAGGTCCCTTTCCATATTGTTGCTTTCCAGCATCTCATTCCTCACTCTGTCCATCCATACATCAAGGATTGCACTGTTCCTGGTGCAGAATCCGGCATTTTTCATTGTTAAACTTCATATTGGGTCATTGCCCTGTCTCGGAATTGTCAATACTTTGTGTGACAAATTTAATCACAGAATGTGATCAAATATTCTAGAAACCATGCAGAAGCTTTATCCAATGAAATTAATTGTGTAATTAGACTTTTTAACTTGTGAATTTCTGTCAGCATACGCTGCACAAGTGCAGGATAAACTATGGTAAAATATAACATGATGAGGATGTGATCTTTTTCTACCAAAAAAGATTTAAAACTCTAATTTTGGATGAGCTACTATGTATTTCTGTGACTAATATTAACAATAATGATGAAGCCATAATAAATGGAATGGTCCTACTAAACTTTTTGATTTTTCTGGATTATTAAACAATGCTGCCTAAATATTTGTGCATTCTAATAAATATAAATATTTCTTTGTAATTATTCTCTGAAATACTCTAAATAGTGAGACAATGTGAATTTAGGTCAAGTTGAACTCATTACTGTCATAAAATGGCATGGAGAGACACTCTGGTGTTAGGCAAAGCTGCCTAGAAATTTGGTGTCACAACTTGCAAAAAAAAGCTATTTCTTTTTGAAATATCCTTTGTTATAAATCACACTGAAACAATTTTTATTAATTTGAGCAGTGAAACAAAGTGAGTGAAGTAAAACAGCTTCCCTGTTACTGCTCAGTAAATGTCAATATTCTTATCTATTTCACTAGTGCTAAAAGTGGACACCTATCTCACAAGACTTGGGGCTACAAGTGAGATTTTTCAAGAGGACCAGGGATAAGCTGTCAGAGACTGAAATGGTTCATGCCTTAAACACTGCTTTGGAGGAGTTTTTCCCATTGCAGCAAAAACTGTATAAAGAAGCTACAACCATGGAAACCCACCCCTCCTTGAAGATGCCTGACTAGAACATTGGACTATGAAGGAAGCTACCTAGATAACATAAAGGGGATACTGTCATTCAATCATCTCAGGTCTAGGGAGAAACAAACAAGGCAGAGAGAAAAGAATGCATCCACAAGAGAGCCAAATGCCAAAGGAGTTTTCTTCAATGTTTTTAGTAACATAGTATGACATTTAGTAATAAAATGTGGCTTTATCAGAAAATAGCTCTGTTATCCTCTATTGTAAATGGAGGTTGCATGATGACTTTGAAATATCAAAAAAATGTATGACTTAGTGTGACCGTGGTCACAGGGGTTTTCAGGTGAAGAGAGAGACGAGAATGTTGACTCCATGATCAGAAGGCTTGATTTATTATTTTATGATATATATATATATTACATTATAACTATACTAAAAAGAAAAAGAAAGGGTTTCCTCAGAAGCTGGCTATACTAAGAATAGAAAAGAATGATAACAAAGGCAGCTCTCTCAGACTCTGTCCAAGATAGCGCCGTCTTGATTGGCCATTAATTATAAACATCCAAGAGGGGCCAATCACAGGTGGACCTGTTGCATTCCACAGCAGCAGATAATAATTGTTTACATTTGTTGTTGAAACTTCTCAGCTTGAGCAAAAAAATCCTAAAGAAAAGATTTTTCACAAAAGATGTCTGCGACAACTTAAGACCAAGAATGGAATGATGACTCTTTTCCAATCATCCTGAAATGCCGAGGTTCCTGTTTGATCTCCACCATGAGGCATCTGAAGACAGTCAGCAGCTGGGCTGAAAGTGATAGTCTGTAACTTCCAGTTCTTGTATCAATTTCTGTTTACCTAGAAGCAGACATTGCCATGTGTGTCCTTGTCTTCAGGTACGCCTAAACCTTTAACTCCACCATGATAAAGGTTGTGGGAACTTTTTGCCTTTTCACAAGATCTAAGATCTACCAACAAACTTGTAGATTTTATTTCTAAATAGCTTTTTTCCTGAATGTGATACTGACCATGAAATACAAGCAACTAAGGAACTATTTTAATTTTTAAATAATTTTTTATTATTTTGCTGGTTTTTGCCTATTTAATTGCCTATCTGTTCATCTGACAGAGGAAAAGAGAAAATAAACTAAAATCCTGAGTCAACACTTAAAATCTTATCTCTGTATATTTTTATTCCAAATGAGCTAATTTTCATTCTGATTCATTCAAACAAAGATTCATAACACCCAGGGTATCTAAACAAAACAAATCAAAAACAAACCAACCAAACCCAAAATGCTCTAATGCTGTGACAGTGAGGAAAACAAAATTAACAAGATGTTAAATATACATGGCCAGAACTGATGTAATTTGAAAAGAGGAAGCCATGCCAATCAACCTTTCTCTTCTCATGTCTGCCAATGACAAGGAGAGCTTTCCAAGGGAGGAATCTCCCACTCAGTTTTGAGGGTCACTTACTTTGAGGGTCACTTACTTCGTTTTTCCCTTCTAAATGATACCTGGCATTGCTGGAGGACAGATGTCATTTTGTTTTCTTTAGGGCTCAGAAACTAGAGTCTTCCCTCTATTCCTCATAAATCCATTTGCAGGTTGAATAATGGCATGATTACACTGAACATGTTACAAAAATGTATGCAAATATGGCATTTTAGGTGCTTTCAGAGTGTGTATTATTTTATTCTGGCTAAGATCCCTCGCTGAATTGCTGAGCATAATAAACTTCTTTTTTAAAGATTTTTTTGTTAAATAACACAGAGCAAGATGAAGCTTATGAAAGCATTTGAAAGAAGATTAGAATGACATGAAAAGGTTTGAGGCAGGTCAGTACTGACATTATCCAGACAGCACTTGTATCATGAAGCACTCCTAGAACATGCACAACTCAGTAAGTATTTCTAATCAATAAGTAAAATAAATACAGAGATTAGAAATATATATTGGCATGGTGAATGTTCTAAATTCTATGTACCTTTGACATTACATCTTCATTTTAAGCATAACTCAGTATACTTAAAGTAATGAGCAGGGTGGGTGAAAACTTTTTATAGCTATACATTGCACAGTGGGTTTCTTCTAAATTTGCTACTGTTTTTCTGATGTTTATTACATCTTATGTTTGACATATTCTGCCTATATACGGACAAGAGCATTAAACTACTCACTTTAGTATTTTGCCAGGTACCTAGATTCAATGAAATTTAAGCAAAGATATTCATACTAGAAAAAGGTCCAGCAGAAGAAGGTTTTAGTTTTGCCAGACTAAGGACCACTCAGTCTTTTCCTACACAGCTCTCACAAGTGTGAAGGTCTTTCAAGTATTGTAGAAATTATTACTATGGTAGCTTCACTGACCAAGCACAACTCCCTGAAGGCTCTCTTAAAAGTTTCTTGTGGACCTGTATTGCACCACAAAAGTGTATTATCTAAGGAGTTAGAATGGAAGAGGCAGGAGTTACCCTATTCAAAGGAAAAACTTTTTGAAAGAGAAGTTTAGATTGGAAGGTTTATGATGCTTCCGATGTCCTCAATTTCATTCTTACACCAAGATAAAATTAAGAAAAAAGCTAATGATCTCAAGAAAATGAATGTAACTCTAAGAATGCATTAGTAAAAAGAAAATGGTCAAAAAGAAGAATTTTCTGATGTTTAGTCTCTGCCATGGACAAGTAATTACTCTGAAATTCTCAGCCAAGATCAGAACAGAGGTGGATTTAAGAAACCAAGAATTGTTGTTTCTACTTGCATTACGCTGAGATGTTCTCAGACAATCTGAAAACATTTCTTACCACTGAATGGAGTCCCAAAGACCATACTCAGTTTTAGACAGCCATTGCCTCACTTGGAATGATTTTCTGATTTCATTACTGAAGAAACATTAAAATTCTTCCCCTTTTTTCCTGTCTATTCAATGAATATTCATTGTGTGAAATAATTTATTTATAAACTTATTCAGAAATCACACACTTAATGACTTACCTCTTTTAGGGCTGCTCTGAAGAACCTGAGATCCTTTGGAAATCACCACAGGCCAGCTGCAAAAGGGTGAGTTAAATAAGATAGAGGACTGTGAACATCCAGCCTAAGGATCTTGCACTGTTCATCTTTTGTAGTTGTGACAATTGTTATGTTATGCAGAATTGCTTAAAGGACTGTAACAAAAATGTAGGAGTGTGGAAAAAAACCCAGCTAGTATTCTTAAGCACAAAGTGTCACACACATGAGAATGGTCATGTAAGATCATGTAACAACTTGCCTTTTGGCATTTCTTAGCTCTGCCTTACTAGCCTTTATGCACATCTCCAGACAAGTTTTAATGCCTTGTGTATACATATATATATATATGGTTACACAAACATAAATATGTGTAAGTCTGCTCGCTGGAGCAATGCACAGCAGTATCAGAACTCTTGTGGTTCAATAGGTATGGACAGAGATTATCACTATGAGAAAATCAGAGGTAGTTTGACAGCAGTATCAGAACTCTTGTGGTTCAATAGGTATGGACAGAGATTATCACTATGAGAAAATCAGAGGTAGTTTGACACTCAGCTGAGGAATCAGCTCACATGTGATGCACAATGATTAGGTGACCTAGTTTGTATAGCTATTGAGTGGCTTCTCATTGACTAATGTACCTCCTGAGAAATAATGTGGAAATAAAGCGTTTATATAGAGTTTCTGGGAGCATATTTCCTAATGCCTCTCTGTAAAATTAATATGCTTGCCTATGAATAAAGTTTTATAGTCCTTAAGTTTAAAAAAAAAAAAAAAAAAGTATGAGTAATAAATGTCAAAACTATTTGCAAGTGGCCTAAATCAGCATTTCTTCATGAATACTGGTGGTGCTTTGAACTCCTTAGTTTTCTAGTGAGCTGCAGAAACAGACAGGTAAAGAAAGACTCTCTCCAAGAAACACATTATGGACATGGCAGCTTTCCACAGGGTCAGCTGCACACAAACTGCATGGTAACCTATTTGTATATTCCATAAATCATTTTGTTACTGGTTCCCAGTCTCTACTGTAAAAGAAATAGCTGTGTTCTATGTTTTAAGTACTCCCAAACCTGAAACAACATGGTTTAGAGTGGTGAATTTACTATTTAATGTCCTTAAAGGCCGTCTTAAAACTAGCCAGTAATGCTGAAGCCTTTCAATTACTACTGCTTACCACAATTTGCAGTAATTACAGTTTGTTTGTTGAATTAAATGGTCGTAAATTGCAAACACAACTGAAAGAACACTCCAGCAAAAAATAAAGTTTCAGCAATCATTATTTTTTAAGCTAGAGCAAAGAAAGTGGTGGGGAGAAAATTAGTTTAGGTTACCTACTCTGGAGGATTTTCAAAGCAGGTGACCTAAAGGAGCTCTGATCTTCTATCTTTCTGGTATAAGCCAGGAGTAACCCCAGCATCAGTGGTTACACAGACATAAAACCAGTGGGCATGAGAATAGAAGAGTCACTGTTTTCCAGATGGGAGACCATTACCCAGCTTTGCTACAGGATGTGTTTTGCAGCTCTACTTACACTGCAGTAAAAGAGCCTAACCTCAGTGTCAGTCACAAAAAAGTTAGTCATGGTTTTTCAGAGTCTTTTTTTTTCAGCAAAGTAATTATCTGTGACCAAGTTAAATGAGATACTTTGTCACTAAGGTTAGATGGAAGTATTGGAAATCCTCAACCACTGTAAAATTTCACACATTTTGAACCCATGATGTTGATTCATATGTTCATCTCCTTTGAACGTTCAACACATTTGAACCCATGATGTTGATGAGATGAAAACAATCATATGTAGCCGGCTCATGCCCCATCCTGGGGCATGAGCAGGCTACATATGAATGTTTTCATCTCTCATGGTAAAAATTATGTGGAGACCCCAAATCATCTGTTCATTATATGACAGAAAATGCTACTTTGAGCTTAATTTGAAAAGAGTAAATGAGATTCAGGTTTTCAAAAAATTACTTCAGGCATCAGCATGTTGGTTCAGCTTGAGAGCAATGGGAGTTCAGGAATGTGGAAAAGTCCATAATAGAAAACAGAAGTTCACAATCCAAGAAGTCTGAAAGCTCAGGTGGTTTGTGAAATTGGTGCTTTATATGAAGCAAGTGGACAACATGACTTTCAGCAGAAAGTCAGTCCTTACTAGTAGAGGCATTCCCTGCTATACTTTACAGCTAGAAAACCAGGATGTCTATCCTACCTCATCACTTACCTGAGGCCAGACAGCCAGACTAAATTTTATCCTACCTGCCCCACGTCCAAACACTTCAAGAGTTTTATTACATGATGTAAAATACCATTATGATATACTTACCAAGACCATCACATCTTCTTGTGGGAATTTTAGAAATAATTTGTGGCGGATCAGAATACTTCATGTAGAAAAATATATTACACCCAATATGAAACTAGCAGTAACAAATATTCTTAGGCAGCTGAAAACACGACAGCAGAACACTTTAGCCCTTGGATAACCATTTGGGTCTCTGTCAGAAATTGCTTTGGAGAACAGCAACACAATTTTTAAATTCTTTGTCCCTACCTATTGAAGTGCTTGTGTACAGTTTTCAGCAATCAGTGAAAAACCAGGCTGAGATGGAAATAAGGAAAGGAAAGGAAAAAAGTTTGATATTGTTGTGTGGGTGGTTTTGATTAGAGTTGGCAGCCATTTTAAATGAGATATATCTTCCAGAAGAAAAGACAGTTTTACTCAGGGAAGATACCTGTGATACAAGAATAAGACCTTCAACTTGTGATGGGCAAATCTAGTGAAAAATATAAGTGCTTATTACATGCATTTTCAAACCTTTGAAGATCTCCCTCAATCTCACTCCTCCTCTCAGATATAGTATAGGCGTTTTTAAGTAGAGGTTCCTTTCTGTTCTTCATACAGCACAGCATCCCTGATTACAGCTAATTGTTTATGCCAGAGTGCATAGAGCAATCCAAAGTCTGAGATTATTCAAGAGGCCCAAAAATTTGCCCCATATACACCAGTTGGAAAGGGAACCTTTTTAGACTATTAGTCAACCTCCTGCACTGAGGGCTTCCTGGAACCTGAACTATTTTCTGTGCTTTTCCTGCTACATTAAAAGCAACCCAAATGTTTGAAAATATTTCTGTCTTAAAAAGCAGTGTGTCAGGGAACCCCTGTATTCTTATTCGAATGACCCAATTAATTCTGCTGGATTCTAAACATTTTTGAAAATTAATCTCTTTCCCATAGTGATATTACCAGTTATAGGTAGAATTTTCAAAATATATTAAAGCACTGATTATGTGCTATACACTGCTGGTGTAAAACAAAGGATCAGGCTTGTCTCTAGTGTGAGTGGTGTCAATCCTGTCAACAGTGGAGGAGACCTCATTTTGCCTGCCCTCTTGGCAATCCTGAGCGCTGACTGCATGCTGACTGCACCAGTACCTATGTGGAGGCCATATAGCTGCACTAGCACAGCATGGAGCCTAAGAAAATACATCTTGCTTTTTCAACAAGGCTTATGAGCTTGGGCTGCATGCCTGCTAGCTGCAGATACATGGCTCCTGGTTTTGAGGCCAGTTTATGCCTAGCTGGCTCAGAGCACAGGCAGAACAAACTTGAGCCTGCTTGCAAAATACCTCATGGATCTTTTGTCTGTCAATTCAGCAGGGGAGAGGCAGAGCATCACAGTAGTTCCCTTGAAATCTGCAGAAGATCTGATACAAAGAACATACACGATAAATTTTTTTTAAAAAAGGAAAAATGCAAGTATCCTGGGGAAATTTTTCTTTCAGTGGATGTTACATAGTTGTTAACCCTTCCATTATCTGATTTCTTCACTGTTCCCCTTCTATTTCCTTATTCCACATTTGTGAGTATAAATTGCACTCTACTAAATGTCAAGTTGCTGCAAGTTGAACAGCTTACACCCACATACACCTGTTTCCAGACCAACAAATACATGGTATGTAACTTACACCATTGCTAACTTATGATTGAATTTGGCAGTATTTTTATTCATTTATTAAATTTTTTATGTACCCTAGGGTGAATATATACATATGTGGCTCTCACTGGCTCTGGTCTCACTCCTTTTAATCCTTCTTCACTGAAACATTAAATAGCTAGATTTGCAGAATCCTCAGGTATGACAGAAGAGATGCTGCTGGTGCAGTTTAATGATGGGGGATGCAGCATTCATGGCTCAATGCATACAGCACAAGACTGGAGAATTACTTTGGTGTTTCCATACATCTATTTGCAAGTGGACACCAAGTCTAGCCAATTCAGACATGTTCAAACAAAGGTTCATGGGGTTAAAAAAGTGGGAATGGGACTTTGCAACAATGTAGAGGAGTGAGTATGAAAAAATGCAACCCAAGGACATCTTCTGGACTAGGCCTGAAACAGGGCAGAGTATGTGGCATAAAAATAGAAAGTTCTAAAAATAGAAGTTGCAGTGAAAAGATGGGAAAAAACCTGGAGCTCAGCAAAGCTTTTGACACTGTCTCCCGCAGCAGACACCTGGTAAAGCTGGCAGCCGACGGCTTGGACAGGAGCACTCTTTGCTGGGTTAGGAACTGGCTGGATGGCTGAGCTCAGAGAGTGGGGGTGAATGGTGCTGCATCCAGCTGGGGCCTGTCACCAGTGGTGTCCCTCAGGGATCTGTACTGGGGCCAGTCCTGTTCAGTGTTCTCATTGATGATCCAGTTAACGGAATTGAGTCCACCATCAGTAAATTTGCAGATGACACCAAGCTGGGAGTGTGTGTCAGTCTGTTGGAGGGTAGGAGGGCTCTGCAAAGCAACCCGGACAGGCTGGATAGATAGGCTGAGTCCAATAATGAAGTGAAGTTTAAGAAGTCCAACTGCCGAGTCCTGCACTTTGGCCATAACAATCCCCTGCCACACTATGGGCTGGGGAGGGTGTGGTTGGACAGTGCCCAGGTAGAAAGGGACCTGGGAGTACTTGTCAACAGCCAAGGGAGCTAGCAGAGTGCCAGGTGGCCAAAAAGGCCAATGGCATCCTGGTCTGTATCAAGACCACGGAAGTAATTCTTCCTCTGTACTCAGCACTGGCGAGGCAGTACCTTGAGTGCTGTGTCCAGTTCTGGGCCCCTCGCTTCAGGAAGGATGTTGAGATACTCAAACAGGTCCAGAGGAGGGCAACAAGGCTGGTGAAGGTCTTGGAATACAAGCCCTCTGAAGAATGGCTGAGGATGGTAGGGTTGTTTAGCCTGGAAAAAAGGAGACTCAGGGGTGACCTTATCACTCTCTACAACTACCTGGGAGGTGGTTATAGTCAGGTGGGAATCTTCTCCCAGGAAACAACTGACAGAATGAGAGGGCACAGTCTTAAGCTGTGCCAAGGGAAGTTTAGGCTAGACATTAGGAAAAAAATTTCTTCACTGAAAAGGTGATTGGGCACTGGAATTGTTTGCCCAGAAAGGTGGTGGAGTCACTGTTCCTGAAGATGTTTATAAAAGGACTGGATGTGGCACTCAGTGCCATAGTTTAGTTGATAAGGTGGTGTTAGGTCATAGGTAGGACTTGATGATCTCAAAGGTCTTTTCAAACCTAGTTAATTCTGTGGTTCTGTGGTTCTGTGATGAATCTTTAAATGTCAAATCCAAACCTTAAAATGTAAAATCAAACAAAGTAGTTCACTTTTTGTAGTGTATAAATAGAGAACAACCTTACTGTTATCTTTCTTCCGTGTGATATCATGCTTACAATTTTCCATTCATATGAGCATAATGTTTCTTGAATCTATCGGTGCAATCTATTTAAAACAACTTTCCAATCAAGCTATATCCTAGAGATGGAAGTTAAATCTATATTTAAAAAAAAAAAGAATTTAATATTCATCAGTGCATAAAATATAGTAGTTCCTGAAACATATTTTAAACTCAATTGATCAACTTCACCATTAAATCCCTGTCAAACAACCATGAAAATGGATTATCTAGCTTTAATTCTTTTCCGATACCTTAATGGGAACTTTGTATATAGCATTATGCATATGTTAATATATAAACATAATACGTATTTATTTGTGAGGGAAAAAATCTAATGTGGGACATCAGTGATGATATTCAGTGATGACTTTTGCTCTTTAATCTGTTGTATTTCTGGAAAATATTTAATTGCTTCTTACATCTCTTCTGAGTTGAGAGGATTTGTCATGGTCAATGATGTGGTTCATCTAATCTGTGAAATGTCATATTTCAGACATGGCTTCTTTATTGACGTTGTGTTTATCATAACTCATTCTTGATCCATTCTGAAGTAGAAGGGATGGATTTGCATAAACCAGCCTCACACCTTAATGATTCTTCACAAAGTTGTAACTCTCCTCAATTTGATTGCATCTGCTCCTGGTCTATTCTTTACTGGGCCTAAACTTCAAAATTGTGTCTTTAGGATTGATGCCAACTAAAGGTATGCACGAAGGATTACTTCAGCCCAGAAAGACTTGCCAGGCTGCCCTCTGTCGTGGTTTCACATTGACAGGAAATAGGTTTTTTTGGGATATGCTGTGGTTACCAATAGGTGCTCAGATTTTAATATTGGCACCTGATGTAGCCACGGAGATTCGGACACGCCTCTGAGGACACACAGGGGTTAAAAACCAGAGCTTCGGCCCTGGGAGCTTCTCTTGGGACTTCGAGGGCAAGAGGTCGGATCTCCCTCCCCCGTCCAGCTGCTGCTGCTGGGCAGGCAAGGGGCAGCCTGCGGTAGGCCTGGGCCTGGACAGAGATGGGGGGTGAAGAGGCCCTTGAGGATGGAAGAGTGGAAGAGCACCAAGAGACATGGGGGAGGCACCCACCCCCCCACCCCCCCCCCCCCCGCCCCCCCAGGAGAGAGAGAGGGAGAGACAGCATCTGAATTTGATAGCGGCCGGCCCAGGAGGAGAAGGGGGGGAGTGCCATGAGAAGGTGCGGGCAGCGTGGGAGTTCCGGAGCTCTGGGACAGGCAGAGACTGAAATTTTTAACCCTTTTCTTGCATGATTGAAACCTTGCAAATGCTGATCCTCCTGGAGCTGAATGAGAAGAGAGATAAGAGATAAGAGGGATGGGCCACGAGGGAAGTGCAGAAAACTCTTGAGTGGGGGAAGAGATGACAGAGTGGCCTTTTGGCTGGACTTTTCTTGTGTGGCCACAGACGGAACCATTTTTCTTCCTGTGACACAGACACTGCATTTAGGGCGAGGCAGTGCCTCAGAACCAGGAGGCTTCAATGTGAGTACCCCTTGGCCCCAGGGGGTGAAAAATTGAGGGGGACAGATGTCCCGAAAGAGAGACTGTGCCTTTTTGGAGTGAGACAAGGCATCCTTAAAAGACAACCCTAGAAGCAGCTCTGGTCCATGCACAGTGGTGAGAGCACTGGGCATGGAAGGAAGATGTCACGATGGCAAAAGGACTTTCTGGGTAGTGCTGAGTGACATGGGAGCGCACGAGGTTTCAGCGTGTTTCCAGGGGAAGCCTATGGTGCAAGAAGGACTCCTCTCCTCTTGATGAACTGAAGATTGAGTATTCTAAAGGGTGGTGCTGGACTGAGAGTTGGTGATTTGGGGGAATGTATTGCATTGGGAAATTTGGTGGGGGGGAGGAGGAAAATGCTTTTGTAAGGTTTTCATTTTCCTTGTGGTTTTTTTTTCTTCTTTTCTTCTAGTTTAGTTAATAAAGTTTTCTTTATTTCTAAGTAAGAGCCTGCTTTGCTTATTCCTGGTCACATCTCACAGCAGACACCAGGGAGAGGGTATTCTCATGGGGGCACTGGCATTGTGCCAGGGTCAAACCATGACACCCTCTATAGTCAGTGATTTTTTTCTGGGGCACTAAGTACCCAACACAACTCTCTTCTAGAGACCTTTTCTGTCTTTACTGATTGGAGAGAAATGTGCTTCCTTCAAGCTAAAGTTATCCTTTGTGAGTAATCCTTTGAAAATGCCAACGCCAATCAGAAGAATGCAAGTAGTACATTGAGCAGTTATGCTTGCTATCACTTCCAGGAAAGCAGTATTGAAAAGAGAAAGCTGCTTTACTCTTTTTCATACAAGAAACTCTGAAGAAAATAGTGATTCAGCTCCTCAGGCCTTGTGAAGAGATTATTGGTGGACTAAAATTAAACACAGAAAAATAAAAACAAAAAAAAATTATATAATTCTGTAAAAATAATAACTTTGTTCATAAAAAAGATGTTAGGTCATAGTGGCGGCATAGGCTCATGTGATGAACAATGTCTTATATATGGTTTCAATAGAGTTACATTTTATCATCTTACTATATCACACGCTGAGTTGATAAAAAATGAGACATAAATATGTTGGCACGGCCCTGAGCTAGGATGATTAGCTTAGGCACAGACTAAATTTTGTCACATGTAAGTACTATGTGATTATGTTAGACCTGCATGAAGACTGTTACTGAAGATGAGCTTTTGGAGTTCAGGAGTTTCCTTGCTCTACCTGCATCTGAGCAATAACGTAGTGGAAGGTGATGAGAAAAAATGCAATAGCAGTTGAAGTGATTCACAGATCTGAGAATGTCATGAAATATATTTATAACCCTTAGATCCTTAGGCTGGGATTTTCTGTATTTCATGTTAATTGTGTAGAAATTACTCTTGCCCAGGATGTAGGATGAAGGCAATAAACAACAGGATGCAGAAGACAGTACGTGAAGCAGACATGGAACCCCTTAGTATTGTATATTTAGAGGCTGTTTAATGAATTATAAATGACTAAGGTTTTAAAGAGATTTCAAATTACCTCTCCTGCTTCTGGTTTTGCTCTTACAAATTCAGTTGGGTTTGATTCAATTATACTTGGCATGACAAGCTTCACAAGTGTTTCCAATGTGCAAAAGCACATGGGCCCTTTGGATATCTTTAAGGAAGAGGTTTCCATTGAGGACGGGGCTATGTGATTTGTTTGGAATTTGGTGTTTACAGAATATTAATATTGCCTTGCTCTAGGTAAAACATTCACCATTACTTCCACACTGGAAATAAATTTAGCCCTGACATTCCACATTAATCCTCTTCTATCCTGTGATCTGATCCATCATACTCTAAATCCTATACTATTATGAAAAAAGAGAAAGAGGCTTTTTTTTTTTTTTAATTCTTTGCTATTCCTGGACTCTGGCTAGAAATTTGTCATCTATCAGAGATCAAATAACAATATCAGGAGCACCAATGTGCCCAGCAAGTTTGCCAGAGAAGAAAGATAGTAAAACTCACTAATTTCTCAATAATATTTTCTACCCTAATTTTTTGTAACTAGTATTTTTATACAGCCTTAAGATTTGCTCTGATATTTCTGTGTAGTGAAAGGATATTTTGTCCTGTATTGATGTTTAAATACTTAGGCATCTCTCTTTTTTTAGCATTTTGGTATGGTGTGTTTGTTCACTTCTCCTAGTTACTCCAATACTATGATTTTCAGTAAGACTTTCACTTTGACTCATTTAGAAGAATAGATCCAAAGAGCTTGTTTCCAAAGTAGATTTTCATTTGGAGTCCTTTTCATGTAGGAGTTGACAAAACCCAAAACACAGTCCTTCTGTTGTGGAATAGAATTTCAGAGAACACAGAATGGATCTTGGAGAGAAAACTTCCCTGCAGCTGGAAAATATGGCTCATGATTGCAACCTGCCTTCATCTCAAATGCTACAGAATTTACAGAGTTAATGCTGTGCTGTAATGAAGTGAGGAAAAACAGCAGCTAAGATCCACACATAGCAGATGAAAAAAAAGGAGGAAAAATATTTCTGTGATGACACCAAAACAAATTCATCACACGTATGCAAATATCAGTAGGCATTTTTGCTGTTAGGCTATAACACACAATATTGTCGTGCAAATTTGGGATTCTTTATTTATGTATTAATTTGAGGCAACAAGAGAAGAATGACTAAGAATTAGTCAGGGAAAAGTGGTGTTGCTGTTTATCCTGTAGAACAAGAAGAAGACTATAATATTCTCTGAACTAATATGTAGTGTTAAATCAGAGCATGTCAGACCATCTTCTAGAATTTAATTCTTAGTGAAATAATGATATCATCCTTTTTCCCAAATAGGCAATCTAGACAGAAGTTGATTAAACTGCTCTCTAGTCAGACAATGAATCAGTGGCACAGCAGGACTATAGCTCTGTAGTCCTGAGATCCATGTACATACTCTTGGTAATTGAATCAAACTCCACGAAAAACATCCAGAAAATGAACCTGAAATAAGTTAGGTCTCAACTTCTTGCATGTATGTCAGCTATATAAATTTCAAGTGCACTTCTTAAAATTAACCTTTTAATTGTGTTGTAAGTTGCAGCATTTTTATTCTTCCCTTGCACTCTCTCAGTGTCTCTGCTTTGCTCACAGCACACTAGTAAAACACATCTTTAGGCAAAACAAAATGAGAACAATCCTGTAAACCATTTAAGCCAGTCAAAATATGGAATTCAACAGAAAACATTCCAAGATTTGTACCAGGCCCTTCATTTTTTTGCCATCTGGAATTCCATTATCCAGGCAGCCTTGCAGCAGTTCTAGTTCACTTTCTCTGGACCTCAAAAAACTGCTGCTAGGGCTCCCCTCTCACCCAGCATGTCCCCACAATTCACAGACATTTCTGAGACCTTACAGAAAGGATATCCATCTAAAAAAAGGATATCCATGAACTAAAAGAAAACCCAAACCACAAAATACATCTTCTTTGCGGTACCATTTTGAATTTTGTTCTTTCTTTTTTCCCCCCTCTTTTTTTTCAAACAAGAAAATTCTACTGCCAACAAAAACATTTCCCTTACTTCCACAACTGCCACACAACCTGGCAGTCCTCTCATTCTCATATTTCATATTAACATTCTTTTGAATCTGAAGTGATGGAAAAGCACCTTTACATGAGAGCTTTGCCACTCCATGAAATTGAACCCCAGCAGAAGGACATTCATTCACTGTGTAGAACCAGCCTTTATGGGGTGTGCTGCTGAAACCCCTGCCTTCAAATGACCTTACAGATCACTATGACTTCACCAGCTCTGGAAGGGCTATCAAAACCATGATATTCTAAAGGAAAAATTACAGTTTGAAAAGCAGTGTCTTCCATCTTCCCCCATTCCCCTCCTTACCCTCTGCCTTTTGCAACTCTACAAAAAAAAGGTTTTGCTTTTAGAAGTAGAGAGGAAGCTGTGGAAAACCCCCACACTTTTTTTACCACTCTGTCTAGACATAGACCAAATTGAACATAACAGATAATAATTTAAGAGTTGACACAGATGAAGAAGGCCTTAGAAGTGTGTGTTGCACTATCACTTAGGAAAAGCCTTGTAAATTTTCTACAACTAATTCTTTGTTTAAGGATGATAAAGCACAAATTCAACACATACCTGACCAAGTATAGGACAATAAAAGCAGAAGGAAAGTAATTGATCCCCATTCAGGAAGCACTTCAGAAACTACAAGTTTCTTGGCTCTGGGAAAGGCAGTTTGATGATGGATGATGTAGTACTTCACCTAATTGCATGGATCCTTAAAAAAAACCCAAAAGGTGGCGGCTGTTATTACAAAACTAGGCCAAGGACCAAATCTTCAAAGGCAAGTAGCACAGTGCCGAGCACTGAAGGACCTTTCCACATGGATCTAGCCACTTTGTGAAGATTATAATCTCCCAACTGAAGCCCAGGATGAAAAGTCCTGTTTTGGTGTTGGTTTTCAGTTTGTTTTTTATTTTGTTTTGGGTTTTGTTTATTTTGGGTTTGGTGTTTTTGTATTTTTTTTTTCTGTTCATAGTGGCAGTGGTAGTATCTTTGTTGGGTAGTGGACTCAGGATGCAGAAGATCTCAGCTTCCCACACTGTCTAAACCAGAACTTCACTTCTGATGCCACCAAATCCTCCCTTGCCACCAACATGTTTTTATAAACAGTAGGAGACTCACTAAGAAGTTAGAGGCACTCTCTGGTCCTCTGATTATTAATAATGTGGAGTTCAGTGTAAGAGAGAAAATTTGAGAGCAAAATAAATACAAGACTTCTTAGACAAGATTGAGATGCAGAAAACATGAACAGTGAGCTTCTTTCCCCTTTCATCTCCACTATTCCTGAACACACAAGGAATTTCACTAGTTCTCATGGGACAGACAAAAAACTGGGAGCAGCTGTTGATTCTGTTGAAGGCAAAGAGGCACTGCAGAGAGACGTCAACAGATGAGAGAAACAGGCAATCAACAATATGAAGTTCAACAAGGGAAACTGTTGGATTCTGCACCTGGGATGGGGCAACCCTGGATGTATGGACAAACTGGGGAATGAGAGGTTTCAGAGCAGTGCTGTGAAAAGGAGGTGGGGGGTCCTGGTCACTGGAGGCTGGGTATGAGCCAGCAGTGCCCTGGCAGCCAGGAAGACCAACCATGTCCTGGGGTGCATCAAGCACAGCATTGTCAGCCAGGCAAGAGAGGGATTGTCCTGCTCTGCTCTGCAGTGGGACAGCCTCACCTTGAGTCCTGGGGGAGTTTTGAGCCGCACAGCATAAGAAAGAATTAAACTAATAGAGAATGTCTGTGAGGATGATGAAGGACCTGGAGGGGGAAGTTGTAAGAGGGCTGAAGTCACATGGCCTGTTCAGCCTAGAGAAGAGGAGACTGAGGGGACACCTACCTCATCACAGTCTTCACCTTCCTTGGGAAGAGGAGGGACAGACACTGATCTCTGTGGTGACCCATGATGGGACTAAAGTAAATGGCCTGAAGTTTTGTCAGGGGAGGTTTCGGTTGGGTATCAGGAAAATGTGCTTCACTGAGAGGGCCCTCAAGAACTGGAAGAAGTTCCATGGGGAAGTGGTCACAGCACCAAGTCTGAAAGAGTTTAAGAAGTGTTTGGACAATGCTCTTGGACACATGTGATTCTTGGAGACTGTGCTGTGCAGAGCCAAGAGTTGGACTCAATGATCTGTTGTGATGTGTCTTTAAGTTCCCCAGTTTTCTCCCCTATTTTATGTACGCTCCCCCTTTGTTCTTTGTAAAATGGTTCCTCCCCTCACAGTTTTCCCGCCACTGTGGATCCTGACAGTTAAGTTACCATGGTTACCCCTTCCCCCTCTGCTGCTAATCTCTTATGTTATGTAACTTCCCCTCCCCTACTTTGCCTTAAAAGTAAGTTTTTCCTCCTCCCTGGGCCCAGTCAATCACCCCCCACTCCTCCCAGGTTTCGAGAACCTTCTTCTCTCTGGGGGTTGTGGTTGGCTGGTGTCCCAGGGCCCCTCCTCTGCTTTATGTTTATTTGCTATGTCCTCATGTCATGTACCTCCCTACCTGTTCACTGATTGGTTCGCTGGGTTTCCCTCCCTTCTCCACCCCTTCCCTTTAAAACCTTGTCGCTCCCCCAGTTCTGGGCCATTTGCTGTGGGTCCCTCCATCTGTTGGTTGCCTTCTGCGGTTGGATTCTTCAATAAACCGATGTTTTACTCCCAGCAAGTGGTCGCCTCCTCTCTCGTCTTGTCCAGCGCCAATCCAAGTCCGCAATCCAACCCAGCCCAAGGCCACGACGCCAAAGGGGGTTGGCTTTCTGCTGCGTAAGGGTGTCGGCCACCGTACCTATTCAGCTAGCCGGACTTAGGGCCGCGTACGCCCTCGCGCAGTCCTGGCGCCCAACATGGGGCCCGAAGAAGTGGACATCTGACCACGGACCGGACCCTGCGGAGATGGATTTTACAAATCCTTTGGACGCCGGACTTCCCCAGGTGGTAGCAGGCCCTGTTGTAAGGGCAGCGCTCCCTGAGGGTAGGAGTCGAGACTCTTCGCACCTTTAGAAGACGACTCCTGAGACGAGGACCATCGCCTGGGTTTTTCTTTGTCGCTGCTGCCAGATCGGTGAGTTCGGGCCCCGACCTGGGGACTCTCCGGCTTCCCCCCTGCCTTTTTACCTCTCCCTAGGGGTACATGCCCTGCCTTGGGGACCTACCCCCTGCCCTCTTTCCTTGAGGTATTTCCTCACCCCCACGCTTTTTTGTTTTCTTTTCCCTGTGGGTGCTGGCTTCCCCAGACGTTGGGCCCGGACCCATCCCCTAATCTCCTTCTTTCCCTCCGGCTGGCTCAGACTTTGGGGCGGTAGGGGGAGCAGGGGCCGGAGGCAGCGGTTCATTGTTTTAGTTTTCGTTATTCTCCAGGCGGGTGGTTGAACCATCGGAGGATTTCCTCCTTTTCTAGTAGCAGTAGTTCCTGCTCTAGAAAGGTGCCATGGGTGCAGGCTTGGGGAAATCCCAAAAGGAGGTGTATTATGTTGTAAAAGGTTTGCTGCTTGGGGGTGGTCAGAAGGCCCCCAAGCAGGTGTTGAAATGTTTAGTTAGATGGGTCTTTTCTAAGTTCCCCGAAACCTCCCCGGAACTTGTAAAACAGCCACGATATTGGGCAGCCGTTGTGGCAAAATTAGACGAGGCCATAAATTCCGGGGAGACGAAGTTGGCCACCGTGGCTTATTGGGCGCGCAGAGTGCATGCGACACTCCGTGCGCCTGGGGAGCTTAAGAAAAGTCCCGCAGGTTCTAGTTTATCCCCTCATTCCCCTCATTCAGTTGCCCTTGCCCCTCAAACCTTACCCTCATCCCGTAGGCAGGAGCCCTCGAGGGGGATTTTGAAGGCCGACCAGAGGCAGGGGGTCCATCCTGCCCCTGCTCCCCCTCGACCTGCTCGGCCTTCCCCTTCGAGGAGCCCTGGCCAGGCTCCTTCTCTTCCTACACCCACTGGCCCAGTCCCCAAGTACCCAGTTTCCAATCCCAAAGTTGTGCGGTTTAGTGAAGACTCTCAAAATGGCTCCCTTGGGCCTCAAGATGGCGGAGGCCATGCGGTTGTTCCTGCCAGGGCTCCTTCCTCCCCTCCTAATCCTTTCCTCCCTGACACCAACCCCTTCTTTCCCCCGGACCCAACCCCTTTTTCGGTTGTCCCTCCTTCATATCCTTCCTCCGTCCCTCCCATTTCTCCACCCTCCGCTCCTCCTTCGGCTCCTCCGCAGACTCCTCCCTCAGTTCCGCCCCCTGTTGACTCCTCCCCAGCTCCGCCTTTGTACTCTGCTCCGCCTCCAAACACCACCAAGGAGGCGGAGAGGGGTGGTGTGCCGTGCCCACTTCCTCGCCCCGCCCCACTGCCAGACCCCGCCTCAACCTCCTCCAGTTCTGGTTCCCACGCTCCCCCTTCTGGTTCCCACGCTTTGTGTTCCGGGGGGGGGGGTGTGGATGACCGGAAGCCGGGGCAGGCGCCTTTATTGGAAGCCGCTCCGGTCACCTACCACCTCAGCGGGGAGGGGAGCTCTCAGGCCCAATGGGTGCCGCTTGCACAGGCCCAGATCAAAGAACTGTGCAAGGCGCAGAAGGACTACTCCCGGGAGTCTGAGTACTTCCGGGGGATGCTCCGCAATGCCCTTTCGCGGGGAGATCTGGTGCCTGCGGACCTGAGGGCCCTCTTCTCCAGCCTTACTAGGCCCATGGAGTTCTGAGTCTGGGTGGCTGAGTGGAGGATGGAGATCTTGGAGGCTCTCCCAATTCTCTGGGGGAGTCCTTCAACATCTCATGATGCGGACGGGCTGGTGGTTTCCCAGGAACATCTTTTGGGTGAGGGGCAATGGGCAGAGGGGGCAGTGCAAGCAAAAGCTCTATTCCTGCCGCAGCTTGTGGAGACTGCCAGGGCAGCCGAGCGGGCCTTTTACAAGCTGCAGGTGGTGACCTCCCAGTGGGAGGACGATGAAGTTCGGCAAGGGGCGCAAGAGCCTTACATGGCCTTTATTGAGCGCCTCTATCGATATGTAGAGGTGCAGGCGACCGGGGACGATGACAGGGAGAAGATGCTCCTAAGAATGGCATATAGTAACGCCAACTCGGAGTGTCGAAGGGCCATCAGAACTCTCCCTCGAAGTCCCCGGCCCACGGTAGAGGCCATGATAGAGGCCGTGGTAAGCCATGTCGCCTTAACATCGCGACCTAAGAGGTCATCGGTGGCTTTTGTAGAATGCCCCAAGCCGGACTTCCTTGAGCTGGAAGCTGCCCCCGTTGCTGGACCCCCAACACCAGGGTCCGGCAGGAGATCAACGGCCACCCACCCCTGCCATCTCTGCGGTAAGACCGGGCACTGGATGCCCCAGTGCCCGATGAGATTGGATTACCTAGAACATCGAAAGAAGCGGGAAAGGGAGGAGAAAAAAAGATACAAAAAACTAGACCAAGAGCGCAGCCCCTCCCTGCGCGAGGACAAAAGTGCGGCGGGACACGTAACATCCAGCGGGGAGGGAGGAGATAAGGGAGAGCCGCTGTACGCACTGCCGGATTTGTCTTACCTTCCACCAGACGTGACACACACCTGTGGTATTCAGCCCACACCTGCTCTTAACACCATGTCCTCTGCTTCCCCTTACAGGCTGCAGCTCACTAGGGACATACATCTTCCCAATAGTGATTTACAGCTGGTGTCTGTCGACCTCCAACATCCGGGTCGCTGGAGGAAATTAGGACGTTGCAGGTGGACCGTCATCGGAGACACTAAGCACACACCGCGAGACATCTACATCGTCCCGGGTTTGGTAACTACCGACCGGGACCGTTTCGCGGTAGGGCTGTACTGTGTCCGACCCCCACTCTTCCTCCCTAAAGGACAGGTCATCGCCCAGACCATTCCAGTTCCGGAAGACGATCATCGGAAAGCACCTGAGGAGACAACATCAACTCCAACGGTGGCCTGGGCACAGCTAGTAGGGAGGGAGAAGCCCCGCCTGACTTGCCAACTTTTGTTAGGTGGGGACAAGAAGATCGTGAGGGGTCTACTGGACACAGGGGC
Organism: Melozone crissalis; assembly: GCF_028551555.1. Lineage (NCBI taxonomy): Eukaryota > Metazoa > Chordata > Aves > Passeriformes > Passerellidae > Melozone > Melozone crissalis. The sequence continues at coordinate 1,565,257 of NW_026535814.1, forward strand.
AGATGTGATGATCATTACCTCTCGGGAGTGGCCGTCACATTGGGGCTTGCAAAGCGCTGCTGGCACGATCTCAGGTGTAGGGGGCCTTCAATTGGCTAATCAATCTAAGAGCATTGTACAAATTAAGGGGCCCGATGGGCAATTGGCTTCGATACGCCCATTCGTGTTAGATTACACAGAGCCTCTCTGGGGAAGAGACCTGCTAGCCCAGTGGGGAGCCAGAATTGACCTCCCAAAGGCTCCCCAGGTTTTTCGGGCAGTGACCACTGAAGAGCGCCAGACCTGGAAGCTGAATTGGCTGTCAGATAAACCAGTACAGGTCTTGCAGTGGCCACTAAACAAACAAAAATTGAAGGCGCTCAACGAGCTCGTTCAGGAGCAGCTACTAAAAGGCAACCTGGTGGAGACCAGGTCACCTTGGAACTCCCCAGTGTTCGTCATTAAAAAGCCAAATAAGGATAAGTGGCGGCTCCTGACCGACCTCCGCCAAATTAACGATTTAATAATTGACATGGGTCCTCTTCAGCCAGGGATGCCCTCCCCAGCAATGCTCCCCCAAAATCGGAATTTGGCTGTGATAGACATTAAAGATTGTTTCTTCCAAATTCCCCTGCACCCAGACAATGCCCCGCGCTTTGCGTTCACGGTTCCGTCCATCAACCGTGAGTCCCCAGCCAAGCGCTATCATTGGCAGGTACTTCCGCAGGGCATGAAGAACAGCCCTGTGATCTGCCAATGGTACGTCGCTTCGCTGCTGTCTCCAATACGTACAGCCCTCGGGGATGCCGTCATCATTCATCATTATATGGACGACATCCTCGTGTGTGCGCCCGACCACAGTCTGCTTGCCCATGCGGTTGACCTGACAACCAATGCGTTGGTTGCTGCAGGGTTCGAGCTCCAGCAGGACAAGATTCAGTGGATGACACCTTGGAAATACCTGGGCCTTGAAATCATCAAGCGGACCATTGTTCCGCAAAAATTGGCTATTAGGACAAAAGTCCAGACCCTAGCGCATGTACATCAACTGTGTGGGTCTTTGAATTGGGTGAGACCCTGGCTGGGCATTTCAACCGAAGACCTAGCCCCCCTTTTCAATTTGTTGAAAGGGGGAGAGGGGCTTAGTTCCCCTAGGGCTCTCACCCCAGAGGCACAGGTAGCCTTGGAGAAAATCCAAAAGGCCATTTTGGCCAGGCAGGCCCACCGGTATCAGCCAGGCCTGCCCTTTAAGTTCATAATACTGGGAAAGTTGCCACACCTCCATGGCATAATTCACCAATGGGACATCGGAGTAAAGGACCAAGGGCTGGGTGACCCCCTCTTAATAATAGAGTGGGTGTTCCTCAGCCATCAATGGTCCAAAAGAATGACAAGGCCACAAGAGTTGGTAGCCGAATTGATCCTCAAGGCAAGATCAAGGATCCGGGAGTTGGCAGGATGCGATTTTTCATGCATACCTATCCCAATTAAATTGGAATCGGGCCAACTTAAATTAAAGACCTTTAAAGAACTGCTGCAAACTAATGAATATCTGCAGTTTGCACACGACAACTACACTGGGCGCATCGCAGTAGATCGGCCGGCCCACAAATTGTTTAATTCGGAGTTTAAATTATCTCTGAGAAAGGTTCAAAGCAGGGAGCCACTGGATGCCATGACAGTTTTCACGGACGCGTCTGTAGCATCCCACAAGTCAGTAATGACTTGGAAGGATCCTCAGACTCAGCAGTGGGAGACTGATGTTGCTATTGTGGAGGGTTCTCCACAGATTGCTGAGTTAGACGCAGTCGTCAGGGCATTTCAGAGATTCCCTGAACCTTTTAATCTGGTCACAGATTCTGCGTATGTCGCAGGTGTAGTGTCTCGGGCTGAACATGCAGTTCTTCAAGAGGTGTCTAACAAGAGATTGTTTGAATTACTTAACAAGCTCGTAGAATTGGTCTCCCACCGCGAGCATCCCTTTTATGTTATGCATGTTAGGTCACATACCGACTTGCCTGGGTTCATTGCAGAAGGTAACCGTCGCGCCGACTCCCTGGCCGCGGCTGCCGTGACACAGGGCCCTCTCCCAGATGTGTTCGGACAGGCTAAGATCAGCCACCAACTCTTCCACCAAAATGCGCCTGGCCTGGTTTGGCAGTTCAATCTATTGCAGGACCAGGCTAAGGCGATAGTGGCCACGTGTCCCCAGTGCCAAAAAGACCAAATGCCCACTGTGGCCTCGGGGGCTAACCCCCGAGGTCTGGCGAGCTGCGAGGTGTGGCAGATGGATGTAACACATGTCCCATCTTTTGGTCGACTGTGTTACGTCCACGTCTCAGTGGATACTTTCTCCGGGGCTATCTATGCTTCTGCCCACACAGGAGAGAAGGCAGTGGATGTCCAGAAGCATCTGCTTCAGGCATTCGCTGTCTTGGGCATCCCTAGGGCCCTAAAAACAGATAACGGCCCTGCATACACTTCCAAGGAGCTGCGGAGCTTCCTGCAGCAATGGGGAATAGTGCACAAGACCGGCATCCCCTATTCCCCGACAGGCCAAGCCATGGTGGAAAGGGCCCACCAGAGCCTTAAGAAGACCCTGTCCCAACAACAATCGGTGATGAAGGTGGAGACCCCCCACGTCCGACTGGCAAGAGCTTTATACACACTTAATTTTTTGAACTGCTCTTTTGACAGTCAGAATCCTCCGGTGGTCCGGCACTTTGGCAGTCACCAGCAGCTGCAGCCAAAAGCCAGGCCCCCGGTTCTTGTAAAAGATCCGGAGACCTGGCGGACGGAGGGCCCTTTTGACCTGGTGACCTGGGGGAGGGGATACGCTTGTGTGTCCACTCCCTCAGGCCCCAAGTGGGTACCATCCAAATGGGTCCGGCCCTTCGTCCCGAAGCAGAGGACAAAGCAGGGGGCGGTACCACAGGTCTGGCAGGCCTGTTGGCGTCGGCGGAGGAAGTCACACCATCAACCTTCGCCTTTCTCTCCTGATCTCCCCCCTGTCACAGAAGAGCCCTCCCCTCCTTCGTCTCCTCCACCCCTGGACCTCTTATGTTACGTTGCGTCCCATTCTCCCCCTGCTCCAGCTATTACCCCTCGTATGTTCTATCTAAATTGGTTATTTGGAGAGGAACCATTTTTGTGATTTCGTGATACTTTTACTTGTCTCTTTCGTTTTAGTTACATCTCCCCCATGGCCTTGGTTCCAACATCGCTGGCTCCCAACCCTTGTCTGCTGATGATGTTCATAACGACCTGCAGACTCCTGTTGCCACCTTCGGAGCCGTGGGTCATCCCCCAGCCGAAAGTCAACGTCTGGCGGGCCTTGGCTCAATCGTTAGGACAGGACAGTATATGCCTAGACACCGGCGCAGCACAGGACCCGATGTCGTCTTGCCTTGTGGGGATCCCTTTCTCTCCAGGCGAGTTTCCCTTAGCCTTTCAGCGTGCCTTTACCCCGATCCTAGCCCAGAGCCTTACCATTCTCCCCAGTTTCGATTCCTCTGACGCCTGGAGAGCCGGAGTGGTCAGGCTGGATCCTGCACCCTCCGAGCCCACAGAATTGCACCTCCTCGGTTCGGCCAATGCTTCAATCTGTTTTCAGTTCGATTATACAATCACCCCGGTGGAAAAGGGTAGTGAGGTGGTGCGACAGAACAAGTTAGAATACCAGGCCAAGCAGTGGTGTCAGGCTGTCCTCAAGATCCTCGGCCCCACCACTACCGGACGGACCCCTTACTCCCTTCCATGAGGCGTGTTTTTAATTTGTGGTGACTGAGCGTGGGCAGGCATCCCCTCTGGCCTGGTCGGAGGGCCGTGCACTTTTGGCCGGCTGATGCTGTTTACCCCCAACATCACTCAAATTGTCAATTGGAAAAAGACAAACCACATCTGAATTGGCTAGGTCTAAAAGAGATCTCAAGGATCTCACTGAGGATTGTGATGACGAAATTACCCATTGGTCACACTCAAAATCCGTCGCCTTTACCATTTTGTTGCCTTGGGTATCAGTGGCGAAGGCTCTAGGTGAATTGGGCTGCCTAGAGTGTTGGGTGGCTAAACAAGCCAATCTTACTTCAGCCGCGCTTTATGATCTCCTCACAGACGAGGAAATAACAAGGAAGGTGACACTCCAAAATAGAGCAGCAATAGATTTTCTATTGCTGCTCCATCACCATCATTGTGAGGAGTTTGAGGGCCTCTGCTGCCTGAACCTGTCCTCTCGAGCTGAGGACGCCAGACATTCCATCAGAAGACTTCAAGACCTCTTACACCAGGTTAAACAGGAAACATCCGACTGGCTGGGGGACATCTTTAAGGGTTGGGGCCTTAGCGGGTGGGCCAGTTCTATTTTAGAATCAGTTTTTAAAGTTGTGTTGAGCTTAATTGTCGTTTCAGTTTTGATTGTGTTGATCCGTGGGCTGGTCCAAAAATTGATAGCGAAGGCCACCTCGCCAGCTGTGAACCATGCTACCATTCCATCAGAAGAGCCTTTCGAGCTGGAAGACCTCACCCCAGAGGCCGAAAAGGCTGTAGACGAGGAGGGGTCAGCCGGGCAGCCTCAGGAACATCTAGAGACTGACGAACTCCAGCTCGAAGGAGGCGAGGAATGGCTGGGCCAGCCGCGGGCCTCCGAACTTTGAACTTTTATGGACATTCCAGTTTCTTTTTATTTCTATTTGTTAAGAAACGGGGAGATGTTGTGATGTGTCTTTAAGTTCCCCAGTTTTCTCCCCTATTTTATGTATGCTCCCCCTTTGTTCTTTGTAAAATGGTTCCTCCTCTCACAGTTTTCCCGCCACTGTGGATCCTGACAGTTAAGTTACCATGGTTACCCCTTCCCCCTCCGCTGCTAATCTCTTATGTTATGTAACTTCCCCTCCCCCACTTTGCCTTAAAAGTAAGTTTTTCCTCCTCCCTGGGCCCAGTCAATCACCCCCCACTCCTCCCAGGTTTCGAGAACCTTCTTCTCTCTGGGGGTTGTGGTTGGCTGGTGTCCCAGGGCCCCTCCTCTGCTTTATGTTTATTTGCTATGTCCTCATGTCATGTACCTCCCTACCTGTTCACTGATTGGTTCGCTGGGTTTCCCTCCCTTCTCCACCCCTTCCCTTTAAAATCTTGTCGCTCCCCCAGTTCTGGGCCATTTGCTGTGGGTCCCTCCATCTGTTGGTTGCCCTCTGCGGTTGGATTCTTCAATAAACCGACGTGTTACCCCCAGCAAGTGGTCGCCTCCTCTCTCGTCTTGTCCAGCGCCAATCCAAGTCCGCAATCCAACCCAGCCCGAGGCCATGACGCCAAAGGGGGTTGGCTTTCTGCTGCGTAAGGGTGTCGGCCACCGTACCCATTCAGCTAGCCGGACTTAGGGCCGCGTACGCCCTCGCACAATGTTCCTTCCAACCCACTTACTCTGTGATTCTGTGTATGATTTTAGATGCTTCAAAAACTGCTAAGTAGGTTCTCTTAGTATTTTGAAATTGGAAGAAAATTGGGGAATTGAGTACTGTGCTCATCTCTGGGGTATCCAATATAGGGAGGACATAGATCTGAAGGCCAGAGCAAATCTCTAGGGAGAAAAGATAGGTGGAATTGTTCAGTCCGGGAAAGAGAAGGCTACAAGGAAACCTTAGAGCCTTTTCCAATGCCAATAGCACAGTAATTATGTGAAAAATACAAATTGCCCTGCTTTTGTCAAAGTTTTACTTCTTGACAGTGAAGGAAATGTTTAAGCTTATTCTGGCATTATAAAAGTGCTCCATGAAACTCAGACAGTGGTAGGTTTCCTTCAAGGTGTAAAACTATGGCTAACAAAGGTCATCAGAAAAATTTTACCTCCTACTGTTTCTGAACTTTGTTTTGTCCGACTGGTGTGCTGTGGAAAGCTTTTATTTCCTTTAGCCATTGCCACAGGAAGGACATGACATGTTCATAGCCTGATTTTTAAGGCAAATGGTGTACATTTTGTTTTGGAAAATAAAATATTAGTCTTACAGCAAGCTATATCATCTCTTGTTCCAGTCAACAAAATCCATACACATACACCCCCCACTTCATAACCATTTAAGTAGGATTATCATATCAAAACCCTTCATTATCTTTCATTGAATTCAGACCCAACGCCTAATTTCATATATTGTTCAGGGAATGGATTTGACCTCATTATTTGACACCGTATTTTGGGGATCTGTATCCCAGTTGAATATAAAAACTATTAAATGCATCTTTTTGATGCAATGTGACCAACAATAACAATTCCCTGGCATCTTTTTTTTCTTTGCACTTAATTCTATGTGTCTGCACAAACAACCATAACTCATTTGTATCTTACAGAATAAATTTTTAAAATTCGAGAGCAGTTTTGTATTCTGAATGTCATGAAAAACAAGTAACTTTCACAAGTAAGACCTGCTAAAATGAAGTCAGAAAATTGTGATAGATACTGCAAAATCAAGATTCAAAATTATTTTGGGATGTGAACTACTTAATTATCTACCTTCTCCAAATCTGGTTTTTTTCCTGTCAAGGAAGTAATCTTTCATTTTGCCCATAGCAGCAAACAAATACCAATCCTTGATCAGTTTGAATTTGGTGGCCTTGGCCTAAACAATAGTATAGATTAATTTAGCTAAAGAGAAAGGAACTGGCTAGCAGTTCTAAAATGTCCCATCTTTCATCCTGTTGCAAAGAAAATGTAGGACTTCTGCTACCCACACTACTTTACAAAAGACACATCCTATTTAAAGCTGGCTGATTAAATCTCATTGATCACTGAAATGCCATTGATATTTTGGCACTGTATCCATCACTTCCACAGGTATGCTAATCCCAAGATGTCCTTGCATGAAGCCAGAGTTCTGGATTGTCTCAAAGTTAGGCTGTGGTGATAGCTGATGGAAGAGAGCTTCTTTGTGTCTACAGAGTAAAGGTACACCACCATTCCTGAACTGTCAGCCTCTTGGTGTGCTCCTGTGCCTCCCACCATGATGGCAGGATGCTGTTGGTTCTACCTTAGCCTTCACTCACTCCAAGCAGTCTTATTCCAGTCTAACAGCTTTCTTTCAGAAGAAGTTGTTTGCTGTCTTCTTGAATTGTCTTGTTTTCAAAAAACAGAGGGAAATTTTTCACTTGAAAGATGCTAGCAAATGAGTCACACTACATGCATGTGAATACCTGTCTGACAGTTTTCTACTACGAAATGACTAGTGCGGAGAATGTACGGAGAACAGAGGATATTGCTGAATGTCAGTCCTCCTCTGATAAAGGACAACCCAGGGGTATTACATGGTGCCAAATTGGAACTAAATGGGATTTTAATTAAGGTGAGCACACTGAACGGGAAAATGCCTATTTTGTCAGTGCTGGTGTGTGGGAGAATAGATTTTGGGAGAATAGGAATGGGGCTGTAGCCGAGCCTCATCCCTAATGGGGTACAGCTGTATGAGACAGGTAAATAGCACTGAAGGAGAAGAAGCAAGGAATGCTAATGTGTATTGACTAATCACAAAAGCGGAAAAGAGCATACAGGTATTATGCATGTGACAAAAAAGGTATAAAAAGTTGTACTGGGGAATAAGAAAGTGCTGATGCTTGCTACCATTTTTAGCATCAGTTGTATGTCCACAGTCTCTGGTATAGGGAACTTGGATTATGGGTCTCCGGTGCTCCTAAAACCTGCACTGAGGTACTTCCTTTCTGCATAAATGTTGTATGTTTGCACAGCAAAATAGGCATTTTCTGAGGCATTTTCACAGATGATTAATCTCTGTTGTTCACAGGGCACTTCCCACTGTATATCTCATTGTTTTCCTTTTCTAATGTTTATCAGAAGTATAAATGTCTGATATCAACGTGAACTTAAAAAGTTTGGACTGTCTGCTTTGTAGAAAATGAAAAGTGTATTTTAAAAGTAGAATGAAATAAGGGTTTTGCTAAAACCGTCTTGATTCTGTATGCTTCCTATTCATGCAGAGACAAAAGAAAGTGGTTGCTTTAGTAAGTATTTTACTGGTCTTGCACCATGTTCATTCATCCTGTGCTCTACCAGATGTGCTATGTTTCATTTCCAACCAGGCTTCCATCTGTCCAGAAGGCTGGACTTTGAAGGATCTCATTAGTGTGGGATGGGCTGCTACTCATTTTGAGTAAAAGGTAGGAAAGTATGAAAGTGGAAAACTAAGTAGAAATGTAAAAAAACCCAAAAACCAAAAAAAAGAAAAACCTAAACAAAGCAACATAAAAAAACCCTCAAAAAACCAGAAACACCCCCCCCCCCAAAAAAAAGCCAAAGAAAAAACCCCACAATCTCTTCCAAAGATTTAAAAAGTGAATGTAGAGGATTGTGTGCAATATTATAGGGAGACCTTGAACAATATATGAAATTAGGTGTTTGGTCTGAATTCAATGAAAGATAATGAAGGGTTTTGATATGATAATCCTACTTAAATGGTTATAGAGTGGGGGGTGTATGTGTGTGAGATATGTGAGGGGAGGAGGGTGTTTCAATATGCTAGCCAGCCAGTTCTGTTCTCAGTAGTGTCAGATCGGCTGTTTTGCTAAAGATAAATTTTTCACGTTCCAAATATTCTGTGAGAAAATAAATTATACGAATAGCAAGATGTATGGTGATTTGCACATTATCCAAGCCATTGAGTTATTCCTGACTGTCCCTATTCTAGTTCTTGATTTGTAGGCCAGCTACGCTCTGCAGCTGGAGCAAATTATATCAACAGAAGTGCTGATGTGACCACAAGTTGACAAAAGGACATGATTTCTAGTAGCAGAAAAGCAACTAGATTTTATGAAATTGTATCTAATAATGTTGTTTAACTCATGGATCTTGCATCTGACGTCTACTTTTTATCCAGTCCTTTCAGCAGCCCTTTGTTAGCAGTCACTCAGAAGAGGAAATAAAATGTAGCCATTGAAATAAAAATTGCTCTGCGCTTTTTAATAGCTCAGCTGCAAGCTCTATTGTTTTCTTTAATGGATTGTATAACTGAAGTCTTTCCTCATGACTATACTAATTTGGCTTCCGTGTTTCCAAAGTAAACTACAGTATCTTGGAGTTCCAAAGCAAAGGATTCAAAGAGAGCGATGAAAGGATGAAAGGGTTTTTATATGCACCGATTGCAAACTACTGGAAATAATGTGGCTCAGGAGTCAGTACAGGGACTGAGAGTCAAGAACTTCTGTAGTATTTCCATTTCTGACACTGACTCTCTCTATGCCTTCAGTTATTAGACTCAGCCCTTCCAGCTCTCAATTTCCCAGCCTGAAAAGGGGTTTAACAATATCCCCCAATCCAAAGATAAGAAGTGAGTGTATTTGTACTTTGAGAGTGGTGTCAAGTAAAAGAAAAGTGAACTACTCCTCCATTGAATTTTCACATCATATAGGAAAAGTTCTCTCATAAGCTGGTGTTTGTCCAAATCTGCCAACAGTATCAAACAATTAAAGAAACAGGATGAAGAAGTAAAATAATGGGTAAAGAAAGCATTGTCTTACTGTTCTCCAGCCACCTAACCACAGGTACAGGAGACTTAATGTGGAGGCCCTGGGGGGCATCCCATAGGTGCGGGAGGCACAAGAAGCTTCCCTCAAAAAGCTGCTAGACCCCACTGGCTCCTTCCCCTGTTGCTATGACCCTAAGCCACCCCCTCCCTATTCCCCGATGGGCCCTGATCTTCGTACTGCCCTGGGACCAGGGACCCGGAACGGAGAAAAAGCGGGACCCTCCATGTGCCCGGGACCAGAACGTCTCACTGTGCGGCTCTGGATATTACGCAGAGGCTCTTTTTGCTTCTTTACCTGGGACTTTACTAGCAGCAATTCAAGATGCAACAAATAGCGCTCAAACATGAGGCCTCCTGATTAGTCTAAGACCTCTTCTGGAAAACAACTGCACTAAACCACCCCGAGAATTTGAGGGTTTTTTAACCCCAGTGTGGTGAGTTTGAAATTTTGGTTCCTTCCTTCCTTTCTTTCCTTCCTTCCTTTCTTTTACTCTCAGGTATTGGGAAGAGACTGGGCTAAGATGGAAACAACACTCATCCACAAACAAGACATTTACCTCCACCTTAAAAAGTCTTTTCTTCAAGAAAATTTTTGTTTTCCAGAGGGGGAGTTGAAGTATTTTGTACAGTATTTTTGTTTTATTACCTGGAACTCAGTCCCAACCGATGAATTTTTGGAAATACTTTGAGAAAAGTTTAAAAATAAGACAGAATTCCGTCTTTTATTTATATGATGATGAAATGTGTTCTGAATCTTGAGAAACATTTAAAAAACGGCGAACCCCAGCTGAAAAGCCCTCCTTCGTGTTCCCCTTTTCGTGTCTCTGCCCGCCCTCCCCTGTCGCAAGGAAAGAGTCCAGGTTCTCTCGTCCTTACTCCTACTGACCACGTTGGCGCTCACCGCATGGCCGCGGCCACATGGTCACATTCATGTGCTCAAGATTGCGGAGACAGCATGGCAGGAGCCATGGGGATCTCCCCTTCCCCTCTGGTTCCCCACGGCTCCTCCTGAGGACGTGTTCACCTCGGTGGCCGTAGCGCCGTGAGGCGCGGCGCGGGCGGCGAGACCCGTCCCCCCTCGCACAGGGCTGCCGCCGCTCCGTGCCCCGCTGCTGCTCTCTCTCCCTCCCGCAGAAAACCCACGCCGGGCCGCCCCGCTGGCGCTCCGCATGGCCACAGCGAGCCGGCCGGCACTCGCTGTCCGGCCCTCTGCTGCACTGGAGCCCAGCGCGGCCGGGCGAGACCGGCGGGCCGGGGCGCCGCTGAGGCCGAGCCGGCGGGCGGCCCCACCCGGGGATGGCTCAGAACCGCAGTGCTGGCAGTGCAACCGCCGCCCACCGTCGCGGCAATCTGACAGAAGTACAAAGAATAATGTATGAGGGTTAGGATGGGATAAGACCAACAATTTTCGGCGTTGCATTTGCAGTAATCTCTATAAAAATTTGGAGAGCTCTTAATCTCTTTGGAGAGCGATTAATTTTGAGAGAGAAGTGGGAGTGGTGAAAATTCATCCAAGATTTGTGAAGTCATTTTTTGCCAAGTAACCCAAAGCAGCTTAAAAATTAATTGACAGGTAATATGAACATTCAGTGGTGATGAAGTAATAAAACCAGAGAGAATCAGTCATCAGAATATCATCTGAATTGTCTTCTCATATCTTAAACTTGAAAGAGTCTTGTGTTATCTCTGTGGCCTTTTGAGACTCTTTTTTTGGAGTGCGAATTGCATCTCTCCTTTAAAGAATTTGGAAAAAGTTTTCTTTTTGCCACTGTCTCAGAAGTGCTAGTGCCTTGTAGTCATGTTCAGCAAAATGAAAAAAAAATGCCTTATTAAATCAAGTGCTAAGAATTCTTTCAGCTGTGGAAGACACACAATGCACATTGCAGCTAAAACAAATCGTACAGTATAACCTGTTAAGGATGTAATTGAGATACATGTAATCATTAACCTTGGAACAGACTGGGAATCAGTTAATGAATCAAATCAATACCCTCTCAACTGATCCATAATAATTTGAAAGAAATGAAAAATTTAACAGTTGCTATATGTGAGATTATCATGGGCTGCAATTAACCAGCCTCTGGGAACTAGGCTGTTACCTAGTTACCAGAGGGTAAATGTAATTTCCGCAGATATTTTGGAAAGACTTTTATAATGCCGGGTACCAGACAATAAAATGGGTCAGAAAGAGACTTTAGGTACTGGCTTTAGCTAGGTCATCTTTCTGTCTCTCCACGTAGCACTTCTCCTCCTGACATTTTGCACTGTTACAGCTGCTGACTGATGAATATATTTCAATAGCCTCTCTGCTGAATGTATAGGTTACGAAAACTAATGAAATGTTATCTTTATTTTAAATAATGCCCTCTATGTATAGCTCTCCGGTTTGTGATTTTTTTCAAGGTATAAAAGAAGACTACAATATATGCTTAAAACTGTGGTTTTCACAAAGAGTGAATTTCTTTGAAATATCCACTGGCCAAAGGAATAAATACAAATGAGAAATAAGATTCAAAAATATATGGGGAATGTATGTGCCTAGGTGGTAAAAGTTAATGAGCCTTTTTTGTAACACTAAATAGGGTAGAAGGAGGAAAAAAAATGCTGTTCTTTGCCTCCACAGCATGTACTCAGTGATACCCGTGCACAGTAGGATAGTTAGTTAGCTACCACATGCAAAGCAGAAAGCAGATGGTATGGTTAGTATAGATCACAGGAACATGAGTATCTGTGAGCGTGCATGCCTTTGTATGTTCGTGTGTAAATCAGCAAGGAGTTTGACATTGACATACTCCATCAAATCTAGTTTATAAGGAACAAGTAGTGCAACATTCTGTGCATCTGGCAACTTAACTAGCTCTGTCAATCTGTGGATACTGCTGACATTGTACTATTAGCATCACTTCCATCTGTTTTGTTTATATAGGGCTTGATTTACTTTCACCACGTGAATTGGTAGTGGGTAGAAATGTCCAAAAGTCTCTGGTTCCAATTAAACTTGCAGTGTATTGTGTTATTCAGTATTATGAAAAAGGGGAGCATGGTTGCAAAGATTCTTACCTGTTCCTTTGATGGGGAATATCAATGTACATTGTGGAACACAGAGGCATGTTAGTAGATCATAAGAAGTTATTCTCTGTGACACATTTAGCCCTTGTTCATTTTCCTATTTTCTGAGATAAGGAAATTATTTTTGAGACAGGAGTCTATTCTGGTAATTCATAGTTAGGCTAGTCAACCCTGTGTAGAATGCTTTTTCCTCTTTGCTATCTCCTTCTTGCCATTTGATGCTTTAAATTAAACCATGTCAGTGATCTCTCTCTGACAGATACTGCTTCCCAGAACCACAGTAACAGAATTTTAATCTTCTTTTCCCTGTCCCCTCCATTACTATAAGTGCAAACAATAGGAATGTTCTAGCTTAAGTAAAGCTTCTAATTTACCCTAAGTTTCTGCACTCACCACTGACTTCAACTACCTGTAAATGAATAAGGGAAATCAAACATATTGTTTAGTTTTTGTAAATGATGACAGAACATGAAAATGTGTTATTCAACTGAAATAATAAGGCATACTAGATGAATATGTTATATTAATCAACCTGGAATTTAAGCAGGTTAGATAACCTTCAATACATGTAATGGAATATTTTCTGGCCCTGCGTAGTCAAGCCTACACTTCCATATATCATATAAAGAAACAGTCAAAATTCTATTTAGGAGAAATAATTAATTACTTACTTGGAGAGAACACCGACATCTGTCAAAAAAACCTGTTTTAAATTATACATGTTTTCCTTAAACAGCATCCTGTACAGTCCTATCTTCAAAATTACAGAATATACTTTATCAGAAATTTAGCCATGCAGCAACTGTTTACTGGAAACCCATTCAAGATAGATTTGAAAGTAGCTGTTATGAAAATACAACATTTTCCCATGGTATTTGGTACAATCATTAGCTCTTGTTCTCACAGGGGACTTTAACTTACGAGATGTCTTCTGGCAAAACAATCCTGCAGAGACACAACAGTTCAGGAGGTTCCTCTAATATGTGAAAGATAAACCCCTGGCATAACTGGTGAGTGACCCAAGTGGGGAAGGTACTACTAGGTGATTATGGGCAGAGAAGGCCTTGCGGGTGGTGTGGTAGTCCAAGCACAGCCTCGGCATAGCAATGTAATAAAACTAGATTGTTTTCAGTCTCAGATAAGTAGGGAGAGAGGTCAGCAGAGCTGCAGCCTTAAGCTTCTGGAGGACAGACAGAGTACCTCAGGAGGCAGTCCTGAAGGGTCAAAGAGTCCAGGAAGGCCCAGCATGTGCTGAGAAGGAACAGCTGCAGGAGTATGCTGTCCCCATGTGCCAAAAGATGAGCCAGTAGGGAACAAGACTAACCTATCTGGACAGAGAATTTTGGTTGGAACTTAGGGAGAAAAAGAGAGTTTTTGACCTTTGGAAGAAGGAACAGGCAGCTTGGGAGAATAACAGGGGTGTTGTGAGGTTATGCAGGGAGAGAATTAGAAGGGCTTAGTCCCAACTAGAAGTTAATCTGGGTACTGTCATAAAAGGCAATAAAAAGTATTTCTGTATATACATTAACATCAAAAGGATGGCTAAATGGAATCTCCAGTCTTTATTTGATGTGAGGAAAACAGGAAAACATAGTGACAAAGGCTGAAAGGCCTTTTTGCCTCAGTCTTTGCTAGGAAGCCCAATCATTCTGGGGGTACTCAGCTTTCTGAGCAAAAAAAAAAGGGAGAGGAAGAGAAATGAAACCTCCTTAATCCAAGGGGAAATGGTCAGCAGCCTGTTATGTCGCTGAGATCCACAGAAGTCCATGTGGGCAGATGGAATGCTCTCTAGGGTACTGAGGGCCAGGTGGTGAATAGATCCCAATCCAGTTGTCAGAGGATCACAAGTGCTCAGTATTGGGACCAATTGTGGGTGTTTTTATTAATGATCGGTATGAAGGGATCAAGGGCATCCTCAGTCAGTTTGTGGATGACCCCAGTGTGGGTGGTTGTGTTGATCTGCTGAAGGGTAGGAACGCTCTCCTGAGGGATGCAGAGAGGCCAGTTGTGTGAGATCTCACAAGGCCAAGTGATGGTTTCTGCCCATGGTTCACAACAACCCCTGCAGGCTGAGGCAGCTGCTGGAAAGCTGCCCAGCAGAAAGGACCTGAGGTGCCAGTCAACAGGGGCTGAACATGAGCCAGTGGGGGCCCAGGGGACCAAGAAAGCTAATGGCATCCTGGTTTGGGTCAGCAATAGTGTGGCCAGAAGGACGAGGTCAGTGACCATCCCCTTGTACTGGGAGCTAGTGAGGTTGCATCTCAAGGGCTGGGTTCAGTTTTGGGCTTCTCACTGCAAGAAGGACGTTGAGGTGCTTCAGTGAGTCCAGAGAAGGGAAATGGAGCTGGAGAAGGGCCTGGAACACAAGTCGGGTGAGGAGCCACTGAAGGAATTGGAGTGGTTTAGCCTCTGCAAAAGAAGGTTCAGCGGTGACCTCTTCAGTCTCTCCAGCTGCTTAAAAGGAGGGTGTAGGTAGGTGAGGTCTGTTCTGCCAAGTAACAAGTGACAGGACAAGAGTTAATGGCTTCAGGTTGTGATAGGTGTGGTTTATCTGATCCACATTTTTCATGATTTTCATTATTTCAACCGCAGTAATAAACCCCTCTTGTTCATTGGTTGGGTGAACTTCATAGAGTAACCTTCTGTCAGAATATTCTGCTTTCTTTTCTCCTACAGGCAAATTATTATGGCACACAGATGAGTTAGTTCAACAAAATGCATACCAGACTTCTCTTCAGCCCAATAGTTGATACTCAAGACATTGTTGATGCTCTGCTATCATAGTTCAACCAAATCACCTGCAGGCAATGTCTTTCCGTCTCTGTCCCTGGAAGAAGAAAACAAAACCAAAAACCTTTTTTTTTACTATGCCAAGAAGTTTCTAAATCTTCAAATCTTGGACACAGCTCTCCTAGAAGAATAGCATCATATTTGTTGCTAATAAGTCAGAGTGAGCTATTTGTCCAGTGTTTAAAAATGCCACAGTGAAAATTATTGCAGTGGAAAAAAGGAGAAAATCCACCCTAAACCAAAGATCCGCTTAAGATAAATCGATCTGCTGAAGTCCTCTTTCAGATACGAGATGTTCAGCCTGAGGTGAGTGGCTATGTCATAGCTATTATAAATTTGGAGATCTGATACTCAAATGCAGTTTACTGATCTAAACTGGGAACAACAGGCGAAGTACAGGAAGCCTGAATTGCATACATTTAGATATTTAAACAAGATTTTGATTTTCAAAGTATTTTTGTAAAAAAAATTTCTACGTTTGAAGGCACCCAGATCTCCTACTGGCTCAATTTCTGGCAGTGCGTTTTGGTGTGACAAGACTAGGACATGCTCTTCTGGTTGTCAGGTATCACTCCAGGCAAGATCCAGATTTCCTTGAGTTTCTTCATTTAGTCATTATTTCAGTTCAGCTATTTACAGAAAACTTTCAGCAGGAAAGACAGCCTCTGCTCTGACCATCGGAGCATAACACAGTTATTTTATGCTCTCTCCATCACGCCACTGTTGATTGTACTGGGGTGGAGAGAGAAATACTCATTGGTCTTTACTTGATAAGCTTGTTGTTGATACCTTAAGCAATAGAGGCAAAAGTTACCATCTGCTGTTTGAGAATGAATCTGGCAACCTATCTCAATAACCATCAAGGGAATACAGAAGGGAAAAATGTGTAGTATATACAATTTATAGGGCCTCTCTCCATTAGCACTAGTCTTTTCCCTTTCCCTAAAACATGTAATTGCAAAAAATGGAGTCTTACTGCAACATTCAGGAACATGATTTTCACATGTACCTATGTAGGGTGTCCAGAATCAAGGTAGAATTTTGTAAATATCTTTCTATATATATTTTCTCTGCAGCTGACATAGTGCATAAGCTTTTGAAAGGATGGATAGTTGGTAGTATTTTTTTTTCTTATCTCCAATATGATACCTGAAGAGTGTATTTAAAATATGGGTTTCAATGTGAATGAGGAAGAAGAAGCTCAAAATCCTATACAGTCCTTAGATATAGCACATAGGGAACTCCAAGATACCCCTCCTTGTAGCTGGATTCAGTGTGTGCAATGAAACATCAAGTACTTAATATGTGTTAGGAACAGTTTAAGTTAATCATCCAGGGATGAAGGTCATGGGTTGGGACTTTGTCTCTGGACATTCAGTTCATTGTTTTCTCTGTCTGGAAATATACAGGAGTTCTCATGCACTGTTTTCCACTGGCTGATCTGAGCCTACTCAATCAAAATCTTCATGAGTGGTGTATGATGGGACTGTTATTTTTTGAATGGATTCCCATAACCACTTCAGAGCTGTGTTTTTTTCCAAAGAGCACAATTATCAGCCGATAATTCACTCAAACTCAACTGAAATGCAATTTTCACTAAACTTACTAAGAAACAAAGGGAGATATAATTCCTTGAAAATGAGGTAGTAGTTTACTTGGGACACACAGGACTGCAGAAACTTAATGTATATGGAAACGTGAATAATTTTTGCCTTTGCAATTCCATGCTTTCTATATTTAAGAAGGAACAAAATACTAGTCATCATCCTGCATCTCTGAGTAGCAAATGACTACAAAATTGTTTGAGGCCCCATAGGTAAAAGGCAACATAGAATCCCAACAAAATTATTGTGCCATTATTGTTTTATAGTGCATTATAGACAAGATAAGCGTTCATAATCTGAAGCTAACACAGAGTTATTATTTTTTTATAACTTAATAATGAGCATATGGCCAAAAAAGGAAATCAAAACAGTTTTCATGAAAACAAGGATCTGCAGATGCACAGAATAAAGTTAGTTGTAAAATGAAATGTGGGTCCCTGCAGTTTCTGAAGCACAAACTCCAGGATTCTATTTATTCATCTGGTGTTATTTACTCCTACTACATCAACCTGCTTTCACTCCTGCGTAAGGGTATGCCATTGCTATTGTATCTTCTGCATGGATGTTTAGTGTACAGAAATTCTGCAGATGAGACATTCGGCAAATATTTGTGTTTGGTCCTGAAAATGAGGTAAAAAGAAGCCTGATACCCCCTACAATATGCAACTATAGAAACAGAGTGCAGCTCAGGATTGAGATCTCCAATGTGACTGTTCTGTTTAGTAGATCACAAACTGCATCAGGCAGTGGCTCAACAGCACATCATCATGACAAGCAGTGCAACATGTCTTTCCAAAAAGTGAAAAACTCACCATGAATACTGTGTGACATGATCATGGTTGTCCTTAAGGAAACAGCCAATGAGATCCTTCATGACCTGATTCTGGCCTCCAAGGTCAAGGGTGTCTTCCCACTCTTCTTTCTCCTACTACTATATATTGAAAGAAAGTGGCAGCAGCCCTACAGTAGGTTCTTGCTGTGTTTAGAAATTCCTATTATGTTTTAGCCCTTAGAAGGATACATTTTGCTTGTAGTACAGGCTTGATACAGGCAGGCAGCTACTTACCCCTGAAAGATGGGAAAGACACCTACACTTAAATACATGGAGGAAGATTATGGTATTTCCATGAACTTTATATTTTGATATTTACAAATATTACAATGGCAGCTCCTTGCAGGCTTTTATTAGGTGTTATGTTCTTGCTGAAGCCTCTATAGGAGATTGTCATTTGGGAGGGTTACAGGCTGTTTTTTTCCCTATGTTTAACAGTATAATTGAAATTGTTCCATGTGTGTATGATTCTTTTAAAGGAGAAAAAATAGTTTGTTAGTATGGAGTGAAGATCTTTCTGGAAAAGCTTTTAAAGGTATGAAAAGACAACAGGTAAATGAAAGTGACCAAACATGCACCAGTTCCAGATATAAACTAATCACTTTCAAAGAATGGAGTTTTCAGAACTCATATTGGAGAAAACAGTTGCAGCCAACATTCTAACATCTGAACCTGGTGTTCATCATTGAGTGAGAGGAATGTTTCATTACCTGAGTAGTCCAAGCCTCAACACCAATGGGACCTGATGAAATTCAGTCTTTCTAGTGAGCTGTAGACTAGTTAGGATGGAATGTAATTTAGCCATCAGTGAGTGTTTAAACTATATAAGCTGCTCACATTTAACCACATGAGTGAGTTTGTGAGTTTTGAAATTTAAAAGAATAAGTACTTGAGTGATCCACCCAAACTATCTGGATACTCCTGATGTCATCATGATGGTGCCTGCTGCTGTGGACCCAGGAGAATTCTGTCTCTTTCTAAAAGATGTAAATATTTTTTGAGGAATGGAGAGAGAGATCTAGATACATGGGAGTGTACTGTATTTATACATTTACTACTTTTATGACAGGTTTGAAAACTATATGAAATGTCTGTGGAGAGATAATTTGCATTTTTTACTCCATTGCCACAGAAAAGAGAAAAAAGGATGAAGAGAAGAAAGAAGAAGAAGATCCCCTCTCCAGGCTGTTCTTTTTATCCTTCTATTTTCTTTTTAAATTCTAGATTAACTTCCAATTAAGGTAAGACTAGCTTTCCCTGTAGGAATAATTCATTAGTTTACAAAATCTATGTTATGCAGCAGCAGTTGAATTCTTCCATTTGTTTAAAAGGCTCTCAATGAACAAAAATGGATGCTCTTTGAATATTTGCTACTTTCAAAAGTTTAATTTATGTTATCTATGCATCACTTTCAAATCTGGCAAAATTGCTTCCTTTGTGAAAAGGAAGCAAGATTTCTCAATCTCTCTCACTTTTCTATATATTTATACCTCTGCATTTATCTAACTCCATTTTATTAAAAAATTATAAAAGTTTTAAACTTTGATACACATGTGCAGGCATTTGGACTGACTTCCTGCATGTCTGCAGTATTTGACTGCAGGGACTCTCCATTTGAAAATTCCTCTGATAGAAAATGTGTGGGTATGTGTAAGGGAAAGAAGAGAGGAGTTCTTTTGTTCTTTTTAATTGTACAAATGTGCTGGTTGATTAAAGCCAGGATGGAGCCTTAGTAATTTTAAAGCACACTTTTTCATAAAAAAAAAAAAGCCACAAAGAAAAATGTTGATTACTCAACAATTTAAACTACTTACTATTTAACATTAACGCAGTTTTAACTATTTACTGAAACATAAGTTTACGTCTATCTATATCTATCTACCTATCTAGTGTGTCTCTAACTGACTTTCTTAAACCTCAGATTTCCTACAATGTAAGCAAGGTATTATAACTGTACCTTATTTGGGCAAAGCAATGGTGATTTTGATTATTTCTTATGTATCTGATACAGCAACTTGACTAGTTACCTCTTATTCTCTTGATTCATGTCATGAAAGTGCATCTAATTTGGAGCTAATTCTCATTTTTCTCTTCATAAGTTAAATTCAGCAAATTGCCACAACCACAGATCTCATTCACTGGAATAATAACCAAGATAATCTTTTATTCTTAACATCTATAATTTAAAATATTATTTTCCCTTTTAATAATTTCTATGGATTTTTACTGAGGTTTGGATTTTGAAAAGACACTCTTGTGTTGCCCTGCAAATATACTAAGACATCATAAAATTCTCATCTCGAATTAAAATTTCTTGACTTCAAAGTTTGGTTAAAAACCTTAAATGTCTGTGGTAGTTAGCTGAGGTTCCATTGGATATCTTTATGAGCTCCTAAGCTTGACAGTTCCTTGATCTACCTTGATTAAAGATCTAAGGTATGATGGGCAGTGAGATCTGGCTGGATGTTCCTGACAGCCTCTTCAATCAAAATCTCACTTATCTGAGAGTGTCTCTGATATTCTTAATATTCTATATTATAAAATTTACAAAGATTCAAAGAGAGACATCTGGCTCATTAGAAGAGTGATGACTCTCAAGTGAACTGCAGCCAGAATCCTAAAAGGATCATGCTCTGTCAGCCCAGATGGCAAACGCCTGAAATCTTTGACTACAGGCCAGTCAAGTGAATAAACAGCTACCTCTGTATCCCTTCTGTATCACTAAACTGACAGTCCCACTCTCTGTTTTAGAACAAGACTTCAACGTACGAGCAATATGTGTGTCATATGCATGTGAGTTACTTCTCATCTACACCCACTCATACTTCCTTCCTAAAAGCAAGTTGTTCCAAAATACCATGTCAGCAGCCCCTTTCCTGCTGCTTCACAGGGGAAAAAAAAAATCCCTTGTCCATTAGTTCATTTTACCCTGTGAACTAAAAGTGTGTATTTTGCCCTTAACAAGGCTAGATCTTCTTCCTGATTGTGAGTGAAACACTCATCAGCACAATGTGATGTGACTTCATTCAGTAGTAGCAGCTGCAGAAGCAGTCAAGAATAGTTTTGGACACTCAGAGGACTGCAAAAATGTTTTGCTTTTGAGGTTTAGGAAGGGGAATTTTTTTTCTGGGAAAGTTTTAATTTTGGCATTATTTCATTTCTGTTCAGTTTTCTGCATCAAAGTAAATTTTAAATAACAGAAGAAAATATTTTGTCTCGGTTGAAAAAAAACCATAATTTGACTGACAGGTTACATTTTCTATTTTTAAATTTAAAGTAACTTAAAATGTAATTTAGTTACTTTTTATGGAAGTTCAAAGCAAAAACCTGATAGATGTAATTTTGAAAATATGCAGGTATCCTCAAATTCTGTTTTTTCTGTTTCATTCCATGAAATAAAAAATTGCTTATTCTTCAATACCACAGCAGTACTTCCATATACCACTGCATGATGCTATATAATGTTACATAATGTGAATTTTGAAACAAAACAATGGCATACTTTTAAAACTTGCAAAATTATACTATTCAAATAATGTACTGAATTAACATTCCAGTATTTTTATCCCGGGACTTCTTCACTTCAAATTCATCCTGTAATTACCCATTCTTTTCCTCTGCTTGCTTTCATGTATTTTTATTCTGAGCATATTTCTAATTCCTACTACCATTTCTAACTTAAATAACCCTATTATTCCTGTATCAACAAGTTAAACAACATATTCTGCCAAAATAACAT
The DNA here is from genome assembly GCF_028551555.1 of Melozone crissalis. NCBI lineage: Eukaryota > Metazoa > Chordata > Aves > Passeriformes > Passerellidae > Melozone > Melozone crissalis. The sequence continues at coordinate 1,586,788 of NW_026535814.1, forward strand.
TGTTTTTATTGGTTGCATCATGCTAGTATATCTGCCTCATCTGCCTAGAGTATATAGTCCTACTAATTAAACATACTTATGTGTTTAATCCTGTGACTTCAGTATGACTCAAATGCCTACATTCCTCAGTTCTTGTCTCTCAAGTTTTTGAATAAGGGTAATCTGAATGCCTTTAAAAATTCCTGCAGGAAAATTGCCTTCACTGGTCAAATGAAGAAAACAAATACTGAAATCTCATATTGGAAAAAGTTAGCTAATTTAGCCTTTCTTATAATCAGTAACATTGCACCATCATTCTTATTCAGACAACCTTGGCATCACATTGCTTCTGCCTAAATAAAACAAGCTTTATATTGTTCAAATAATGAAGTGAAACTAATATGTCAGGGGAAAAATAATTGTCATATTTATACCTTTTTCATAGGCTTACAGATTTTGCATACTGACCTTTTTCTGTATTTTTGCCATCCTGCATAAAAGCTTTGAAATTTCTACATTTTATGGGACAAAAAATAGCTCAATAAGTCACTGGGAAAGAGTCTGTTTCTAAAATTAAACTATCATGTAACTGAGCTTTTGTATTCTGGATATTTATTCAAAATCTGTTACAACCAATATGCTGAACAAGCATAGGTACAAAATTAAAGATAATTTTCTTCAAAAAGCTTTATAACAATGTTTAAAAAAGTCTATAAATCCACCTTGAATAAAAGAGCACAGCGTGGTCATATTCAGATATCCATGACTCTCATGACCAGTGCAATCCAACATCTGAGCTTCTGAGACACAGGGTCTCTCTCATTTTTGGTTGCACTACAGTTTCTCTCCTGGTGCCTGTGAGTTTTTAGCAGGCTGAGAAGCATCTGCTCTGATTGACTTTTTCCTCAGATGTATTCATCACATAATTGTAATCAGGAGAAACCAATTTGTGTTGTTCCTACTGAAGTAGAGCATTTACAGCATTGTAATTAAGAAGGCTTCATTGCTCATACACTGGGCATTTGTATTTTCTGCAGATTTAATGACATTTTGCAGCGTGATTGAGTTCAAGAAGATTATGGGACATCTCTCCAAAAACTTTAATACTTTTCTTCTTTAATATAAGGGGTTGTACATGCATGTTCCCGTGGCAAAATTTTGTGTCAGTTCTCTAATACAACCCTTTTCTTAAGCTACACAGTTTCAATAAGTTTTTACAGTCATCATGTCAAAAGCAAGATGTGTCATTTTCCTGTGTCACCTTCTTTGAAAGCACAAACACAGTTTTGCCAGCTAAATGTAAAAGTCCCTCTTCTACAAACTGACATTTTGAAAACTCCTTGCATCATAATTAATTTTATTAAGAGTAGAAAACTCTGGCAAGTACAGAATCAGGGGAAGGAGGGGGAAAATGAATTGTGAGCAGTGAGATCATTCATCTTGAACTTATTTTGTTTATTATTTTTCTATAATAACTTGTATTTCAAAAAAAGTTGCTCTAATTACTAAGAAAGTAATACTTGCTTTAAGAAAATAGTCTCTGAATCTTTTTGTGATATTTTTAATGGTTCTTCAATAGCATTTTAAACAGGAAATGTTGCTTGCCTGAAAACAGATTTATTTCAACAAGTTGTCAGTTTCCTTCCTCCCTAAAATTGTTAATTGAATGATGTTGCAAATGACCTTAGTTGTGCAATGTCTTTACATAAACAGGGAGAAACTTAAGGTTCCCTTACACTGAAAGGGAGCCCAGAGGTAGCTGGATGCTGGAGCTCCTGGTTGCACTGAAAAATGTTGCTGAGAGATTTAGCTTGCTGGCAGGATCACATACCAAGAATACAAAGGGTGACAAAATTGTCAATCAGATAAGTCAGATCCTGTTTAGAACTCAATTTCTTCACACTCTGCAGGGACATGTATGCATACAGCTGCAATAAATCTTTCTGTGTATACTTTCCGTCACATAGTAATGTCCCCAGAGAAGTTGAGCCATCTGAACCCAGGCTATTCAGGCATATTGACTACTTGATATTTGTCACTCCCACATAACTGCATAATTTCTAGGTGCTAAACTCATTTGTGAAGATAGAGGTATGGTGGAGATGACACCCACTAGAAGCAGCAAGTGGTAAAATCAAGAGCTTTCTTTTACTCATTTTACAGTGTGATGTATTGGGGTTATGTTAAGTTATTGATTGCCTCTTCTATTTTTAGAGTTGTTGAGGTTTTTTCCTCTGCTTCCATGTAGCTCGTTAGCCCTTCTCCAGACGATCTTTGTTCCTGTGACAAGCAAGTCAAGCAAACAGCGTAGTAAAAAAAGGCAGTTGGCACAAGTGCTGATTTCCTCCCACCTCCCTCAGCCTGAAGTTAAGTTCACTATGGGTCACCAAGGGAGTTCCAAGGAAAGGTGTTTGAGCAAAAATCAGCAGGCCTTGTGTGGCACTGGCTCATACTGCCATGTTCCCTCCGGAGTTACAAGTGGTCTTCAATTTAGGTAGAAATATGGTGTGTCCCACCTTGCAAAAATGAGACCCAGAATTTATTGCACCTGTTACTTGGTTTCAGCTTTCAGAGCTATATACAAAGCAAAAAAAAAAAAAAAAAAGCCAGAAGAAAAACATATAGGCAATCTGATATTTCTTTGTACTATAATTTTTTTTTAAATTATGTCACTTTATTTTACTGATACATTCTTGTCCAGAGTATCATGGGTGTTTGCTACTGATTGCTTGAGTTAAGCAGTAATTGCTAATAATTATACTATCTGCAATGAGCAGACCAGGGATTGAAGTAAAAATAAGGGATATTATATACAGAGGACTAGATTTAAGAAGAAATTATTTTGAAGTTTGATACAGCCAGAAGCACAGAGGGAAGTAGTGAGGAAAGTGAGTAGTACTTTTATAACAGCAGTGGTTATGAATTCACTACAGTTCATAACTCTGCTGTCATCTGATGTGATATAACTCGCTTTGTGTTCCCAAAATTCCTTGTTATAGGACCTTCTGCAACTCAAGACTATAGCACCCAACGACCATTTTTCTTCCGATTCACTATAGTGTGGAAACTTCCTGTATGCTTTGTAGATAAGGAATTCTGGTCAAAGCTTGGACTCAGTTATCTTAGAGGTCTTTTCTGACCTCATGGTTCTGTGATTATATGACTCCTGAATCACAGAGTACCTAAATGAAGCAAATGCACAAAAGGCAGTAAAAATTATCTTATCGTACCATTCTTAACATCACAACTTGGATACACAAACCTCCCACTCATCTTTGGGCAACTCACAAGGAATATAATCTTTTCTGACAGTAAAATCTGGGTATATTCACACCTGCCTAATGTTATGAACAAAAATTCAGTTGATTTTTTTCTGTGAGAAAAAGGTTACCACTACTGCTGGGCTGCTGGTTATGTTATGGTAATTACGGGTCGTTGTTGTTAATAGCTGTTTTTGTATCAGTAAAAGCCCTGGCTGGGGCGAGTTAATGGCCCTTCTCTCAGACAGTGAAGGGTGACACATCCCGAACAGTGAGGAGAAGAGACTTTGGAGGGGAGGGATATGCAAAATAAATCTAAGGACCAGCATGCTGTGTGGGACCCCTACTCCAAACGTGCAGGAAGAACCCCAAAAACAACGAGCCACCTAAGAGTTGAGAGACTGGAGTGATGTCTGCATGAGAGGAGCGGAGTGCTGGGCCTGCAGAGATGCTGAAAACCTTCGTTGTTCCTCACCCTGTCTTTGAGAGCCCCCGGGCCAGGTCTGGGAGGAAGCGAGAGTGAGACCAATTCAACATCGGATGGGATCACCACACCCTAAAGGCTCCCACGAGGACCTGATCCCCAGCTCTACCCCGGTGGACAAAGTTGCGCATATCCTCCTCCTCTGAGTTGCCCTGGGAGAAACAGTCTCCTGTCTGGAGCCCCGTCGAGCTGCCCAATCCTGAGCTGATCACTTATAATAAAGGCATTAAGAAGGAGAAGAAGTCTCCTTGCCCTGTGTATTTCACCTAATTCATAGTATTATTCAGCAACTGAAGATCCAACTCACTTCTCAACAAGAAATCTGTTTGGATATTTGTAGCGTTGTGTGTTTTATATAGGTTTTGTTGTAAAGTTGGTTATTTTTTATAAGTTAAGATTTTGGTTTGACCCTCGGTTCCCCCCATGTTCTCCCTCCCGCCAATTACCTAGCATTGTAACCAACCCCCTTTCATTTCGAGAAATTTCTATGTCAGTCTTCCCTTACTTAACATATGATTTGTCCCCTGAGCCTTCTCCCTCCCCTGTGCCATTCCTATTGGTTCAGTTGTGTCCCTCGCTCTTCCCCTGAGCTCTGTTCATTGGTTGCCTCGTGTCTCCTCATGTCACACCCTTCCCCTTTATCAGTGCCTCCCCTGCGGTTTTTCTTTGACACCGTTACTGGCCCCGCCCGGGTCAATAAAACGCCTTGGCACGCATACGTGTGTCCACTCCTTCCTTCACCTCAGCACTTCGCAGTCCTGCTCTTGCCTGCATCACTACGTCACAGATGGAGTCACTGCTCCGGGTTCTCGCAGTGAACCTGGGAGTGGCGGGATTCTTGGTCTCCACCGATCGCTCCGGGAGTGGCTAGCTGGCCCCCGTCAGCTCCAGTGGCCGCGGGACGAAACTACAGGTTTTTTTCTGGTTATCTCTCATGGTCCTATCCAATTAAAAGGTAGATAAACAATATCATTTTCTCAGTATGTTAGTGGTAAGATCATTCACCTACGTGAACTGGGGAGAAAAATAATAAAAATTGTAAAAAATTATAGAATTGTTACTTCTCTGGACATACTTTTTAAGAAAGGTCTGGGCCTGCCATGTTTTTTGAGGAGTAGGATCAAACCCAGAATTTTAATGAAAGACCACCACCTACTCATACTTAAAAAAGGAGCTAGTCCACTCTTCCAAAGTTTCTCTACTTGACACGCTCATTTTAGTAGAACTCATTCCTAGATACACTTCTACCAAAAGCATCTGATTCACTGTGGTAGCTTTCACCTTTCATCTAGACCAACTTCATTTTACAAATTGTCTTGCCCAAGGTTATGGAAGCCGGTTACAATGGATGTGAAAAATTAATGCAGCTCTTCCAAGTACAGTCCACCTTGAGCATCATCACTCTCTTTCTGCCTGAGTTAGAGCTGTGGTTACTTTGATTGCTCCAAGACAGCCTTAAGGATGATTTTGTCTTGGACTTTTCAGTGTAAAGAAATATGTTTTTAAAAGGCACAGGCAGGGCTTTAAGTATAGGCAGGAATTTTGAAATTTTGCCTGAAAAATGACATGAAACATGTCATTTTACTGGGAAAGGACACTGCCACTAAAATTTCTTAGTAAAACGGAAAAAAAATTTAAAAACTATTCCAGTGCAACAAAAAGCATTAGGACACAACAGCTAGTAAGTCAGTGGTTTTAATTATGTCAATGCTGTTACTGTTCAAAGTGTTTGTTGTTTTCAGAAAAAAATTCAGATTTTGAAAGACAAAAAATTTTTATTCGCAGTCACTTCTGGTTTGGACAAACACTGATGATCAGGTACATGTGTATTATACAACATGGGGGTTAACACAATCAAACCATAGATATGACTTTCAGAGATCTAAAAAACAAAGGTAAAAATGGAAAAGCATGTTGCAGGTTATCCTTATCTGCATGTATGTGGATGTATCTTGAAGCAGTTTTACAACAGGACTAGCAAAACACGAGATTCAAACCCCAAACCACTTTGGTTCTGAACAAAAGATATGAGATTCATGTAATTACATCACTTGTTGTATGCACAAATATGGTAGTTTCATATAATTCATATATATTTTAGCTTAATAAGATTTTGACTCCTTTAAAAGTTTTCAAGCTTTTTCATTTGATTGTTCCCTACTTTCCCATATTTGTAAACTGGCAAAAAGCAGATAAAAATTTGAGTCAATACTTTAACAGAATAAAGAGCTAGCCTTTGAGTACTTCTGTCAAATGCTAGAAATTCAGTTAAGGGCAGCAAAATTAACATGCTCCATGATGATGAATGAAGGCTTTGAAAAAAACCTTTTTTTCCAAAAAAGGAGAAGGCCATTTTCCAAGCTTTTTCTTTCCTTTTTTAACTTTTTTTTTCTATGAAAATAAGAGAGGTCATATCTTTCTAGTCTATATAGGCGTTTGTAGCAGTTATGATCTTGGCCATGAAATGGTTCTTGGGAAGTGTTTGTAAGCAAGAATGCTCACTCAGTTGCCATTGAAATGAGAATAGTTGAGCTTATGTTTGATATTTTGGTGTCCATCTTACTTCATATTTTTCATCTATCATGCCACATCACACCAATATGATAGAGTAGGCTCTCTGGGCACTTTTACTGTGCTATTGCAGTCTCTACACTCCACCACCCGCTCACTGGCAAACACTTTCTAGAGGTACCATAAGAAAGAAGTTTTTCAGATGTTGCTCATGATGCTATTTATAGAGAAAATTGTTAAAAAGCAGCTCTGGAGCTGAAACATTTCATAAATATTTTCTTCTCTAGGGTAGGAGATGACCTATCTCTCCCTGCATTGGTCTTGTAGTGAGCGGATCTAATGCTGGCCAAATTTCTATGCACCGACTAGAAATAATTTACTAATTTCCTAGTGTGAGATATGGACTAGGAGGCAGAGGAGGGCAAAATAGGCTCAAAACTTTAAAGGATACAAAGAAAACTTTAGTAACAGAAAAATGATAGAAAAATCAGCATAAACCTTACTGCCCCACACCCTCCCTTCCAACTGACAAAAGAGATTAAACCTGGAACTTTTGAGTCAGTTTACCACCCCTAAAATAATGTTCCTTCAGTCCACCTAGGGATAGCAGCCTCTCACTATGCCATAGAGACTTATCCACAGAAACAGTTCTCTTGTGACTTCAATGTCACAGCGAATCAGCTGTCTGGGAAAGGAAAATCTGTTGGCAGTGTGAAAAGTCCCTCTCATGCCTTGAAGCTTTCCAAAAACTTGGGCCATGTTAACTTATGGGTTATTACTTTAAGGATGAGCTGTTCTATCACAAAAACAAAAGTTTTCTTTTGTTTCTGGGAACAGGTTTTTCTTCTTCTACCCCTAGGGCAAAGCTTCTCACCGCTCTCTGACTCTGTTCAAGCTTCTCATTGGATTACAGCTTTTCAGCATCTACACCGTCCAGCACGAGTGACCCTTTCTCATAGGGTGTGGGTGAATGCTGCATTCTCCCATGCATGTCATGAATTACAGGGAAAAAGTGAAGTCTGATAGATCAAAAATATATCTCCATCATAGCTTCACAAAAGAATTTCAAGACTAAGGCATTTCCTCAATCCCCTCCCATCTAGAATCTGACTCCTTCTTTACCGGCCTCAGTGTCCACATTGTTTTCTCCACGTGTCTTCACCCTTTTTCTGACTCAGGAGAGAAGTAGTGTTTGTAGGATCATTTCTTCTCAAGCTTTATCAAACAGTTTTATAGAGTTCTGCAATGTTTAAAGGCTGATCTTGTCCAGGCTCCACAATCAAGGAATCCCTGTGTCTCTCACTGCTGATAACGTGGTCCCTGCTGGCACCATGAGAGTCACACTGGCTGCCAGCAACACTCCTGGGCCATTCTTTCATATGGGGCGCCTGAAGAAAGAAAAAAACCTGCTGCTGCTGCTTATGTGCTTCTGTCCACAGCATACCTGTCTAAAGCAGTTAAGTAAACAAAGTCCATTGTGATTTGTGACAAGATAGCTGCAGCCACACAGTGCTGCTGTGGTCACCCTAATTTCAGCGGCGCAGTCCTGGCCATGTGGCTGCTCCTGGTCCAGGAGAGTGGAAGCCACTCCCAGTCCCAGCTGCTTTTGGCCTCAGGGCTGCCCTCAGTCCTGACCATGGGGCCACTCCCAGCACTGGTCCTGGAGTAAACAAAGTTCATTTTCCAAGCCATGCCAAAATAGCTGCAGCTGTGTGGTGTCACTCAGCCGTGTGGCACTGCCCTGGCTGTGAGGCGTGGTGCTGCCTCAGTGCACTGTACTAATCGTGGCCACGTGGTTGCTCCTGGTGTAGGAATGGCCCCCAGTGGCACGGCCCAGCCACCTCGCCAGGATGGGGCCTGGTGGGCTCTACGGGGAAGGCCCAGTGCCACAGCACAGTTCGTGCAGGCTGACCTGGCTGCACAGCTGTGTGGGGCCAGTTACCTCTTCAAAAGCCAGAAGCCAGGAGCTTTCCTCAGCTTTGTTCACTTTTAAATGTGCTTTTTCAGGGAGACGTGTTCAACTCTTTTAAATGGTTTAAAATGGGTGTCATTCTTCAAACCTAGCCAGCTGATTGGCTGTACTAGGTCCGTCCCCTCAGGGAACCACGCCCCTCAACTGAAAGCCAGACTTCATTAAACCATGTCAGCTTTCTGTGATGATTCCCTAACTACTTCCATGTAGTGCAGTTCCTGAGTACTATTCCACATCTTTCTGTGACAAACACAAAAATGTATATTTACCCTCAATTATCATCTATGGGGCTTTTCTCACAATAGGTCGCTGCTTTTAATGGAGGCAGAACTGCTGTATGAAAGAGGAAATAGGATGTTTGTGACCGTAGTCTATGACTTACCCTGTTTATTTCTGCACCAAATAAATCCTAACTGCTTTGTACAAAGTCTCTTTATGAAAACTATTTCTGAATGGGTATAAAATAGTTATGAAAGAAGGAATTAGATCTGAAAAAAGATGCCTCAAAAAATAGACCTGAATAACTGGAAGGACATGCTGGGAAAAAGCAAGTCCTACTGTATTTTTTGCTTATTCCACTTGCATGGCCCTTACTGAGTGACTGTCTGAAGCTAAACATGGCATATTGTGCTGTATTCCATGCTTGAAATCCCATAGAGGATAAATGACTTCCTCTTCCTGATATTTTTACAAAGCATCTGAAAACCAGCAAAACAATTAATAGCAAAACATCTTCAGTGGAAAGTGTGCTAAATCCAGAGCATATTTTTTTCTGACGAACAGAGATTACAAACTATAGCTTCAGATCATACTGGTTTGTTTACATCTTAACTAGCACTTAGGAATAAATCCAAGGGACTCTTCAATGGGATAATACATTAAATTAGTCTAAGCTATGATATGGTTAATCATTGGTTGGTTTTTTTACTTTTTATTGCTTTCTTAGACAAAGATAGTCGTAGAAATGCTAGTTATATGAAACTTCTGAAGGTCACCCAGCCTCCCATTTGAAAGGGGAATATTGCTAACAAGATCAGGTCAGTGATAGATTTGCTTAGCTGAGTTTTGAAAACCTCTGAAGACAAGATTTCCTCAGCCTGTCTGGGTCACAGGTAACCTGCACTTGCCTTCTAGTGAAGAAGTTTTCCTGATGTCCAACATGAAGCCTCTGACTCACCACCTGTGGCCACTGCACTATCTGATATAGCCTTGCAATACCTAGAAGAGTTTGCTTGTGGGGTTCTTGTTATTGCTCTTCACATATTCCCTGGCAGTTGTTATACGGTCCAGTATATTTGCCTCTTCTTTCCCAGACCAAACTCAGACTCCCTAGTTTTTCCTCATGCATGATGACTCCTTTAGAGTCCTTGCACTGGAGCACTACAGTTTCTCCACAGTCTTTTTGAAGTTGGGACCAAACCAGACAGAGTACTCTGCAATCAACCTGCTGGCCACACTTCTTTCAAGGTACATCTGTATGAAAATAGTACTATTCATGACAAGGGCTCTGTCAGCTCACCTTTGTTCTGGCATCACCGCAATCTTCAAGTTCCCTTCAGCTTACAAGAGGAAATAGAATTTGCCCCTTCGTATGACACACAGAATAAACCCCCAAAAATTAAATAATCCAATGATCTTCCATAAGAGTTAGCATTTATCTCACTCTCACTTTAGCTCATTGATTTTCCTTCCCTCTGTATTGTGCACTACAACTTTTTCTTTGGTTTGTTTTTTTTTTTTCCATCCAGCAGCAATATGACTGTTGATGTATATTTCTGGTGTGCTATGAGAACAGCTAAGGCTGCCCTGGGTTCAGCACATGGAGGGACCATGCATAAGTGGACTGTGATAGAGAACTATATTCAGGTCTAGGGGAACTCAAGTAATGCCAATGAAATTCCAGGAAGGACCAGTTTGACATTTGTGACTGCAAGAAGCAAATTTCAGACACCAAGATAAATTAATGTTTTCTACAAGAGAATAAAGGGAGAACCAAATCCATTCAAAATTAATGAAGAGTCAAGTATACAGCAGAATATCTTCTTCTCTTCAAGTCTCAGAGAAGTGTTACATGCAGAATATATGTGTTCTCGGTATTTTTCATTTCTCTCTTTCTGTTCCACTTTACAACTACAAAATTAAGTAAAGATAGAAAATAGGGTTCATTTTACTGTGTATTACCTTTTAAGAATTCTAGCAGAAAGGCTTTCTGTATTTATGGTTCTATCAAAAAATGTGGCTAAAAAAATGAATAGTTCCCTCTCATCAGGAAGTGAATCTGCCAAATGTTATTGCTACAGGAAGTCTATGTCATATTGGATTACCACCTGGCACCGTCAAAGCTTAAACTACTGTCAACTTTAAAAGGAAAGAAAAAAGATCAAATTATCATGGGTTTATGAAATATGTTCATAATCAGCTTCAATTCAATCCTCTCATAATATAGCAAAAAAAGAAAGTTTACTCTTCAGCAGAGGAATTTATTGTCACTCAAAAGAAGTTAAAAATTAAAAAAATCAGAAAATACTGAGATGTACAACTCAAAGATCAATGAAGGAAAATAGCAATGGGATGAAAGGATGGAGTTAACTTTTTTTTTCAACGATAAAGCAAAGTGTTAATGTAATTTTGGGGTATGCTTAGGGACCAGTTTTTAAATTTACAGCTAATTGTATCATCAGATGAAATTTTGCAAGATCACTAGGCAATCTGGAAAAATATAAGACTACGAAACATAAAAGATCATTTTTAAGTGTCTTCTGATAGTCATAAGTAATTTGGTTGAATTGGAGCTTTTAAACAAATAATATACATAGAATAGATATCCAACTTGCTAGAAATCCTAATGACAGAAATTGCAATGCAAATATTTGAAATAACTTCCCATATAAACTTATATATATATATATATATGTATATATGTATGTGTGTGTCTGTGTGTCTGTGTGTCTGTGTGTCTGTGTGTCTGTGTGTGTCTGTGTGTGAGTGTGCATCCACACTAAACTTTGTTATAAAAGTTAAATCACTAGTTTTGAAAATAATTCCTCAGAACCAGTCTTAAGTTTTTAAATGTCCACCAAACCATATCCATGTGGTCTTCAATTCATTCCTCCAATTTCACCAAGATGTCTGCATTTGGCTAGAGATTAGGAGCAGTGTTTGCATTTTCTAAATGCTCAACATGCCTTTTTTTTTTATGTGGACCCTGTCTTGGCAGATGGAGGGACTGTCTCAACTATTAGGAGAATTTAACACAGGGAAGCTGGTGTGGGTGTCTTCATGACTTGTGAGGGGTAGTGCAGCTTGGAAATGTGGACAAAATTGTTTCAGGATTTGTAGATCTCACCATCTTACAGACTGCATCTACATATGAAATTTACAGGACTCTCAGATAGGAGCATGCATGAGTGACCAGGCAGCATCCTGGCAGCTAAACATGGCTACCAGTTTGACTTTCAGAATGGCATCACCTCGTGTCCAGCCTAGTAGTCCATAGAAGAGTAGTATTAAATGTAAAATGTCCTAATCACAGATTGCTGTTACCATCTCAGCAACACAGCATGAAGATTTGGAAAAGACTTGGATCTCTAATGCAACACCTGGATTTAATCCATGAAGCATCAGGACAAGAGAAAACAAGATGGCAAAGCACATCTTGTGCTGGTATCAGGCTGTGGTCCAAATTAAAAATTCATTTTTGTAATTTTTACTCCAGTAAATGTTTCTAATCAGTTGACTTGTTGCATGATGTATCCTGAATGAAAAAAAAATTAAATTTATTGAAAAAAAAATGTAAATATGTTGAAAAAAGACAGGATGTATGTAAATTAGTATTATAGTCAAGTTAGTTCCCTACAAATCTTTCTCAGAAGAATCCAATTGTAATTAAAAATGCAATGGTCTACTGTTAAGTTAGGTTAACAGTATTTCCTATAATTTTTATTCATTTTTTTCTTAGGTCATCAAGGGCAATGTGATGGTTTTCATTATGTTAAAAAAGAATCAACAATAGTATTTGCAGTGGTATTAAGGAACAGTAAAAAGTCAGTTGTCCTGTGTTTTCAATAAGGATCTTATTTGGTCAATAATGGCAGCCTTGATATGTATTGGTTTAGCTGCTAATAAAAATTAATGAAAACAGAGTATTTACTGTAGGTAAGTTCTGTTGAGCTTAAGTAGTGTATGTAGATTCCCAGTCTCTGTATGTCTAACTTTAATATTACTTTGGGACCAGTGCAGTGTATAAGCCTAAATTATTATACATTTGTAGCAATTGTATATTAGAAAATACAGACTCACACAAAAATAATGATCTTAACTGAGCCCATGCTTCATACAATTTTAGATTTATCAGGTCTTTCTCCTCATGCTGATGGAGTGCTCCCACTGTTAAGAGTGAAACCCCTACTGATGCTGCTAAGAACAAGAGAGATGTTTTGCTTTATGGGCAAGCATGGAGATAACTGGTTGATTTTTAAGGCCCTGACAAGAGAATTAACACAGCAAGAAAGTGGGGGAATCTTGACTGATATGCTCTGTGACAAGCATCTGCCTTACACATTGGGATAGCTGGATGCTCCTTTGCAGATCAATGCTTCCTTTGTAGATCAGTGCTTCCTTTCTCAGTGGATTCTGTTAAAGTGCGACATACTGGAGACAAGCAAAATACTAGCAAGCATAAAACACCTTGCTTTTAAGTATAGATCTTTTTTTCCTTCCAGTGATTATTCTGATCAAATCTGTGTTCTTCATTTTCCACAAGCTTTTATATTAGAATCCATAACATCTCTAAGTTTGCCAAAGAGCAAACTGTATCTCCAAGGGGTATTTGCCAGAGAGATCAAAACTCCTTCAGGTTTACTCATCCCAAAAGATGTCATGGTAAACCAAATGGAACCATGTTCACTAACCAATCATAATTTTCTTTACATTTCTAGTTACTTGCTACAGACAACTGTTAACAATACTTCCTTTGTAAATGAAACATGCTCTAAAATCAGTCCTGTGAGCTAAGGCTCTCACATTCTGTCCCTATTTCTGATGTTAGTCTAGTGCTGTGTGGACTTACGCAGAACACTTGAGGAAATTTTATAAGCTCTTATGCAATGTATTTGGCAGAAACTACTTCATAAACTATCTGTTATGATGATATATTTTGGAAATGTCAACCCCTATATTTCTTCTTAACTTTTTCCCTAAAAATTGTTTATTTAGCTACCTATGTAATAGCATATTTTAATGCTTGTTTTCAGATTTCCCACACTGAAATATGTTACCTTGTAGATGGAGAAGTAGTTTTTCTATATCAGTAGTTGGTCCAGGAAAATATTACCAAAGGAAAGTTTTCAAATTACAATGTTAAGCTGAGGTCTTTTTACTTCATTGGGACAAAAAAAATGTTATGATGGAAGCTGGCCTTCCCTCTTTTAGCTTCAGATTTTTATCTGGTCAGATTGGACAGGAATTTTAACCTTATTCTTGACATGTCTCTGGGAAAAATCTTACTAAACATTATAGCACTAAAGGGGCTAGGATTGGTGAGTTTTCATTCAAGCACAAACCCATAGAAAAGACTGTCTTGTAAACTGAGTCTAGCTGTGATGTATGAGTTAAGCATCAATAAAATTTTACATGAGTCAAAGTGTATCTGGAACAAGCAAAAGGTGGCATTTTTGGCTCCTGCCTGCACACTCTCATTTACTGAGTAGGAGAAGAGCATTTTTCAGTCAATCCCATGAGACTTTTGTTTTCCACTTTTGCATAGTTTTTGTTGCCTGGGAAGGTGAGGGGGAAGCCTGCAGTCTGCAGAACTGTGCCAGCTAGCACAGGCCTGTGAGTTAATATATACACACCTACAAAGCTACTGACAATAAAATTTTTAAATTATATCATTTGAGCCCTTTTACATGCTTATGCTTTACCAAATAATCCTCTGTGAATCAGAGGAGGCCCATCTTTCATTGCTCAGTGTACCCCTGCGGAATGCTGCTCACTCATTTTAGCACTACACTTTTAAATTTTGTTTTTAGCATCAGACTGGATAAGATCAAATGTCCTCCAACTCACAAGTGCTTTTCGAGCTGCTAGCTGGGTTTTCCTGCTGGAGCCACAGCCTGATGCACATTCTCAGACTTGCTGATGAGTCACCAGACATGAGAGGACTCTGGGACGGAGCCCAAGCCTGCCACTGGCCCGTGCAGCTGAAAACCAATACTGGTTGCTATTTAGAACAACAGTATAGATGCCAGTGTATTTGCAACATTTTAAAGGATAGCTCAGAAAGCTAGAAGTGAAAAAAATATTTCCCCAGTCCTAATGCTAGATTCACAGTGTTTACAAACAGCTGTTGTAACAGCTCCAAAGAAACTCCAGAGAAATATGTGACACATCTGAGAATCTGACTATCAAAGTATTTGTTTGAGTGCATCCCTTCTGTGGCTTGGTGTAACAGGAGACGTGGTCCTTCTAGTATTTGTCCCTGTGTCAGCTGTGTGCATGGCAGTGGCAGCAGTTATTTGCTCCTTTATTTACTGCAGCAAGTAGAAGGTAATCCTGCAGACAGGGGATTCAGACAGCAGAGAGAAGGGAGTAAAGCCCACTGGAAAAAAATTATATAAATAACTTATAAATAAAGGGATCCGGTAAGGGTTCATGGAACAACTTGGGTGTTAAAGGAAACCACACGACACTTGAAAACAAGTATTGCACAGCCTCATTTATCACTTCAGGGAGGTTTTAGGAAAACAGCAGTCCCACACGACTCCTACACTCCATTTCTTCCTCACTATGGCTGTTCCTACACCCACTTTCCATCTCACTCTGACATCCTACAGGGAGAACTGGCTTTTGTAAATCCTTCTGGGGCTGAAGGCAAAGAAAAGACTTCAGATCTCTTCCCTAGAGAAGTAATCTACAGTGTTAGGAGCAGAAAAATTCACAGAAGCAACATACTACAAAAATGATGCAGAGTGAACACAAAACTACATGCTGTTGTTTCATTAAGAAAAGCCTACTGAATTGTGGTCAGGCAAGGGACGTTTTTCAATGCAGAGAACATGTTAGGAGAGGAAGTGGCTGTACACAAAAAACATCACGTCTTACCTGTTCCCAGCAGCAACTACTGGGATCCTTGTATTTTAAACTGTTGTTCCTAAAGGGCATGTATCAATGGCAACGTCCTTGTGCAGGTAATTCTAATATTTATTGAACTTTTTGTTTTGTGCAGGGCTTTAAAATACCATATTTAGGTTACATTCTTTATATAACATAAATTGCTTATGTTTGCCCTACTAACAAAACCTCATAGCTTTTAAAATGCTAGAAAAAGAAATGCCTGGCATTTTTTACATAAGTAAAGTTTAGAAAAAATAGATGTCAGGACCCAGGGATATTTTCACTTTTATCCCGTTAAACTTTACAAGTTTTAACTGTGCTTCTGAATTCTTCAGAGAAGCTTTGAAATTCACAAGTTCATACAATTCACAGAGCATCTGTTGTGAAAAATAGAGATTGTGACTTCCAATTTAAATAACTAAGAATTCCACTATTAAAAACCTTCCTATTTAAAATAAAACTCAGAATAGTTTTCATGGCAGCAGCATTAAAAAAAAAATCTAACTTAGAAATTTCAGAATAAGATGGGAATTGTTATGAATTGGAGGAGTCTTTGTAGTTGATTGGGATTACCTCTATGTATCCCTGCAATGTAAAAATAAGAATTAGTTGTCTAGGTGCTGTTAATGCCATTTAGGAGCTATGCACCAAAACCTGGATCACTTAAGTACTGAAACACATAATAAAGTACCCTTTAAAGTTGCTTAATTTGGGTAAAAGTAAAACAACTAAAGCTTTTTCAAGAGCTGTGCCTCAGCAAACTTTTGGGATTCTGAAAATCTTCTGATTGTAAAGCCTTTAACTGGGTAACAGAAGACACTCTTTGATACATGGAGAGCATAAGGGGAAAAGAAGATGAAAAGGAGAACTTTGTGGGGGAGGACAGAGGACCTGCTTTTGGCAGAGGAGATTTCTGAAGAGGATGCTAAGAAGACTAAAGACGTGGGTGACAATAGGTGACATGAGGATGTTTCAATTGCATTTGAGGGGTGTTTAGCCCTCTGTGCACTGAAAACGAAGAATAAATTTACATGTATCAAGTTCAGTATGATTTTTACACAACCCTAGTTTTCAGTAGTCTAAGCTTGTTAAAAGCTTGCTTTTAAAGCTTTCTAAAGCTTGCTTTTGTTAACAACCTCATGTTGTTCTCCAGGCTTTATGAATGAAGCTCTGTGAGGCCAGCTTCCCTTGGTAGATTTCTAATGGGTACATAAAGTTATTTATTTTTGACCTTGACTTCCCCCAGATCTTCCAGATGGCAGTGGCACAGCTGGGACACTACCAATTCCAGTGTCTTACAGTTGTCTCACAAAATGCCACACCAGTATGGGCCTCAAAAATGCATATAAGGTAGTGTATTTTATTTACATATGCAAAACCAAGCCCAAAGTAAGGTAATAGTCTTATTAGAGGCAACACATCCTGAGGTGAGTCAGTAAGCAGGAAGTCCCTGTTACTGCACTATTCTTGTTCAGACAGATTATTTTGCCAGATTTCTTAGAGATAAGGAGAATTAGGCTTTTATAATGGCCTTGTCCTTAGCATTTTCATTTTCTTTTACATATTTTGTTATCAGTAGCTGCTTTAACTATGCTCAGAAAACTTCAATTCAAAATGTGGTGATAGTGAGGTCAAGAGATTCATCTTATTAAGGGAGGGACTGGTTTAATACCATGAAGGAAGTTTATAGGAAAGTGTTTTAAAAATATAATTGGGCTGAGGAAAACACCACCCTAGAAGAATGGGGGACAAGAAGTTTGTGGTCAGATTAAATAAGGCTCTTACTGCAGCCCAACCTTTTATAACAGAACACTTGGAATGATGAGGGGAGAGTTTCCTATTTTTTGAAGAAACAATTTTTAAACAAATATGCCAGGTTTTACTCCATTTTGCACTTCTGCATTGTGTATAAAATACTTTATCGACTATGTGAACAGCAAATTAGGAGAAGAATTTTGCCTAAAGTTTCAGGGAAATCTTTGTATCTCTACCAAAGCTTCCTGTAGTCAACCTGCAGTACTTTTTGCTACTGCAAGATTTTAATGTAAAGACAGGCCTCTGTGTCTCTATAAATGTCTTGGGGCCAAGTACCTGCAGAAGCACACTGTATGTATGAATACATACTTCAGTTTATGTATTTTCAGGTTAGAGAGATGAAGCTTAGCTTGCCAGGGCCTGGACTTTTTTCTTCATTATTGCTCCTTATGTTGTCATGGTTATCATCTGACGTCCTCTCTAAATGCTTTTCCTATTTAACAACTCTTGTACTCTCCTTTTTCAACCTGAATAAATGGGCTGCTTGAAACTGGAGTGGGAGAAGTGGGAAGTGAGCATTTGTGTGCAGAGGATAATGTTCACAAGGGGCTGAAAAACACTTTTGATGCACAAAAAAACCTCCATAGACAAACAGACAGTATACTGTGACCAAAATGTCACTATTTTAAAGGTATTTGGCTTCTATCTGCCTCACATAATGGTCACTCTGAAAAGGATTTTCAAAGTGCAGTTGGTTGGCCATTAATATATGAACTTGATTTTTCATATTATTTTTATTTGTTTTACATTGTGGTTAGGCTTTCAAACATTTACTGAGGAGTAAAAAAGAAAAAAAAAAGGCAGAGAGATGGAAAGAAAAAGAAATAACCCAAAGAGATGTGGAAAGATAGAAAGGACAATTTACACACTGAGAACCCACACAGGCCCGCCAAAGGTTTAAAAAAATTGGATTGCAGAGGATTCATAAATAGCCCCTGAAAACACAAGATCTCTTTCCCTTAGGAAAACACATCGTCCCTTTGAGCAGCATTCCAAGACAGAGTGCTGCAGATCTGCCATTACAAGGTGTGCTGGTATGATGGCTGTCCGCAAACTTGGCTCTGGCCTTGCTCAGCCTGGCTCCTCTCCCTGTTACCTCAGCAATTTCCCAGCGGTCAGTCTGTCTTGCCATAATCACACACTGGCGCCACAAGAATGTTTCTTAACTGAACACTGGTACCTTGTAATGAATACAGGCTAAAATACTCTAAATCACGTTGGTTCAGGAACAGCCATGACCTCAGGCTTGAGAGATCAACACCATATTTATTTATATGGAGTACCTGTTAAAAAGGATACCAGCTGTAATGAATACCACATTTTCTCTTTTTCTCACACTGTTAACTTGATGATACCTGGAATATGCATCATTCCACTCTTTCAGTGGATATAAACTGGAACCATCTCTGGGTAACCAATACCTCTGAGAAGATCTATGTGAACTGCAGCTGACCAGAGGAGACAAAGTGCAGAGAGGACTCACATTTTGGAAAGCATTTCACTTAGAGGTAGAGGACAAAAGTCAGTATTTCTATAGTTACATACTTGTTCTTCCAGCCTCCAATTAAGAATGAGTTATATTAAATTTAACATAAATAACTGATCTCTGTCAGACTTTGTTGTAACTCAGAAATAAAGGTATCCCAAGCTTTAGAGCACCCCAAAATGTAAATTAAGAATATTTTCAATTATTTTCAATTTAATAACTTCTAAGGTAATTAAAATTATTAAAAAGAGGTCTCTGCCCTCTTAAGTTAAGATGAAAACAAGGCCATAAAAAGTCAAGAGTATAGATTTTACTCAACAGAAAAAGCAAATTTTACAAATTTCCTTCAAGCTCAGCAGGGGTCTTTTTTCCCATTGCTTTAATGCCATCAGGTGCAAGGAATCACAGCTTCGGAGCCTCCATGATATGCAATGACTTAATCCCACCACCTTTCTCCCAGAAAAAGCATGCAAAATCTAAGATATGATGTGCAGTATGACTGGGATTTAATTCAGGTAGTTTTCTGCAGCTCTTGTATCATGTTTTGTATGCAGCTTACATGAGGAAACTTCGAATCCAAATTTCAAACTATTTATCTTTTTTTCCTTTTTTTTTTTTCCCTCTCTTCCATCTCAAAAGAGACATAATTCTCAAGAGAAGGTTCCTAAAAGTAGCTTACATTTTGGTAATATTAGCTAAAGCATCTACAGTGCTAGTTAGCAATTTGTCATTATTTAAAACAAAAAACGGTTAAAAGCCTTTACAAGTCAGCATTCACGTTATGTTTTACATGATAATTTTATCTAGCTTGGAAGCAATACTCAAAATACATTAAGCTATTTGGTTTGTCTTCACTTTGAAAATTAAAGATATTTTCCAAGTTATTTTAGAGGTCTTGAAAGGGACAGCATGTAGCACATCTTTTCAGAGTTTCCCATTTATGTGGGTCCATATATGTTGCCTCACATTGGTAGATAGTTTTGCTCTCAGTAAGAAATTCTTGACAAACTTTCTCCATTGGAAATTGCACAGCTAATTTTTGTGCCATTTTTCCTTAGTGAGACCTGTGGGTTTGCTGCCTGTCTTGTAGATGCATCAGAGGCAGCATTCTCCTCATGCAAAACTCATGTGAGATACCTGGACTACATTAAGCTGAATAGACAAGTGGGACATGACTCACGTAACTTTGCAAGAAAGGTTCATAGCAGAGGAATTGTACTTGATTTACAGTTGGGTAAGGGAGGGAGAGTTCCCTTTAGGGACCTTGATATGCTTTGGCATGACTACAAAGCATGAAGATGGGATGCCTTCTAATGGGATGATATTGCCTGTAGTCTGACTGCAATTTTTCAGAGTTGATAGATTTTCTTTTGGGGCCTTTGGGTGTCTGACTATAAGAGACAGCTGAAGTTGAGCCACCTCTTGCCTGGAAGCAGCCTGGTAGAGCAGGAAGGTGATAGTAATTATTTTTCTGTCCACCACTGCAGAGTTGCAGGAAATCTGAGATTACTTCAGAGCTTCTTTGTTTGTGGAGGCAGGTGATGGTAAAGAACCATTCTGTCAGTCTTTGTTTGTTCATTCAGCCTGCCTAGGTAAGTAGAAATCCTGTTCTGGCAAGCATAACTTAGGGCAGCCTCACCATGTAGGAAGTAATCTTAACATTGACCTTCCTTGCCTGGCTCCTTTGTGAAAGAGAGCTCATCTGTGTCTCATGAGCGATCGGAGCTTTTTTTCTTGCTTTCTTATTTAGATACTGAATTTAGGCAGCACAGCAGAGTGAATGACATTTATGCAAAGTGATATTATTTCTCATATTTTTCCCTAAGCTTGAAAATTCTGGCATTAATTCCTTGCTTACTTCCCACTGCACTAAACTGATACTTCTCAGATACTGACAGCTATGCACATAAGGTGAATGAAGATTGAGACAATTGTCAATCTATCTGGTAAAAGTGATGGTGTTTCAAAAGTTTTTTGTGCAGACTCTATTCTGAAACTGGTATGAATTGCTGTTACACTCAATTAAACATTTTCCTGACTGGCTGCTTTCATTTTGATTGCTTTCTATTTTGGGGGGGAATAAAGTAAAAATAATTATAAAGTATATTATTAAATGAACACAAGCAGCTTTATTTGCATGTGAAAATTTATATACGCAGGGGAATAATAGATTGAGGTTTGCATTGACAATCTATTTTGGCACAGATCTCAAAAATCACATGGAAGAAGTTTGTGTCTGTAAAACAGAATTTTATAGACACACTAAACTCAAGAAATTGAGTTCACTATCTACAGGAGAGATGCAGAAAAAGCTCAGTGAAAACACTGTCTAATTGGAACCTTTGAAGGACGCTGCAACTTCCACAACTGCAGGAACAGGAGTAGCACAAGGACATCATCAAAACCAGCAACACCAGACTTTTGAAATCCTGACTTTGGTCAACATTTTTAAAGTGGCAGGGTCTTGTTCAGCAATCTGGAATGGCTACAGCACCTCTAAAGATCCTGCAACATGCTATGCAGATGGATCTGCATGAAGTTAATGTTGAATTGAATTAATTTGCATAGCATTAGTTCTCACAGACTAGTGTGTGTTTTTCCATTACTTTGTACATTGTATTTCCAGCCAGACTTTTTTTATCTTTTTTTTTTTCCTTCTTTTTAACTACAACTTCTCTTCAACACAGCCATGGCTCCATGTCTAACTATTGCTCCATGTCTGACCATTGCTCTCTACTGGACATCAGTATGCACAATTTCTATTGAGTCAGAAGTCAGAATCAGAGCCCTTGACAAAATCTGGATTTTCTATATTATTTCGACTTCCTTTATCATGTACATCATACTGTATTGAGGATTACATTGTCCTTAATAAATATTCCTCTCAGCTTCATGTCAATGTGCTTTGAATAAGACACAGATTCAGCTGAGTCAATCTGTTGCAGGGGAGACGGAAGAGAAAAGGAAGAAGTCAGAAAAGATCAAGTGAAACTTTCTGTATAGCCCAGTAAGTTACTTCCCCTTCTAAAAATCACTGGAGAAGAGCCATAGCTGCCTATGCTACGCCACCAAGAATTAAATGAAAATAAAGAGAGACCCAAGTCTCTGAACAAAAAGCTCTTCCTATAGATGGGCATGGGATGGATAATTAGAGATGAGACATCTGAAATGGAAGCAACCAGTGCCAAATGGAAACATCAAGCTGGCAGGACTTGAGGACAGAAATGCAGATTCATTGAGGAGGTGAGGATGTCAACCACCTCCTCAACAGCAGAGGGAAAGTGAGAAAGCTGCTCTTAAGTCATGGAGATAATAGGAATATGTTTTTTTAAAAACCTTGCAAACAAACAGATGCTATTTTTCAAGGGCAATGGCTTTAGTATTTTCAACAATCACTCTGAAATGCTACATCTTTCCTTAGATACAAGAAATTTTTTTTTTTTTTTTTGTGGGCAGCCATTGTGTTTGTTAGTAGAAGGAAGAGGTTTTGAGTAAATACCCTGAGGTATATGTTGCAGGCTGTGAATTAGAGATGACTTAACATATTGGGAGGGCTTTAACAATACAGTGAGAAAGTGCATGCTTACCAAGCTTGACCAAAATGGATAGGATAACCTGTGTGAGGGATAATCAGCATCTAGGGAAAGACCTATACCCTCTTTGTGCTTCCTGAGGAGATGCTGCAGTCAAGGCTCTATAACTGCTTATAAAGATGCAAGACAGGTCAGTGAGAAAGCCTGGCTAGCAAAGTCTGTTACCAGAGTTGCAGAGAGCATCTGGCAGACATCGTATCTCCATGATACAGGAGATGATGGCCCCTATCTTCAAGAAAGGCAGGTATTTGAACACTGTGATCCCGCCACTCCTACCACCTCCAGGAGAAAATGAATTATGTGTGTGAAGTCAAGGAGTGAAAGTCAAATATAAAAAAAAGGAGAGAAACAGAAGGTTATACCAAGTGCCAAAGGGAAGAAAAGACTTAAGCCTTAAGCTAAGAAGGGGGAGAAAGCCAGGTCTGCATTCACAAGGAAGAGAAAGGAAAAAGGGTTGAGCACAAAATCAAAGGAAGGAAAAGGGCAAGCTGAAAGCCAGAGGGGAAGAGAGGGCAAAAATAAGTCAGAGAGAAGTACAGTATGTTAACAGAGTATGTTAAATAGAAAGCAGGATAATTCTCTCCAAAGTTGAAAAGCTGATCTCTCTGTGTTTTCAACATGTCCAAATACTTCTCTAGTTAAAAATGGGAACTGGGCTAAAATGCAGAGAACATGCATTCTACATGTATGCAACACAGAACCTGTTTAGTAAACTTGAAAGCAAAGTGACCATTTCTGTCATTTCCATTACATTAGTGATACCAAAGGACTTTTATTCAGAAGCAAATCTTAGCATGTCTTAGCTCTCACAACATGGATACAAAGAAAAAGAAACCTATTTGGACCGCAGACACCCTTAAGAGTGAGGAGGTATGTTCCAAGAAAAGTGTTAGATTAGTGATGTGCTCAAAGTAAAACAACAATTTGTCATAGTCAGTAAAATAAAATATACAAGTGTGACATATTTAAGTGACAACTTAGTTACAGGTGAAACAAGTAATAAAGATGAAGGCGTTGTCAGATCCAAAGATAAACAGTGAACTGACAATTTTAAGTAACTAACATAAAATTACAAGAGTAAATGCTCTATCTAAGAATTCTAAAGTCTAAATTAATCTGCTTCAAAGTCAGGAATATGCAAGTATTGCTGAATCTGCTTGTGAGGAGACTATTTATACCTAAAAAGATAGTCCAGTAATGTTCCTAGATACATGTTTTGTAGTGGTAGAAAATAGAAGGACATGTAGCTCCTGTAGATTTTTCCTCAGAATATGTCTTTTGAAATTGTTTGGTATGCTATCAATTTTATTTGCTCTCTGCTGTTGAACACAGTGGACAAGATACAGTGTTAGAGAGCAACATACAGTGGCATTACAAGAAGTGTGCCTTTATCTTCAAAGTAGCAGATTTATTGACTTTAATAAGCAGAAAATATCTACATGGACATTAGACAAACACAGACTCAACACAGACTGAGAAAAAGCTGATAATTGTATTAAACTGACTTTGTTTTTCTTACATGTGTTTGGGAAATTTCCAACAAAAAAGTGCCAAAAGGCCTGGTTGTGAGTCTGACAAAAATCCCACAGAACTGAAAAAGATAAATATTATATGGGTTTTTTAATAAAAATAGTATGTTTCTTTAACTTTGCTTGGACAGCGCAAGCCTTACCTGTATGTGCAGTTCTGTTATTACTGGGACTGTTGTCAATACAACTGACACTCAACCTGAACACTTGAGAACATACCCCATGTACAGATGTCTTAGGGTGACTTTATGATGCTCATACCCCCATTCATCTGTTTAGCCCAGAAATTAGTTTTGCATCTTTAAGACTGGTTCTGAGAGTGAAGGTGGGGTAGAGAAGAAGTGTGCAGTTTGTTTTCAGACACTGCATTCATTCCTCCACATTCCTGCTCCTGGACTGTGCTGTCTGTAGCATGGACAGACAGTGAGACAGAGCTCTCCTTTGCTTTTAGTTAGTTTTTAGCTAGATGAGGCAGAGAAGTTCCCTGGACTGTGTTTTTTCTTTTTCTTTGGACCTGTTTAAACCTGTTCTGGACGGAACACCCAGAAAAGCACTGCCAGCTCACACCTGTCGCCCACTGGGCAGGGTCTGGACTGTGGAATTTCCAGCACAGGAGGGGCTGATAACAGACCGGTGAGCCTAGCTAAAGCCCACAAAGGGGACTTTCTGAGTTTGTCATCTCTTTTGGAGCAGCAAGAGGTTTTACTGTTTAATAATGTTCAATTTTTGAGCTGGTGAATACTTTGCCTGTTAAACAAACAGTTTTTTCCACTTTTCTCCAATGAAATCTTTTTCCTGAACCTGTTGGGGGAGGGGCCCCTTGAATTTGCTTTCTAGAGGAAACCCCTTTGGAGGTTTTCTCCCAAATTTGCCCTAAACCAGGACAAGTACATTTTAATGAGTGCACCAGTGATTGGCCAGCACTGAACCCACTACGCTAAGGAGTGCATTGGCTGGGAAATCTCAAATTGGCAAACCAAAACCACTACACTTTTTTTTTTTTGCCCAGTTTCGAACTGAAACAACCACATTCTGGTGGAGAATGCAGGCCACTGATGAATGCTTTAAGATAGGGATTTATTGGGAGAAATGAATGGCAAGGTATGTATTACAACATAAGATTAAGCAGAATGATAGCGAAAAGTTTCTGTTGTAATTATGGTGGAAGTCGAAGGGTGGAGGTTAGTGTAAAATTTTTTTTCCTTCTGTTTATTTAGTAGTTTTTATTGTTTTTATTGTTCTACGTAGAGGCTGTATGTGGAATGTAGTTTTGATAATAATTTTTGATGTGTATTTCGCAGAGGTGAGGTGGAATGTGATGATTTTGCATGGGAGGCATTCATGGAAGTGATGCAAAGCGTCTGTGTGATTGACAATCTGTCTGAACCACTGGAAAGCTCTAAATGCCTCTGTGAAAAACACATGTTAAAGATGGAAGAAACCTGGGAATTTTCTCTTTCTTATTGGGTCGCCAAAGAGCCAACAGGGGCCAGGCCCTGGTTGGCCGGGCCTCTGCCACAGGCCTGGGCTCCCTTCCTGGGGCACCTTCGCTGCAGGCAGGGAGAGGAGAGGCTGCGGGCTGAGGCCAGGCTGGGCCATGGCTGTGATTTCTAACATCTTGCTGCTACTAAGCCCTGCCCTGCCACTATCCTGAGGCCGAGCTGGGTCCACCGGCCCCCAGGAGCAGCCCGGGGCCTGGCCGGCTCAGCCAAGATCCTACCACTGCTGAGATTTTTCCACAACGGCCGGGCAGGAGGAGGAGAAGCCATCGGCCGCCCCAGCCCCAGCTCCGACACCAAGCCACTGAGCCTGGCCGGAGTCAGGGGACCCTGCAGGCCCCGGGTGAGATATTAACTCTGTCAGTGCTTCAATCCTCCCACGAGTGAGAGAAAAGAACAAAATTCAGGCAATGTAAAGGAGCAGCATGAAGACACCAAGGTCAGTGATGAAGAAGTAAGTCGTAGATGGAGGGATGAGGAGATGCCTTGATCTTGGGGCTGAAGTCCTCTTGTAAAGCTATAGAGAAAGACCCTTTTTACCTATAATGCATGAAGGTATGGGGAGATAAAAGTGTGAAAATTATAGATACCGAGCAAAGGCCTCCAAGCTAAAGTAAATAGATGTTAAAGTAGCTGTGATCCTATGAGAAGTTTGAATAGAGAAGGTGAGAAGAATGATGAAGATCCTGTGCCGCCAAGTAGAGAAGACCTCTGTTCCTACAGAGGAAGATAATTTCAGAGATAGATTATGAGAACCTTTGCCTTTGAAAAACTCATCTTTAACACAGTACCCCATAAGCTGACATAGTCCATAAACACAGCTGTGGGAACAGCTTCTGGAAAATGGGAGGGATTTCACAATTGCAGATTTCCCCAGGTGGCTGCTATTCTTGAAGAAATTGAGAGCCATGAGAGAACTGTTATATTGTAGAGAAGTCTCCATAACATTAACAAGAAGGACTTCTCTCCTTAAGTGAACTGGAGAAAGACTATTCTAGAGGTGGTAAACTGACTGAAATTTTAAGTTTTGTTTCTTTACATTGTCATTGAGAAAGAAAAGGTTGTAGGGGGAGTGTCTCCTGAAGGGTTTATTCTGATTCTTATTACTCTTTCTTTTAGTAACTGTTAATAAATTTTTCTTTATACCCTTTTAAAATTGCGAGTCTGCTTTGCCTTTCTCTTAATCCTATATCACAGCAGGAAATAAGTAAGTACATTCTAGTGAGTGCATTGGTGATCGGCCAGCACTGAACCCACCACACTAATTGGTGCATTGGCTGGGAAATCTCAAACTGGTGAACCAAAACCACTACAACAGAATTGGGGAAAATGCTGTAAGGTTGTCCCAAAGGAACAATGAACAAGGCTGCAAGGTGTTTCTTTTAGGGTTCTAGCTCTGTGTCTAGAAGTAGACTTGGTAGAATTAGCGCATTGTAAAGATCTGTGAGGACAGATAATGAGGATTTCTGCTCATATTTCCAGTAAGTAATAAGAGTATAGCAAGATTTATGGAGTGGAATTTTAGAAGCTTTTGCTTTAGTGTATGACCAGATGGTGGTGAGAAGAAGAGCGGTTGGGCTTCCGCAGTTGAAATTGTGACTGACTGGGTGATGAAATAAAAGCATTTGGGAAAAGAAAGTGGGAAGGCACTGGACTGCGATAGCTCAGAGATGGAGGAGTAAGTCTGGGATAGAGTCTGCACCACTACAACAAATTTCGGGCAACTGCCATGTGTAGGAGCTTTATTTCAATGGTGGCACAGCTCAGCCAGAAAGTATGCACTGCAGAAAGCACAATTCTGAATTGTGGGAAGTCAGGGAGCATAAGGACACATAGATTAAGGGAAAAGCTAAACATCAAGAGGCTCATCCTTAAATAAGCATCCTTCCTCTGATTTAGTAAGTGAGGTGGAAGTCACATGAAAAAAAGTGTCCGTGACATTAAGTCAGTTCCATAGCATGCCTATATATATCTGCAAGGGGATTGAATTCAGTGTTCATAAGATGCCTAAATTATTCCAGCACCTTTTTTGATAATCATTCAGTATTTTAAACATTGTACTTTTTATGACACTTGGATGAATGCATGTACACGCATGTGTAATTAAATGTAAAGTATGATCTCCCAGAGGTACAGAGAGATTTCTGAGTACTGACCCCATGGCTCAGTTGATCTAATTCAAACCTAAGGGCTGATGCTGTTCCTCCAGAAATAAAAGGAAGTGCACACACATACTGGTATGGATGCACACTTACTGAAATACCTGCACATACCATTGGACTGGGGTGTCTCAGTCACTCAGGGCGTCGTCTGTATACCAAGGACCCTTCAGTTTTGGGGCAAATCCTGGTATATTTATCCCAAGATGTTTCAGAGACATGAAGATATGGTAGAAACAGAAGGAAGTTTAAAAACCAGACTCTCAAAGTGGAGGATGACCTTAACCTTAACTACTAGCTTTGATAGATGGAGGAGGCCAGATGGTGATTAAAGGGCATTTAGTGTCAAGGTCTTCTATTAACATAATTTTGCATTTCTTGAGCTGTTTCAGTTTTTGTTGTACTGTTAATGTTATTTAAAGTACATTTGTTTGTTTTTTGTTTGTTTTAGAAAAGAGACAAAGTTACAAATTTTGTAATATATCTGTATTACAGAAATATATCTAAATTCTTGCAGCATTGAAGGGATTCAAGATCTGCAGCTCTGAGTCAGCCTCTGAGGTGGCAAGGCCAGCAAGGCAGGCAGACTTGGTTACCAAGTTGTTGCTTTGACTTTCTACCTCCTCTTCTTGTTCCTCTCACATGATTAGTGGATAGGATTTTTTATCTTCCTCTTTTTTTTTATCCAGGTGTGTGAAAAAACAAGTGCTTAAATGTCAGCTAGTTATTTTCCAGGGCTTGCTCTTTCTAAACATTCTCTGTTTTGTACTTTAATGCATGCTGAAATGTTCAATAATTACTGCAAACCTTGACATAAACGAATGCACCTACAATTTGAGCATCTCATATTGCTTGTTATGAAAAGTAGGTTTTCAAGCTTTTGTTTGTTAGGCACTGGTAGCTTTTACCTTCATGATGATATATCAGTGTCAGTGTCAGCAATGATCAGTGTCCTCTGTGTGCGCCATCATGCCTGATGCAGTGGTCTTGTCTTTTGCAGGTGTTGAGGGTGTGACAAAATGCTGCCCACTGCAATCCACTCGTCCTGCTCACACCAGGAAACAAGTCTGTGGGTGGAAAGTGGAAAGGGTGGTCTTAGCAGTATAAAGGAAGTCTCACCAGAAGACTTTAACTGAAAGGAAGTGCATATGGAAATATGCCATCACCCACACCCAACTTCACCAAAACCTCATGCAGCTGAAGGGGGTTTATGGGATCTCTGAAGCATAGCCACCCACAACGGTCATCAGACCAATTTGTGTGAGGTTTTTTTAATAGTGCTTTGGGGTTTTTTTCCCCTCCTGTTTTGCTTTGCTTTGACTTGTAGTCATAAGCTCTAACCTTCATGTATATGTGTATATAAATGCATAAAGAGAGAGAGAAGGTATGTACATATTGTCCTTTATCCTGTCCCTGTTCTAAAATAAGATGTCCCACAAAACAATTTCATCCACACAAATACTGAATTAAAAGTCTGTCCTCCTCTAGGAGGAGTTGAGTCACAGTCATGGCTTGGCTAATACAGATACCATGATCTTGGTCCCTTGGTCCCAACCACAGCTGGCATCAGCAGAACTATAATCAAGACTGTATTTCACTTTTACAGTCTGGGGCCAAGTCCTCATTTGTTCTTGCTCTTTTTGTCGTAGTTTTTATTTAAAAGCTTATCATTGGATATCTGGATATGAGACTCAGAGGCTTAACTGCTCTAGCTGGATAATACATTTTCAGCTAAGTGTGTAGCTAGCCTGCTCTAAGTTTCATTAGAAGAACACTGCTCAGGTGCTGTTTTCAGATAACTATAAGACCACCTTTGATGAATTTCAATGCAGTAAGCTGAAAGCATGAGTTGTTGACATTTCTTTGAAAAAAATCTGTTTCACTCAATGTGTTCTGCCCTCTTCCTGTGTGATTTTTTCTGTGTATGTGCATTCAGTGCAGCTTTACTTACATAAGGTCCAGCTAAAAATGGATTTTAAAGTCATTTGTGGTAGAAACAGTTCAGTTTGAATGAGCAAGCAAGTGAATAAATGAAGTTCTTAATTCCAACAAGTCGTTACCTTCAGTGGCTTGTTAAAAGAACCGTGGACTCAAAAGCTCAGTTGCAAAGAAGATACATAGCATGTTTCCATCTACCCAGAGACCAGGAAAGCTGCCATCTGACAGCAATACCTAACATATGACAGCAACAGCTATCACTAACACAAGCCATCCTCTTCTTCCTATCCTTTCCAAGCCCCTCTGTCTGCCACTGCACATGAACAAACATAACCCAGCTTCTCAGTGCTGCGTGTGCTGGTTCCAAAGTCTTGCTCTGCTCAACATATATATACTGTGCTACATGGTTTAGACAATGAGGGAAGGCCAATAGAGTTATCTGTTAAGAAATGGAAATGCATCGTGTGCATAATGCGAATGGAAGCCAAGATTGTGCCTTAGAGATGAATGCAGAGATGTGCGGTCACCTGAGACTTCACAAATTATATCTGAAATCCTTATGATACAATGCAGTCCAGTTCACTCCTGGGAATGCAAGGGCCAAAAGATACCACCAAAGAAGATTCCTCTTCATTTATTTAAGGTCAAAACTATCCAGACCTTCCAATGTGCCGCATCACTGAAGTTAAGACAGAACACAAGAAAAGCAAGGGAATGCAGCGTTCATGCTGAGTCCCTGTTCTCCAATGCAACAGTCATTTTGCACCATAGAATCAAGCCCTGTTCATAGGAATGCATGTGAGCCTGACCCTCTGCCTTGCTGCTCACTTGTGTCTCCTCCCACAACCCACATGCATCTGTGCCAGGTACAACACTTACAATGGATCTGATGATCCAAACAGAATGGACAGGTTGATTGTTTGCAGGTGGGGGTGGGGGGGAATAAGAAAAGGAGAGAGAAAAGTCTTCCAATTCCTTATGATTTTCACTTACCAAGAGGTAAACAAAACCCCAGAGGCACTATAGCCTTTAAAATTGCCATTTTTATCTGTGCTGCTCCACCAAGCAGCTTGGAGTGGTCCCCACAGTCCCCTGACACGAAACCACAGGAGGGTGAGGTTCCTGCTTCTGCTGGGAGCAGAACAGGGAAGCTATTTATTTTGGGTGCATCTCTGAGCAATGAGTCATGTTTCGACTGGAAAGTTGGCCGCAGCTTTCTTGCAGATCTTTGTTGCCAGCAAAAGCTGGCATGCTACCCAATTCCTCCCTCTCTTCACCCCCTCCCCCTTCTTCAGTTTGGGCTGCCTTTATATTGTTAAAGCCCCCTTTTCATAATAGTCATTGTGCCATGTTGACCTTGAGAGTAAGGGAGAAAGGACAGTGAAGGGTGTAGCTCTGTGCTATAATGAGCATTTGGTGCTATAGCAGGTGGGAAAGGCTTTGGGGATCTGGGCAGATTAGAAAGAGAGGGGGCTCTAGCAGATGTTGAAGCAGGATGATGTATTGCTGCTCACTCTGGGATTCAGACAATACCAGCACAAAAGTAGAACAGAGAAATGGGGAAAAAATTGATCCCTTCTGATGCAAACTGGGCTGGAAACCAGACATACTTGAAAGTGAGCATTTAAAAAAGACAAATATGTTTCCAGGTCCAACATCTTCTCCTCTCTGTTACTGACAGGTTTCTCTTGTAAAACACCATCCCAGATTTGATTTATTTTACATTAATTTAATCCTTGAAGTGTTACACACAACTTCTTCCTTTCCCCTCCTCTCAGGCAGTAACTAAAAATACATGCATCTAAACTTCCTCCTCACCATCACACCTCAGAGAGAGCCCAGGCAGGACAGCAACTGTAAATAAAGTCTCACCTACACACCAAAGGTCAGCAGCACTTAGAAATTCAAACCACTTTTTCTTCAGCTTTTATTGCAACTCTTCCAAAATATTTTAATGATGTGATTCCCACCTAGCACAGTCAACTTCAAAGTAACTGACAGGTAATTGCTTATTAGCTACATATATATAGAGAGAGATATTTATATACATATGTCTCTGTGTGTATATATATATATCAAAATTATGTCAAGAGGACTAAAAAGCAGATTTAAATTATGAAAATTTGTCCTACAGAGGGCTAACACCTCAAGAGGCAATGGTGCATCTCTTGTAATAAATAGTCTGCAAAAGATGAAAGAAAGTCAGGCTTGGTTTTGACCTTGATTTTCTGGAATGCAAATCAAAGTGAGATACTAGGTGCACAGCAAATTGAAAAGCAATTTTTTTTAAAAACAAATACCTACATGTGAATATAGGACCTTAGTTTTCGAGTTCTTAGTTTGGAGTCCCACTAGAGTTGAAAATGTAGGCCTTATTTCTGTTCCTATTTGCAAAAATGTTGCCAAGGAACTCACATCTTTCTGAAGTTCATTAGATAATTAAAATTGTGCTCTGTAAAATAATTTCAGATCAGCAGATCACCCACTTTTGCATTTTGATATGTGAGTAATACACAAAATCTGGGTTACTTGTTCTTGAATGGAACAGATCTATACACTAACTGATGAATGTGTCTGAAATAGCTGTTGTAAAGGAGTTTATCTTCAGATTGTCCCACATTGAGATGTGGGTTGCTACACAATTTTTGAGAAGCATGTCAGCCAAAGCTTTCCAGCATCCTGGAAATTCTTAAACCAACCCAGATTTCTGATTTCAGAAGGCTGTCAAAAACCCCAGCAACAAACCTCTTCCCTATCAGAAAAACAAAATGGAATAGTACAGCACATGACTATATATATTATCTATTAATATATGTAAGTAGTATTGCACTGGAGCTGGTTGCCCAGAGAAGCTGTGGCTGCCCCATCCCTGGAAGTGTTAGAGATCAGTCTGGGTGGAGCTCTGAGCAAGCTAGTCTAGTAAAAGGTGTCCCTATGATGGCATGGGGTTGGAATAAAATGATCTTTAAGATCCCTTTCAACCAATCCATTCTATGATCCTATGATTTTATGATCTAGAAATTGTCTATCAAGACAGGGAAATATTCTGTTTCCTGGAAGTACCATTTCAAAATTTACATCGCCAAAAAATGGCAGATAATAGGAATACATAGAAACAAAATGAAAGTGGAAGAGTTGGTGATAGTTCATAGCAGTCTCAAGCATCTGTGAATGCAAAACTGAGCATGAGTTAGCAAGGACTTTTCTGATAACCG
Organism: Melozone crissalis; assembly: GCF_028551555.1. Lineage (NCBI taxonomy): Eukaryota > Metazoa > Chordata > Aves > Passeriformes > Passerellidae > Melozone > Melozone crissalis. The sequence goes on from NW_026535814.1 coordinate 1,619,341, forward strand.
TCAGCCAAAGTCTTCTGCTTCCTGCAGGAGCTGTCTACTATCCACCTTCTCACCATCACGGTCAGAGATTGTGTTGATGGTCTGCTTACAGTTTCTGCCCCTGAGGCCTTGCAGGTGATGGTAGAGAGTATTCTCTGCTCCCATATTTCTCTTCTGGGGAAAAAGGGATGTAATGTCACTCTTCAGTGGGAGCAGGGGGTGAATATATGAGTGAGGCTTTCTCCCTTGTTATATAGTTATAAGTTATAAAGTTATAACTTTAAATAAAATATCTCTTATAAGTTTACTCAGCAATGGCATTCTTTTGCCTGAATTATTGGATTCCAATTAATTTAAAAAAAAAAACCTTCAGAGAATCTCAGTACTACATTCACATTGAGCATCCTTTTCACCCTCTGTACACTCTGGCAAGTGCTAATGCAGGGAAAAACCAAATCTTTTTCTGGCACTCATCTCCTTTTTGGTACAGGACCCGGACCTCTTCACATCCACTTGTATTCTCTGATTTTATATGTGGTGTTTTTTGTTTATGTCTTTTTTGGGGAAAAATACCCAATCATGGAAGTAAATGAATAATGTTTAATAATGCTTTATTTGTAATCATGCTTTTTATGAGCAATTGCATTACTGACACATCATGTCGACATGATGACTGACACCCAAAGGCGCAGTCTCTATAAGATTCTGGTTTTTCCCTGTGTCCCTGGCCCCACACAAGCCCCAAAATAACATATGGAACACACATGGGGTACTTTGAAACAGCTGAGTATTTATGACAAATTTTAATTTGTGTCTTCTTTTAGCATCTAGAGGCCTCAAGTTTGGGCTGTGGGTTTTGCTAGTATACAGCAAAATTATGAAATTCAGAGTAAAATGGAAATTATGTGGCTTCAAGAACATCACTGCATTTTGGTTTAGGCACCAAAATAGAATCTACAATTTTGTGTTATCCTATATCCTGACCATCAGCCTCAAGAGCAGTGTCTAAAGCCAAATGCCTCCTTCCTTCTGTACCAGATGACCATCACTGCTGGACTGCAGAAGATAGGACACATCACTCACAGGCACTCATGGATATGGGTGGGCAAACAAAACTAGGAATTCTGAAAAAAATACAAGAGGAGAATTATGGACTCCATTGCCATGGCTGACATATGTACAGATTCCTCCGGAGGCAGTGATCCTTGGACATCAGTAGAAGCTGTGATTTAAGAAAGTGAAAGGAAAAGGGGAAAAGGAGGCTAATGGTGCTAAGTAATTAGATCTGTGGACACAGCTAAAATATAAGAAAAAATATTTGAAATATGGTTTGGTTTATTAGTATGCAGGATAAGCTTTGAGCCAAAAAAACCACCAAAACTCTGAAATGAAAGGGAAATATGTTTCACAATGGAAAAAACCCACAAAACAATCTAGAAGTGCTGACTGGGAATAACAACAAAAGCCAGATGGCATAAAACGGCATCTTTAGGGATTAAGAGGCATAAGGAGCTGTGCAGAAAAGCATGCTCTGAGTCCTTAACAATCTAACACCACTTACTGGGCATGCTCAGTCTCCTTAGATAGCCACATTAACTTACTTAATGTGCTCTGGCCTTAAAAGCTAGACAATCATCTCTAATATTTAAGCTCCCTGCCCTTAGTTATCCCCAACCTTTCATCAAGTTTTGTCTGCTGTGCTGTTATGTATCCTCAGGAATCCGGGATATTCAGCATTATCAGAAACTTGAAAGAGGATCCTTTATCACAGTTAACAGCACAAGTCACCCCTCCACACTCTGCCATATGCATAAGACTCCTCCCGCTCTTTTGTTAATTTATTTGGAATGGTAATGAAGCTTTAAGGTCCTCACTTAAGTTTCTTCTAGACAGATCTGCAATATCACTGAAATGTTCTCCCATCATAAGAATATAAAGGGACAGGAAATCTATGTTCATCTACACACCCAAAATTATGCTCTACTGGTTGTGAGTGTGAGATTGACTTATTAGAGAAATGTCAACTTAAATAATTCATTAACTTAATACCATAGCCGGTATTGAACTTCATATTTGTCAAAACTTAAAGTTCTCTGCATTTTATTCCAAGAAGGCCTTGCCTACTCCTTTTCATCTTTCCATCAACAAGGACATATTCTAACTGCAATCAAAACTGAGTCCAGTATCATTTACATTACAATCGTTAAAACTGCCGTCAGTAGTTGAGATATCTAGACACCATATTCCATTTCTTTATGGAGATTTACAGAAACAGCAAAGAAGATTTTCTTCTTAACAGCAAAGAAGATTTTTCTCCATAGACTATCAGCTTCTAAACTCAGCCTTTTCTCCTTTCTTTAGTGATGGATTTATGCAAATAAAAAGAAGTAAATGAATCAGCTTTTTCTAGTTACACAGTAACCTGATGCTTATTTGGCTAAAATCTATAATAGGAATACCATCCTGTGGAAAACCTCTGCAATAAGCCTGTTGTATTTGCAGCTCTTTTCTTTAAACATGAGACAATATCTTACTTGTAACAGTGAATCTGTAATACTAATTTCAGGACTGAGACTTTTATTTCTCACTCTTGAACAAAAGACATGTAAATATGATGATCTGGAACAATATACAATTTTCTTCCAGATGGTTTGGATCCTATTGGACTGTAAACCACAATATTCAAGGATGAATAAGAAGTTCCCAGCCTCACTGGAATTCTAGACATCCTGCTGAACCCAATTTTAATTAAAATTTAAGCTGTGCTGGCCTTATTTTGAAAAGCTTAGTTCACTGTTAAACATTACAGTACTTTTTTATTTTTAAATAGTGTGTGAATTTTGTTACTCATTAAATGTGCCAGATTGACAGTCCTCAACCCTCCTGTACCCACAGAATGAGTGGAACAGTAACATAATCTCCCAAATGTTGTCTGGCATTGATGGGAATAATTTCACTTGGCTTCTAATTTTGATAGAAATAGAGTCACTGCATTGAGCAGGAAATGAACGTTCACAAGATAAAGACTCCCAAAGTACTGTTGAAAGATATTTATTTTATTGACTGTGTGACAGGTAGGAAAAGTATCTGGGGGTGAGGGAAGGGGAAAATAAGTACTCATATTTTCTGTACAAATCTGAAAGGTGTAAAATCATTACGTATCTGTCTGAGATTTCCAGTGTGAATTTTCCCAGTGTGAGACAACACCTAATATAACAGTATATCCCATTTCTAGTTATCTCCTATGGGTTTTGGAACACAGGGTACATTATTAATAAAAAAGAACATGGTTCTTCTCTGCTGTTATCTGTGAGTGGAAGATGAACCTGTAGAGCAATGGTAATTTTGTTCCATTTGCGAACAACCCAGAACTCTGTATTGCCTTAGAGTGGCAAACAGTTGACCTGGAAATCACCTCTGCTGGAAAAATAGCTATTACTAAGTTTCTTGTACCTTTTTCTTGAGAATCAAGAACAACTGAAACATGAAAAAATTTTAGATGGGGATTTATGGATTCAGAGATGTCCTGATTAAGTTGTATGGAAAAAGAGCAGGGAAATTGTGAGGCAGTTAATAAAAATGTCAGTTAAGAAAAATGTGGTTGAGCCTAGGCAAAATGTGGTGCTAAATATTGCCTTTTTCTTCAGTGGATCTGTCTGACACAGCAGATTTAGCAGTAGCCATATATGCCATTATACGCTGAGTCCTTTACCATAAGGATGGCCCTTTTAACATTTTGAAGACAAAACAGTTTAAGTGAATATCCATAAGAACGTGATTACCAGAGGGAAATGATTTTAGTGCAAGTTAATGGAAACCACATTACATGAGTAAATTATTTTACTGCAAGCCTCTGAAAACCACATTACAATAGTCAAACAATCTCATTTCAAGTCCACTGAGACCACATTAATAAAGCCATTATCAAAGTAAACCAATTTCAAGTGAACTCTGTTGGGATTTAGTTTTAAATGGCAACAAGATTTCAATGCATGAGAAAAGCCCCTTGAAATGCTATTATGGTGTAATGTCAAACATGCAATCAAAGTTACAGGGGCCAGCTACGAGATTATTTAAAAAATAGTAGCAGTTTTTTCCAAATTCTGCTAATTTGACTAACAATTTGCTATTAATTACCATTTTCGTTCTATTTATTTCTTCATTTCCAACATGTGACATGAGTTTGTTAGAAAGCAGTACATGGAAAATGAATTTTAAAACATTTCAATAAGCCATTATGACAACCCAAAAGGCAGTAACCTCATTCAGCCACTTGTAACAAGCCTGCATAAAATATTTTGGGATAGAAAAGCTGTAGTAAGTCCTTATCCCATGTGCCAGGATCAACAACCACCACACACTGAGAAGAGCACAGGGCTTGTGACTGAATTAATTGCAAAGTAGACTACGTAATGAGGAAGGAGGAGAATGGAGAGCCTGAATGCTTCCTTTGAAACTGGGAAAATATGTTGAAACTGCACTTACATTAAAGGAGATGATATTAATCAGTTATACATACATCTAGAGGCAAAACCTGTACCACATAGAAATGCCTTTAGATGATTCTTTCACTTTTCTCCTTCAATTTTTTTCCTCCAACTTCCTTTGTTGTAACTGCTTCTATAGAAAAATAATCTTAAGCCATCAAAAGCTGAAGAAAACATTTCTTTATGTGTTTTAGAGATGGTTCCAGACACTCATCTTTGATGGATCAGTCTCAGTATTTGTGGGCCCTTTTCACTTTGTAGATTGACCAGCCACGAAGCTTAAACTGCAAAATGCATTTCTGTGAGTCTACAGTCAAACTTAACAGATATCAGCTTAGCACCTCAGCTCTGCCTAACTAAATTCAAACTTTCCTGATGCAGAAGTCAAAATATTTAGGTATGAGAAGAATTCTGGCTTAAATCATAGATACCTCTAGATTTAACACATTTATAATTTTTGGTATTGGGGTGAAGTATTTTCTCTGCAACTTCAGAAATACATTCTAATTTAACTTCAACAGCCAATTTTTTTTCTGCCTGCTATACATAGAAATGTTTTACAAATGGTAAATAATTTCAATGTGTACCTTTAGATATTCTTCTTAAGTATTAAAACTTTTAAAGCATACAATAATAATAAATTATTATATGCTTTAAAAATTTTAATACTTTAAAAATCTTTAATACTTTTAATACTCCTGTTTTTCTCTCAGCTGTCTCTGTTGGCAGAGAAAACCAGGAGTTCAGGTACTGTGTAGATACGGATAAATTAGTAAAGTGCTAACAATTGGAAAACATTTTCTATTCAGATGAGGAAACAAATCATCATTCCTAACATATCACTGATTGCCAAGATGTAGATGAAGATCTTGAAAAAAAATACAATAGAGAGTATTTTAATAGAACAATCTGCTCAAAACCACTACATTCATGGATTGTAGCGGTGGATCTTTCATCTGTTCACTAAGTTTGATTAGGAAGAAGAAGAAAAAGAAGGGTCTCTTGGATACTCCTGAATGACATATTACTAATAGCCAGCACAAGAATTAACCAATCAGATTAACTAACAATGTATATCATGAAAATAACCCATTCGGACAACCCTATCTCAAAGAATTTTAAAACTGTAAGATTTGTTGAAGCCAATATAAATTGTGTCCATCCTTAGAAACATACAAGTATTTAAGTTATTCATAAACTTTTCCTGCTTTGCATTGTGACTTAGGTATATTAAAAAGGTGAAAAAATAATAGTTGTTGAAAATCATAATTTTCCTGCTGATTTGCCAGCTGTTTCTATAACCCCCCCCAAACATACCAGCTGGTAAATCTGAGTGCAATCCACATCAGTGAAGTTCTAGGTTTAGATTCCGCTGATCTCACGTACAAAAATCTCTTTAATAAATATATGATTTTCTATCAAGTATAGGCTAGTTTTGGGGTAAGTTTGTTTGTGTTTTGGTTTTTTTTAGTTTTTCCTAAGTGATATCAAAGCAAGTACACACTGTACATTTACTTATGAAAATCCAAATATCTCTGACAGAGAATTGACACCTCTGCTTGCACTTCTCCTTTTTATGTTACTGTGACTATTGCTGATGGACCAAACAATTATTATTTAATGTTATTTCATTTAAAAGTGATATTAAGATTTAAATTTGAACATGTATTTTCATCCCTTCTTTACTGCAGTAGATCAAGCTGACGTGAGGATTTCAAATGCAATACAAAATAAAATCGGAGCAAAAGAAAAATTATAGAAAGAAAGTTGATTTCTCAAAATTCTTTTGTGACAAAGAAAAAAATGAAATTAATACAGCCCACGGTCTTGCACAGAATGTAGATGTATCACAGGACAGAGTTCTAATTCTTTTGCCATTTTCATGCAAATCTTAATCTGGAGTGTGCATATTTTCATTACTTCTAAAAGTTGAAAGAAACAAGAAATCAAGTCCAGTAACAACAGCAAGAACACAGCTATATTAAGTTCAGTGAGACATGAATACTTATGAGTTTATATTTAGAACCAGTTACTTCTAACCACAGAAAATTCATCACTGTTGATTTGTTGCAGGAAGAAATTTCTCCATAACAATGTTGACTCACCACGTTTCTACAAAAAGAAAAAAAATCCCCTTACTAATACAAATTAAAGAGTGTGGATTTGCTTTTCAGAAACTTGTTTTCTTGTAGTCCATAATGCATGTATTTCAGTGTACTGGATAAAAGCAATCACATTGGTGGGTGTTACTGTTGAAAACTTCTGGTATGCATTCTGTCTTTTTTTGTTTCCCACTGATGCACAAAAACTTAACAGCTTTGTGACAGTGTGCAAAAGTTGCAAGGGATGCTGCAACGTAAAAAAAAAAAAAAAATCAAAATGGTAGAATTTCAGCACTGAAAACCCTTCTGTCTGAACAGAAGGAGAGAATTTTGAGTTAGAAGCATTAGGTGTTGGATTGTCTCACTAGTAGAGGAAACACACTAAGCCAGTAGTGCAGAAGAATCAGTCTTGAAACAGTCATCTGTGGAAAGCAGTTTACTGAAGTACTAACGTGATCCGGAAGCATTTGTAGGTTACTGTTGGTAGCTGAGCTCTGTATTGGAAAGGAATATACAAAAGCAGCTTCTCTGGAATTTAGTATTTTCAAGCTGTCATTGAACAGAATAGAGACACAGATTAATTTGTGTTAAAAGCAGTCCTCAGGCCATTTGAAGATACATGTTAGCCTTGAAGATTGCAAGACTGCAAAGACTGCTTTAAGCATGGGTGGGCAAGCCTCTGAAGCATGTAGGACCCTGCACACCCAGTCTTCTTCTGACTAACTTCTACTAACTTCTGAGTTAGTACACTGGGTTGACTCCACAATCTCTGAGGTGGACAGAAGGCAGATGGAAATGATACCAACTATGTTTATGGTCAATCTTAATGCTATTTCTGAGAGTGTCTCTGATGCATTCAAAGAAAGGGGGGAATTTGATAATATTGAGAAGATGGAGGAAAAGCTTGGATTCAATGTTCATGTAGACATAAATCTTAGTCTGAATCTCACTAAGATCTTTATTACTATCAGTTGTAATTAGAAATTGGGATATATTTATTTCTCTTGATTTCAATTTCTGACTTTGGAAGTCAAAAATTCTCCACTCAAGGCAGGGAAGTATTTTTAGCAGCTTTGATGTATTTGCACGTTTGCAGGTGCTGTGATCACTGTGTGTGCCACATAACCTAATTGAGTCATAAGCTGTGGCTGTGACAGTTGTCATGAGCTAAACAAACATAAATCAAAGGGTGGCAATAACACAAGTGAATGGAGGTTTGTCAGGATAGGAATAACATGCAAAATTGCATCCTACCCAGGAACCAGTATGAATCATTTACTTAGGCCACGTTTTGGAGTGGTTGAATAAAAAAGAAAGATGAATGTGGTGGAAACAATAAGAATTTGAGAAAACTTTAGCACAACTGTAGCATTCCATGGTAGTCTAAATCAGCAGTGGTGTCACTGGAAATTGTCTTTGCTAAAGATGTAAGCAAAGAATCCTTTAATGGGAGTGTCTCTGAACTAAAAATTGAATTTTTGAGGATGGGCTAAAGAAATTTCCATCAGCTCTGATCTACTGCTGTAATTGGAATTTTAGAAGCATCATATTTGAAAAGTTGAAAGAACATATATGAAGATAATTAAACATTTTAGAGTGGAGTGTGTTGTAGAACAATGTGTTTAATGATAGTGAGCAAAACTGACATCAAGTGCATTAGATAATTCCTCAAACTTTGTGGAATTAATTTAATACTCTTCAATTGTGATGATAAAAATGATTAATTTCCTTAGAAGGGAAGAATATAGCTTTTTGAGAGGCATCAGATATTTTGAAATAAAACAAAGCATTATATTTTCAGTAAATGGAAGATATCATATATGTTGGAATTATATAGGTGCACATGTCAGCTGCAGCACCTTCTATCCAAATGTGGACACCTTCAGGCAGAGTTGTGATGTAATCTGAAATTGTTTTGAAAGTCACTCAAACATTCAAGCCAAAGCATGCAAGCCAGGCAACCATAGACCGATCAAGGTTGGAAAAGTCCTGTAAGATCATTGAGTCCAACTATTAACACAGCACTCCCACCATGTCCAGTGCTAAATCATGTCTCAATTGTATTCACATTTTTTGAACACATACAGGGATGGTGAACACACCCTTCCCCCATTTCTTCTCTTTCTAGGCACTGCAATTCAGAACTTCATTCACCAAAATGGTATGAAAAGACAATGTTCAGGTCTGTAAAAAAATAGTACCTGTTTTCTGATTTGGTGTCCTTATCTCAGCCTGACACCTTTAAGATCACTAGAATCATGAATTTCATTCCACAGCACTCCCATGTCTATTTTTTTAGTGCAGCTGCTCGGAGAATAGTACATAGATGCAATAATTCTTCTCAAGCTTTGTTTCAACCTTAAATGCCCCACTAGGATTCACAATGCCTTTGTCCTCCTGCCCTGGGATAAAGACAGGCAAAACAAACATTTGGTGTTTCCCCAATTGTTCTTCATTCCATTAAATGAATTAAAAAAAAATTGAAGTTGAACCCTTCAAGAGATAAATTTTAGACATCAATTTCAATTTCAGATGAATGAAGCTGCAGGGTATATTTAAACCACAATAATTTCACCTATGCAGTAGTAAAAAAGAAAAAGTGAAAAGAAAAACTATGTTTAATACTACTGATGTAGAAAAGCATACTGTGTATTTATATGGTACCCAAGATCAGAATTAACAGAGAGCAAAATCTGATCTGCATTTGACTTCAAAGCACAACGACTATGTGTTACTATGTTCAGGTTATTTCAACTCTGCTTACTATGAATTTTATAAAACACCATATGCTACCAAGCTGCCTCTACACTGAATGCATCACTAAAAGAAATATGATAAAATATGTAATTACCTGCCTAGTAAATTTTTTAAAACTAATTCCTTGTCAGAAACAGGTAGAAACTTATGTAATGGAAAGCATATATTGTCTGTATTCTCCATATTTAAATATCTGAGAATTTAGATGTGTAACCTAAAGAAGTTTACAGCTTTTAAACAATGTGATGTATAGATTCAGGTTAATTGCAAATGGGTGAAATACTGCAACAAAATTCACAAAGTCCACCACTGAAGTCTCTTTCAAGCTTGAACTTGGCAACATTTCATAGTTCCTGGGTTTTTTTCCACATGTGCTTTTATCTGTTCATCTTAACCCATACTTTTTTTTTAATTAAAAAAAACCCAACCAACCAAACAAAACAAACAAACAAACAAACAAACAAACCCTAGTGTAAACTCCTGTTTTCCTTTAGTGACCACTCCAGCACTCCTACTATTTGGACAGAAAATTCTTCTTTCCTTTGTCTTCAATATTTTACAAATCCCAATCTATTTAAAGATATGATGGCTGTAGATTGTGCCAAGATATTTGTGCCTTCATGACGTTTACTTAGTGTCTTTGGAAATAGATTACTGATGGTTCTTATTGTAGACTAGGAATCTAAGTTTCTCTAAACAAAGACTAAATCTTTGTCTGGATGTTCAGGGCAAAGCATCATCCCACTCCAGTATCCTGTTTCTCTCTATGTCTGCATGCAAGTGGTTTCAGACTGTGCAACATGGTTGTTGCCATTTCTCCTTCGCTAGCTATTCACTAGCATAGAAACCACCTATGCTTCTACTGAGCCTGTGCCTTTTGCTCCCTGATGAAGTGAATGCCTGAGAAATACACCCTGTCTTTAAAAATGCACATACAAGAATTCTTATCCAAACAAAACATACCTTTTTTTGATTTTTCCTTTAGCCTGGAAAGGAGAGCTTCTTCTTAAATAATAGTCATGAATCATACCTACTTAGAGGTTAGTTATCTGTTCACTGAAGTTTTTCATCATAAAAGAAAAAAAATATATATATAATATGTTCTGACCCAAATATACAAGAGGGAAAAATGTTATTTTATATATGCTAAAATTTGACATGAGAAATGTCCTCACCACTGAGGCATTTTATGAAGTATAAGCACTTCTTGTTCAACATTTGGTTAGGGTTTTTTGTTTAATTGTACACGTATCAGCTAGCTATCTGTGGCTGTTAGTAATGTGATATTTATGATTAATGTGACTTATTATGATTTGTGCATTAGAAATTACCTGGAATTTTGTCAGGATTCTTATTTCATTCTTGAATGAAATGGCTATTATGAAATGGCTTTCATAATATGTAAAAAAAAGGAGAAAAAATAAAAATATAAATGTATCTGATCACATCTATATAGAAATTTGTACTCATATTTATATAGAAATTTGTACTCATGTTTAAGCATATACTTAATTATAAATGATAAATTTCTTGTAGATAAGGACAAAAAATTGAGCTATCACTTATGTATCAGCTTAGAACAAGGATTGGTGCCAACTGCTTTTGTTTCCACTCTCAGAAACAAGAGAAAGAAACTTGCTAATGTACATAGCATGTCTCATGCTGAAGCTCAGAGTCCTGCTTTTAGCTGCAGACAGAATTGCTGGATCAGATGAAGAGAAAAAAAGAAAAAAAGAAGGATGTTTCTCCAATAGTTCATAATCTCCAAAAATACTGGTTCCAGAGAAGATCTGCAAATGAGGTTTGTGAGTTACACCCCAATAAAAAAATTTACAAAGTGAGAATTCATCAGTACAGTTACAGATTGCTGCCCTTTCACTTCACACAAGCCATGTGCTTATGGAGAACGGATCCTTCAGAAAATGTTTCCTACCTTGCCTCCACCAGCAGGGATTAAGGGACTAAGGCTCATTAAACAGCTCATTAAGGGACTAAGGCTCCTTCCTACAAGCCAATATTTTCAGAAATGGAACCTGTACAGAGACAGCTTGACAAGCATTGGAAGTTGTTTCCTCTTTTGATTGAGTACATTTTCTTCATTATACAAGGAAGGAATTTGTTCTCAAGCATTTTTATGTAGTGCAGACATTGAGATACTCTATCACAGATTTCAAGGTTTGGACAGATTGAAACCTTGATAGAAAAAAGGCAGTTACAAGCACCTAGCTATGGAAATGTATACCCCATCTCAAGAGTCGGAATTAAAAACTTAATTACTTTTTAAAAGATGCAGTGGTATTTCTCTGCTCAAGAAGACAATTTAGGAAATACTTTGGGATCATTACTCTAGTTTTCACTTCATCCCAGGAGCATTTTGGTGGGGGCATTGATCAGAGCAGATTTTGGGCAAGTGCAACTCTATTCACAGTGGACATCAGTAATCAGGTGGACCTGAAGGTAGGCAAGGAGAGATTTTCATTCAAGACTTCTGCGACTTCAGAAAGGATGTGTCTTGGAAAGATGATCAATAAAAATGCCGAGCTCTTCGGGGAGGAAACTGGTGTGGTGCTTAGCAAGAGGTAGATGACTTTGTCCTGTACTAGCATGAGGACCTGTAAATGCTACATTTCTCACTTGACAGTGTCTCCAAATCTGTTTGTCAAGTCACTGGCTAACAAAACCTAATTCCCAGACCTATTTCAGATTGTTTTTTCTCCAATACTTTAGGATTAAGAACACATATTTGTGGACTCTGCAATTTTAAATTCTTTTATATCTACTTCTAAGTGTACAGTTATTAACGCAGGCGGTGTATAGAGTTAAATCAATACTGCAAGAAGCATGAATTTTATGTTGTATTTTAAACTTCATGTTTGTGAATTGTTCTCTTCTGAGTGGGTGAATAGTGCTATAAAAAAATACATTATGTTTCAAGGCCTGTCTCTGCTTGGAAAAATATGTATTTATTTACTGTATATAAACATTAAAAATGTCTTGAAAAAAAGGAAAGGGGATAATATTACCACAAGAATATTTCTCTAGAGGACAATATTGAACATTATTGAAATAAATTGTTCATGGTGAAAAAAAATGTGAAGCTTTGTTTCATACAAAACTATTTTTTCTGTTACGACATGTTAATATCAGTCCCACTGTTTTCCTTATGATATCTGTGTTGGGCACAAGCTACCCTGTCTGAACTGAAGTGGCTGCTAACCAGGCCACTAGCACTCATGTGTTGACTTTAGATTGGCAAAGTTGTGCAAAAATATTTTTTAGGTTTGTGGAGTTGCAGAAAAGCATTTTTTGTTCTGGGCTATATATTAAACAAAAGTTGTTTCTTCAGTCCAGCAAAAGAAGCCTGGATCTCTTTGACCACTACAGTACGCCTGCTGTCTTGCTTTCCATTTAGTGGTTTTTATTTTTGTGTTACTATATTTAGAGTAGTTTTCAAGATATGTTGGGTGCATGTTTTCATCCCAACTTATTTGAATTCATGCCATAAAAAGATACACAGTGGTGTGTAAGTACTGTTCTGTTACATGATAGAGCAATTTGGTTGGGTTTTTTCCTAACATCAAAAAATCCTTGAAAAATTTTAGCCCTCAAATACAATCCTTTCACTTTGCAAAGGTAAAAATCTCAGAATTAAAAAGGAAAACCAGAATGAAACAAGCCTCATTTAAAACAAAACAAAACAAAACAAAATTTTAAAATGTGAAATGTTAAATGTTTCATCATCATAGTTTATTAAAATTTATTCTTGCATTTTTTATGGACAGGCTTGAAACTTTAGCTCTATCGGGAAAAGAGAATATCATTTACAAAAGTCTTATCCCCCAAAACAAGCCAGTTCCATCCTCCAGTTCCTACTGCTGCTGTAAGATTTGGCCTCTACTCACAAGTCTTGCAGAGCATCCTCACCTCTGTAAACCAGACTTCCTGAGGAAATGTTCCAATGTTCCTGGGCACAGAATCTCAAATATTTGTACTTCAAAAGCAGTGGGTTTGGTTTCCCAGACAATAGCTGGGGACTGCTGCTGAGTTAGATGGGAAAGGAAAAATGTTAGGAAGCAATTTTTACACAATTTCCCTGCTTTGAAGGCTTGGAGAGTTTAAGCAAATGGATAAAGATTTTATTCTTCTTCCTGGCTGCAGTGGTAGATGCTGGTCCCAACCATTTTAAACCTGCAAAATAAATCTACAGTATTCATCTGACCCCACAGCATGGTCATTTGACACATTTCTTGGTGTCACAAAAGGTTTCTATGGATAGGAATCCAGTTTTTTCCACTTCCAGTCTGGTGCTTTTGCCTCCTGCATCAATCAACCTCCGTTAAAAAAAAAAAACCAAACAAAAAAACCCAACCAAACAAACAGAAAAACTCAACCAAAATAACAAAAAAAATCCCCAACCAAACAAGCAAAAAATTAAACCAAACAAATACCTGAAAAATTGTTTTTGTAAACCTTTTGACATTGGTATAATTACAGTCCCTGAGGCATGAATAATATTTTTCTATGTAGGTTCTGACAGCAGAAATAGAAATTTCCCCACCAGCAGTTTCATGTAAAGAGCAATATTTAGCACAATTCTTATGAAAATGATACATTTCCACTGTACAGATCATACTGAGATGCTTGCAAAACATGTCTTCTAAATCTTTCTTGACAGTCATAAATATTTCACATGATCCTCCAAAGGGTCTGAGTAGAACATAAATTGCTGAGATTGTAACAAACAAAGTGATGCACTGAATGGGAGATAAAAGTAATCTGTGGAATGGTGTTATTGGACATTTGGGATATCAGAAATGGCTGTTTCTTTCAATCACCCCTTGGCAAGCTGCTTAGGACTATCTGCTCTATGAGATATGTGCTTGGGCAAGAAAATAAGTGAAGGATTTGCCGTGCTCTGGATGTCAGCTGGGCAGCAGGATTCACCCTTCAGCGCACAGCAGCATGCCTTGTCCTTGTCTTGGGCAGTGGGAAGACCACTGTGCTCTTCTGCCAAGCGCTGTATATAAGGTTTTAACATGTTTTAAAATAAGGAGCAAACACACAAAACTGCCTGTGATGATCAGGCTTCAATCTGTGTTTTCCATGCGATCTCTAGCCAGAGAGGGCTGCCACTGTAGACAGTTTCCGCTCAGAAACAGGTCAAATAATTCTGTATTCATCTCCTCCAACAGCAAAACAGTGGTATTTAAGTCAAAGGATTTGTGTTTATTTTATTAACATCAACTTTTTTTTTATTTATTCCATTTTTTTCTTTTAGATTTGTGTTGTAATCACACTTTGTTGTAAACATTTAGGAATGCAACTGATAACCAAACTACTAGCACAAAATTTATAAAATCAGTGTGATAAGCTCTGAATATTTTATTGCAAAATAGCCATAGGCTTTCTGGAGAAGAGAACAGTAGTTCAAGATGTAAAACAAACAGTACCATAGTCAAAACTGCTCACTTGAGAAAGTAAGATATGGAGAAACAAAAATGAAATACAGCCAATATCTAGTCCAGTAAAAATTACCATAAGCTATTATATAGACTGTGAAGCTGATCAACAATGCACAGAACATGTACAGTAACATTTATGGCTACTAATGTAAGAGGACTACTAATGTAAGAAAAAAAAAACAAGAGGAAGAAGAAAGATATGGACAGATACAAGAAAAGGCAATTTCTGCAAATTAATGAATTTGAATTAAATGAATCTCAGAAGGCCAAGGAAATTGGATATTAGTCATCTGAAATCTGACTGGTGGTTTTGAGAAGTTGCAGAGAAAAGAGAAATGACAGAAAAATGGAATAAAAAAGGTATAATTTCATCCATTCTTAAAAGTCTACAGGTAGCTGAGTAATATTAAAAGGGAAAAACCTGTGGGAGGTTGAAATACATGTTATGATTGGTATCTTCTCCACATGTATTTTTGCCTCTGCACATACAGGTGAACATAGAAAAGATATCCAGTGTAATTTTTTGTCCACTTTTGCGGCCCTTGAGTACCTGTTTCTGTAGACCCTGATAATGGGCCAGCCTATACATCCAAATGGATGACCAAATTTTTTCATTTGTGGGGCGTACACAATGTCACAGGTATTCCACATTGCCCTATGGGTCAAGCGATTGTTGAACAGGCCCACTGCATTCTCAAGCCCATGTTGCTAGAACAGAAAAGGGGCAGTGCAAAGATAGGATATACCCCCATGAAAGATTGTAAAAGGCCTTATATGTTCTTCATTTTTTTAATTGGGTTCAGAATGACCTAACCCCCATCCAACAACATTTTAGTGAATCACAGGCTCACTTAGACAAAGCTCAGGTAATTGGGAAATGGGAAGAACCCTTCCTATTGCTAACCTGCAGGCAAGGATATGCTTGTGTTTCCACAGATTCCCATCCATGATGGCTACCTGCAAGAGTAGTCCAACCAGCCTTGGTTACTCTAGCTTCATCATCTGCTTGTGGCGAAGCTGAGTTAAAAAAATATGGATCTTGTTTGGTTCAGGTGGTGGGTCAAACATATTGTAATGTTGGGAGTGTTTTGCCTTGTGATTCTTGTTTGTATAGTTGATAAGGGTTGAAAAAGGTTCTAGTAGTACCGTTTCAAAACAAAAAAGGTGGAATTGTAGACAGAAATAAGATAGAGTTGAGCTACAGGCTGTGGTACACACCTGTGGGGAGCCTGCCAGAAGCTGCCAGACACCTGAAGAGCGTGTGGCCACCCCTCTAAGGACATTAGCAAGCGTGTTGCTGACATGGCAATGTGTGATAGGGTCACTTAGTGAAAAATACCATATAAGGAAATACTGTTTCTTGAAGAAATGTATAAAACCAGCTGATTTCTCTCAATTAGTGTCTCAGTATCCCTGCTGCTCTGAGTATCTGTTGGTCATCACACTTCTGCTCTGAGGACTGAAAGTGTAAAGGATCTTGATTTCTGTTCTATAGCACCTGACTGGGAGCATCCAGTCTTGAAACCAAACCCCTAGCATAATTAAAACTGCTCCTGGCTTTCATCTCTTTGTCATTTTAAGTTGCTTATGCACTTTTAAAGCCAGAAATACAGTCCATTCTTCTCCATTCAGCTAGGATTCTAATTATCTATTCCGTCTTCAAGAACAATAATTTTAGACATACCTAGTCTAACTTACAGACTATGAAAATTTTACATAGACTTTTACAGATGCTTCAATAAAAGCATATTACATTGTCAGTTTTCTTGTGGGTTTTTCTCTTTATTATTCCATCTTGTTTATTGTCAAAGGAGAATTTCATGTCACTTGCCTCATCAGTGCAGAGAAAAGTCTAAACCCACAGTATTTATGTAATTTATTCCATATTCAAAATGCTTTCAACTTATTGGCTATTTTATAGAACATTTCTGTGCAGTGCAATAGTCAAGAGAAGTGATCTGATTATGGCTATGCAGAAACTTGCTGGCAAGAAAAGGCCTGAAAATAGAAGATTGGTATCCACAACTCTGCAGTCATTACACTACACAACATCTTTTACTAAAATTAAAAGAGAAAATGAAGAATATTACTGAACTAATGGACATCAAGCTCATATCCGCTAATGTAGACAAGGCTTCTAAAAACTACTGTAACTCCATCCAGTGAGTCTTTGTACATTTAAGACATTATAAACAGTACCAGGATACTGTGACACTCAAAAATTGACGTTTACAAGTATGCATCTGCTGAAACAAACTTTGTAGGCTAACTTCAGAAAGACTTTGCTTGTTGATAGGGAACTTAGAACAAAACCTTGGGTCCTAATCCATGTAGCTTTCACAAGTACTTTCAAATAGCCTTTGGAAGAGCTCATGGACATCCTCATGGCTGAAACAGATCCTGACATGCCCAGCTTTGCTCTAGATGACACTCACTGTGGTCTTTGAAGGCAAAAGATAATGGAGACCAGGACGTAGTTTTTCAGGCAGAGACAGGATCACAAATACCCTGAAACATCTCCTTGTCCTGAGGAAAAACTAAATGTAGCAGAAAAGAATATGTACTCCTGCCATATTTTCTGGCTGCAATCCCTCAGATAATATCTACTACTTAGTATAACCCTTTGTCATGAAAGCAGTCTCTGTGAGGACAAGGGGATCCACCTTGAAATTACAGCTATTATCTTTGGATAGATACTGTATAATTTTATGGCATTCTCATCTCTGTCGTTTCCTCAGCAATATGGATGGCATGTCTCCTCTCAATAGATTTCAAAATCAAACCATTTTTCTTCTGTCTGGAGTGCCTAGGTTATTATTGAGAGGGAAATGTCCTCTGGGGACCATGCAAAAATAATCCCAAACCCTCTTTCTTCTAACCTCATAATCTTACTGAGGAGTCACTATTGCCAAGCACCCCTTTTTCCCATTCTAAAAAGTTTTTTTTTAAAGGAAGTTTTTTTCAGTTTTGGGATTTTTAAATTTAGCTTAGCTTCCAAGTTAATCTCCTAACTGTTTCTAATCACCAGTATTATTAAAACATGTTTTATATTTAAGACTGTCAGCAAATTTAATGTAATCCAGTTAATACAAAAAAAATTCCATTAATACTGCTTGCTGAAGAGGGGGGTGCAATTGACTACGAAGAGGGGAAGCTGGCATCCTGAGATGTAGAAACAAGAACAGTCAGGTAAAATAAAGAAAAAAAGCAATAAAAAGCATATCATGGCTTATGGAAGGACATACAGAGAGCTGTTAGAAGTAAAACTGTATGTTTTCCTCTCTTTTTCTTAATGCATACCTCTTAAAAATAGTATTTGTTGGCATGTATTTGTTTCCTGGTAGATATGCAATTCATTGCCAGGTTCACATTTATGTTTATCAATTGTATTTCTAACTTTCCAGCCTAGCTTAGTTCTCAGAAGCAAGAAGAAAAAAAACATGCTCAGAATTTACATATTGCGCTTATGAATTAGGGTATCTGAGAAATGCTCAAGGGAGCTGAAAGACACATATATACACATAATGCAGCAAGAATTTTAAGCTGATATATCTGTTCCCCTCTTTTACAGAGACATATTCTGCTTTCAGTTAAGACCTCTTATTAAAGAATACTCAAATATGTGAAAGTGAAGATAAAGTCTGACAGACCTTCAATAGGTTGTGGTGCATTCATACGGTACTGTCTATATCTCTTTTTAATTAGCAGTCCAAATGCAGTGAGCAGATTGTACAGTGTACTACATCAGCCTGGCTCCTATATTTTCTATTTACTCATATTCATGTTTAAGGATCTTCTTCCAAGTAGGGTTAACCTCCTCTCTCTATTCTCCCCAAAACTCAGATCATTAAGTAAATATAATTTCATTGACTGGCACCTTTGCCAGGTAACTGAAAGGACACTCAAGTCTACTGTTTCATGTATTTTTCTATATTTGGGATGAGAAATCAAATTGCTGCTAGCCTTAGTCATTAACCAAAATGTTTAAAAGCATTCAATTTATACACCCAGTGGGAAATTTCAGACTTTACTAGTGCCTTTTGAATCTCTGTTAGAAGTACCTAAATACAAAAATCCTAAGTACTAAAATCCTAGGACAAAGGGCTTGCTTAATATATCACATTTTATTAACTAGACACTATTCCTTGTGTTGAAGTGAACAAGAGGGAAAAGTATTTAATTTATCATCAAGATACTGAGAGTAAACTTTGCTTGGTTCTGAATTCAATATTAAAACAAACAAAAAATGTCTGTTATTGCCTATTTCTGACTTGCTTAAAAATGAATGAGTTGATGCACTGCTTTTTCACAGAACAGAAGAAGGGCAAATATTCCTCAAAAGTATTAGTCAAACTATTTTTTCCTGGTGAGAAGAGGACGGTTAATTGTGTGATCCTTTGTTGTTATCCAGTAAAAATTTCTATGACATTCAACAGCCCAATTTTACCCAAAAGATTTACAGTTTGATTTATGATATATTGGAACAGTTGCAGCTGAGAAGTTCAGAATATTTTGAAAATCTCTTCAGAAGACTACTTTTATTATGTTTATGTCTTTGAGCTTAGTTTTTTTAAGGTAATTTAACCTACATAAATTTTGTAAGAATTTTAAAAGAAAAATCAAATTAGATGTATTTAGGGTTAGAAAAGTCAGACTGAGTAATTCCATTTCTCTCCCTAATCCTCAACAGGTTTTCAGACTTGCCGCATCTCATTAGATCTGGAAATTGGCTGATGGGAGTTGGAAAATTACATTATAACTTAAGCATATATCCCTTTATTACCTTCTATGGAATCACACTCCCCAAGAGAAACCCATGAAGGATTTATGAATTATAGGAGTCATGGTCCCTCTGTATTTCTGATGGAATTGAGAACATTTAGGCTGCTCTGTCTTCTTCAAGGTCCATCGGTTTCAGTGAGAACTGCCTGTTCAGAAGTAGATACAAATGTCACCCATTTCTAGGGCTGAGTTTCATCCTCATTTAAAATTGCATCCCTTGGGCTTACCAGTAACAGCATCAATAAAGTGAATCCAGTTATCCCTAACTAATTAGCTATCAAACAGCCTTCTCAGTAGGATGGAATTGCAAACCCAGTTCCACAAAAATCCTTCCTAATATTTTTTCACACATATTGTGTTCCTTTGCCCACTTTGGGACAAAAAAAAAAAATCAACAGATTCCTTTTATTTGCTATGAAGGATGTAAATATGTCAAAACACATGTAAGAGAGCAATATACTATTCTAGTATCATTAATTCAGTGAAATGTAAGAGTTAATCTGTACTAGATGCCAGGAATGAGTATTTTTTTTCAAAACTGTGTTATGACATTCTCTTAATTTGAGTTTTTTTAATAAAAGCTGGGTAAGCTGATATTTCAGAACATCATGTTACCTACTAAGGTGACATTTCTATGTTTTACCTCTTGTTTACCATAGTGCTTACTTTCTAAAAGATGTAGGAATTGTTATGTGTTTCCAGGAAGGCATGGACTATGTTCAACACAGCTGACAGTGATTATACATATGGCCAACAATGACAAAAACATAATTAAAAAAATGCAACTACCAATTGTCACCCTGACAACTAGCATTGTATGCTTCCATTCTGTGTGTGCCCGCATTTGATCTGTCCTGTGACTCTGCATTGAGAAGGGAAGGCCTATGTCAAATTACAATTGGAGAGTTGGCAAGCACATTTCTGGTGCTTTGTACAGTTAAGCAGGTGGAAATGGGGAAAGATGGTAAGGTTTTGTGGTGAAAAGGGATTCAAAATATCACAAAAAAAAAAAAGTGTCACCGTACCAGTCAAAAGCACGTAAAAAGGGCTTTGATCCAAGACTGAAAAAGTAGGTCCCCTGGATCTGAAATACATCTAAAAGGTGGCATCCTCTGAAGCTAGCTCTAGGAAGCCCCTGAGGCTACAAAGATAGAAAACCAGATTGCAGTGGTGCTTGCACTTCAGTCCTGTAGCAAAGGAAGACATAAGCAACTGATAGAAATTCAGCAACTACCCCAGCAAGCTCTTTGAAAAGCCACCCAAAAATTGCATAATTCGTTAATACAGCATTCTTTTCCCCAGAAATATTTAAAAATACCTCAAATACTGGTGATAGGCAGAAATATCTTAGGAGAAAGCAGAACTCCATACTGGGGTTTAGAGACTACAGAGACAAATACATGAATTCCTATGACTTACATTAGGATATTGTACAACTGAGTCTAAAGGAGGATTTTGTAAAATCACTCCAGTGGAATTCCAAAACCAAGATCTTTTTGTTAAACATCTGTACAAGCCCATTCACATGCCTAGGCAGGGGATTCTTTGTTAGCTGTTGTAATCAGGGCAGTGTAGTTGCACTGCACTGTATGCACTCACTGGTGAAATCTCAGGGAAATTTACTTCAAAAAGAAAGAAGATAGTAAATCTGCACACAGAGTAGGGATTAGAAATTGGTCAATCTTCTAATTTGGTAATATATATAATTAATAATTTATGAGTTCTGACAAAAACATTTAGAACTGTGCATATCAGAAAGTAAAGCTACTGCAATAGCACTTAGTGACCTTTTACAAATCAGATCAAACCAAGTGCCATGTCTTTAAGGCAGGTAAGTCTAAAATCAGAGTGCAGTTTTTTAGTATATTAAATGAGCAAATAAAAGTTATTTGGGGGGGGCGAGTAATTAATTAATTGGTCAATTCCCTCAATTGACTTCTGCTGTCCTATAAATCTTCTTTGCAAACAGCCATTTCAAAAAAATTGCTTAGGCTTAATGCTTTTCACAGCTTAATACAAACATTATAAGATCTTCCTGCATGCTGTCATTACATTAAAAAGCAGGAATTAAATGTATTGCACCAATTGCAAGCAAATTCTTCCCTTTGGTCACAGTAAATACACCTTCTTATTGATCATTCACCATGCTAATGTAAAGTCAAATGCAAATAGAAGGTGCAAATCTGGTATTCTTCCTTACAATTCAACTTCTCAAACAAGTGCAGATGATGGAAAAGACCAGGAGGGTAACCCTGCTAAAAGAGGATTCCAAGCCATATAACAAAGTCTGAGTGTTGATAAGCTATTACAGCTTCCTGGGGTGACAGAGTATTCTTGAAGGGACTGTGGGGAAGGACAAGTCCTGCCTGTCCTGCCTCTTGACAGAGGAAATAAATCACCCTGCACACTTGAGGATACCTTTCCAGGCTGCATGCTGGGAACTTCATTACACAAGCTGTGCCACATATTACTATGCATATTGCCACTGATTGGACATTGCCTCAAACCCATAGCCTATTTCTGTCATAGTCTTAGGGGGAAGAATCTGTTTCCTGCTTAAACACTTGGAAAGGATAGGGGAAGAAAAAGACACTGAGCAGCCAAGAGTTCTCAGTGGAAAAAGATCCCCTTGACTAATGATATGTCTAATCTACACTAACCTGCCTCATGGTGCATGAAATATAGCAATATTGTCATGGTTTTCATATCCCCTTTGATCTTAATGCAATTGTTGTCAAAGTGAATAGCTACTTGCAGCAATCCTAGCTTCATTAGAAAGATAGAAAGTGCTTCCTCCAAGAGACCTAATTTGGCCCTTTTTTCATACTTTTATAAGATTATAGAGCTTCTGCATGCCTGTCAATAACTACAGCAAAATATTAAAATACACTTGCTAACAAGGAGTTCATTAGCATTACGTGTGCCTCAACATATAATCCTAATACTAATATAACTTGAAGGTGTTGAGTTAAATTTCCCAATATACATGAGGGTGAAGCTGAGACAGGAATATATGACTGTGATTTACATATTGAAGAGAGAGAAAGGCTGCCAACAAACCAAATAACAGAAGAAGATAAAGAGATATTTCCTTGTAATACCTGCCTGTTAAGTCATTGATTCACCTGCTGCAATGGACTAAGCTGAAAAATATGAGGGAGCTCTCATTACCAGCTGCCTTTGTAGCCCTTTTTGTGATGGTTACTCCCTTGTCAAAATCAAAGTGTCTTATGTGAGGCAATTCTGACAGGTCAGTTTACATCCCCATCTGATGTTCCTCCTCACTTAGACACTAAATACCAGCCAACACATCTACCTTCCTCCTTGCTCACCATCTCACCCTCCTGCTTCACAAATCAAATTAGAAGTGATTTTACTATGAGGAATTTTTATCTCTTATTAAGCATTCAACAATTTTGGTCCACTCTGTTAATGGAAAGGAATTTAAATAGCTGTCAATTATCAATGAGCTGGAATCACAGTGGTTGCTATAATGTGATCTGTATAGCCACAAGGTAAAAATAATGAACTAAAGGCAAAAAAATCAATGAAGTAGACATCCTGTGGACTGAACACAAGTATATTAAAAGTGAGATTTCACTAATTTGGGATACATAAAGAAAATGGGAAAAATAATAAGTAGTAAATAAATCATGATGTTTCTTCCATGATAAAATAAACCATGTCTTTTTTTCCCTATAATAAGGGTGCTTCTACTGAAAAAGTAGAAGCTCAACACAAGTTGAGCTCACACTGGAACAACTCAATACAAGTTGTACCAGTGTGACTGGTGTTAAAACATGTTTATGATGTATATGTTACAGTGTGTAATATATGTACACATATTCATTCCTTCTGTAGGCTTACCTAGAACACAGGCTAGGTGAAGTGAAAGTAGGTATTTATTAAAAGGCCTCAATGGGTATGCCTTGAGCAGTACCAGAGCCCAGCCAGGGCTACACCCAAGATGAACCCAAAATGGTCACAAAATGGACCACTGGTCACATGCCTCTCACTTTTAAAAGTTCTGGTCCATTAGCATATTGGAGTTAACTGTCCTGTTAAACCTAGCTTTAGGTTATGAAGTCCCATCCTTCTTGTTTTTCTCTCTTCAGCCCACATTATTTATGCTCTTGGGCCTGTATTTGTGTGGTTTTCCTTGGTCCCAAGCTTGTCTACCAACTCTGTGAAGAGAGTTTACCATCCCTTAATATGAAGATCAGAACTACACACTAAAGCAGTAGAAAATCTGAAAATATAAAAGCTAAAACCCAAGCATCAATATTTTTGAAAATTATTTGGTATTGATAAAACCTCATTTTCACAAAAAAAAATTTCCATCAAGAGCAAGCGTCCAGATAAGTAGGATTCTCTTCTACATTAACCCAGAAGTAATATTTACCATATCTTGCAGCAGAGTAAGAATTTAAATAAAATATTGTTAATGTTTTCATTTACTGCACAACAAAATAATCATAAATTATTTTAAGTTTTGTGTGGGACTCCTGCAAATAATGGCACAGATATGTTAAATATAGCATAATTTTTCCTTCCTTCTAAAAAAGTTATAGTAATTATGCCCAAGACAGCTTTGATGAATCTTTTGGTAAATACCAGAGAAATCTGCAATATCGTGGGAGGTTTTCAGGGTATTACCATGATATCCTGGCACATGTTCAGAACCTCTGCATTAAAATAGACCAAGTCTGTCAATAGAAATAAAAGAAAAATCAAATCTAGAAAATTATTTATATTGTTAATACAAGGTGACTTATAAATCATGCACATTTGCTAGGAGATTGCTGCAATCTTTCCTACTAAAGAAAGGGTGGAGTTCTAAGCGTCATTAACTATGTAATGTAAAAGCTTCCTCTTTACCAAGTCATCACAGACTAATAATAGCTAAAAACACATAAATCAATTTGCATCCTCTACTTAAGAGGAAGAATTAATTAAGTTAGCCTTATAACAGTTTGTTAAACAGAAAGGTTTGTAGGCAGAAATGTTACATTTTTTCTTGTTTCCTTAAATAAAGATATCTTTTTAAAGATAATTCTCTATTGTTGATGAGTAGGGCATATTTTGAATATCTTAGGTGCTGTTACAAAATTCTGCCCAAAATGTTCATCATTTCACTGATGTCTATGGATGCTTTTCCTATGTTATTCACAAGACTAAAGAAGACCTAAATTCTGCAGTACACTCTTTCCTTATTAGCATCAAAAGATAGATGTTCTAAGAAGCCTCTTCTGTATCACACAATATTCCACTCATTGCAATCTGCCTCTCAAGAAAAACAGCCATCCTTCTTTGATATGTTGATATGTTTGATAAGGAAAACAGCAGAGCACAGGTAATTCCACCAGGTTATAAATACATGTTAAGCACTAAAAAAGGTGATTTATGTTAACTTTCTCTGACTGCCAAAAAGTCAAAAATCTTCCGATTCAAAAGTGACATTTGTTTCACTGGCTTGTCATAATTCCCAGCCACACATGTTCTCCTTGATGAACTGAGAATTGATTATCTAGAAGGTGGTGATGGACTGAGAGTTGATGATCTGAGGGATGGATGTATTGGAAATTTGGTGGGGGGGAGTAGGAATGTTTTTGGAAGGTTTTCATTCTGAGCTCTGTGTGTGTTTGTTTCTATATATAGTTGTAGGTCAATAAAGTTTTTCTTCTTCGTTCCTAAGTTGAAACCTGCTTCGCTCTATTCCTGGTCACATCTCCCAGCAGACAGCAGGGAGCACATATTTTCATGGGGGCACTGGCACTGCACCAGCGTCAAACCATGACAGTTTTACTCACCTATGTATGACAGCTTAGGAAAGGTTATTGAGTTATCTTTAAAGACTGCTCAAAGAGCCCTTCCTTGTGTTTTCCAGTTCATTTAGACATATTGACCCTCTTCTGTTTTCAACTGAAAGCATTTTCTATCTCATAAGTACTAAGTGCTTGACATTAACAAAAAATAGGGAAGGAAATTAAATTAATTAAGTGTTGTATGACTAATTTTTTTGTTAAAAACAGGATTGATTTAATTTTCTCAGCATAACACAAATATATTGTCATTGCCTAAGACACAGCTTTCACAATTTTGGCTAATAGAGTTAAGAAAATCTTCTGGTGATGTTTTTTCTATAACTAAATGGGGGTGTGACTAAACCCCTCCAAAATACTGGAAAATGCTGACATTTATAAAATCCTCTAATAAATGTTATTCAAATTATTCAAATATATCACCAAGATAAAATATTTCAAATATATCACCAAGATAAAATATTTCATTGCAATATTATAGGAATATTTCCTTTATACATGTAAAATATTATAAAATTCATTCTCCTTGCACAGTTTGAGTGCTGAAGTACATAAAATAAGGCGTTAAATATTATCTTGATTGTGCTGAAAAATCTATTTCACTATTTATATAAGCATGCTGAAACCCGTGGACGAAAACTTTTGTCCATGAAAGAGAGAGACCTCTAGGACAAAAAAAGCAAAAACCCAAACCCAAGAAATCACAACAACAACAAACCCCACACAACCCTCCTTCCCCCTCTCATAAAACAAAAATCACCCAAAAGCCCCTTAAGTCTAATCAATAAAAACCATAATGGAGTAAAGTAATTAGTTATTTAAATATGTTAGTCTTCAGAGTTGGAGCATGCACCAAATGCCGTCTTCCTCTAAAAATACAAAAAACAAAAAGTCTGAGATACATTTCACACATTGACTTTTGACTGACCTATTAACAGTCCCATACCTTTACCTTGGTGGTGCACTCCAAAGAAAACTCATTTCTCTTTGTACAATGCTCATCCAGAGTGTAGACTGGAATTTCTCCATGAGTAAATTGACATGGCTAGAGAAGATGACCCACTTCGCCACATCTGATGATCTATTTCAGATGTGATTATCCTCATTGTTGGCACTCTCTATAGCCCTTCTTCCTCATAACACATGTCCAGTGGTATCAATATTTGCCAGCGTCGTACTGTGGTCCACACTAATACCCAGACTGGGATGCAAAACTAGAGTTTTGTACTCATTTTTGTAACTCATTTAGAGAAATTTCCACCTAATCCACCCCTCACTGTCCTTTTTAATTTACTTCAAAAAAACCCCAAAACTTTAAAGATTGTGGCATGATGGTTTTTACTCCCAAATCTGCCAAAAAATGACACGGAGCAAGGGGAAATCAGGATTTTCTAGGAAGTGTAAGAAACTATGTTCCTGGCCCTTTGAAATAAGAAGTAGAAGTTCAGACTGAATGTTTTTAAATAATTGTGGATTATTTGATTCTTTTTATGCATCTGTTGCTGTGACACAACCTGCTATAAGAAACGCACAACACCTCTCAGGATACTAATCCATCCAGGCATCAGAAACAATAGCACAAGAAAAAGTTGTTAAGATAATCAGTTTGACTTCTGTTCATCTCCTGTGTTCTTCCTAGAATAGTCCAGAAGGGGAAAAGAAAAGATCATACCAACCAAATGTTTTTGCTACTGTGTGCAGGGCTCTTGGAGATCCACACAAGCAAATCCCACCCTTGCTGTTGACTTGAAAAGTAATAGTTGGGTGGACTACAATAACCACCCTGTTAGGGCATGGTCTGTTTTAAACTGAAATTTTTCTAGCTCAGACCCCTGAACGACACCCCTCCCCCCTCAAAAGTGTGACAAAACAACAATAGTAAATATATGACTTGTGCTGATGCCTAAAGATTTGTGATTTTTATATAACTGTAGCTTTATAGATTTTAATATACAGTTGCATAGTTTCTAACACTTTGTCACTTTAGCATAGTAGTTGCACTTTCTCGCATATTGTTCTACCCTCTTGGGATTCCGTTCAATCTTACTGTTTAGTCTAGCAAAGACACTTTGTTTTGCACCACACATTATAGACATAATGAAATGTAGGGCTAAAAGATATGGGGGGCTCCAATAAGGTAGAACCTAGAGGAAATTACCTAACTGCTCCTCTACTTGGACAATATTTGTTAGATATAATAATTAATTAACCTTATAAAAAATTGTACAAATCTGATTCCACATGTGCTCATAGTCATGGGGACACCTGGAAGCTTCCATTAAAGAACTGCTTTTTGTATTTTCTAGATTAATATTATCTGGAAAGTGCTTTTTCTTTCTCGATTCAGGCAACAGTACCTTTCTCAGTTAAATTATTATTATTATTTTTATTATTTGTATTATTTTTATTACTTACAATATAGCATATAATGATTAATAAATTATTATTATTCAGAGCCTTGTGACAATATTTCTGCACATCATGGCAGGGTCTATTAGTAAATATATTTATTTCATTTTTCACCTCAGCAATTAATACTGCTCCAATTCCTTTCTAGATAAGAGTAATAACCTATAGAGAATTAATAATTTTCAGTTGCTGTGACTGATACCATAATTAAGCGGGAGGTAACCAAGCTTTAAATGTGAGTTAATAATTAAAGGTTACTGTTATAAAAAATGACTGTGTCATCATATAGGTGCAAAAATTTTGATTCTTATAAAAAAAGAGTACCTTCTGGATCTGACTTTCAATGATGATTGTCATGTATGATTGCAACGTGACAGAAAATGGTCCACCATTTCCTGCATTTCCGATAGCTGACTGTAAAATACCTAGAAGATTAGGAAGAGTTTAAGGCAACCACATCAATTAAAAGATATTTTTTAAGATTCTTGGATACTCTGATAGGCTACAGTATCTGTGAAGCGCTTTGCATCCATATTCTTGTTTCTAAATAGAATTATCCTTAGCATCAGAACCAAAGCACCAAAAGGCAGCTCTTTGGTAGACACATGCAGCCACGAATGCATTTTTTTCTCAGAAAGACTGAAAGCTTTAGTAAAGGCAGCTATAGTGAGCCTGTCACTTCATTTCATTGTAAATTAACTTAGTATAAAGTGTGGGAATGCAGCTTGCAGGGATGAATAGTGGCTTAGCCTCTGTAGCATATACAGGAAGCATCAACCTGAAACCATGGGAAAGGGAGATATCTGGTCAAGTCATGGTGAGAAGAGTGTGGTAAAGGGTAAGTTAATGGCATTATTTTGTAATAAGTCATGTTTCTGGTTCTTGTTCTCAGTTGGTTTGGGACCTGCCACATATAAGGTCATGTTCCGAGTTCATGTTTGTGATTGGACCCTTACCCTCAGAATATCTCTATATCTTGTTACGTTGCCACACCCTCATCTTTGGATCTTGCCCCTCAGATTGTGCAGTTTCTGCATTTGTTATTTCACTATTATAGTTCTCTATTTTTTGGGTAATTCCATTGTTCCCATCTGCCTATTTTGCCATGCTCCCCCTGACTAGACAAGGCTTGGGGTTGCAGCGACCCGGACTGCAACAATTGACTATCACACTTTGAAGTTGCACAAAAATTACTTCTAGGTAAAGCAAACACATAAGCATTTTAGAGAGAGTTACTTTAACAAAAGTGGCAAGTATGATTTCAGAAAGAAGGCTACACATCAGCAAGAGAGGAACTAGTCTGCTGACTCCTAAATTGAAGCAGGAATCCACTGAACCTAATTACCTAAGAAAATGTTTGTGAGAACAGATAGGTCAGTTAGTACTCAGTAATGTTTTCCTGACTTAGGGCCTCTTTGGACATCAGATAACTGGAAAATTCTCTTAAATAACACTGGATAGTTCCCTAAATCAGTTCTCTCAATAAATTTATGTCAGGTAAACATTGGCACTATGGTTAAGCTATTATGGTAGATAAGAACAAAGCATGGAAGAACACATTTTTTGCTGCAAGTGCAACACTCACTTCAGTGTTTTATTTTAGGAAAATCAGGTACCCTAGTGAGAATTTTTTGATTATAAGACTGAGTGCACCTTCACAATCAAAGTTAAAGATCTAAGTTTTCCACTGTTCTAGTCAGGAATATTGGTAACACTTTATCATGTCAAAATTACCAGCAGTAATTCCGTATATATTACCTCATACCTTCCAGGCATTGTGAAAAAAAATAAAGAAATCCATTGACAATCACCAAAATAGTGATTGACATGAAAGTAACAAGATTAATTAGCATATCAACATTTAACCAAAGAGTTTCATTGCAGAACTAGATATCAACAGTTTTTTTAAGATGTCAGCTCCCCCACAAAAGCATTCTTGTGTGCTGTATGTGAGCCTCATTCATCAGAGCTAAGCAGACTTTCAGCATTCAAACAGTTGCTATGATCAGAGAATGGCCCTAAACCTCATTGGCAATCGCAAAAAAACCCCACCACACACTGCTTCCATATTCCTCAGGGATATTCTTCAGGGTCTCCTTTTACAGCTGAAAGTCTAGCCAATATTTTACAACTAATGAACTGGATATTCTAGCTGGGATGGTGCTCCTGAATTTATTAGCCAGTGGTGGATCATCAGCGCTGAGTTCCAAAGAAAAGCATTGTAGACCTGCAAGATTTAGTGAAAGAGGTGTAGAAATCCCTTGATCCTAAGACAGGATGGAAACTGGACCTCCACCAGATTGCCTTCCCAGAGCTTGCTGCTGCACTCTCTGTACATGATGCTCAGAGCAGGCTCTTTGAGGATCACACAGCATATTTAAGACAGCCAGCACTGTGCTGGAGAGCTTTATACCTGTTAGAATATAAAGTACTGCCAGATTTAATTTTGGAGAAACATGCTAAAATCCAACTTGGGATTCTTTTTCTTAAAGAAAGTAAGTTTTGCATGGGATGAACTCTTTATGTAAACCAGGAGGCCGAAGGGACCAGTCTGTTTATTGACACAGAAGGAGTTTCTTCTTATTTCCATGTTCTTATTCTTATCCCTGAAATGGCTTGGATTTTTGTTCCTGCTAATGTATAAAAAACAGTCAAAAGTTATACAGTGATATGTGAAGAGCAACTGCTTTGTGCTGAAGCATGCTGGAATCTGTTAACTTTCTAGAACGAATCATCTTTCTGCCACAGTACTGTGTAAAAGCACTAAAATGACCATTTAAAGAAAATAAATGGATGAGACTAATATTTACTTTAAATATGTAAAGAAGAAAATTCTTTAAAATGAGGAGCAGGTACTTATTTCCTCAATTGTACTTAAAATGGTCAACAACAGAATTACTTCCTTTCATTGATTTTGTAGCAAAACATCCAGATATGGACTTTACAAATCAAGGCATAAAAGACTATACAAGGGATTTTATTTGATAAGATAGTTCCCTTGGTGATTTAAAATCTGGGATTATAAAATATCCCTTGGAAATATTCTAAGAATAAGGGCAGATATAGTATTTGGTGAAAATCTAAAATCCAATGTGAAACAATCTACATTGTTGATGACCAGATGAATTTTTTTCATTACAATCTGGAGAGAAAGGAGAGATTAACAAAATGAAGAAAGGAAATATAATTTCCTGAGGGATACTCCCAGACCATTAATTAGCAAATATTACTTTGTCTCCAAAACACACAGTCTGGAATCTCAGAGTCTTTTCAGATTTTTTGCCAAGCTTTATGAGTTTGCAGGAAGAATCACATACAGCCAAGCACTTTATGACTTTTAAAAAGATGCAAAAATGTTCTCATAACTGGACACCCAATTTGTAATTTGGCAATGATCTATTTCTGCCTCACATCTTCTTGGATGACAAAATCTTCCAGGTTGTTACTCTGAAAGGCATGGTGAAGTCATTTGCCAAATGGATAATATCTTGGTCAACAGAAAGTACAAGGCAATTAAGCATTTCTGCAGCTTTAGAAACTGACAAGTTTAACTCTCAAATAATGTCTAAAATGGTTAGGGCTAGCAGTAAAATTTTCCAAAAGCCTATGTTTCTCTATTATCTTTACCCTCTTATCCAATATTTACTGGTATCCAATCCAGCTCTAGAAGCATTGCTAAAACTGTAGGTACAGTAGGTACAGGCCTGACTTAATTGGCTCAAAACTCCTCTTTTTTCTTTCCCCCCCCCCCCCCCCCCATACATTTGGCTTTTATTTATCTGGATTTATAATATTACAGTTCACTGTCCCTGGCTGTATCACCAAGTTTTCCTACTTCATGCTTATATGTAAGAGCAGACTTGCAAAGAGAAATAAGCCATTCAGAAACCAGTCTGCAAACATGCTTTTCTTTGGAAATAAGATGCACAGTGTTAAGTATATTAGGAGCTATAACATGTGATGCAGCTTACATTTAGATAAAAATTCATTTAAAGAAACCTGGAACATGCATGTAGAAGCGTGCAAAATCAACTAGGGATTCTAAATAAAATTTTCAAGACAATTTTAAAAATCTTTGCCCTATAATCAATGTGACAGAATTCAGAGAACCCACAAAATAAATAGAAAACAAATGCTAAGATTTTTGCTATTAATTTGTAGGCTGTGTTTCATACAAACATATTTTTTGGGTATCACTGATCAGGTGAATCCACAGACTTGCCCTGAAGGCATTTGAGGTCCCTATCCAGAGACAGAAACTTCACAGCCTCTTCTACCTGTTATCTGGAATTATTTCAAATGTCCTCTAGAAATGTCCTCAGACTATTCACTCACTGAAAGACATTCCTCAAGGTTCCTGGAGAACTGTGTCATGTGTTAATAACTTTAAGAAAGTAGAAGGAGATGGGCATTTTTTGCTGGCAAAACACTATATTCACACACCACAGTGGCTTGGGCAGTAACAATAATCAAGGAGACCACAAATTTGTGCTGTTAAGAAATGTACCTAATTTTTTCCAACCACCGCCATGGACACAGGCATATTTCACATGGTAAGCAAATTATATTTGAGCAGGCTTAAGTCGTATTCCTGAAGATTTCATATTGTCAAAATATTACTAATATTAGAGGTACACACTATAAAATGTCTGCGAGTTACAAAATTATGTATGTCTTGCAGCACATATATTGATTGCTGGATGTAATAATCTCTAACAAAATTTGATAGGAGATTATCATGGACTATCTGTGCCAGATTATTCTGAATAACCAAAATGGTAGTAACACTGGTAGTAAACTGGAAAATACTTCCTGTAATTTTTAACCTATGCTTATTTTTTCCATCTTGCCTGTTTCTGACTAAATTAGATTACTAAAGCATTATAATAATTTTTCCCACTATCTGTGAATCTGGGCAGTAACACTCATTGATGAAAGCCAGATTCTGCCTTCAAGCACAGGTGTGAGCAAATACCAAGACAAACCTTTCCATCCAAAAGTAGACATTAGAAGGGGTGTAATTTGTATCTCTTATTTACAGATCCTTCCTTGAAGGTTCTCCATTTCTCTGGGCCAACTCTTTGCTGACCTTTTCTTTTATATTCGGGCTTTATAGTATCACTTCTTTCCCCCTCTCCTTCACACAGATACAGGGTGCTTGAGAGTCCAACCCCAAAGCAGTGTAGGGCAATGGAACTGATAATTTTCTGTGAGTAAATTGAAGAGATAAGGACTATAATAGGCTGAATTGACACTTGTTTAAATTTAACAAAAACACTGGAGAGTTTTATGATTATTTTATTTTAAAAGTGGTCTTGTCAGTCAAGTATGAAGTTAAATGCTATATCACTGTAGAACATCCATTCTTGCATAGAATTAGGGCATCTCTCCTCAGTTTATCTCCTTAGGAAGTATGATTTGCTTTGTTTTTGTAGCAGTCCTTACTGAAGTTCAAAATGGTACATCACAGAGATGCTGTTTTCTTGTTATTAACATATCACCTTACTTGCAAAACAGCAGAGCAGTAACAGGTTGGATTGTACCTGGCAGCAGTGCCACGAGGTTGATGGATGTGGTCCTTCCCCCTGTTCATCACTGTTGAGGTACATCTGAGGTTCTGGATCTGGTGCTGGACTCACCAGTATAAGAAAGACATGGATATATTCAGAGCAACGATAAAAAAATGTTGTCCATTTCTCAGTGTCGTCCATTGACAGGATGAGAGGCAATGGTCACACATTGAAACACAATTTCACTTCAGCATAAGAAATCATTTTTACTGTGAGTATGGTAAGACACTGGCATGGGTTGGGGATTCTGCAGTGTCTTCTCTTTGGAGATTTTAAAAATTCAACTGGATATAGTTATGGGCAGCCAGGTACCAAGTCCCTCTGAAGCAAAGGCATTGGACTGGATGATGGCCTTAGGTCCCTTCCAATCCCAGTAATTATGTGGCCCTGTGGGATCAGCAGGACCCCAAAGACCTGACTAGACACCTCAGGGATCTCTTTCCCTCCATCAAAAAAGAAAAACAGTCCTCCGGATGGTAATCTGGTAGATGGTAATCTATGGTAGAAACTACCTATATCAGTCTCCTCAAACCTTCAGCAGTAACAGCTCATCTTATAAACCTCAGAGGATATATGTGTTGGTACCTACTCATCTGCTATGCCAATGTCAGCATTTCAGATATTTCTTTGGGGTTAGAAAGTACTTGTCTTTCTGAGAGGCTGAGGCAGTCCACACCATTTTTCTTCTGCTGCTTTTCTGCTCACTACAAAAGACGGTTATGCAAAATCCTGTCAGAAGTAGACTCTGCTAAGCACAAACTTGAAAATCTTGTGTCTTAATTTGCTGCAGAAATAAATTTTACTGGCCAATTCTACATCCTGCTAATGACCATCAACACCATAACACCAACTGCTTAGGCTGGAAAAATCATGCTAAGAGGCTTTTTTTTAATCAAGTGAAAAGCACAGTGTGAATGACATCCAAGGGAGAAGACTCCTAATTTTATTTATTTGTACATTTTCAAACATTATTATCTTCTACTGTTGTGCGCTCTGATGGGTATCCTTCTAAAAAGGAGCTGCTTTGTAATTGCTAGTTTCATGTACTCTGCTAAAACACATTATTGTCAACACAAAAAAAAATCAGAGGCACTCATGTCGGATTCTCGGCTGTTTAGATGGCCTGGAAAGGCCCGGGGTGGCCTTGGACAGCCCGCGCTTCAAAGGACGAGAAGGGACTTCAGATCTTTTCTCGGTCTCGGTGTTTATTAATTGTTTATCTAAAAGATTTTCTCTTGGCTCGACAGAGTTCTGCTCAGCAGTCAGCCATGGGCACACACTGAGAGCCCCTGGGGCGGCCACCTATCTTTATACTCGAAGTTACGTATACAATATTTATCATTTTTCCCCAATACCTTTTACCCTTATTAACCAGTGCACTTTTAGTAATAACCAATCCCAAAGTGCCAACATCACCACAGAAGATGGAGGCCAAGAAGAAGAAGAAGAAGAAGAACAGGACACGCCCCAATTCCTCCATCTTACTTCTTTAGACCCCCCTGTACAGAAATCTTAAACCCTGTGTTTCACTCTAACTAACTTATCCCTTCACCATTCACCCCAGTGAAATCCTCCCATCCTCATACAGATGTCGTCTCCTGTGTAGGATCAAAGTCCAGCCACCAGACACTTCTGGCAACATTCCAGGACTCCCGAGCCCCCCAAGGGCGGTCTCGGTCACTCTGCACCTCAGTCCTGAGGGGCTGAGATCCCACACACTCAGTCTCAAATAACCTAGATAACTTGGAAAATTATCCTAGACCGTATCTAAGAGAATGAACATTCATATATTTCAGAAGATTTTCTCCTTTTTGCTCAAAAATTTACATGTTACAGAAATTTCATCACTACATGTTTATACAAAGTGCTCAAGTTTGGGGCTCAAACTCCCAGAAATTTCTCATTTCAACTATACACACATATAAAGAAATTTAAACTTGGACCAAAACCCCCTGTTGCCAGACTTTAGGTTCTGGGCATACTGCAAACTAAGAGCAATCAATTAAAAGCAAAAACAGCATCCAGGCTGATTTTCATCCATAAATGCAGCACGTGAAAAGATGTTTTTACATGCTTTTTTGCAAAAGAGAAGCCAGTTCAGAACAGTCATGACCTAAAAGCATTAGAAATACAGACCTTTCCACATGGAGAAAATTCCATTCCACCATCTTCATGTCACATGATGATAAAATTTTAACAGCAAATATGTATAAGTGTCTGAATGGGAAAAAACATCCAAAAAAGCAAAAACAAACAAAGAAACAAACAAAACAAAACAACAAAAACCACCCCAAAACCAAACCAAATAACTCAAAAAGCCAGCCAATCAACCAAAACAGTTCCCCTGGAAGTATTCTCCCCCCAACACAGAAGTGTTTTCTCCTGTGCTTCTTTTGAAAATACACTTCACATGAAAGTCAAGCCTAAATTATAAAATACCTTGTAAGAAGAAAAAATATTGATCTCTGTGTTCTCCCACTGAAATACCATATGTCCTTGGACAAGTTGATATGTCCATGCCACAAATATTTTTTTGTAATATGAGGGTAATACTACAAATCCAGACATTTTAAAGTGATGTGCCAGTGATAAGCACTATATGATGACTTACTAAACAGAAATAATACTGCTATGTATCATTGCCTTTAGTAGCCTAAGTGGAAATAGGAAATCTTACTCATACATTAAAAAATCAAGAGGTATGACTGCGTTTTTCAAGGGAACAGGTTGCTGAATTGCATTTTCATTACAATTCTTTTAAGGTTCATTCACAAGACATGAAGATTTCTGATCAGAAACATGCTTTTCCTGCTCTCACAATGTTGCTATGTGAAATTCTGCAAAGCTAGGGAATGAGCACTTTATCTATTCCCTTCTCAGCCTTGCCAGTGGGCAGATCAAGCCTCCTGAGCTGAAATGACATGGAAAAAACCCACTATTTAGAGCAGCCTTTAGTCTTTAGTTTAATGTAGATGGTGAGAAATTCAAATTATGGATAGTATAAGTCTTTTTGTTTCTGTCTCTGACCCAAAACCAGAAGTAAAGTTCTTGTGACTCAGGCTTAAACAATAAGAGATTTTCTTTTAAAAAAAGTTTTCAACAGAAGCACATACTTTTCAAGGTAGAGATTTTCAAAAGACCACAAAGCAAGTGGAAAAAGCTGTTGCTCAAGGTTTGCTTGTAATAGACTTGCACTCTAAACAAAGGTAGATAGAGGACCACTTCTATACGCTTTTCACTTTTTTCTCCCTCACACACTGCCAGTTTGTCCTTGTTCCTGCTCAGCTGATTGACTTAGTTGTCTTTATTGTCCCAGTAAGGGTGTCAGAAAAATATAATTATTCCTAATAATTTTTCTCCTTGAATATCAAGTTCAGAATTTTTGAATTTAAAAAATATGTATTTAAAGAAAAAAGAAGGGTTAGGTTCCTTTTTTTCTGTTTGTATGGTTGTTTTGGAGGTGGGTTTTTCTTGTTGTTTCTTATTTGTGTATTTTTGTTTGGTTGAAGTTTATTTGTTGTTTGTTGCTGTTTCTTTTTCTGAACACAGTGGTCATACGGCTTTGCACAGAAATAGTTTCAGTGCAAAGTGCTTGTTCCAGCTCTGATCTAGTGAGATGTTCTTCTTTGAAATGTTACCGCCTCTGAGGCTGTTGTACTCATGAGTCCCAAATGGTAAATAGTACCCTGGCCACAACAGAGAGAATCAGTTTTTTTCTAAAAATTCAGAGTAGATAAGCCAGAAAGAAGAATAAACTTGTTAGTAAATGCTCCTTGTAGGTAAATGACAACAATCATGACTTGTTTTTCCCAGTTACTCCTGATTTCCTTGTATGCTTAATGCATTCCCCTGTCATTGACAGTGCATCAACAAGAAACATGCTTCATGAGACTACCTAGAATTATGACAACATTGAGGTGCTTGATATACGGATATATTTATCTCCTAATAAAAGTGCACCAGCCTATCCAAAAGGGATGTGTTGGGGAAGATAATTTGAAGACTCCTGTTAAAACAGAAGCTGTGTAACAGCTTACTTGGATTACCTTGTTGCCTAGGGATTCACTCATGGATTGCCATCCTGGCGCTTCGTGCTGTACCAACAAAGAGATTCATGGATGTTATAAATGATCAAATCGGTAGTCAAATTTATGAAAAAAAATTAGCAAAGATTTATTAGGACAATAACAAAAATAGAAATTTCGGAAAAAAAAGAAAAAAAAAAATACCACAGCCAAGACAGCATCAATCCAGGGAACAGCGCTGGATGACCTGGGGTTCCGGCTGACAGAGTGATAGCATTTCCCCAGAGGTGCACCCTTCCAGCGGCCAGCTTATACACAGTTTATTCTGCCTGGGGCAGGGATAACCACATATTTCTTTGTGTTCCTTCGCAAGTAAAGTTGCATCCATACAGATTTAGAAACAGACAAAGGCGATACCAGGGATGCAGACAAATGTCTGAGTGTCCAGGCAGAGGCTGTATTCACATGTACTAGTTTCTGAGTACCGCGATGAAGTCATGTTCCAGGTGCATGTCTCATGCGCTCCTCCAGACATTCCATTCCAGGAAGGCCCAGATGGTATCTCCCGAATGCAGGAACTGGAGGAAATTCCCCATAATAGCCGGGGACTATTCCATTCATACGGTAACA
Source organism: Melozone crissalis (assembly GCF_028551555.1). NCBI lineage: Eukaryota > Metazoa > Chordata > Aves > Passeriformes > Passerellidae > Melozone > Melozone crissalis. The sequence continues at coordinate 1,657,366 of NW_026535814.1, forward strand.
GACCTGATATCATCTAAACGCTGTCCAGGAACTGGTTACAATAAGAATAAGACTGTCCCCAGCCAGAGTGGTCAGAGACATACCTTCCAAATCTTTGCAATACTTTATACACACATACATCTATATCTATAGCATGAATTATCTCTACCATATACTACAATGGAGAATAAAGGGAAGGCCACAAGGACAGAACAGGCAGTGAGATTAGGATCAAGGACAGTGGAGACTAAGTTTAGGCAACTGACATTATGGGTAACTGGAGGGCATTTATATTTACTCAGAAGAACTTTGTAATAGTTGATTGATTTGTATCTGCCCTCTAAAATGGAAAGCAGTTAGTGTCTTCAAACAAGTAATTCTTTCATTTGCAGGTGAAAATTTAAAGCAGAATTTCATTATTTCAAAATTTGTAACCAGTGCCTGCTAGCAATCAATGAAAAATCTGCAAGTCTATTTTTTAAGCATATTTTTGGCTTACATTTCTGAATGACATATTTTTGTATTTATATACTTTCTTATAGAAAATATTTTCAATAATCTGGAGTTTTATTTAATCATTGTCTTGTTTTTTTCCATTTGTTTCAAAGTGAGAACACACAGCAGGAGGAGAACTATTATTTTCGTCCCTATAAAACACTCTACATATATTTTTATTTTTCTTTTCTGGCTAAGGCGCTGCATGCTTCAAATAAGATCAACCTTTTCTCTTTGAAAGGCTCTCTGTAGGATTATATGCTATGTGTTTCTGGCTGTAGCCTCTCTTGCTAAAAGGTAACCGGTATAAATGATATTCACACATCTTAATTGGACTAATTTAGAGTTCTCTAGGTCTTCCATCTTAAGACCTTGGGTTTCCTAAGAAACAACTAGAAGTCAGTCAGGAGTCTCTGCAAACTTTTGTTCATATGAGAGTCAGTTAAGAATGTCAGTTAAGAGTGTGATTTTCTTTGTGTTTGTTTTTTTCTTGCAAAATTTCTTTTCTGTTAACATTTCTACCACAGACAAGATTTTATAAGCAAGAAGATGCTTTTGTTTCTATGCCCGTTAAAGGAAAACCATCACTTCTGCTTTTTCCTTTGTATATTCTGTATCTATTAAGAGGTTTTCCATGTCTAGCTACATGAGTTGCAGGCAGGAGTTTTTGCTTCTTTCTTTAGTGATGCAAATTGTGCAAATTCTTAAAAGTTTAATGGGTTATTTTGCTTTGTGGGGTTTTTTTTGTTTGCTTCTTGGTGCTTTTTTTTAATGCAGGGAGTGTTTTGGTTTTTTCCCTATTTAGTATTGTGCAAATCATTTTGACAGTAAGGATAAAAAAAAATCTGTTATTTACCTTGCTTTGCAGAACAGAGACAGAATTGACGGAAGCACTATTCTCTTAACAGCTTGATAAAATACACTAACAATTAATGAAAAATTTAGGTACAAGCTAAATATAGTTTATTCATGAAACTGAACCAATTTACACTGCTTAACTGCAGTCAACATCAAAATGTCTTTCTATACCCTCTTAAAAAGCCTGTACCACCTCTGCATGATTTTCTTACATTTTCTTTTGACTGCAACTGTCTGAAAGCAAATCTGATTTCACGTTCTGCACCAACATGCATTCCTATTGTGTGTAGAGGTACAAATACAGCAAATACCAGGCTCAGTTGTTGCCTGTAAACTTCAGTCTAAGCAGAAGAGATCACTACAACCACAATAAAAATCACTATTGTTATAAATGATCAATCGAAAAGCCAAATTATCAAAACGTGAAAGATTTTATTTTCGCAACCAAAATATAGTCCTCAAAAACCCACAGCCAAAGAGACAGTGTTGAGCCTGGGATCGGTGCTGGGTAAACCTAGGTCCCACCTCAGTCGCATTGAATTCCCCTCTGTTCACACATGCCGTTTCCAGCGTGGCCATTTTATATATTTTTTATGCCTGAGGCAGAGGTGCCCCAATTTCTTTTGTAACCCCATATATATATGAGAGTTTCTTTCACTGTGCTGGGCTGGACAATCGCTGTTTCCGGAGCAGTGGCAGGCGCTGATCATGTCAGGGGAAGTCGTGTATTCAGATGGATCTTTCTGGCAACCTCTGCTTTCTTGATCGATTGCATCAATCAAGCGATAACCACCCTTGGGTGTCTCCTGATTGCTCCGGAGGATGACAAGTGCTGGCCACATCTATTCATGGGTAAACAGGGGTATTGTTCTCCTGCTGCCCTCAGGAATTTCAAAATTCTGAAGTAGACATCTGTCCCTGGGCTGCTTGTGGTGAGAGACTTGTTTGGATTTTACAATCTTATAAAATACATTCTCTCTTTAAGCATGAATTATTTCATAACATATATTACACTATCATTTTTGCAGTCTACACATAAATAGGAAGCTTGCTGATGAACCTATACTGTCACTTGCGTTCAGTCTGACTGTAATGTTAGTTTGAACCCATGACATCACCTAAGTAACACTATTATAAAATAGTAAAAATATTAATTGAAAACCAGTAAATCAACAATCAGGAAAGACTATATATAAAGGTAGCATATACTTCTGTTATATTACTTAGAGTGATCATAAAAACTCTTTATATCATTTCTAAATATGGACAAACTTAAATACTGATTAAAATCAGCCTGGAATGGTGTTGGGGGTTGGAGTTTACTTCCCTTTACTTTCCTTGTAACTTGTGGAGTTTTTTCCCATTGAGCTGCTGAGAAGCACTGATGGCTGAGTGCTTGACGGAGTGGGGAGGGGGAACTACTCTGGTTTTTGGGAGCTTCTCTTGGAGGTATAGAGGTACCATGAAAATAGAGGCAGGAAAAAAGACAGAGATCGGGGCAGCTGGGGACTCTCTCTCTCTGGGCTTTGGAGGAGGACAGTCAGACCCACAGCCTGGGGAAAGGATGTCACTGCCACCACCATAACCCAGCTGGGAGCTGCCTTTCTTCTGCTGCTGGGCCCTGCATCTCCTGCCCTGCTGGGGCATCCTGCTGTTCCAGCTACCGCCATAGAGCTTCTGATACATCTTGTACACTACCCTGGGATTTCTGCTCATTGATACTGTCCCAGCTTGCTGCTTCCAAGGGTCCTGGTGGGCACTGCGATCGACTGCCCCAGGGGGTTTAAGAAGCAAATCCTCTCTTCCATCCCTTCCCGTCTGCACCAAGCCGCCGTTACAGCGTGCTCGCTGAGCTCGCACCAGTGCGCCCCCTGCAGGCACGGGGGAAACACTGCACCTGCGCTGCCCAGTGGGAGCCATCAGCGCCCCTGCCGGCTGTGACCGGAACTGCACCAGAGGGGAAAGCGCCGCAGCCGAGAAGGCTGGGATGGGGATTCTGGTTCTGTTTGGTGTTACTGCCGTAGTTGTGGTTGTTGTTGTAAAGAACTGTTATTGCTATTCCCATACCTTTGCCTGAGAGCCCCTTAATTTCAAAATTATAACAATTCGGAGGGAGGGGCTTTACATTCTCCATTCCAAGGGATACTTCTGCCTTCCCTAGCAAACACTTGTCTTTCAAACAAAGGCAAGTGGGTGTCATCTAGAGTGGAGACAGATCCTCTGTAGTTAGAAATAAAATTAGGAATTGTTCCTATATGGATAGAGACTGGCTATTGCAAAATATGCAGGGCTGAGTTGGCAAATGAGGTAGACTCAAATGTTGGAAACATCAAAGCCTTGCAAACTTGTCACATTATAGATTTTATTGGATCCATCTGCGATCCAGTATGCCTCAAAGGATGCATAAAGCAGAGTTCAAAAATAAGAAAAGTAGCCCATTATTCATAGTTGAAAATCATCTTAGATCTTTGTAGAGAACTGCTGAGTGAGAATCACAGTGTAACTTTGACAGAGGGTCTGAAGTATAATCATGTATCACATCTTTCACGATTCTTCATCAGTGCCATTGGCATCATTGATTGCCATTGATCTCCAACTCCCCCATTAAAAATAGTATAAAAAGAAGTTATCATATAACTCCATGAATTAAGAAAACCCTCATATTAGATAAACCCCAGTAAATATCTTGTAATACAAAGTTACTGGATATTTGGAAGAAAGCCCTTATCAGATTACTCTCTCTGACCCCTTTGATATTAATATCATAACTATGAATGGGGGAAGAACTTGAATATAGGCTTTTAAAGTGAATACCCTAATCCTTTTGAGTTTTTCATCTAGTTTGATACATATTTTAAAGTTGAGCCTCAATTAACTCCAAAACCACAAGCCTATCCATAATCTCAGATTTTGTTGAATTCCTTTTTTATTTTAGATTACTAGATCTTTTTTTAATTTAAAGAGCATTTTCTTTTTCCTTTATTTTTTCTTTTTTTTCTTCTTTTTTATTTTGGGGGGGAGGGTGTTGCTTTTGATTTTAAATCTGACAACATACTGTGCTTTGAAGACCCTTGGAGCTATATACACAAAATAAACATGTCAACAACTTTTTAAAAATTGCTTTGCATTTGTATATCCTAGCTGTAATTTTGTGTCCCAAAATTCGCCACACAATCGCTTCTTGATTATTGAACTGTATTTCTTATAAAATCCATTCAGATGTAAAACTCATATATGTTCAAAATTTAGTGGATCTTCCTCCACCCACTCCATGCAAAGCAAAGATGAACTGTTCTGGGAAAAAGAGGTTGAGGCAATGCAAGGAGATTCAATGTTTCAGGAAATGTTTTAAAATATAGGTAACCTATGTTTCAAAATTATAATTTTCTCTTTTGATACGTGCAGTAATACACAGTGATGATCATACATCAGTACTTAAATAATACTATATTGCTACAAGACAAACTGAAAAATTAAGAAAGGCAACAAAAGCCCCTTACTTCTTTAAAAACAAGCATGTCACATGTATTTCTGCATTGTGTTACAACTGGTTTTCCACAATTCTGGCTGCTATTGGCTTAAATGCACAATAAATTAACTTCTGTTATCTCAGAGTTGTTTTGTAAATGCTAAATTTGTCTTCTTACTGACTGCCTATTTTTGCTTTCCTATATAAATAAAAATTATGTAAGAGGATATTTTTGTACTTGATTTAGAAAACTTCAGCAATGTTCAGCTCATAATAGTAAGGTATCTTTCTAAATGCAAATGCTGTTTTCCCTATGATTTTGTTGTCTCCTCTGAATTTTTAAAGAATCTAATCTATGCATGAGTAGAAGTGAATAAAATCACTGCTTTCCCAATGGAGTCATATTGTTAACATGAATCGCATCTTTTTCCTGACCTTGCATAGCAGTTTTAGGGTCCAGTTGGTCCAATTATAAATACACTTGACAATCAGTTAGGTTTCCGGGAACTTTGGAATAACACCAATAGGTTTTATTCAGTCCCAAGTTCTCAATTGCAACTGACCAAAAAATTACCTGCCAGCAATATCAGACCTTTCATGCCATTCTCTTCTGTTGCAGTTCGTGTTTTGCTTATTTTATTAAGGTTGATCGTTAAATGGTCCATTTTGTTATCCCCCATGTTTTCCCCAAGTTGGTTCCTTCCTAAGTTGTGCCCTCCCCCTTCCCGCTGTCCGTCAAAGTGTCCCCTCTCCTTGTTCCAGACCCTTCCCTGCCTGTCAAGGCAACCTTTACTCTTGTTCTAGAACATTCCCTGTCATTCATTCCCTGAACCAATCTCTTACTGAGCCTTCTCTCCTTCCCCTATCCTGGTTGGTTGTTACCCCAAAACTCCACCTCTAGCATTACGCTATTGGTTATGCAGTTGTATTCGCTCCCTGTTTTGGTATGCTTCACAGAGGCCTTCGGGGCTGTGCGTGTCATGGCGCCTCTGACCTTGTTAAAGTTTGTTGGAACTTGGAGACCAGAGAGTCTCCTTTTGCCTCTGTGCCCAGTCCTTGCCCTGTCTCATAGGAGTGCCGCCTTTCTGTGCAGAACTTGGAAAGCTCTAAGGTTCTGCCTGTGGCTTCATCCAGCCAGGGCAGTTCCCCACACTTGTCACTCCACTGGAACAACAGAGAGCTAGCCTGGGGTCTGGGCTGCAGTGGTACTCTTTTACACAAATTAAAATGAGATTCTTTGCTGAAACCAAAATCTTCCAATATGCTTTTCATGAGCTGCTGAATTTACTGTTAGCTTCTTTTATGATACAGATTAAGCGTGGATCCAGAGCTCAGCTTCAAAGGGGCCCTCCAAATGGTATATTTTCATCACAGCATGCTCTCACAATGCAAATATAATATCCATCTGGGCCTTTTATGGGCTTAGTTTAGCCATGCTTATTTATCATAATTAAGTGCACCATGTGATAAGAATCCATGTCTACTGAGCTGAAGTGGTGAAGAAATTACTAACTCTACTTTTGAAATCTAGCAAATGATTTGTATGATACCACTCATCATAAAAAACAAATCCTCAGCTAATGACATAAATGTGTTGGACTAACCTGTTCTTTTCTAGCACATAGGCAAAATAATAGGGCAAGGGGAATGACAGAACACCAAACATGATCTCTTTATTAAAGAGGATTTCCCCGTAGAAGTGCCAAGGAAATTTCAAAACCACTAGATTTGAAGGTATGGTATGTCATGGATTAGTTCTGCAGTGATAGAAATGTAACTAGGGGATGAGCTGTGTAAGAACCCTAGGTCAGAGAGTTCAGAGAAGCTCTTCTGAAATCAAAGTTGCATCACTCCAGGAAAGTTGTTATAGGACACTGGAAATGCAGTCTGATTTGGGGCTGACCCACCTTCTGATCTCCTTTCACAAAAAAATAAGTGTCTGTCACAACTTCCAAAAGCAATCTGCAATTGAAACGTTTAAGGCAATCAGTCACATACGTCACTTAAGGTGTTGTCTAGTCTGTATCCAGAGTCCACAGTGAAGTGCAGTGCAAAACATTGAGTACAACAGTGGCAAAGTATTGTGTAGAAAAACAAAGTAATCTCCAAATCCAGATACACACCAGTGCTGTGCTATCCACAACCAGAGGATAGGGACTGCTGTAGCTCCTAGACTTCAGTTGGACAGTCCTATATCACTCTCCGTTATAGCCATGTGTTTAGGTATTTAAAGCTGGATTTGTTCAAACAAGCCAGAAATTTTCTAGTACTGAAGGAGATCTTTATGACTTGGGAAATCTCTTACTGCCTTTAAAATGGATGCAAAACCTCTGCATGTTAAGGAGATATCATGAGACCCAGAAACAGAAAAAAGGTGAAGAATGTCCATATTTATGTCTGGAGAGCTGAACATCATTGGTTCTTCCAAGACGCAGCTGCAGGGTAATGCCGCCTCCTCAGACCAGATTTTGGCTGTAAAAACCTTGTATGTTAAGAAATCACAGTTACCACCACTCTCTTTTCCTTCTTTTTGATGGACTTCTCAGTACCTGCACTGTACATAGAAGACATTTAGGTATTGTCGTTGTGAATTGTTTATACAGGAGAAGACAAAATGAAAGGTCAGTTCAGTTTTTTTTTTCATTTTTCTGGTCCTCTCTCTCATGCTGTTCAGTGCTTTTTATACAAAGGCTCCTGGCTACAAAGTAGTCATAATCTGCCTACACAGATTCTTTAGCCCCTCAGATAGGACTGGATAGTTGCTAAATCTGGGGTGATCTAGCAATGTGCCAACACAGAAATTTTGGACCTGAAAGAATTTTCAGTTTAAACAGGGAAACTCACAGTGACATTTAGCAGCTAGGAGCCAGAAACTGATTTTTGTTTAAATGCATTTAGTTGGCTAAAATATTTATCTGTTTTCTACATCAGACCTCGTGGGATTTCCCAAAGTGCCCAAGAATTTTGTTTACTGCATTCCCATTGAAGTTTGAACCTTAGGAGTCCCTGATTTTCAGTAAGACTTACAGAAATCTTACCATGTTTTTAATGAACTTGCAAGTTTTAATGAATAGCAATGCAAGTTTGGAGTCTTCTTGTCTGGAAGCAAAACTGATCTGTAAATCATTAGACCATTAATAGCTGTTCCTTTGCCTTTCATTCTAAGTATGGTAGTAATTATCTGTTTTACAAAGTGTAATGAAATATATGTCATCATATTCAGAATATTCATGTAGTTAGAATTCTAAAGCTATCATAGATGGTGTACAGACAACAGTGTGTTCATAGTGAACCGGATTTTTAAGAGAGCTTAGTTTCCAAGCCCAAAATCATAAACTTTGATAGAGGAAACAACAGGCCTGCAAATCACCAGAAATTAAAGGGATCGATTTCTCCAGTGCTGGAAAAATTCCAGATCCTTGCTGACTTGCAAATCCTTTAAACTTAACATGGTTTAAAATTCTTAACCAATGCTGTTTCTATGTACTCAGTTTTGTTGTTGCAGTTGAATATGCTTGAGAATTAAGGCTCTCACAATATGTGAAGAAAAAAAGCGTTACTTATTACTGTTGGTAATAATTTTGTGACTACTCTTCTTGTTTCTACAGGAGACTGACGCTACAGAGAAGGAGGCTCAGGCTGACTGCTGCTTTCTAGGTAGCAGTGAGATAGAACACAGCACATGCCTACTGCTCTCCTCCAGCTCTGTGCTCCCTCACTTATGCTGAAAAATAGCTCTGGGTATGGTCTTGGTACAACTGTTCTGCTTGCTTTTCCTCTGCCTCCTTGTCGTGACTGTGTGACTCGTCAGCTCCTGCATTTTCCCTTGTGGCCCCTCAAACACAGAAGTGATAGTTTTATTCCAGCCTGTACCTCTGCTGTTTTATGTTACCCTCAGCTTTATCCCCATCTTTGTGCTAGTTGATGTAGCAGAACTTATTCAAACCGTAGATTTGACATTTGGTCTTGCTAGAGATCTTTTTAGGAATGTGAATAATAAAATGTTTATGGAACTCTTATGGTTTGAGAACTACATTTGGGATTAAAGTAGAAGCTGATAGAGGAAAAAAGGACACAGCAGAGATGGTTTTCACCTTTAACATCTTTGGCACCAGGAATTGGTTGAGTTAGATTGGCTTCTCCACCAAAATTGCATGGAGTGGAACTGTTCATTAAAGGCGCTTCTCTTAAGAACTTGAAGGAAAATGATGTGGGAAGTTAGAGACACAACAGGTATGAGCCATCTTCAGAATGGTGCAGTCTTTTCAGAAAAGCTTGATGAAACTCCGCATTTCTCTAGCACAACCAGAATGTGAACATTATTGCGCATTTCAAAAATAAAAACAAAAAACCAAACCAACAAGACAAACCAACCCCCCAAAGAAACCCCAAAATGAAAAACCCTCAAAATCCTAACATAAACACAAATCTGAAAATTTTCTGTGCCATGATAAGCAAATTCATCAGAGCTTTTCAGAATGCATAATATTCTCAAAAGAACAGTTTTCCTGACAAGTTACAGAAGTAATTTTTTTATATGTGCTGCGATCTGCTGGACAAATGCCACCTGGGAATGCAAGAGGCTGGGACAAAGCAGGAACTCTGTATCTTAATGTATGTAAGGAACGGGAGTTTGTAGTGTAAATCTGTCCTCCAGCACACTTCATTGAGAAATGGCCTCATAATGGAGGTAAAATCTATAAAAATCTCAGGTTCTTTCTTAGATGCAGGAACCAGCAGACCTGAGCTGTGCAAAGCCTGTGTAAATGGTGTCCTACTCTAGCAGTGTGCTTGACTAATTCAATACATTTTGTCTGTGTGTTCTGTCAGTTCTGCTCATTTACTAGATTCTTGATTGATTAAATAAAATTATCTGTTTTAATTTTTTTCTTCAAGGTGGATGTAGGTGTGAAGGTGAGCAAGTTGTTAGGTTGGTTTTTTTACAACTGCTAAACTGTATTTAAGTATGTATTTTGGCTTTGTGAATTGCCTAGAGTCCTCCTTTTCTTCCTCAAAAAATTAATTTCGGAGTTGTCCTGGTTTGACTAACAAGAGTATTTTTCAGACATTTATAACACACAGCAACATCTCTCTCTCACCACATCATGACAATCTGTGATGGGATACGTTTTGCATTTCTCTTAATTTTAAAACCAAGAAAATAAGCTTGAGGGAAGGCTGGATATGCTCAGTGAATACAGAAGAATATTAAGTAATGAAAAATGTGAGTTTTCAGCCACATGGAAAGGGCAAGATGGCTTTCAACAGTAATTATCTCAAGGCTGAAAAGGGTAAACTAGCGCTATCTGGGTCAATTTTCATCTAATCTTAAAAAATTCTGAGCTTAAAACAACAATTTTGGCCCACGCTTCTGTGTGAAAACAAGTTTTTTTTCCAAATTTCAAGATTTTTCTTCTGTGTATATGAAAGCAATGGTCATAATTTTAGTTTTCATTCTTCCATTTGTGTCCACCAATTTTTTTTCTCTCATACCCATCTTTATATTGCATGGGCTTCCTTCAGAAATCTTCCACTACATGGGAATGAATCAGTAGACTTTTGAACAAGTTTATGGTTACAAAAATACAGTGCTCAGACAAGCATATCTGACTAGAGAAATTAAGGATCCACTTTCCTCACCTGCTGAACTGATTATGGTGACCAGTAAAGCCTTGTTTTGGGGAATTTTTATCAAAGAAATTATTTTAGGCTTGTTCCTTCAAAGAAAATGACTGGACAAGGAAATTTATTGACCTGTAGTTCAGCATCTCTGAAAACACTGTATTAACTGGAATCCTATTCCTGACTGGTTGTTCCCCAGCCTCTGAGACAGCTTGCCATCTCTCTGTTCACACACAGGCCTTCACCATTTATCCCAGTGTGATCCTCCCATCCTCATACAGGTGTCGTCTCCTGTGCAGGATCAAAATCCAGCCACCAGACAGTTCTGGCAACATTCCAGGACCTCCGAGTCCCCCAAGGGTTGTCTCAGGGCTGATGTGCTGAGATCCCACAGTGATCTTTCAGGAGCTTTGGTTAGTTGAGGGAGAGTACTATAGTCTGTTAACTACTGATTATTGTGAAGAATGCTGAAATTCATTCATTTTCAGGTCTCCTTTTCCTGCTAAAAATATCTAAAATAATTACATATTTTTTCCTTCTCTTTATGCTTCCTCTCTGCTCCTTCGTTTTGCAGCAGAACCTCTCTGAAAGCAGTGTTGAGTGATTCCTGTGAACTTGCCTGCTCCCTGTTTCCTTTGCCTGCAAAGGAAAGTATCGGACTTAAGAAGGGCAAGGAATACTGGCACCCCATGATCAACATGGGCACAGACAGTTCGTCTGGGTCACTGGGTCAGCACTGCAGTCTTTGTTTTGAGCGCCAACAAAGCCAACAGATTTTGATTAAGGCACTGGGAATAGAAAGAATTTAAAGGAAGGAGAGTGTGTCTAAGAAACAGTCAGTAAATAACCCAAATAAATATAATAAAAGTTTGAACATTGAGTCTTTTTCCTACTGTATCTATAATTTAACCTGAAAGGTTTACACTTGCATAATTATCTGAGCCATTTTTCCATAACTATTATTAAAAAGTAGGAAAACTCTACCTAAAGCACTGAGACTAGAATTTTATTTCTCACAAGTGAATAAAATTCCATCATGACTTTGCCTTTTGGTGCTTACTTTGATCTTGTTTGTATTCTTAAAAAGACACAAGAATGTGTCTTTTCATAGAAGAAGGCCGGGGGTAGGAAAATTTTATGCTAAAGTTCTAATCCCTGAACACAGTCCCTGATGGATGTGTTAAGTATGTTGACAGAAGACCCTCTACATTAAGTCTCAGAGCCTAATATAGTTGCCAAGAGCTGAGAATTTCACAAGATTTAGTTCATCTGCTTTCAAGTAGCTGTGTGAGTAGAGACTTGGTTTTCTTAGACTTTTTGTTGGTTTGTTTTTTTGTTGTTTTTTTTTCAAAAGCAGCCAGGAAACATCACCACATGCAAGTGCCTCAGTGCTAAGTATTTTAAAACCCAAATTGCAGCCTCACAGGAGGACACATAAATACTGTATTATTAAATTCCTAAGATAAGTAGACAAGAAGGCTCAGGTGTCCTGCTTGATGGGATACATCATACACAAAGAAGTGGTACTGGGGAGGGATAGTCTTCCATGTGAAAAAGTTCTTTCTGGTGTTTCAGTTCCTTACATAAGGATCCAATGTTTGCGAATCTGCTATTTTAATTCAATCTCTTGTAAATCACCTTATTTTTCTTTCAAAACATGTAAACCCTTTTTTCAACCATCCAGTGGTTAAAAACCTTTTCTGTGCTAGATGGCAGGGGGAGCTATCACAGTCATTTTCTCCAGCCCTAAACATCTTCACCAGTGCCTGAAGATAACCAGAGGAGTCAGTCCACTCTGAGAGGAACATACCCTCCCTGACCTATCACCACTACTACCATGACGGAAAATAGTTAAAAAACATCCTGTATGGGTGAAAGTGAGAGTGGAAGTCCCTTTCCTAATTGCCAAAGTTATGTATTTTCCATGTTAGCCTGGTGCCAGCTCTGGTTAGAGTTGCTGGTATCATCAATTAGCATGTGCAGAGGAGTACAATGTCATGAAAGTGACCTTTTTTTTTTTTTTTTGGCCTTCCTCCTATTAATCTACAGAATAAATAAGGAAAACTGGGAAATCTTCTGGAGGTCAGATGTCTAGGCATTTAAACTTATGTTCAGGACACTGGTTTTGCAAAAATTTGGGTCTTCCTCTCCCTGTCTCTGGATTACCACAATGTATTTTCTATTGTTGCAGGGAAAACGGGTGTAAAAGGAAAGAAATCTTACAAATAGTCCTAAATCAGTCAGTTTTCTCTTAATTTCTGCATTTACGGGGAAGAGGATTCTAGGATTCTTTGCTCCTAGGATAATCTGTTTTCCAACATGCACAAATGGCTGATTGATTGATGATTGATGATGTGACTGAGAAAGAAAGGTTATGATACAAATGAGTCTATCAAATACCTTCTTGTAACAGAATTGTAGCAAGGTAAATGCTCTGTGAATCGCCTTTGGATAGGTTCACAAGTTCAGAAGTGGAACTCTGTGGGACAGAGACAAATAAAAAACAAACACCAAGCCTAGAGCCAAAACAGTCTTTTGACTACCTTTTGCCTGAAACCTCTCCCAAGTGACAGTTTGTAGGCAAAATGTATTAAAAAGTTCTCCAGTTCAAAATTGTTGATAATAAATTCATGCTGTCGGTAACATGACATTTTCTGCTGTGGTACCACAGTTGTTTCCCATGCTCAACATACCTGACTCTTGAGATAAGAAAAATAAGTGGCACACTAAACAAATTATGGCTTGTAAAATCTCTGGTTGTCCCATCATAATTCTACTGAGTACCAACAAGTGTTTACTTGTTTTTCCTCAAAAATGAGGAAAAGCAAGTAAACAAAAACAATTGAGAGTATGAAATTTTATACATAATTGTGATCTGTAAAATCGGACCATCATAGGGAATGCCTTAAATATTTTTTCATAATTTTTTCAATAATTTCAGTTTTTCCATTCTCATTTGCTTCACCCTTGAAGCTGTACAAGTGAATTGTCATAAGAGCCATGTTGACCTGCAGTGAGAAATCCAAGGGTTCATACATACAAAACAAGCTAACTTGTTTAATAGGATCACAACCTATTGCATCGTTTGTGAATTACCAGCTATTAAGAAGCAATTGTCTAGAAAAGAGAAGTGTATGCCTTTACAGGCATACAGTCTGCTACAATCGTGTAGCAGACTCAGAAAAGCAAAAAGGCACCAACTGTTTTATTGTCTTCCAAAACAAAGCCAATGTTTATGTAACAGTTATTGATGCACCAAAAAGAACAAAACAATAGAAAAATCGCATCCAATTCATTACTGGAAGGAAATGGAAAAAGAGACAGCTTTCTAATTAAGTCACTGATTTTCAGAAACAGTGGAGAGATGAAATGGCTGCCAAATTTTCACAAACCAACTAAGCATCTTGGGCATACAGTGAGGGCTAATGTTCTTTGAAAACCTGGCCAATGGTTTCATTATGGAAACTATCCTGCTATAAGCATGTTTGTAAATGGTCCATGTTTAACAAGGTTAAGATTGCAGTTCATAATCAAGTTCTACTTTGGGCTGCAAGAACTTAAAATTCTCATTACAGGATCTTTTTGACATAATGGTAAAATATCAAAATAGGCCAGTTTAGAACCCACCATCAAGAGCACAGTTACATCAGTTCAAAGCTGCAGGTTTTTGGCAGTGTTTATCAGGTCAGTCTGAGAAAGGGCTGGATTATTTTTCTTGAAGGATTTCTCCCTTCTGGTTGTATCCTAGGTTCTGAGGGTTTAGCTATATCCTGTGACCTGATATGCAGGTCTTACTGTGTCTTGACAGCCCTTGCGAATTTCTTTGTGGGGTTGGAACACATTTGCATTTTGTTCACCCAACATCCATACAACAGGATGAAGAACTCAACAGTCAAAGTCCTTCAGGAGTAATAAAAAAAAAAAACAAAAAAAGACCAAAACAAAACAACAACAACAACAAAAATAAAAACATAAGAAGGATAAAGCTGTTATAAGTACTTAAAATTTTGAAGGCATTGGCTACGGTGTCTGCTCTGACATGTTTTGGTTTTGTTCCCTTCTTGTTTGTGCTTGAATGTTGTCCCACTTGAGTAGACACTCAATTTAGTAAAGATGATAGCACATTTAAAAGACTGTACATAGCCTTGTACTTCAACAAGCATTCACATATTACCTTCAGCAAGTGTTCACATGTCAAATACTTTGACAGCTTCTTTGAAGTCATTCAATGTAGGTTCAGCCTTGAAAAATGACACCTTTTTTGTCAAGGTTCCTTACAGCCAATGGATTTTTACTGCTTTTGATATGAGAGAATAGATTGCATCTTCTCTGTAAAGGATAATGATTCTACTCTATCCAAATTCCTAAAAAATACTGAGAAATTATTCAATGAAAATCTCAAATTAAAATAACAATATTTTGCTCCAAATATTTATGAGATACTCCAAGAACATTGGACCTTATCAAATCTGCCATTGGTTGGATGTTAAAAACAGGTCATAAGGCGCAAGGATCATGGTGTAGATAAAGGCATAAGAGAAGCTTATGATGAGAGATGACAAGAATGCAATCATGATCAGAAAAATAAAGCAAAACCCTGAGATGCTCACAGAAAATTATAAGAGGTTGGCTTCCAGTAGAAGGACTAAGAGATTTTTATTATGTGGATTTACCACATAATAAAACACATTTGTGCTTTTAGAGGACTGTGAGTTCTCTAGTCATTGTTTTATTATCAACACATACCTGCACACATACACACAAACGCACACACACACATATACACACACATACACACAAATTATTAGATCTGAATGTGTTACCCTTGAGGGAGAGTGATAACTGAAAGCTAAGCTAGAAGACAAGGCAGATGGATTACTTCTTTGACTGAACCTGTGTTTTAGATTAAGCAAGGTATTCAATACTTTGCCCATGACACTGTCCACAAAAAAAACCCCATCGGTTTCAGCTGTAATCCTTTTGAATCATTAGCTGAAAGACCAATGCCAGCAGAGGAGGATAAATATGTAGGCTAAGTTTGCAGTGTTATTTAGTCATTAATAGCAATTCAGCATTGCAGTGTTATTTAGTCATTAATAGCAATTCAGCATAGTGGTGTGCTGCCTGGCAGGTTCCTCTTGTGCTTGTGGCATGGTATTGTCACTTCAGAAATGTAGTTTTTAAGAATGTACCAAAACAAAAGATACCCCAGTGCTTGAAATAAAAATTTGCATTTTCATATAATTGACAACACTTGAGATATGCTTGTGAAACATTCTCTGGGAATATTTGTGCTGAGGCATGGAAAGGAATTTAATAAATATTTTTGTAACTGGCACCAAAAGGTGTTTGGGATTCTGATTTTCTTTTTTTTTTTGACATTTTTTTCTGATCAATTCTTATAATCAACTAATCAACTAACAAAGTTGCCACAGAACTTCATTCATGCCAGGGGCATGTGTGGAAGTTGGCTTCTAAAAGTTAAGCCAACTGTCTCTTACAGTGCAGCAAACTTAGGGTCTCCCTTCTACCCTTTACTTGAAGTCCTTCTCCTTAAAATATGTCAGTACAGGAGGGAGGAGAGAGAAGACTCAATCCAATGCATTACTTTAATGCATCTGTGATCACTTAAAAATAGGAAAAATCTGTCTAAAATTCTTCTGATTTGAATGTGCTTTTTGTTGAAAAAGAAGTTGTTGGTTTTTTTTCCAAAAACTCTAAAAACACACAAAATCCAAACTCAGAATATATAAATCATATAAAAATAATAAATCATCAAATTTCTTCCTCCAAAGGAAAGAAAACCTGCTTTCAATCAGATTTCAATCAGATTCCTTATTGTTCTGGCAGTATCTTTGCAGAATTCTTTGTGAGTCATTTTATTTCATTATTTATTCCACATCGATCTCAGTGAATATTTCTTAACATAACTAAATTCCTATTTCTTGATTAACAATCAGATCTTACGACAGTCAGTTTCTTGGTGTTCCTAACAGAAAATATTACATCTCTTACCTAGCTGATTCTAATACAAGGAAGGTTACTAAACTAACCCAGTTAAAGTGTGCAGATCTGCAATTTGAGATGACTGTTATTCCCATCCATGAGAGCTGGGATTATGAGAGCTGGCATGATGGATCACAGGCCATAGTACTGATAATCCATGTGAGAAGCAGGATCCCATCCTGGATTATCTTGAATTGGCCTACCTAAAGGTTTTGTGACACAAACTGGAAGCTCTGGGCACGGTAACAACCTGCGGAATATATGACATTCTTCTGTCTGGTAGTGCCTGGAAAGCTCTCAGCTGTTATGTTTGAGCCTCATTAATCAGCCCTATATTGTATAACTCTGTCTGATTTGAAGCTGCCATGCCTTGTCACCAATTACAGGTTTTGCAAAGACCCGTCTCATTATAGTGCTTAGATTGCTTGTTCCTGAAGGTGATACCTGGTGTGCGACACCCTCAGCTTTTGCCAGTAGGAAAATTGTCCCTGCAGTGAAGACATGTCATTCATAAGGCACAAAAAAGCAGTAAAAAAATCTTATTTAGTGCTCCCTGAAATA
This sequence comes from Melozone crissalis, assembly GCF_028551555.1. Classification (NCBI taxonomy): domain Eukaryota; kingdom Metazoa; phylum Chordata; class Aves; order Passeriformes; family Passerellidae; genus Melozone; species Melozone crissalis. The sequence continues at coordinate 1,674,356 of NW_026535814.1, forward strand.
TTAGTCATAACACTGTGTAAAAACAGGTACATAAAATTGAAATAAAGAAAGGGAGGTTTCTGACCGGTTCAACCAAACTGGTTATCTCTTCAATAAATCCAGGACTGGGCATGCTTTTGGCAAGGCACTGGTTGAATAGGTTGTTTATTTTGATGTGGTTTCATAATTAAAGAAAAAAATCCCAAATTTTACTCCTCCCAAACCTCTTCTGCATCCACCAGAATTTAGAAAAAATGCAACATCTCTCCTGCAGACATTTTGCACGTGTCCTCATCTGTACTGCTAGTTGTAAAGCCAGTGTCAGTCAGAAGTATCTGCCGTGCATTCAAAGAGCTGGAGTGATGTAATAATACAGCTGCTTTCCTGTTGCATTCATACCTTCCATGTGGTAATTTGATCTCCCAAGTGACATGACCAAACCCTAATACTTGACGTATCCAATGAATATACAAACAATGAAATAGTTTTTTTACAATATAGTGTAATTTGTGCTGTTGGTGCATTTTTACCATTATTACTGATTTTTGCCAGTTTACTAGCACATTTTATTTGAGAGTCCTGATCTGTAGGTGTGAACTTCTCTTGCTGCAAGGACTCTATCCAACAGTATAAAACCCACACAAATACAAATTATATACACAGACAACCCAAAATTTGCAAATTTAATGGAAAGTATTCTTAAAACTCCCCAGCATTTTCTTCTCTACATAAAATATGGTAAAAACATAGTGTTGTTTATCATGATAGAGAGAGACATATGAGCACCTTACATTTAAAGATAATATGGTAAAATAAGTAAGCTTTTAAGAAAAGAGAAATGAATATTTCTTTTTTGCTACAGTCTGTCCTTATGGCAGTTGAGTTTAGACATCAAATGACAGGGAGAATTTTTCTCTGCATGACATTCTTTTACCATTTTGAAAGCAGTAGTATTTGCTCTTGAGCAAAGAATATGTCCCTATGCAACTTTTCAGAAGCTATTTCAAGAAAACTAGACAGGATAAGGAAAGATCTATCAGTGTCAGTTTAAAAAAAAAAAAAAAAAGACAAAAGTGTCCTGACCTTGATTATTTGTCTCTTTTCAGTACATGTACACATATTTATGGGAAATGAAAGAGAAAACAATAATGTTCCTTTGTAAAGAAAAGAAACAAATACCATTAAGTCACAAAAACCCTAAAATACTTAATAGCAACATAAATCTCTCTGTCTAGATGGCAATTTCCAACTCACAGTGTTGTGAAACAGGAAATACAAGTTCATCCTCTGGAAAAAATTGCAGACTGCTTTATCATAAGAATATTGTATCAAAAGTGCCTTTCACTATGATGTCTAAACAGTTTCAGAAATGAAGGCAGTTACATCTCAAAGGCAAAATCCTGTATCAAAATGTTTCCAAACAAGCCCAAACTTCACCTGCAATTTATAGATTAAATGTACAAGAAAAACCCTAAAACACCAAAATCAAAAATAGCCCCCAACTGACCAAACAAAAAGCCCCAGGCCACCACAGTCACTATCACCAAAAAAACCCAAAAGAAACCAAACCAAACCAACAAAAAAAACCCAAAAAACCAAAACCAAAAACCCCCAAAACAACAACCAAAAAATCCAAAACAAAACAACTCTCAAAAAACCAAGCCTTCCCACTGCAAAAAAACCCCAAAATCCCCAAAGCCATGACTTCACAATATAATGCTGAGCAACAGTAAGGTATAACGAATCATCATTTTCTGTAGGTAACAAAATGGAAACTTCTGCACAGAGACTTTCTTCAGCTTTCCAGGTGCATAAGTAAAAGGTATGGTACTTTAAAAGAATTTTTTTCTACTCCATATTGACAGCTGCCCTGTCATTGTGCAAAATGAGTCTTTACATAACTGACAGATCGTCTAAGGGTACATATTATACACATATTGCTATGACATTTTAATGCCTTTCCAAAGAAGTACAGCAAGACTATCAAGCTATCTATTTTTCCCCAAACAGATGCTCCTTTCCTTCTCACACTGATAAAGAGAGAGCAGCAGGAAATTGCAGACTTCTGAAGAAGTGATGAGGAGACTTTGGACATTAAAAAAACCACAAGGCTCAGGAAAGGACTGAGAGCATTGGTAAATATGTATCAGAGAGAGACTGAATAAGATATTTTTCTCACTTTCATGTTTCATTCAGGGTACCAGAACATTCAAAAGTCAGTTTAAATTTTTCTGTGCACTGTACATGCATGTACATAATGAGCAGTTTTCTTCTACAGAGAGGCTTTTTTTTTTGTTTTCTAATATATATGTAGCAGTCTATTTGCATGAATATGTGTTTTGCCTAATCAATATGCCACAAGCTGAAAGTAAGTGGTAGGGAAAATACTTAACACTAGGAATCTGATGAGATAAATCACTACTGAAAGTATCTTTTCCATCAGCTTTTTCCATTATCATAAAAACAACCTTAGGGTTATAATTTTGAATCAGAAGTGAGAAGCATCCAACATCTACGGACTAAAGCAATACTTGCAGTTAAAAGAGCTGAGAAGTGAGTGGAACATTAGTGTTGCTATTTTATGAATAAATCAGTGTTTTCCACACCTTTTGAGTCTAAAACTATGGTAAGCTCAGCACTAAGCAATTTTTTTTTCTGAAAAACACAAGTGCAGAAGCAGCACAATTGAAGTCCCTTTCTTTAAATCCAAAGACATAAGCTCTACTCCCAGATGAGAAGCCAAATCAGGACAGACCTCTTCCCTTGGGAATGTCAAACAGGCAGAGGTTAAATGACAGTGGTAGAACCTGCTCTGCCACTTCTGAGATAAGTGGTAACATGGAAGAGAAGGTATGCCAACACAAAAGTTTCTTGTCAAGAGGTAACAGACGAAACCAAGCCAATCTTTTACGTATGTTAAAGACAAAGACATTTTATGGTTTCTTGGAGATTTCCTGGCCTGTGCAGCTTCATTCTTCATCCATGCCTACTGCCAACATTGACCATGTCTTCTGACCTGTTGTCATGATCTGGTTACTAAGGTTCTTTGAAATGCCCCTGCCTGAATTAATGGGCAAACATGACCATTAAGGTGCAAACAAGGCCATATGCCAGTGACAATAGTATGGGTTTTATTTGATAGTAAACATGAGAAAGAAAGAGAAAGAGAAAGAGAAAGAGAAAGAGCAAATAGGTGGGGGGGACAGAAAGAGAGTGACAGGGAGAGAATAAGGAAAATACCACCGCTCCATGGATCCTCTCCAGCTGGTCTTCTTGGTGGTGAAGGTCCCCCCAAAAAGCACAGGATCGGATGGGTTTTCCTACCTCAGGCCAGGTAGGAAAATCCAGGCAGCTCCCTGGGCAGGGGTAGTTTGTCATTGTGTCTTACAAGAGACTCCACATTTTTTGCATCACATGCAAAAGGTGCAAGGCCTCTGGAATGGCTCTGGGGGCACTTCAGGGGACCTTTGATGGATTAAGGCATCCCCTCAGCTGCTCCTCACATCAATGTCCCATGGATGTGGCATTCCCAGGGCTGTGGGTTCCATAACCAGTTTGTGTAAGGGAGGATGGGTCCACTGCCCCTGAGCAGAGGTTACAACATACCAAAACGTCTTCCCCCCACCTCACTTGGAGGGGAAATCTGTGGAAACCTGCTCCCAGAAAATGGGTCTAGGGGCTACAGCCTCTCCCACCCCACAGCAAGCCAGAGGTGACTCTTAGCAAGGCTGCTGGGTTTGGCTCACATTCTTTTCTTTGTTTACTTGTTCGTTTCAGGTGATTGAACAATGGATTTTCCCTTTATCTCATCTCAGCACTTTGACTTTCAGTCCAAAGTCCCAATCTGGTATCTTCAGGGAGGCCTCTTGTAGCTTCTTTATACAGTTTCTGTTAAAATGAGCAAGACTTTATGTCAGTGTTTGACGGATGAACTATTTCTGACACCTGTACTTTGAATGGGAAAAAAGCATCATCTACATTATTCTGTGTGCCATGTGTTTCAGCAACTAGTCCTGTTCTCATTAGCCTAACCTCCAAGAAACCAAAATTTCTGGAACCTTTCATAAACATTTATTTTTTCAAAAATATTTGGGTTAAAAAAAGGTTGTTTGTTTGGGTTGTTTTTGAACATTTCATTGTGACTTTCATTGCTTCTGCACACATTACACATTTTATTACTAAGCACACTAAAAAAAATCATTTTGAAATAAAAAATCAAAATGTCCAGTTGTGTCTGCCGTAGCAGAAAAATTCATTACCACAATTCTGTCTTTCACTTTTGTTTTGTCCAAAATATAATTGAAATTGACCCTTTAAAAAATGTTTCAATACAGACAAATCAACATCCGTCACCAAGAAAATCATCAAGAAAGTAAATTATAAAACTAATTCATTAGAAAAAAATTATGACAAGTAGCACTTTGATCTGTGAGCATCATTGGGTGATGCTGAAGAAGACTTGGTGATTGAAGGTTGTCAGATAGCTCTTCTCAGATACTGAAAGTGTAATTTGAAGACTCAAGCTTACATTAACTTTGAAGGGCTGGATTTTTAGTTAAACAAAGAACCAATGGATTCATCAAATCTATCGCTATCATTCCCTTTCATCTCAGCTAGGAACACTACAGCTAAGAATTTTGTCTACACCAAGTATAAGCAAACATTAACATGGAAAGAGGTACAAAACCAGTTTCTTAATGTTTCACTGTTCATTTTTTAGGCTGCAGAAACCTCTGATATACATGAGTTAAGTCGTCTTGCAAAAAAGTAACACATTGATTAATTTAGGGCAGAGCATAATACTTCCATGCTGTCTTCAGAGAAGGAAAAATGCTGTTAGATAAGGCTTGGGACATTTTCGTGGAGTTTCTTTTAATCTCATAATTTCAGACTTATTGAATAATATCAGACTAGAGCCTTTACCAAGAACAAAACAGTGAACATGAAAGGGGAAAACCAGAAACATACAAAGTGACAATGATGATAAATTAGCTGACTCATTTTATCTTGCATGAGCAGTAGGTTAGAAATATTTGGTAGCGTTGGCTACTGACAGTTGTAGTCCTTTCTGCTGCACTCAGACTTTTCAGGGAGGCAGAGAAGGTGGTCATGTACTGCTTCAGCCCAACACTTCTGAGGTGCTGTCTGTGCTTGTTAGCTTTCTTGTCACGGATGTAGGAGAGTTTTCCAGAAGTGCTCATAGTGGGAATTAATTGATTTTCATCTGCCATCATCATAGGTTCAGGGACAAAAGACCATCATACTAGTATTCAGGACAGTCTCTGGCTTTTATTACTGCTTATGCTTTTTCTGCATCAGGGAAGTGACTACTTCATGATAGTGGACATGATTAAGAGCCTACAGAATTTAGCATGGTGAGCAAATATTCCTTGACCCAAAAGACCATCTTCAGGTAGGTTAAAATTTTAAACAATCCCAGGAGGGGATTGTTTAAAAATCTCATGGAGGTTCTGTGTCCAACAAACATTTAAGAATATGTTTAATTCCGAAAGATCTGTTTCACTGACATCAGTGGAAGTGGTGCTACTTTTGCTTTCTTGTGGCAAAGATTCAAGGTTCATGAAAAAAGTAAAGTAAAGTAGGGCATTATCTATACAACACGAACAAATATCCCTTTAATAAGCACTTCCAAACACTAACCACAATCATGATTTTCTTACTTAAAATACATCTTTCATTATTTTGCAAATAATACACAATAATCAGAAGCACTGTGATCATAGGTGTTTTGGGCTGCATTAGAGCTGTTTTGACAGCTCTGAATACCTATCTCCATGGATTACTTGAATATATTTCCAGGAATTTATGGTCATATAAATACTGCCATATCCACAGAACATCACATAGTCCTGAACAATGCTACTTGTCAAATTTTGGAATACTGTGATGAGAGAAAAAGTCATAACAGAGAATTGAACACAGCAAGATTGATGGAAGAGTTTTGGTGTGGTCTTCCATTTAAGATCAGTATTTTCAGAGCACTCCAGAGAAGGATGAAGCATTTATTATTACAGGGAAATAAAATTTTGAAAAAGTTCTTTCCCACTGGTGTCTCTCATGCAGAGGCTTTAAAAAGAAAGAAAAACACTTTTGAGAAAGTAGGTGGGTAATTGTTAAGGTTCTTCTGGAATTTCAAATATTCCTAGGTTTGTAGTTGCAAGTGAAACATTCCCTCTTGTACTTGACTGGCAAACTAAAGCAACTTACCTTTGGAAACATTCCTCCTCTGAAAGCTTAAAAGGAATGTGTAGAGCTGAGGGTTTTTTATCATAAACAAAGTTGAGTTTTATTTTTACATTACTTTATTGAAATTTTTTTCCACACTTGAGGTATTTGGGTTTTTTTAATGTTCAAAAAGGGAGAGACTATGGCATCTTAAAAATCCTAAATTAATGGCAAGAAACTCTAGGTGACATTATGACTAAATAAATAATATCTTGCCAGCAAGAAATGTTCATTAAAGATCTCATTTTAGTACAGGAGTTAGAAACTCTTTCAAGGCATATCACAGATAAAATTGATGATCTCATATTTTCAGAGAAAGCACCAAGGTACGCAATTGTCACTTCAATTTCCCCAGGAGGAAACTAATTTAGTACAACACAACTTTGCAAATACCAGGATATGCCTTGTAAAATGAATTCCCCTTGGGTACATGTAAGCAGAAGGGCTTTGTGGATTTTTTTCCAAACCCTTGATTCTGACTCAAGCTACAGTGACTCTACCTGTGCTTTCCACTTCTTACACACTTACTGCCAGCTGAAGTAAACTAAAACATATGGTCTGAGAAGGATGATGGTGCTCTTTATCATGTCCCCAGATTTGTGTGACACTCACTATTTGTGCATAGAGAGGTCATGATAATGAAAGTTTTGTAACAGCTAAATATTGCCCTTTTTGAGGGAGCATTTTGTAAAATCTGTGCTTTTCACATGCTTACCTGTAATGGAATTCAGATCTCAAGCCCTACAAAATCCCACCTGACTGCATGCAGCCTTTAAAATTACCACTATCAAACTGAAAAGTTTAAGTTGCTTAACTCTGCGGCGGGATTTACTTCCTGTCATGTAAAAGAAGGCAATATCTGCAGAAGCCCATCTACCAATAGCTGTCAGAACTCTGTAGGACTCACCCACACTGTTGGCGTGTAAGTAGAGCAACTGAGAAATCTGACAGCACAATTGCAGGAAAACGCTGGAGAAACGGAGGTAGTGTTTTGGACACAGGGTGGGCAGGGTTCATTGAGCTTATTACAGTTCATCAAGCCCATCCTCTGGCACATTAAATGTTTAGAACCATGGCACTGAAATGTCAGAGGAGGTTTTTAAACTCCTCTGTGTATAACTCATATCAGAACTTCACTGCTCTGATAGATACATACCTTTTGCCACCAGAAAGAATTTATTATATTTATATTATATTATATTATATTATATTATATTATATTATGTTATGTTATGTTATATTATATTATATTATATTATATTATATTTTTAATATAATATAAATATGTATATAAAATATTAATATAATTAACATTATATATAATATATTAATTATATATATATGAATTAATTACATTTTTTCACCCATGGGCTAAAATTTTATTTGGTTTCAGTACAACTACTCAGCCTCCTGACCTACTGCACTCACATCTATGAAGACTACTCACATCTTCCTCCCCTATTCCCTAGCAGTGACCTTGCTTCCTGATGATACACTTAATGGAATTATGTAATTTTAAAAGTTAGTACTTTCCAGACTCCTTTCAACCTACAAAACCCTTGTTTTTGTAGTTTTTATGCACTTCCAAACAGCCTTCCTGAAAGGGACTCTGCAGTTCTGGCTCCTCAGTCCAGAGGGCATTCACCAAATTTACAGTGCCTCTGAGATCCCAGGTTTTTCAGTCATTTGTCAGGTTAGCCTGTGTGAAAACACAGAGGTTAGTGAGCCTAAGAAACATATTTGCTTTCAAAACCACCACATGGTTTTACTCTTTCCAATTTTCAAAGGGAATACTATGGAATCTCAATTCAGGAATTATTTTTTTATTCAAAGTGAAATTTTTTAAACATGAAATAATCATGGATTTTTCTGACATTGAAACCAAACACTAAAAAAAAAAGAAAAATGTATAACTCTTTAGTTTAAACTACATGGTTTGCTAGACAAAAACCTGAACTAAAAGAGGTATTTTGTCATGATTAATGGACTATATCTTCTGTGCTGAGAAACCACTCAGTACATAACTTGCACTGCAAAGTAGTATTTTTATCTCATCATGTACACAAGCACCTTTGTAGTAACTTTAAATTCTTTAAAGGCCTATTCAATTTCTCTTCTTTATGTTTTGAGCAAAACCTTTTTTTGTTGTTGTTTTATTTGGCTTTTTCTAAAAATAATACCAGAAACCAAAGCATTCTGATACTTACTGGAAATAAATTAGGAAAGTTAAGCATTGACAGTAATGGATAAATTATCCCATGGATCTTTCTGATGTATTTTTTTCCTTTGATTCCCTACAAGCAATCAATAACAAAATTACAAATTTTTTGCAATTATGTCTGATTACAAAATTATTAGGTTTAGGTTTGGTGAATGCTGAATTTTATTGATTGGGAAAAGTAAAAGAGGATGTGTTATAGCTACTGCTTTAATGAGAAAACCTTTACTTTCTGGAAAGAGGCAAGTGTCTAGGGGACCATGTCTTCAGGAGGTTGTTGGTGTTGAATAGCTCTTAGATTAAGATGGAGCCTTGCACAGATGGGGAAGACAACTGGTTCTGCCTTTGTCTCAGAAGAGGAAAACCGGTGAAGAATATAAGAAATGAATTACCAGACTTGTCTCTTCCTGTCCTATTAGATGAATGGAATAATTACTTTTTAATTCCGCAAGGACCAAGTGTCTTTTTAGAACCCTGTGATTCTCAAGGTTAGACAAATCAAGATGTGGAAAAATAGGCTCCACACTGAAAAGGAAACTATAATGTTTAACACTGAGCATGGAAAACCCTGCTTTGATCACCCCCATCTTCTGCAGAAATTAATTCTCAAATGGAATTCAATGCTTTTCTACTAGAAATTTCAAGTTACTCATATTGAAGCAGTTAGACACCCAAGTTCCTAAAGAGTGGGCCTTTTGGTAGCTCCAAACCCAGCAGAGAGTCAGGCAAGAAAGGTTAGTCAAACCCTGAAGGATGCAGAAATGTGCTTTTAGCACTTGGACATGTGAGTCTCACTGATCATCCAATTACATAGCAAGGCAGCTTGCTTACAGCTTGTGCCTTCTGAATCTTCCTGAGCTATCAGGGCTGATACTCTCAGGAACTGCCTCTTGCTGAGTGTTGCCTACTTTACGTGCTCTTTCATCATCAGAGTCATCCAACGGTATAGCATAAGATGTTTTCAAGAGCTGAATGATAAGGCTTAATGTGACTGACCCCAATTTTTTTGCCTGAGGTTCCCCTGATAAAAACCAAATGGTGCAAAATACATGGTTCAGAGCACAAGACTTATGAGGAGCGGCTGACGCAGTTGGGTTGTTTGGCTTGGAGAAATGGAGTCTCGAGGGAGCCCTAATCCTTCTCTACATCTATGTGAAAGGAGGCTGTAACCAGGTAGAGGTCAGTCTCTATTTCAGGGAACAAGTGACAGAACCAGAGCAGAAGGCCTCAGCACGTGCTAGGAAAAACTTCAGATTGGATATCAGATTTATTTTTTTTTTCTCTGAAAGGGTAATGCATTGGATTAGGCTGCCCAGGGAGGTGGTAAAGTCCCTGTCCCCATAAGTGTTCAACATTTGTGTGAATATGGCACTATGGGCTAATGGTGGACACCATGGTGCTGGTGAACTCAATGATTTTTAAAGTATTTTGCAATTTTAATGATTCAGTGGTTCTTTGATTCTGGGATCTAAGATCAGTACCCAGGGCTAACCCTCAGTGACTTTACACCCTGATGTATCCTGACCAGGTTCTGGGTGACTCTAGAGCTCTTCTTACAGATATCTCAACAATGTTGTGGGAGTGGGTTTCTCAGCCTTACTGTAACAGAAAAGAACGCAGCAGCCTCTTCTGACAAGTAATGAGCTTCAAATGTATATGTGCCCGTGGCTTCTAGATTAATGAAATACTGAGAGGAAATCTGGCTTCAGCTTTCTGCCAACACCACTGTTAGGAGAAGAAAGAGGAGACCAGAAACTACTTCTAATGCTGTTCAAACTCTAAGCGCAGTCCTGACACTGGCTAGACTCAAGTGCCCCCCCCAAAAAAAAGCTGAAAAAAATCAACCCTAGTGGGTCTTCATTAGCTAAGAAATTCTGAGCTGCAATTTTGTAAAGAACAGAAATACTACTATGGTAGTCTTTCCATCTAGCCTTTTTTCTCCATAGGCTGACCCAAAAAGAAAAAAGCACCATGATACACTTAACAGCATGGACTTGTATTCATTCCAGGTGAGGTCTTCCTTTTTCATATACTTCCACCTAAACTAGGTACAATGTCTTAGCATCAAACATGCAGAACACTGCTTCAGTATCCTTCTAATAAAAAATATGCAAGAGCTTAATCCTTCCATGTACTCACATACATATATGCATATTCACATCTACAAACACACACCTCTCAGTCCAAACAGATTTGAAAAGATAGCACTGAAGACAAGAAATGGTGGTTGAATGACAAATCTTACAAACTTGAAGCTGTATTTCACAATGGTGAGACTGATGCTGATGTCTTGACTTTTGAAAATGCTTCTCCCCCTCCACCATTTCAAACAACTGTTGGTAGATTTGTCCCACCTATCATTGCTTCCAGAGATATCTCTACTGCTACATAATTTAATCATTCAGCTGTTGTGTCAAGCAGTTAAATATATTGTTAGTTTAAAATGGATAGGATAATTTACACTGAAATAGAAAACTTAGATTTAGGTGTTCTAATTGTTACACACAGGAAAAAAAAAGAAAATGGCTGTTCAATTTAAATAGCCACATTTATTTATCTGCTGATTTAGTTCTGTTCAGAAAGATCTTCAAGTATCCACCAGCTCATTAGTAATGCTCACACATGTATCTAAAATCCAATAAATGTACATTGAATAAAAGCACATGGAAAAATATGTAACTCCACATTTCTGATGAAGTCTTATTTGAAGCCTATATGATAAATTCAAATACAAATGGCAGGATGTGAAAAAGCTACACAAGATTTTTCAATTAATTAATGAAGTGCAGTAGTGCAAAATTTTGGGAGCGAGTTAAGGCAGATGTTGCTATAAAGAGGTTTCAGACTTGTTCAATGTAAATGCTCTATGAGGTTCCTTAAGAAGGAGACTCTGGGAGTACTATTTTAGAGTGGTGTCTAGTAAATCAGTGATTTAAAGTAATAGGAGTCATGTGGCTAAATCTGGAGGCATCACCCTGAAGATGCACCCTTAAGACCTTGCTTGGCTGATCTCTTCCAAGTCTGAGCCCTAATCCCTAATCCAGCTGTTTCTGATACCAAGTATAATATTGAAATATGACTGTTCTAAATCTAAATGGGATTCATGCTATGCTATGAAATCACATCAACTTCTGCACCAAGGCTAGTATTTAATTCTTCAAAAAAGCCCATCAGGGTATCTCAGAAACTTCTACACCTTGAGTGTTGAATTTCTCAGGTGGTGGACTTTCTCTTGTGTTCTGAAAGCAGAATCCATTCCTGTAAAAAAAACAATAAAAACCTGAAACGAAACCATGAAGACACCTTTTTTTTGAAAAAATGTGCTTTATTCTGGTGCACTTTTACCTGTGCAAAATAAAGTACTTCACCCATTTTTGTTATGTTGATCAGCAGAAAAGATAATTTGCTGTTTCCTGTAGAAGACAGGTGCTGTACCAGGAGGCAGCTAAGAGGACATGTTCATTTCACCTTAAGAGGCACTTATATGTGGAAGAGGTACTGCTATATAATAAATTATTCAAAATGAAAGTAGTGCATTGGGGTGCATTCAGATCCCTGAGGAACCTTCCAGGTCCTGTGCAAAGATATTTCCTGTTTCATATTACAAGCTCAAGTTTGGTGGGGTCTGTAACTTCTCTGAAACTGGTGGGGTTTCTGTCCTTCTCTTCAAATTTTACACCTGAAAAAGCTACATTTACATAGCCATGCACAGTTTGCAGCTGTGTACCATACTCCTTATCCCTTTAGATTTGTGTTCCATTGGCCCTGATTTGCACTGTTTTGGAAACAGCTTAAGGTACACAAAAAAAAGCTCCTCTTGTTTCAAGAGAAAAGGTTTAGTAGAGAAATACAGACAGTTAAAAAGATAATTTTAATTACACAAACATTATTTGTTATACAGTGCAGGGACAAGTGTATCCCATTGTTTAAACATGGCCCTGACCAAGCACTAACCCATCGCTGCTGCATATTGCAGCTTCAAAAGGTTTCTCCCTCACCATTCCTCTTGCAAATCCTCTGTAAAACTTTCTGCAGTTGGAAGTACTGTGATCTAAAATTTCATTTGACTTAACCCTCATGTCTGTAGTCTCTTATCATCACAAAAAGCATAGATCATCAGGTTTTCATGATCTAGCAATTTTCTTAGCCACACATCCTTTTAATAAACTACCTCAGTTTGGCATCTGAGAAGTTGCATTAAGTGGATGCACAGTGGACTAATCACAAAAGAAATTTCAAGGAGTTAAGCATGCTGTTATTGATACCTTTCACCCAGGACACCCTTGACTCTTGAACTAGCAAAAGTGAAGTACAGCACACTTTCCATTTACCTTTGCAGTCTTTAGTATTTGGTAGCAAATGTCTTTGGTAGGCTGCAGCCATCCCCAGCACTAGGTCTATGTGAGATTCTAAGAGTACATCTAGGAACATTTCACAGAACATAACTGCTTCTCTGGAAGATTCTGATGCTTATGGCAGAGAAGTTTTTCTGATGGAAATAATGCATTTACCCAGGCACTGACAACAAAGATTTTCAGCCACCAAAAGCAGAAAGGCAGCTGAAGAGCTGCAGAAGAAATTGCCTTAATTCCAAAACCCAAACTGGCTGTGTAATGCAGCATCCACTGAAGTTTAGAAATAGCAGTATCAATGGGCGTCTGATAAGGCAGAATCACCTTTCACTCTGTGAAGAGGTCACACACTCTGATCTGCATCAAAATATCATTTGTGTATACAACAATCGTGGGATGAGATTTTTAATAATTATTAATTTCCATCAACATATCTAAATAACTTTATGTTCTATGTATGCTGAACACAGAAATCAGATGCATTTGGGAGGTGGGATGCAGATGCAGGTCTCATATATGACCTTAAATTTGCAGCTAATGAGTGTGACATACCAAATTGTATGAAAAAAGCTGCATCATAGTTTCTTTTCTGTAGTCTACGTGTTTATCCTGTCTCTGAGAGAACTGTATAACTTTGGTCCTTCAAAGAGTGGTTTCTCTATAAATGACCAAAATAAAAACCCTAAGGAAGCAGAAATTATATGATAGTAACCAGAATAGCTCTTGTTCCTGGGTAGATGTATAGGCCATCTGTAGAGCACACTCAGCAATTGATCCCATGTTCCCTTTTCTATTAAGGAAGCTCTTAGTTTGCAGCATATTGGATGGGTGCTCAGGTTATGAAGGAACCGGATGTTTGGAGATTGACAAAGGGCGCAAGAAAAAGGGCACTTATGGGAATGACTATGAGACCACATTGGACTGTGAGAACTTCTCGTCTTTCCAAGGGCTCCATTAGATGTGCTAAGACTGGGCAAGACTGGGTAGTTACCCAGTCCTCTTTTCTGGAGGGGTAATTGCTGTCTTCCCCGCTGTTGCCAGCATTATGGGCTACACCAGTCTTTTGCAGCTCTTCCAATCCTTTGACATTAAATTCTCACTTGGCTTCATCCTTAGAATCAGCTATACAACAAATATATTAGAATGATATCCCATCAGGTTTCATTTATGGTATATGCAAACAAATTCAGCAAAAATTGAAGATTGGGCTTTTGTGTGTTTATAAGAACATACATTGCAGCTGATACAGAGAGCTATCAGCTCACACAGGAGCAAGTCCCAGGAGCAGAAATTCAGTAAAGACTGAAAAAATAAGCTAAAACAAGTTAAAATATACCATTTCCCCCTGACAATAATCCAAGGAGGTTTCTTATCCACTCCCAAGCACCCCGAGGTCTCTTGGCTTGGTCAGGTGCTGAGCGATGGGGGTCTGTGGAGCTAACCCTGAAGGGAATCCTGCTGGCCTGGAACAGGGAGATAAATGCTGATTGAATAAGGCATGGTTAATAAGACTTTTGTCTTCACTCTCATTGTGGAATGGTTGGTTTTGTTATAAAACTAATTAACATACATGTGGAAGTACTTTGTGGAAGCAGCTTAATCTCAAGCAAATGTGAAAATAAGCCTGTGTTTTTTCTATGGACTGATTTACATTAATTATCTTCTACTTTAACAAACCTCACAAACTCTTTTTTTTAATCATTGTTTCTTTGTGGAAAAATTAAGAACAGGACACATCTGTAAAACACTGTACATACAAATTTCTACCATTTCCAGCAAGGAAGTATTCTCCAAAGGCAGAAAGGCTTGTGTTTAAGTCAAAAATGCTACTTCACAACTAGCTAAAGTCAGAGACCGCAGTTTATATCAAGCTACCCAAATTACTAGCTTCATTCTCAAAAAATTACGACCTTCTGACAACCAGACTTAATTTTAGGAACTTATATGTGGACTTAGTTGCCTAAACTTAGCCACACTGTCTTACTTTTTTTTTTTTTTTTTACTTAATTTACTACAGTGTTGATCATGTGCCCATATAAAAGGTACCAGGACAGTTTGTGAACTCAGAAAAAGACTCTTTCACAAAAAATTTAACCAGCAACAGTGTAGCAATTTCAGACTGCAAATATCCATAATGAAAGCATGTGGATTTTCAGGGTGTATGTCTGTATTTAACTTCTGTTTAGAGCATGGCCCTTTGCCAGATCTCAGTCCTTTAGTCATCCTGCAAGGGATAAAATGCACCCTTGGTGTCTTCTGAGGCATTCACTGGAGCTTTTTTACACAGTATTTTGAACCAGTGATGGGGATACCCTGCATCTCTGCCTGGCATGGAGCAAGGGCTCAGCTGCACCACGTGGATGGACCCTGGAGTCTGCACTTAGTCCCAGGTTTAGAGACCCTCTTGCACATAACTAGGATCCACTCTATCCCTCACGCTTTTAAAGAAAGCTCTCATCCCTCCTGCACAAATTTTGAAAAGAAGGTGAATTGTCTACCTAAGTCAATATTGCCTCATGGAACAAATTCCCATAGAATGATCCCTGAGTAAACCTCCCAGATTGTTCTACTTTGAAGAATTTCAGGCACTGCCTGGCAGCAGCAGAATATTATAAGCTGATGAACATGCCTGATGCACCTATTTCCATCTCTGCTATGAAGAGGATGTAGGAGAGTCACACAGGACTTCTGCCGGCATTCCTCTGCCTCTCCAGCAGTGAGGGATAGGCAAATAGAGTGGAGATGCATTTGTGGATCTAAACATTACCACTCTCTCCTAAGTGTGAAGAGACAGAAACCCAAGATTCCTTTGCCTCAGGTATCTCTAACCAGAGTGTTTATCTGACTCCTTCAAGTTGGAGGAAAGATGTTTCTTTTGTTTCATGACTGCTGCCTGTCTCTTGAGTCGGAGGTCATGAGTTAAGGAGAAAGGTATATATTGGCAGGCGTGCCTTGCAAGGAGAGAAGTGAAGCAACAGACAGTTAGAAATGAGATGTGAAGCAAACAGACAATTCTGGTGAGGAAGATGGACTTACCCTTACAAATCTGTGGCAATGTGCACTGGGATGTCCAGGGATCGTCACAGCTTTCTCTGCCTCTCTGTCCCAGCAGGGACACATGCTGGCTCCTCTGCAGTCTGCTAGCCAAAGCAGCTTGGCTTGGCCAGTACTAGTGTCACAAAACAAATATTCATGCATCTCTTTTGTTTTTAACAAATTCCTAAACTGCACTGCAAAGGGAGGTCAGATTGAAACAGGGTACACAAGCTTTCAGATCTTTAAAATTCAAAACCCCCAGACGTAAAACAAGTACTATTTGCCTCTATCCAGATCCTGTAGGAAGACTTGCCCTAGCACAAAACCTTCAGATTTTTGCTGAAAACACCCTTGTTGACAGTCGGTGGGACACATATGTTACAGCAAGACCATGTTGGGTTCAGCCTTAGTGGGTCTGTAAGTTTACTTTGTTGGCGACAATGCATTTCCTACAGAGATGCTGTTACTTCTGCTAGGAAAAAAAATCCAAACTAGAAACTAACACATGACATGAATAAGACTTTTCTCTCAAAATTGGAGAAAAAATTCTGTAAAATCTTTTCTTCCTCTCCCCGGGCTGCTTTTACTCAAATATAAAATTCAGTTCTTCCTTTGACTTAATTACCCTAAATATTCTATGGATAACTAGAGCTTAGTGTCTATCCTTGTAATTTTCACTAAGGAAATATCTATATTTTCCTCACTCATATTTTACCAGTCCTGAATACAGAGCCAACACTCTTACCCATTTCTATCAAAACCTGAGCTGTTAATGGATTTTCGTGTCTATTTCATTTAAAGCACTACTATGTTTAAACACTTAGAGTGCTGAATGTAAAAATAGCTGGCAATCTCAGAAGTGAACATTTTATTTGTAATATGGCTGATTTTATCATGAACCACAACATTTTTTTACTCATCATTTATTAATATTTTATATAGCTCATAAAAAATGAAGGTTGAGGTCAATAATTGCTGACACATAAAAGAACAAAGAAAAGGACAAGCAAGGGCATTATCCAGAGCATTGTGGACTAGCAAAAAACCTCGGATTCTCTTTGCACACATTGAAATACAGTAACCACTTAAAAGGCCCAAGTAAAGGAAAAAGAAAACTTATTTTTTAATAATCAGCATGGTTTCTAGTTTCATGTGTACTCATATGTGCTTCAGAAAGCATCTGGATTTTTATTGACATCCGTTTTTACTTATCAGTTCCATTCTGTAGCTTCCATCTTTGCTTTGCTGCTGGGGAGCCTCATCTCCTCTGAGCAGACTGGTGAGCAGAAGACAGTTTTCCACTTGGCTCACAGCCGCGCACTATGCATTGTCAACATGACTGTGTTTAATAATAATTCCTGCTGATTCTGTTGTGGAAAAACTTACTCTTCATAAGCTGACTAGCTTGTGGTGCCAGTGCATGTGTGTATAATTTTTTTTCCTCATTTTTACAGACTTGGGCCCTGGTTTACAAAAGACTGCTTGAGCATGTGCTAAAAGCTAAACACGCTTGTTCCCACCTTTATTTAGCAAGACACTTAAGGATGTATTGAATCTGGCTGGCTTCAAAGAGACTTGCATGCTGAAGTGCTTGTTGATTCAGAGTTTCAGCTCTCAGGACTAAATTCTAGCTTGCTCTCTCAAACCTACCTACATCTCCCTCCCCAACAGCAATATTTATGCCTTTCACTACAATAGACTTAACAATTTACAAGTTATCGCACTTCCCCTGGATGAATTAATTGTGTGTTTCAGAAAACTATACCAAAGATATGATCAGAACTACCTCTCCAGAGCAGTGAGTGATCCACTTAATCTGCCTTTATGAGTCACTTCATAATACAGCAGGGGGGAGAAAAGAAAACCTATTAAATGAGTCCTTAATTGTTATGCAAAGGATACCAGCGGTTCCATTTCAATTGCATCACAGCCTTCTTCTAACAGATACACTCTCCCTAAATAATAAAGGCACTACCACCTTCAATAAAAAGAAATTAACAAGAGCCATGTTACTATATGCTTTGGTGTTTAACACATGCCTTTAAAAGGACTGTATGCCATTGGAATATTAAAATACAATACACACAACTTCTTCAAAATCTTTATCAGCTTTATTAAAAATAAAGAAATATAAAACCTTATGGGATCTAGAAGGAGGAGTCAGAAGTGGGAATTGTGTCAACTCACAAGAATTATTTAGGGTAATAGTCAAACTTAAACTGCAACAAATGTTTTCAAATGACATTCTCCCTCTGTGTCCAGAAGAAGGACTAATTTCAAGCAAACAACAAAAATGGACTGTACTACATTTCCCTAGCTCATAAGCTCTTAGCATCATTTTAGAGTGCCAACCAAAAAGGATTTTCAAAAACTGCTGTAATTGTAGCTGAAGCTGTCAGGGCATGCAGTGAAAATGTATAATTTCTTTTTATTCTAGGAAATATGATTGTGTAAGGAGCAATAGGCTGTAAAGCAGCAACCAATTTCTTTTTCTAAAAGTGCTGATTTACAGACACACACCTTACCAGACTATTTCTCTTTGATTTTTACATCTGTTTAGACTGTTACATCTGTTTTGCAGACACCGGGTACACGGGTTTGTGGTTGGAACACCTGAGTAAGTAACACTGCTGTCTCACACCATTCCCTGGCTACTGCTTGCATGGGTATCAAATATAGGCCTAAATCCACACAAGGATACTAAGTAACTTGCAATCATAGCAGAATCTATACTCCATAAAGGTTTCTATGTTCTCTATAAAACTTAAGAGAATAAAAAAGGGCTGGCTGCAATTTCAATAAGCCAGTAGGAAACCTTTCTCTCTCTCAAAAGAAGAAAAAAAAGTAACTTAAATAAAGTTCCTTTATAGTTCCTTTATTTTGTTCCAACCCATATTCCTGAGCTTGCTGTTTGGCTGTTCTAGGATGGCTGGAAGTATTGCCATGAGCCTGGGCGTCCTGGTTGCAGAGGAAGACAGTATCACATAACACATGGAAGCCTTCCTTACCACAACCCTGCTCGGTAAATGTATTGGTGCTTTGCAAAAAGACATAACCTGAAGGTGGCCTGATTCAAATCTACCAGGTATCAGTTTTTATATGCCTATTTATCCACATTATGAAGTATGTGAAATAGGTTTTTTAGAGTCCTTCAGTCTACCTGCGCAATTTCAGAAATTTGACCCTGGTTTTCAGGAAACAAATCCCCTCAATTAAGCCATTAGGGTTAGACACTTCACTAACTGACAGATTCCAGCCCAGGATCTTTGCCAAGAATGGATGGTACATCAGCACTAACCTCCCTCTGCCTCCATGGTGTCTGGGCTAGCAAATCCTGACCAACTTTTATTTTTTTTTGTTATTTCATCAGGTTTCTACAAAATTCCAGCACTTGTTAACAGGGCAGATAAGTGGGAAAAACTTCAGAGATAGCAGAGGAAATAAATACAGCAGTGATACTTTTGCATGTACATGTCTACTTAGGTGGATGCAGTTGAGCTATCTGTAAAACATTTACATATATAAAACCGATTAATTATTAATATACTTTCAAACTATTTTCCTGAAAGGATTATTTACTTCCCTTCCCCATTAATAGGAGTGACCTAATTGAAAGCCGAGCTTGTGACCCCATGCTTTCTAGGTTTAGAAACAGAACCTACCTTCCCCCTGCTAAATCAAACATCACAATGTCAGATGCTCTGCAGACATTTCTCTCAGGAATCTGAAGGCTAATTAGGATGAGCTTCGCCATAAAGAATAGAGTTGCTAAAGCAGCTTTTGTACACACTGGAGTAATGATTATTCTCATGCAGATTCAGTGATTTGTGGCTTCAATTTGAAGCCATATATCTCTCAGGGGCTAATTCAGATGCTGTTATTTATTGCATGTATGATTATTAATGATATCTTGGCAACTGTTGGAAATGACTGGTTTCACCTTAGGAAGTAAAATATTTTAGCACAATGTTTACAGACCTAAGGAGACATCAGTTTCTGTAGAAAATCCGTTCTTCATTTGGCCTCCCCCAACTCTAACTGTACCATCATTACTTACAGATATTTGCCTCATACTGTAAACAATTTTTGTCATTCTGAATGAAGAGAAAAACCCTATCAGTTCTTCTTTATATTGAAAAATGTTTTTTACCAGGAAAAGAAAAAAAGAAGATGGTTTTTTAACTGCCTCTGAAAAGGAGTGAAAGAGTAGTATTGTTTACAAATGTATATACATAAATAAATAATTATGTTTGTAGAATATAGGGCCAAGTTCTCAAATCACTTGTAATTTTTGATAGGGAAAGTGAAAATACTTCTTTTTCAATTAAAAGTCCTGCGGATCTGCAGAAGCACTAGGAGAAATGAAAACCTTGCCAGATCACTTACATATTTCACAATACTTCTAACAGCTTATACTTTTGAAATATATGCATCAAGCATCAGTAGCTGTCTATTCCATGATGTTCTATCTAGTTGTTGCTGAACCTACATTTAAACTGAGATCTGTCTTGCTGTCTGAGGGATAAAGTGAGTGTAATCAAGAAAACCAGAGGAGCTCATTCTAATTTTGATCCCATTTGAGCTCTGAGTTTCCAAGAGTGACTATAGCACGGCCTGTAGTGGAGATGTGTTGTGCTTAGGAGAGATTGTGAAAAATTCATGGGAGTTCAGATGAATCTTAAAAAACAAAGAATAGTAAGTGTATCAGCCTCTTTAGCTCTTGCCTGAAGTCATCTTGTTTGCAACTCAGCCTGGTCCAGGAATTTGCCCTGTGTAGGTAATGAGAATTCCTCTGAGTGACAGCAAACATGAATTCTAAACATGAGTTTTTTAAAATTTATTGAGAGTAAAGTGATAAAACAAGAAAAGATGTGATAATGGTAGATTCTTCGAGAGAGACAAAAAGCCAAAGAATTTTACAGACTACACAAGATATGCCCTTTTACAACCACAGGTGTTAAAAGAACAATTGAAATATTACGTTTTACAATTATCTAATAACTAAAAGCAACAAATAATTAGATATTAGTGTATCTAAGACATATAGTATTATAAGATTTAAAATTATCCTGATTGTTTTAGTAAACCTTTCACGATCAATGTCAAATAGCAATACTAGAACAAAGAGAAAAAAGAAATCTTGTGTTCACTGTCCAGAGCTATGTCAATCTCATCTGTACATTAATATATTTTAACAAAAAACAATGATCTCTAGTTAACATATTACGTAATTTCCTCACAATAGTAAGCAGCAGCTTACTTTCTGCTTTTCTTTAAGCATGAGTGTGTATGAATAATTTAATCTCAGCCCGCCAGTATTTTGAAACTACTTCCTGTAACAAAACATCTAAAAATACTAAAAATGCAATACTATTGATTATTTCATTTGGTCTATCAGCCAACAATAAACTGTATTATATTAGTCTAAATTGATAATAATAATACCAGAAACTACAGAATCTGGTTTAGAGTCTGCGGTGGTTTAGATATTTAAGTATCTGACTTTTTCCTAAAATTAAAAAAAAATTAAAATTTGGATTTATGGTATTCTCTGACATCTTGTTTGCATACTCATAGGTTTTTAAAAATTTGCATGAATGATGAAAGCTAGCTCACAAATATGTATTTGAATAAATGTGTGGGCAGGCTGCATCATGGAAATTCACATGCATTTATTCCTGTATTATATATATGTTGACAAAAAATTGCTTATCAGCCCATCCTCCTGTTCTGGAAAAAGGTGCAATACTTTGTGGTCAGTTATGGTGTTTGTGGTTATTAATAAAACTGTAAACATAAGCAATTTTCACCAATAAAGGATTCATGGGGTGAAGCTTTTCTTCTACAGATATCATGGCTGAACAATTTTCCATAACAAATGAGAAACAAACCAAAACCTCTTCACAGACACATCTTAAACATAAAAGGCGGCAGATTTGTCAAAACATTTGTTTTGAATTATATATCTGAGTGTGATGTCTCATAGCTTAAGTTTTCAGTGTAATTTGAGAATCATGTGAGAAGAATTAGCCAAAATATCAAAGATTTTACTTCTTAACATTTTAATATTTGCATACATATACATTGTGCTTAGACATACATTTCTGTCTTGCTATTTTGCACAAACTACACAGACCTGCACACTAGAGGAAAAAAAACCAACTTGTAAAATGTTCAAATATCTTAAATTACATTGAATGATGGCTAAAAAGGATACTTGATTCATAAGATGACAGAAAATTTTGAACACTTGCTGAAGTTTTCCATGGTTTGAAATGGTCATTTTTTGACAACAATTAATACCACAGGACACAAAACCCCACCTTGATCCAACAGCTTGCATTGCAAAGGAACCTTTTAGCATTCCTCCTGCTTTGCCATTATGCCATGTTATTGTCAGATTTATGAAGAAGAACAGAACTTTGCAGCTTCTGTCCTTAGATAGCCACAGAGAATAAGGTTAGTGTTTAGTTTGCATGTTTTTTGTTGTAGTTTTATTGTTTGTTTTGATTTGGGTTTTTTGTTTGTTTTTTTGAGGAAAAGTACTGTGATGTTTAAATACCTGAGTACCAAGCACATTGTTCCCAAGAGGCTCTGTAAAGATTTTGGGGCTGGGTAACAAGAAAGCCTTCAGGACTGACTATCCCAATATGACTGAGCACACAAGGCTTGAAGGAATGCAATGAGCCTGCATATCTAGACTGTGAAAACAGCATCAGATAAAGCAAGTGAATATCAGAACAGAAACAGCTGTAAGAATTTGCAAGCAGATGTCAAAAAGCATACCAGAAAATGTCAAGAAAAGTGTAACAAGCTCTGGTTGCAGAGATTAGGATGATAAATATATGAATGATGAGCACTGTGCTAGAACTTACTCTCCTAGGTGCAGCTTTGCAAGCAACAGTAAAAAAATGCCTCAAACCCTCCCTACCACAAGCAAAAAAAAAAAAAAAAAAAAAAATTATTGGAGTGATACTGTAAGTGGAGGATACTTGGTAGATAAAACAGTGGCTGAAGCATGCCTTTGGAATATCTCAGTCATTGCTCAGTTTTATCAGAGCTTGGGCAAATTGTTCTGCTCTTCCGAAAGGAGAGCAAATGCACAGCAATTTTCAAGAGATCGTAGTGGAGGATTTGAAAAAGCTAATTATGGTAAGCATTTGGAAGTGCTTTCCATAAAATATGAAAAAGAAAAAGTATTTTGGAAGTGCAGATTCTCACATGCAGGTAAGAGTAAGTTTGTGTGTTTTGCATTTACATACCAGCAAGTCATGGTGTATCAGGTGCTGGCTCTGAAATATTGAGCAAAGCTACTATTCAGTGGAAAACCCACATGGTGTAGGGGGAGCACTGCAATCTGAAGGGCTGTTTGTCATCTCCCTGGAGTCACTGAAATGAGCAGAAAGAGAAATGGTCAGGAGCCCCTGAGCTGGAAACCCATTAAAATTACAGCCGCAGAAAGAAAATGAGCAAATCTTTAGACAATGTTGTAAGGCTTCTCATCAGAGTATCTGTGGCAGCTATTAGTTATGGGATATCTTGGAGTTTCATCAGCATCAACACCTGCATGCTTTGTCCTTTGTTCACAGTTTCAATATTAAACAGGTCCCTGCAAACCATGGGAGCAGAAGTTGCTGTGGTGTGAAATAATATTCTTCCTGGTTTCCACCTCTTGTGCTGGACTGCAGCTGCGGGGGAGCTTTGTGGGGCTGTGTAGGAATGTAAATCTGGAGGGATGAATGCACCCTGCCTTACTCATAGGGTAAGGGGGCAGGGGCTGGCCAGCATCTCATGCTTAAAAAACCACCCTGATAGACTTTTCTCTTTCATTTTTTTCACTTAATTTGTACTGACTTATTTTCTTTGCTTATGGCCTCTGATGTGTGTTTGGTTAGTACAAAACCATTGCCTTATCTCTTGAGGAGAAAGTTAGCTCATGCTTCATTTCAAAACTGCTGTATAATGGTCAGTCTCAGCATGAAATTTTTGTTTAACTTGTACCCTTGGCACTGAGATCACCACATGGAAATGTTGATTCCCAGTCATCCATGTCATATATTCTGCTGTTATATGGGCTATCTGTAAAATAATTATAGGCTTCCTGTTCAGCAATGCACACTCACAATTAAGTATCTGATCATATATTCCAATGATTTGTAAAACAACACAAGCATGAGATGTAAATATGTATAAGCCTACTCTCTGTTTAAAGAGATTATTTCTACTGAAAATGGATGCACATCAAGACAGCACCATATTTAGTGCTACGATGAAGTTTCTTAGCACAAGCAGCAACTGTAGATTTGATCCAATAAATACTTTTTGTCACCTAGTAATTCATGTTTTTGTAGCTAGTCCTTCTGAATTCAGAGATGGCTGTGGGGAAAAGCAAATGAATTTCAAATATGGACAATTAGATGAGTAAGCAAAACTGATTCATTTTGAATTGCCATGGGTTATAGAACATGAATCACTGTAACAGGTCAGCTGCTCCTAAGTTGCTAAATGCCAACTGATTTTGTGCATTTAGACCTAAAGTAGTGGCTATCAAAGGAAATGCCACTTAAGTCTGTCCAAGCCTTCTAGCCTTTGGATGAGTTCTTAATGTAAATACTTGTTCTGTTTTAGGAAACTTACAGGAGGAAATCTCCATGAATCTTAGCTGGGAAAATTAGGTTCAAGAGACACATGCAGGAGGTTGATACTGCTGCTGCTGTATCCATTGTTAGATAGATAGAGTGCACATCATCCTAAAGAAGAACTGGTAGAGACCTAACACTGCATGGTGCATCAAACTTGACACAGCAGTTGTGCAAAGAGGGAGACTTATTTTCTGCTGATATAAACAAAACCCCAATTTTATTCTTCCAATGAAAACAATAGAAATAAAGGGATAAGAATGTTTTAGGTGAATGAAACAGCTTAACTGACATCTAATTTGCATCACCCAGGTTACTGAAATTTAATTTTCTTTCTTGCAGTTGTTTAACATGGTTAACAAAGTAGGTCCAAATTCACAGAGACCCAGTGGAAGAAAACATGATGTAAAAAAAATCTCCAAGCAGTAGAACTTCGACACAGGAAGAAACAATAAGTTAAAGATGGTTCTGCTTATTTCCAGGAATAACTGCTTTCACCTCTTTGGTGTTCAAGTTATGCAAACTTAGATCAGCAAATAAAAGAATACAGTGGATGGCAAGGAAGCCTTTGTTTGATCTCCTTACACACCATTCCTTGATTTGGCCTTGCAAACTTCAGAGAAGCTATATATTAATTTACTTCCAAAACAGAAGTAAATTAATATATATGGTATGGTCTGAATCATTCTGACAATTTCTTTTCCCTGGCTTATTAAATTTCCTAGTGGAAACATTGATGAAAGCTGTGAAACAATCCTATGGTTGTAAGAGTCCATCCATATTTTCTCTTCTTCTGTGAACATTTAAAATAAAATTAAGAAAAAGATACCGTAGCATAATTAATTAAAAAAATGCAATCAAATAATTATATCTGGGACTTTTTCCCCAATAAAGACAGAAAGAACAAACCAAATAAAACTGAAACTGTCTTTTATTGAGAAATTACATTATTTCTAGATGAGTAGAATAAGTAGAGATGTAGATGCTGGCAAAAACAAAAAGGCTTGTTAATGATGCAGTGCTTGAAATCAAAGAACATTAAATCTAACACTCAGTTAAACACACAAAGAATTGCTACAAGAAATGAGAAGCTCTGACAGAAACTGAACAGTCTGAAACCTTCTCTGTGTAGCCAGGGAATGGTTAGAGGTCTCAAAAGATGCAAAATAAATTCCAAAAGTTATAAAAACAAGAGAATGGAAACTACATGCAACATAATGGAGTCTCAAAGCACCAAAGAACTTCAGTCCAGTATAGACAGAATACACAGGTGTATATAGGTTACTTCCAGCTTGGATGAGTTTTGAACATTTATATGCAGAAAGCTTTATTTTTCTTTTCCTTTTCTTTTTTTTCTCCTTCGTGATATAGTGTAGAATGAGCATATTTGTGGTACATCTGGAGAACAATTACTTTTACTGGCCACTTTGTTTGATCGTCTCTCCCTTAAAATTTAAACTATCATGTAGCAGAAGATACTTTTTCCCATATTTTTTCTTTCCATTTTTGATTTGGTCTGTCCTTCTCACCTCATGCATTATAAGCACTGGTAATGATGAATAGAGCTTGAGCAGACATATACTGGTATTTGACATTGGAAGGTATTCTGTGCTTTATTGTTCTGGTGGTTTAGTGAGTGTGACAGAAGATGAAGTTTCTTTTCAAAATTCCAAATTTTTCAGAATTCCAATTTTGTCATTTCATAATTCACAAAAAGACTTTGAGTGCACTAATTATGGTGAATGTCAGCAAGATACAATGATAAGTATCTTTTTGAGTTACAACTAACTACATTACTCAAGTATTATGAAAGGTGGCAAAATTCAAGAGATACTGGATGAGACTCCACAAGACTGCTCTGTTACCTAAGGTTATTTCCTTCTCTTTTACTTTTTTTTCTAATATATGCTTTTATTTTGTAGAAAAAGCATACTGTCAGTAGGCACAAAATTGAAAGCACTCTGCACAAAAGTCACAGGTATAATCCCTTTTTCAAAGAGACACTAGGAATGCTTTTTTTCCCCCTCAAGTGCTCTCAGGATGCCTTAGCCTCACTTTAGGAGAAAACCATTTAAGTTCTGGAGAATAATTCACATTTTATCTCAGCTCTCCTCTTGAGATCATGAGGACGGGTACCTTATTTTAGGAAGACCATATTGCAGTGCATATACCCATCCACTAAGGAGTGGACTGACCTCACTGCTAATGTTATGTGTATTAAAGCACCAAATGGTGCCTGATGTTGCTCTTGATACCGGAGTAAACTAGTGTGATAGATTGATACTGGCTGTATGCCAGGCACCCACAAAAGCTACTCACTCACTCATCTGCTGCAGCTGCAGTGGAGAGAAAATTTAATGAAGGTTACATGGGTTGTGGTAAGGACCAGAAGAGATTGCTGGCTAAATACCATTAAAGGCAAAACAGACTCAACTTAGAGATATAAAGTGAATCTATGGCTAACAAAATGAGAGCAGGATAATGAGAAGTAAACTAAAACCTTAGAAACATCTTCCCCTCACCCTTCCCTCTTTCCCAACACTATGTCCTACCCCAGTGGTGCAAGGAGACATGGAATGGGGGTTATGATCAGTTCATGACCTGTTTATTTCTTCCTATGTTCAGGAAGAGGAGTCATTCCCCTGTGGCACCATGGGGTCCCTCCCACAAGAGGCAGATCTCTATGAACTTCTCTGACATGGCTCCATCTCATGAGCAACATGAGATGCAGTTTGCTCCCTGCGAACTGCTGCGGTGTTGAGTCCATCTCACAGGCAGCTGTCCTCCCCAGACTGCTGCAGCACAGATCACGCTTCCATGGAGTGGAGTCCCGCAAGGACAGGCTACTCCAGCACAGGAGCAGGGCCCCTCTCTCCACGGGTCTCCTAAGGATCACGGCATCCTCCCAGACGTCCACCAGCTTTCGCAGGGACTCCTCCATGGGCTGCAGGTGGATCTCTACATCCCTATGATCCTCCATGGGCTGCAGGGGCACAGCTGCCTTGCCATAGCCTGCAGAGGAATCTGCTCCAGCACTTGGGGCACCTCCTCCCTCTCCTTCTTCACTGGCCTTAGCGTCTACATGATATTTATTTCACATATTTTTACCCTGCTCTTCTCTAACTGGAATTAAAACTGCTCCAAAACCTTTGCTTTGATTTCTTCTCAAATATGCTACCACAAAGGCGTTACTACCATTTCTAATTGGTCCTGCCTTGGAGCCATCTTTGGAGCCATCAGGGATTGGGTCTGTTGGAAGTTCCTGGCAGCTTCTTGTAGAAGCCACCTCTGTGGATCCCCCAAAATCAAAACCAGGCCATGCAAAAACCAATAGAGCTAGTTCTCAAAACAAAAACAAGTTAAACCATACAGCTCGCTGTTTCAAATTTTACTCACCCTAACTGCACTTTCAACACTATTGAATAATGAAATTCCTCTATTTTATCCCAAAGACAGAGATAAGTTGCTTGTTGTTATTGTAGCTTCCTGCAGACTTCAGAAACTATTTGGTGATGGTGCACAAGACTTGCATTTCAGATTTCTAAAGCTTCCTCCCCGTCACAAGTGAGGATTTTTACTCATAGGAGGCAGTACCTTCATGGTTAAGTCATTAGTAGAAATGGGCCATAGATCATGTCATGTTGTCTCTAACCTAGTTAGATTTTGACAGCAGACAGGTTCCAAAATTATAGGTTCACATTAGAAACCTTTAAAAACTCATTAGCTCCTGATAATTATTCTAATATCCAAAGCACTAAAAATCAGAAAGCTCATTTCTGCTTCAGAATCAACTGTGAATATGTTCAGAAAAAGCTTTGCCTTTTCTTTCTCATTAACAAAATTAACATTTGGAGTTGGTGCAGAAAGACACCCTTCTTCTGCATGAAGAATGAAGTCAATCCATTCTGTAACCAAGATAAAAACTTACAACTGAACTTTAACGCATTGCTCTGCTTTGGGACATTATCTTTTCCAGTCCATCTCCTCCTGAACATTTGACATCCCTGTGCCAAATTCAGAAAATACTGCCTTTCTCTAAACTACATTATTTTGGAAACCTTCATTGTTTTGTTTTGGGGGTTTTTTTGCACTCACAGTGGAAAAGGTTGCTGTGAGATCTTATATGTTAAAAACCTTATAAACAACATGCTCTTAAGTGCTTCTTGGCACCTGCATGGTCAGGACTGTCCTCTATTGCTCTACCATTGCCGAGTCCCAGTCTTTATTTTATTTTGAGCCATACAAAGACCCAGCCCACATACTTTAAAGTGTTTTGAGTCACAAAGTGATGTGATGACTGGACAATATTTCACTCTAAGCTGGAGCACTGTTTTATAGGTCCCACCATTTGATATTACTGTAATAAGTCACAACTGAACCAAACTTTACTCAGCCTCATTTCCAAAGATTTAAACCAAGTCTGGCTTAAAAATATTAATTTTGATAGCACAACCATCTAATTTCATAACAGCGGTTCTATAAAAATATATAGTTCCATATTTTTTCAATACTATCTCCAGAATATAGACAGAACAAACAAAATAAAATAATGACCAACCCTTACAAAAGACAAAAAATTATTTAAAATGTACATAAAGACAATCAGATTATTCATAACTTTTTTCAAACTTGATTTCTCTGAAAAGGTGTTTTCCATAATGGAAACATTGTGCTTCTCTTTTTAATAAAGATCATGAGTTGCCTTTGACTGTTCTATGAAGTTAGCACAGAACAATTACAATCAAAGTTAGTTTTCTTCCAATTAGATTTCCAGAGTAAAGCAAATAATAATCATAAAATTAATTCTTGTGATACTGTTTTCATCACTGCACCTTTCAGGACCTTCAGACCTCAAAGGAAAATGTTGACCCAAGGAAGCAGAGACTATTACCATGGTTACGAGAGACATGTTTACCTGTGCGGTTAAAGTACAGTAGATGCATAGAAGACACTGGCAATATTTTATCCCCAATAATGGGGATAAAAGACACTGGCAACAATTTTATCCTCAAAGAATCAGTAATTGCCATAGCAGTACATTGACCACTTTATTGCAAGGTTTATTAAAATGCCACTTGCATTTAAAGAAACAATCACTATGGATGTTAGCTTCTGTGCAACAGAAATTTCCTAAGCTACCAGCTGTGGAAACACAATTCTAGTACTAAAAAAAAAATCTAGTTCTATTCTTTTGGCAGCTTACCTGGCTTACATCACAACTTGAAACAAATGTGACAGGATCAGAAAAAAAAACTGGCCATACTTTGATCTTTCGTGGGCAAAAGCAGGAATATTTTTGTGCTCTTCAATGATTCACCTGTTTCACTGGAATTTTTGATATGCTGGGGAGCTACATGAATATTTTCTCTTCATGAGTCCCAGTCACTTCACTGGCCAAAAGCTTTGACAGCAGCTTCTTTTCAGGGTGACCATGCTGGGATGTTCCAGGGAGGTACCCAGTTTTCAAAGGGGAAATATGTCTCCTGTTGTCTAACCAAAACCACATGATACCAAGCCAGCCTTGAACATATTTTTTCATACAGGACAACTTTTACATCAGTAAAATTAAACTTGGAAGCATAGGTAGGGACAGCTTCAAACAGTTCATGTTGCTCGAAGTCCCATCCAACCTGGTCTGGACACCTCCAGGGATGGGCAATCACAACTTCCCTGAGCAACATTTGCTAATGCCTCTCCGCTCTCACAGTAAAACTTTTTTTTCCCTAATATCTAATCTAAACCTACTAAAGGGCACAAATATCCAGGAAACAATGGGGGCTGCTTGGTCAATACAAAATACAAGTGAAAGTGTCTGAGCAGTCTTTTCATAATTGCAATAAATGTTATATAGAACTGTCATTGTGGAGCAATGTTAGCTATAACAACTCAGTTTTGAGGAGAAAACTTTTTTTTCCCTACATTTGACTGCTTCTGCTTCCTTCATTTTTTCCATTAGCCCTGTGAAATCCATTTTATGGCACTTGATGTGAGATTGGGAAAACCATACAGGTGGTGCTGCCTCAGCAGGAAACTCCCTCCTTTCTGAGGGACTGTCAGTTGTTCACAGGGAAGCTGAAACAGAGGACTAAATATTATATGCTGATGGATATTTGTTAGAAAAGATAGGAATACTTTCAGCAGACCTTGTCAGACACAATACGTTCTGCACATCTACATTTTCTATGGCAAAGGGAATAGAGCTCTCCAGCTGCTCGCCTGGCAAGAGTAAAGTTTTGTCTCATAAATTTAAATTATAGATGACATAATGGTGGAATGGAAATGGATTGCACCTAAAGAGAAATCCAGAAAAAAGCCCTAGAAGGAAGAAATGAAAAGTTTCTGACATAACATAGATCTTCCGTTTGTTGTGATATTCTCTCCAACTCAACACTTTGAGTAAAGCAATTTGTTTCTTTTTTAATTTCCCTCCACCTCCATGGAAAGTGATGAACATTTTTGTGAAGCTCACAGAGAGTGCTAGGTTGCAGATATAACTTGCCAATGCCTGGGAGTCCTAACTGACATTATTTTCAATTGTGTTAGCATTTAAGTATTATTGTAGTGTTATCATATAATGGCATTAAAAAATACATGGAAGCATTTGTGTGAAAAGTTTAATGTTCATTGAAAGCACACATTGAGTATCCATAGGTACTTCTGGATTCTTTGCCAAAACATCATTTTAATGTGAACCATTCAATGGGTTTTCCTCTCACTCATGAGAAACTCGACATTTTAATTTAAACCAGAAAGAAGAAAAACACTGGCAGGTTTTCTGCATCTGAGACAGATGGGGAATAATGAGGAAATTGTTTGATAAACTACAGTACCTTGGGATGATTTGACAGCCTTGGAAAGGAGATAGTCTCAGGTATAGAGCCTGGAGAAGGTTCTGCTTTTTTTTCTACACAATGAATTTGTCACCTTTATAAAACGTGCAGAATTCCACAACAAATTTATCAGCCATGTCAATGATAAAGATTTGTAAATAGAGACAGAGAAAAAGAAGACTAAGAGAGGCAAAATTTTACTCAGGAATGGGTAAAATATTCTGTCTCATTTCTTGAATTCAGTGAAAATGATATCTGAATGACTAAACCAGGAAATTAGAGAAGTGGAGTTGTGTTTTGTATAGCTGGGCATTAAACATTTGAAGGCATATCAAGCTTGAGGGGCTAGTGGAAGTAAAATCTGAAATTGAACAAAATACAGATGCTTCAGACTACATTCAGATCCAAATGGCTGTCTTACCATATAGATATACTAGGTGGGAAGAATAGGAAGCTATTTCTATGCCTGTTATTAAACAGAGCTTCTTCTTTTGGATAATCCAGCATAAATTTATCCAGCTGCGCTCTGACAAACGTTAGCCCTTGGATGAAGGTAGAAGTAGCATTGGTCATTACTCAGAACTCTTTGATCTTTTGGAAACTCTGTACTTTGTTATACTGTAGACTTTGCTAGCAATTGCTACAATGATCTCAGTGTCAGCTCAGGACCAAGCAGCAGCAACCAGTAAAACTAAGAATCTGGCCCAAGGACTTAAACTTCAGAAACAGATGTTGAAAGAAAATTCAATGGAAACTAGCACATTTTTCTTTCTTTGTATATAGGCCTTGTCAACAAGGGCATAATGAAAGAGATCTCAAAACAAAAGACTTGATTATAAGCGCTATGCACTAATAATCCCATATATAAAGAGTTACAGTAAAGATGACAGCAGAAATTTGTCTTTTGAAAACTCCCTCCTCCCTGTCCTTTCTGCCTGTCTCTACCCAGAGTGACCATTAGGTCTTCTCAATTGTTGCTTCAGCCTCCCAACAAGAATATGGAAAAGCCAAACCCTTTATATTCTTTAAATGGGACAAATCTGTCTTATAAAATCATACAGACGTTTGGGCTGGAAGGCACCTTGAAAATTATCAACTTTCAACCCCGCATGGACAGGGATTCTACCCACTAGAACAATTTGCTGCCATTAAGGTCTTCTCCATGGTCTTCCTAGGGACAGAAATGAGGCTCAATAATCTGTAATATCTTGTGGATGAAGCAAGGTGATATACCAGTGATTCCTAAAGTGTCTGTTCTGCTGTTTGTTAGGTTGTTTATAAGTGGTCAAACGTTCAAAATAGATCAAGTTTAAATAAGGGCTATCTGGCATATTTCAGGGTCCTGAATAGATAGGATCTTTCTTACAACAAGGTTCTTGATTAATACAAAACATGTTTTTACAAATACTTTTTTCACTTACAATTTTCTTGCTTCTATAAATTTTTCTGCAGCCAGACTTTTTTGCTAAGACATATGTGAAAAGTAGACAAACAAGTGAATATAAATACATTAAATGTGAATTAGCTTAGAATTTAATAATCGAGAGAAATGCACAGTGATTTTGTACAGCTTTTGCCTTGCAATGGCTGTTAGAGCATCCAAACCAAATATAGAAGGCTACATGCAGATACTAGGTGTTAAGGTGTCTAACACCTGATCTTTCATGAAAAAAGTAAAGCGGAGATCATAAAGGACTAAATTTTAGAAGCGTTATGAAACCTACTGCTGCAAGTAGGCATGTGGACTTGGGAATTTAGGGAAATTTTGCACATATCTATCTGAATGGGTTGAGATGATCTCCACCTGCCTCAAGCCCAAGACAGTTCTGGCCTAGGATGCCACTTAACTGCAACAGCAGCTCTGCCAGACACTTACTTTGAACACACTGAGATATTCATTTGTTCATCCGGTTTCCAGACGCAAAATTTTTTGCATATCGCCATCAAACACTCCATTGCCAATAGAAAATATACCTCTGTATGACCTCAAATCCCTGCAAGGCAAGTGGAAATTTAAAACTCCTCTTCTTATAGCCTAGCTAAATACTACACGCCTGAGCTGCCACAACTGTGTTGTGAAAAGACTGACTTCTGCTTGGTTTTTTGGAACAATTCACACCTGACTCCAGAGTGGTGAACCTAAACAGAATAAAGAGACACCCTCTGGTGTTAAGACTATTATCTCTCAATTCTGTCACATCAGCATAACAATAGAGCTCTCACTTGATGCTCTCAAAAAAAAAAAAAAAAGAAAAAAGAAAAAAAGAAAAAAGAGTATAGTTATTAAAAGAGCAACTGTTTTCACAATTTTTTTATCAAATACATGTCTACCTAATGCACTCATTCAACAGCTTCTCCTGGTTCAGCCTGTTGTGTCTCTCCATTGGCTTCTGCGGGGTTAGGCTGAAATGTGATGGCTGAAAGGAAGACTATATTACCCTGCTAAACTCAAGGGTGGTAAAGCTCCAAAAGCAAGGTTTCCTCATAGCCTCATTCTTCTTCAGGCTTTGTATCTGTTACAAATGATCGAATCGTGAGCCAAACTTATAAGAAAATTTAGCAAAGATTTATTAATTTGTCTGCGAGACCATAGAAACCACCACAGCCAAAGAGTCAGTGTCGAGCCTGGGATCAGCGCTGGGTGAACCTGGATCTGACCTCCGAGTGTCAGAGTCTCCCCCAGCTCACAAATACTGCCTCGCACAGCGAGTTTTTGTACAGTTTATTCTGCCGAGGCAGAGATGACCAAATGTTCTTTGTGTCTCTTCACATGCATTGTCGTGGCTTTACATGTGCAGAGGTGGACAAAGGTTCAGTCCAGGTGTCTCGATGTTGTCAGTTGACTCCGGGGAAGCTGTGTATTCACACACATTGGTTATCTTGACAGATGTAATCGACAAGGCGATAATCACTCTTAGGTGGGCCCGGTGACCCGGGGAAGCCAGCGATTATTGGCCTGGAAACTTCTATTCTTACGGATGTTTATCTTAATGTGTGTCGGGGAACTAGATGAATATGAATAAGACACTGCTCCCGGCCAGGATGGTCAAAAGACATAGTTTGGATTTTACAATATTTTATACATTAATAGCATGAATTATCTCCACCATATACTATAGTATCCAAAACCAGAAAATTCTCAGCAGTTTCTGACATGCTGCCGAGGCAGCAGCCTTGGAAACAGAGCATGCTCCAACCAAAATCCCAAACACATCCCTAAACCAGCACAGTGCTGCCAAAAAGAGAAATCTGGGCCCTCCAGAATGGGAAAACATGCTTCAAACTTCTTAGAAAGCCACAAGTCACAGAGGGAGAGTGTACTGCTGGCCTACATGAGAAGTCACTTGCACCTGGCAACGGCAGAAAACCTAAAGGGTCATAAAAGACTCATGTGTGGGAGTGTTTTTTGTCTTGCAAATGGGAGTGAAGATTGGAGTTTTGTCAGCTTTGCCATAAAGCTGTGAATCACAGGTTCCTGGTGTGTGCGGATGTGCCAGGGCGCTTCTCAGCAGCAGAGTCTGCACCAGCATATGCTGCTCTTCTCCTGGTGAGGTTGCTGAAGGTGATTAAAACTAGTTTTAACATCCCTCCTGTTTTCCACCACCTTCCCCTTGCTTCATTCTCTCTAGTATGAAACAACTACTTTAAGACAGAACAGAAGAAATAAACTGCAAGGAAATCTTGTTTGCTCATTAGGCTTTGTACACTACTTTCTGACTAATCTTTCCCTTGACTATCTTAGAATCACTGTAATTCTTAAAATAAGGAATGAGCCTAAGTGAAGCCTTTGATGTTTTTTAGAATTTCTTAGTATTTCTAGCATTACAGAAACACAGTGGAACACAGAAAAACCCTGAACGCAATCATTATGACTTTTCAGTGGCTATTTTATCTCTGATTTTAATTTAATTAGCTGCATAGTGGGTCTGCATGGTAGATGCAGGTTAAGTAGTCGGTTAGTAGCAGGTTAAGTAGTAGGTTAAGAATTTTAATAGTTTGGGCATATACAAGTTACATTTACTACTTCTGATGTACTGTGGCATTCAGTGCATAGTTTCTTAGCAGGGACATTTACAATTCTGTTGTGCTGTACAGGTTATACACTATAAGAAATGTTCCTAGTCCATGATGAGTTTTACCTCTGAATGAGAGTAGCAGCCTGAGGGTTGCTCTTCATATAACTTTACTTTCTGCCTTAATATAGTTTTGTGGGCCAGATGACCTTTCAGTGAAAAAACTACTGATTTGAATATGTTCTAGCACACCTCTTTATTGAACTATTTAAAGAGTTTATCAGCTAGATAAAGAAAGGTGACATTGAATCTTCAAGTAGAAAAAAGGAATAATTTTAAAAAATTAAATTATTTGCAAACTGCTTGGAGATATAACAGATTTATTATTAGTATGATGGATTTATTTTGGTAATAAATGGGTACATAAACAGTGCAACATGAGGCACAATTTTGCCTATGTTTTATAAACATGTTATTTCCACTGTGGAATAGAACCTCTGAAGCTTACTGGTAGAAATACAGTTATTTCTTAAATTAATAAAATCTCTGGGATTGGGATGTTCATACAAGCTTCTTAGAACCAGAAGCAATACACAAAGTCTTGAGGATGTGAAGTGAAAAGTAGTATATCCACTTAAATCTACAGAGATGATCCACATATGCACAGCTGCACTTGGAATGAATCCGGCACACGGGGATTAATCTCCTACCCAAAGTGTCAGGAATCTTTTCCAGGAGTAAACTGCAGATTGCCAAACAATTACCTTAACTAGTTCCCGATGTGCTGTATCACAACACGTTCAAATCTCCACCCATAGTGTCTGCAAATCCTGTTCACAAAATGGAGGTTTCAATGCAAAAATAAATATGATGTAGCTCTATGACAGTGACACGGGGAGATTTTTATCATATTATAGGCCCCAGGCATTTAATCTGAAAGATACTTCAAGCTTGTGTAAATCCCACATAATGACTAATTCGCAGGTCTAGGAGAGTACACAGGCATAATTTTCAAAATTATCATTGGACTCTAAATATATTTCTCAAAGTATTGTTCTTTTCCCGTCTTGTCACACTAGGTTGCTATTCACTGTTACAGAGTACCCATATACTACTCCAGGCATGACGGCATTTTCAAATAATGAAATACTTTTAATACAGCAGTATTTATAGTACAAATAACTACTACCATGTGGATAACCACATGGTATGTGTATACCATACCACAAAACATTATTGACCTGTGAAGAAGAGGCACAAGTTTTTGTGTAAATCTATTTCCTCTGTGTTTCTTTTTTGGTGGATCATCATACACCAAGTCCTTCCCTTCATTTGTGAATGTTTGACTAAACTGGGGAAGAGCAGCAGCAATGTTCCTAAAAAGCTATCTAGTAGCAAATTAATCATGAGCCAATAGTAGCTACTAATAATCTACCAGTCACAAAAGGGTAAAAAAATTAAGTTGACTGGTAGCAGCTACAAAGAGATTATAGAACTAGACAGCCTGATAAAGCTGCCACCATCACCTTAGCTCAAAGCAGGAAACAATTTAAGAAGTAATAAAGAAAAATTTTACTTTAAAGATGGGAAAAAGCAGAGACCAGGAATGAGGGTTTCAGCTGATCAGAGAACATTATCCTGATAGAAATAGAGTGAAATAGACCAAAGGGACAAAAGGGATTTGATGAGAGGAAGCAGGGAAAACACTCAAGGGGAGGAGAAGTAGAAGTTGTAGGAAAAAAGGCAATGTAGGAATCTTCTTGAACAATAATACCAAAGTTCCAGGGTGACCCCTTTCAGGTGTCTTGATGCTGTCTCTAAGAGCACAGATAGTTCCTTTCACATCTAGCAATATCTTCCTATTTATTAATTTCAATCTGATATGGTCCTCCTGGGAAGTCTCAGAGAGGTAACAACAGGAAAGTGAGCCTTTCTATAATTGCAATAGGCATTGAAAGAAAATTACCTAACTGGACCTTATAGTTATGTTTTTGGGGGTTTTTTGGGGGGGTTTTTTGTTTTTTTTTTGGTTGGTTGGTTGGTTTTGTGTTTTGGGGTGTTTGTTTTAGTTGGGGTTTTTTGTTTGTTTGTTTGTTTCTTTTGGTTTTTTGGTTTTTTTGCCTGTTTGAATTCTATTTCTTCCAAGTTTAAAATAAGCAAATGCTAGAGGAAGGAACAACCTAAGTTCACAGTATCAATACCTTTCATTGTGACAAAATATATTTCTGCAAATGCACATTTATTTGAAATACAACTTTTGAAGAATCCTGATAATACTTGGCTAAAATTATCTCTGGTATAATTCCACTGAATTAAAAGAGGCTGCAGAGGGAGGGGATGAATTTGCCTCCTGGCATTATTGGTGAAATATAAAAGAGTTTTATGTCAAGATGTTTTTTATGAACTTGAATCCAGTTTCTAATCATCCAGATTGCCCTGTACAATAAACTCTTGATTATGACTGCTGGCGTTAACAGTAATAAGACAAGATGATGTGCAGCACAATTTTCTTCATTCAGCTTTTCATTCTTCTACAGCTCCTTAAAAGTCTCCCTATCTTTCTGTAAGTTATACTTAAAAGTCATGTAAAATTAGATATTATCAATCAAGTTGTACATTCTCAAGTGCAAAAACATTATTTTGTTGATTGCCATGTAGCTTTGTGGGATGAATTGGTGCAGTTCCACTCCTTGTTGGGGAAAGTTGGC
Source organism: Melozone crissalis (assembly GCF_028551555.1). Classification (NCBI taxonomy): domain Eukaryota; kingdom Metazoa; phylum Chordata; class Aves; order Passeriformes; family Passerellidae; genus Melozone; species Melozone crissalis. The sequence continues at coordinate 1,712,377 of NW_026535814.1, forward strand.
TCTGTCTTGCTCATGCAACTCTCTGCTGAACTGAAAGCATAGGAGAAAGCACCCACTTTTCCTTGGTTCAAAGCAGCTCTGTGGAGAGTGATTGAAGACACTCCACTGCATTCTTTCCACTCTGTATCCTCAACCATGTGCACTTCTCTCCACTAATTAAACCAAGGAGGAAAAAAATTAGATGTCTGCATTCTAAAGACAAATTTATTTAAAAAGAAAGAACAAAATTATATCAAAAGAAGTTACTGGAATGATAATCAACAAAAGGCTTTCATTTTGAAATCACAGCCTGGCTTTCCCCTGGCTTTCTTGTTTGGGCTCAGGCTTTGGAAAACTTTCAGCCCTTGTTCCACTTGGTTTATCAATGTCAAGAGTTCATTGTAGGCATGAGAACTCAAGCCTCGAAATTACTGTAGAAATCCTAGGATATGCATCCGAGAATAGCATGGCTAATGGGATGTATCAGTATCCTGCTGGGAATTACTGCTTCAAATAAGAAAAATATGTGGGATTTCAGGCACTGAGTAGTTTGTTCTCTCTATTTCAAGCATCTCTCTAGTGTCTTTACTCAGTCAGCTAAATGACATTCTTCTCTGTCTGGGTGTGAAGTTCATCCAAACTTTGTTATTTAGTCCTATTCAAAAGTCTTCCATTTCTGTAATATCAGAGGCATTTGTGTGGCTGATATTTTAAATGGATGTGGGGAAAACCTTCTTCTCTTCCTAATAATTAAAGCATCATAATTCTCTTCAGTAATAAAATATGCTAAAGAGAGAAGCACAGTTTATCAAGCACAAACTAGAGTCAACAGGATGAGATGGGGGAAAAAAAAGAACAAAAAACCAGGGATGAGAGATGAGACCAGCAAGATTTCTATGAGTTTGTGGTAGCTAAAACGATGTCTATACCTCTGTGAGATGTTGGTGTGAACAGAGTTCTGCCTATAATGCAGCTCCTATGAGAGAACATACCATCTCTGTCTTTAGATGAAATCAGTTAGCTGACCAATATCTGCAGGTCTTTCAAGCCAATTGGTCTGATTTTTGGAAATGAGGAAACAAAGACCTAGAGTTTAGTCTTCCAGCACAACTGCTTTTCAACATGACTTGGAAGGAGGCACCAATGTGCTGTTCAACCTCTGTTAACTCCCCCCCACAATGCAGATCTATTGGTTTTGCAAAGTGCTAAGGATTATTTAGGGGACCTATCCTGATTTAGGGCAAATTTGGGAGGAAACTTCCAAAGGAGTCCCTCTAAAAAGCAAATTCAAGCACTCTCCCCCCCCCACCCCCACTGGTTCAGGAAAATACTTCCTTGCAGAAAAGTGGAAAAAACCTGTTTATTTAACAAGAAAAGTATTCAAAAACATAAAAATGTCGATATTCTGAAGAGATGGAAATCTCAGAAAGCCCTTTCTGTGGGGTGTAGCTCAGCTCACTCAGTCTCTCATCAGTCCCTTCTGCGCTGGAAAATGCAGCAACCCCGGGCCCTGGTGGGCCACAGGTGTGAGCTCCTGGTGTTCTTCTGGGTTCGCAGTCCAGAGCAGGGCCAATCAGTTCCAAGGAAAAGAAAAACCACAGCCCAGGGAATTCTCTCCCTCAGCTAGCTAAAAACTAGCTCAAAGCAAAGGAGAGTTCTGTCCGGCCGTCCGTGCTGCACACAGCACGGTCTGTGACAGAGATTGCTGAAGCTCTTATTTCCATGTTTTTGAATACAACTGCCTCAGACATTCCCTGCTTCTCCTTTCCCCCCTTCATTCTGAGATCTAGTTTTAAAGGGGCAAAACTTATTTCTGAGCTAAACAGGTGAATGGGGATACAATTCAGCATCAAAATGTCATTCAAGGACAGGACCCTTAAGCCACTTCACATATTCCAGAATGACCGCTAGTAATGACCACTAGTGGGTCATTCCTTATGTGGCCCTCTGGCTGAGGCAGGTTTCCACTCTTTTACAGGGTTAGAGTTGGGTCCAAGTTGAGGATCAAACAACAATATGAGTTCTCCATAGCCTCAGGCAGCTGAAATGGGATTAGAAGAAGTATTTCTGCTGTATTTGTGTGACTCTAAAGTAGACTAGATCAAAGCTGGTTCCCAAGCTAATTCTTCTGCTTCAGTCTTGAGAAAGGTGTAAGCATCTTGAATAAGAATGATTTTTTTTGGGGGGGTGTGGAAAAGATGTTTGTGTTGCATACAGAATATTCAACCTTCTTCAAACCAAAAGCATTGGCTACATGATGAAATAGCCCAGTTTCTAGCAATTTCTATGTCACAACAGAGCACAGAGAATTTAAAATATTCTAAGCGCCTCTACACATTTCTGAAGTTTCCGACATTATGTGTTCTCTTTTTCAGAGGAGGCAGAGCTTTGATCCCCAGCTGCCCATGAACTGATGACTCCCCTCAAAAACATCTTTCTATAGAGAATTGCAGATAGTTATTGCAACACTCCCTTTCCGAAAGTACATGGCATTTTTTCTTCAGAGCTAACTGTTCATGTGTGATACACAACTCACTACAAAAACATCTGAATAAATTCTTCCCTTTGAGGATAAAGAGTCCCTGGCACAAGTTGCCAAGAGAATCTGTGGTTGCATCATCCCTGGAATTGTTCAAGGACAGGTTGAATACGGCTCAGAACAACCTGGTCTGGTGGAAGGAGTCCCTGCCTATGGCAGGGGGTTGGAATGAGATTATCTTTAAGGCCCCTTCCAACACAAAACATTCTATGATTCTGTGATTCTATTGTACATACATATTTTGGACATATATAATACATATATATACAAATGCTGCATAAACGTATATATGTGTGTATGTATTTTTTCATGTATACACAGTAATTTTACCAGCCAGTGGCAGGGACTTTGGTTAATCTCATGAAGATTTGCTTATTTGCTTAAGAAAGAAGTAAGATTAAGTATTTAGCAAAAGTTATGGCACACTTTTAAAAGCGTAAAAGAAATAGCCTTTCAGAAGCAGAAAGGAAGATTTGCAACCTGAAAAATACAAGAAGTAAAAGAACTAACTTCAAATCTAGACTAATCACATACACATTATGATTTGTTACTTTACATTCTTCTCCATATTACCAAAATATTATTCATGCACAGAAATACCTCACTAACTACATAATGGGTATATAGTGCATAGAATCTGGGAATCACAGAAACATAGAACAGTGTGGGGCACTAACACTACAGCCTTCACAAAAAGAGTGGTGGTTTTGTGAAATGTATAAGATCTAAATGCACATTTACATTACTAAAATACACCACAACCCCTTTCCCACCCAAACACAGTCCACTTCTCTTATAAGAGCACTAGTCTTGCTGCTGGCTCAGATGGTAGAGGGCAAAAACATAAATATAAGGTCCATGAGTGACATGGACAGTACGAGTGCAGGAGTGCCTGACACTTAATGGAAAAAATTGGAGCTGGGTTACTCTGTGCTGAGCTGCATTTGTCTCCCTTCTCACCCTCCAGGAGCAGGATATAAATCCTAAGGGACCCATCCACTGAGGACCCATCCCACAAACTGCCTCCCCTTCTGCAATGAGAAGGGCTGGACTCTGGGGCTGGTTAAGGAAAATAGGTGTCACTTCAGCAGCCTGGATGGTGTTTCCTTGGTTTACTTGAAAGAGGACCATTTGAAATGCAAGCATTTCACTCTAATTACACTTTATGTCACTTTAAAACACTCCAAAGAGCATACAATGTACTTTGCACCAGCAATTCCCATACAGCATTGTGTTCTATATCTTTTCTTTTGTGAACTTTCAAACACCTGAAGTAAATGTATTGATTTTCTGAAACCTTTTTCATTAATACCATCTTTATTTTATGTTATCTGAATGTAGCTTCTTTGTTTGGAGGAAGGTCCTGCACAGCTTCCCAGTGTCATAGTGTGCACAAATCTTGACATCTTTGAAAGTACAGGTTTTTCTTCAAAAGGTACACTTGACTCCTCTGAAAATGGAGCCATGTGAGCAGTCATCTTCAGAGCTAGGTGTAGTAGATCTTTGCATAGGCATGTTTTATAGGCATATATGCATGTGGCAATGCCCTTTCATGGGCCTTTGATACCATGGGAGCTTTGCACAGGAGCAAAACACACCCTACAAAACATGACCTGCTGCCAGCTCTTCTCCTCCTTGTCCTCACGCCTCTGTGGCCAAATCTCTTAGCAAAACAAAAGAATTTCACTAGTGTTTAAAAATGTCACGTCTATTGACTGTTCTAAGGATTGGCTTTGATGAAAGAAGAGGCATCTGACTCTTTCCTCTTGAAATCAGAAGGGGAAGCAAGAATTTGGCACAGCAAGGGTTAATATGTCATGAGGAAGGGAGCTCCTTGTCAGCCTTTTTAATGCTTTCAGGTGGAGCACTATTTGACATGTCACAGAAGACACCCTTGTTTATTGACATTTAGCTTTTCTTTGCAGGAATTGTCACACTCTCCAGTCATTGGCTTTCATGTGGCTTTCATGGTGAGCCTCTAAGAACAGGATGTTCAAGAGCTGTCCCACATGGTGACGTGCTGTCTATTGTTCAGACAATTGGCTACAAATACTAGTTGGCTTTCACTTTTTGCTTTGAATTGGTTATGGCTGAAACTTGCATGGTCTGCTGGACTTGGTGGAGAAAATGTGTCTCAGTGACAGGCAGATCCTCAAAGGGTCTTCTTTTCATTACATGAATTTAACACATCTGCTGCAGTTAGATTTCTTTCTGAACTAGGGACATTATGGTTCAAATTAGAGAGATATTTTAAGATCATAAGAATATAACTCTCATCTAAAGCAGTTGTATTTTTAGTTTCATTATATTACTTATTTATTTCAATACATTTGTGATTTGTCCAGGGCTTTGGTTAATGTGCCTATTTATACATGCTTTTTAGGATGGTTGTTATATGTAGAGTTACCAGTAAACTTGATTAATCTAGTTTTCTTGTATTTAAGTCTACTAAAAGCACCCCCACATGCAATTAAATCGTGAGACAAAAGTTGTCTGCATTAAATGGAACAGAATGAAAAAAGCTGGAGAGATCAGGCTGACTATATTTGCTCCGATCAATGATTGTTTATTTTCTTTTCCTGTAAGAGATCTTTCACATCTTTTCCCTGCTTCTTTCTAAATACAAAGAGAAGTTGCAATGTTGTAACATGAATCTATATAGTAAAACTGTGTTCTGTGCAACAGCCTAAGTAAAGCACCCAGAGTTTATCAAGTAACACAATGTTAAGACTGATAGTAACAGTTCTGAATTACTTTCTGATCCCTGTGAGTGACCAAAAGATTGATGGTCTCTGCAATTTTGTCCTAGTCATTTTAGATACTTCCACCTGGACTGTCAGTGAATATTTACTACCTTGTCTAATTTGTCTGCCACTGTCTGTAAACTAGTTTTAGCTTACAATGTGTTTGATTTATAGAGCATGAAAAAAGGGCATTAATCTCTAAACATTCCTTAAATATACCAGAATTTAAGGATTATGAATGCTCTTTGCATTACAGGGTCCAAAGTATTTGGTATCCTGCAATTTAGAAAAATCATCAAAAAATAATAAAACACACACATAATTTAATAAATGCACCTCAGGTGTGTGCACATACACATACGACTTAATAAATGCACTAAAATACCAATTTTCATCCAATGAGACACACACAGACTACTTCACTACCTCAAAACAAACCCTCACAACCCTCCAGCGCAGAGTCCCTGAAGGCGTGGCGTGCAGGTTTGGGGAGACTTGCATGAGCAGGATTATTAAGTACACGCTCTATTTGAGTGGGCATGCAGGCTGGATCTCTTTTCTCTCAACTCATTACTAATGGAGTCTGTGTGTTGGGATGGGGGGACTGACTGAAATTACAAATTAGCTCTTTTCCTTTTGCAACTCCACACCAAGAACACAGAAGTTTCTAATACCTTTTTCTTCCCAGACAGACTCCCCACTCCAAGGAGCATTTTTAGGGATTGCCCCCCCCCCCCAGCCCTCCACACTCCTTTTGGATCTCTCCTAACTCAAAGTTTCAGCAGCACTACTGTGGAGGGAAATGATCCCTAAAATAAAATGTGATGCCTGGAAGAGAAAGTATTTTCCAAATCTAATTATTAGACACTGCAAGCATTTTGAGAGTCAGAGATCCTACTGAGATGGCAGAATGCCTCAGAAGTAATGCAGCAGGCAGGTTTTATCTCATTTCTAGGAGACTATTCATCTGTGGATACAACAAATTTTGATAAGTATGTGCATGAAGATAAATGACTATCGTTTTGGTGTCTCTGTCAATTCCCATTTAGCAAGTACCACTGATACACCTCACTGCACAGCATATGAAGTGTACCCAGCTTGTAACTGGTGTAATAAGACAGTAAATATAGTGCTGATTAGTGCCATGTCACTAAGGGCATGGAAGATGACAATGGTAGGAAGGAGTTGCAACACAAAATTATACATAGATTTTTTCCCACAGTTTTTGAGGAGGAGAGAAGCAACATGGTGCAGTTAACTTAGAGACACTACCCTGTCGACCTTGGTAGTCTTAGACGAGGTTTTTTAAGGCAAGTGATACAAAATTGTTGCTGAACATTTTTTAATGGGAATAACTGGAATATGACTCACACTCAGCAAAGGCCCAAAGATCCTAATATAAATGACCAAATTTAATATTTTAAGGCATTTCTTTTTAGAGAATTGTTAATTGTAGATTGAGGCTTGCACTGTTGATTGGTTTGAGTGGAAGACAGCATGTAAATGTTCTCATGTATGGAAATGTGTAAAGGATTGATTGCATGTGTTGTAATTAATTGATATGGAAATATTTTGTTTTAATACTGACAAAAGTTTACTTGGGCAGCTTATGTCATCTGAACTCAACTATTGCAACCAAGGTGACTTCCATTTATTCTGATCAGATACTTTATTCAGCTCCACGTTCCTCTTGTAATATTCTTTCTGTACTGGTGTTGTATTGTTAAGAGGGGACTTGCCAGTGGTATGTGTTCTCATTTCTTTTTTGGGTTTTTGTGTTGTCTTATCTCACCTATTTTAGATTTTTTGAGAACAATCTCATGGTGTATTCCCACATCACCCACTTCTGGAAGCCACAGCTATAGTCTAACAGGACACATTGGTTGGTGGTAGCATTGAGGAAATGAAAGAGTCAAACTCTAGATGATATATTCAGTTCTCAGCTAAAAAAATTGCATGGGAGTGGAGCTGAGGATTCTTTTCTCTGTTCTCACAGCCCTCACTCCAGAGGATGCAGCTCAAGCTCACTCCTTCAGAGGCTTTGGAAAATGCCCTGCATGTTTGCGTCACAAAAGACAACGGGATAGCTACATGTTAGACAAAAATTCACAGGAAACCAGGCCATATTGGCTTCCAGAACTGCTAATGATGCATTTTGTTGCTGCCTTTAAGACCTTTGGACAGCAAGTAGATGATGATGAGAGCTTTTGGGTTACTGAAGGAATTTTGGAAAGATGCTTGGAATACTGATAGAGAAGTCTTAACAATATACTTCTAGGTAACACTAATACTGATGAATTGAAATATTCAATACCATTGTCTAACACAACTGTGAGCTAAAGTGCTCTCAATAACATAAAAATTGGCGAAGTGCACCTTCACAAAACATAATAGTCATAATTTTTCAGTAAGTTAATATGGAAAGTGTAAAGGAGAGCAGATTGTTTTCTATATCAACAGTTCACTGAGAAGATTGTTTTTGTTACAAAGATCTCCCATCTTTTTATATTAGGTGTCTTTCAGGTTGAAAAGCCATTAGGGTCTCAATGTCTTGCAAAGCTTTCTCTACAATTGTATAACAGCTACTTAGCAGTTATATGAAGCATACCATTTAAACAAAATTTAAGTCTACAATTACTCTGTTAATAAAATGTAAATTTAAAAATACTTGCAACCATCACAAAGATGGAACATTTAATTCTCACTTAGCTTCCCACAGAATGAAGGGTTACTTTGGTAAAAGAGATAAGATGGCAGTAATTGCTCTTATCTGCTGTTTCGTGGGTGAAAATAACTTCTAAGACTAAATTCTGAGGCCAAAATCAAGCGTTCATTTTATCTAGCTATAACTTCCCTAGAACATTAGAAGGAACAATTAGCATATATCTACCTGTGTATCTTAAGCTATGGTTAATGCATGGAAATGGTATGCTTAATTTTACTGCTTCAAAATTATATTCCTGGGAGAATAAAAGAAAGACTCTGGTGTTCTCAATAACAGTAAAAAAGGAAGAGTTTGATTTGTTTACTTTCTCTTATGTAATAAACTAGTTCTTTTTGGCACAAATTCTCAGCAGTATAAAAAATGAATATTATTTATATGTTATTTTATAATATAATATTATATATATATATATAATTAAAAATAAAATTAAAGCAAATCAAACAAATAAACAATATAAACACGATAAAGGAGTTTTCTGAATATGCTGGAGATCAGTGGAAATACTGGTCCAGTGTGTGTCTTACCCAGAAGACAGTAGAGACACTGGGTTTCTTCTGACAAAGCTATTCTTTGATGACTGTATTTTGCCATAAGCCTTCTTTGAACCATCGCTGTAATCAACAGGAAAAAAAGAAAATATTAGTTGGTCCTGGAGAAGCAGCAATGCTGGCCAGCAACCAGCACAAGGAAGGTATCCTGATGCTGGAGCAGTTAGAGAAAGGGTTGCAGAAGGCAGGACTAGGTTTTTAACCCAAGGAAACATCAACTAGAAAATGAAGGTCCTACACGTGCTGCTAGGAGGAGTTGTTAGGAAGCAGTGAGCAATACAAAAAACAGAGGGAGCTTTTACCTCTCCTTATGACCACACTGGCAACAGGGAACTTTCCTCAGCAGGGAGACTGGCATCAAATTTTCAGACAAGAGGAGAAAGAACAGAAAAGAGAATTTTAAGAATTAAGCCTCAGGGAACAAGATCACTCTTGTAATGCAGAATTAGATGAGCCTGATGGGGACTTTCACATCCCAGACCCATCCAACACCAAGGGTAGTTGGATGAATTCAAGAGTACAAACTTCTTAGCAACTGTCTGAAATTCTCAGCCATATGTATGTGTTACCTCCCTTTATAGTGGCTGCTTAGAATCTGCTAATTTGAATATTTGTTATTATCTTTGAATAATATACGTATTGGGAAGTTATTCCCCTTTTTGGGGAAAGAACCTGATCCCTTTATTTCTCTTCTAGTATCAGTCTCTCCTGAAGTAATGTCCCTTTTACAAGGTGCATAGTCTAGGTCATTTAGGAACATTTAAGCATCTAACTTATGTCATGCTCTTAAAAAGAATTTAGAAACCTAAGTCATAATTTATGTGATCTTACATGGTGTGACTGGGAAATGCTGAAGGTGAGCGAGTTATTCATGCACCCAAGGAGTCTTAGTTTCAACTCCAGCTCCTTATTTAGTATTGTCTGTTCTTACCTACAAAGATTAGATCAGCTATTCATATCTTCCAAGGAGCTCACACCTCAGATTTTGAGGAAGAATCTTGTTTTCAGCATCCTATGTTGTAGTGTGTTTTTAAGTTTCTTGTTTTTGCTCCCCCCTTTTATGTATTATTCCCCCCCTGTTCTTTGTAAAATGGTTCTTTCCCCTCCAGTTTTCCGCCACAGAGCCTTTGGCAGTTATGTTACTATGGTTACCCCGCCCCTGTTAATTGTCAATCTCCCAAGTTACATAACTGCTCCTCCCTTATCCCACCATATAAGTAAAGTTTTCCTCCTCCCTGAGCCCAGTCAATCACCCCCCACTCCTCCCTGCTTTCTAGAACATTCTTCTCTCTGGGGGTTGTGGTTGGCTGACGTCCCAGGACCCCTCCTTTGTTCTATGTTTATTGGATAAGTTCTTGTGTCAGTTTTCTTATGTACCTCCCCACATATTCCCCTATTGGTTAGCTGGGCTTCCCCTCCCATCTCCACCCCTTCCCTGTAAAACTCTGTCTCCCCCCGTGTTCGGGGCCATTTTGCTGTGGGTTTTTCCACCTGTTGGTTTGCCCTGTGCTGCATGTGGGCTCTTCAATAAACCGACGTTTTACCCCCAGCAAGTGGTCGCCTCCTCTCTCGTCTCGTCCAGCGCGAACCCAAGTCCGCAATCCAGCCCAGCCCGAGGCCAGGATGCCAAGGGGGGCTGGCTTCCGATGCGCAGGGGCGTTGGCCGATTTACCCCTTCAGCTAGCCGGACTTAGGGCCGTGTATGCCCTCGCACAGTTTGGCGACCAATGTTGGGGCCGACGAAGTGGACTTTTGACCACGGACTGGACCCTGCGGAGTTGGGATTTACTTACCCTTTGGACGCCAGACTACCCCGGGTAGTAGCAGGCTCCGTTTTAGGAGCAGCGCTCCCTGGCGGAAGGGAGTCGGGACTCCTCGCACCCTCAGAGGACAACTCCCTGAGACGAGCGACCCTCGCCTGGTTTTTTCTTTGTCGCCGCTGCAGGATTGGTGAGTTCGGGCCCCGTCCTGGGGACTCTCCGGCTTCCCCTCTGCCTTTTTAACTTTCCCTAGGGGTATATACCCTGCGTTGGGGACCTACCCCCCGACTTCTCTACTTGAGGTTTTTCCTCGCCCCCGCGCCGTTTTTTTTTTCTCTTCCCTTTGGGTGCCGGATTTCCCCAGACGTGGGGCCGGACCCATCACCCAATTTCCTTTTTTCCCTCCGGCTGTTTACCCAGACTTTGGGGCAGTGGGTGGGGCAGGGGCCGGCGGCGGGCGGCTCATCGTTTAAGTTCTCGTTGTTTCCCGGGCGTGCGGTTGCGTCATCAGAGGATTTTCCCCCTTTCTAGTGGCAGCAGTTTCTGCTCTAGAAAGGCGCAATGGGTGCCGGCTTGGGAAAATCTCAGAAGGAGGTTTATTATGTTGTGAAGGGTTTGTTGCTTGGGGGTCGTCAAAAAGCCCGCGAGCAGGAGTTAAAATGTTTAGTTAAGTGGGTATTTTCTAAGTTTCCCGAGGTCTCCCCGAAACGCGTAAAAGAGCCACGGTTTTGGGCAGCCGTTGTGGCAAAATTAGAAGAGGCCATAAATTCCGGGGAGACAAAACTGGCCACCGTGGCGTATTGCGCGCGCAGAGTGCATGCGACACTCCGCGCGCCTGTGGAGCCTAAGAAAAGTCCCGCGATTTCTGGTTTGTCCTCTCGTTCTCCTCGTTCAGTTGCCCTTGTCCCCCAAACCTTTCCCTCGTCTCGTAGGCAAGAGCCCTCGAGGGGGATTTTGAGGGCCGACCAGAGGCAGGGGGTCCATCCTGCCCCTGCTCCCCCTCGACCGGCTCGGCCTCCCCCTTCAAGGAGCCCTGGCCAGGCTCCTTCTCTTCCCTTACCCTCTACCCCGGTCCCCAAGTCCCCAGTTTCAAACCCCAAAGTTGTTCGGTTTTGCAAAGACCCTCAAAAGGGGTCCCTTAGTGCCCGAGATGGCGGCGGCCACGCGGCCGCTCCCGCCAGGGCTCTTTCTTCTTCTCCTAACCCTTTCCTCCCTGATACCAACCCCTTCCTTCCCCTGAACCCAACCTCTTTTTCGGTCGTCCCTCCCCCATCTCTTCCCTCTGCTCCTTCCATTTCTCCGCCCTCCGATCCTCCGTCAGCTCCTCCCCAGGTTCCTCCCCCGGTTCAGCCCCCTGTTTACTCCTCCCCTGCTCCACCTTCATACTCTGCTCCGCCTCCGAACTTCATCAAGGAGGCGGAGAGGGGCGGTGTGCCGCGCCCACTCCCTCGCCCTGCCCCATTGCCAGACCCCGCCTCAACCTCCTCCAACTCCAGTTCCCACGCTCCCCCTTCTGGTTCCCACGCTTTGTGTTCCGGGGCGGGGGGGGGGGGATGGATGACTTGAAGCCGGGGCAGGCGCCTTTATTGGAAGCCGCTCGGGTTACGTACCACCTCAGCGGGGAGGGGAGCCCTCAGGCCCAGTGGGTGCCTTTAGCACAGGCCCGGATTAAGGAACTGTGCAAGGCGCAGAAGGACTGCTCCCGCGGGTCTGAATACTTCCGGGGTATGCTCCGGAATGCCCTTGCACAGGGAGATCTGGTGCCGGTGGACCTGAGGGCCCTCTTCTCCAGTTTAACAAGACCCATGGAGTTTAGGGTCTGGGTGGGGGAATGGAGGAGGGAGATAGTGGAGGTTCTCCTGATTCTTTGGGGGAATTCTTCAGTGTCTCATGACACGGACCGTTTGGCAATTTCCCAAGAACATCTTTTGGGCGAGGGACAGTGGGCAGAGGGGGTAGCTCAAGCAAAGGCCTTGTTCCTGCCTCAGCTTGTAGAGACCGCAAAAGCAGCTGAGAGGGCCTTTTATAAGCTAGAGGTGGTGACCTCCCAATGGGAGGACGATGAAGTCCGGCAGGGGCCGCAAGAGCCTTATATGGTTTTCATCGAGCGCCTCTACAGATACGTGGAGGCGCAGGTGACTGGGGACAACGACAGGGAGAAGATGCTCTGGAGGATGGCGTATAGCAACGCCAACCTAGAGTGTCGGAAGGCCATCAGGAGGCTCCCTTGATGTCCCCGGCCCACGGTGGAGGCTATGATAGAGGCCGTGGTAGGCCAGGTATCCTTACCATCGTGGCCTAAAAGAGCCTCAGTGGCTTTTGCGGAGGACCCCGAACCGGACTTCTTTGATATAGAAGCTGCCCCAGTTGCCGGACCCCCAACACCCGGGTCCGGCAGAAGATCAACAGCCACCCACCCCTGCCACCTCTGTGGCAAGACAGGGCATTGGATGCCTCAATGCCAGATGCGATAAGATTATTTGGAGTATAGAAGGAGGCGGGAAAGGGAGGAGAGTAAGGGCACAAAAAACTAGGCCCGGAGAGCAGCCCCTCCCTGCACGAAGACAAAAATGCGGCAGGCCACTTAACAACAAGCGGGGAGGGAGGAGATGAGAGAGAGCTGCCGTACACACTGCCGGATTTGTCTTACTTAGTACCAGACTTGACACATACCTGTGGTATTCAGCCTACATCTGCGCTTAACACCATGTCCTCTGTTTCTCCCTACAGGCTGCAGCTAACTAGGGACTTTTATCTCCCTAGTAGTGACATCCAGCTGTGTCTGTCGACCTGCAGCACCCGGGTCGCTGGAGGAAACTTGGACGTTGCAGGTGGACCATCATCGGGGACACGAAGCACACACCTCGAGACATTCACATCGTCCCTGGTCTGGTAACTACCGACCGGGACTGTTTCACGGTAGGGCTGTACTGTGTCCGACCCCCGCTCTTCCTCCCTAAAGGACAGATCATTGCCCAGGCTATTCCGGTTCCAGATAAAGATCATTGGAAGAACTCCGTGGAGAGGACATCGCCTCCGACAGTAGCCTGGGCACAGCTGGTGGGGAGGGAGAAGCCCCACCTGACTTGTCAGCTCTTGTTGGGCGGGGACAAAAAGATCCTGAGGGGTCTTTTGGACACAGGTGCGGATGTGACGATCATTCCCTCTCGGGAGTGGCCGTCACATTGGGACTTGCAAAGCGCTGCAGGCACGATCTCAGGTGTTGGGGGCCTTCAATTGGCCAATCAATCTAAGAGCATTGTGCAAATTAAGGGGCCCGACGGGCAATTGGCCTCTATACGCCCGTTCGTTTTAGATTACACCGAGCCTCTCTGGGGAAGGGACCTACTAGCCCAGTGGGGAGCCAGAATTGACCTCCCAAAGGCTCCCCAGGTTTTTCGGGCAGTGGCCACTGAAGAGCGCCAGACCTGGAAGCTGAATTGGCTGTCAGATAAACCAGTACAGGTCTTGCAGTGGCCACTCAACAAGCAAAAATTAAAAGCGCTCAATGAGCTCGTTCAGGAGCAGTTACTGAAAGGCCACCTGGTGAAGACAATGTCACCTTGGAACTCCCCAGTGTTTATCATTAAGAAGCCTAATAAAGACAAGTGGCGGCTCCTGACCGACCTCCGCCAAATTAACGAACAAATAATGGACATGGGTCCTCTTCAGCCAGGGATGCCCTCCCCAGCAATGCTCCCCCAAAACAGGAATTTGGCAGTTATAGATATAAAAGATTGTTTTTTCCAGATTCCCGTGCACCCAGAGATGCCCCGCACTTTGCGTTCACGGTTCCGTCCATCAGCCGTGAGTCCCCAGCCAAGCGCTATCATTGGCGGGTACTTCCGCAAGGCCTTAAGAACAGCCCTGTGATCTGCCAATGGTACGTCGCTTCGCTGCTGTCACCCACACGTACAGCCCTCGGGGATGCCGTCATCATCCACCATTACATGGACGACATCCTCATGTGTGCACCCGACCACAGTTGGCTTGCCCATGCGCTTGACCTGACAACCAATGCATTGGTTGCTGCAGGGTTCAAGCTCCAGCAGGACAAAATTCAGCGGATGCCACCTTGGAAATACCTGGGCCTCGAAATCACAAAGCGGACCATTGTTCCGCAGAAATTGGCTATTAGGACAAAAGTCCAGACCCTAGCGGATGTACATCAGCTGTGTGGGTCTTTAAATTGGGTGAGACACTGGCTAGGCATTTCAACTGAAGACCTAGCCCCCCTTTTCAATTTGTTGAAAGGGGGAGAGGGGCTTAGCTCCCCTAGGGCTCTCACCCCAGAGGCAGAGGTGGCCTTGGAGAAGATACAGAAAGTTATTTTGGCCAGGCAGGCCCATCGTTACCATCTGGGCCTGCCCTTCAAATTTATTATACTGGGAAAATTGCCACACCTCCATGGCATGATACACCAGTGGGACACCAGTGTAAAGGACCAGGGGCTGGGTGACCCCCTCTTAATTATAGAGTGGGTGTTCCTCAGCCACCATCGGTCCAAAAGAATGACACGGCCACAGGAGTTGGTAGCCGAACTGATTCTCAAAGCAAGATCGAGGATCAGGGAGCTGGCAGGGTGTGATTTCGCATGCATACATATCCCAATTAAATTAGAATCGGGCCAACTAAAATTAAAGACCTTTGAAGAACTGCTGCAAACTAATGAATATCTTCAGTTTGCACTCGACAGCTACACCGGGCGCATCGCAGTAGCCGGCCCACAAATTATTCAATTCGGAGTTTAAATTATTGCTGAAAAAGGTTCAGAGCAGGAAGCCGCTGGATGCCTTGACAGTTTTCACAGACGCGTCTGGAGCATCCCACAAGTCAGTGATGACTTGGAAGGATCCTCAGACTCAGCAGTGGGAGACTGATGTTGTTGTTGTGGAGGGCTCTCCACAAGTTGCTGAGTTGGACGCAGTCGTCAGGGCATTTCAGAGGTTCCCTGGGCCTTTTAATTTGGTTACAGATTCTGCATATGTCGCAGGTGTAGTGGCTCGAGCTGAGTCTGCGGTTCTTCAAGAGGTCACCAACAAAAGATTATTTGAGTTGCTTAACAGGCTTGTCGAGCTAGTCTCCCACCGTGAGCACCCTTTTTATGTTATGCATGTGAGGTCACATACTGATCTGCCCGGGTTTATTGCGGAAGGCAACCGTCGTGCCGACTCTCTGGCCGCGGCTGCTGTTACGCAGGCCCCTCTCCCAGACGTGTTCGGCCAGGCTAAGATCAGTCACCAACTTTTCCATCAGAATGCGCCTGGCCTGGTCCGGCAATTCAATCTGACGCAGGATCAGGCCAAGGCAATAGTGGCCACATGTCCCCAATGCCAACAGGATCAGATGCCTACTGTGGCCTCGGGGGCCAATCCCCGAGGTTTGGCGAGCTGCGAGGTGTGGCAGATGGACGTGACGCATATCCCATCTTTTGGTCGATTGTGTTACGTCCATGTCTCAGTTGATACCTTCTCCGGGGCTATCTATGCTTCTGCTCACACAGGCGAAAAGGCAGCGGATGTCCAGAAGCATCTGCTTCAAGCATTTGCTGTCTTGGGCATCACTAGGGCCCTAAAAACAGATAACAGCCCTGCGTATACCTCCAAGGAGCTGTGGAGCTTCCTGCAGCAATGGGGAATAGTCCATAAGACCGGCATCCCCTATTCCCCAACAGGCCAAGCCATGGTGGAGAGGGCCCACCAGAGCCTTAAGAAGATCTTATCCCGGCAACAACCGGCGGTGAAAGTGGAGACCCCCCACGTCCGGCTGTCAAAGGCATTGTACACGCTTAACTTTCTAAATTGCTCTTTTGACAGCCAAAATCCTCCAGTGGTCCGGCACTTCGGCAGTCACCAGCAGCTGCAGCCTAAAGCCAGGCCACCGGTTCTTGTAAAAGATCCGGAGACCTGGCGGACGGAGGGCCCCTTTGACCTGGTAACCTGGGGGAGGGGATATGCCTGCGTGTCCACTCTCTCAGGCCCCAGGTGGATTCCATCTGAGTGGGTCAGGCCCTTCGTCCCGAAACAGAGGACCAAGAGGGAGGCAGTACCACAGGTCCGGCAAGCTTGTTGGCGTCAGCGGAGGAAACCACACCATCAGTCTTGGTCTTTCTCTCCGGATCTTCCCCCAGTTACAGAAGAGCCCTCTCCTCCAGCTTCTCCTCCACCCCTTGACCTCCTATGTCACGTTTCCTCCCATTCACCCCCTGCTCCAGCTCTTACCCCCCGTATGTTTTATTTAAACTGGTTGTTTGGAGAAGAACCATTTTTGTGAATTCGTCATACTTTTACTATCTTTTCTCATTTCAGTTACATCTCCCCCATGGCCCCCGTTTCAACATCGCTGGCTCCCAACCCTAGCCTGCTACTGGCGATCATGACGATCTGCGGACTCCTGTTGCCACCTTCAGAGCCGTGGGTCATCCCCCAGCCGAAAGTCAACGTCTGGCGTGCCTTAGCTCAATCGTTAGGACAGGACAGTATATGCCTAGACACCGGCGCAGCAGAGGACCCGATGTCGTCTTGCCTTGTGGGGATCCCTTTCTCTCCAGGCGAGTTTCCCCCGCCTTCCAAAGTGCCTTTAACGCTATCCTAGCCCAGAGCCTCACTATTCTCCCCAGTTTTGATTCCTCCAACGCCTGGAGAGACGGAGTGAGCAGGCTGGATCCTGCACCCTCCGAGCCCACAGAGTTACATCTCCTCGGCTCGACCAATGCATCAATTTGCTTTCAGTTTGATTATACAATCACCCCCGTCGAAAGGGGTAGTGAGGTAGTGCTACAGTCCAAGTTAAAATACCAAGCTAAGCAGTGGTGTAAGGCTGTCCTAAAGATCCTCGGCCCCACCACTACCGGACGGACCCCTTACTCCCTTCCCCGAGGTGTGTTTTTAATTTGTGGTGACCAGGCGTGGGCAGGCATCCCCTCTGGCCTGGTCGGAGGGCTGTGCACTTTTGGCCGGTTGACGCTGTTTACCCCCAACGTCACTCAAATTATCAATTGGAAGAAGACAAACATCACATCCAAAATGGCTAGACCTAAAAGAGATCTCAAGGACCTCACTGAAGATTGTGATGATGAAATTACTCATTGGTCACACTCAAAATCCGTCGCCTTTACCATCTTGTTGCCTTGGGTATCGGTGGCGAAGGCTCTAGGTGAATTGGGCCGCCTAGAGTGTTGGGTGGCTAAACAAGCAAATTTTACTTCAGCCGCGCTCTACGACCTCCTCACAGACGAGGAAATAACAAGGAAGGCGACACTCCAAAACAGAGCAGCAATAGATTTTCTATTGCTGCTCCATCATCATCACTGTGAGGAGTTTGAGGGCCTCTGCTGCCTGAACCTGTCCTCTCGAGCCGAGGACGCCAGACATTCCATCAAGAGGCTGCAAGACCTTGTCCATCAGGTCAAGCAAGAGACCTCTGACTGACTGGGGGACATTTTTAAGGGTTGGGGCCTCAGCGGGTGGGCCGGTTCCATAATAGAATCTGTTTGCAAGGTTGTTCTGAGTTTAATAATACTTTTAGTTTTCATTATTTTGATCTGCGGTTTGGTCCAGAGACTAATGGCCAGAGATACCTCAGCATCTGTCAACCATGCCGCAGTCCCGTCGGACAAGCCCATTGAGCTGGAAGACCTCTCCTCGGAGGCCGAAGAAGCTACAGATGAGGAAGGGGCGACCGCACCGTCCTTCGACCACCCAGGGGCGGGCAGATTCCAGCTCGAAGAAGGCGAGGCCTGGCCGGACCAGCCGCGAGATCCTGAATTTTAAGTTTCTGTGGACTTCCCGTTCTTTTTATTTTATTTGTTAAGAAACGGGGAGAAGTTGTAGTGTGTTTTTAAGTTTCTTGTTTTTGCTCCCCCATTTTATGTATTATTCCCCCCCTGTTCTTTGTAAAATGGTTCTTTCCCCTCCAGTTTTCCCGCCACAGAGCCTTTGGCAGTTATGTTACTATGGTTACCCCTGCCCCTGTTAATTGTCAATCTCCCAAGTTACATAACTGCTCCTCCCTTATCCCACCATATAAGTAAAGTTTTCCTCCTCCCTGAGCCCAGTCAATCACCCCCCACTCCTCCCTGCTTTCTAGAACATTCTTCTCTCTGGGGGTTGTGGTTGGCTGACGTCCCAGGACCCCTCCTTTGTTCTATGTTTATTGGATAAGTTCTTGTGTCAGTTTTCTTATGTACCTCCCCACATATTCCCCTATTGGTTAGCTGGGCTTCCCCTCCCATCTCCACCCCTTCCCTGTAAAACTCTGTCTCCCCCCGTGTTCGGGGCCATTTTGCTGTGGGTTTTTCCACCTGTTGGTTTTCCCTGTGCTGCATGTGGGCTCTTCAATAAACCGACGTTTTACCCCCAGCAAGTGGTCGCCTCCTCTCTCGTCTCGTCCAGCGCGAACCCAAGTCCGCAATCCAGCCCAGCCCGAGGCCAGGACGCCAAGGGGGGCTGGCTTCCGATGCGCAGGGGCGTTGGCCGATTTACCCCTTCAGCTAGCCGGACTTAGGGCCGTGTACGCCCTCGCGCAATCCTACAGGTTGAAACTTTTAAATGAGGGCATCTTCTATTATGTTCCTTTTTTGACCAGTAAGTTATTAAGTTCTGTCTCCTAACAATCTGTGGTCAGAATATCAATCAAAATATTAATTTTTATGCAAATTGTTTAACTTGTCCCCACAATTTTTAATATTCTCTGTCCACTCAGAAGGAGTTTGCATTTAAAACGTAAAGTTTCTATGTCTTTGTGATGTCTTTTATTTTTACCACTAAAGGCTACCTCAAAATATTTCTGTAAAAATAAATTTTTAAAAGTGTTTAACCATATTATTTCCTGTGTTGTCTGCATTATGGAACCTCACCCACAAAAAAAAAATTAGCCATTTCTACTTATTATGCACCACCATAGCCTGCATTCCAGATCAGGGTAAGCTCAGTGGGAAGAAATGACTGTACACTCTATGTGGAAAAAATAGAAACAGTGAAAACAAAAAGTTTACTGCAGTAGCTGCTCTGCAGTAACTTACAAATTACTAACAACTTATGTAAGTTTTACATGCCTGTTCCATCTGCTATTCATTAAAAAAACACGTTACCATGGTAACTGCCACATGCCATGGTATTTATGCTGCTTCTGATGTACAAAGCATAGTTTGTGTAGGAGTGTGTGTATGTATATGATGTGGCAGCTGTCGTCTCTGCCATTTTGTTGCTGCTCCAGAAAAAAAGTAAAGCAAGTAGTGGCTATGAATACTCATTTGAGTAACGATACTCACACCCATTTGACTAAGGGCCCACACAGAGCTCCACATGGTTATCATCTGACCAACCCACACATAGGGTGTTCTCACAAGGGGACAGAGCTGGGTAGGCTACCTTTAAATATAACATTGCTATCTGTCACTGAATTATAAGTCTGGGAGGCAAAAAAGATACTCATATTTTTAGTGGCACACAGAAAAAAAATGCTTTCAGTATGACCCTCTTCATCATTCTTTTAAAAATATAAATGGGAAACAGCCCAAAAGGCTCTGCCCTTTAGAGAAATACAAATTTACCATGTAATGGGAAAGGAGGCAATTCAAAGTACTTCCCAATATTTCTATTTCTGCTCATGATTTTAAAAGCGTACTTGCTGAGGATGGACAAGCTGGTAAGAATAAAATAGACACAAAATTTTGTCCAATACTTAAGTGGACAAAAGTACTGCAAGGTACTGAACTTCTCTTGAGTATTAATAGTATTATGATATTTTCATTCTATTTGTTGTGCATTTGACATTGATATTTCATGCAAAAAATATTCTTCAAAAGGCTATTTGCATACTACTTTGTCTTTATTTATATAAATCAGTGTTTATTAAGAACTTCAAAGCCATAGTCTTATGAGATGTCTTGTTTGATACCTGCTTGAAGAAAGACAGTTTCACATTTGAATTCTATACTCTCATATAGCTATGCAGCTTTCCAGCTTAATCCAACTCCCTTCCTTTTTACTGAGCTTGTTTGTCACAAACAATCAGCAAATAGATATTTCAAGTTCATTAATTTGATCTGAGCTCAATGGTGGCTGGTTCCAAAGGGAAAAATCCACCAAGAAAAACACTGAACTCTTGTTGATTCTGTTTTCTTGTGTAGAATAAATACAAAAAAATTTTAAAAATTGAGCAAATCTGAGTAAATTGCTTGCATACCCTCACCTACAATATTTTAAATAGTTCACTACCTAAGGAAAAATTCTGCTTTGTGGAATATGTGTACTTACATAAAGTCCGACAGCCGAAGAGCTACCTTTACTCAGTACCATGAAATAACCTGTTTTCATTAAAACATACCTGCAAACTGACTAAAAATATAAGATGGAAGGAAGGGGCAGTCTCAATGAGACTGGCGATTAGAGATTAGAGATTAGAGAAGGAGCCTGGCTGTATTTATTAGCCTTCTTACACACTTCTTGACAATGACAAATCAACGAACCATATCAGAGTTCTGTATTACAGGAAATGAACTGAAGCATCTTGAGCAGAGTCATTGCCTGCACACCTCCAGCTGACTTTCAGGTGTCTCAGATTCATCAATTTCAGAAGAACTCTGTAGATCAGAAATCATGATAGACAGCTGTGCAAAGATTACAAGGATGCAAATAGATGATTTTTTTTTCCAGTAGAATGTGTTTGCTCCTAACTGAAAATATCTCAAATGTATCTTCTGAGTAGAATAAAAATCAAGAGCCATTTATTTATGTGAAGGAGATACCAGACCTCAGTCTTCAGACATTTGCACATAGTGGAATAATTTATAACTTTAATTATAAGTGCCTATAAAATTCCCTTCCTCATCAGAATTTTCTTTTTGTACTTGGATACAGAATTTCAGGCATTTGCACAGGTGTATGACCAAACTGTGTCCTGACAATATCATAAATCTTTTTCTCTCACAATTACATATCTTGTATCTATTTGTTCTTATAATCTGAGGAATAAAAGAGCAAAACCTGGGAACTTCCAAAAACAATAGGAAGGAGCCAAAGTAGTTAGTTTAAAAGCCCTCTCTTCCCACCTTAATAATACTTGGTGTGTATCACAGCAGCCTGAGCTCCTCTCATTTCACCATGCATTTGACCCCACAAGGCCGTTCCAGCAGGCAGGGAATTAGTGGAAAGTCAACATGTCATACCCTGACCCTGAGGCAACAGCCAGAGCAGGTTATCATAGGAGTCATTACAGCTTTAAAAATGGAATCTGCAATTGGCCTGTTAAGCCTGTTTCAAGCTGTCAGAATGATGCAAAGCAGCAGCATCAGGTCAGAGAAGGCATTTTCAGATTTTAAAGTATGAACAGCAGTCCTTTGGTAAAGAATTTTAAGATTTACCTGGCATAGGCCCAGTTCTGTGTGCTTTTTAGTTTTTGTTAGAGAACTATTAGCATTCACAAATAAATCCATCCCATGAGCAGTAACCTAAAAAAACCCCACGAGCCCAAGCAATAAGCAACCAAACAAAAATTTGAGTCCTGGGCATTTTGCATTTCCAGTTAGTACAGCCTTGCATGTGGTTGCTATGTAAGCTTCTCCCAGGCCAAAGCATACTGCTTTGTCCAATGCACATTTGCTTTCCACATCCTGTCCAATGCAAGGCATTTTAGAAATCCAGGATGATTTTTCCTTAGAAAATAATTAATTTATTTTTAAAGCTAGATTAAATTTACATCACCATATATGTCTAAATAATAGGAAAGGAGCTGATAGAAACTACTGTGTAATTCCAGGCAGTTGACATGAGCCACTGTTATTTGGCCCAGATTGCTTCACATACCTAAATGGTTATCTTTTATCTAGCACTGCATCCTTCTCTGTATATTCAGCTGTAATTACACTTTCAGTATGATACCTCAGGTAGTCATGACTGTTGTGCTACAAGAAGCAAGGGAAACATCTTCAGCTTTAAAAGCTATCACAGGTTTTTGCAGGTGTGTTTGAGACTAGCACAGCACAAATGAAGTTATCTAATATGAGAGCTAGACAATACGCACTACACGCACAGAGGGGCAATTAGCACAAACAGGGGAATAATCTATGGTGCTGGAAAAATAAACAGAGCTTTTCCGCATAGAATCTGAAACCCCAATTAGATACCAGAACACAGATGTTAATCCTGTAAAAAAAATGCAATTGGCACCTTTGGGTTATGATTAAATCCTACAAGCACTGAACAAAATACATACCTTTTCCCTTTACAACACATTCTCCTTTTTGCTCAGAAGAAAAAAGTATTTTGCACCCAATTTCTATCCAGAGATAAATATCCAGAGGTATTTATATAAAGAAAATTATCTTAATTATAATTTGTTCTCAAGATTATAGTGTGTAAGAATCTTATCTTTCTCTCTCAAAAGAACAAAACTGAGATCAATGATTCTGAGGATATACTCATGCAAGTCAGGATTTCCCAGGAGTGCAATAAGTCTTCCTTGTGTTATTCTCATGTATAGACCTCATTCCATTGTCCCTGGCTAACTGCAGACCATTTCAACAACGTATTCTTCAACAGAGTCCCTGGAACAAGACCAACTCTTCAACATGTTTTAGAACATGTTAAGTGATACTCAAAACTTCCCTGAAAGTGTTTCCTTGATGTATTCCACTTTTAGAAAATGACCATAGAAATAATCAAAGTATTTTAGATCAGCATGCATGTGTCTTCATAAAATGAGTGTTGGCATTACACTGTAATGATATCACACTACATAAAATACTGGGTGTATATTTCGCTGTACATAGAAAACATGGCACAATATATCTTCTGTTGCAGAGTAATGAGATCTGAGTTTATGGGATAATCCACATATGTAAATTTTAAGAAGAACTAGAAATTGTTATGAACTCCAAGGATAAGGCAAAGCATTTAACACTAAGAAGAAATCAGATATCTTTTATTCCTGCCAACCGTAGAGCACAAAGACCAAGACAAACAAAAGGGTGCATGCATTGCAGATTATTATTATTGTTTTCTTTTTTTGTTTGGGTCTTTTTGGGAGAGAGGCTGTTGGTTTGGGGGGTTTTTGTTTGTTTGTTCTGGTTGTTTTTTTTTTTTATTTGGGGGCACTGTTTTTTGGGTCTGTATTTGTTGATTTTTTTATTTGTTGTTGTGTTCAGTTTTTTGTGGTTTTTTGATTGTTTGTTTGCTTTTTTTTGTTTTGTTTATTAAATTTAATTGATATCAACTCTCCCTTCAATTTCTGTGAGTTTAGTTTTCACAGTGAAGCTCCTATTTAGCCCCTATTTAGTGCTCTGGTCTCATATAATTGATGAGCATTACATCCATTAGATTTAGTGGGAATACAAGGATCTCTGCAATTCCGATCTTTAATGCACTGTTTAGGCATGTGAACACCTGAAAGAATTTCAATTTCCGCTTGGAAAACAAATTATTTAGTGCTGCTAATAGGAGCATTTTTGTACTAAACAGGAGTTTTGGGCACAGGTGACATGTGGTTTGTTTCTGTTCTTTGTGAGCCATTATTATCTAACAATTAAAATCTATCAGACAGTTCCATGAATTAATAGCATTGGCTCAATTCTGCTTGTATGGTGTGCAGAGTTAGGAAGCTTAGACAGGGAGTCAGTGAAGATCTAAAGCACAGACCTCAAAAGACACAGAAGGTGTTTTATGAGCAGTGCTGCCTGCAGGTGAAGGTTAGATCCCAATGAAGGTGGTGGTTCGAGTGTAAAGCTACTCTCTTAGGCAACATCCTGCAAGGAGAAAAAGAAAGCATGTTTAGAAAAGCCCCACATCTTATATGTTCTTTCTGCAGTAGGTTCTTGGGACCTTGTGCAACCAAAGCCATAATTTTTGGAGATACTAGGACGGGAAGCAAAAGCACAGCTTGGCTCCCAGGATGCACTTCTGGGGAAAACAAGATGAAGAATTCAGTTCCCTACCTAGCTTTCTTAAAGGAGTATGGGCAAACCCTTCAAGACTCAGAAAAAAACCTTACAGTGGAAGAGGGAATTTAAAGATTTCTGCACAAAGCATGGGGCCTATCTACAGAATATGGCGCTCCCTCAAAAATTATCAGATCTGCATGTACAAAATTCTCTGGAGAACTTTGGGCTCTCTGAGCCATCCAGGGAGCAGTCAGACTGAAGTACAGGAAGATGTTTTTACTTGACTTTTTGAATAAGTATGTTGGATAAGTATAAACCTTACTTATTTACCTCAAGGACTTGTGACACAAGGACTTTACGAGTGCAAGAATGAATAGAACTTCATCATCAAAGGCAGCAGATAAACATTGTCACTATGGTACACTGCAGGTACCAAACTGTAGGTTCAATCCAATCAACTATCTTGGTCCACTCTTACTGTTGAGAAGGATCATTAGCTAGCACTAGGACCTAAAATTCACGCATTCCTCTGGACAGGTGATCAGAGACAGGGAGAACATACACATCCTGAAGCCCCATGAGACAAATAGCATATTTTATTGTTGAGAGCTTTCTTATATAGGGAATTCAAAACTCCTGGGTCTAGACTGCTCACTGGTTTGATCTTCACACAGCCCAGCTCCTGACCAGTGAGATGTCTGCAGGCCAGGATGGAATGTGATAGGTGGAGTTCCCTGTCTGTCAACCCAGGACCCGATTTATGAAACCAGCTGGGTTTCTCATTTGTCAGTACAAGCCAGCTTGTACTGGGGATCCATATTCTCCTTCTCATCCTGATAGAATCATCTTAGAATCCTGTAATAGTTTGTTTTGGGAGGGACCTTTTTAAGGTCAACTAGTCTAACCACCTGACAAGGGCAGGGACATCTTCTGTTAGATCAAATTGCTCAAAGCTGTATCCAGCTGGCCTTGAATACTTCCCGGGATGGAGCATTCACACCTTGTCTGGCGTGTCTCTGTGCCAGAGCCTTCTTGCTCTCATTGTGAAAGATTTCTTCCTTACATCTAATCTACATTGACAGCACTTTAGTTGCAATCCTTTTCATATTATTCTATTGCAATAGGCTCTATTAAAAAGTTTGTCTTTCATATAGGCTCCCTTTAGACCTCATGGACCCCATCCAGGTCCCTCTAAATGGCATCCTGTTCTTCAGTCATGCCAATCATACCACTCATCTTGGTGTCATCTGCAAATGTGGTGAGGGAACACACAATTCCTTTGTCTATGTCATTGACAATGTCATTAAATTAGATAGTTCAGGTTAGGCCTAGACAACAGGTAGAGGTCATGAAAGGATCTAGTGTTGGGATGTTTGGTCTCCTGATCCCAAAAGAAGGAGATGTGTTAGTGGAGAGTTAACTTTGAGATGAGGAAGGAAACCACAAAGTAAACCCAATGGTTGTAGGAACCCACAGAGTTTCTGCCTGAAGCCTATATTCTTAAGGTGTCACAATCTGAATTGAATTAGACTGTTTTTCTGAACTGCTGCCCCCTAATAAGTGCCTATGCTGTTTATCAGCAGCCTGCTGTAATATCCATACAGGATGACTAAGCAGTGGAAAATTAGGGCTTACAACTTACCTTATAGTTACAATCCGTTTATGTTTCATGAGGATGCAAAGCTCTGAGTCATGAACTAAGTGACACAAATATGTGTCCATCTGACAAGAGCTTGAAGTCCTTTTTTCTTACTGCCTGCTATATAGAAAAAAATAATTGTGACATCATTTTGATGCCTTGTGAAGGCTGACCTAGTACAAAGACTAGATAAAGTTAAAAAATAAAGTAGGTATTTATTAAAACGGCTCAATGGATACACCTTGGGCAGTAAAAGAGCCCAGCCAGGGCTACACCCAAGATGAGCCAAAATGGTCACCAAATGGACAACTGCTCACAATATATCTCACTTTTATAAATTCTGGTGTATTAGCATATTGGAGTTAATTGTCCAATCATAGCTTCAGCTTATAAAGTCCCATCCTTCTTGTTTTTCTCTCTTCAGCCCACTGTTGTTTATGCTCTTAGGCCTGAAATTTGGATTATTTGTCCTTGATCCCCAGCTAGAGAAGGAATTGTTTTGTCTACCAGCTCTGTGGAGAGAACTTACTATCCCCTAATATAAAGCTCAGAATTACATGCTAAAGCAATACAGAATCTGAAAAAATATAAAAGCTAAAACCTGAGGCATCAATTTAGGTTGAAAAAGACTTCAAGATCATCAAGTTCAGCCACTAGTCCAACACTCCCAAGCCCACCACTAAATCATGTCCCCAGGTACCCCATCCATATGTCTTTCAAACACGTCCAGGGGATGGTGATTCCACCACTGACCTGAGCAGCCTGTTCCAGGGCTTGACAAAAGTTTAGGCAAAGACTTTTTTCTTAATATCCCATCTAAACTGCTCCTGGCACAACTTGAGGCCATTTTCTCTATCCACAGAATTACAGAATTATAGAATGTCTTGGGTTGAAAGGGACTTTAAAGATCATGTAGTTCCAACAACTCTGCTGTAGGCAGGGATATCTTCCACTATGTCCTATGCCAAGCTAATTGTATTCTATTTGCCATTTGTATGGCAGTTGTCTTCTGTTAAGTGGGCAGTTTTCCTTATCTCTTCCACACCCAATCCTCCCTCTGGGGAGCCATATGCTGATAACAGGCTATTGAATGTCACTGCATGACTGATAAGAGCTAGAACATCCCATTGTGAGTTGCTCAGCCCAGAGGGAAGAGCCAAGCATTCCTACCCAGATATAATCCAGACGTTCTGAAACACCAGCACAGTTTTCTCCACTGGATTTCCCAGAGGAACTGCTGCCTCTTCCACTAGGTCTTCAGAGGAAGACTACATTGTTTTCTACAGGATCCCTGCTCCAACAGAACCACATCTGACACTCCAGGAGGACTGGAGCCACAATTCCAATTGGACTGCTACCAACACCCTGACCAACAGAGTGTCAGGTTGAGTTCTGACTCTGTCAGTGTTATTTTAGTTTACTGCATTGTTTATTTTATCTTTTTATTTTCTTCCCTATTAAAGAACTGTTGTTCCTGATCCCATATTTTTGCCCAGGAGTCCCTTAATTGAAAATTTATAGTAATTTGGAGGGAGGGAGTTTACAATTTCTATTTCAGGAGAGGCTCCTGCCTTCCTTAGCAGACACCTGTCTCTTGAAACCAAGACATACTAGAATGGGCCATATTCAGACTGGCCTTTAACAATTTCAGGGATCAGACAATCCCATGGGATGTCCTATTGTTTTTAAATTGGGAGAATAGATTGACCCCCACCTGCCTATAACCTTCCGTCAGGTAGTTGTAGACATTAATAAGATCATAGACTAGTTCTTTAATTTTTTCATCAGTTCTGTTGCCCTTCTCTGGACTTGCTCCAGCACCTCAATGGCTTTCTTGTTATTGAGGATTCACAAAATTAGATCTCTCCAAATATAAGATGTTTGACAATTTGCATTTGTGGTATTTGACCTCCTGTTCTTTTTTATTAACTCACATTCTCTCCCATCTTCCTTGTCATTGTATTGTTGGACTCTTGAGGCTATTTGATGTTTAAATTTAGCCCTGCGTTTTATCAAGGCTGTTCAGGTTCAGGAACAAGTAAACTAATTATCATCAAGGAAGCATGTTACACTGTGAACAAGCAGGCCCTTGTTTCCAGAATTTAAAACCTTCATGAGAATGATGTGCTTCTCTACCAATGACGATGCACATCTGCTGTGAAGGTCAGGATTCTGCTGCACAGAACAAAGTACCAAAAGGTACACTTGGTGCTTGACCCATGAAATGAGTGCATCAACACGAAATTATGAAACACAGGTATCTCTTTTCAGTGTGATGCATTGCTGAAAGGTAAAATTACAGTAGCTCTCAGACCTTTGCTCACACCTGTGCAACGATCTGGATTTTATAGTCAACGGAGGCTTATAGACATTGTAGGAATAATGTTTTCATGAGATCTCCCGGAGCTTTTCCATTATAGTGACATCCTTGCTTGCATAACTAGCAAGAAAGGAATGAAGAAGCATGATGGGAATCTATTTTCTTGTTATCTCTTTCTTTGCTTTTCTTTTGTGAAAATATATTCTGAAGAATGATAGGAGCATCATAATAAAAGTACATTACTGAGATATTCTCGTTTTTTCACAGTTCCTGGAATGGAATCAACAGCATTGGCAGGCTGCGCTGGCCTAAAACTGTGCAATTGTTTGACAGGTAAATGTTTTATTGAGAAGTTTTATTTTATTTCTGCATTATTTACATAAAGGGGGGAAGGGAGAAGGAGATGAGATGAAAGAAAGAGGCATTTATACTCTACAGAAAAAATTCTGTCCCATATAATCCATCCTACATGGACTAATTGTTCAAATAAACTATTTTTTTTTCTCAGTTACTCTGAAAAGTCAGATTCTGTGAAAAGTGAAAATGAAAATTACATTATTAAGAAAAAAAATTTAAAGTTGTATTATTATAATTGTCACATTTTGGACCATGTTCAGTAAAGGAACTTGTTTAGTTCTTAAAAATACAATTTCTGTTTGCTATAAAGTCCATACATAAGTAATTCTGGGAGCAAGTAATAAATGTAGTGATTTTAGAGACAAATTTCTGTGTATCTATATGCACAAGACACTACACAGTTTTAAACATCATTTTACTGGATGCTGTATATTCCTGGTTGCAATTCTACCATAAATATCAGTGCCCCATGCCATTACTAAGATGTTTATTTTGACAAATGAAAATGCCAGTGAATTATGAAAGCTGATATTCTCCCAGTAAGTAATGCTTTGAGGATAGATCATCATGAGGCAAAAAATATAGCTAAGAAATTCCCTTATCTCTCCTCTTGTAAAGAATGGTTTGATGTGTGAATGACTTGCAGGAAGAGTGCCTCTAGTATGGGTGCCCCTGTGGTTTCGTTCTGAGAGCCTTGGTTTTGGTCAAGGCTTGCAGCTGCTCTTTGAGGGATTTTCCCAGATCTGTGTGTATCGGGTGTTGGTGGATGCTTTGAGCACAGAGGCCTGTCATCACACTGACAGGGTGTGACATAAGGGGAAGTTATAAGAAGCAGCAAGGCAGAAATGAGAAAGAAAACTCATGCAGATATCAACGAACATTTCAAGCAGAAGTTGTTAAAAAGGCTTAGAGCTCCCTGAATAAGAGAAAACTTTCTGGTCCCAGTCTTGTGATATATTACTATGCCACCTACTATAGAAAGCTCCAACTAGAAA
The DNA here is from genome assembly GCF_028551555.1 of Melozone crissalis. NCBI lineage: Eukaryota > Metazoa > Chordata > Aves > Passeriformes > Passerellidae > Melozone > Melozone crissalis. The sequence continues at coordinate 1,741,862 of NW_026535814.1, forward strand.
AAAAAAAGAAAAAAAAAGATTAAAAAAGCAATATAAAGGATATTAGAACTAAGCTGTCATCTTGCGCTAGACCATTAACTCAGGGGCGGCTCTTCTGAGGAGGTTCTTAGTACTGCATGAGTATTCCAGTCTGAAAAATGAGAAAATGTAATCCTTATAGAATACATTAATCTTCACCCCATTCTATGTGACATTGTCAGCAGTTAATTTAAGAGCAGAGCTTCACAAATGAAAGATCAATGCAGGGAAAGTTCCTCTAAAATCTTGGTTTATGCAATGAACCGTGTCTAAAATTTACAGCCCAGGCAGAAAGGTGTGGGCCATTAAATGAACCAGGCAACTACTAGAGCAAGTAGGCAAAATTGCACATGCTCACAACTGAGTCTCAAAATAATTTTCAGACTTCTTGTTCCATAAACACATAGGTTTCCATATAAGGATAATCTGCCCAAACAACTAATATGTTTACTTCCTGTAAGATGCACTGTACCTCCTCCACACCTTTACAAACCCAGTGGTGTAAACACTAAGTAAGAGCTGAGACTGGAAAAAGTCGTTAAAACACAGCAGCCACACAGCAATACAAACCCAAAAACTGGATATAAAAATGAATAACTTCCCGAGTTTAGGCTTCAACAACTGAGCTAGTACAATGACATTCACAATTTATAAAGGCAAGTTTTAGAGATTGAATCCTTCGCCTTGGGTGTATCAGGCACAATAGATAACAGCAGACATGAACAAGAACAACAACAAAAACTTACCAAACTTACTTCATAAACTTAAACATAAACTTCTTCTGAACATACCATTATCTTTTCTATATTATAATGTACAGTTTAAAATGAAGTTTTGAGTTTTGTCACCAAAATCAACCCCTGGTGATATCCTAGTTGCTTTCTAAAAAAAGGATAAGAGTTTATTTATGGTGTCCTGTCTTTTAGAGCATTTGCTTCATCCACTGGATTTTTCAAGTCACTCAACAGGGATTAATCTGGAGAAACATGAGTATATTTAAAGTTCCCCATGCTGCTGCACTGCTGCAAGTACACCTTAGCAAGTCTGCAGATTTTTTTTTCCTTTTCTGGAAAACTAGAGAATGTCATACAACTTGTCCTGAAAATAATAACATATATTCAACAGCAAAGCAATAAAGTAGAAAGCATGTCAGGTCAGATTTAGTGAAGATGCAATTAGCAGAAGGCTGCAAAGAGGTGGGCGTGGTGACTGGGAATCACTTTTCTGCTCCTACGATACCTGGCAAAAAAGCCATGGAGAGACCATGGCTTTCCTCACTGGCTTCAGATATTTGCTGTGATTGACTTTCAAAGACTGATATTTTCTCTAGTGGTTCAGACAGCTTCAGTTTTTTGAGTATAAGTTTGCAGGATTCTGCTTAATGAGTACTACAAATCATGCATAGAGCAAAAAGTCCATATCCATTATCATTTCGCCTCTTAAAAAGACAGAGGCTACTGCAAAATTAGTTTTAACAAATGCATAAGTGTGATGAGCATTTATATTTGTCTTTCAGCATAAGACAAATATACATCTTGTCTAACCATAATTAGCATGTATTTTTAAACTTACAAACTTCTCATTCCCTTTTTAAAAAAATAAAAAGAAAGAAAAGGTTTATCTGCCTGATTAACAGTTAATATTTTCCTTGAACTCAAGCTTTCATCTATTGAGAACAGCAAAGCGTAGTTTTCAGATATTGCTGATTATGCAAAATGTGGAAGTAACTAGAATAAAACCCATGAAGAGAGAATTTGTAACATTGATTGTCATTTCATTTCTACTAAATAAGGTAGGAAGGACAGCTGTGAGAAAATAGAATCCTGTTGTTACTTGTTATGAGAGCATGGCACTTTGAAAGATTTGCAGAAACTGGAGTGTTTTATTCTTAGTTTGTTTCAATACAATCCATTAAGTGTCCAGCAACACCTATCACCTGGTAATTAAGTGGTGTCCCAAGAAAGATGCACAGATGTCATCAGTTGAATTCAAATCAAATGTTACGATATAGAATCATCGTGGGTGTGGACAAATCGTAACTGCTTCTCCTTTGCAGAAGGGTATCAAAAATATAAGTGAGGTTTAAACTTGAACAGAAAATGAAGAAATGATGCTGCATTATTTTGATTCTGTCACAGAGCAGAACTACTGTTCTACATTTTGGGAGTTCCCAATGTATATTGACAACTCATAAAAATGATGCATACTAATTATAAGCTGTTTTCTACCTCTTGTTGCAATAACTAAGCTGTTGATAATGGTGCCAAGAGGGAAATTATAACATTTCAACAAAATCAAATGTCATTATTTGAAAAGGTGTTCTTCCATATATGCTTTATACTTTTAGTAGGAATATGGCTTCTGTATCCATAACTAGATTTGATAGCTATGTGTCATAAACAAACTATACTCTGTAGCTTTCTTATGTGAAGACAAAGGAAAATAAACTGTGAGAAGAAGAAAAAAAAGGACACTGAAAGTCTGAGAATATAATTTAATAAAATCCAGACATGAATCATGGGGTTTAAAATAATTAGTATCCTCGATCCAAGTAAAACAAAAAGCTGAGTTTATTCAGGTGTTGAATAAATAAAAACCTTCTAGTTCTATTTAGGAAAGTTCAATAGGAAGAAAACTCTTAGCTCAAATCAGCAAGATGAAAGTATGGTACTATTAGACAAAGATTGACATGGTACATGGTACTGCAAGGGACACCTAAGTACTCCGTTTTAGTCATTTATTGTATATTGCTCTGAAACGACTTCATTTTTTTCCTCACCAAAGGGCAAAAAAAAAAAAGAATCACAGCATTCCTCTCTTTCTTACAGAGAACTTTAAAAAAATCTACAGAATCAACTCATTTGACCATTGATGATACGTCAATATCAAAATGCTCTATTTGGAAAAGCAACATCTCAGAGAGAGAGTGCATGAAGATGATAAAGAAAGCAGTTGCTACACAGAATATAAAAACATCTTGCTCCCATCAAAATAAGTGTATGAGTTGTGAATATGGCATGAACAACTGGACAAACATATCTAGGGGTGTGCAACTCCCAGTCCTGCCTGGCTGCTGATCAAGGTTTGGAAAAGTGTTGATCAGCCACAGCACATTGCATTTGCAAGCTGAAGCTCTGCACATGAAGGGAAGTGAAGTAAGTTTACGAGCAATCCAGCAGCCGTCCCCAAATCACGATTCAAAAGTCTTGGAGGTTTTGCATCATCTTTGCAGTGTGAAGGGTGATGGTATAATTATGGACCACATTTTTCCTCTTTCAAAACAAAGGGAGGAACATAGGTAAGAAAAAGTATTTCTCCTCACTGATCCTCTAGACTTTTCTTCCACGTGTGCTACATGAATTCTGTTTGCTGCAAGATGTGAAAAAACAGGGAACATTCAATCTTAATATTTAAATCAACGGCAAAGTGATATAAAATGTATTATGAAGTAGCTTGTAGCAGATCTTCTCTGAGATGCTTAGCTTCCAAAGTCCATCATCTAACTATAGAAAATTTGGTGAAAAGCAAGTCAAGATTAATCAGTCTCATTTAACAGAATTATAAATATTTCCTACAATCATATCAGTATAGCAGTTGGCCATATTGCAAGAAAGAGTCTTGCAAATGGAAAAGTTATAAATAAATATATAAGCCTTTTGGTTGGTTTGCTTCTAACTTAAAAAAAGAGCATGTTTTTTTAATCAGGGTAAAGAAAGTTCAATGGTGATTTTAGGCACTGAATTGAAAGAGTAAAGATAGTAGCAGACAAAGAGGAAAAAAACCCCAAAAAATTCCCAAAAAACCAAAAAAGCACCAAACCAAAAAACCAATCCAAACCAAACAAAACAAACAAACAAACAAACAAAACCCAAAAAAACCCCAAAAAACAACAACAACAAAAAAATCACTCCTGATTATCTATTTGACTATGAGAATCAATTTAATGAATGCTGGTGTTGAGATTTTAACTGATTATTGTCAATGATTACACTGTTGAGGACCTGACAGAAAATTCTGCGAGGAAAGGAATCTCAGCCATCTCTGTGTTGTGGATGGGGAACTGATGCACAGGGCATCTTTAATGGCCCCTGGCAAAACCCCAGCTTCCTGACTGCAACAATACAAACTCTAAAAACTTTCTATTGTCCCCCCCCAGTTTTCCTGGAAACAGGGGAACACAGCCTGAAGGGGAACTGCAATGGAATTGAGTTTAGGCTAGGCTCTCTTGCATATCACGGTAGCACTTTTCAAGTAAAAATTCTTTTGTAGAAAAAGGCATAGCCAGAGAGACCTGCCAGCAACTGTCCAGTCCCATGAAAACATTAGCATGAGCTTATCAAAGGTTTGTGTACCTCTGCATAGCACTGTAGATTTATTCCATGTCTTCAGACCCCAATTTGTTTTTTTTTTTTCTCCAACAGTGCTTAATCTCCACGTCTGTCAGGAACAAAGAATGAAAGAAATGGCAACAGCTGCTTATTTTCCACAGGAATGCTATCCTTCCTCTTGGTTTCCAAGCCTTAAATTACTTTCCCATTTTGTCTTTTTGCTTTCCCAGGCAAACTGCTTATGTCTTTTTTTCAAAGTTCTTTGAAAACTGATTTTTATGTTTTAATTAGAAATTCATCAAGAATATTTTTCTCTGAAGTTGAAAAGTGAGTTTCAGGCAGTGATTAGATCCATTTCCCTAAAAATCTCCACAGTTTTTACAATCAATCAAAAAACCCCAAGCACTGACAATCTAAAATATGAAGAAATATGGTTCCTTTAGCTGCCAGCAATTGTACCAAAATGACAACACAAAGGAGAAAAAAAATTCTCAGATTTATATCCTCAGAATCTCAAACCTCCATGTATTCTCAAAAGAAAATAGTGAGTTCTTATCTTCTCCATTAAGTTTCTGTGGAAGTCACAGAAGGGACTCCAAATGGGAAGGTTCTAAACAGAAATCCAGAGCTGCAACTCTGGGAGCCAGCTTTAACCAGTTCTTGCACCAGGCTGAACCACAGGGTCAGAAGGTGTTATCAGCCTTCAAAATTATTCATATCAAGAGAGCCAGTTTAGAAATCAGGAAAAATTATCCTCATTTCTATAGGAAAAAAAAATTTGAATATACAACATTCTTAACATCTCTATAATTTTTCTGTTCTAGGTCCTTTTTTTTTTTTTTAACTGTAATTCTGCATAAAGGACAACTGGATTAAATACTAACAAAGGAAAAAATATCATTCACTATTACTCTTACTATTTTATTACACAAGAGTTTCTTAAATTGGCTGTAAAATGCCACGTCAACTTAAAATATATGTTTTTTATGGACAGGATAAAATCTCACCTTTTTACTTTCCCAGATGATAGTCATCAGAAATGTATCATTTGATTGTGATGGATTCAGGCTAAAGAAGAGCACATCAGGACCATGAAAACAAGATCTATCTATTGAAACATATGCACTTATTCAACTTAGACATCCTTTGTCTGTTCAGGCCAGTTATCCAAAGGTAACTGATAATGATAAAGTACAAAGGAGAAGAAGGATTTGAGCAAGCTTTGCCCAAGAGGTGAGGAAGGTAAAACCCTTGAAACAACTCCTAATATTTTTGGTTGTTTGTTTGTGTTTGTGTGTGTGTTTGTGTGTGTGTGTGTGTGTGTGTGCACATATCTCTTATCTAAATCTATAGATACATATAGATATAGACTATATAGATATAGATATAGATTATATAGCTATAGCTATAGCTATAGATGTAGATATAGATATAGATATAGTTATAGATATAGATATACAGATATAGCTCTCTATCAGAGGAACTGGAAATGCCTCTACCCCATCTTCCATTTAAATTCTCAAAACTCTGCATCTCAAGAATCAAATTAAAAATGCATTCTGGCTACAGCTAATAAGCCTTTGCCCTTGTGGAAGGGTTACTTTTGGGGATAACAGCCTTAAATGTTGCAGGTACAGAGAGAGAGCAGTAGTTTGCAATTCTGCCCTGCTCTGGAATCACTTAAAATAACTGCCAGGAGCCTTGAAAAGGCTCTGCTGGCAGTAGAATATCTGCATATGAAACCGAAAAACTATTTTGAAAACTCAGAAAGGAACTGTGGCCCAATTGGATCAATAATTTGGAGCACAGGACTGAACCATTGTGACCACACAACAGAAATAATTGCAATCCCTGCTAAAATAAGTAACAAATCTCAACACAGCTGAGATCAGGCTAATGATTCACTTTGTTTTAAAATGTGAATTATTGAAAGCAGGAATCAGAAAGTTCAAGGATGAAATTAGCCTCAAAACAAATTAATCTATTTTAAAGTTTTGGAAGAAGAAAAAAATGCAGCTTGTACAGTACTGAGAAAAAGAAAATCAACAGAATACAACTCCAAGATTCCAAGCTCAAAGTTAATCTGATGATATATCTGAATACTGATAACCTGGGCACAGTTCCATTTCCAGAGAGAGATATATGCCTGCTATGATTATCTCTCTGGTAGCTGTCAAACAAAGAGATGTCATTCTGTCTACAGTTAAACAACAACAGATGGAACATACCCGCAGCCAAGGTAAGTACCATCACTCCAATGCTTTCAAATGGATCCTCACCATGATTTGCATCAGTTGAAGAGATCTATTCCAGATCTCTATTCCAAGGCAAGGGTTAATCTCATCTGCAATGTAAGTTGAGATCACCACCAGAGAGCTACAGAAGAAGCTGAGGCTTTAAGGCAGAGCCTGATGACTGTGGTGTCATTATGGCGTGCACCCTCATCACTTACACTTTCTGCTTGCTTCAGAGGACACTCAGTATGCAAAGCCTCTCCTCTTACTAAGTTCATGAGCTGCAAGTCTCCTGCAGAAGTACCAAGGTTTGGGAAGAGAAGGTGTCCCATTTTACCTGATTTTGCATATTGCTTCTGGCCAATTGAGTGAATGGCTTTTCCACTGAAAGAGTAATTTTTAGACAGCAACTCTTCAGTTGTAAGGGTATTGCTTAAAAATGGTCAGATGATCCAAGCACCTTGCAAATACATGTCTTCCTCCATTGAGTATAAAACAATGAGCACTGAGTCTGATGTCTATTCTGCAGTTGTTTGCATATTGGTAAGAAGCTCTAGATGTTGTGCCCAACCCTTTTTTAGCTGTAACAATGAGAATAAATGGATAGAGCAATCTGGTCACAATTTTCCTAAATCCCACATTTAGTGCTTTCTGTAATATTATAGATAAATTATGGGTAAAAAATTATGAGAAATGTTTCTAATAATTTGAGGGTATTTATCATCACATCAAAATAAATTATGCCTCAAGAGTAGAGCCAAATATTATATACACATATTCACATTAAAAAAATTTCTTAGAAAAGAAAGAGGAAGGGAAATAATGTTTTCCATTTACTAACCTTCATTCCAAAATTCCCATAAGATTAATAACTTTTGTTATCTTGATGCAAGACCATAGAGTTTTGGCTAGAATACAATTAATAAGGAAAATATTTTTTGTTCTGTCACATGAATTAATCTTGAAATCACCTTAATCCAGTGAATTTCATAATTAAATGTGTTTCAGTTTGAGCATACATTTGCCAAGTTTTCAGAAATACTGTTGCTTAAGATATGTGGATTGGAATTGTGATTCAGGGGCACTACAAATGGAAAAAGTCTATTAGATTAACTACTCCTGCCAGTAGAACATTGTTCCCTCAAGATTGCTTTCTAATCTTTTTTCCAGTCTAATTTCAAAGTCTGTCTGTATCTATAAGTTGTGCCATTATGAGCAAGCATGTTATTAAAGTGTGTGATATGTTTTGGATCTATAATTTTTATCCAAAAAGCATTCTTTATCACTCAGGAGGGAAAAAAAGAAAGAAAAGGATTACTTCTTTTGTTTACTCTATTTCTGGAAAAGACCACCCAAAATCCTACTTGACAAGGAACCCACATCAAATGGTATTAATAGTCTGAAGCAACCACAGTAGCTAAGCAAGATAGACAAATATGCCACATAAGCTTATTATAAATATGCAACTCAGCAAATTGGAATTCAAGGCCCACCTGAAAACTGCAGTCAGAAAGCTTTATAAGCACACAGATGTTGAAACTCACCCTCAGTGCCACACTGCTGCAGGTACCTGACCCTCAGTTCATGCAATTTTCATGCAATTTTCTGAATACAAATAGCAATGACTACAACATAAATGTAACTAAAGGAACACACCACATGAGAGAAGAAAGGTATTATCAGGGAGAACTGGGACTTAAGAAAATAATGGTGGTCAGAAAGGAGAGCCTTTGAAATATCTGTTCAGACCAGTCTGTTATTTTGAGATCACTTCTAAGGCTCATGCAGTAAATAGACACTTTGCCATACACTGGAATTAGATTGATTTCTATTTTTCCCATATTAGATCAAGAAATTCTTTAAAGGAAGAAGAATGGGCTTTTTCTTTTTTGTTTTTATGGGCTAAGCTAAATTCAGTCCTTTCAATTTCTATGGACAATCCTTCCTTTTTGCATGGTCCCTGCTACTCTGGCATCCAAGAAGCATATAGAATTACAATTGCCTTGTCCTTTCTCAAAAGAGAGTCACACTGTTACTGCTAGTCCAAGTTATTCCATGTCTCATTTACAAAACAAAATCTCTGAGACAGAGGAATACAATCATAACACAGTAACCAGCCTTAATATATAGTTCCCAGTATCATGTTTTTGCCATGAAAAACAGGACCATCTTTTAAAACAGGATTTACAGGCACGAAACACAGAATTTGAATGTTTCCTCAAATCTTGCCTGCTCTACCTAAAGATATCTGTGAGTCTGGTATCTCTACAGGCTCAGAGCCTCAAATCTGTAGCTGAAGCCTGAAGCAAATGCTCAGACACAGAACAAGAAATTTTTGAAAAGGTGGCAGAGGACACAGTGAGATGGTTGCAGGCAAATATTTAGAGCACATCTACCTGGAAATTGGAAGGCCTAGACTTTAAGACCTCCTAAATCTGAAGAATTGAAACTCATGTCTCAGACTTTTAAAAATTTCTTAATTTCCAAAGTAAAAGGAAAAGAGAAAAAGGACATTGTGTAGGATGACCCACCAGGAAAAGGACAAGGTAAAACATACCAAATAAAATCTGTGGTCTTGAGAGGGAAGAAGTCCGGGCTCTGGAACATTAATGAGCAATACATCTAGCCTAAATATGAACTCTGTTCTCAAAATTCATATCAGAGAGGAGTACAACCAGAAGTAGGAAGACAAATGGTGCCTACCGTAAAAAGAACTGTGATTAAATTGTCCCTACTAAGGGACTGTTTCCCCACACTTAACTGCAGTCATTGGGTAAAATTGACAGATTTTTTTTTTTTTTGTGGAAAAAGAAAACAGAAACAAGAGCTCTACATTGTAACCACAAATTTTGCTATTATGTCTCATCCATATATAAGTGTAATTTCTCCTTTTGTGAACCTTGACTGTCCATTCTGCACAACAACACAGCTTTCCCAATAACTAAAGGAGATATCTACTTTTTTCTCAGAGCAGACAACAATAAGAGGTAGAAAATTTTAAATGCCATATACTGATAGGCATGGGAAGAAAGTGATTCTGTGGCAAAATCCAGTAGGGAAAAACTACTAGTCTCCTCAGTGTGATTCTAAAACACTTCGCTATTTATGAACTGAAACATTCAAAATAGTCCCCATTAAAAAAACAAAGGAAAGAACAAGGAAAAAGAAAATTACAAGGCATGATGTTTTTTAGTAACCAAATTGATGCATGGACCATTTCCTTCCACTTCTTAAAGCATTATATCAACTGGAGCAATATACAAGTGGTGGATGACAGGTCATTCTTCTTTCAAGCTTGTAAAATATACACATACATGTTGCCAAAACTATCATATTTCATGCTGAACTCAAGACAGTCTGCATGTGGCAAGCCCTCAGAGGGCACCTAACAGACCAGGATTTTTAGAAACCTAATTGGGAATGTCTTTTCTGAATAGACTGCGAATGAGCCTGCTTCTCAACTCATCTGAGGACAGTGGTGCTTGTGAATACATTTAAATGATCTTTTTCTGTCTTTTCTGTCTTAGACAAAGCCAATGTACATGTCCTCTCAGGCATCTAGGCTGGCTGAGTTCTTACAGAGTACTTTCCTGAACAAAGATGTCTCAATTAAGCTTGAGTTACACTTTAGGTTTCTAAGTGCTTCTTTGGATGTCAACCAGACTAAGAAACTTGTTCAAGGTCATTTACAAAGTTTGTGGCAGAAAAGGGAACTGATCTGGAGTGCTCTTTGGTCTCAGGCTAGCACCCACAGCATTAGAATATCTTTCATCTCTCTGCTGCTCTTATCAAACCAAAATAACACAAAAGATCAGAAAAGATAGACAGGAATGAACATGTTAAAGGATGAGCTAATTTCATCTAGAAGATTCTGAAACATGATCTATACTTAATTTTATCCATTTATCACTTTCTTACCTCCTGCAAATAATTGCAGAAATGCCAAGTCCATCTATTTATAAACAGTGAAACACTGAAGTGTTCTCTAATGCACCATTTCCAAGTGCAAGTAATATATGCTGACCAGCTTGTAACTAGCTTGGTAAGGATTCACACTCCTGTTAGAATTTTAATTTATCAAAGACAGACATATTTATGTGTCTGTCTGTGGCTGAAATAGGAAAGGATGTTAAAACAGCACTAGTGCTTTAAGATCAGCCAGGAAACTCAGTGTTAAGGTTTGTTCCTTTGTCCTTAGCTCACCCGTGCTGTGCACAGATCTTGTATATACCTAGAAAAAGCCTATGAACAAAGCTCATGAGAATCAAACAAGGCTCTGTACTGGTATGCCAAAGTCAACCAAACTTAAGCAAATGTGAAAAAAAGCTTGAATTGCACCCACCATTTTCTAGATGAGGTGGGTTCAGCTTTGCTGGCTTTGATTTTGCTTTGGTTAATGAAGGTGATTATAACAGACTTCCTCATATGAAGATTCTTAATAGTGTTCATGTAGAACAATAGCCTCTAAGGATCTTGGGGACATTCAGGAACAACCATGGAGCACCTGCCACTCTCTGCAGATGTGGTGTAATTTCCATAGAACTATTTCTTTCAAACACATTACACACATAAAAGATACAAACCCATTATTGGCAGATCATTCAAGTGATAGTAATTGAAATAAGCAGGGTAGGAGACTTTTTCTCCTTTTAATGCCTTTATTAAAAGTAAACAGCTCAAGATTAGGAAGCCCAACGGGTCTGCAGTCTCCATCATCTCTCCCAGGGTGACTCGGAGGAGGAGGATATGCACAGCTTCGTCCACTAAAGGGCAGAGCTGGGGGTCCCATCCTCGTGGGAGCCTTGGGCATAACCCCAATCTTGACTCTGCACTGACTCCCGGCTTGGGGTCTTGGTTTCAGATGATGTCGTGCTCAGGGTGAGGGACAAAGGTTTTCAGCATCTCTGCAGGCTCAGCACTCTGTTCTTCACGTCCAGGCATCACTCTAATTTCTTAATTCTGTATTGGCTCGTTGTTTTTGGGGTCTTTTCGGTAAGTTTGACATTTCCCATGGCATGCTGGTCCCAAAGTTATTTTGCATCTTCTGATGCCCCCTCCCACGTCTCATCCCCTCCCCTCACAGTCTGGGTAGAAGAGCCATTAACTTAGCCCTAGCCAGGGCCTTTACTGATACAAAAGGAGCCATTAACTGCGACGACTTGTGATTATAACAAACAGGTGTAACTCTAGCAGCAACAACTGGCTTGACTGGTTTGCAACTCTTTTTCTTTTTTTCCCAAAAAAATTTTGCAGTTTTTTTATTTATAACAGTAATGACTCCTCAGGAGGTAGACAATACACCAACTTGGAGTGTGTTTTATAGACCAGGTTTAATTTGATAGGAAATGCTGGACGGCCCTTATCTGAGCCAGGAGGGAGGTGAATGGGAATTGCACACTTGGATGCAGCCTTAATCTAAACATTTGTTTTTTAAAATCATATTAATTATTTTTTCCCATCAAACTGCCAAAGCACCACTAAACCACGTCCTGAACTACCATAGGAAAGTATTTTAGATGCACCAGACAAGACCACAAAATATTAGCATAGTTCCAAACTATTATAGGTAAAGATATATTAGTCCCATTTTTATAATGTATTTGATTTCCTCATTTAAAATACAAGTTTAATATTGACCATTATGCCATGGAACAAGTTTCTGAATCATCCAGATATATTTTTCTAATATTAATTAGTTGAAGTTTTTAACTGAATCTTCAAGACAAAATAGCACCATTTGTGACAAATAAACACATAACACATTGTAATATCATCTTCACAGCTTTTTAATTAGAAGATTTATTTTAAAAAATTATTAACTGACAAAATTCAAATTTTATAAACAACACAGTGTGAACAGAAATTACTCCCAGTCTTAGACTTCTTTATTTCTATGCAAGTCTTCCGATTTCAATTACTTGTTACTTAAAAAATTTTTCTTCTGGGATAGAGTTAGTCTACTTTCTACAAAACCTATACAGTAATTCTTGACAACAATGGGAACTTTATAGAACATATTTCAGTGCATTCAATTTTTACAAACATGTCCCAGTACAAATGTAAAACTTGCATGTAATGCATGTAACAACATGCTGTTTGTAAGAACTACAAGCTAAATAAAATTGCTAGCAACCTCAAAATGCAAGTCCTGTATGCTGCGTCCACCTGATTTCTAAAAAGTTTATTAATGGCCACTGATTGTACTTCAGTCATTAAGGAGACAGATCAGAAAGGAATAAAAAGAGAATGATTTGCTTTTTTTTTTCTAAGCTATGTCCTTTACACTATCCTTACAATTGTGTTACCCTACTTGTCTGCAGTACCAGTTACCTTCTAGTGTTGTGAGAAAAGTTACCTTCAAGTGTTGAGAAGAAAAAGACAAGTACACAGATTAAAATTTTCGAATTTCCTGAAATTTCGTATAACTATTGATCTAGCTCCCTTAGCACAATCTCAATTGTGAAGCAAAATTTGGCATTCTGAAATTCAGGAGCAGTTCACAAAGTATACACTCACAGGAAAATGAATTCTAAATCGAAAATATTCCTGCTATCATACAGACTTGGCTCACTTTTTGCTCCAATTCCTTTACTTTCATGATAAGTCTCATTTTGGTTTAGCTCATTGACAAAAGACAAGTTTATGGCAACTTTACATTGGTTTACTTTGACTTGAGGGAGTGTTGTCCAGTCAGGGTTTAGTGAAAAATGCTTTGTGTTGACATGAGCTAGATCTGGGCATTCACTTTCCTTCCATTTCTTTTCAGTTTATCACACTTTCAAACTCAATGACATATCTATTTGGGTGGGTTTTTCACGTAGGCACTTGAAATGTTCAACAATACTTGTGCTTTTACTTTGGTTATGAATTTCAGCAGCTTCCTGGGAGATGGTAAGTGCTGACACCAGAAAGTATGTAACAGAATGTAATTAAAACTTAATGCCCTATAGAAACCCTGTACAATCATACAATCCAGTGAAACGTAAGTAAAATATTTCTTTTCAGAAATAGCCTTTGGCATACTGAAAGCCTGTTCCAAAATGTAGTACAATCAGCAAGCTTGAAATAGCAGCTTTAAAAACGTTTTCTTTAACAGTGACAGGAAAATCCTTCATTACAGCAGAGAATTTACTGCTGTTTGGCAACCTATGTTGACACTAGGGACGTATACTAAAGTCCAGACTGGCCGTACACTTATTTGTTTGTGAAAGGCAGATGTGTACCTTCCCATTTTTCTCGTTACTTAGAGCTCTCACTTAATATGTTTCTTTGGAAATTTTCTGACATTGAGAGGAAACTGAAAACTGAAATACCTAGTTTTTGAAAAATTCTAACTAAACAATATATAAATAATGTACTTGTCTTTTGCTAGTTCTTTTTATATATTTTACTTCATGTATTTCCTATTACCCTGTTTTTTCTTTATTCCTAGTTTCTATTGGCTCTTCCCTGAGCCTCTCTGAATTGCATAGAAGAAAGGAGAAAGTCTTGCACACATCAGTCTTATTCCTCCAGTTCTCTACAACTGCTTTTCTGCAGAAAGCAAGTAGTTCTTCACAAAGAGCTCTACACAACTTTTCCTGAGTTACTCTGGGAAATTATTTCAGCCATTACTAGAGTGATAAGAAACAAAAGTGGCATTGAGTAACTTCCTATTTTCTAATCTGGAGTGAGGTGTTTATGAACTTACTTTACATGCTTGATCCAAAGTGACTTAGTAATCAAGAATCACCTGAAAACTCTGAGAAGTCAAAGAAGTAAAAGAAGGTGTTCTAATAATTTGTCTTGTCCTGAAAGCCTGTTTAATCAAAAGACAAAAGTTTTGATTACCGTTATTACATTTCTGAAAAAAGCTCAGTTGAAGGTACACACAGCTAGTCAGTAATGCAGTGACAGTTTTTGCCTCCATCCAAACCATTAATTTCAATCGTAAAAATGCCCAGTTATAGCTGGCTGTTATGGGCAATGTTGAATGGCTAAGAGAAACCAAGGGTGGCTTCAGACAATGCTCTCAGAAGATTGCAGCCCTCCCATTCACGCTGCCTTGGCAAAAGGCATGCTCTGGGGCACATGCTTTGGTGAGCAGCCTTATCACTCAGCTCTGGAGTTAAAAGCCTTTACAAGCACATATTCCCATTTGTAGAACCTGAGGCAACACTCAGGAAAAGAGTCTGCACTTGCTCTGTGGTGGTCTAACTTAATCACCAGCAGTTAAAAATTCAACTGTGATAATCCATTACTCAATTACATGCAAGAAAAAAAGAAAGTTCCTGGACAGATCTCAGTAATCACTTATAAGGAATACCTTGTGGCCACACCTCCAACTTTAGCTATATCTTAACCTTTCTGTCAGCTCAACCAATGGAGGGGTATAGTTAAGGGTATCCCCAACATCTTGTTCTGATGTCCAGTGCAGCACTATCTTTCTGTCATGCTTATAAACCCAGCTCACAACTCTTGATTGTGTCTGTGGCCTGTTTAGTTCTTTCTTTGGTACTGGAAAATACTGTTCTCTCAATTTTCTTCCCTTAATAGGATTGACTTCCTCTTTAGTCCTTGTAGCTGAATTAACTTAGTTAATGCATATATAGAAGACAACTTTACCAAAGATATGTAATGACTCATTCATTCTTTATTTGCAGAGCTTCTTTTGAAAATGTACTTGGAGACATATGAGGTTTTTACTAAAGTCAAAAACCCTGCCAGCTCTCACAGGCACTATTGACAGCTGTAGCCATAACAGAAATATTTGTCTTATTCCATGAATCTACAGGTGACGATGACACATTGAGCTTTTCATGGATAATTATATTGGCCCAAATGAAAAAAGACTCCAAAAACTTAAATTATTCCTGTTGCACCAAATGACCTTAGATACAAGCTTTACATTTTGATATTTTTCATCACTTGAAGGAGAGCTAGAGGTACTACTAGCCAGTATGAAAAACTCTAACATCATATGTGAAAATCATCTCATTGTAGTTCAAGGTTTGTCATGTCATCCTGCAGAAGGCTAAATTATGTCTGGATTTCACATGTTAATGTGTGCTGGCAAAAGTATACTGTAGGACACTATCAATGGCAACATCATCCTTTATATTCTAAAAAAATACAAAGGGAAAAAATATAAAGGAGAGAAAAGACTAAAATTCTAGTATTTTACTGAGCAGAAAGTTGGCCTTTTGTAATCCTCCAAAGTGAAATCCTATTTATAGCAACAGTGTAATCAAATAATATGCAATCACTTGGAGGTTTGCAACATTTGACAAATTGTAATTTTGTTCTTCACAAACTCCTAAACACTTCCTGCTAAGTGACAACAAGCATCAGCAAGTTTCAACAAACCTTCTGCAGTTTCTTTATCTCACTATAAAGAACAGATGCCGTTTTGGGGCTGCTGTGAACTCTTCTGTTCTTTGTGTAATGTGCACATGTATATGCAAGGGCACATCACATGAAAATGTGATAGCCAAGGCCCATCTCAGATGCTTTTTCTATGGTACACAGTAAGCAAACAGCTGGTTCCAGGCAAGAATCTTCTGTCAATCATGGCAAAAATATGATCCACATAAAATTTCATTGCAAAAGTGACAGAATTCTCAACATTAATAATGAAATTTGGGCTGTTAAAATATACAAAGATGGTCCCACAGTGTTTTCCAGTATGTCTGTGAAAATGATTATCTATTTCTGCCCTTCACCAGTAGCACGTGGGAAGTATCAAAAGTACATGAGTTAAATAGAGCTGATGCTCCCAGAAAGCAGTTACTTGCAGACTATTAGAATGATTTAAAATCGTCCTGCAAAAACTTTACAAAACAAGGAGCCCAATGAACTGCAGATTTCAAAATTGTAGGAATTCCATTTCATGTAGTCAGAAAAAATGTTCTCTACATATTAGAATATTGTTGAACAGAGCTTTGAGTGTCCCATCCTTTACCAGGATATCTTTTCTGTTTTTTTTCCTTTCTGGGCTTCTTTATGACCAGAAGTAAAATGACAAACATCAGAAGTCTAACTAATTACATATTAAAAATTAGATTCCTTGTAAAAATAAGGTACTTGTGTTTGAAAGGCAGTAACATTCCTGATGGAGAAAGAAAGCAAGGAATCATGCAGCTAATGAGGGGCATAACATAAAAAAAAATGCAGGAAATTATATCGCACACTTCTATTTACACACCTGTAATCTCAGTTCTATTATTTAATTTTGGAAGCTTTCTCTACAGTTTAGGTTAAATGTAGTGTTCTTTTGGGGGCCAGTGCCTGTCAGCACAGAAAGTCTAAAATTGTCAGCAGCGAGGGTACCAACAAAATTGAGCAGTAAGAATGGATTTCTTTATGAAGGAGAAAGAAAATTACCAAAGTCAGGAAAAAAAAGTTAGAGAATATACAAGATTGCTTAAAAAAAGGAGCACATCAACAAATACATTTTGAGACAGGCAATGTCAATTTATCTTGCTTTTAGCAGGCAGTCAGCTACATTATTATGCAAGTATTGAAAAGGTAGAAAACACAGAGGATAGAGGAATATGATTTCTTTGCATTTGCCTTATGATGACATTTTTCTGATCCTGAGTGGTCTTCCAGTTTGATGTGTCCATGTTTTCCATTTATATCCTTCACTGGAAAAAATGGCAATTAATTCACACCAAAACATGTAGGAGAGAACACGTGTTGAAGCAAGGATAGATTTGACCATATTATAAATATCAGAATAACCAGAGGCATGGCAAAAGGCACATCTCCTGCAGGGAGAAGACCCATGTTCAGTCTGTGTTCCCCCGGAGTAAGAACTAAGATTTCATCCTCAGCCTTTTCCCAGTAAGCCCTCAAGGCTATCTATTACTCTTGATGGAACATTTTCAATCTCAACTATTAGAGCAGCTCTTTTTTGTACAAATTGTTTTAAGTATTCATTGAATTTTGGGTTTCAACACCAGGGGTTAGTGCCCTAATCACCTGGCTATTCTAGGAAGACACGAGACAGGGCAGAACATTGTAGGAATCATATAATAAGACTCAACAGCTTTCCTATATCAAGCTCCACACTTCATCATTGCTGACCTCATTAATGGAAGTCCTGACACTTCTCCAAACCTCTTGTACCCAGTGAGTTTATTATCATGTCATTGGTGGAATTGGTTGAAATGCCTTTGGTGGACCCTTCTCTTTTTCCCTTGGAGGATGATAGGGGGCTTAAATGTAATGAGAAAAGTCATAGGACAGTCTAGAAATAGCAAAACGTTTTTGAAAAAACTAAGTACTTCCTGAAAAAAATGTAATTCTAAGGATATACTAAACTAATCAGATTTTTGCTCTACTTAAGAACATAATTTAAAATAAAATGAAAAAAAACATACATAATAAAACTGGAAAAGAACCCAAAAAGATATTGCTGAATGCACAGGTTGTCTGTCTATCTGTACGCATAATTTCTTTTTTGAGGAAGAGATGTAATTCCAAAGTAACTGTAAAGGAAAGTCAATGAAAAGTAGAGATAAGGCTTTGTTTTGATAAAGCAAAATTTAATTGTAAATTGCTCATATCTGAAGTTTAAAATTACATGGAAAAGTTTCACTTTGAACCAACATGGAGAGTTTTTGCTGTTGTTGCAAGCTTTCTTTAGAAATGGCTTTTTTAACACCACGATAAAGTTGTAATATCACATATGGTCTTACAGTACAATAAATGTTTTAGTTAACAATGGCAATAAACAAATGAGAAATATGAGACCTCAGCAGTGTCAGATATTCATGACCTCAGAGCACAGATATTCATGCTTACTGACTTCTGTGGGCTTTTTGTATGTTTGCTCACTTTCACACATTTTTTATGAGCCAGACTCTTGATAGCTCATTGATTCATTCACCCTACATGTGAGAATTCTCTGCAGAGACAGAGGGTCAAACTCTTAAACACAGAGCTAGGCTTGACCAAAGGAAGGCCTCAGCTGATTAAAGGCAACCTTTATTGTACCTGAAGGTTTTGCCATGCATGCCAAGCAGAGGAGGGAAAAAGTGTACAGGAGGAGAGGAGGCACCTAGTGAGAAGGAAATGGTAAAATTAAAAAGAAGGGATGATTGCTGCTTTTTTTCTTTATTTCCTTGTTCTCATAGGACCACTTGTGTGAAGTACACACTACACAGTCCATGACCAGTGGGTGATTATGCCATACTGTGGAGTCCTAATCTACATGGCAGCTGGAGGAGGGAATTGGCTTGGAATTATACATCATTGTAATGAGCCTTGAGGTACGCAGCAATTCATACAAGACATGTTCCATCTATAGAATTCTCGATCTCCCCAATATCTTCAGACTTAACAGGAGTAAGGAAGATGCTGGTTCTGCAGAGGGATGTCTCAGTAACCTGTGCTTTATAAACACCTAAAATTGTAGAATAGTTCCAACTGAAAGAGACCTTTTCAAGGTCATTTAGTCCAATGTCCTCTGCAATAAGCAGGGACACCTTCCACTAGATCAGGTTGCTCAGAGCTTCATTCAACCCAACCTTGAATATTTCCAGGGATGGGGCTTCCACCATCACTAAGGCAGTGTTTTACCATCCTCATTGTAAAATGTCTCTTCTGATCTAATCTAAATCAACCCTCCTTCAGTTTAAAACCATTACATCATATAGTGTCACAATAGGACTCATAAAAGGTTTATCACTATCTTACAGGCTTTACAAAGATTTGTAGATAATTCTGGAATATATATTATGTCTTGTCAACACCGTAGCAAATGCTAAAAATTATCTATCATTTTATAATCAATTTCTAGTTCATATTCTCCTTTCCAAGATTCAAAACGCTCTTATCTCATAAAAGATAAAAAAACCCATTGGTTGTCTTAGTAATTTTTTTCTCTAGATGCTCTTTTTATGCTTTCATATTTTCAAAAGAGCATTTTTTTATCCAAATCAATTCTACTTCTCATATGAAATTAATGATAAATCATAAATAATAAATATACTACAGTTTTCTAATATTATATGACATGGGATATATTTCCAAAATCCTAATTTAAGGAATACTTCAATTTAGTGGATAGAATACATAAGGTCAGCAAAATAAAATAAACACTAAGCTTTATTTAAAGTCTTGGCTCTTTCACAAGTAGTTCAACAATTTCTGTTATTATTGATTTTTTTTCTCATTCTTTCTTCATCCAACTAATTCCAACATAGCTGTCACATGGAATATTTGAGATGATAATTTTTTATTTTCTTATGATACTTATGGGCTGTCTGAAGTTATACAAACCAAAAATACAGCCACGTCTGTCTCTCTTCTTAAATAATTCTCTGACCTCCCTTGATAATCCATAAAATCATAAAACTAAGAACAAGATTGAAAATTGAAAAAAAATAAAAATACTCCTAATACTCAACAAATCTCTTTCAATTTTTATGCTTTGAATGCACTTGGTACATATGACAAACAATGACAGCAGTTGCAGTGGATTAAACATAAGGTATATCTGATCTCTGACATCCATGTGTCATGTCAGTAGACATTATTATAAGAATTGGCCAAAAGTTTTGAAGTTCTTGTACTTCTAAGTGAGTTGTGTGCTGATATTTTTTTGCTTTGAATTTTAATTTCAAAATTTATGAAAATAATTATGTAGCAGAAATGTCAAGAGGGAAAATGAACTGAGAATAAGTAGTACTGTGATTTCAGGTTTTAATTGCCAACAATGCATGCTGGCTTATATCACTATTAATGAAGAGGGGAAAAAAGGGTGTTTACATCAGAAATGGAGCATGACAGTCATGACCTATGAAAAGCAAAATATATTCTTTAATATTTAGAACAAAGAGCATTTTTCCTGCTCTTTGTATTTCTGCTTGAATAGACACATTGCTGGATATCATGTGATTTGTAAATTTCATTTTAGTTCATCTGAAAAATATCCCAGATCAGGAATATTCTTTTTCTCTCCTAATACTTTTGCTTAGTCACCAGATTAAATGTGATTCAAAATTCTCTATAAATATGCATTCAAAATCAAATTTTTCCCATTAGAGCTATCTCCAGTTTCCCGTTACAGTTATCTGCAGTTATATGCCAATTGACACATGAACATGGATAACTCTACAGAAATCATGAGAAAAAAGAAAAATGATACCATAACAGCTTCTTGTCTGGTACTAATTTCATTGTCTTTTCTCCCAGATGTTTTCTTTAGATTTGTTTTTAGCTTTCTTTTGGATGCATATTGCAAAACCCTGGACACCTAACTCTCAAGGAAAGCTTTTTTGTGTGTGTGTAACTTGAAGGAATACCAAGAAAAGCTTTTTATTGTGTGTGTGTTCTCCATATGTAATATTCTTAGAGCAATGTTGTATATAAAAGAGCTAATAAAACAGGTATTGAACAAGCTGAGAAATGCAAGCACATATTCAGGTTCACAAAAAAAAGGACATGATAACCCATTCATGATCTGATAATTTCATAGGTCTTATTGAAGTTCAGGGCAGCATTGGGAGGACTAAACTTATTACTCAGCTCTTATGCTTTGAATCAGAGTGCCTTTCACTGACGGTCAAACAAAATAGGACCTCTCACCATTATGAAGTGACTGATTACCATAATTTCTGATTTGAAATTTTAAAAGTATACCATTTTAAAAGAAATAACAAAAAATTACTAATACAGGTCTGGAAGCTGTTGGATCTGTGTTTTCTAGCTCCACCTCTCTTCATAGTGCTGAGGATATTTCTCATTCTATTCCCATTCTGGTTCTTTTCTGTTTTTCACTCATTCTCATTTGTTTGTGAGGCTCCATCACAGTCTGCCCCACCTTACTTACACTCACAACTGTAATCTAATACTGTTCCCCAATCTCACTCTATTTTTCCTCTGAGCAAAAGCAGGAAACTTCAACTCTTATGCCCCGCACAAGAGAAGAAAGCAGTGAACAGATACGTTTTTTCTTCTAGGAGAAACACAATTCTGAAATGGTCTGAAAAAACCCAGCATTTAACTCATATGTGCTGACTATAAAATATTTGCATGTGACTCATTTCCTGGCAACAATATATCCTGGCAAGCAATGAAGCAATGATGAATTATTTTCTCTTCATGATCCAATACAAGTTTTTATTACCTCAAATGAAGCCACTCATTCTTCATAATAAATATAGAGAAGAGTAATAATAAAATAGAGCAAGATTTAAAGAAAGGAAGGATAATTTATTTTGCCCAGTTTACAAATAAACCCACCATAGGGTGTGTTAAAATTTGATGTGAATATAATTTCTCCTTAAAATTTATGACTCAACACTTCCTATTGCTCCCAACACAATGCATTTGAACATAAGAGTATTAGCTATAAAACTGTCTGATAAAATAATGTTTTAAATTGCAAATATCGGGCCACCTAAAGCCCAGGCCTCAGTATAAGCTAACTCTAAGTGCAGCTTAGGGCTTTGGAAACTTATGCCTGTGAATATGCAATGAAAAGACCCCCCATCATTTCAAAGTCCGCTTCCTAGCAAACAGTTGCAAGTCTGATTCCTAGCAAAGGAAAGAAGAACCTAAAGACCCCTACTACCCAAACCTTGTGTTTCAGGCACTCAGATCAGGAAATCAGAGATGAGATTTCTCTTGTATGATAGAGTAACGAACTGGAATGAAAAGTTGCGATCAGATTGGAGAAAGTGAGCAAATAGGAGAGACAAATGGGCAGAGATGGAGACATGGGGAGAGAAAGAGAGGGAGAAAATGAGAGAAGGAGATAATGTAACAGCAAGCAGAGATAAAACTAGTACAGATAACAGCAAAACCACCTACTCCATTTTTAGTGTTTGCAACCCCAGGAAAGCAAGTTATAAGAAGATCATATTGTTCAAACAAGGGGTTGATCAGCATGTTCATGGGCTGTGAACAGGCCAGCTTGTGGCAGAGAGAAGGCTGGTGAGGGAACAAAAATGAGATTTGGAGCAGTAAGGAACCAGGAGGGAGGCCAGCCAGGCATATTCTGCACCATCAGCCTGATATGTGGCCATGACTGCTCAAAGAGTAAAAGTGTGGAGGAAGAGAGGTTAAGTAAGGCCATGCCAGAAGAGTTACCTCAGCTAAGATCTGTCACCAGGAAGAAAAACAATTTTGAGGCAGAAGTCTGTGTCTGGGTAGGAGCTGCCATTGTGGTGGAGAGGAGATGTACTTGAAACACAGTCTAAACACCATAGAAAAATCAGATAGCAAGCATCTCAGTCTGGCTGATGCCAAAAAACAATGAACAGCTCTGGTTTTGATCTCTCTCAGTTCTTTTAAAAGTTAATTAGGATTTTTTTTTTTTTTTAGTATTTCTCAGCCTTAATTTTATTCTATAATAGTCATAGTACAAAGATTAAACATATTAACTTCACTTAATGGTGTTAAAGTTTAACTGTTATCTCCCTCTCAGTTTAAACAATAATTTAAGCCCTTGTTCTCTGTTGAAAAAATTTTTGTGTTAAAAAGTAACAAGATGGATGTACAAGATAGAAATTGCTACACATTTAGACTCCCAGATCTAGACCATTAAGCTACAGCTTAATGGCAAATTTACAAGGAAGAAATTTTCTTCCTGCTAAAACTTTTATTAAGCAAGTTTTGTGGCATTTTAGAACTCGATCATAAAAACACATTCTATTGCAGAAATAAGATTACTGTGCATTTACCCAAATAAATCTTTTATTGTCCAGGGCTGCTTATACATTCAAGTAAATACTTGCAGATTAGTAATCCTGTAGCACAATCATTGGCTTTGAGGATCTGGTGCATGCATATGTGTTTCCTGATAGTTGACTTTGAACATGCTGCAATTTTTGACCACTGCAAATTCAAAATGGGAATTTTGGAATGGATGAAAGATCACACATCCCTGTGTAGCTGAAGCAGAAAAGGGGCTTTCTTTCTGGGGCTCTGCTTTTTAAGGAAGAGGACATGAAAGTCTTCCATGTTACCACTTCTCACAAAAATGTACTGACAGTAGCAGTGAATAATTTAAACATCTATTAAACAACTTCACAACAAACAGTAATTCATCAAGTCCTCTCTTGCCTTGTAGCAGTCTTACTCTAAGAAGGAAATTATTAGCCAAATGAGTTTTTAAGTATTTAAGACATCAATTTAGTTAATATCTAAAATATATATTTCTTCAGGGTTTACCAAGAAGCTTTCTTACTTTGTACAAACATCAGAAAACAACATATCTGCATATATAAATATTTAAAGTGGTAAAGATTAATTTTTGGTTGCGAACTACTTAAGTTTCATGCATGAAACTGTGTGCAGATCTTCTAGTCTGTTGGGCATTCAGAAAAAAAACCCCAGAAGACAGTAGCAATGTGTTCTGTTAAATCAATGGAGGGTTCAGATTTAATACACTACATGTTAATTTATGCCATGAATATGTCTGAAATAGGTCCATTCCCTTCATTTTGCAAAAATAAAGAAATATAAGAAGGAAAAATATGTCCTTAGAGCCATTTCTCTTTTTCACATTCTTGCAGAAGTCAACCAGTTATATCTCAGGCTGTTTTCCTTTCAGATTCTTCACTTTCATAAAAGCTTTGACAGGACAATTTTGGGAAATGTCTAGAAAAATGTTTTTACTTCGTACTCTCCCAAATCCCCACCTACTGTGAGAAAAGCTCCTCTATAAACAGCTGGATAAGGTGTGAGGAAGGAGATATTTTCATATATATTTTAAATATAATGTAATTTATAATAACACCCCCTTGAAAATATTATAGTTTGTTTTAATATTTGCCTTAAAATATTTCTTTTGTGCACCCAGATTTTTTCCCTTTCTGTTTTCCACGTGTAGTCCCCTCCCCTCCAGAAATAAAGTCTCCTGCAGCTGCTGCAGAAAAATCTATTGGTATGGTGATAAGCAGTTCCCTACCTTGTTGTGTAGCAGAAGACATACTGTTTCCTGAATTTGGATTGATGTACTCCACTGACTTGTGTTTGCTCCACACCACACCACTGAGCAGCGATTTCAGCCCAACAGAGAACAAGGCAGCTTCTCAACTCAGAGAATATGTATTTTGCTAAAGAAATATGCCCATCATTGTGAAAGGCTGCAAACTGCAGGAGGTTAGAGGAAAAGCAATAACGAGTAGAAAGGACCATGAGGTGCTTAGAGGAAAATCCAGTAAAGTGCCTGAGTACTCAGAAGCTCTGTGTCCGCATTCCCAAGCTGGAAAATACCTATCAAATGCAAAGAAAAAGAACCATATTTCTTTCATACAAAGCAACAAATTTAATTCATTTATTATTTCACTGATTCAGTGGTATAACCCAAGGACTTCAGCACTATCACTAGTGGAAAAACCATATCAATGAAGCCAAGAATTAGTATTATATCATTGTGAATAAGTATTATGACTAGCATGGATATAAGGAATATTAGCAGATTATAGTGGTACTTCATCCAAACGCTTTAGTTTATCATCTCAACATCCAGCCTTTTTTGTCGTAAACATTGAGACCTAAAGGCTTATGTGCAATTATAAGACAGAAAAATCTCCTAACCAAATTGACAAAGGCTTTTGACAAGTACAGACAAAATGACACAAAGAAAAGACAGAAATATCTTCAACAGTCTGTAGTAGATTTTCTTTTATCGTTCTTTAAGTTGCTTATTACAACCAGTGTTAAAGGGAGGAGTAAACAATCCACTTTTTTCTCCTGTAGACAGAGGTTTGTTATTTCCCTTAGCTCTCTTTCTCTTTGTCTTTCTTTGTCTTTCTCTTTGTCTTTGTCTTTGTCTTTTTCTCTCTCTCTTTCTCTTTTTCTCTCTCTCTTTCTCTTTCTCTTTCTCTTCTCCTTCTCTTTCTCTTTCTTTCTCTCTTTCTCTTTCTCTCTCTCCCTCTTCCTCTTCCTCTTCCTCTTCCTCTTCCTCTTCCTCTTCCTCTTCCTCTTCCTCTTCCTCTTTCTTTTTTTATTTTTCCTTATTTTTGTTTCTTTGTCATTTTCCTTCTTTTATTTTTCTTTTTTCTTTTTCCATTTTTCTTTTTTTCCTCTTCCTTTCTCCTTTTCCTTTTTCTTCTTTTTTTCTTTTGCCTTTTTCTTTTTAACTTAGCTGGCATTTTCCCAGTACTAGCAAGCAAGCTTGAATAGCATGTTACTATTGAATACTCTTAAATTGCTCACTCACCATGGACAGAGACAAAGAAGTTTCTAACCAAATTTGAATAACAAATTTGAAGAACCTGTGATCCGGTTAAAATTCTGCATTTATAATTCAGTGTGACACATTTATTTATGTCTTCTGGGAAAGGTACTTATGGGATAGCACAAAAAGAAAACAAGGAGAAAGTACAATTTTGAGAAGTACTCATAAAAGACAACATTTGGGGCTATTTCAACAGAATTTCTGTACTTTTTTAGCAGAATACTGTTGCACAGATATTAAATAGTTATTCTGGTTTGAGGCTGAGAGCCCAAGACTCTCTTCTTCCAACTAATTACTTTAATTTTACAATTAGAGCACAATGCTCTCTTCTCCCTCCTCCAAACACTCCATCTCTTCCCTCTCTTTTCCCATGAGTAAATCCAACATGATAGCTTGATGAGCCTCTTATCCCTCTAACCCACTTGCATGCTCCCTTTCTTTCTATCAGAAAAATTTTTTCTCTCATTTTACAGGGAGAACATGCTTGAAGGAGAGAAGCACTAATCTGGGGTTTTTTTCCCCAACAGAGTTCTGATGACGGTGAATTGAGCTTACTAATGCAAGAATTTCTTCATTTTCTCAGGGAAAACAAGAAGATTTTAAGAAAAGGGATTGAAAAATGGAGAAAAAGTTGTGGGATTTTTTTACCATTATGGAGAACACAGCATAGCAGTCAGATCAGAATTTCTAGGAACCTAACAAGATTGTACAGGAATAGACAAAATATAGATTAAAAAGCATGTCTGAATCCATCTACAGATAACATAAATTTATGACAAGGCATCAGTCATTTGGAAGTTGTGCCACAAATGTTGTTTCCTATCAAAAGTAGCATAGCTGTCATACTGTCAACTTTTCAAAAGCCAATTTTTGTAAAAAACAGGAATTTTTGATATCAAGCAAACAGATCCCCAGAAATGTTCTAAGAATAGAGTGCAGACAGGGTAATAAGGGTATCTTAAAGGTAAAACCAAACCATTTTTGTAAATGGGTTCTCCTTGTGCCTGACCAGAGGCTTTTAATTATGGATATTGACAGCTCATTTCTAAAAGTTCCTCTACAACTTTGACAACTAGAGTTTCCACTCTGCTGATATGAAGCTGACTTTTTTGAAGGTAATATAGGTTCTCTGTAATGCATTAAGATAGATTTGACTCTTTAATATTTATAAGATTAGCATTTATATTAGACCATAATAAGCTCCAATTAGTATCATTCCAATCTAACCTAACGTCTATAACCCACTTTTCCTACATTTCAGACATCATCTTCAAAGTTAAGATGGAAAAGAATTGATTGATTCATGACAACATTTTTTAGGATCTACTGGGAAGAAGAATTTCTTGAATGATTGATCAGCATTTTTTCATCTGTCACTTGAGGTATCTTTAATGAGTAATACTTAATAAAGCTGTGAATTCATTGCTAATAGCTTTTTCTTTTTTTTTTTTGGTTGTTTAAAATCTAAACATTCCCTTGCTTGTAAAAAAGATCTTCAACTGAATTGATTTCCCTATTGCATCTTCTTCACAGGTAGATTGTTAAAGCACTTGAAACCTGAAGGTGTTGCCAGATTGGTATCTAAATAAATTTATCCCTTTGAGGACACCCTGTGCTCAGCTTTAATCAGCAATGCTGTGACTGATCAGAAAGTTACTTTTGTGAGATTTTCAGCTTGTATATCTAGCAATCCACTGTATTTTGATAAGCCTACTGCACACACTGACATATGCAAAATAAAGCCTGGAGAGACGCTGATGGACACACAGAGATGGTGCTTTATGAAAAAGACATGGTGAATGCCTGCTAGAGACAGGGTAGTGGCAGATAAAAAGAAAGTATAAGAGGAATATTAAACTCACAAGGTTGCCAGAAAGATGAGCCCTGCCTAACTTGAGAAATCAGTAAGCAGGTGAAGATAAACTTGTGAGGATAACTATAAACTATGGGCTTTTTCATCAGATTGTAAGTTTACAGAAGAGTAACTTTCCCTTTAGGTATTGCATTCTAGGGAAGGCTAATTTTTTGGAAGTTTTTCAGCAGAAGAGAGTTGTAACATCAACAGATACAGCATGGAAACTCTCAGGAGAATAAAAACATGAGAGGTATCGGAAATTGATGCATCTGAAGAGCGATGAAGGAGTAGGATAAGGCTGAATGAAAATAGAGCTACAAGAGGCCAGTGTTTGTGAGCAATAGCCTCCAACTCCATCATTTGGCCTCTACAACAGCTCCTTACTGTAAACCAGCTCAGAAACATATTCTGTTTCTTCTGAAGAACTACACAGAAACCAATATTTCCATTTCAAAGAAAAGCATATTTTTCCTAATGTTCAGCCTGTAAATCACAAGTGATTTACCTACTGACATCCATAACACAGTTTTTGGTGCACATACAATCCAATTTACATATATGCCCTCTAGCAAGGTCTCCCCACTAGTTTTTAAGCACTTTACCTTTTCCTTTAGTGCAGTTCCCTGGTGGTGCACATAAATCCAATAACAATCCTATGTTTTTTGCATTCTCCCTGTTTTAGACTTTAATATATAAAAAACTTCATTAACATAAATAAATAATGATAAAATCTTTTCATGGGAGTTACATTAACAGATGCTGCTCTTCCCATAGGAAAGATAAAATAGATGCCAACAGTGAATGAAAGCAAATGGTCAACTAATATTCAAAGTGTTACCCTTACTCTACCTTCTAGTAATTTCCATCTTCAATTCAGTCTATGATGTCAAATACCCCTAAACAAGTGTTCAAGTCTCTTCATAGTCAGTAGGTATTGTTACATCAGTAATGATGAAACATTGTTTCATGTTTCCATTGTCAATATCTGCAGAAAAAATTAAATGGACATATTTTGTAAACAATAATCATTCATTCTCGTGTTTAATGAAGAAACCTCAATGACTTTCACCTTCTTGCAGCTTTTTCCCTTTCCAGGAAAACTAGTACCTCTCCATTTCAACTAGCATCTAAAGTGCATCTTCTTTGCTACTTCAATTTTAAACTTTTCTCTATGTTCAGAAATTGTAAAATCAGTTGACTCAACATGCCAGGAGCAGAGGAAGATTATGCAGGAACATAAATGAAGGTCCTGAAACAGACAGGTTACATAATTCAAGAATAACATTTCTGCAAATCTTGCCCATTAAAGCTTCATGCACATGTTGATCCATTAAAATCTTTCCTTGTTTTGCCCAGCAACTTTCAGAAAATTGAGTTGTGTCAAATGGGCTGCACAAGTTCCCACAGCTGAAAATCAACATAGAAATGAGAAAATATGTTGCTGATAATGTATTGAAAAATGAAAAAAGAAACCAGCCCCAGAAATAACAAAAACCAAAAGCCAACTCTTAGAAGTTAAAAAAATAAAATGTGTGAAGACTGGAAATTACCTATCTGAAGAAGAAATAGAATGAAGCCTTAAATATTCACAGGAATTATGGTTAAACACAGTGCATGCAGGATACATAAATTCAGGGTGTCATGGTATTCAGATGCTTGAATTGTTTGAAGACACTAGTTTACAGTTGCTAAAATATTTGGAATATCAGTTGTTCCTTCAATGGCATACTGCCTGTCTTAAATTGGTAGAGGTACTCTGATCTAGCAACCTTCAGCTCACATTACAATGAGGAAAAAAAAAAAAAAAAGGATAAATACTGAAATAAAAAGGATCTGTATTCTCCTGAATCTGAGAGAGGGTCTGGTGGAGGACTGTGAGGATGATGAGAGAACCAAAACACCTGTTCTATGCAGGTAGAGCTGGGCCTGTTTAGCCTGAAGAAGGGACATCTGAGAGGAGATCTTAGCAATGCATACAAATGTCTTCAGGGCAAGTGACAAGAAGATTTTGGCAAACTCTTTTCGGTGGTGTCCCATGGCAAGACACTAATGGGCACAAATTCAAAAGTTCTGTCTGAAAAAGAAGGAAGTATCTTCACTTTGGCAGTGATCGACCATTGGAACAGGCTGCTCAGAGAGACTCTGGAGTCTGCTCTGCTGATAACCAAAGCCCATCAGGATCCTATGCTCAGGGTGAACCTGCTTGAAGAGAGGGTTTTGAAACAGATGATCTTGAGAAGTCCTTTCCTACCCCAACTATACTGTGGCTGTGTGATTACAAGTACATTTAATGCCATAATGTCTAGGGGCTCTCTCAGAGCTATTACTGCTTTCCCAAAGGGTGTAGGAACAGCCAAAACTGTTTAATCTGTCTGCATACAGCAGAAATTTTGCGACCACTATTCTCTAAGAACTCAAAGTTAAGTATGAATTTCTGACCAGGAGATTCAGTTGAGTCTCAAGGCTTTCCAGGGACTGCTCTCAGAGACCTCTCATAAGACTTAGAGCTGAATGTACTTATCACTGATGTAGTAGATTTAATAACAGAGGACAATATATTGTTTCTTTCTGTATATAGTACTAAAAGCAGGATTGAGAGTAAGACCAAATAACAGGTATTCTCCATGTCAATATTTAGTGAATTTTTAGCTTTTTCAGTTGGAAATTGTTTTACTTTTGAAATGTCTTTTCCTTTTACCTAAGATTTCTAGAATGATTTTTTTTTGCTAAAAATGCAAAAGCTGAAATGCATATTTTATTTAAATACAACAGATGGATTTTTTCATCAAGCAAACTTCCTTACATTAGAAAAGAGGATTTTCTTGCTAAGCAAATACATTTTAAAAACCCAAGTTCATTTTCCCACTTGAAGCAAAATGCATACTGCTAAGCTTTTATCTGTGAGACAACATATTTTCCAAAATGGGTACATCTAAATTAAGATAGGTCTTTGGGCTCTGCTTTGAAAGCCACTACATGGCAACTTACATGACTTGTATATCTCTTTGGATATAAAATCTGCTTAAAGGTACAAAAACCAGCAGCAATTTAATCAAGGTTTTAGTTTTAAAATAAAATATTGGTGCTTTAAATAAATGGGCAGTCTTCTCAATTTCCTAAAACCCTCTTGGGGAATTTTGTCCAGAGAAGCATTTCCCAGAGGCTTTTTTCATGTCTGGAAAGGGGGTTATTCACAGAGTATTATTTACGATTTGTCTTCAAGGTATATTCTGCTTTTTAGATGTTGTTTTCTGTGGAAAAAGAAATAGTTCAAAACAGATTCTTTTTCATTTCAAAACAATCTACATTTCTCCTTGCCACATGACAAGTCAGTCTAATGTCTGAAAGTCATGTAAGTATTTGTAAGAGTCATTTGTAAGTAAGTCTGAGATTTATGTCTCATGTAAGTATTTGAAAATATTCAGCAACGATCCTATTACTGAACTAAGTCAGCAAACCCTGGCTACTGGTAATTTTGGCACTACACAGTACTTTTGCGCAATTTTTCTATAAAACCGGGAAATACTTAATGTCAGGCACTTGCCTGCCCTAGCTGGACTACAAAATGAGATTTGACATGACTTCAGCAAGAAAAATGGAAAATTGTTAACCACGTTTTGCAACCACCTCAGGATTTATCTTCACCTTCTACTGGGTGAATCAGTGAATCAGTGAATCAGTGAATCAGTAGATACACACCTAAAAGCCAAGATTTTACCACTTATTAATTTTATCACATATTCCACTTCATGTCCAAAGCCCTGAAATCCCTTCTTTTATTACTGCAGAGAAAAAACAACTCATTCAGAAGAAAATCAGTTACTTTATTCATCTCAAATTCCCAATCCACATCATCAAGAGCTTCCCATTTTTTTCTGAAATTATCTTCTGGATTTTTTTTTCCTCAAGGACATTTAACTAAAGGATATGTAGCTAATGAGTTGTTTCTGAATTTGAAGGATAGCAGAAGTCTACAAAAGGAAAACTACATTGCAGAGGGTGGGAAGAGTTAGAGGAAGATGGAGACACTGGGGAGAATCAGCTGTGGTTCTGAATTTCTTGCAGATCAGTCACACCATTCTTCTCTGAAGAGTAAAACGACGCTTAGTGAAGTATGTGTTGCAGGCCAGACTGTTCAATGTGATTCCCACTGTGAAAGGAAAGATAAATTTTCCCGCCATTTTAATATATCCGGTTTTATTTCACTGAAACACAATTGGGAGTAACACGTCCATCCAAATGACTTGCATGAGTCGGCAGCAGTCTAATCACTGTCTTTTTTAGGTTGACAGGTTATGAGTAAAAACAGTTTAATCAACTCAAATCTTTTTCCAGCTCAGGAGCTGTATTTCCATTAGTGTAAAAATTGGGGATATTTGTGCTGTGTGATGACTGCTCATAAGGCAGTCAAGCTGCATGTACATCTGACTCAGTGCCTCCTATAATGTAAAGTTCTGTATCAACAAACTAAAAAAAAAAAGCAGAAAAACTTTCTTTGTAACAGGAAGACGAAATATCTTTTCAATTTTGTGTTTTTCAAAATTCAAAGGCAGAGTGATCTCTCTTCAGTTTTATTTACTAAATGGTTCCTCAAGCTTATTAGCTTATGTTTTGTTCCTATAATTTTGTTCTTGATGAATAAGCACAGATTTCAGGAGCAAATTGTCCTAGATGATGAATTTAAGAAAAGTTCTTCTTTATATACTGTTTGCCAGACTAATATTCCAAATATAAGTAGAAGCAGAAATCAGCCAAAAGCAATGCTACTTTCTTGCAATGTTAATTCATGTCTCTATGAGCCCCTTTTGCCTCTGAATATGGGAAGAGAAAATAAGGATGAAAGGATTATTGAAACTGGAGGTTAAAAAGGTATTTCAGACTGTGATGCTTTAACACCTTTTCCAAACTGAAATGTTCACTGCTGTATCAGTTGTGTTCAGTTTCATTCCTGACTATTGTGAGTCTTGTCCAAATAAGTCGATAATTTTTAGCTTTTTTTGTGTTATGATTACAATTTGATTTTTCCTCTGAAGAGTACAGGGGTACATTCTTAGTACACCAGTAAGAATGGTGAAATCAGCTTGCTAAGGTAAAATTGGTATTTAGAGAGAAAGAATTTCACACAAGAACTGACAAAACAATGCAACAAATTAAGCATTTATTATGAGAAGTCATGAGAATTATTTTGTCAATTGTCAGCAAAAAATCAAGTATTTTCATGTTAACTTGGAAATAGCAGTTCCCATTAAGAGATCCCAGCAGCTGAAATCCTGCTATTCACAAGTAAATAACAAGAAAAAAACCCTTACAAAACAATATCGCTTTGTGTTATCTATAAAACCCTATGCATGAGCTCTTCTCTTGAATATCACCACTTTGTTTCACACTGATGTATTTAATGGCCTCATTTGTGTATTGGTTCACATTTTCATTATATTTTGTAATTTAGCATTCTCCATGATTGTGTCTCATTGAACAGATGCACTACAATTTCTCTGCAGCAAATTCTATGATCCTTAATTAGATGTCAATATGTTTCTTGTAATGCTATTGTGAATTGAACACATTTTTAGTTACATGGACATTAATTAAAGTCATATGCTGAATTGTTACATCTTTTCAAGCCAGTTGGAGGAAATATTTCTGGTTTACTTGAGTGCTGTAAAACATTCAATTTTATTCCTTCATTAGTTACTGTACTGAAGATTCTACGCCATCCTATCTCAAATGATGCAGTGTCAATATGCATAAAAAGATGCCCTGCCCTGCATGTACAGATCTAAGTGCTAAACAATGCCTTCAGTCATGTTCCCTTACATGGAAGATGACAGCTCCTCTCTTTAGGAGATGAGATGTGTATTTATTAAACGTGACAGAGGGAAGGCAAGACCTATGACGTACCTTCACCTCAGGAGTCACTGCTTATACAGAGGGCATATTGGAGAATAAATGTGACTTTAAATCACTGCCTGTACAGGGGAATATTGGAAAATAAATGTGACTTTAAATCAAAGAAGTACCAGGTCTGTAGTCCCAAACTAAGCGCTACAAGAAAATTTTAGAAACTTCACTGTTGTTGACAGATAGGAGGAACAGAGGGAACAAGAGTAGTACCAAGATCTTGCATAATCATTGACATGATTTATATACTAAATGATGTAATTTTTTTTCCCTGTAGCAGAATCAGTTTTGATGGGCAGGAGCTAAGGATTTTTTTTAAAAAATACATAGCAGTAAGTTTTTGAGGAGATTTCAAGCAGGTCTCAACAGAATGAATGGCATAAGGCTGGCATAAGATGTGTGAAATAACTGTAAACAGCTAGTGGGATGTGAGCTAGTGAGGAAAAGAGCAAAGAACAGCTTAAAATATTAAGGCAAACCAGTGAGAACCAATATTCTTCCCTATTATTGTAGGTGGCATGTCCTTCCAAAAACACCCTTTTGGTTAGTATAACATTTATTTCTGCTTCCTACTCAGTGAGAGCAAGTTTTGCCTCTACTTTGTAGTTGCCAAAGTTTCCAAGACAGAAATTATGAGATTCTAAAGGGAAGCTGGGATTTATACTCTCCTTTTTTGATGGAGGTTCACTCCATGGAAAATATTGCTGCAGATTGCAAAGGGGCAGAGACAGGCAGAAGAGGTATGCAACAAAAAAACCAAACCAAACCAAACAAAAACCAACAAAAACAACAAGAAACAAAACTAGCAAAACAATGAAAGAAAAGAACTCCATAGATCCATTATGTAAACTTCCCATGTAAGGAAAAATAAGGCTGAACTATTCAATGAGATGGTTCTCTACTGCTCCTTTTTATTCCCCTGCTGTGACAACCCCTTTTTGCCCAGCTTATCTCCAGAGATTTTAGTTAGTTAGGTGTAAGGTTGCTCCAGCAAGAATTAAGGACCTAGAGGAGAGACAAATTCTGCTTTTTCATATGATTGTATCATGCATACTGCAGTATTTAAGAAACTTTCAACAGAGAGGCCAATGATCTGATTAGGAAAGTATGGTTGAACATAAAGAGTAAAAAGAGATTAATCCAAGCCTCTAAACAAGCCCACCAAGTCCACAGGTGTTTTTCTGAAACGGGAAGTTGCTGCTATCTTGAGTACAAAACCAATATTTTTGCAGCTTTTTGCTCACTGTTCTCCTTTGCCCCTCTCCCTATGCAGCTCTGTAAGGAAGATTGTAACTAGATCTTGTGGGGATGTTCTTTTGGCATTTTCCATTTTAAAATTTGAATTTTTATGAGATGGGTATTTGCAAAATATATTCAGAAGGAGAAATGGGAAATTTTTTCTTCATCCCATTTCATGGTTATTTTAGTGAAAAGTTCAAATTTTAAGCTTTCAGAAAATACAGGGAGACTTATATGAAACAAAAAAAAATTATAGACGACAGTCTTTTTCCAAGTTTCAGCTTGTAAAACTTAGAGAGACTGCAATTTCTCCTCCTGACTTAGCTCTATTTTCAGTGAGAGCACATGTGGTTCTAATGAGTGCCATTAGGTCCATGACAAATTTTCTGTGTATCAAACCAGCTTATGGTAAAACACAGACTTCACAAAATTAAAAATAGAGTACTGAGTTCTTAGGAGATTGAAAGGCAAACATTCTGAACTGTGAATAAGTAATTTTTTTAAAACCTGTAAGAAATCTCAAATTTAGAGAGGAGCTCAATTTGCATGCAAGATTTACTGCAAATTTTGAACACAAATGTCATCAAAATGTTCACAGAATTAGGTTACACAAAAAACAAATTCTGACTGAAGACTCTATTATTTGCAAGTATCACATAGACAGCTAAAGTAGTTATGAGTTTAAAGTCTGTGGATCAAGGCTTGGATTCTCTGAACATATCAAAAAGTCTCATAGCAGCTCCCAAGGTTCTGCTGATTAACCCAGTAGGATATTAATTAAGGAAACATCTGCCATCCATACTCAGCATTCTCTTTCACCAATTAGGAGAGATCTGGGTAATTCAGACTTCTGAAGCACTTTTTTTTCCCACCCTTCTTTTTCCACTGAGAATTAAGTCTGTACAGCACTGGCTGAAATAAGCCAGTTTACTAAAACATACTGCAATACCTACTGGAAGTAGAAGAACTGAAGGAAAAAGGAGATTATCATTTTAAAATATAGTTCAAGCTACCTGACCCAGTTTTCTGTAGCTGCTGGTTCTCAAGCTGACATCTTCCTGTTCCTATACTGGAAGAACAAGCAGTTAGCTGGTCCCTTTCCAGAGATAAAGCTCTGAAGCAAAGCAAAACAACCAAACAATTCAGAGGAGTTCCACATTAAAAAAAAAAAAAAATAATATTTTTGAAGCTGAATACAAAGAGGTCAGATTTAGAAATAAGCTAGTCACTTTCCTTGTAGTGTACTTGCCTTGCCATGATCTTGTGGTGCTATAAATCATTGAAGGTGACATTTGTTTGCTTACAATCAAAGGTACAGTGATGCTTCTGTGACATCTACTTTGCAGTGATTTATAAATTTCAATTAAATATACACAAGAGCTCAGGAGATTAACAGCAGATTTTTTTATCCTTCTTGATAGAGGATAGCCTTACCAGTTTCACCCCCTTCCCTCTTGACTTCTCTAACCAAAGCCAGAAAAACACTGAAGCCAATTATGCCTGCTTAAAGCTTGTGGAGACCTGTCACTCTCCCAAAGCAACCATATAATCCTCCTTGCAGTCCATTTAGCTCCCCTTTCTTTAACCTGCTGCAGTCCCCAGCATGTGCTCCTCCCACACTGTCCCAGTTGTCTCTCCTTGGACTCTACAGAGGTGACAAAACCTCCAACTGACCAGTGGCAGACACTTCCCTTATGGTTTCATACTCACTCTCTGTGAGATCATGGGCCTGGAAAATAACCATTTAATTTTCATTTTTCAAAACTAACCTTAAAAATTCTCCTCTGCCATGATACTTGAAAAAAAAATTGTCCATGGTTAAGCAGCTGGTGTGCCAAGACCACTGCATACTGTGCCAGTCAATTTCCTCTTATTTTTAACGCTCCCCTTGCAAGACCAGCCATCTGTTTCTTGTTTTATCCCTTGATTGCAATCTTTTGGGGATGAGTTTATTTCTGTACTTTTAGCACCAGCCAGACTGGGGTCAATGAACCCAGGCAGCCCCATTCAGTAGTTTATAAATACATCATCTAGCCCTTCCTACTGTAGTGGTGGGGATTGGGTATATTTTCCTTTGTCATTGCAATGGGAAGCAATCTAGCAATTTCCCCTCAGTTAATTTTTATTAATTTTTTAATTAGAGTCCAATAAATACAGAAAAAAATAATAAAAATTTTAAAAAATTCTTCCAGGATTAGAGACCATGAAGTAATAACATTTAAGAATTTAAATGGTTGCTGAATACCAAATAACTGCAATGAACCTTTCTCCCCCATATCAGAACACTGAATATTAAAGTAATCTATGGCACATCAGGTTTGTTTCTTAATTCTTAATTACTGCTGAGAGAGATTACATGTTGATCTGAGATGAGATTACATGTGATTATCTTTACAAGAAAAGAAGTGAAAGTAGAGAAGAAATGTAATAAAATGATAAAAAATCAGGAGCTTTAAAAGACATCTAAATGGTTTCATTCCAGTGGTTGCAGTAAGACTTTCTTTGGATCAGTGGAAGATCTACAAAATACAGAACTCATGTAGATTGTGCCCATTACAAAACTCATGTAGATTGTGCCCTCTGGGTGGTGCCATCCAATTCATTGCTAAATTGCAGGATGCATCAAACAGATGCCAAGCCTTTCCAAACTAGCTGTCATTGCTGCCACCAAAGAAATTACTCTTTTCTCCCTGCTTGTTTCACAGAGCCATTGTTCTTCTGCTTTGCAAAGTATGGGCATGGCATGTGGCAGATCATTTTGTGAATAGACATTCTTATCACAACAGAAAAAAGTGAGACCGGGGATTTCACATGTTCTTTTTGCCTTAGAAAGCTATAATGTAATTTTCTGTTTGAGCTCTTTAACTGTCCAGAAACAGGTAAGTCTATGGTGAAGCTGTACTAACAGCTCACCCTGAAAATTTTTCATACCTTTAGGCAATACTAAGTAGCTTTTGCCACAAACTCTACTCCTTTTTGGAGTAGAATTATATGTGTCGTGCACCAGCTCATATACTTTCCTGCCATTTATTCATAGCCCAGTGTATTTTCACAGATACAAAGTGTTGGAATACTTACTTTATAAAGGCTGGAGGGAATCAAACATTTTGGTGAGTATTTCTCAGAACAGAAAATCTTGCTTATTCCCAGACATGCCAAGAAGACAAAATTTCTTACAAAATTTCTCTTCTGAAAAAGCAGGCTGGGATGGATTTGAGTTTCAGAAGTTACATGCTGAAGAGATGGATTTAATAATCAGAATTTTGCCCTGAGGTGAAGAATGGTGATTAATCACCTAATCACATAATTTTTGTAGCTATTTATGCATACAATACTCTCCAATTTCTAAAATGGTCCTGTAGGAAAAATGGCAGTGTGGTACAGCTGTTACAGAGAAAAAAAAATATAATGAAGTTAAAACAAACAAACAAACAAACAAAAAAAGACAATCAGCAGTTAGCCTGTCATTTTATCTTACTGTCATTCTTTATTCATGAAATCCAAGAGAAAAACAGTACTTAAATTTAAAAATATGTCCCTAAGATGTTTGCTGGGATTTCAGGTCATGCTACAAAGGGTACCTTATTTTAAGAATTTTCAGAAAATTATTTCTCCCATATCACTAGAATCTCTTGACTATGTGTTACGAATCTGATATTCATGAAAAGGAGAGGATAATAAAATTAATCAGATCCACGCTTGTACAAAATTGTGCAATCTGTCACATATCCAAACACAAAAAAAGACCTCAAAGCACAGGTGCACAGTCCTGCAGGGTTTTCTTCAATTAAATCATATTTCCTTAGAAACGACTCTAGAATACAGTTCATGTTATTACACAAAAGCAATATGTACAATCCTTCACATCTGGAGTACTCTGGAGCAGAAACTTAAAAGTGCAAAGTTATGTGGTGCTCGCTGTTGTAAGAAATGTCTGCTAGGCATTTATAGGGAAGAATTAACCTTTGGCAAGACTGATAAAAATGTACTAATGAACTAATACTTCTCCACCTCAAACCTTCATCTGTCTGTGTGTAGATAGGGACCAACAAACGTGACAAACAAACTTGTCAATTGCTAATCTAAACCAAAAAATGAGCCCAGAGGTGAAACACACTGTACCAATAAATAATTTTTTCCTACCCTGGATTCACAGGTTGCACAATAAAGGAATTAAGACTATCATTCATTTTGCTAGGAAAAAGCATTCTGTATGAAAGCAGTGGCTGATGAGCAGCTGCATTCATCCTAGTTCAAACACAAGGAATTTTACCCAAAATAAATACTGATCACTTCAGTCATTAAGAGAAAATATGAACAGTCACTAGAAGAGGAGATTATTATTCTACCATATCTTACTATCCTCTAAAATTTGTTTGATTTTTCTCCAGGAAGTGCCAGAAAGCTGCCTGTCAACGACTTTCAGGTTTCTTTTGCAAAGATAAAGATTTTCAAAGACAGTGCATCAAACCAGTATTTGTGATGATTTACAGCCACTCATGCTGTATGGGCAGATGGAAATCTAAACAATGAAATAAGGCCCTTATATATCCTCCTTTTTCTGACCTGCACTGCAGTGCTTTATGCAGAGCACCCAACAGTACGAGTTGTTTTGTGTTGAGTGTTCTCTACAGATTTTTGTAATCTAGAGATTACAAAAATATTACAGCTCACCTCAAAACAAACAAACAAAACCCACCAAAATCAAACACCCCTCCCCAAAAAAACAAACAAGCAAAAAACCCTAGTTCCTGACAGCAATAGGTCTAAGCATGTTTCTATCCTTTTTCTGAAGACTAAGGTGTTTTCCCATGTTCTTCACTGAACTGCAAGATTTGTGTGAGGCACAGGCAATGAAGAAACCCCATTTCCTTTTTGCTCATATTACATATAAATATAGTCCTTTTTACCTATAGTCCACAGTGATGCAAAAAAGCAAAGAAGAAAGTCTACCTCTGCTTACATGCACCACATTTGATCATCAGGAGACGGGAGAAGCAGGGCTGAAAGTTTCCCTTCAGAAATCTCTTGGCTCTGGTCTTCATCAATTATCAGTCAATTGATACTCAAAAGGACCCACATTGTTAGGCTTTTCCTTCATGTGACAAACGAATGCTGCTAAAGTTAAACTGTAAGTTCACATCAGTAAGCCACCAAGACTAGCTATAAATCTAAGTAGATGAGAGCTTCTTAGACAGCTAAATGGAGTAATTTGGCCTACAACTAGGATAAAAGACTCAAACTTGCCTCAGAACTTACGGCGGGTATTTCTGGATTTCTTGGAAAGAACGAAGTATTTCTTGCATTTTCTATATTTCATCCTTCCCAAGTGTTTTTTTCTACTACATCACCGCTCTTTGGCAATGTTGCCATCAACAGCAATATCAATTTTTCCATTCAGAATGGCACTTCAAACCATCTAATTTTAGGCAACACTTCTGTCATCATATACACACCTTCTGATATGTCGTATACAATAATTAGAATTCATCTCCCTTTTTGGGTTTTTTTTGTGAACATAAATAATTAGAAATATTATTATATTACTAAGAAATAGTAAAACAAAAAATCTGCTTAATTATTTGAATTCCTGTCAATGATTTGATTAACACCTAAGTTTTTCTTTGTCTTGGGAATGAAGAGAAAGTTAAAATCTTAATGCAATATCATAGTGTAATCTTATATTACCAGAATTATTGTGAACAGTTGAGTATATTCTATTTAAAACTACTATTGCAACTAAAGTGAGCCAAATTTGTAATTCTGACCAAAAGTAATGCGTAGCTAGGTGTGATTTGGGTTGTAAAGAATCCACTTTCAGACTTTGTGGCATTCAAAACAAAGGTTACAATTCTTATCTTCCCTTCCATCTTCAAACAATATAAACTTTTAAATTGCATAATCAGCAAGCCATTGTCATTAAGACACGCATGATGTTAACCTCTTGTTGCCTCCAGTGCATTGCATGATGCACACCCAGCATATACACTCAGTGTAAGGTTTGTCTGTTAGCAGAGACTGCAGCCAGCTGTTCACCATCTGTTTCAGATTGTCACAGGATTGATGGATCTCAGGGCCAGCACTGCCTACACTGAAAAGCACAACATAAAATTAAGCTAGAAAAAGACCAGATCCTGAGAATCTCTGTATTCATGTTTTGACTTTTGACCATTATTGTATCAGATAGGCTATAAATTGATGCTCTTTACCTGCCCCTGGTCAAGAGTGGAAACTTTAATGTTCAAAGAGACCACGCCTGAGTACTCACTATTTCCCTATCTTAAATGTATTTCATGCTTCCATAAGCTGGTTGGGTCAGAAAAAAAAAGAAATATTAAATCCACAGAGTACCTTGGACCATTAGGATGCACACTAACTTATTTCACATGACCAAAGTGTCACTTTCTTGGAAAGCTATCATTATATGCTGGCCTAACTATACAGCCCATAGAGAAGTAAAGTCACTCAGATCTTTCTGGGTAAAATTTTTCCCTCTCCTTTTCCTTGCTTTCATTTGTGCTTCCAAACATCCACTCAATACTCCACTCAATACTGGAGAAATTCGTTGATGTGAGGAATGGTGCCAGGGAGATTCAGTCTCTGCAGCTACCCTGCAAGAGGCACCACAGAACCAGTGCGCCTCCTGTGCCGGTGAGCGGTGAGACTATCAGAGAAAACATCTTCCATTTCAAGAACAGCCTGCTATTCCCTTCTCATTATTATTACTTTTGCAGCTCTGCTCAGTCCATCATAATGCTGTA
Source organism: Melozone crissalis (assembly GCF_028551555.1). Taxonomy (NCBI): domain Eukaryota; kingdom Metazoa; phylum Chordata; class Aves; order Passeriformes; family Passerellidae; genus Melozone; species Melozone crissalis. The sequence continues at coordinate 1,783,375 of NW_026535814.1, forward strand.
AAACAACATAAAGAGATTTTAAGCCATGTTACTGCTTTTGTGTATGTTCATGCACTTTTCACCGTGAATGTCTCCTTTAACAGCCAGGTTTGTGTTGGATTTTTTCCCATAGCTATTTCTTTGTGATCTGCTGCTAATCACATTCGTAACAGTATTCTGAACTAAAATAAATTTATTCCATTTGAAAAACTGTTATGCTTCCCTCCCTTTTCCCTATGTCTGTTACCATAAGAGATTTTCACAGATTGGTTTTATGAGGGGTTGTTTGGTGGTAGTTGGGCTTGGCTGGTTTTTTTTTCATCTAAACACATCCTTGTAAAGCTGTCATTATAAAACAGAATGGTGTTTCGACCATGTTTTCATTATTTGATAACATTATCTGCTTCCATTGAAAAGAACTTACAGAACCAGAAATTAGGATAAAAAAGTGTATAGCAATAATACACATAGAATGCAACAGGTAATGCCTCATAATTTCTGTGCATGAAAGAAGTTTGTCTATTTTGTGAATTTAGGCTTTAAGGACCTAATTTTACCAAAAACTCAATAGTACTCTGATTTATAAACAATAGATTCCTTAAAAGTTTCGATACTTTGACACATTTCAGCTTTCCTGAACCAAGCTTGTCTTGCTCCCATAGTCTTACTTCTTGTTGGAAGTTGTTATTGCAAACTATTAACTTAAATACGTGGTGGAGAAGCAATGCAGAAGTCCCATCACACTCAACCGCACATAAGTTACAGGGAAAATTTTTAAGTTTCACATTTGGGGAGATTTTTATATGTAATAGTGGATGAGAAGGTAAAGGCAGTAACTTAATTTCCTTTCACAAGAAAAGGAAAAAGTCAAGTTTTCCAGTAGTCATTAGACATATAGAAGATGCAACCCTTTATTAGCTGTATTGAAATATACAGAAGAATTATCTCCTACACCCCTCTGCTACTCTTAAAAAAGGAGGTGGGAGCTAGCAGACATTAGCAGGCAGCAAACAGACATCAACTGTCTGCTCTAAAACAGGGCAGCAAGACAGGGTTATTGATCAGAGGAACATCAGGACAGTCAATGGAGAAATTGTTTGCTCTCTTTATCCTTCCTTTCTTTACAGTGTTGAGCATGAGCAATATGGGACTAAATCTACACCATGAAAGCAGCAAGTTCCACTTCATAAGGATTTTGCATGGAACATTTTCATTCAGGCACAAACCTATGCCTCGTGAAGTACCCAGTAGATGCCGGTTCATTAAGAAAAAAAAAAAAAGAAAAAAATTAGAAAAATATTTGCCTCAGTTTCTTTTTTTATCCAGCATGATGTAGAGGTATTATTGATCAAATTTGTCATTTTTAGTAGATATGTTAGGTTTCAGTAGAGGATTCCTGTAAATTGAAAATTGGTAATCGCTCTAATTTGAAAACATTTAATAGAATACACATTGCACAATGTGAAAAGCAACTACACTGGAAGAAAAGCAGGAGAGGGCACATGTTTGCCACCACAGGAATAAAATTAATGGATAAACACTGATCTTTTGTGAGGCTGATCATCAATTCCTCGGGCTTACAATAATGAAAAGTCTAATTTAATTCAACAAAAATGGTGAGGGGAATCAGAGAAGGTAGCATATATCTTGTATAGGAGCTCTTGCACATCCTAAATGACCCATTCTCACAAAAGCTCCCTCTTTTAAATATATGACTTCCAGTACAAACTGGAAGCAAAGTCGCACACAAGTAAGTGCAGTGGTATGAAAGCATATTTTCTTCTAGGAAGGACCAGTTTCACTGCAATTTATGATTTCCACTAGAGTAATACTCAATCGTAATAGTACTACTACAATCCGTGATTCCATTAAAGAATAGTGTTATAATTGAGGAGACAGTTTCCCACAAGCCCTTGCCAGAGAGCTTTCTTTCATCAGACATCATCTTTCTGAAAGGGATTGATTTGCTTCCCCTAGTACCTTTAGAGAGTGAAGTACTATTAGTTACATTTAGCTCCTAGGACTCTAAATTTCTATAAAGAAACAAATTTGACTGATTTGCTTTTCTTGTGCTCTAGTATCAAACATCACCAAGTTTTTGCAACCGGCAGTAATACTCCACATTTCAAACCAGAAAGCTCAAATCTAATGTTTTTCCTTTAAAACATCTTTCCTTTAAAACATCTTTCCTTGAAAACCACATCTGTAGATTATCTTTTATCCAGCAAAAAGCCATACACCATTGAAAATTCTGTCCATTCCCAGTCTTTAAAATTACTTCAAACATCAGTAGCAGAGGTATTATCCCATATACTGTGCCAAATGAAAGCAACTCTATTCCACCCACCTATGTTCTTTCTTTAGTTTAATTGAATGGTTTAATTGAAGTGTTTTCACTTCCTGCACTAAAATCGTGTGCAGCATCCCAGCTCAGACTTATCCTCTTTCTTTCAATCAGCAGTGTGCTTCTGTGGAAGTGTAAACCATTCCATTATGTGTATAAAATAATTTGTGATCTCAGGTGCTATAGGCCACTGATGAAAAGCATTATTTAGACTCAATTTAATAGAGTGGGCAGGATAATTGTCTGGGCTTTATGGCTTGCCAATGCTCCCAGTGACTCCAGCAAATGAACCTACTCGAGAATTATAAAGAAACCTTCAACCTTCCACTTATTTAACATCCAAATAAATCAAACAGACATGGAAAATATTGATAAAGTTTGTGCAGAAAAGTGAGAGAACTAGAATTTTGCTTGCCAGCCTTTGCCTACCAAACACATTAAGAAGTTATTTTACGTCTAATATTAGAGAGTAGAATTGGACCTCCAGCTACAGTCTCCAGAAAGTCACTCAGCAGGAATGAATGTGGCTCCAAATGAGATGACACAAGAATACATATGTTGTGCCAGGCTATCTCTAAGCTTCAGATGGGTTATCAGAGATGATGCCGGAGGACAGATGCTGCCAAGAGCAATGAGTTTTGCCTGTAGAAGGAGGGAAGTTGCTCCAATCAAGCATACCCTACAATACTACCATGATTTTGAAAAGGTCCCTTCAGTGTTTCAGGGGCCTTAGAGATGATGGGCTGGGGGCAGAGATAATAGCTCATTAACTATTTCTCTCCAGTGTATACCAAAAAATAGTTTCTAATTGAAAATTATCCCAACTACAGAGAAGATTATCTGAAAATAGCTCCTATTTCTTTTACTAGCTTCCCCCCCCCCTCCATATCTTCAAATTTCTTGGCTTTAAGACTTCCCACACTCCTCTCTCTGCTTCCCCCTCTCCCACCTCTCACCTCCTCCCTCTCCAATCTGTCTTCTCCGCCTCCCTTGGCAGGCTCTCTAGCTTTAATTCAATAGTTAAAAGGCTGAATCAAAACTTGTATAACAGGCTTGAGCCAACTTTTATTCCATGTCAGAAAAGGAGAAGAGGCTAAGAACAGCCCAGATTTGATTTTGCATCCATGGGAGTGAGTGCAGTGACCCACCAATATTTTCCCCTTTACATGGATATATTATTTGCCAGGCATTAGATGTTACCTGCATAGTCAAGAGCAGCAGTAGGGGAATCTCAGTGACAGGTATGATGCACCACAGATCTGTTCCTTAGGCCCTTCTCATCTGAGACATTTCATTAATGCTGTCATCTGAAACCCAAAACCTGGAGGCTGCTTTAGCTTTAGCGGAAGGCAAATTTCAGGGAGAAAAAAAAAAGCAAAACAAGGTAAGAAAATTAGACAGATAGAAGAATGAAAAAGCAGAGAAAGAATGCCCAGTTTTATTCTTTGTATCCCAAGCAGCTCAATTTCAGTTTAAATAAGTGCAGAACATGCAGATAGGCACTATGAGAAGTTTGTCATGCAGGGGAGAGCAGAAAATGCCTTGATTACCCTGATAAAAATGATGATGTGTGCTAGGACTGCTGAACCTAATTGTAAAGAATGAGCACAAGTCAGGGAGAAAATCCACTAGTGCTAGTAGACAGTATTAACACGAAACCAAGTATGAACATACTGTTGGCCAGCTTTAACACCCTGAATAACTCATATTATGCTGAGACCAGTAATAGAGTCTCTGTAATCTGCTAACCCCAATGCCTGATCCAGCAGCTGGCTTGGCGTAGGAGGATCACAACCTGATATTGATCAGGACTCAAGTAATTGGGTGTAATGAGGTTTAGGTATCAGAATAATGCAAACAAGAATCAGCAGGTGATGAGACAGCAATATCTGAAACTGCTAAAAATGTATTAAATACCACTGTGGTTGATTTTAGTTTTGCATAAACTTGCTATAAACCAGTGTGAATATGAGGTTTATTTACTTTATTCTTTATAGAAGTGGCTATGCATTGTAGCAGATTACCCAGAGAGGTTGTGGGGTCTCCCTCAATGAAGATATTTAAGAACTGTCTGGACACAATTCAGTGCTGTGCCCTCTACGATGACTCTTTTTGAGGCAGAAATGTTGCATCTGATGGTTAACTTTAGTCCTTTCCAACCTGAACCATTCCGTGATTCTGGGATCTAGAAGATTTTGGGTAGAAAAAGGGAGAAACTAGTTTTACTTACTTGTTTTTAGCTTAAAAATTAGAAAAGGAAATAAATAATACTTCTTTATAAAGCTAATAAATGAACAAAACCACTACACAGATTTTTTTCACCATGCCATGGAGAGTAGAATCAGGCCTGGTTTTTTGTCAAAGGTCAGCATTGCACCATTTGAGTTTTATGTAATATTAAAAAAATAAAGTTACATATTATATGTGCTGGAGCCCAGGTACTTGTTCTCATTAAACTATGTCCTTTAATGTAAATTGTAAAATTAAGAATACAGACTATATGAATTTATGCTGGCTGTTCTTGGTTTTGTTGGGTTTTTTTACCCAGTAATTTAATGGCTTAAAAATAAATCAGCCATACTGCATTGCTTGAGAAAAAAACCCTCAGAACTAAGATATAACTTCTAAAGATAAATTTTAATTTTTTAAATTAATCCTAGGGTTTAACATGCCAAGCATGGGGGAGGGTGCACACATATCTTCACATGCACTGAAGACAGACACTTGTACAAGGGTTAAATTTTAGTTGTGAGACTTACAAGGACCTTCCGTCCTCTGGGAAATGGGACACACACCACAGCAGCAGTGCCACACATCTCTCAGATCCTCACCACACACAGCCAAGTATGTTTTGCATACAAAATATTCAAATTACACATACTTTAAAAAGCAGAATAAAGTTTTTAGCAAGTTGTAATCAGTGTCACAACTATTGCATATTTAGACTTTTCTTTTTGTTTGGATTTTTCTACCAATTCATCCTAGCTGTGTATAGTGACAATATACATAACAAACCCATTATTTCTTTGTGATGGGAGAAAATAAAACAACTACAGCAATCAGAAAAATACTTATATTAGTTCCCATCACCCAAAAAACATTTTTATTTTTGAGACTGTGACTACATCCTGTTATTACAAGGGGGTTTTTTATTGCAAAGAAAAAGCCATAAGTTGCATTAATTTCATCTCCTTCTCCCATGTTTTCATTTCCCCTTGTACATCCACATCCACCCTACACACAGTGCATGCATATGGGACATTGAACTTATTATTAGCTCAGTGTGGAAGCTTTGATGTGTGATTCTTTGCAGAGCTGCCAGGAGAATGACAGTCTACTTACCGCAATGCAAAGACTATTCTTCATCTATTCAGCTCACTTCCAATAGTCTTACATCAGTGTCACAAAGAAGATTGCGCCTTCAAAAAGAAGAACTTGCACCCCTCAGGGTTAGTTCTTTCTCCCAGAGGACAGAATGTCAGTTCTGAAACTTTTTAGAATTTTTATTATATGAAAATAAGGGTTAAATGCAATGAATTAAGTGAAAATACACAGCCCAAAATAGAATAAGTAATAAACTAGAATTCATGTTTCTAATACATTGTTTCCAGAGGTGAGAACTTGATTTTTGTAGCATGGTGATTTTTTTGTAGCAGTGAAGTTGGAACTTCCTCTTGAACATATAAAGAATATTGCAGTATGAATTCAAATGTACAGATTGCAGCAGTTAAACATAAACTGCTTTCTCCTGAAAAATTAATTTCAATGTAATTTCTATGACATAGATTTGTTGCATTTAAAACTATAAATGAAGCTACATATGGACACCAGCAGACCATGAGAAATACCTCAGAAGCTAACTCATCTCTTAGTACCTGTGCCTCCATTCTGGTACCAGCCCTCATGGCAAGCGTAATTTTCCTTTGACTGAGTTTGTGGATCCAAGGAGAGAAGGTGCCACGTCATTTGCCAAACATATTCTTGCTGAGATTACAGGACCACAATGCTAGGTGCTGTAGAAAGAAAAAGGCATCTGGAAGATTAACAGAGAGACCAAATAGGATGGATAAGTAATCTCCTACATATATACACAGCAATACAGTGTAGAGACAAGAACAAAGGTCCTCAATCCTAGCCTAGCAGTTCCTTCCTCCCCACTCCATTTCCCATCATGGTATTAACTGTATGTCTAAGGACTAATTTTTAAGGCTGTATTACCTGTAAGTGTGGGAACATTTTGTGTGGAGGAGTGGTGATAAAAGGCTATTTAAAAGAACAAAAATACCATATGCTTCCTGGATTAATTTGGAAGCCTCATTAAGGTCAACATAAAAGACTCAGATACACTACTGACTTGGTGTGCATTTTCATTTCATCAGAGAGGGGTGGTATTTTTGTAAACAAAATTGCTAATTTAATCTGGTCCTTAATAAATATGTGTGTAAATATTCTAAGCTGCAATCTTGCTGTACCTTGGCAGAAGAAATGCCAAATAGATGCTAAGTTTACTCATCCTAAATAATAATGGCACTTAATGTATGAATACAACATTTCATTGTATGTTGTACATACAATGTACAACATACAATGTATGTATAATACATTAATAAAGAATAATGTATAAAGAAATAAAGAAAATTTGTATTATCTAGGAACTCCAAAGGTGTTTCCTACCAAACTAGCAGCCAGTTCTACAAACTGGTAATCCAAAACTGACACAGAGGGTGTGTCAGAGAGGGTGTGTAATGTTGTTCCTGTTAGCAGAATATTATGTTTTAAATAAGGTTAACATCTTCAAATGCTGTCGTGCCATTCTTACTACTAAGAATAAATAAAATACTTGAGAAGCAAAGTCTGAGAATCTATCCTGAAATATTCCAGTGATATCAAATTTAGTTCCAATATCCATGCATATAAAAAAAAAGTAATAAATTAACTAGACCGTTATAAAATTGAAATGTATGATTCTACCCCAGTATTGGTTCTGTAAATAAAATAGTATTGATGTTAGTGAACATATAGTAGATTTTTTCAGACTGAAAGTATTTGCTTTCAAATTGCCAGCCAAAGACCTATCATTCTGTTCTGAAAGCTCTGACATTTATTTTCGTGTTAACAAAGCTTTTTTTTAAATTTCAGTTACCAATCAATGGAAAAAAAGGCAAGAAAATTTTTTATTTCTAATCTGACAGAATTAACTGTTTTGCATAACCTTATCTTGAAACTAATATATTCATTATTTGAAGAACAACCTCTGCAGAAATTTCATGTAATCCTACAGTCCTCAGAATCTTCTTTGATGCAAAGAGAGAAGTAAGGACAGGCACATTTGATCAAACCAAAAGTGTTTGTTCCTCTTTAACGCTATTGACTGAAAACTTGAATTCATAATTTGATTTTAATAGGCAACTGAGTCCAACCCATCTTAATTTAAAATCATCTTTAAAATGTACATTTTAAAGGTAGCAATTACAATACCAAAGGCCAAAGGCTGGCAGGTTGTATAAATAAATTTTATATTAAGGAAAATATCAGACAGACAAAATAGTAAATACAGCTGTTCAACTTTTCCAACTTGCAAGTATATGCCTCTATTTACAATTTCTTTATTAACATATTTCCTTAAAATAAATCTGAGCAAATCCAGTTTTCAGTCCTAAAAAAGTCCTTACTTTCAGTCTAAAGAATGTTGAGTGACAAAAATATTTAATTAAAAAAAAAAACAATCAGTAACAAATGTGAAATTTTCCAAAGGGATATCTTGATTTCTTACATTGTTTATAAGACTACCCTCTTTACTTCTAAATTTTTCTGTATTTTTCCCTATCTAATTACTTCAACTGATCCTAATTTAGGATGTGAACATTTGCTGCCAGAATTTGTATCAACCTGTCAAAGCTATGCTACTTTAGTCATAGAATAATAATTCCATGTAAGATGTTTAGGTGAAAATCATTGTGTAATTGAATTTCACTTAAACCCAAGAAGAAGATCTGAATATTGACAGGCCGTCAGGAAAATAGTTCAACAGACCTACCCCGTGACTATGTGCTCTGATTTATTACATCCCTTTAAGGCACCTATGATGCAATTCAGAGTATATTAGGACACTTTCTTTGGAGGAATTCTTTGCCAGTAGAAAAAATATAACTACTTTTATAAGGCTGAGTTTAAAACATAAATATAGCTATGTAAAGTCAGCTACTTAATTTACTGCTAGGAATGTAGTAGCAGTAGGAGTTGTGGCAGGTCAATCATTCTATGATGGCAAAAGCCCAATTCTCCCTCATCACACCTGGCACTTGTGTAAAATTTCCCACCTAAAGGCCTTTGATAAAAGATCCTGCCTGGAAAGGCTACGATATCTTTTCTAGTTTTTTTCTTTTCTGTTATCCCAATCCTAATAAACAGTTAAAATGTTTGCAGTTTAAATGCTTATTTTTTATCTCCTCTTTGGGCACAGGAAAACTTTGTTAATCTTCTCACTGCAAAACTGGTGAATTATTAAACCCTTTGCTGTGGTAATATCATTCAAAGCTCCATAAGCCCAAACCACTCAATCCTTCCTAGCAGATCATATTTTCTGAATCTCCAATCACGGTCATACAGCCATACTAATAGCCACAAATCCAGACTTTCATGGAGAAAGGCACAAATAATTGGACTTTCTTCAACTACAATGTCATCAGACATAACAGAATGTTTTGTTTCTCTCTTATAGACAAATTTTGCTTCAGTAGACATTTGAATTTTTTGTCCTTTTGTCTTTTTTTTTTCCTAACACAATAATGCAGGCAACTTATTCCAGCTGCAAAGGACTGCACTGCCCTGTTTCATCCAGAGAGAAGGCATGTACAGATATTTAGCCTCACCCAAATATAGGTGTTTATACTTGTTCTTGTTGCATTGCATTAACGGTAGTCTTGACACCATCACAAATTTGCCAAGACTCTTTTTGTTTCTGAATTCCAGCCTGCAGGACTTCTACCTCCCATGCTATGCATAATGCTAAAAAGACCGCAATGATAATCCAGGATTTCAGAGTTTCTGTTAATGACAGATCAAAATTGATCCTTACAGAAACTTATTTTGACAGAAATAATTTGAAACAGCTTTGAGTGTCATTTTGAAAATATATTTTTGCTTTTTGTCTTATTCTTTAAATTAGATAGATTGTAAGGAATTGTCAGAAACCTTACTATGTTAATGATATACATCTATGACAATTACCATGACTCTAAGCGCCATTTCTCTAACCAAATAATTGGCTACCTTATTATGGAACAGGAAATCAGAGAGAAAAATTATTTGTTTAATTAGCAATCTGAAATGAATATTTTTTCTTATAAAACTGAAGAGAAACAAATTTTAAGAAAAAAAAATCTTCCAATAATATGTAAACTCTTTTTGTACCAAGTATTGCTGTGCTCTCTGCAATTTTGAGGAACCAGAAAATTGCTGATAGCATCACCACAAAAAGGGGAATGCAAAAGAAACACTCAAAATGTACATAAAAATGTATAGAACAGCTTTAAAAAGAACATGAAGGTTACTAATTGAGCACGCTCCAACAAATGTAGGACAAGCTAATGGTAATGGGAGGATGATGGGAAGGAAAAGAGAGGTGAGCAAACAGTTTGAAGGCCATACATCAAAGAAAAGCAGAACACACTACCACAGCATGAACAGCCAATGCCTCACAGGAATTCTTTTTTTTTTTTGTATGTACCTAAGACAATGAATAAATACATGGCGAATAGAACAATAATCATTTCAATGCTATAAACAAAAATAAAAAAGAACAAAAGCACAACTTAGCTTGTGCTTAGCTTGTCTGATGATCTGATCAATCAGTAGAGAAGTAAAAGAAAAATAAATTCATATGCAAAAATTTGCTAAAAATGCAAGCAAAAAAATATTTAAAACACAATTAACACACATTTGGGTATTGCTTTCATATTTCTTTTTTGATGAAAAGTAAGTGAACATGAGGCAAGGACTAATTATCTGTTCTTTTCAGGCAAATCCCAAAGCCATTATCAGGTCTTGTTGAATTTAATCTTGATCAGCCTTTAAAAGAGTGGGTGAGAATATTGTGTTTCCCATCCACACAGCTACTCAGCAGCACAGGAAGTCACTGGGCACACTTAGCCATTATGTACATATAGAATCTCCTATAGTAACAGATTTGGGGGCTGTTCAGGGGCCCCTCTAAATAAAGAGCAGACACAGTCTTGACTACATTTTGACTGCAAGAGCAGAGCAGTGAACAGTAGGAGTCCCATCAACTTAATTTCCATGAACCCACAGTTTTCCCATTCCATCCTCTGCTTGATGTAAACCATGTTACTATAAGGCCAGTGTTGATCTTAATACTGCTTTAGACATTGGCCTGTAATTTTTGCAAGAAAGTCTTTGCAATTCTCTGGAGCTATATAAACAATTGACAGCAATTAACTGCTGCTTCACCTGTGCAAAAAGTGAAGACAGTGATCTATCACCCGAAGTAGAAAATTACTGAATGCACTACTTCAGCCAAGCACTCCAAAAGGATGTTTCTATACCCTTTTCTGTTGTGTTGTTTTGGGGTTTTTTTCAAAGTATATATATTGAATTTTACCTTCTGCAGCAGAAATATTTCATTAGTGTTCAGAGATTTTCAGAGGTACAAGCAGCAGCTAGGGTGCCAATATTAATATGCTGCTGTTCATAATTCCTGTTTTTAACAATCAGTACAGTTCAGAGTTTGGAATGATGATTCTTTTACTTGATGATGTCAGAGGTCTTTTCCAACCTAGTTCATTCTGTGATTCTGTGTTTCTGTGATTCTGTGATTCTTATTTTACTCATGAGGAGTGCCAATTCTAAAGACACCACAGCATCTAACTTACATTCACACAACCCCATTCCAGACATGAGCATTTATTAAACAGGTGATCAAGCGCAGCCTCTTACCAGCAAGAACTTTTCTTCTATGTTTGCATAGTCTAATGCAAGGAGACGTCATCTACAATTTTCTCTTGCCATAACATATTGCAAGTCATACTTGGTTAGAATGACAGCTGAGTTGTAGCTGGAAAAATAATCTAACACCCTAAGCTGAAAGAATAAACCAGCATCTATAGGTGGTCAAAATTCTAACTTACAGCTGCTCTTGCCTTTCTTGTCAACTCCTGACCAGACAGATCTTGTAAGCACAGGTATAGCTGGCATGTCTATCAGGGCAACTGACACTTGAGATTGAAGAATTCCAAGTTTTGTTAGTAATTTAGACCTCAAAAATGTGTATTCTCACCACAAATACAACAAAAGAAAAATATGAGACTCTCCTGTACTCTTTCCTCTGTGTTAATTTTGAAAAAATGCTTGCAATCCTCCAGTACTAGACTAACAAAAGATAGACACAAAGTTATTTTAATTACTAGGAATGGAGAAAAAAACCCTTTGATATCTTTGAGGGTTGGGTGGTGCTTTTTCTTTCTTTTTTGTTTTTTTCTTAAGCAAAATTTCTGCGTTGGTGTAAGGCAGATTTTCCAGGCTTCAACAAACCAGATGGCCATCCAAAATTGTGATATGAAATTTTTATAGGAAGCTAAGAGCTGAACCCATCTATGGGAGAGATTTTTCAGAGATTCCAAACTTTTAAAAATAAATATTACAGCAAGCTCGTATGTATCTACATTTGAACCGCAATGAGTCAATAAATAACCACAGTGATAATTACCTAAATTCTATATTTAGAAGGAACAGAACACATGCAATAAACAATAGCACATTGTGATATTAATGAAGCACTTGCTTCCTCTAAATGTAGAAATTCAGCAATTATCACCAGAATTGGCATGTATAAAGGTGCCGGTGACAATTTTAAAAAGGCATATTGCTTATATGATAGACCAGAATGCATGCTTTGGACCCAGTGCATTCTGTTAGGAAGGATTCAGCGACACAGTCCCACACTGAGCCAAGCTTATGCTCAGCACAGCATTGGCTCTGGTGGAGAGGAAGAGGTGATTGCAAGCCTTCCTTCTGCTTGCCCCAACTATGAGCTGGCCAGAGGCCAACTCAGCCATCAGCACAAACTAGATCTGCTAAAAAGATGTTCTACTTTACAGCAGCAGGTTTGGACCCCTGAGGAGTACACCACTCAGGTATCAGAATATGTACTGAACCACAAACCTTTCCCATCAAACCTCTGTCAGACTCCTTCCCTGCTAAAAGGTGTCTCCGTGATGCTCTCAGGCATTTCTCCCACACAATTTAAACCCTGTCAGAAAAGCTGGCAGGGCTGGGCACACCAAGCTGAAATATCTCTCAGGCACTGGACTTGCTCTCTTGAGCTTTAGGGTCACTCTTACTAACCCTCCTTTGATGACCAAGATTTGGCCTGAAGACCTGCTGCAAAGAAGCACTTCCAGGCAGCTTGCTTTTCCAGACCTGCATCACTGTCCTCAATGCGCACACAGAGGAGAGCTGCTTTGATGCCTGCACTTTGCACTGTGCCTTTCCAACCTGCCTTTTTGTCTCCTTAACTCTATCCATCTTTTCTCCCTGGGTGAAAAACACTGCTTACATTTTTTGTTAGACTTTTTCATACCATGTGGTTTCCTACAACCTCATTGTATTTCCCTCAGAGAAAGAAAATAAATTTCACAGAACATAGGAAAGGGATCATTCACCGCCTGGCTAATCCAGGGTTTGAGTTTTGGCTTTCCACCCTATTACATGCCAAGAAAAGTCAGCCACAGAGCAGAAATCTCAGTCAATGGATGAAGTCTTCTCTAATTCTCTGAGCAAGGCTTCATATTCGTACTTCTCCTTCACACTATACTCGCTGTGCAGAAGGCTCTGCTGAACTGCTAGGAGCAATTTCTTTACTGGGTACTACCTGGCCAAGGAATCTGCAGCACAACCTGCAGTGATCAAAGGGTCTCCTTGTGTTTGGGAACTTGGTATAGGTTGTAAAAGAAAATTAATTACTGAAAGGGAAGGGTAGCCATTTTCCAAGTTACAGAATTCAGTTGTTTTGCTCATTCACCACCCTTCTGAATGTGTATATTCTGCAATGGAGGTGTAAGTGACTCTATGACTCTGCTCCTCTCAGTGCATCCTCAAAGATGAACTTCTGGACAATGCACACCCCTTGCACTCACACAGATGTGTGAAACGACTGCATACAGTCCTGATAGAGGGCATCAGAAGTCAGTCACGCTCCTTCAAACTCCCACCTCTGCCTCAGGAATTATTGCCAGAAGTTGACTCCTATAGCTTCAGGGACATATTTGCAGGCAGATGCTCCCAGTCTCAGGGAGGTGACAAACATCACACATTGCCAGGATGGGAAGACAATTGCAATGTTTTGGAGCATCACGTCGCTGAACATACACAAGATCATATGGACAAGATAACAAACAGGGAAGAATTCATATACCAGTCATGTTAAAAAAGGAGATGAATAAAAGGACTGTAGCTCATGCTTTCCTTTTCTAAGAGGTGATGCTTCCAGAGGATACAGGGTGCAGAAAGCTCTCCATAGGAATCAACAGAGTGTCATGGTTTAACCCCAGACAGTAATCAAGTCCTACACAGCTGCTCATTCACTGTTTCACCAGCAGGATCAGGGATAAAAACTGGAAGGGTAAAAGCCAGAAAACTCCTGGGTTGAGATGAAGACTGTTCAATAGGGAAAGCAAAACCCATGCAAACAAAGTAAAACCAGGAATTAATTCCCTGCTTCCGAGAGGAAGGAAGGTGTTCAGCCATCTCCAGGAGAGCGGGCCCCATTACATGTAGTGGTTACTTGGGAAGAAAAGCATCATCACTCCAAATGCCCCCCACAGTGCTTCCTTCCTTACCTCACTTTATATATTGAGCATGATGCTACATGATTTGGAATATCCCTTTGGTCAGTTGAAGTCACCTGTCCCTGTCATGTCTGATCTCAGCCTCCCAGGCACTTCCAATCTCTTCACCAGCATGGCAAGTGTATGAGAAGCAGAAAAGGCCTTAGTTCTGTGGAAGCCCTGCTCAGCAATAACGAAAACATCTCTATATTATCAACCCTGTGTTCAGCACAAATCCAAAACACAGCCACTGTGAAGAATATTAACCCTACCCCACCTGAAACCAATATAAGAGATAGCCTAAGCAGATATTTAAGAGGAGAAATTGCATTATTTTCTACATAAACTTGCAGAGATGATAGCATGCATGATAACATTCACATCACTGAGACTCTAAATATACTGATCTAAATGCCTGTTAAATAAATTCCTTACAACTGACCCCACAGAATAAGAGCCCAGAAGATTGCAAGGTCTGTAACCTTATTCATTCAGCAGTTGTGCTGACTCTTACATCTCTGCTTCCACCATATAATGTCCTCTTCCACAAAGGGCCAAAGACACCATAGTGAAAAAAAATTGCCACAAGAATCATAGAACCATTAAGATTGGAAAAGAGTTCCAAAATCATCAAGTCCAGCCTTTGAACAAATACCACCATGCCCACTGAACTATACCATAAAGTGCCACATCTGTTCACCAAGGATGGTAACTCTACCCCTGGGGACCCTGTTCCAAAGCTGACCACCATTTCAGTGAAGAAGTTTTTCCCGATATACAACCTCAGCCTCTTCCAGTGCAACTTGTCCTGTTGGTAGTTGTGTAGGAAAAAATACTGAACCCCACCTTGCCACAACCTCCTTTAAGGTAGTTGTAGAGGGCAATAAGGTCTCCTCTGAGCCTTCTTTTCTCCAAGCTAAAAAACCCTGCCTGCAAGGACAGGAGAGACAATACCTCTCAGCCACCTAACCATTGGATGTCTTTCTGACTTGGAAAAAGTAGTTGAAGTTCCCTTCCTAAACACTAAGCTGGGAGCTCCTATCACAGCAACCAGAAAGGGACTGCTCATCTCACTCTCTCTCCATCTGTTTCCAAATAAATCCTGAATTCTTTCTTTCTTCCCATCAGTAAAGTGAACTCTTGAAAGTCATGTACTGTGTGGCATCTTGGTCAAATAACCTAATAAACACAGAATTTCTGTGTCTGAGAAAACATACACTTCCCCTGTGCCTGTCCTGGGTTGTAACAACAAAATACCTGCTGCAGGGGCATGTATCCCAGCTACGAGCATTGGGATGTATTGAATATCCATAGGCACTACTATGCAAGTGTGCAATCTAACTCCTCCACTCTCCTCTTTGCTCGTACAAACTCCTGTGTTTTTCACTTAGCAGTGGAAATCACTGCACAATGACTCTCTACAAAAACATGTAGTTATAAATGAGCACACCAACTGGTTCTCAACACAGAACAGAGCAATTGGGTGGTGGAATGCACTGGGAAATTCCCCATCCTGCACCTTTTGTTCCAAGGCTGCTAATGTATTTTCCATGAGAATTTCTTCTGCAATGGAAAAAAACATTTTAGGAAAACAACTTATTTACTATTAGAATGGCAGGCAGAAAGGGGAGTATAACATGCTGTGAAAAAAATATTTTAAAATGCAGAAATATGTTTCAACAGTAGACATATTTGATAAGCAGTGACATTTCAAGGCCTCACAGTCAAAATCTTCTGAACTGCATTCAGATTAGCTGAACCACAGTCTGCAGCACTGTTACGTGCATACAGAGTTGTAGAATCAAGTCTCTATTACTGGGTATGGGACTAACCCACCTTAAGCATTTTTTCCACAATCAAACACACTGTCCCTATGAAGATGGAGCCATATACCTAACCTCCTAACATGCCAGGCTACTTTTAGTGTGCAGTCCGCCATGACTTTATTGATGTTGCTCCTCTGAAGTCATCTACTTGATGGATGAACACAAAGATGAGGTACCTACCTCTGGAGCAAAGTCCTGAAGCAGCCCTCCAAGAATTTCCTAGCTGTTGTTCAGCATCCTACCTATGAAAATTAAGCACAGGATGCAAGGAGGAAAAAAAGGAGAGTTGGTGAAATAAAAGGAGTAATTATGCAGCTGAAATGAAGTAGAGGAGGAGGGGTTGAAATGGAGATGAACACACACATAAAAGAAGTTCTCAGAAATAATTCTGCAGTTAAAATACTGCCATTCCATGTGTTTTTCAAAACAGCCTTCTTGTAACAGATAATCCATGACATTTGTCTCTTAATCCTCTCAGCATGCCTAAGCAGCGTTGCAGTCTATTGAATTGCTACTGAATTGCTGCAAAACTAGCCATAATTCCAATATCAACATCCTGCTACTTACAGCAGGATGTAGTAGCCATAACCTCTGTAAAATAAAGTTCACACACATAATAACGTGCACAGGAGAATTATATTTTAAATAATAACAGCTCTGTAAACATACTATATCTATGCACATATCTTGTCTGCAAGAAGTGCATAACTGGGGGTTACAAAACATCTTTTAGCCTTTTCTCAGTATTTGTGATGTAGCTTTTTCCTCTGGCTATTTTCCTAAGGCACAATCTGTTTTTAGGCTATGCAAACAACAACAGTTTTTGGCTTTTCATTCGGGGAAGAAAGGCTTATAATGTCTGGAACAGCACCTGAAGTGAGCATCTTTGGGCCCATCTCTTCTGCAGTGGCATAGTGGTTTTGCTACAGGGACAGCCAAATGGAATAATTGTATTAATAAACACAGTTCTATGCAATGCTCATTCTGAATATGTGACTTAGAAGTCAAAATAACAGGAGTGTATACTGCCCATATTGATATTCTTGTGCTCACTCTGCTATACCCCCACCACATATCCTTCTCCAGCAATCTTGTGTCTTGTTTACCATGCAAATTCAGCAAACGTATACGTAGCTGAATTCTTGTGCAAAACTTGATTTTTGGTCACTAAATTCAGTTTTAATGAAAACTTTCCCAAAATATAAAGTGCTTTTGATTTTTCAAGAGCAGAAAGAAAAAAAACCCCACCAAAATCTTACTTCTTTAGAATGTCACAAATACTATGTTTTCCTCTAAATGTGGACATAAGAGCTCATAGCATCAGCTTGCATGGAAAAGGCTACCTGTATCTTTAGCACAGCCTTGGAGAAATCTCTTCATCTTTCCAGCTGCAGGTTAGGCAGACAGATTTTAAGGGTGAAAGGATAAGAGAGGCACAATTAAGGAGTCACTAGGTAATATTTTGAACTGCTGTCTTGCAGGGTGAGTAACCTGCCAAGGACTGGAGAAGATAGTTACTTACCATTGCCTAAGGTCACAGCACTTAAAATTTAGATTAAATAATGTAGCAAATTCTGAACAGCAGCTCTTTTCTACTGTGCTGCCATGTTCATGGTCATACAGCCATGGATAGTACACTGAGGTCAAATCAGGATCTTGCTTTCTTGATAGCATTGACACAGTTTTTCCCCAAAGAGTCAAAATTAGATGAAGATTAAAGTTAATCAGAGTTTTTCCCCATCAAAACTAGCTTATCCATAGCAAAACCCCCATATTTTCATTCTGATTATATTTCTTACGTAGAGTATCACTTGTTTTTTTGGGTTTTTTTTTTTTGAGGGAGGGGAGGAGATGGCAGGAAGAGAAGTACAGAAAAATACCACAAACAGTAATTCCACAGGTTCCATAAAATTCAGGTTGGTTATACCATCTTCCAAGCAACAGAGCTCAGTCTATTCTTAAAAAAAAGGATCTTCTGAGACCCTCTCTGCCCCCATTATCACTGCCCTGCCTCTCTTTTTTCTGACCTGAGCCTTTATCTGAGCAAATTCAGCTCAAAAAAGTTCCAGAAAGTTATCATTCTGCATTTTTTCAGCAGGTGCCTGGGTTGAGATTATTCTGAGGAAGGTGGTAGTATACAGCTCCAGAATAGGGCACTTTGGGATTTCATTCAACAGCAATATTCAAGCTGGGCACCATCTCTTATTGTCACATACTCATCTCTCCCCAGAAATTGAGTTTTTAGTTGTTTTTTTTGTCAGTAATGTTTGCACAGGTGGATAATATCTTTACAGAAGCTATCGGAAGGACTGTGTCCTCAACCAGAAAAGGACTCCACTGACAGCTTTGAGGAAAGGGAGGGAAATGAACCTATCTTAGCCACCAGAACCTTGGCTGACTTCTGAAGCCCCAGGAGTTCATCGACTATCGGGAGCACTGTGCTGGGTAAGATTAGGGAGCATATATCCGTGATCATCATCACATAACCACTGTGAGGCTGTCAGGCAATACAATGAAGGCAGCACCTTAGATTAGAAAACAAAATCCTCTTCGTCTGCTAAGGCAGACTCAGATGTCAGGCTAAGGAAGTGCCTGGTAAACTGAGCTCATGGAAGAGGAATTCTGACTTTTCTTACAGCTTCCTTGCAATCATATGCAGGATTGTCCATTGCCCTTCATTCGGCAAGGACTAAATTAGTCTAAACCCTAATTTGACAAATCCGTTTTTGTTCCATGTATACCTGAAAAACAGCAAGCAAAGAAAACATATCCAGAAGTTAAAAAGAGACCAGGGAGAGATCCCTGTAAGTAATATGACTATTTTTCTCCTATCTAAGTAGGGTTATAGCTGCAGCTATAATTAGCAATATATTATAATAATATATTAGCAATATAATATAATATTATATTAGCAATAATATAATATTAGCAATAAGATAATATTAGCAATAATTATCACATCTTGGATGTGGCTAGGTTTTATTCAGGAAAAGTGTAACAACTTCGGGTAGCAAAGCACAGAAACAGGTTTGCCAAAATTAAAATTTTGTTCAATATGAATGATATAGGAGTTAAAGGGAGAAAAACAAACTTTGCAGCTGAACTTGAACCTTAAATTAGTATTTTAAATATATTTAAAAGAAAAATTAATTCTAGAAAATCTATAGAATTTTGAAACAGTTGTTTTAATGGAGAATTAAACACCCAAGAATTGCAGACCATCATTGTACCAAAGGGGAATATCAAAAGAGCTATTCTTTTGGACAAAAGAATGCTCCTCATGCACGGGGAAAACAGCGTGTCATCTTTTAGCATCCACTCCAAGACAGAACATGTTTTTCTTCAAAGGGAAGGATGACACACAAAAATGTAGAAAAGCACAGGAAAAATTATTCCATTGGGATTTTTTTTCAGAACTGGCAGGATAACCTTGCCTGAAAGAAGAGAGGATTAAGGACAGGAGCAACCTAAATCTTCCTTCCATCTCAGTCCCTGTCTTTTTTTGTTTAATGTTTCTTTTTTACCTGTTGACTTGAATTTCTCAAATTTTTCTTTTTTCTGTAATTTGTTTGCTAGCTTATTCCGTTAGATGCCTAACAACTTGTGTGCTGATATTATGGCATTTTTTGAATACCCAGCTCTTTTCTGATGCACAGAAGTTTTGCATTTGTTTGATGTGCTGGTACTTAGACTGTTTGTCTTAAAGCAAATCACAAATGTTTAATAAATAATAGAGTTCAAAATAATTTAGCACAGAAAATTATTTGTAAATAAATTTTAGTAATATTAGCTTAGGTAGAAACAAACATTTGAGGGTGGATTTTTTCATTTTGTAAAATGCCTGTTTTGTAATTGCAGACAGGTTTTGCCATTGATGTCCTTCCCCCTTCTGCTGTATAGAACACAGAAGCAATATTTAAATTTCTTATACATGGTGACCCAGGCAAAGATAGTAAAGATTCCCCTGGCCTGGCAGGGTTAAAGCACTGCATCCTTTCCTCTGCAATCCCTTAACAAATGCTTGTATGTATCCCTAGGAAGCTAGGACATAGCAAGTTTGTTCTGAACTATTGCCTGAAGCAGTAACCCTGGTTTCTTGACCCTTAAAGCTACTTCTGCCTTGAAGTCCATTAGTTCAGCAAATTTTGAGGATCCCCATCAAAGTTTGGATAAAATGAATGTCCAGGCCTATCTTCCTCTAATCCGCTGGAGGTGTTCCATTCTCCAACTAAACTGTTAAACTGGAAATAGCACAAATGGTGGGCATCAATGGACTGTGAATGAAACAAAACCAAAAAACCCACAAAAACTCAACCAAACAACCAAATGCAAAACCCACCAAAACACAACAACAAACCTCCCCCCAAAACATAAAAATCCTTTTGGAAAGCATTGCTACTTGAAGCCAGTTTAAATATTTTAACTTCTCGACCAAATAGTAAAACAGGTGTGAAAAAAAAGAGGCGGCTGAAAGGCAGATATCGTATTTTTCATTGGCGCCATGAAGAAGAAAACAGAAAAAATTTACTTCGTTTGTCTTAGCTCAATATAAGGTGGTTTTATTTTTGAAGTAACTCCAAACCAGGACTCCATCCAGTCTTTTATCCAGTTTATTGTCTCAATGGGTAGGGATTAATTACATTATTCAGATTAATTTCACAGGTAGCATGAAATCCCTTTCTATGCAGATATTACGTGGGGGGGCACATGTTTTGTGGAGACAGGGGTGACACACACCCAGATGTCCATGTGGCAGTGCAAAATGAGAGTGTTTTATTGTATGAACCCAGCCATATATAGGGGGTTTTTAATGTCTCGATCTAAAACACTTACTGCTCTTAGCACTGGCCAGCTCCCAGACCAATGATATGTCTGCAGTTTAGGAAGGAATGTAGTTGGGTAAAGTCTCTTTCTGTATTAAAATATATCCTATCATCACTCAGACTTGTTTATGGAACCGAGCCGGGTTTCTTGTTTATAGCCAAATTAATTGTCCAGTACAAGCCAGCCTGTACTGTGACATGCAGAAGCCTTCATTAAAATAAAGACGTTACAACCAGCAGTTACACAGTCTCTTCTGTGCTTTTGAGTCAGTTCTTTTGCTGAAGGCCTCATTCTAGTTTTATTCAGGAAAGCCAGAAAGTTGTAAGTAGAATGAGAAGTGATTGCAACACCCAGAAAACCAGGTGCTGTTTACTTTCAAAGAGACTCTCAAATGTACCATGCCTGTGCTACTTTTGAAAGTGAAAGCAGGTCATTCAGATTCTGACTCTCAGATGTATTTAATAAAATATACATGTTTAAATAACTTGGCTGTCAGTGCCTCTGAGCCTACATTACATTACTGATGTAATTTAGCTCACAATGCTAAAACCGCAATAGGATTACTGGGAAAATCACATGTGGGAAAATCACATGTGGGGCTGAGATCCTAACCTTCTCCTGTGATTTGCCTCAGTTTTTTACCAGGAAGCATGTGTTATTCTGAACATGGTTTCTACATTTTTGTTGTACAAAGGGGAAAGACTTTTCCACATTAAGAAAAAATTCAACAAAAAAAACTGAATTGCAGACACAGTGAGACCAAAATATCATTCTGGTGCTAGTGATTACTGGCTTTGTCTTTCATGCTGTTCTTCTCTCCTCTTTTGTCTCTTTCTCTTTTTATTATAACATAGTAATAATAGCAGTCCATCACCTGTACTGACAAGACTGAAATGATTTACTTTCCTTCCCCTAGGAGGCTGCTTTCCTATGGGCTGTCCTGCTGGGGTGACAGCAGAAATGAAGCACCCAAAGGGTTTATCCCTCTGCCCCAGTTAGACCCATGTAGTTCCCTAGGACAGCTCTGTCCCATTAAAGCATTGTGGCAGCTCATCAACCCTGGTACTTGATAGATCTGTCCTAGTTACTCACAGCATTGTCCATTCTGTTTTGAGACACAACTAGGGTAAAATCTGGAAATAATATCATTGCAATCAATAACTACTGAAGACTAAACTGTTCATTTTAAATTCAAAGTCAAAATGCCAATGGTACTTAAAGGTAGAAGCTGCAACATTCCAGCAAGATGATGCTTGTGTGTCTCCAAGCTTCTGTCTGTAATATCATCCAGCACATAACGGGGAAGAGGAGTACTGTGAAACGGATTTCTCTTAAAAGTCATTTGACCAAAAACCTCTGACTTATCTTGATATGTAATATAAAATACTAAAACCCTGACTGTGTTTCAGCATTTTCCAACTAGCAGGAAATGTTACACAAAACACAATTGTGCTAAACTGATTTTAAGGTGAAAACTCCTACAATTATACTTCTCCCTGGCACTTAATTTTACCAATCAACTTTTTAAAATTCTACTCTTTCTGAAAGACATAGAGCAAAAATAAAAACTTAGAAATGCATTTGATTGTGGATATGAAATGTAACCTGTTTAACAACAGACAATCTTTCATTTTTTTGATTCAAGATCTGCATGTATTGCAGTGTCACCTCCCAGCATTCCCCACTGTGAACCTCAAGTTCATGGGAATGACCAATACTAATGATCTCTGAACTGTTTCCCACAGCGAAATGACAGCTGTGATTCTTTAGCCCCAGTTCTCTTCCTTAGAGCTGATTCAGTGATACATTTATGGCACTTCCTCTGAAGCGTCCCATGCTGCTTTGGACATTTATCACCCAACCTTACCATCAGAAGATGCCTTTTCCTCATAACTCATAGTCTAGAGCCTACTTCACAAGGCTGTGGGTAGTAGAAAAATGCAGGTTTGTGTATATTCTGGGAGATGACCAAGGCATTTATCTTATTACCATCTTTCTTCAGTGGAGGTCGAATAATGGTGGAACTTCATGCAAAACATGGAGGAACTCTGTCTGAAACAATGGGTTCAAAGAAGCTTTGGGCATTTCTAAACCTGGATATTCTGCTAAATCTATTTCAGGTTTGTGACTTCTATACTGCCCACCTTAGAACTCATAAGAAATATCTGTATCAAAGAGTATCTGCTGGCATGGAACCAGTAAAGTGCTGTAAAAGCTAACCAGGAATTATTCAGGTGTCATTTCTCAAATCTTTGGCAGTTAATCAACACATCTCTGAGTAAATCCATTGCAGATTTAACATTTTCTATTATTTTCCTTATCACTCCAGTACAATGCAAATAACACTAAGAACTTGGTCTTAGTGTTTAAAGGATCATGTTTAAAAATGATCCTTAAAGCCAGGACACATTCCTGTGTTTACTGCTCAATCCATTATAGCTCATGTGAAAAAAAAAAATCTGCACCAGATAAGCAATATTCCCTCCACCAAGAACCCTTCAATGCTTAACAAGTGAAATGGAGCTTCCCTGTTCAGCCCTAGCTGAAAGTAAAATCAGTGTGAAATTCTGACCAGAAAGGGACTATCAAAACCCTAATGTTGCTCTGATGGTTGCTTGTTCTTGCAAAATAGGGTGATGCTTGGCCCCTGTCGGTTTTTCACTTAGGTAGAGACAAAGGGACTAATAGGAGAAACGGATTCCAGATTCAGATGTGGATTTCAAACCCCTTCTTTTCTCTCCCCTATCTCAGCTTTTCCAAACAGTGTTTTATTTTTAAATGAGGGCAAAACCCAATGTCTTTAACTTCATAACTTTTTGCTCAGAAACTCTAGCCGTGTGTGATAGTCTGGTTAAGAGCTGTTTATCCTGCAGCCATGCCAGCAAAGCAGTGCACCCTTGATCTTTCCATATGAGCTGTTACACAGAGAGCAGGTTTCACAGCAGGTTCCATGGCACAAAAGACATCACGATGCAGAAATAATGCTCCAAACAGCCAGACGCATTCTCACTTCTACAAATGTCTGAGCAAACATCCGCATCTGGTATTCTAATTTTTTTTGGTTTTGTTGTTTCAAAGAATTATGAGTATTAGCTCTTGTAGTGTGCCATTTAGAAGTGATTTCAGTGACTCAAAAAAAGAATTCTTGCTTTGGATCTGGCTGGAATTTAGTCACTGTGTCAGGAGCATGTCTCCGGCATGTTCTGTGCAGAATAGATTTGAAATCCAAGGGCTATTTTTTCATCACAATAGAAACAGCTAAGGATAAGCTATTCAAAGATGGCTATCAGAAAACCAGCATGTTTTTCATAGTTCTGTGTAGCTGCATATTCAAATACCATTTTAATTTATACAAAGAAAAATTTTTTGTCCATTTTGAAATATCACTGAAGTTCTCATTCAAAGTGTTGCTATTCCATCTGGGTAGTCAAAATGAGACAAGTAAATCCTGGGCAAACAAATCAGACTTTTGCACCTCATTCCGTAAAGACAAATATTAAAATTGCAAACAGTAGATAAATAGAAACATTCTAAAATGCAAATTAATTGTTACCAGCAATATAAGGCCAAGACAGTAAAGCGATCTCATTAAGAAGCTTTATGGAGGCCATAGATTTAATTAACAGGGGCAGTTGTACAACTCGTTCTGACCTTCTAGCAGCATTTTTGGTTTGCACAGATGGGCCATAGTGCTGTCTCTTTCCTTCTTCTATCTCTTCTGTTTCCCAGAACAGGCAAATTACTGAAATCTGTAAGTATTCTGCTCAGTAAAGCTCTCACACTTTCTTGTCATTCTTGAATGCAGCAAGCTTTCTGCTGGCAGTAGAGGTGGAGATAATTTTCAAGTCTGTGAAAATCTTGTAAGTTTCATTCCTTAATAATTATTATTCTGCAATTGGCAAAGATTAAATGCAGCCTGTTCTCCCTGCTCATTTTCTGCTAGCAGCAGTAAGTGTCCTACATACTTAAACCATTTCTCATGAACATACAGGGTGGAGGACAAAGACAAAGCTTAAACAGTTGGCATAATAAATAAGGAGTTTCAACTGGTTCACCAAGAATATATAATGCCTTTCACTCACCAGGGAATAATGAAGTTTGGGTGCTGGTAAAGGATATATACCATACTTGGCCATTTTAGTTGCACAAAGAAGTTGTGTGTCTTCACTGGACTTGTTTCTCTGAGGGGAAAAATTAAACTGTCCACAGAACACGCACACACATAAAACAAAACAAACAAAAACAAAATAACCAAACAAACAAAGAATTCAAACCAACCAACCAAACAAAAACCTTCAAAACCACACAAACTGAAAACCAAACAAACAACAATAAACACTAATAACAACCCAACTACAGAGTATTGCAAATTCAACAAAATAAGTAAGGCAAATTCCACAACATTTCTTCTGTATCATTTTTCTTCACAAAAATAAATTCACCCTGCTTGCTGGAAGAATGTCATCTGTGCTTCCAGCCAGGAGTCCTTGTTCCTATCATTCTGGTTATTCCTTTGTGTAATCAGTTTTCTGTAACCTGTATTTCTGTTCTCTCACCAAGTAAATGCATTGAAAATATGTGCTGGCATTCAGTCCTCGTAATATTTGCCTTGAAAGTTTTGGGCATATCAACACTGTCAGAAAACATTTTCCACTCTACTCCTTTGGCAAAAAAAAAAAAAAAAAAAAAAAAAAAAAAAAAAAAAAAGTGTCGTGCCATCTTCAGAATTTTATTCTTGAAGCAAAAATCTTGCAAAAATTCACCAACACATATGTGAAGAATGAAAACTTCTGCATAAAGTTCCTTATTGGTCATAAAGAACAGTAGAAAGCACAACTTTTCTCTGCAACACTCCGTAAGTGGATAAACTGATATCTGACTTGGCCATTTCTGATGTATTAAAAAAATTCTGAATGCCTGTAAATATACTGCCATATAATGAATATATAGGATTCCTCAAATCTCAATTTTATATTTTTTATGTTAGAAGACCTGTCCTATCTTTTCCATGACACCTTCCTTCGTCTTTTCTGGTCCATTTCTCAGGTTAAAAGGAAGAGTTTCTGCCTGAGATCATGGCTTCTGCCCCACACCACTCAGGAAGTTAGGGTATCATTTAAGGTAATAGTTTTCCCAGAGAATCCAGTTTTGAACACTAGAGTTGCTTTTAATGAACTTAACTTTTAAAAACAATTTTCTTGACATTGATATATCCTTGTAGTTAAACTACCATCAAAAAATTTCTGTTTTTCCCAGGACTGATACTTAATTTCTCTTTGAGACATCCTAACTGCACTTTACTTTTCCTGATGCTGGGTGCCAGCCCTATATTGCCCAAGCTTCACACAGTATGGTTGCATTCGCTGTTTTAATATCAAATTACATTCATTTTTTGTCACTCCAGGTGTTTCTAATTGGTTTCCCAAACACCCGCAGTAATACAGCTGCTCTATTTGGCAGTTGCCAGTGCCCACAAATTCCTTTGTCTTCTTCTTTGACACTGTTCTACATGTTGTCTTTTGGCACTAAAGTGAAAACAGTTATAATCAGATGTAAAGTATAGAAAACTCCAAAACATCTGCATATAAGTTATCTTAATATAAGAAATTACAAGCAAAATAACCACAACCAGAGAATAAATTTCCAAGATATGATTGGTGATGGAGAAGACAAAAGCAAAGGCAGGGCTGACCACAGCACCCCTTTCTGAAAGCTCATCACACCTGCAGCCAGAGCTGCCTGGCTTGGCTTAGGAGGTTGAGGTCTCTTCCTAAACAGTTCTGTGCATTTCCTGACAGGATAATGGCCCACTGGAGGTTGTTGCTTTATTGTGGAAAATGTAAATATTCTAAACTACTCAGACTCTTGCATAAACAGCCAAAGAGTATCCTTTTAAAGCGGTATCTTTTATGAATAGCATGGGGATGAGCACAGCAAGGTGCTTCTCAAACTGCCTGCAAGAGAGGACCAGTGAAATGCAGTGTGGGAACCAATCAGAGAAAGGGCTGTGTTATTTTTACTGCGCATGCAGAGCATATGGGTCTTCACTTTGGTGGCTCTGATCCCACCTTGGGAAGGCATGAAACTGAAAAACACAGTGCTCATTTTATCTCTCACACAAGAATGAAGAGTGCAGCCAAATCCAGTACTGCCTGAACCTCTGGTTTGAGGAGGTCTAGGTATTTTAAAACCAGTTCCCAAACACCTGAGTATTCTGAGTGCAAAAGTCCTCAGTTCATAGGTACACTGGGCTGTGAGCACCAGTCTAGATCCAAGCTAGAAATCAAACTGCACCTAACAGGGCAGTTAAATAGTGCTGGTCCTGTGTTTCTATCACCACAGTCTTGATTTACTAGGCTAAATAAATCTAGTAGGTCTGTAATATGAGTTTCTGGTAGAAAGTGAATTATTATTTGCATGTAGGAAGGAACAGAAAAAAAAGGAATGAGTCTCAATCTCATGTTCAGTTTTCATAGAAGATCCTGCGAAACAGGTTAAAAACAGTCATGTAGGACAGAAAAATCTTTGTTTAATAAGACAAGTGTGCACAATCCACACATGCAATCCTTGTGATATTTTTACAGAGCTGAACTTTATATGAGGGTAGGAAAGAACTTCTACAAAATATGCTGTAGCAATGTAAGTTTTCTATTTGACAACTTAATTAAGAGAAGAGTTAGTGTAGGGCATGCAGAATTCATGATGAATCACGTGTATTCATACAGACTTCATTTTAGTGTTTCAATTATACACATTGCTAACTGATGAACAGCACATAGAATTTTCTGGTATTAAATATGATATCTGTTGAAATTGATGATATTAGTTCAGTAATTAGTTCAGTAAAAAAAAAACACAACTGAGCCATTATTGTCAGGCATCAGAAAAAAAGAAGTGGAAGGATGTCCTAGTTATTAAAGTTTACTGCCAGAACTGAAGAAATAAGTGTAAGGGGTATTTCCCTACAGGCGCAATACTTAGCACAAGTCCAAAAGGTGACAAAAGGTCCATATGGATCTAATTAGGAGGCAAGGGAGAGTGGAACGACTTAGCTTAACGAATGGAGAACCAGACTGAAGGTTGGGAGATTTGTGTTTGATTCACACATCTATCACTTTCCACACAGCTTTCCTGTGTGGTTTAAGTCAAATTATTTCTTCTCTTTATGCCTCAACTCCCTATCTGAAATCACAATAAGATAATATGCAATACACCCCTCACCCAGATTTTTTTGTGATTAACTCCTTCTCTTACAGAGTTGTCTTCCAATATTATGAGGAAGTATCAAATATGCTACCATAATATGAATAATTGCTAATCTGGTTGTTCTTTTAAGTTATGGGGAGGTAGCGGGGGAGATGGGGAAGAATGCAGGAAGCAAATCCTTCCTATGTAGGCACTTAGAATTTGACTTTGAGACCTTGGAGGTATCCTTGCAGGAGAGAAAAGGAGTCAAATTTCAGGTCAAGAATAATTTCTAAAACAGTGTTCTTAAAATACCATTTTGCATCCAGACTTCCAGAAAAGGAAAATTTCCTCTTTCTTTCTCCCGAATATGGTAAGAAGGAAGGCAATATCGTCCCCGACTGAGCTGACAGCAGAGAGTGATGGATGAGAATTTAGCTGCAAATTCAGCCAAATCCTTTGGTTTTGTTCCCAAAGAAAGGCTACTTTCTCAGCTACAGAAAATTAGAAAATTAAAAATTTGCAAGTGGTGAGAACACCTGCAGATGCCAGGGGTCTTATATGATAGCAAGTTGTTTTCCTTTTAGAGTAACAGCAGCTTGAAATCAAGTATAGATGTTTATTTCTCCAGTAACCTATCCAATGTTACTTATACTATCATAAATACACACACACGAAATAGGTTTCTGCTATAATTGCCTTTGAGTGTGTTCATAATTACCTTTATCAGGATTACTGATCAAGAGCCTCACCTCAGAGAACAGCTGGAAATGGCTTCTTGTGCAACTTTCTAAGGAACAATATCTACTTCACCTCCTCTTTGTCAGAGTCCAATAATGCACAAAGCACCTACTCCTATATCCCAAAAAAATATCTTTTAGAAATTCATGTTGCCTTGATGAGAGGTTTTTTTTCATCAAGTAAAGCACTAGGATGCTAAATCTATGGAGCAACTCTAGTTAGGCATTTTGTATGTTATAACAGCAACAAAAAATGCTCTGACATTTTACTGCACAAAATAATACTAAGAAAGAGATGAAGAGGAAGATAAAGAAGCCTCACCCTTTAACCTACAGGCTTATATAATTTTTTGAAATCTACGTAGAAGACATGGAAACAAAGGCCAAGAAGAAGCAAGAGATTATTTCCTGAAAGGATATAGGCAGAAAAACCAGGCAAGGAGCAACACAAGATTTGAGCAAACTCTACCTGATATGGTAGACCATTGTGCTCAGCCTAGTGCTATCATGGATGTCCAGTGCTAAAGCTGTTCTACAGTTTAACTCACATTTGATTGTTACTAGAAATTACTCCAGTTGTTCCAACTGAATGTATTTGTATTTCTTTTTCCCTCTGAAAAATGCTGACTTCTCAAAGTGTAGGTGATCCGTGGGAACAGACCATTTTAATGAAGTTCTTGCTGAAGCCAAGAAAACTGGAGCTATGCCATTTTTGAAAATCATTCTTAGGAAGGTTTCTAAAATAATACCATGTGACTTTCTGCCTGTTTGCCTGATACACTGCTAAAGAAACAAAGCTCCCTCAAGTCCCAGGCCATGGACTAGCCAGACCTGGAAGCACAGATACTCAAGATGTCACCTTGGTAATTTGCCAAGGCCTGGAAAAGTTCAGGTAGAAATATTTTGAAATTATTGACAAAAAAATATAATTTTTATTTTTGTTAAGCAGAGCTGTGGACATATTTAGGAAGACATTTGGAAAGTTTATTTTTTGCTTGATTTTTTTACTTTATTTTTAATTTTTCCACTGAGTGCCTGACAGCAGAGTGTATTTCTTTGGCTTCAGTTACCATTGCAAAGCCATTTCAACTGATCAAAAAAATTGCACCAGCGCTGGTGGCTTTCTCCTCAGACAAGTTGGCTCTGTGAAAGAACTGACCTGTGGAGATGCCTTTGTCATTTGCTGTCTGTGGTAGGACCTGCATGGCTAACTGAAACTAGACTCATGGAGAAATTTAAGACAGATACAGCTCAGAAAGATAAATCCTATTCATAAACATTGAAATCCTCTGAATTTAGAACAGATTAAGCATGCTGCCTACTCTAACTGGAAGACATAATCTATTCCTTATTTCTATTCAGTTGCCTAGTTTGATACTTTGTATTCAGAATACTACAAAGCAGAATTGGTAAACATGAGAGTTTGTGTCCTAAATTTAGGTTTTTTCCTAGTGTCTGAAGATATTACTCCATTTTCTTTGCTTTTTAGTGTACCAAAATGGCAGCTATTTTCAAGCTCATCTAGGTATGGTTCCCACCTTTATTAAATGTCTATTTAGCACCACTTGCTACCTTTCTCTTGTGTTTATTGTCTCACCTTTATCCTGAAGCTTTTTATGACTTTCCCCTCCTATTCCTATTGTAGCAAGTTATCCTGCCGTATTCCCTTTTCTGTGGGAAAAGGGAATACTGCAGGATATTGAATGTGAATGTGAATAAGAGATGTAACTTCCCAGTTTTGGCTATTGCAACAACAGATTTGTGACAGAAGCTGCTCATTTTGGTGCTGGAAAGTGGCTGTCAGAGGTTTAAAATTCTTCATTGTTTTCACAGGCCCTTTCTATGACATTCATTGTACACAACCTCTAAAGTACCCGTGTGGTTTCTCTCCCCACTTCTAAATGATTTGTAGGGTGGTGTAATCTATTAGGAGAAAAAAAACCCCTGGAATTCTGTTTTCATTCTGCCACTTCTTTTACAAGGAATATTCATAATAAGAAAATTTGTTTCCAGACTTAGAGGGTCTGCAGGCCTTTAGATGTTTGAAAGGATTGCATACACAAACCTTTTTTATTTTAGATGATTGATGTTCCAGCTTCCTTAGTCTCACCAGACAGATCTGTTTCTTTGGCCACAGGAAAAGTTCTCCTTAGCTGTTCTTTAAAATGTAAAACAAGATTTTGCTTTTACAACAAAAAACACTGCATTAATCAGTTTACAGAGGTGTAAAGTGTTTATCAGAATACAATGCCAGCAAGATAATTTTGTTTAAGAACAGTCTTTACAGCAAGGGTCCCTGGGATGGAAATAAGTAATCAACAAAAACAAGGATGAAACTTTGAGAAGCCACCTCTTTCCTATGTATCTACAGTGCAATGAGACCTCACACAAAGCACTGTGGGAAACTGGCTTTTCTTTCTGTGATCCTGAAATCAGGATCATGCCACAAAAGTAGACACATTCCTTAACATGAGAAATGAAGGACAGAAGAACAAAGTCTTTGCATAAATATGCCTGCCTCTAACCTGGTTGTCCCCAAATTCAACAGTTTAATTGACAAGCACTATGAGATTAAATCCAAATCAGTTTTGGAAATCACATTCTCAGAGTACAAAATTTACACTACTATGCATTTTAGATACAGCAGAATCAAACCAATCCAATTTTAATGCCTTGGTATGGAATTAATCTTGTGCCTATGCGCATAGAGGAGTATTTTCATAATCCAAAGCATGAGGAAAGTTGAGACCATCTAATTTTGCCTCACCACCTACTACATGGATGAGACAAAATTTATTGAATAAAAGCTGCTCTTTTTTCCTACTAATTTGCCTTGCTTCTCTCCTCAGATCATCACTGACCCCATTCCATTATCACAATCAGGCTGCACACCAAAATGAACCGATTGAAACACAACTCTCAGCAGAACTGGAACAGCCCCTTAGTTTATTTTTTACTTTCATGTGTGTGAGATGGGGAGAGATGGCAAGAAAGGGCTATTGAACTTTAAACTTCGCAATAAACTATATTGTGGGAAAGTGCCATTTTTAGGTTTACATGAAGGACCTACCTCTGAGAATGCCCTTTTGGCCTGTGAAAAAACTAGAATCATCCCAGGAAGTCTCCAAAACATTGCAGCCCTGAGAGAATTTGTATAAAAATAAACACTAGATTATTTCAGTACTACTCCCTTGAGACAATGACACCAAATTACTCAGAGCTACTAGCATAATCTTGACAGAGAAAGGGAAATTAGCAGCTGATACCAGGGCTTTTTTTTGTTTTGTTTGGGTTTTTTTCCTGTCTTAGTGTAAAGTAATACTTGGAAGAGTCAGCAAAGGCAGGTTAAGCTTGTGATTTGAAATAGATTCTAAGCTGAGACCAAGCCCTGGAGGACAAAAAACCAAGGAAGAAGTAGTGTTTTTAAAAGTTGTAAACTGAAATTCACAAAAATATGAGAGCTTGAAAAGTATCCCCTGACAGACACAATTCAAAGATAGAAAAATTCTGGTCTCTAGGGTTCAGCGGAATTTTTTTAATGCTTTTTGTCAAGCATTTTTCTCATGTGAAATTAAGACATGGAAGATGCAAGGAATGAAACACGGTCCCATACCACTCTAAAAGTTCTTTCTAAGCCTCGTCAGAAAAGTCGTCCATTTCATGGAAAAGTTATTATGCTGTGTTTTCTCTGGAAGGGCTCAGAATCCCACACACAACATTGGTCCTGGTAAATGATGGTAAGAAAACACATGAGATGTTGTGATTTCAGTTATCTATTGGTGATCTCTAATAATCAAGTGAAAGTTGTGTAAGGCATGGAGCAGGAAGTCTGAAGCAGGGTGATCTGAAGCCATAATTCTAAAAATTTATGTGCAAAACAACAATTAGAATGGAGGAATCTTCTTCGCAGTTATGAACTGTTCCACAATACCGATCAAAGTTGAGCAAGTGTTTCATGGAAAATGTGTATCAAATCCCTTCTGAGAGGGCTTGAATTGACTCAGAGGAGAGAACAAGCTGGCATTGTCCGCAGTTCAGAGCAATGCTCCAAAGCAAGACTTCATTAATGGTCCGACATTTGAGATACGAGCTTCGGATTTTAACTTACTGTTGCTCCCTTGCGTGGCACTAGGAAGATCAGGAAGAGAGCATAACACGATAGCAAAAAAAAAGACAAACAGGGAGAAGGCATTATGTCTGCTGTCTTGGCTGATTCTGGATTCAACAGTCAAAAAGTGTTTCTTTAATCTGAGCTGGAAAGCCAGGATTTTTATCTGGACATGTAACAAACTTCATACTTCCCTTGCATGAAACACAGATGGGATCCCTCAGCAAGCATTGAAAAAGCACTGCAGAAGTAGACGCTGCTGCAACCCTTTGGCAAAACTCCTTCCAGGCAACTCAAGAGTGAAAGTAAACAGATTTTGATCCCTTTGCTATCATACTGGCCAACAAAAGAAGATGAAGGCAAGAATCTCCAGTATGAACTAACAGAAAGCTAAGAAATTTCTTCTCAACAGGGAGAAAATCAACACTTTCAGAAGAAGAAGGAAAAAAATATATGGTTTTAGCTTCACTGTCCAATCAAGTTAATAAAATCCTTCAAAAACCACCGTACAAATCTCTATCTACAGTGAAAATTCAATATCTAATGGCATTAACAACATCATTAATAACAAATGTCTGTTTAATTACTCTTGCTAAGATTAAAAAGGCCATTATTCTTGTAATACAAGAAATTTATTAGCTGAAAAGTCTTTTTCATGCCAAATGAACCACAGAGTTCATTAAAGGCACAGAGTTTATTATTTGAAGTTACCTCTGACATCCAGGGATTTGTGTTGCTTGAAGGAGTGCTACCCAGCTGGGCTGAAGTTCATGCTGTGACAATCAGGAAGTGCTGTTACATTTGAGAACAGACGAAGCTACAGGTCATTTGATAACAGTGACTCATTTAGAATTCTTTAAAATGCACAAAGACAGAATGGGGTTCTCAGAAGTAACCAAATCACTTATGACCCTTCATCTAAGTGAAGAAAAAAATAAATTCTTCTGAAAAATTGATATATTCCCCAGAAAATTTTGGAAATACTGCCCCATAATCATCAGCTTTTTCTTGTCCTATGCTGAAAGGGACTTGTACCAACACTATAAGCCCTAATTGTGGGTTATGCAACGTGCACCTTCTGTAACCAGATCCTCAGGACGACAAACACAACTGTTTGCCTTGTTATTCAAGAAAGGAAAATGCTTAATGCCATAGTGCCTTGATCTATGTATCAGTCTCTCTGATATCAATTTTTTACTGGTAGTAAACAATGTGTATTACATCTTTAGAACTGAATGTGGTTGTGAATTGTGACAAACAATCCCATTTGTCTGCAGCTGCAGAAGTAATTTTATCCTCCTAAAGCTTGAAACACTCCACTTCTGGAGTCCAGGGCAATCAGAAGATCTGATCTGGGGCAGATGGAAAGGTAAATGCATTTCCCACCTCTAAGATCTATGGATGGCGCTGGAAGGGTATAGAGAAAAATTATTGCAGTTCACAGCAATAGCAAAGAGAGATGTGCTTAGGAGGGTAATTTACTCTGAGATCAAGAGTAGCCCTCAGTTTATGCGCCCCTCAGCTGGCTCACCTCCACATCATGCATGCTCTGAAGTCACAGCAACAAGGAGAGAGACATACTAGAACAGCAGTAAGAAATGTAGCTGTTAGAAAAGATGCTCAAGTGATCCATATCTCAAAAACAATGCTGAAAAAGGCTCCCTGCTCAGCCTGTTTCACTAACCAGAGGCTATACACTGATGTCTGTTAAATATCTTTCATACTTTAAAACAATTCAATTAACTCTCCATTGAAATACATGTTTGGCTGGGTTGAGGGATGTTAGAAAATATAAAGCAGCATTATACAGTCAAGATTTGTTGAATGTTATATTTATCTTTGAGACAAGGACAGTCAATGAGTTTCCCTCATTTCCCTAGAAAATCCTATCAATCATAGATGCAATTGTCTTTGATGTGATGGTAACAGGAAACCATGAAGAGTTCTTCTGCTACTTGATGCAATACCAGGATGAGAAATTGAGGATTAGTATCACATCATTAGAACAAGAGATGTATGCCAGATCTTAAGAATAATTCAGAGCCACTAGACCTACTTCTTGGGCATATTTGCTGTTTTTCTGCTTCTGACAGAGATATCTAAGAATACCAATATCCCCATTTCTTGTCTGTTTGGAGGTGATTCCATTTTTCCCATCATGCTGACTCGGGACTTCTACTATGGTGGGATGTAGATAGTTCCCTATAAAAAAACCAACTTGCCATGAAAACACATCATTGATTAGCAGTTACAGCTCAGGGATACACCTCCCAAGTGACACACTGGATGCTTTTACATAGTGAAAGCAGACTGAGTTGATGTTATGAGAAAGTAGATGTCAGGGAACCTCAGCAGTAATTTGGAAAACCACTAAGTTTGGCTCCTAAATAAAAATCTATCTGCCTCACCCTACTTGCAGATGTTCAAAAGCCTTGTTTTACCACCACTCTCCAGCAACATTTAAAAGCACCTCCCTCACACCAGGCACCAATATATGAGTATCTGCCACAAAGTCACAAATACATTCTGAAAGAGCTTTTTATAAACTTCTGTCCCATTTCTAGGACATGCAAGAAAGTACACTAATTCAGTATCAAAAGTAGTAGTATTGTGGGTCAGTAATTCTGTTAACACAAATAACAATATGTACTTGTATTAGAAAATATTTTATCATATTTAATTTTGCAGTCATGCAACTGGTTTGCTCAGTTTAGCTTTGCATATGGATAGCAGATGGATTAAAACAACAACCGTAACTTTGGTAAGAAAGGAGTTGTCAGTTCAAGAAGGAAGGGGCTACATGCAAACAGAGGGCATAAAGTATTTTTTTCTTCCTTAGTTTTCAATGTTTTGCTCCACTTCATAAGCCTTTGATAGTTAGCTTTGAAATGTTATATTCATTCAGTTATACCTTGTTTATCTGAGAAATTTTACATCAGAAGCAAGAATTAGACTTCCCAAAGAGCAAACAAAATCACTACGGATTAATTGTAGTGATTAACTGCTTTCTGAAATAGGTAAGGAACTCACAATAAGCCTTGAAGTGTCTGTCACTGACCAGAGCTGTCAGGAATGCTGGTGTATTTCTTAGTCACAAGTGAATGAGTAGGTTGTCTAGGCTTCTAGTTTAATTTTTAGGGCTTAAACCTGACTATGATAAGTAGACATAAAATCTAACCACATTCTTGTTAACATCATCAGTCAACTAACAGTCTGATATATATGCAAACATAATATACAAGAGATAATGATAGCAATGAAAAAGAATTAAGTGTGTATTTGATTGCCACATTCTTTTCCTTGAGAGCAGTATGACTACCATACACATCCAGCTACCATTCACTCTAGGTTAAATAATTAAACCATAGCACAAACACAACCAGTTTAAATTATATCACACAGGGGTCACTGTGGCTAATCACATGCCAATTACATCCCTGAAAATCAATACTTTTCTTTTTAAAGGTAAATAGTCTTTTATAAAATTAGTTTTAGAAAAATGGGGTTTGTTTATTTTTTCAAGTCACATATTTGTAGAGTTCCTAGATTACTTATGCCATTTAAAATTACATCTGTTTTTCTCCACTTGTGCTGTCCAAGCCAGTTTAAAGGTAAAGCTAATCCAGAGTAAGCCAAAGAACTGACTAAATTCTATAAGCTAAGAAACAGCCAAGCCACAGAAAATATTTAGGCATGAGATTCCTGCCCACAGCCCGGCACAGCAATCCCCAGGAATGCGCTGCAATTGCTCTACAGCTGGATCCTGGCTGCAGCCTCCATGGCTGAAGCACGGCTTTCTTCCCATTCCTGTCCAGGATAGCCCCAAAACACAAGCAGTTGTTGGATTTGGCTGTCTCCCCTTTCCCCTTCACCTCACAGTGGATTTTTATGACCACCCAGCAGACTTAGGCAGGAGGATGGACAAACTTCCTGATGTTTGAGGATCTGCAAACAGTTGCTCTTCCTTCTTTGCAAAAATAACCCAGGTCCACAGGTGTTTCTCCTTGCAAAGTTAAACACCTGACCAGGCAGCATGATTTTGTCTGCTTATTAGTTTGTTAGTAAGTGAAAGAGTAAGATGTGTATTTCCACATTGTAAAAGCCGGGTTGGCAGAAGGGGGTTATGTGGATATGAAGTGTCTAACCATAACTCTGACTCATTTCTTTATTATATTTTTTGTCTGTCTTTGTGCTTTGTGATTTCACTGTCTCTAGGATAACTCAAATACTAGAGGTGAATCTGAGCTTGCTAAGCAAAAATCTGACCCCAAAAGAGTTTGCAGCTGATTTCATGAGCACAAAGCAAGTAGAGATATTTATCCCTTACAAAAACACTTAATAATTATACATATATATATATATATATATCCCTTTGTTGTCACAGCTGCAGAGCAGTATTCACCGGAAAATATTACTTTGCCCCATGATAAGAATCCCGGGGCAATTGAACATTCACCATGAAAAATGGCCATGTAATTGAAAGAAAGACTCTTACTTCTGTATCTCTGTATCTCCTTTCTACAGCTGTAGCATTTGAACATATATTCTTCCTACACCTCTCTTCAAAAAGCAGATCACACGCAGGAAAAGTTGAGAAAAACAATGAAAACTTTTACCAGGAAAAAGTACACACTGAAGTAGTGGGAAGAATCAATTTATTGAATGATTATGCCTATGGTTCCCAGTTTCAGCCACCCACTCAAGTTACTTGTGTATGTGTATGTATACAGATGTGAGTATATCTCTAGGCATACACATAAATTACTTGTGTTGTATTTTGCTGTCCCCACGGAAGATTTTAACATCCCACCAAGATGCCCTTTTGGCATTCCACTTCCGTTTTTTTCTCTAATACCTCCCCCATTCTCCTGATAACATAGTTTGCCTCTCTTTCCAGGTCTGTTACAAAGCTGAAAGGCTCATAATATTAGCTCAGACAGCCTGACAGGGTCATGGCCCGTGGTGCTCTGACTCACGGAAACCCCACGTGCTGCTCAAGATTTTTCCTGTCCTTCCTGTGTGTCTGCTCTCATGTCATTCTTGGGTAGGCTATTCCCATCCTCTTCCCTTTGTTTTGTCAGTGATTCATCAGCTGTTTCTGTTTCCTCTGTCACTGTTGCCTAAAAGAAAAAAATAGCATTTCTAACTGCAGTGGGCTTACTCAGACGGGTTCTGCAGGGACATGCACCGCAGACGAGAAACCTCTCTGCTCCACAAGACAGCTGAAAGTAAAAGTGGGAAAGACTTAACCCATCTGGAAATTTTATGCCTTGGAGAGAAGCTCCTCTCAGAGAATTTCCCTAAAGGGACCACACACTTGATGTATCCTTAAGTTTGGTGAGGCTGTTCCCCTTTCCTGAGTACCTGTTCCTCCCCTTCAGGAACCCTTTATCTTCTCACCTTCCCCAAATGTCTTAGCAAGGCTCTTGTGCCATAGCCTGCTTCCAAAAAGGAACTGATAGAAACTACAATTATTTGCATTAACACTTCAGCAGATTTTCTGTCTGACATTTTCTACCTACCCAAAAGGAAGATTACAGGGCTAGGACTGATGATATATTTTTTAAATTTTATTTTTATAATAAATTGCCTATCAGGATTATAGAAAAAATAACAATTGCAAATCCTACCACTCGCATATGTCTTTTATCACATTTTCACTGACTTACCTGGCACATGCAGAATTTTACCTTGTACTAGTAGCCTTCTTGATCTCTATCAACTTTATGCAATTTACAAAGGAGAATTATGTTATCTGATTCTTGTTTGTAATTTAGGAAAATTGCAAACTAGTTGTTCTTAAAGAGGAACATTTTCCATTTGAGAAAGGAAGAATCACTGGATTTTGCCTTAAAATGTCAGATTCTGCTTTGTTAAGACAGATGTGTCCTATTAACTAGGAAAAAAACAATTGCAAATCTGAAGGCCATGCAGTCTAAACATATTTTTTCATGCTATTTGGGGAAATATCTGGTGAAATAGAGATGAAGGAAAACCAGTCCAAATTTTAGGTGCATTTCAAAAATATGTGTCCCTTTTAACATATAAGTTTTTTCCATGTTACAAATGGCTGGGTTACATTTTAATCTTCTTTAAATGAGTTGTTCTTAACCTTTTTAAAGATTGGTTAAAATGGTATTCATAGTTTCAAGTTAAGCCTAAATTTATATGAAACACCTTCTGTGCTCCTTGCATTCCAGGCCCGTGGTTTGGTTGTTTTGGATTTTTTTTTAATTAACGAGGTTCTAGCAGTCATTTTTGACTGCTGTAGCAGTGTAGCATCTCTGCTACACTGAGTTCATTTGTGTCATTCAAATCTTTGCTTTTTAAATATCCTCTTATAAATTTATTATGGCAATGCATTCATATTTTTAAGCTTAATCTGAAACTTCAATAACAAGCAGGAGATTGAATAAATGAATAGAAAGGAACCCAGATAAAAATTAAATCACTGTTTTGTCATTGCCCACATAAACTATTAGGGATACTGACAGGATAGCATTTTAACTTTGTCCTCTTTTGAGTTGCTTTCTCCACCTCACTTCACTCTTCCATCTTCAGCTTGTTGCCAAAGCTTCTGATTAAGCACAGGAACACGTTAC
Organism: Melozone crissalis; assembly: GCF_028551555.1. Lineage (NCBI taxonomy): Eukaryota > Metazoa > Chordata > Aves > Passeriformes > Passerellidae > Melozone > Melozone crissalis. The sequence continues at coordinate 1,822,826 of NW_026535814.1, forward strand.
CTACACAACATGCCCTGAACATCTTTAAAAAGCAGAAGAAGCAGTGATACTGCTTAAGAATCTCTGTGCCTCAACCCAGAAGAAAGGATCTTTTCTTTCATTAAGTACCAAGTGATCCCCACAGAAAAACACTCTTACCATCTAAATAATTTTGAAAAACGGTGTCTTGTAACACTAGCTCTCCACCTGTCCATGAATTAGTTATATTATGTGACCAATTGATTTTTTCTGCTCATGCAAAATCTATTTGCAGGCCTTTCCACCAAGCCTCCCTAAAACAAACTGTTCAGAAGTACTTTCACCCCATAACTAAGAAGCTGAATTTTGTTGGCTTTTTTTTTAACTTGTGGGGTATGACTGTTTTCTCTTTCCCTCAGTTAAGAGATAAGAAAACAAGTCTTTTTTCAGATTTCTTATTTATTGAGTATCCAGGTAACAAACTGCTTAAAATCAAGCAAACAAAACTTGATAATTGGCCCCCATCCTCATCTGAGCTGCAAAAGGAGGTAACCATGGCAACATGAAGTATAAAGAAGACCATTTCATGTACCTTTCAGGATTTAAGCTTGTCACAGTCTATCCATCCCTAAGTAGAATTATCACTCTAGAAGCAGTTTGGTCTTTATTTTAAATGAAGGTTAAATCTGGGGGCAGAAATAGTCTTGACAACATGTTCTGGGGTGGAGGGAAGTATTGAAGGTGATATGGATGTACACACAAAAAGTAAAACAAAACAAAAAAATCCCAAAGTTCCTCTCCAACAAGGAATGAACAGGAACGGACATTGCAAAGCAAAAGATGGTAATTAGGGAAGAGTTAAGCCCAGCAAGTTGCAAAAAGCTTGCCTGCAAGTGCCTTAAGAAACCTGGAACAGCCCTAAGGTCTGGTGTTACTTTCCTTCCTGAAGGTAATTCTTATTGTAAATTTATGCACTTATATCAATAAAGAAATATATCTTTGGAAAGATATTTAAGGCAAGAGACCAGAAAACAACAGTTGTTTGACACTGGCCAAACACCAGGCACACACAAAAGCTATTTACTCACCCTTTCTTGCTCTCATCTGGGCAGAGGAGAGGGAAAAAAAATTAATGAAGCGTTCATGAGTTGAGGAGAACTGGGAGAACTGGGAGAAAACACTCTAAGAGAGCAAAACAGGTTCAAATGTAATGGTATAAAGTAAATTTATTATTAAGAGTCAGAGGAGGATAATGAAAAGTAAAATAAGCCTTTAAAACATCCTTTTCCCCTAGCCCGTCCCTTCTTCCCAACGATAGCGCAGGTACACACAGCATGGGGGTTTTGGTCAGTTCGCCACTCGAGATCTCCTGCTTGCTCAGGGAGAGGAGTCCTTCCTCTGCTATGCTGTGGGGTCCCCTCCCACAGAGGACCGTTCCACATGAACTTCTCTAGCATGGCTCTAATTTCACGAGCAGCAGTCTTGCCAAAACTGATACAAAGTGAGTCTTTGCCATGGGCAAACAGTCTTCCCAAAACTGCTGCTTTGTGGGTCACTCAACCACGTCGTGCACTCCTCTAAAGATAGGCTGCTTTATTCTGAAAGCAGGGGCTCTCTCTTTCTCTCTCTCTCCCTGGAAGCAGGGGCTCTCTCTCTCTCTCTGTTTGGTTCTCATACTAGATTACAGCTTCCTACAGCATCCCCTCACCCTGGCATGAGCACTTTTCACATGGGCTGCAAATAGATCTCTGCATCCCCTGTGGACTTCGTGGTCTGCAGAGGGACAGCTGCTTCACCAGAGTCCTCACCACAGCTTTCAGAGGAGTCTTGACTCCAACCCTTGGAGCACTTCTTCTCCCTCCTTCTCCACTGACCTTGGTGCCACTGTGTTGCTCTCCCTAACACGTCCTCACTTCCTCCTCTTCTCGTATTAGAGGAAAAACTGCTGCATGTAGGTAACATTGCCAACAAGTTCTACCAGTTCAAAGCTTCTTGGAGGATCCTGCAGCACCAAGAAGTTGATCTCATCTAGGATCTGTGTTGGGGAATCAATTGCCATGTTTCCAGCGCCAGCCAGGCAGCCCCAACACCGTTGCGAGGGCAGTGGTGGCTGCTGCGGCACTGGCGCTATTTAATGCTCTCTTCAAGCTGGGTGCTGGGAAGGGGAAGCTGCCGCTGGCCCTGCCCTTCTGCCCATGGCACAGCTGGCTAGGGGTGGCCAGGCAGGCAAGGCTCACTGCGGGCTGAGGTGGCAGCGGCCACAGTGGTGCAGCACCACGGGCTGTGCTGGGATGGCCCTGGCAATGGCGCCTCTCCACCCCTAGGAAAAACTGTGCCTGCACAGCATTGATTTTCTTCGTAAATATGTCATCACAGAGACATTATCAACCTCTCTAACTGGGCCAGCAGCATGTCCATCTTCAGAGCCATCAGAGATTGGCACTGTTGGACTTGGAGGAAGCTTCTAGCAGCTTCTCACAGAAGCAACTTCTGTGGCCCCCCACTGCTGCCAGAAAAACAGGCTGTGCCAAATCTACACACCCACACTGGTAATATGGCAACTTCTTTTTTTTTTATTATGGGGACTCAGGATCTAATGAAAATAAGTCAATTTAATACTTTTTCCCCTTACATAATGTTTTGCAGGTTTTTTCTATCTGTATAATCCAGCCATCCTTATGTATTTACAGGTAATACCACTGTAACAGTACTGTGTTCATATAGCCCTGCATATAATTTTGCTTTCTTCTTGCATTTCACTAATTAAATTTTTGTTTTGTGATGTAATTAAGAATTGGTCTTGAAATCCTTTCTGCTAATGTTGGGGTTTTTTTTCCTTTTGAAACAGAAACCATAAACAACAGATTTTAGCTGTCTCTTTGCATAAGACAAGTTGCATTGTTTAACCAGAGCCTGATTAATCAAATTAACTGACACGAGAATAAGTAGTTGCTCTGAAGAGAAGAGGTAATGCACAAGACAATGCTCAGAAATTTCTTGACATGGAAATGTAAGGGAGGCATATGTATTCAGATTTTGAAAGAACTAGATTTGAATCAGAATAAAAACAGTCTAAGTCAGAATTAAATATATTCCTGCATCCTCATATTCTATTAGCCCCTGCAGCACAGGAACAGGGAAACAATAATGGAGGCAGCTTTATTATTGACTAGAGTATGTGTCATGGAAAACTACATTCCAGAGTGTATAATGCCATAAAACATAATGTACACAGGAACACTTTCTTCTAAATGTTCAGTAATCAGCTAGTGCTTTTCACTTGTAGTGCACACTATGCTTCCCCTAGTTAGCACATTCTATGCGTCTCCTTTTCTTTCTATTTTTTTTCTTTCTCTTCTTTTTTGCAACATATACTACTGTAGGTGTCCTATGCATCTTTCTTAAAAACAGCAGTTTAAAATAAAAAATAAATTAATGGAAAGACAATTACAATATTTAAAGGTGACCTACAGTCAAGTCTGAGTTTTACATGGCTGAGATCAGATTTTAGGCCTGCCGTAGTAGGTATGCTTGTTATCAGTTCTCTAACTTCAAGAAGCAACCAAAAATAGACCATCCAGTTAGATTATAATTACTGTGTTCCTACCAATCTTACTGCCATCGCTATTGCTTCTACTGTTACTACTGTTACTAATTTTTTTTTCAAAGAATAAGCAGGATTTTATTAATCAGCAAATAAATATTTCTTGCTATTTAATTTTATCCTCAGAGAATTTTGCATCTTGCACACTTTGATAGAAATATAAGCTCATTAACAGAATATTTTTTAACTAGACCATTATGACTTAATTTTGAATCAAAGCTCATTAAAACAATTATAATCAAATGTTTCATTTTCTTTTTCCCTTGTGAGGAACAGCTGAAAAGGTTATGTTTGTTTTTCTTTATCTGAATCTCTAGGGCTATATAAACAGACTATATGGACCTGGTTTTGCTTCCTTTTTTTTTCCATTTAAGGGTTTGCTCAGCAAAGTATGCATGGATGCTGCTACTGGGATCCAAGAACAGTTGTAGCATGAGTTGCCACCCAAGCCACACTCAAATCAGAGATAGTTTTCAGCTGTGTGCCTAACAATGCTGCTTCACTAACAAAGGTCCAACAGGGGCCATCTCTTGATGTGGCATCATTTGAAAGTAAGCACATCTGGGATAGGTCTGCTTTTCCTTGCCTTGCAGGAGCCTACACACTGTAAGCAGGAGGAAAGGGTGAGATGGAACAGGTGAGAAGAACCGCCTCAGTCCTATCTTAGATTAAGAAGTTCATCATTCAAGACAAGAACGACCAATTAAGAGAAAATGTATGCTCAAAACCCAGTAAATCAATGTAACAATAAATTTAGAAGTAATAAACCTTCCTCTCACAAAGCATTACCTTCATATGGAAAATGGTAATTTTTTTTCTTTTGAAATAGCTAACAATTATACATCATCTGCAAACCAGAAGATCAGCACTTAGCTATAGTCCAGAACCACTTACTTCATATTAAATATTAATTTTTTTTTCAGTAATGAGATTAAAACCAGAAAGTTGAAGAGGGGGTACTAGCTGAAAGCTCCAAGTTTGTTCAGATTTCCCTGTTTCTGTTAAAAACAACAATTCTTACTATCCTAATATCGCATAATTTCTGTACCAGCTCAGTGTAACTACAGTTTCCATGCAACAAAAACAGATAATACAAGGCAGATGATGTGCGAAGCTCTAAAAGGACAAAAAATAAGTAACACAAATATAAAATTATTTTAAAAAACCCCCAACTTTAATACACAGTTTTTCTACTGCTAATTGTCCTAGAATTCTATGTCTAACTTTAAGGGGAGAGATATTACAATATATATGGCCATATCTTAAAGTAAATAATGCTTGAGCACTTTCTAGAGGCAAGCTTCTTTATATAGATGTCTTTATGGCAACCATATTACCCAGCGGTTAGGGTGTTCTCTTGGACTTATGGCTTAAAGCCAGCAGTTTCTGGAGTGAAAGGAGAGAGCCTGTTATCCATCTCTTCTACGTCAGCACAAGACAAAGAGGCAACAATCTCAAGGGTTTTTCAACACCATGAAGGCCTGAGTTGTTCAGCCTGCTCTCTCCAACCTATTAATTATCCTTTTCTTTTTTCCAATTTATGGATAATTTCCTAGGTTGTGAGGTTTTTCATGACATCACAGCAATAAATACGAATGGCTTTCACAAAATCTTCTGGGCTAGTATATTAGAGAATCATTTAATCTGAGTATAGATATGCATATCCATGATTCTCTATTTTAACTTAACTTTAAAATGCTGTCTAGCTACATTGCTAGCTCAACCAGGAAGAACACCATAATTTTTATTTTTTTTCTTTATGTCTTTTTCTTCTATTTCTTAATTTTTTTCTTTTTTTCTGTTCATTCCTTTTTTTTCTTGTTTTTCCTTACCCCTTTCTTGTCCAGGCTCTAACAAGATCAAAAAATTTCCAAACCACAGATAAAGAATTGATTTGCACATGAATGTGCAAGGAAATCTCCTTGCACAGTGATGGACATGAGAGCTCTGTTCTTTCTGGGGTGCAACAGACCTGTCTGTTTTTCTATAGAGAGATTTTCCATTGATGACAGGTGTGAGCCAAGCAACAGTATTTTAAAGGATGGCACATAAGAATAAGATAATGTGTCATGTCTAAGAGTCCTGCTAATTCTTTAAAATAAACCAGAAAAATAGTAAAATCAATGGAGGGGATAGTTGTAGTTACAGTTCATTTCTAAGACTGTTTCCAAATTCAGACATCTAAATCAATGGAGATTAGATTTATTTCAGTTTTATATCAGTTTAACTTTCAGGGTAGAACTGTCAACTGTGTCATCAATCATCCCTAGTCAGTGGTCAGGGGTGAGGTAGAGAAGAATGGGAGGGCAAAATACAGAAGGAAGCAAAGCAAGAAATATCGTGTAGTTTCCAGATTTTACTTTGGCCTTTCCTAATTAAATAGTTTTTTTCCCAAGAGACAAGATATGGACATTGCATTGTGTGATGGAGTATGTGAAATTTTTTTTAACTCTGTTATTAAGGAAGGCCAAGCATGACCCTTGTGTCAAGTCTGTTCTGCATCTGGGGTATTTTGCAGCAGTCCAAAGAAGAACTGCTTCTCTCAGGACAGTGCTACTCTGTCCATGCTTCTCCAGCTCCCATAACATGGCTGTAGTCTTTGCACTCTACTCACCAGTGGCCAAGTACATTCAAGACCCTCTTGCCTGCATAAAGATGATATTTTCCCCATCACAATAATATTTTCCTGGAGATTCAATTTTTCTTTGGGCAAGAGTATTTATTTAAAATTTTTGTTGTGGTTGTTGGTTTTGTTGTTGTTGTTAACTACTTCTTTTAAGGACAGCAGTAGACTAAAAGACAGTGACCTACTCATGAATGACGAGATCATTTAAATGAAGGCAGTATGGCCAAACCCAGACATTCCAAAGTCATGAATCAGGCCTCATAAATCATGAGATAGCCTCAAAATAATGATTAAAAAAAAAAAAAGAAAATTGAGTGCTATTTTTATTCCTCAGTCTTCTGGCTTTTTCATCTTTTAAGGTACACATTAGGTCAAAAAATTTCAAATTCTCATCTAACATGAGTAGTATGTACTTTTTGTTTATAAGCAAAACTGATCTTAAACTACTAAATGATATGCAGAACTTTCGTTTTCAAGAAAAATATCAAATACGACCTCTCTTGTGATAATATCACAAGAGCTAGAAACAAAAGAATAGTGTATATACATTGCAATAGTGTTTCCAAACACTTTTATAAGACAAACATTTTATCTCCTAGCTGTTCTTTAATTAAAACCAGTTACTTTCTTTTGTTTGTAAAAGCTTAAACATTTCAGCACTTAAAAAGAAAGGAAAAAAATAGAAGAAGCTATCTGGATGAACTTCTAATAGTGGGTGTAAATCCAGTCATAACCAAGATTTATTTGTATGCATAATTTCAGTGGGAAAATACAGCCTCCAAAATGTGCATTCAATTAAGTGTCATACCAAACCTTTCTAATCTTTATGTTGGACCTGTCTAGTGTCTATGTACTTTGTAAGTCAAACATAACAATATCATAATAATAAATAAATTCTATTTATCATGAAAAGTTATGGATTTCATGATAAATTTGATTTATCATGAAAAGCTGAGTCCAGTATCAATAATTGGGGGTCTGCATTTCTGTTGGTACTTGTAAATGCCTAAAGGCAAAGGCAACTTTATTATTACAGATTAAACCACAGTAAAATATTAATTTATGAATCCTCTTTATACTTCAAAAGTTGGGCAGCATTTTTTGCCTCTTATCTGAATTCCTGAATAATGCATTAGAAGACCAAAATTTCAGAAGAATTTGTTTGAGATTTTTCTTTTGCTTCACTGCAGTTCTCAATGAGCAATGCATCATCCAAACACATTATAGAAATTAGAGTCTGCATTCCATTATGCATTCAGACATTTATAGCAGAATGATAAACCTGTCTGTACCTCAGGGAGTTGGCTTTATAAATCAACGCTTCCTTTAAAAAGATTATATTCTTATTTGAAATTATTTGGTTTCTGAATCTTCTTTCCATATCATGTTATAGTATATATATCAGAAAAAGAAAGGAGAGTGGAATTAAAGTGGAGGAAAAGTGAGGTTTTATTAGAGGCAAAATGTGTTACTACTTTATTTTGATTTTCTGAAAGAAAACTGAGATTCTGAAGGTTTAGGTTTGAATGCTTTGCCATTATGGAACTTACAAAAAAAACCCAAAAACCCCCAAACAAGTAAAAACCAAACAAAAAAAAAAACCCACAAAAACCAACCAACCAAAAAAAAAAAAAAAAGCCTCTCATCTCTTAATCTATTTTTGAAACTTATCTGCTTCTACAGTACTAGAAAACCTCTGACATCTTTCATGGATTTATCATCACTGAATTCCTCTGAGGGAGGAAAATGCTGTTATCACCATTTTAGATATCAGATGTTAAAGCACAACTCCCCAGATCTCGCAGGTGAGCTCTGACACAGCCAGGGATTGAACCACTCTCTCCCAGCCCAAAGGTCACACAGAAGATGGAGAAATTCGAAATGCAGTCACAGAATCACAGAATATTCTGAGTTGGAAGGAATCCACAAAGATGATTGAGTTAATCTTTGAGTGAATGGTCCACAGGAAAGCATCCCTTTCCAGCAAGCAGGACACAGTATGTCAGGTCACACTCTCATTAGCAATTGGAAGGGATTTGGATGGGACATTTTGTGATGTGAATGTCCTCAAGGCACCACAGCCGAGTGCTCTAACTGCCATGTCATCTGTCCCACAGGTAAGATGCTTCTGTTGAGCTCAAATTTCACTGCCTTGGTAAATGCAGTGAGAAATTAGTCTGCTAAAGTGTGAGGAGCGGAAATTTGACTTCCACAGAGGGCATTCACTTATGACCATCCCCATGTCTTCTTCTACCACACATCAAATATCCCACTCATGCCTCAATGGAACCTTTCTGAGATGTCTGTATTGCAAATTATGGTCAATATAACAATGATGGTCACACAAAACCAGGTGAATAGATGTGCAACCAGGTCTTACTTTTCTTGAAAAAGAAAAGTTTTTCTCTGTGGTGTCAAGTGAGCATAACATCCTCTAAAAAATTTGTTGTACCTTAAATTAAGAAGCCAGTATACGTGGCAGGGCTCATTAGGATGAGGCTTTGAATAAGAAATATTAAAACTGAAAGGAATTAGGGAATATAAGAAATTGGATGGAGAATGTGAAGTTATCTATGCTTTTCTGCTTATGTGTTGCAGAAAACAATTTCATGTCTGTAAATTCAATAACTGCTCCTCAGCAGACATGCCTTTCCCTTGGCAATCTGCCACAAAACACTTTGTTAATTGTACCCTCTGTATATTCAATAGCTGAAAGGAAACTTCAGGATGCAGATTAATGAAAGCAGTAAATTAGGAGGTAGGTGAATCTCAAAAGTCACTGGAATGTACACGTGAACTGCAAATTTTCTTAATTTTGTTATTTAAAGTTCTGCAACAAAATTTCAGACCTCAGAATAAAAAAACCACTAAGGTAAACTGATGAAATCTTGTTCTTGTAGGTCAAATCACTTAGTCCAGTAAATGGCCTGAGATCCTATTAATACAGTGAAGTCAGGTGTTTGGGTTCTTTAAGTTATACCACAAGAGATACTCACAGTGATTTCAGTATCTGTATGTTACCTTCTTTAAAGCCACAATGACTTATCATCTATGTTTCAACTATATTTTATTAACTGAAAGAAACAGAGCTCTCTAGGGCTGAAACGCCTCCTGAGAGCTACAGTTTACATCCACTTTGAAGTAATTGAAAGTCTTCATGGCTCTGCAAACCACCAAAGGACACCACTATATGTGTTCATATAACACTAGAACCTCACCTGAAAAAATGAAGTTTTTCACATGTGTATAAATAAAACCATCCTTCCTAATTTTTTTCTTTTTTTCCCAAGAAATGAAGTCTTGTTCCATATTTTTGCTATTAAAAGATTTTGCGTCTCTGTTTTTCTATCTGGAATCAAAGGTTTCATGCGCCACCCTTAATCTTCTTAAAACTTGAAACACTTTTTTATTGAATGACACATCGATATTCCATGTTAAGTGTAAGCTATTTGCCACTCTATCATTAAAAAGCTACTCAAAACCAAAGTCTGATAAGTTAATTTGAGCAAGAAAATTTATCCTACATTTTTCACTTAATTTTAGAATCAGGAAGCTGTGGAAACAAAGTCTGCCAGAGGAATCAGATTTGACAATCAGTAGTCCTTGCTCTTTCCTAGTTTGTTGCAATTAGAGATGTAGCACAATATGCATAAGGACTCATGATCATGTAGAGTATTTATTCCCTTCTGTGCTGGTTTCTTATTTTATTTTTACACTGTGAAATACTCCCAAGAGATACACACAAACTCTGAGGTGGCCAGACAGAGATGCTGTACCAGCACTACAGAACAAAGTAATTCAGTGTATGCAATCTTAAAACCATAACCATTAATCTTTTGATGCAGTGCAACTCTGAGTGTAGACTTATAAAGCATATAATAAACCACAGATGTGCAACAACGATTGGAGTCAAGTCCTGTCTTTTCTCAGCCATTTGACTTATAACAGCAGAGTAAGAGCATGGGAATGAGCTCAGGGAAAAGTCTTAGGATGCAAATGATCAAATCTAAGACATTTGTTCTCTAAGACATTAAATCCCTTTAAGGGCTAATTTTTAGTTTTGCAGGTCGACTATAAAACCACCTATTCTACAGTGATGCTCTACATTAGTTTATTGACATCTTCCACTGTCAAGCTGTCAGTTTAACTGTTTAAAATCTTTAAAAGTTTAGTCATCTGAGTGAAACTCTTCTAAACCTTATGTTGGAATTCGGGAATATTTCAGAATATTTCAGAATATTTAATTAGTCATATCTGAGATAAGGTTAATGAAAAAAATGGCTTTTTTTTCATTTTCTAACAAAGAAGTCACCACAGCATTTTCTCTGAACAGTTTGAATTTGTCAGCTTCTAGGGAATGTAATTGAAATTTGACAAAAGTTGGCATTTGAATCACATGTATGACTTTGACTGTTTCTGGGAAACTATACCCAAATTTATATAAAATCATAAGCCTATTTCACAGCTCAAGGGACCAGAAAGGAAACATAAAGAAATTCTGTGAAAGCTCTTTGTACTGCTACGTAAAACCAAAGGCACTAAAACAACAGGAAACAGCATATCTGCCTGGGCATCTTCATTTTAATATGTGTTTATGTGGGATTATTAGTTACAGCTTTTTATACCACTTCTTTTTCATGAAGTGGTGATGAGATCCACAGAAGAAAATGTTAATGAATAAATTACAGTGGTTTAGAACAAAGCTTTAAACAAAGCAAAGGCTGACAGGAAAGAAAGCAAAATATCAGATAACTCATAATTAATTAGCAACGATTCCAGTAACCGAATGAGATAGTCATCTTTGAAAAAAACAGGAGGTGATCATAAAATTTAAAAGTAAGTAATAAAGCTTGGACACCTTTTTATGTTATTTTCTCATCTTCAAGTGCCTAACTTTGTGATCTTATTGATGTAATCTTGGTGACAATTGTATTTTACTCATAGTGAGAGATGATAAGAAAAGCTGGATTTCTGGGAAATCTTGAATTTTATCAGACAAAGTTCAGATAGCCATGACTACAATCTGTTCCTCTGATGCTCCTCAACAGGGTATGCATAAGGCACATGCATGTGTGTGCATGTTTGTGTGTATGCAAGTCTCATAGATAGATAATATAAGAAAGACATGGTTCATGTGTGAGAGAAAAATCCCATTTAACTATAACAGTCCCAGATGTTTGTTTTTCTCAGTACAGTGTATATGCAGAGAGTAGCTTCCCCTTAAATAGCTTGCAAACTTTCTAGACTGTTCACTGAACTCATCAAACCAGAGCTGCAAGAAAACAGCCACAGCAATAATATATATATATATATATAACCAGGCCTTGGATGTTTGTATATTTTTAGCAAACATTGTTGGTTTGTACCCAACTCTGTGCCCCTATGCTATTTTTCATATTGTTTTTTTTTTTTAAAGATCAAAAAAGCACAGGAATAAATTGTATATTGCAAAGAAAGGAAATGAGGCAAAACTTCAATAGTTTAAAAACCTCTCTGGCACCTCTCCAAAACACAAAATAAAATTGTACAGATATTCTTGAATATTACATTATGTACCTTGTGCAGGACCAGAATATCTGCACTGTTTGTCTTATGTTAGTCAAACTTCCAAATAGTGAAATTCTCTTAGTATTTACTTCCACAGTCTCATTATCTTTTGCACCATCAGCTACATGAGCCTCAAAAAAGCAATTTTAACTTTCAATGTGGCTAATGTAATAATTTAATGTTAAAAGGCCTTTTGTAACCTGTCTGAATGTGAATATGTTTTTCTTCTAATCTCCTTTCCTTGACAATAATTAAAGCTGTGTAGCAGACTTTTGAGAACTTTTTCTCAGTGAGAAAATATTACTGATTTCCCCATTTGTTCTGTGGGATCTTAAATCACAGGAAAGTATCTCATAAAAGGAAAAAGAATGTAGATCTCGAAGGTGATTGAGAGGTGTAAAGGTAATATCAGTGAGAACTTTTCATTTGAGCACAAATGGCAAGAGTGAGAAAGTTGCTCTATGTGCCCAAAACTTGTGAGGCCTGTCCAGGGTGTTGTGTTCATAGTAGGGTGAAGTTATATGGGTTATATGGGTTCAAGAGTTCAATAGGGATCAACTGCAAACACAATAGACTGCAAGAAGGAAAGCATGCCAGGGAAAGATACAAGAAACAGTTATGCATGGGAAGAGGTCACTTTTACAAAGTGACCCACAAAGATAAACTCAGATTTATGAGCAAGGAATTTCCATAGTGTTTGCTTCTACTGCATGCCAAAACGATTTTTAGACCAAGAAATAACTTCTTTCTCTTTCTTAATTCATGTGGATATTTTTGTTGGTTGAGTTGGGTTGGGTTTCCTTGTGGTGGAAACTACATCTAAAGTCTTGAAATCTTACCACTTGAAGCCAAATCCTCAGCATTACTATGTTTGAGTTCTGAAATCATCATAAGAGATTTATAACATAAATCTGTAATGCTCAAGTCCAATCTCTTGTATTCTCTGAATCTTATAATTTATGCAAATAGAACCAGCCAAAGTAAGTGAATCCTTCTGCAGCAAAAGATGCAATTACTTTTCTGTGTGCTCCACCTGAAGAAAGTCTTCTTGATATGGGCAGGAAATGTGCTTTTACTTCCTATTCAGCTTCATTAGGCTGTAAACAAAGCATGTGGGCATGTGCTGATGTGCTCCTGCAGAAAATCCAAATGCCGTGCATATTCTAGATTATTGCATGCAGATAGTGGCAAAGTGTAGGTAGACCAAGATTTTTTACTACATGAAGTCTAAGAAGAAAAGCATGGGTTAAAGATACATATTAAGCTCCTGTTGACAGCGGAAGAATCTGAAGGCACTCACATGCAAAGGTAAGGTCTGGACCACAGTCACATCATAGGAGAAGTTCTGACACTGAAAATGGGTTTATTTAAGTTCACAAAAACACTGAGCAATATATCAAAGTGCAGTGCAAGCACACAGGGAGGGAGATGCATAAAATAGGCTGTGGAGTGAGCACTAGGGAAGAAAGATGCAAAGTGACATGCTAGAAAAGCAAACATCTGGCACACGTGGAACCAAAGGTTGTCTGGATAAAGCAAAAAAATTGTGACTCAAAAACTGGAGGATCAAAAGGCATTTGAAATTTAAATGAGAGCTCAGTAGCTGATATATTAAAAAGTAAAGGAAATTTTAAAGGAACATTCTGCGTCGGTCAAAATAAACAGCAATAGAGCAGAGTTGTCTGGTGTTTAATTTATCTGCATAGAGAAGAAAAACAAATGGAAATTTTGGTGAAATCACGCTGTTTCTAGATACTTCCAATCAAAATATAGAATCAGAGGGAGTTTTATTTCTTTAGGTATCTATCACTTTCCAAAACAGACATTGAACTAGAGAAAGGAAAAAAAAAAAAAGACAACAAACTGATATTTACTTCAAATTCCAGTAATAGAAATTGTCTGACTTGAAATGTGGAAAATTATTTAGAGAATGGTTTCTGTATGTATATAATTCATAAAGACTGATGGATAGGTATATTCGTGTATTAATAGACAGACATTTATAAATTTACAGCAACAGCAGAGGAGAATTTTAGATTTAAACAATACAAGTAAAAATACAGCACTTTTCTGAAATACCAATGTTAGTAGTGCAGAGTCTTTTATCTCCTGTAGATGACTCCTGTGCAGGGCAACTCTGAATTACTCATTATTGTAGTGAGAGTTAATGCACAAATTAATCTTTTTCATTTCCTTTTCCTAAATCTCCTTTCCAAGAAATCAGTGTCCACATTCAAAAACAAATCTTCTGCAGCAAAACTGCTGCTCTCAGGTGTCTACCTGAGAAATCTGCCCCGGTCCTTGGAGCAAGAAATTCCAGAGCTACTGCTAAAGGATCTGCAGCCCATCCCGCAGGGCTGGCCCAACCATATATCACAACCTGCCTTGAAGGTGAGGTTAGGGAGGTTCTTTGTAATAGACCCCTTGGGGTAGATTAGAATGAAACAACACAGAATGACCAGTACTAACATATACATATATGTAAGGTTTATTTTAGCACAATTTGTTTGCAATGGAAGGGAGGTGTGTAACCATTCTGGGTATTTTTATCATCTATAGTAATATAGCAGTATAAAAGTAAGAAAATTAAGAGAATATATTAGGAAAAGAAAGAAAAAGAAAGAAAGGATATTAGAAGAGTAGATAGAGGAGAGGAAATATATCACCACCTGTGGATTCAGTGACAAGACTTATTTGTTGCAATTTCAGTGTCCATTTGTAGAGGTGATGGCTACAGTCTTTATCTGTCAAGGGCTGCAAAAAGCCTATGAAACACAAAGATCAATTGGTTAATGTACATTTAGGTTGAGGTGGAATGTACCTCCCCTGGGCAGGAGGAAGAAGTATTACACTGTCTATTTCAGCACTGTGTTTCTGTTGTAACACTTGTGCAGTCCTCTGGTGGCAGACCTCAGGGGGAAAGTCTGGGGGGCACTTTGGGGGTATTTGATGATTTATGAGTCTTTCTAAGAGAGGTCAGCTACCTCTGTCATCAGTGTAGTTGAGCCAGTTATTCCCCATCAAAAGGGATGAATTAACCTCCAGCCTTCCTGTGAATGTGACCTTCTCTGGAGCTGGAGGGTGAGGGGGAGAGTTTTACAATCGAGCCAGTTGTGTAAGGGAGGACATTGGCAAGATAAAAAGCACTACCTCACTTCAGCAGGGTCTGCTTCTTATCAGTCTCCTCCTTTATCTGGTTCAAAATCCAGAGCCTCCAGTGCTCACCCTCTCTGTCTTACACAGATCAAAGGTTTCATCACCACAAACAAAAACCTCTCCTCTTCCATTTTTGTTTGGGGATGTGCAAACCTCCACCCAGAAAAGCACGCTCTGCCTTTGCAAATGGCCAACTCTTTGAGTCATTTCCAGTTATCATGTCAGTTTCTCACCCCATCCCAAAAAACGTGAAGCATTAAATCAGCTAGCAAGCCATACTTATGGTTTTAAGGATAAGCAGATGGAAGGTCAAGGGCTTTGGAAAGGTTTCACCTTCACTCATAGCCCTTCACCTGCCTCACTCCTCCATTTCCCACTTGCTCCCACTCTCCAGCCCCTGAATCCCACCTCTGCTCTAAAGAAACAGAAATTGAGAGAAAAAGCACTATAATGCCAAAAGTGAAAGAAAGGACTTATGCTAAAAGGAATCATTCTTCTTCTCAATGAGACATTTGTTTTCACAAGGAAATTCCTTCTCAGCTAAAAAGGCAAAGTCATGGCCTTCTTTTCAAATAAATTCTATTTTCAGACAAAGCTTGAAAATAGAAGAACATTTTCTACAAACATTTCAATAGAGAAAGTGGCCTTCTGAGTTCTACTAATGTAAGTTTCCGTGGGTTTATCTCCTAATTCCTTTTTGGGCAACACTCTCTTTGACCTTACTGATGAGTAAAGTCTCAAGATTTGGCATGAAAAGTTTCATTATTCCACTGGTACAAGGCACATTATAGGTTGATTTATTCATTAGCACACAAACACACTCCCCAGTCCCCAATATCCACATTTATAGACTGAAAAAAATAACCTGTTTTAATATAATATCACATACTAAAGAAAAGAAATACAATTTTTCTATCAGTCAATTAAAATAGTCACCTGGTGTGAATAGTAACTTTTTAGGTAATTCTCCTTAATCTTATTGCTCAAAGCCAAATATATTTGTTTGACTACAATAAAAAGAATCCACAACTACTAGGTACAGCATGCATAAAATGTTAAGAACCATTATTACATCCAGAAAGTTTCCATTAGCACTACCCTTACCATATACTTGTTTTAGAGTTCCCTATGTAAGGATCCTTTTTAAGGATCAATTGGTCTATTGTTTTAAGACTTTTATCTCCTTATCTTTTATTCTCTAATACAGTATTTCACTTAATGCATCACATTTTCTAAAGCTGTCTTACAAAAAAAATCTTAATAATTTCAGACATTTTAGCAGGCAATGACTTATTCATGTATATATGTATGTTAATAATTAAGGATAATAATATTAACCTAATCAAGCCCCAGTTTGTGGTTAAATAATCATCACTTTTTCTAAGATCCTGTCTTTTATACTTTTTAACATGTATACATACATACATAAAATAAAGTATACTAAAGGGCAGAAAAAATTTTCTTTGGTTATATTTTCTCCTTGTTTTCCTAAGTGTATTTTCAAAAAAAATAAATTCCATTCATAGCCTATCTGGACTTGAGAATAAAGAAGCATTCATGCTGTTATTGTCTCAAGCCTGCTTTCCCCTAACAGCACTTTGTTCCAGATGTTAGATGGAATAATGGGTTTTAAGAAGTGGCTGATGACTGTGCACTTGTTTCAGAAGGAAAGAAAAAATCCCTGAAATCTACTTTGACCAGGAAAATTGTAGGTAGCATCCTACTTCCACAGCAGCAAGGACTTGAACTGAAATATCACAAGAATATTGAAATTGCCCTCCTTCAGGGATAAGGCCCACTTAGATATTTTCAAATCCCTGCTGGTTTGCACACTGGTGGGGGGAGGTTTCCCACTGACCACTGCTGGGCTCGCTGCTGAGTGCTGAGGAAAGGAAAGCAGGAGAATCTGCAACATGAGAAATGCTCTTACTTGTGAGTGAAAAACAATCTGCAAAATCACTGAGTTGGACAGCATCATGGACAACTTGCTGGTTTGCCTGGCAGATGGGTTGAATCATGGAGATGGTTTTTCAGGGTCCTTAACGTAATTAGTGTATTGCACCTGGATGATCAAGGGAGGATGAATGCTCTACTTCAAAAATCTTTCAGGGAATTCTCAGTTTACTCGCACACTTGCATCACTGTGCTGCTTTCTCAGCATAGTAGAAAACCCCTTCTGTCACCAGATTCAGAGTTTAGAATAGCCTTCAATGCCTATCACAGATCAGATCTGAAAGAAGGTTCATTGGAAAACACCTGAAAAATGAAAAGTCTTCCTACAGAAGGAAATGCTGCATTCTACACATTAAAAAGAAAAGGCAATTTACTTCTTCTTTACAATGATTAGAGGACAGAACAGGGAAAAGAGCGATATTCTCAAAGGAAAGCATTATTTCATCATATAGATAATCACCTTTGTTTAATGCAATTGAGAAATTCCTGATATTGGATAGATAAATTAGGATGATAGATTGCTGGTGACAGAGACAGGATCAGAGAGATTCTAAGGACTGCAGAATGTATGTTTTATCTCCCCAAACACATATTTTAATACCCTGTGCTTTATTTCTGTACAAAATTAGGCAAGGTTACCTTTGTCTAGAAGAGATAATTATCTTTTATAGAAGAGAAGAGTGCATAAATTCTGAGGGAAATGCAATATCTTTTGACATAGCTTTAGACCACCCACACAGCAAGCTAGGGGAATCAATATTCTTAAGCCAAAATATGTTTAAATCACTAAAAAAAAGCTTTTGCCCTTCTACATGTCTTGTTTTGTCTAATAAAAAAACTGAGCTGGTTGTGAACGATTTAGAATTTTTGAGCTCATTCATCTGGGCTATAAGAAGCCGGATATGATATAGTAATTATTTTTCCAAATATAAAATCAATTTTCAGTACAAATATACAATCCAGTATATTCTGAAAACTGGCCTCCAATTTAGAAGGCAAAAATTGTCATCTATTTTTAGGACTGTATATCTTACTACCTGATATCAAGTAAAAATCCACTTTGATGTAAAGGATGAAAGAAAAGGATGTTTAATGCTTCTTATTAGAAACTGTCTTTTTTTCTTTACCTAAAATTGAGAATTACTGTGCACCTTGTCCTCACCATACTTATCACAGATTTTAGAGATTACTGCTGCAAGAAAAATCTCACAGCACTGCACAGGATGTAATTTATGGTTGAGAGGTAAAAAGGGCATGTTCTGTGTAAGGTAACTACCATCCACCCCCATTCATGTGCCCAGGGAAAGGACATAGAAACTTGGGAGTTGAATTTAAGGCCAGTTTTCCTCAGACAAGAATGTTTCTCAACCAAAACCCCTGAAGGCACTGGGAAGAGTTTGCCAGAATTCAAATGAGACTTTGATTCTTTTCCTAGATGGTAAGGAGAGAGCATTAACAAACTTTATTCGTGAATCATACAATCATAAAGTATGGAAAAATCCTCTAAGATCCTCAAGTCCAACCACTAACCTAACACTGCCAAGCTCACCACTAAATCATGTCCCGTAGCACTAAGTCTACAGGCTTTTTGACCACCTACAGTAATGAGGCAATTCTAACACTGCCCTGGGTAGCCTGTTCTGGTACTTGACCACTCTTTCAGTGAAGAAATTTTCTTAATAATTTGAAGATTGTTCATGGTGATTCTTGGAGGTACCCTATGTCAGACCAGAACTGGATTTTGTGGGCCCCTTCAAACTCAGGATGTTTTCTGATTCTATGACTTTTTCAAAAATGGGCACAAAATATGGTTGACAAATATTTGCACCTATCCAAAAAGCTCAGAATAAAACCTTCTCTAGGGTCAGAATCAGATGTAATATGTTCATCTGCTCGAAGTTCCACTGGCTTCACCAGAACCACCAGGGGAAGAAGCAGTCAACAATTTCATGCATATCCAGATTGCAAACCCTACAGTTTTATTTCTGCATATTAACTGTTTCCTCCTTATTGCTCCTCAGGGCAGGAAGCTCCTAGGGTTAAGGAAAGCAGTGATCTCCTTCCTTGACCCTGATTTCTCCTGTTGTAAGCAGTATCAACAGTAAAAAAAACATTTCCAAGGTAAAGTTCCAATCCTGTATCTGAAGTTATTCTGGAAAATGTTTTTGCTTGTCCAACCTGTGATTTTCCTTAAGTTAAAAGAATTCTGTGCTCTCTGCACTTTCTCCAGTAACAGTGCTTTGATTCAGTGAGCAACAAGCTTGAGTTGAAAACAGTGATTAAGCTTGGCTGAAGTTGTGAGAATCATATAAAAATTCTTTAAATTCAGTCCAAACAGTGGAATAAAAACATACCTTTTCCTTTAATAAAAAAATTATAAGCGTTTAAAATAGAACTTAAAACAAGCGTTCCGAATTAAATTTGAGTAGTGACCTCAGGTACTGCTGTTTTTTCTTGTAAATCCTGGGAGCTGCAAGCTATTTGGCTAAAAAATCAGTCAAAGCTTGAACTAACCATATTCTCTAATTCATATTTTTGTACAAGATAAAAAAATTAGTTGTGTGAAGTCAGGCAAAACAGTGAAACCAGGTAAAAGGCAGTAGCAAAGAGAGGTATGAGGAGAAGCAGCTCTTTCTCTTCAAGTTATTTCACACAAATGAGAGCACACTCATATATAAGGTAAAGAAATTGCATGCTAAAGCACTATGTTCATATGACATAGGTTTAATTCATTTTCCTATGACTCTTGTACTGATGAAAGAGAAAGCATCAGGACATATCCCAAACACTATCAACATTGTGCAGAAGTGGGGTATCTAAAGCTAATCTGGGTTCAAACACTAGGTTAAGTGCTGGGATTTCATTGTCTCTTCCTCAGCTGCACAGAAGAAAGCACAGGCTGCCTTTCCCCAGGTCCCCATGCCGGAAATGAAAGAAAATTGTTTCACTTTGTTTTATTATTTGTATACATAAATACAATGTGCCTTGTACCTGAAGCCTGGATTCAGGGTATTCACAGCAATATTACCAAATTGCAAGAAACTTACATTTTGATAGAACAGTTACATTCTAACGTTTTTTCAATTACATCAACTTTGTTCTGCCTCTAATAGCAGATGAAGAAACCCTTCCCATTCACCAAAAGAAACCTAGGTCGTCTTAGTTCACCTCTGTGAGCTAAAGACATCTTAAATGCTGTTGAGACACGGATTTTATGCAGTGATGCACACAAACCTGCAAAATTTTACATTTTAGATCTGGAGAGCTCAGCATTTCACTTTGGCTACTCATGTGGACATGATAATGGATTCAAATGCTTTGCTGTATGAGGCTTCTAGGTTTACTCTTCTTTTTAGGTATACACAGGTATTCTTCCTCTGCAGAGTAAGGTTATACCACTGCTAAGGCTGTTACTTTTAAAACAGTGGCAGAAGAAAGACATTAAAAAGTCTGTTTTCTGTAAATTGCACTAATTGTGTAGCTGCAAAGGAGCTTCATGGGACGGCAGGCATTGAAGGCATGTGCTGTCTTGTCGGTGCACGCCTTTGCCTCTGGCATGCGGGTGCATCATGTAAAGAAACCAAATGAGGATCTCTTTCTCATAAAAGGTGCTCGTGCACAGTTGGCCATGCATGGAATCACAGAATCACAAACTTATAGAGTGGTTTGGGTTGGAAGGGACCTTAAAGACCATCTAGTTGCAATGCTCGTGCTGTGGGCAAGGGACTCTAGCATAATATTGGACCCAACAGCAGTACCGTAAATTGTTGACACTTATGCCACAGATATGGGCACATTTGGTGGGACTATCCTAAGAAAAATCTTCCCCAGCTATACTCTGCTTGAATTTGCACTTTTTGTTACCAAAATAGATCACTATGTGCCAATAAATCTGCATCAAAAGTAATGCATGAGAGACTAAAAGCTGCTTTGAAGTCTGATCGAGTCCCATGAAACAGGTCTCTAATTTCAAGCTACAAGAAATTTTGCTCATAAGAACTTTGTTAGAACAGAACAATCTTAATTCTCTCTGGTCTGAAGGAATGAATTTGTGAAGTAACATCTAATGGCAGAGCTTCTGGTGTTTAAATCATTCCACCTCATTTCAGCATTTAAGGGTCTGCCTCCTAGAGGAGAGAAGTCCCCAAGTGCCTGCAGCTGATCTACGCAACCACAGCTCCTCAAAATTTAGCAATGAGGAATTTGTGTTGTTTCAATCAAACATCCATTCTTCTTTGCCCAGTCCAAGATGTGAGACTGTCCTAAATACATATTACCATTTCCCAAATTTTACCTGCTGCTTTTTAAAAAAGTGTAAAAGCATTTTATTTGTGCATGTTCTCATGAGTTCACAGTGATTTAAAACATTTCACTAGTATATTGCAATTTTTACCTATTATTTTACATTTTAAAGTGGGACAGTGCAGTACTGGAAATAGTGAGGGTTTAAGGTAGAGATCTGTTTGAAAACGGTTTGAATATGGTAAAATCAATCTAAAATCTATACCAGGCAGGGAAGTGGCAAGGGATAACAT
The DNA here is from genome assembly GCF_028551555.1 of Melozone crissalis. NCBI lineage: Eukaryota > Metazoa > Chordata > Aves > Passeriformes > Passerellidae > Melozone > Melozone crissalis. Next base: position 1,844,205 of record NW_026535814.1, read on the forward strand.
GAACAAAGGGAAAAATGGGAATAAAAAAGCTCTGAAGAGCCCATACCAGTTGCTAATACTTAATCTCTTTAAATAATGAATTAGCTGCTCATATCTAGTCACTGCAAAGAGAAAGCACTTTCTTTGTGAAGTGAAGTAAAGCTTGAATAGCCATGAATTATTCAGTATAAAGTGTGCCAGTTAAAATGCCTTGATATTGGAAGTCAAGTGTAAGATTATCTTTTGTCTGTCAGAAAGCATCTCTCCCATGTTACTGAGACTTGAGGGGGGTGGAAAAAGGGGCCAGCTAGGGCACAAACCTGTCAAGAAAAATAAGGGAGGTTTTGTAGTAATATGCAGAAGCATTTCTACTTATGTATGAGCTCCAATCCTCTGCAGGAAATGTTCTGCTAAACCTTTTTCTGCTTACTGTTTCTCTTCTCCTTTACCTTCATCACCTTCATGCTCCATTGTCTGTGACTCTGAGAGAAGCACTCGTGATGCAGCAACAATACTCCTTCCAGCAACAATGCTCCTTCCAGCAGAGACACTATCAGTTGTTGATCTGTCAGCCTTAACTGACATGCAGAAATATATTTCTGTACTCTAGTTTCTAACAGACCTTTTTACTGTATCACAATGTTTAATTTAAAAGAATGCAGGAAAGTCTTGCACAGAAAATTACTGTTTCTCAGGAAAGTTTGGTTGCCTAGCCTTTTAGTATGACAGGATTTCCAAAATCTCAGGTACTCTACGTTTTGAAGCAGGGGGGAAAGGGGGTGGTGTTTCATTTTGAAACTATCCACATTGTTGATGGTACCTCCACATATGTCAAACACGTCTTTTATTTTATTTTCTACCTGCATTTTAAATAGATTACATATATTTTTTCTTTTTCTTTTTCTTTTTCTTTTTCTTTTTCTTTTTCTTTTTCTTTTTCTTTCTTTCTCTGCTCTGTAGGTTTTTTTTCCTCAGGATTGCAATTGAGTTCAAAATATCACAACATTCTGAAGCTGCAGAGAAAAACAGGTTGGTGTTTTGGAGCACTTTTTTTTCCAGTCCCTCTTTCCCGTTTTTCCCCCTCAAATTTCTCCAATAATGTCCACCTAACCAATGCCATCATCGTGTCTTTTTATTTCATGGGTACGTGATCTGTATTTGGTGGATGTTCAGATTCAGCAGCACAACACTGGCAACTAACCCACAGATGTAGTCTCCAAAATAGTCAGTAAATTGGACAATCTTTATGGGCTATATACAGCTTCCACTTCTAATCCCCAGTTTAAGTATCATACTCTTACCTTCATTGATTACACTGGCAGGTTGGAACAGCAGCTCTGAGCAGAGGTCAGTCTGTGTGCATCATCAGGGATGCTGCCCTATGACAGTAACACTGAGCCTCTGTAAGAAACGTGAGTGCAGTCAGGTGTAGGACTGAACAAGTCAAGATTACTTAATCACTTCTAGAATATTTTAACTACCATAATTCTCTGCAATTCACTTTATATTGATTTTGACAAGAATTTATGCAAGCCTGACACTTCTGAGAATTACAGCCTCGGACTTTGAGATTAGACTAGAGAACACAAGGGGTATCTTTTGTCTCTGGATCACTGACAGTGCTCTGTGGAGTCCTCTGTGAAGGACCATAGTACTCCCAAGGCTGAGACTGAGAATTATCACTTCCCTACCTATTAACTGAAAAAAGAAAAAAAAAGCTGTACCAACACTGAAAAGCAGTGACAGCTGTAAAAAATGTCATAAAATAATTATACTTTGAGTTAACTTACTTAAAGATAAAAGAGATGGAAGAGTTACTGCATACTTTTTGGAAATACCTACAAACTCTTCCATATCTCTATTAATGTAAAACTACTAGTGCTATTGATCAGTCCATGTTTGGATAAATTTCCCACAACATAAAAGTAACTTACCTTTTTGTCTAAACAGAACAATCCATCTGAGATCTCTTCTGTTATTTTCATGTTTCTGTTGAAACTCAAAGAACCAGACTTTTCTAGCCAGACCAAGCCCAGGACAGAGAAAAAAAATCATCGTTGTCTGTTTCACTTGTGCTGACTACAGATTAAAAAATAAGCTGCAATTTTAAGTATTTCTTATTTATCTTTTCTGCATGTTGGGTGATACTCAATTTTAATTTTACCAGTTATTAGCCAAATAAACAGTAGCAGATTAGCTCTCTTTTCTTCAAATCAAATGTGATTGGATTCAGAATAAAATCTGAATTACACCGCTGAATGAAAATAGGAGAAAGAAATCAAATTAGGGTTCAGAACTTTCCCTCTGGACAAAGACAACTGTATGATAATACAGTTAGACGGAAAGAATTTGGAGTTACAATTTTCTTGTAATACAGCACTGATTTAAAATTAATATAAAGAATCTAGTATTAAGAAGATGAATCAGAATTGAGAAAAAATTCACTTATTTATTTGTTTTGAAAGGAGATGTTTGTATGATCTTTTAAGATATGTCCTCATTCAACAGATTAAGAATATACAACATGTTACATGACATAAACAATGCAGTCTTTAGAGTCATTTAAGATTGATGTTTAGTAACAAATGAAAACCATTTGCCACTCTCCTCAGAGAAATTTTGGAATGAAAGATTAATTATCCATATTATTGTGGAAGCTTGATCCAGAAAAACTCTCTTTTGTTCCAGAAATTAATTTAAATGTATTGAAATGATTTCTCAGAATTTATATGGTGCCTTTCCTCATTAAAATCTATGGATATATATTTGATATTAAAAGAACACAGATTTTAGCAAGGAAAGTTAAAGGCTTGTTGCCTTTAAAACATCACAGACCATATTATAGTCTCCATTGTATGAAACTAATTCTTGCTGAAATGAATATAAGTCCCACATATATGCTGTTTTCATAATCAGAACCAATTGTTTTTCTGCTTGCACAATTCAGGCAGGGTAAAGGAGAAGACTCAGAACCTAACTGAGCATTACAAGGCACTGTCATTCTTTGGTTCTTAGAATGTACAACACACTAAATCTGATTGTTCTGACTTGCGGCTTTAACAGGACTTTATTAGATCTTCCATACTTTTACAACGAGATGAACCTCCATGATTTTGTTCTGCAAGTCGTATAATTCACCACTATTAGAATTTTGTTGAAATAGTCACATTTTTCATGTGTCTTGCTGAATAAACAGATTTTTCCATAGCTAGCTTAAGTGAATGTGCTTTTGTGACTTTAAAGCTACCAAAGTAAAAAATAGACCCATGACCAGTTTAGTCCACTACAATGATGTTTGGGACTTGAGCATGGTTTGTTTTGGGGTGGGGCATATCTGAAATTTTACCCCAGAGTGCCTCCAACCTGCATGATATGTCTTGCTTCTAAGAAGTTTGTGGTCTACTTGCACTATATGGCTTTTTGTTTAGGGGTTATTATGCGTGGGGTTTTGTGTGTTTTTTGCAAATTAACAGCAGCTCCTGACTATTTACACGCTATGCAATATGAATGTCAGACTGACCTGGTTCTTTAAGAATTATGCCAGATGTCCTACACACAAAAATACCCACACTAATTCTACAATCAGCACTATCAGAGTTTATGTTGTAATCAGGTGTCACAATGTCGTTGTATATCAGCACTTGTATTGTTTTGGAATAAGTCTGGAAGAGAGAGAAAAAAGCATACACTTTAACTGGGCCCCTAGCATATTTGTAGAAAATATTCAGTAAAAAGCCCCAAACAGTTTTTAAAGTACTAGAGCCCTTCTACATCTTTGACCTCTGTAGTACCTACAAAAGAGGCCAAAAGATACCTTTAAGATGCCATATCTTAAGAGGACACTTCAGAATCCTATTTCATAGTGGATATTTGAAACAGAATTTTTTTCTAGGCAAGGCCAAAGGTTAGATTCTCATTTTTTCCCTGATACTTTGTCTCGGCCACCAAAACTTAAATAATTGCACATCCAGATATTGGCAGTCAGGATTTGTTAAGGTCCATGTATTAGCCAAACTTTTCCTCTGTAGGCTCTTCTGAATAATTGACCCAAATCTATTGACTCCTGAGCCATAAAATTCAAATTTTGAATAAACCTTTGAATAAACCTTGGGATTTGAAGGAATCCACAAACAGATTTAATGGGAAAATATATAATTATGTTGGAGGAATACATTACAGGACAAAAGTGTTCTGTTGCCCTCTTTAAAAACAACATTCATTAACTGGATTTTCATAATACCTTCTAGACTGAAAAATCTCAAAAATTAGATAATACGTTTGAGTACATCTTGTGCTGGCATGGAAACACAATATCTGTTGTTTAAGAAAAGGTTCCACTGATCATTTAAAATGAATGCCTGTCACGGCTAAAAGGGTGTTAACCTTACTCATTACCTTTAATCTGCAGTCCGTATCCAAATAAAAGAACCCATCTGTAAATCCTATTCACTTGTAGTAAAAAAATTCTAGCCTTGCTAAAATGAAAGATATTATTGTTACTTTTTCTATGTTTATAATAAATGTAAAATGCTCCAGTACAAATCTAGTATGCTATAAGTATAATAAATTGAATTTCTTACCCCATTCAACAAGAGTAGTGGTATATGAAAAAAACAGGTGGAAAAATGACCTGCATTGAGAAAATTATCCTTCAGATTCAGACATAGAAGAAAAACATCGCACAAAAGGTATTGACTCTTTTCTTTCAGAGGAGCTTTATTCATCATTTTGGGGGGAACATATTCTGAAATTATTAACAGAGTTGAAAATTATTGTTCTTTCTGCCTTCATTCCTTCTCTTCTTTTTTCATTCTTTCCTTTCTTTCTTCTTTTCTTTCTTCTTACCTTTCTTTCTCTCCCCCCACCATTTGTCTCCCTCTCTCTTTCTTCTTTTTCTGTCTTTCAAAAAGCAACCTATTAAACCAGTAAATCAATGAGAGACAATAAACATGCCCATTCCAAACAGTAAATAATTATTTTGTCCAACCAGCTGCTGTCAGGTATAAAATCTGAGACAGCTAGTTAGCCAGCCCCTTAGGCCTAACTGCTCTAAAAATCACTTATTTTCCTTTCCTCTCTCTCTTTTTTTTTTTTTCCTCCTTTTTTTTTTTTTCTTTTCAGAGCACATATCCAGATACAGAATCTCTGAGCTAATTATCAGGGATGGGATTCTCAACTTAATCATCACTACCAATTCCCTGGAGAGCAGCAGCATCTAAGAACTAACCCCTGCCATGCTGAATCACAGTCACACAGATGAAGAATCAAAGCCCACTGAGATTTTCAAAGGAGGAGTCCTGTACACAAATTTCATATAATTCTATACTTTACAATTGAAGTGTAAAGTAGGAGACTGTAGCTGATATAATGCTATTTAAAGTTAAAAACATTAATGTTATAGATTATTAGTTTAATAAGGCATCAGGGAAGAGATAGTCCATCTGCCTCCATTGTCTAAAAGCAGTTCTACAGTGCCCTATCTGTAAGAATTAACTCGTTCTATGTTCATCATTAATGGAAAAAAAAGGTGGAAAGAGACACAATCTACTAATTTGCTGTAACTTTGCACCAAGTATTAAATTAAGAGAAGAGAAAGATAGACTGCAGAATCATTTCTCTCCATCATCCTCATTAAATTTCATTTCAGCAGGGAATTGTGTCACTGGTGCTTTAGTTATCGGCTGTGAATGCAATCCAATATTCAGCTTGAGTACTCTTTGTATGTAACTGTCTGTATTTGCAGGCACACAGGATGACATGCAGTTACATGATGCCAGTAAATGCCAGGCTTAATTGTTTCATAATCATTTCATGAAATCATTTATTTTGCATGAATAAACACAGATGCTTATAGTCTCTGCTGGTGTAAATCGTAATCGTTCCACTGACACCAGTGGAGGTGTGCTAATTTACACCAGATGGAGATTTGGCCCGATTATTTAAGGACCTGAGATGTTTGGCAAAGGCTCAACAGGCGCAACTGAATTGTGAAGTTTCCTCCTAGGGTATTTCAGCAGTAAATTACATTTTATACAGAAATTTCAGCTATCTGGATGTAAAATCTTCCTGGAATAACTGCAGCAAATTAGTTGGTCTGTCAGATGAATGATATTTGCTACAGCACTTGCAGATGTTCAGTCTTGTGTTAGATTCCTTTGATGCAACTGCCTATAACAAAGATACATTTATCACACTTACAGCTGTCTAACCTTTAAATAACATTGCTCAGATGCAAAAAACTTTCTGAATTTCAAACTATGCTGTTATATTTTATTAAGGTTTGGGTATCACTAGCAACATTGGCAGCTTTCAAGATGTTCATAGTGAACTGTTTGCTGTGTTGTTTAAGGCTGCAGTTTCAGGAGTTTTTAAAATATGTCAGAATTTATGGTTAAGCTTTTTAAGTACAAATGTTTTTTTTAGCACGCATCATAGAACAAAGAAATCAAGAAAATGTCCCAAATAAACAGGCAAAGCTAAAATCAATCATTTAAGAAACTCAGCCTAGATATTTTCTCTCCATCTTACAGTAGTTACTATTTAATAACCTTGAAGCACCTTGCATATTGCTTGATTTGTGACTTTAGCAGTACAGGACAGTAAGATGGAAGACACTCTTTTTCACAAAATTGTAGTGGAAGATATGAACTTTATGCCAAGGAACCACAATAAGATTTCAGAGTCAGTGGAGAAGTCATACATACATTGGCACAATTTTATACATCTATACAGAGGATCATAAAATAAATTAAACTTGAATGATTAAAGAACATGAATGAGAAAAATAATTTTATTCTCAATACTGCTACAAACACCTTTATTCTCATTTTCTTTCCTTTTCTCTGCCCAAAAATTAAGTAAAACAATGTTTTATCATCCCTGTTAATCAGTTTTATTTTGGAAAAGCCTCCAGAATGCCGTCAGTCTTACTAAGTATCATAATAACTGCAAGAGATTCTGCTCTATAACCCCAAAAAGAGCTGTTTCTCTGAACATCGTTAGGACATAGTTATTGTGTCACAAACCTGTCCTCACCTGTTGCTAGAGGAAATTCTATAACCAGGTGAGTATGGCAGCAGTCAGATTAAACTATCGGAAAATTTGATTAGATTTTTAACAGCTTCCAAAAGGAAAAAAACCCCAGTTTTATTTCATTATTTCAGTAATCAGTGCAGTGTGATATGATGGTCAGAAGGACCAGCCTGTATCAATTATGCATTTTTTTTCTGGTATATTTCTAGCTCTCTTTAGGACCATGGCTCCATATTATAAGTAGAGATGTATTTTATTTGGGTTCATTCCACCTGCTGGAGAAGGATCTGATCCCTACTTGTGTTTTCCTGAAAAGCAATAGAGGAGACATTATTTCAGGAGGTGTTATTTTCATCCCCTTTTCCTTCCTGAGCATATATAAACAGTTTAGAGCTTTGCTTCTAAATTACCCTTAAATGGGGAAGAAGCTGACTTGGCAAGTTTTTCTGTTGCATGGATTATAGCAGATGGGCAACCAGCAACCACCTTTAAAGAACCATCTCCTGTTGATTATTCTGGTCCAACCAGACAAACTGTTGTAATGGGAGACATCTTCTTAAATCGTATATACCATATTTTTAAATATTTATGTGTATTTATATTAATTCATAGATCTCAGGAGATACTGAAGAGCTCTTTGTCAAATGTTTCTGAAATTCTGCCTGTGAAATCATTCTTATCTTGGCTAATTAAATATTTTTACAAAAAAATCCAGTCCCTAATCTCCACTAGTGGAAAGTGCCAAAGGTGAATGCTTTATCCTGTTTGGATCCTCATTCTGTTGTCCCTGTCCACAAAGCTGCATTATGGACCTTTCATGGTGACCCTGGTGATGTTACTTGCACAATTGCATACATATATATTACAGTGTATGTACCATCATTGCCCCAATTATTTAATGCAAATTAAATTCCAAGGTTGGTGATGCAAAGGGGGGTCTCCTTGAGGGGTCCGCATGAGCTTGGGAGCAGGTTTATCCATCTAAAAATATCTTCCAGCTATTTTACCATCTTAAGATTAAACATTTTCATGGATTTTTTTAACCAAAATATGATGTGCACTCAGGATTTTACATCAGATATTCACGTAATGAAGACTGAACGTCTCTATTGTGAATTCACATATCTTTTATCTATCTGTTTCTAAAAAACAACTACGGTTTGCAGTAGCCATCCACTTGAGGAATGAACTGTTTCCTTCTGAATAAAACCATCAGTAGCTCCAGTGACTAAATTCTGCAGATGGGCAAGGACTGACATGGAACTGGAGAAGAGTCTGGAGCACAGGTACCACGAGGAGCTGCTGAAGAAGTTGGGGGTGCTGGTGCTCAGCCTGGAGCAAAAGAAGTTCAGGGGAAGCCTTCTCACTCTCTACAACCACCCGAAAAGAGGCTGTAGCCAGGTGGGATCGGTCTCTGTTCCCAGGTTGCAAGTGATAGAACAAAAAGAAACAATCTCAAGTTGAGCCAGGGAGGTTTAGTTTGGATATTAGGAAAAAAATTCCTCACCAAAACAGTGGGCAAGTCTTGGCATGGGCTGCACAGGGCAATGGTGGAGGCACCATCCCCAGAAAGTCTTCAAAACTATGTGTAGATGTAGTGCTTAAGGACATGCTTCAGTGGTGGGCTTGAAAGTGCCGGGTTAATGTTTGGATTTGATGGTATTAGAGGTCTTTTCCAATCTAAATTGTTCTATGATTCTATGGCTTTGCTAAGGAGTTTTTCACAAACAGTCTTTTAGGTGCAAATCCACTGGAGACTACTAACTCTTCATTACAAGCAGCTCTGCCCTTCTTGTAAAGTCACTTAAACTCAGTCTGAAAAGGAGTGCCTAGCTCTGATTTCTTGTCCTGTTTCCCACTGAATTTTCTTTAGGCAATCTGGTTATGACTATCACACACAGTGTGTAACAAGCACAAGGCAACATGTTCAAGATCACTTTGAGCTTTTGGCACAGAGCTGGGTATCCTGCCAAGCTCTCCTCTGACATCTCTCGAAAAAACAGCCAAGTGTCCCAGAGGGTTTAGCTGGGAAAGGAAAGCAGCTTCAGGACAGAGTAGTAGTAGACATGTCCTGGAGGGCCTTGAACTGTTGGAAAACTGAGAAACATTGAGAGCAAGGAATACAAAATTTATTATGAGACCCTGTGGGCAGATTAAGGGTCTATGAGGCCTCATGGAACTTCAGCTGGTTTAGAGAATATCTTAAACTTCTGCATATCCTCCTAAAACATGCTTCTGCTATTATCACTATCCCCACTTTCTGTTCCCTTGTCTAGCTACAAAATGTCATGTTATTCTTGTAGACATAATTGTCTAATTGTTATTTTAATCCTCCTAAAGCCTTTTGCTGTTCATTTAGCAAGTTGCCAGTGAGGCTAATGACATCAAGAAAATTGCTCTGAAAGGAATTGCCTGTACACTCTGATGTATCATAAATATAGATGAATGCAAAGATGCTACACACAAAATGCAAATGAGCAGGGAATGGGATTCAGTTATTCACCAGAGGTTCAGATCTTGATGGAGAAGCCTCTGTAGGGCTACCATACAAAAAACAGGCTTATGTTTCGACTCTCCAGCTGCTGCTGAGTAGGGACTGCAACCTGTCATAGAGCACTAATTGAACAGGATGCTGCTGGAAGGAAATATGTGTCAGTGCCAGTCCCCCAGTGAAAAGCCATAAGGCAGATTCATGGAGGAGCAACAAACAATGAACTGCTTGGTTCAAAAGTGTGGCCTCAAATGCAAAAATAGTCGGGAGGGTTAGCAGCAACAGGAGAACTCTCCAGTGGCTGAGGAAAGTAAAAGATGGTTAAAATACCTCAAAGATTAAAGCGGCCTCTGCAGAAGTGTCAGAAAGACCACTGAAGAGAACAAACAGTTGTCATGGGAGGCAGTAACTCATTATAGCACAACTCTATTTCACTGTACATCTTTAATGCAAACCAACACCCACACCGCTTCCCTGGCTTAAGTACTGCAAGACAGTCGGAAAAATAAGCAGAAAATCGCAGGAGAAAATGGACGGGGAGCAGGCACGGCATTCCTGTCCCATCTACCTCTACAGCAAGCAGGGGTGCAGAAAGGACAGGAACACAGGCACTTCAGGCGACAATTTTGGAAGCGCCAAAAGTCCAAGCACCTACAGTACCTTTGTGTTTCATGGTATTTTAAATTATTGTCATTATCTAGTTTCTTCCAAACTAGAACCAGTGCTTGAAGCACTGAGATCTCCCAGATAGCTGGCATGATGTACCTGAAAAGACCGAGTTCCAAAGGGTTTTCAATTAGCCTAGAAAATCTCACATATATTGCTGACAAAATAATCACAGCTGTTCTGAAACAACAGCAGTAATTTGAAGAGGTAAATCAATGGAACCTGCAATCTTTAATCAGCTTGCTCTAAAAATGTCATTCCACAAAGACTGGAAAAGTTTTTCATACATGTTCATGTCCATGTCTCTATCTGGGCAAATAGGACAGTCAATTTCATTCTTACCTGCAATGCAGGAACCACAGGAGTACACAGAAGTTTTGAGGCAAGTGCATTTCAACAACATCTCAGAAGTTGGAGGACAGCTGTGGACAGCTTAGAGATGAGTTTTCTGCTGCAAGACTGAAAAAACTTTGATCAGCTTCCTAATTTTCTGCAACAATTAATATTTGCATTTCATATTTTTTGAATACATTATAAATTTGCTCTTAGGTCATCAGCAACCAGGACTGGCATCAAGAAGCCTATCTAGATCACTGTTACAAAAAATTTTTTGTTACCATTTATTTGATGAAACACATTGCATGTGGTCAGATGAGTTGTTCTGATACATAAAACTTACGAGATGAGGTTTTTTAGCATTAACTCCAAATCTCTCTTTATTTGTAGAGAAGATGATACTCTTGTGCATTTTTCTCAATATTATGAGAGCCTGATGTTCCTTAAACAGACCAACAGTTTATTAAGAGTAGCCATTCCTTCATTAACAAAGTTTCTCTCAGAGAGATACTAGGAATCTGCAAATCACTTTCACTAAGGAAAGAGATTTTGTATTTTTCATATTGTTTTTGTTCCCTAAAATTTCCAAAAGTTCCAAAATCAGGTAGGTTCCTGATATCATCTTCTTTGCAGAGATATTAGGGAGAAGCCCAGGGAAATAATTTCTGTTCCAGTTATGTGGAAAAGTTGCTGAATCCCATTTTTTTTAGGTGTAGCCCTGTTAACAACCCTATCTACACCTTACAGAAGAAGAAAATTAACCACAAGCCTAGTTGAAAGGGGATAGATACAAAGGAAAACTTGAAGGGGAAATCTGGAAACCTAATTTTCAAAGCTGTTGAGTTTTCTGAGCTAGCATCTATTTTAATATGACTGTTGTATAAGAATACACTGATATGATTTAAAAATAAAAAGCCCAGCAAAATAATAGTGGTTTTCATTGTTTCTCCTTTGGGAATTTCTGGCTTCATTAGTAGATTCTGGCTTCACTGTTAGCAGACAAATGTCGAACAATACACAAAACATTTCTTCCCAAATTAAATGAAGTTTTTGAATGATGCAGCTATAATGCTCACTCCTCTGCTAAGAACAAAGGGTTTGGCAGTGTGAAATATTACCTCTCTGTGAGGGAAGAGGGATTGAATTTCAGAAGGTAAAGTCTTACAGCAGATCCTGACTCAGATATGCTTTCACTGATTCAGCCATAGCATTCACTTGGAAAGCTTTACATCGTGGCCTTGGCAGACTCCTAGGCTTTCCCAGCGCAAGCTGCTTTTCTTTAGCTTACAAAAAATAGCCATGAATTTAGTGTACTTGCTGGTGTTTACAGGCATGAAGGTGTCTTCAGGATGGCTCTGGGCAGTCAGAGGCTGTTACAGTTGGAGACAAATGGGGAAAGGATTGAATTCCTTTGCAGGCAGAGACATCCACTCTAGAGTCTGGTATTTTGCTACTTTGTGGACTCTAGGCATCCAACCAATTGCACTGGCCCCATCATCCACATGTGTGCTCCCAGCTCAGACCCAGCCTTTCTGGATTGTTGTGGTCATTTCCAAATGGCTAATTGTTCACCTTCACGTATCTCTTGTGGTACACTGACCACCAGAGCAGACTTTCTTCAGAGTGAGGAGCAAAATTCTGACCAAAAAAATCCCTCATTTGCTACATGAAGGGATGAGTATCACAACGACATCTCCATATAAATCTGCTGATCTTTTTTCAGGCCCTTTTCCTACAGCCAAGAGGACAGAATCTCAGCTGCTGTCACAGCTGTCACACATTATAGCTCCTGGGCAAATGGAGATTCCTTTTGCTTCATGTACTGTGATATGAAGTGACTGACACACCCCAGTGCAGAGGATTCTTGGGTATGCAGCATGGAAAATTTTGAAAGGAGACCAGCAAGACGCCTAAACCACAGCAATCTTAAAGCTCAGCTGCCAACACAGGCATCCCTGTCACGCTTCTTATCTGGGGGCACAGAAAACACCAGCATCAGCATCTTGGTCACCACAGGGCTTCCTAAAGCAAGATATCTAAAAGACAGTATTCCTGTCATCATCCAGGCTTGCAAGGTAGTCTGGAATTTTAGAAGTAACCTATATTTGTTCCTTGACTGTAGAAGGCAGCTGGCAATAGTGATGAGCTCTCAACCAGGTTTTCCTAACACAGTTTACCTAAAACAAACCACTGCACAAGTTAAAGCAAGAGGTTAGCACATATTTTTGCTTAAGCTCACTACCAGCTAGCTTTGTTAACTTCCTAACACAGCTGCATGCTCTGCCTCCAAGCCCAGGGTGGGTGCAGCAACTATGTCCGATAAAAAGAAAGGACCTAACAATCTGGTAGGTTTTAGACCAGTTTTTTTTTTTTTCAGGAAAATTATTTGGATATCATCTCAAGGTTCAGAAGACTGGTAAATGGAATTACTGCAAAATGTCACAAGAGGTCATAGCTCTCTTTGCTGTGCTTCTTGCATCATTGGTCACAACCACCCAACCCCTACGGCAAAAATCTGGAGAGGAAGAAAGACCAAACTACCATGGTCAAATGGTGTGTCAATATCATGTACCTGCTTTTCATCCTTCTCCACCCATCAGGGAGGAACAGCAACAAGCATTAGCCTAAAACCCAGCCCTCAGTGGAGCATGAGTCCTGTTGTGATGGCAGTAGGGAGAGTGTCTTGGTCAGAGCTCACCTAAGGAATGCAAAGATGTTGAGAAGATTTATGCCCAGAAAGTGGTTTGCTTTTGGTTATAGGAAAGGAAGTTGAGCATGTTGTCTAGCACAGAAGTTGAGAACCCCATTTACTGACTGGAGTTTTCTTGAAATTTTGTTATCTAGAAACAATTAGGAGAAAGCTCATGTTCAGATAATTTTATCCCAGGTTATTTCCCTATTTTTTTTTTTGTATTAATTTACAGAAGACCTCTCAGAAAGTGTGAGGAGGTTTAGGTTGTATATTAGCAAGAAATTCTTCACAGAAAGGGTGAATAGACATTCGAATGGACTACTCAGGGAGGCAGTGAAGTCACCATTGATGGAAGTGTTTGAGAAAAGATGGGCATGGCACTTATGGCCATGGTGTGATACTGTGGTGATTGGTCATAGGTTGGGCTTGATCACAGAGTTCTCTTCCAACCTAATTTATTCTGTGATTCACTTTCCAAGTGAAACAAAACACATATATCCTCCTGTAATACAATTTATCTCCATGTCCCTCCTGCTGCGCACTCTTCTCCTAACAGCATGGTCTCTTAATTCATTATCTTGTACCTTCCTTTGCTATTTTCCTTTCTTTTTACACATATTGCTCATGAGACTTGTAAAGGAGAGAAGATCTGTGAAACCTGGCAAAAGGCAGATTCTTTTACTTAATTCAATGCACAGGATGGAAGGCTCTGTACGTGCATTTGTCTGTACCTAGACGCATGCATATATGTATCCATGTGTGCATATTTTTAGAATATTTTTTGTAATGTACCCCTAAATGCTAACAATGCAAAACCAACAGCCCTTTGCAACTTTGGCGAGTTAGAAAGTGTAGGTTGGGCAGCCAGCACCAACCTTAATAACCAAAAATAATTGCCTGGGTCTGAAGCAAGAATTTTCTCATCAGTATGCAGCACAGTGGTGTAGGGTGAGGAAAACGAGGAGTATGAGGATATAAAACAAACAGTAAAATGGAAAAAAAGTCATCTGTGCTCTGGCTTTCCCTTCTGCTTCTCACAGGCCATTCCAAGCAATGCAGTTGGGATATGCGACAGGCTGTGCACAGAGCAGGGGTATCACGCATGCAGCTGAACACATCTGGTCAGCAGTTGCCTGGTTTTGTGCTGTGAGCCAGCCAACAACATCCACATTTCCAAGCCAGCCCTCTGCCATTGTTACAGAGTGGTTTATGACTTCACTTTTCCTTTGTAATAGGTTCATTCCTCTTTCCAACAGTACTGTTGTCACTCTTTCATCTTTGCCTCCCTGTAGCCTTCATCCACACGTGCATCCATAGAGTCAGGCTCAGGGTGACTAAGAGGAAATGGTTTGCATAGGAGAATTTGATGCAAGTACCTGGTCTGAAATGTTAGACAGCTTCCCCTCTTAAGGTTGTTTTTGACAAAGCCAACCATATTTATTAAGGTGTGTAACAGTGATTTGCAGGCCTGGGTTTGGCATCAATGGGGAAAACTGTGACTTCAGTACTTCCACGTACAAAACAAGATGGATGTTGAAGCCATTTTTTTGCTAAAGATGTGGTTGTACATGGAAGTGCAGAAAAGTAGATTATCTCCCTTTTTTGGATTAGCCTCACTCAGCCAGGAGCAGCCCATCTGTTCTTTCTCTCTTCTCTATCATCCATGCCATCAAGAAAGTGACTAGGGACAGTGTCCTGATCTGTTTAGGTATTTAATAGGTATGGTGGTAAGGACAAAAGTCATCCCACACTCATCACCTGTAGCTGCTCTCAATTTAATTATCTCCACTTTCCATTTCTGCGAAGAAACTGAGGCTTCAATGTGGCTGGAAGTCACTGGCTATAGCACAAGGAAGCTCAGATAAAGAGAAGAAAATAGCCAAATGGACAGACAGGTAAGGTGGTCCATACAGAGGACAGAAAGAAAAATTGGAGAAGAAACTCTTTCTGGGCTCTGGGAGTTACACTAGACAAAGAACAGGGACACAGCCATGGAAATACAGCCGTGCACATGGAAGATGTGATAGACTGGCAAAGTCAAATTGCTTCAAAAGAAAAATTAATGCTGATTACTTGATGCAAGACATCACTCACACCAATCAAATTGTTATTTTTGGAAATCATAAATTTGTATCCAGAGTCAGTTTGTCACTCATTAAAAACTTATAAGAATGATTAGAAAATTAACTTAATAAGTAAAACTTAAATTCTTTTTCATTTAATAGCTTAAAATATAAGATGATCTCATCTGGCTCTTACATGACCTCTGGCCACATCACAGGCAATTAATTTTATTCTCATCCTCACTGCTAGCATTGGTCTCAGTCTAATTATTTCTGGTGTAAACATAACTGAAATCTCCCTGCCACCATCTTTATCTGAATAAGGAGTATTATATAGACCCCAGTATGGAACCTCTATATCTTACTCTTTGCTTGCCTCCTGGTTCTATTGTTACATAGACCACTTTCATCAGGCTTTTACACTTACTTGAAAAGTTGATCATGCTGGAAAATGCCCTGCTGAAGGGACTTCAGAAGTCAGTTTGGTGGATTTTCTTTGTGTACTGCATATCTGTACAGTCAGCCTGGGAATAATAAATAATTTTAAGGCGCTACCAGGAAAGACAGCATTATTAAGCTATACAGAAGTGGGCCCATTCATTACCAAAATATCACTTTAAATATTTTCTGAATAGGGTTCTTAGGTGCATATAATTTCTTTTGACTACACAAAACCATATTTTTCCCACAAGCACATGCCTTTTTTTCTGAGTGAAATATTCCTCTCTTTCTAAGAATTACCCCTGTAAAGTTGGAATGAGTCTTTGCATGGAAGAAATACAGATTATCCTGTATCTTTAAAAGGTAAACCATATTGGAGAAAAAACTCTTCAGAAAACTAATTTTAAAAAACATTTTAAAAGCCAAACCAACAATTTTTAAAAGAAACAATTTCTAAGAGAAGTTACTGTTATACGAATGTAGTAGTGAATTCACTTTACCTTTAAATTTTACTTTTCATTACTTGGAGACACAGGCATTTGAAAAGCTGTTGAAATCTGTACTTCTTAAGCCTTCTTTTCAATAGAATAAGCACAAGAAACCCATGGGATTCAAGTGTCCAACAGGTTAAGAGCAGTTTTATTTAATTCGTTGTCCTGCTTTGCTGAAAGGGAGTGATGATCTCACAACTGGCACAAAAAGAGACCTTTTTGACTTGCTTTCAGCTCACCCATGCTTCACAGTGCAATTCTCTATTTCTTTCTCTCTATATCTAGGAAAATAATAATAAATGCCACTGTGACACATTTTCAGAAAGTGACAACATGGTTTAGAAGCTGTCGGTACCTAATGAAGCATTTCAGCTCTACCTCATAAGCTGTGATTATCATGATCATTTTTACTGATAAATATATGGATTTGACATCTGCAGCCTTTTAGCTTTTTAAATAATCTGGTCAGCAAAATTGCTAGTACGTAGGGCAATTTAATAATTTCTTTCCAGATTTTCCAGTGCTTTTTTAATCTTATGGTTTCTGTTACGGTATGTGTTGCTCCTTTCCTCTAGGAAACAGAGCAGAGAAGACTTGGAAGATATTCAGAAAACCTTGCTACAAATTCAGGAACATCTTATTACTTACTATATTTCAGCATGGCAATGCATTATATAAGTAACACTGACAGAAAGGCTCTGACCCAAGAATTAAAGTAGGGACCAGAAGTATTGATCATACTGCTTTCAGGTTATAAAAATATTTGTTTAATTGTAACTCACGTACATCTTGAGATGACAGGAGTGATAATAAGCTGCTGCTGGGCTGGTGTGGAGAGGGGGAAGGGTGCAGGAGCACACATATCTGGCTTGGGCATGAAGGTACAAACCTAGATAATTACAGAATAACTTGGGTTGGAAGGAAACTCAGGTTCAAAGCTGGTCAGCTTATATAGGCACCAAGGGTGTGCTCTTATACTTGCAGGGTGATGGCTTGCTCTTACTTTGCTTGGTAGACATATGATTTGGGTCTGAATGGGACCTTATGTGAGTTACCACAACACTGAGTGAAGTGTTTGAAGGTGTGATTCCCCTTAAGCATACAGGTGGCCCTGGTGAATTTCAGTTACCTCCAAATATCCCGATGAAAATTTCTCTGAATGGATTGCACATGACAGTTCTGCAGTCTGACACACAGCACAGGTGAACCATATTACCAGTGTGTTAATTTGCTCGTAACAGAAGTTCCCCAAAACACTGATTGATCCCCTTGATCACCAACAAAATTTTTCTGTTAATCTCAAAGACAAACAAGTGAATGATGTGTGATTTATCTAAAGATTTTGTTTTACTTAGCAAAATGGAACTAATTCCTCCAGGCTGGAGATCTATAATGAGGCTTACTTATGAAGCAATTTTGAAAAGTGTTTTTCAGACCAAGAATTTTTTTGTGTGCATTTGTGATATGATTGATTGGATTTCAGCTTGGTTCTGCCATTCTGCTATATTAAGTACAGCCTTTTCAGGAAAATAAGGGTCTGTCTGTTCTTTTCCATTTTGAAAACAAGGTATTTGCCCAAACGGCCAAGCACAAGATGTTAGATCACTCTGAACCTGAATGCAGCAGGGTAAGGGCTGTAAATGATGACCACAAGGTAAGTGCCACAGCATTTGCACATCTGTGCTAGACGTTCATGCCATGCATGAAATACCTTCGTAGACCCACACTGTGCTGATGGTGGGTCTTGCACCAGGAGACACCAAATTCTAGTGAAAGTTAATGATTCATGCTTACTTGTGTCTGTGCCTCTATGTGTGTGTACAGAGAGATACTTGTGCATATAAAAAAATTAATGCCAGCTCCATTTTAGCACCAATTTTTAGGTAACTTGGTTTTCTACAAATGCTGGTATGCGCCTCATTCTGTAATCCACCTACAGATAGCCAACAAGTAAAGAATCCTGGAAAACTGTCATAGCAACATTTCAGACTGCTGTGCAATATTGGTACCTTGTTTCAAAGCTGACATCCAAAAAATCAAGTTTTACATCCAGGACCTGTAAGTAAATTCAGTACTTTTCTGAATCAGGGCCATTCATTATAACTGTCCGTTGCCTGTGCTGTTGCTGCACGGCCTATTTTTAACCCATGAAATGCACTCTCAATAAAAATTTGTAAGATTGCATTTTCATTATGAATTGCCTCATGAACCTTCCTAAAGTAATATACACTCTCACCCTTTCACATAACATTATTGTTATTAAGCAGTGCTAACAGGTGACAGCTCTTTCTCTCTTTCCCCTTTCCTGTCTTCTTTGTAAACAGATTTTTCCTGTAAGAAATCATAACATGAAATTCATTCCTGGAATAATGAGTAAAACGCTGTGTCAGATATCAAGGATCTTGTTTTCATTTTCCTGTTACTGTACAAATGAAATAATTATGAATGCCCAATGAATCACACTAAGTCAGAAGGACTTTTTAAATTTTAAACAGTTCATTGCGCCACTAAATTTACGACTACCTACCAGAATTTACATAGGGAAGCACAATAGATCAGCTGCTAATTAAGAACTAAACATTCAGCTGAAGCAGATACAGTGAAAACATTCCCTTTTACACAAGATAGTGGCCCAGTTCCTAAGATCATGTATGAGTCTGTTGCCCAAAGCATCAACACCTTTTTTCTTCAAGTGGAACCAATTGATGAAATCACAAGTACAGTTCTAGTGCAAGGAGATTGCAGTATTGTTGCTTAAGGTATTCATTGTACATATTATCTACTTCAACAAAATCTTGAAAATGTCCTTTTCCCTCTTTTTCATCCCAGAACTGCTGTGACTCTGGACAGCGGGCACACACTCCTTTACAGAGTAGCCAGTACACCCAACCCTGCATGGGGATACCTTTGTGTCTGAAGCAGAAAGTTGTGGCCATAGCTCTGTTCCTACAGACAGGCTCTCACATATTCTCCAAGCAGAGCATTCATCTTCTCCCACTGCCATTTGCACCCAGAAATGCCTGCCTGGAATTTCATGTCCATTCAGGAGCAGCTCTCAGGACCTTGTATTCTGTCCTTACCACATATTGCCCATAACCACACAGCTGCTCAATCTCTCTGTGCTGTTAGACATAAAATGACCAAAGCACTCAGAAGTCAAGACCTGTTATTAATTTTCACATGGTTGTGCAAGAAGTTGGTCTACACTTGTGCTCATTATCAGGACTAAGTGTAAGAACAGCTATGCAGTTCTTAGAGTAGTTATAATTTCTCTCTGCTTTGATGGCAGATTTTCTATATTCAAATCACATATAGAGAAAAATTTTTGGCGAGTTTTTTAAACATTTTTCTTTCAGTATTGACCCCAGTCAAAGAGTCACTTTCCAACTTGCATTTGTTAGGAAGGCAAAGAACCATTCACTGTTTGCTCATGGTCTTTTTTACACAATGTTCAGCCTGAGAAAGCACAAATATTTATGAAGGGTCTTTGGACAAGTTGACGGGAAGCTGGCTGAAAAGGACATAAACACTAGAAAACTCATTTGGGGTTTTTTCATCCCATAAATCCAGCTGCTCTCAATTTAAAATTAGTGCATGTATCCTTCTATACTGCTGGACTCTTGCAGACAGGGACCGTACATAGCATGTGCACCATTTCTCTTTTTTGTCCTCTTTTTCTCTCTCACATAAACCAAAACACAGACAGGCAGAGACATACACACACACACAAGAGCACACACGCACACAGAGTAACAGCTTGTCAACAGCTTTAGCAAAGTAAAATACAAATGATAATTAGAAACATGTGACCCTAGAAAAGCAGCACAGAAAGTAAAAGGTCATCTTTTTCCAAATGACCTAATTAGAAAAGCCTGGAGTATTGGCTACAATATATTGGTTTTACACAGCTTTTTAACATAGACTTCTTGTTTTAAAACAATGCAATTTATTGGCCATAAAGAAAAAAAAAAACAAAACCAAGGGAAACAAAAAACCCCCTGGCATTTAATACTCGTAAAACTAGGTCTCACATCACCTACCTCAAGAAATCACCAGCCTTCCAGATCTTTCAACAGAACACTATTTATTTGTCATCCTATAATGACCATCGAGAAGCCAGCACCAGGACAGCTGCCAGCTCATGAGAGAGCCCGAAGAGTCACTCCAATGTCTCTCTGGAGAATGACACTCCTCATGTGGAGGAGGCAGGCACAGGTGGCTCCACAACCCTTGCCTCTATCATCCAGTTGGAGCACCGTCACCTTGGCTGAGCCAAAGGCAATGTGCAGAGGAGGGGGAGGGACAATGGAGTGAGATGGAAAGGAGCTGGAGGCATTAAGAAATGCATAAAAATATGGAAAAAGGAAGGTAGGGATCTTTGTGCAAGAAAAGGAATGGGTGAGTAATTCTTGCCCAGGGTCAGCTTAAAAAGAAGATCATGGGCTACAGCCAAGGCTTTTCCCCAGCTTAGTTTCTCCTACTCACTTCTTACTCCAGATTCTTGTTTAATAATTTTCTTTGTTCTGGTGAACATGCATGCCATTTGTTCCTGCAAAACTATTAATCCTAACTTATTCATTGTTTAGAGAATCTATATTTAGTTTCAAATAAATCAAACTTCTCAGGCTTGTCAGTTTTAAACAGTTTAATTATGGCAGCTATTCCCACGCTGTAGGAGTGCAGGGCGGGGGGTGCAAAACCAGCTCAGGACAGCAGTGAGGGGAGGACATGAGCTGGCTCCAAGTATGGAAGTAGGATAACCAACATATTGTGGGTTTGGACTGACCTAATTAAAGTGAGGGACAGAGTTCATGAGGGAAGAAAGAGCTAGAGAAAAATCTTGGGAAGTGCTGAGTTAAGACCCTACTCTGTGTTATTAAAGGCAGTCTAAGCAGTTTTCTGTATCTTTAGCTGAAGAGAAGCCCAAGCTTTCACATGGAAGAAAGGTTTAAAGCTGTGCAGCCATTGTAAAGGTGGGAGGGATGTAAAGTTTGAGTTTCTACATCCCTGGGGGCTTAGTATTTCTCTGCTCATAATGGTTTCATTGGGAATCAATGGCATTGCCCATTTCTCAGGCAGTCTCTGTGTCCCATAGGACTGAGCTGGATGAAGCAGCATGGAAAAATAATATATGCTGTGTATGTAATGAGCTGCTTAACCATTTTTTCCAAGAATCCAAAAGCATGTGATCTTCATTGAAAACTGCAGATGCCAAATTTAGAGCTTTACATTCAAACTCTGTTTGAAAGTCTGTAATGGAAAAAAAAAAAAAAAAAAAAAAGAAAAAATAGAAAGGAAGAAAGATGCATTTACTTGGTGAAAAGGCATCATGTTTATTTCATTTCATTGTTCTGAAATGAGTGTGTGGATTTTATTCAGCAGTTTATATGTGCTGGTTTAAGAAGAATAAACATCAGATTTTTACTGTTAAAGGTAATTTTATTATGAAAGCCACTGAAAATAGGGGTTGAAAAATTTTAGAATCTAACAATAGTAGCACAGTGATATTGTGTATTAATAATGGTTTCCTCGTGGTAATACTTTTAGTGATACTGGGTATCTCACCCATAGTTAGACAAGGACATTCAAATACACTTGATGATTACAATAAACATCTCAGAATGAAAAGCACTGGAAAGATACCATATCATTTGTAATACAAGTTATGTGAACACTTAAGGTTAGAGAGTGACAATTAGCATTTTCTCTATATCACACTGAAAGCGTAGACATTATCCTCAAGAGTCTTTTTTTTCTTTTTTCTCCATATATGCAAGAGGTCCCAAGACCTACTGAGGCAGAATCAGGCCCCTGTAAAATATTCACACCCTCATGGGGCTGTATGTTGATCTGGGAAGAATCAGGTCAGTAAGATGTTACTTGGTTTCAAAGACTGAAAGGTACTAATTTTATATGCCAGTTAATCCATCAGATCACAAGGAGACTGAGGAAATGCTTTTATCTTTAAAATGACAGGCATTAATAATGTTACTAGAATTTCCCTTATATAACTTTAATACTTTCAGGACTTTTAAATGTCTGTACAAAGGGAAAGCTTCTGAAATATGAAAGGCAATGTCCCTTTCAGATTTACTAGCATTGCCAGCATGGGTGTGGGAAGATGAAATATGTTCTCAAGAAAAAGAAAATGTTGGACAACAGAAAGGACAGGTATATTATATAGGCACTCATAGTGACAGCATTGTAGCTGGCTTTGTAAAGAGAAAGACCAGCTGTGGAGTGGGGTTGCAGCCATCTTTCCCACTCATAGGTAAGAAAAATATGAGTTTTGAAACAGCCATTGCTATTGACCTTGCAAACTCTCTGGGAAATTTGCAGGACAAAGTCCAGAGCAAACAGTCTGGAAAGCCTAAGCCACAAGCTCCAAGTATGATCATGAAAAGAAATGTCTGACCTGTCTACTACGAGCATCATAGCCTCTGTATCATAGCTTTTCCTCACCCTTCCTCAGACGTTCTGGAAACCAATGGCTGCATAAAAAAAATTGATGAATAAAGGACTCCATTGGGATTGCAGGTCATGTTTTCATAATCTCAGGTTAATGGGATGCCAATCTCCCCTCTGCCCCAGGACAAGAAAAAAAATGTCAGAAAAGAGCCATTTCTTTTTATGTACAGGCTATTAAAGGAAGTTCTGCATTCTGTACTTCTGATACACATTTGCTTGGACACATCAGCTCATGACAAGAACATGATAAGCATAATCTGCATTTGTTCTTACTCAAGCTTCTAACATTTCCCTAAAAGGGTGCCAACATGCATCTCAGCTGGGAGAAGCTGGAGGAAGCATGCCACAATCTGAAACAAAATCAATCATTCCCTTAACTACTCCAAGAACATTTTTCTCCTAATGTACCTGAGAATTAGGAGGAAAAGATGTACCTCATGGGCAGAACATAATGTAGCAATGAGTTACCTGGACATCCTTGTGGGTAATACTTACTGGGCATTTAGCAGCCTGTCATTACTCTTTTGCTCTTTTCTTCCCAGGCTAATGGAGTTCCTGGGAGCAGTTCAGTAATGGAGCTCCACAGGAAGTTGGTGTCCCTGCTTTTTTGTCTTTTAGTGTCCCCTGCTCTTTTTTCTCACCTTACTTAATCATCTCTTTACTATAAGACCTATGTTAGCTATCTCATATAGGAGCTGAATCTCTGCCAAACTATGGCAGAGCTCAGGGGGTGGGGAAGAGAGATCACAGAAACAGCAATCCACACAACTTCTTGTTTTTGCAACGTAAATAATTCACTACCACCCCACACCTGCTTCTCTTTAAAAATCAATGAGAAAAAATTTCCCAGTAAAATGATAGAGGTGAACAACCAGATCTCTGTACTGAAGTTCATTTAATCTGAACTTCTGCTTTTTATGATACTTTTCATTAGCATCACTTTAGTACAGCACATAGAGACTTTTACAACAGCAGCAGCGATTCATTGCCTTTGTTAAAGGTAATTTGAAAGTCTGCATAGAACAGATCTGTAGAAAATCAACTGGATATTCCATTTGGTTTTTATGATTCAAGCTCACTGTAGACTGTACAGTCACAGTTTTCCATTTCTGCTGTAAATACTACAAGCTATATTTTTTTTAATTATTAACTATGATGGAAACTGAAGGTTACCCATTCTTATTTTCAGTCACCTACTTTCCCTTTCACACATATGCTTCATTGATCTGAATTCTATACTAATTCTCATCAGAAAACAGATTTAGTTGATCACAGAAAGTTGCTCAATCCAAAATGGAAAGATTTTTGCTTTGTTTGGCAATGGGATGCAGTTTTAACACCAGGGTTTCAGAGTTCATATTTCATAATCTAACTGGCTATTTTGAATGAGGCAATATGAGCAGAGAGGCAATAGAATATGCACAAAAAGTTCTGTAAAATGAAGTTATTGCAATATCAGCTAGCTTATTACCTCAGTATCATATTTACAAAGTTTCTTTCTTAGCAGACATCCTATGTACAAATAATTCCTATGTCCTTGGTCTAAAGCTGTGGAATTTTTCAATTTTCTTCTCAGCAAATACTCAACCAGAGCACTGACAGTGTCTTTCATTACTGTCTGATCATTAACACAATCTGAAAGGTTTGCAGGATATGCACAAGGTACTAACTTATTTATCCTGACCTATTAGAGCCCCAAAACACTGGTTCTGCACCAACATGCAGTACTGAATGCCAGCCTCAGTAAGGTATATCCCAGATTCAGATTGGACTCGCAAGTATCCCGCTTGTGGCTGGCAAAGAAGGAAACACTGCAAAGGTTATCTGTGCCTCAAAAGCAACACCGGAAGCAGGAACTTGCCTTCTGAAACTGTTGCCTGGGGACTGCTGAACATGTATATTGTGACGGCAGGAGTGAAGCTCAGAAGTGCAGCATGCAAGAAACCGAGTTCTCACCAGGGCCTGGTAGGAGAGTAATTCAGAAAATCTTGCTTTTAAATTCTTCTCTTCACATAACCAGTTAAAATAGCTATGTCCTCAACGGCTGGGAAATCAAACACAGAGGCAGCTCCTGGACTGTACAAAAGCTGTCACCAAGAAGGTGCAGGAGACTGGGAGGAAACTGGGGGGATACTGTTAATACACCCACAGGGAAATAAACTGGGAAGCTGCTCCAGAGCACATTAAGGGTAGCAGAATAAGCTGCTTGCAAATCTACTGCATGTGGGGGTACAGCTCTTGTCCCACAAACATATCCAGCTTTGATAGAATGTGTTTAGAGCCTACATTTTGGAGGGCTGTTTCAGGTCTCTCCACTTTTCATGGAGAAGTAAATGCTGGATTCTGTATATGCAGATAGCAACATGTGTGGAACACAATTTTATGGGTACTGGACAGCCATCAGGAAATGCTGCCTTCACATATTACCAAAGGTTATAGTCCAGCAACAATAAAATACCCCACCAAAACTGATCTCTGAAGCTACTCCAGTATGTTGCTCCTCAGTTTGAAATATTTATGTACAAAAGTGTAGACTGTGGCATCAGGAGAGCAGGAGGCCCTTGATTTCCCTTTTGATTTCCCTTAGAAAGAGAGTAAGTAATTTTTGTAAGCTTTTCATGGGGCAGGCAGCACTGCCTTGCACAGGAAAGATCAGCAGGACAGTGTCAAAACTTCTGAAACTTATAATAATTACTAAGATCTCCCTGATGTTTTTGCTTCAGACTAAGACTGAGAGGTAGATGTTGTCTTCCTTCTTATCTTATGGATATCTTGATATCTGGCCTGGGGAAGACATGGGAAAAACCAAAGGCAAAATCTTTGTGCCATATAGCTAGTATAGCTGGTGAATTATATTGTCTGGTGCCACTGCCATGCTGGTCAGTGACTGACATTGCAGAGACCAGAACCTACCCTAAATCATCACAACTCTTAACAGCAATACTTGCACCTAAGATGGGCAGGAGGTCCTGTTCCACAGCAGCACAGATATACCTCTTTTTTATTTAATAAGTGTCCCAGAAAATATGTCTTATCACAGGAATATGGCGTTGGCCAACTCACCAAAGGCTTGCAGTAGCCCACTGGGGGCTGGCACAATCTCCACAGAAGGGACTGCTCGGAGCTCAGCAGCTCCATGCACATGGTCAGAAATTACCTTGTTGAGCACATTGCTCTCATTTTGGACACATGGAACTGAAATGACCTGCAGAAGTGCTGCATCTATCACCCCTCCCAGCAGTGCCCTTATGGCTTGCTGCTTAGGGTGGGGGAGCAACTGGAGTGCTCAGAAGCATCAAGCATCCGCCAGACTAACTGCTTTTACAACCACACACCAGAGGCAGGATTTTGCAATAAGCATCTCCTTTTTAAATTCAACCTTGAAATTTTTTCGGAGGAATTATTTAGTCATGTTTCAGGCCAGCCTGTGGCCTTTCCTGAGAAACAGACTTGAGGAAAGGTGTACAGGTGCTCAACAAGAATCTCAATTTTTTAAAAAAATCTTCAAAGTTTTTTCCTTAGGGTTATTTGACCCAAACAGCATTTTGCTGAGACAAATGACAGCTTGACTGGAACAAGCCAATGAAACACACATGCGCAAGTTACAGCTTGTTAATATTAAGAATTATGTCTTTCTGAATGACAGGTAAAAAATCTCTTTTGCAACATTGTATGGCTCAGAAAGAAGCATTTTCTTCTTCTGGCAAGAATTTAGGTCTATTGTTGAATCAAAAATCACAGAATGGTTTGGGTTGGAAGGGACATTAATCATCTCATTTCTAACTTCCCTGCCATGGGCAAGAACACCTTCTGCTACACCAGGTTGCTCAGAGCACTATCCAACCTGGTCTTGAACACTTCCAAGGATGATACATCCACAATTTATCTGGGCTACCTCTGCCAGTGCCTCACCACAATCTCAATAAGGAATTTGTCCCTAATAGCTGACATAAGCCTATCCCTTTTAGCTTGAAGCCATTTTCCTTGTCTTATCGCTCTTGTCAAAATTTCCTCTCCAGCTGTCTTGTAGCCCCTGTAGGCACTTGAAGGCATTCCAACTACTCCCAGGAGACTTCTTTTCTCCCATCTGAACAACCTCTTCACAGGAGACGTGCTCTAATAATGATTCATGCTAGAGAACTACAAGATCATCATCAATTTATTAGAGGTAGGAATGAATTCCTAATTATCATTAATAGATTTCTGAAAAAAACAATTTCTTTCCACTAAGTTTGTTTTTACTTTTCCTCTGAGGCAGAACTTAATATTTATATGTAAATCAAACAACTCTTAATTTGGTTTGTTGTTTGTTGTTTTGGTTTTGGGTTTTTTTCAGATGGACTGCTAACTCATCATTTTATGGAATTTTTACACCATTTGCTGTACTTTTAAAATCTTCACTGCTCCTTTTAATCACTTGGAAGGTGGGTTTTTTTTAATATTTTAAAGATAAATAAAAATTTTATTCCAAATCAAACGTTTATGGGTTAAGATCCATATACAAAATCTCTTGTACCTGCATTGAGAATTCTCTGCTTGGGATGAGTTGCACAGGATGGTTTGACTTTTGTGTTTTTCAACATTTTTGAAACTGATTTTCAAAACTAATTACCTAGTCAGTCATGAATATAATTATTCCATTTCTAAAAGTAATTGTGTATTTCAATGTGAAGTCTCAGGGGTCACTTCTGTTTTGTCTAACGTGACAGGGCAAAATCCAATTGATTTTCATAGCAGGAGCAGACTAAGAGAAAGTGTCCATTCAACTCTCATAACTGGATAAATCTTAATTTTTAAAAGTAAGACTTCATTCATCTAAGCTCACTTTACTGGCATGCTTCCAAATTACAGATATCCAGTGCTTCCCTTGGGTTTTTTAAAACTACACCATGATCTCAAACATCTTTACCACTTCTTGTGAAACACGTATGCCAGTGTCCCGTTGTACTAGACACAAGATGTGCAGACATCAGCCATGACACAAAAAAAATTTTAAATATACATAAATTTTTATTATTCATGTTTTTCTTTTCTTCAGAAAAACTTATTTACACCTAAATTTTATTTACAGCTAATTTATTTACAGCTTATTTACAGCTAAATTTAAGTCTCCATGTTCTCCATGAGCATAGCTCAATTTATTACACCAGCCAATTTAAGTGTACAACCTTATCTGCAATATATCCTAGATCAGCTTAAGACATCCTAGGTCAGCATAAGGTACTTGGGATGAAAAATCAAAATATTTAGCCTTATTTATTATTTTCAGTGGAAAAAGTAACAAAAAGTAACACAGTGAACTTGGAAAAAGCTCATCTAAGTTGATGTCTTGACTTTGCCAAAAATTCCTTGTGTTCTATTGGGAATTAATTTCATCTCTCTCTAACTCTGCTTCCTATCATTGAAGGGTTTTTCTATCTTTTTTCTCTCCCATCTATTTTGATCCTTAACACTTCCTTGGCCTCCTGCTGTTTCTAATGATCTTAATATTCCAGATGCCACTGTAATACAAGTAACAACCACAGATTTCATGCAATTTCTGCTGTGGCAGCATGAGATGGACTAAGTCTGATGGGTTTATACCAAGGTCACATGGGGCTTTTGTGTAATGAGGTGCTTTGGGAGAAAAAATATAAAAGACATAGTACTGCTTTATGATTTGTCATCAGCCAAAGTCTGTAAACTCTGAATACCTAAGCTTCTCTGTCTATACAGGGGAAAAAAAAGAAGAAAGCAAAAAAAAAAAAGAAGAAAAAGTCTGTATATTCTAGAACTGCTATCAGTAGTTATCCTCTTCTTTTCATGAGGCTCTCTGTTAATGGGTGTGAGCTCCAAATAAAAAAACCCAAAACATCAAGGACAGAGTAAAATTTTTCCCATCTTGTGAATTTCAGACTTCAGTTGTAAGAACACAGTCCTTTCCTCTCTCATCCTTAAATGTAAAACTCAGAAAAATTTGAGTTAGAAAGTAAGGAAATATTCTCAGGATATCAGGAAGCATTAAAGGAAAGAAAAAATGGGAGGCAGATTCCCACTAATATATGTGATTTCATAAAGAGGTTTTCTTTTCAAATTTTCCTCCCAAGTCTTAGCCCGTATAATGAATTGGACTAACAGTTATGTTATAAATGCAAATACTGTAAAATATGATAAAAATGATGGGTTAACAATCTACATGGAAAAATAGTGACAAGACAAAATAACAGGGATTTGATCTTTCATGTGAATATTCAGTTTGGTCTGTGATGAGAAACAACATTAATGATGAGATGCTATATCTATCAAAAAATCCTGGGAAAGAAACTTAATACAAAGGAAAATATTATTCAGATCCCAATGCTTGTAATCAGTACATTATTAACAACTTTGATAAAATTGGACAATTAATATGTAGAAGTGTCATAAAAGCATGTAGAGTCTCTAGCACACAACATGAGCTGTTGCTTAATAATAGAGAACCTGGTTTAGTCTAAAACTTTCATAAACAACATCTTTTTATATTGTCCTTTATATTCAGAAAATTATCCCATTTTTCAAGAGCTCTTTTCTTAGGGTGTTAATAACAGAGTAGAGAGTTTTTGAAAAGGCTTTTCAGAGATAATATTCTCAATTTTTAAGGAGTAACTGCATATCTTATTTGATAGCAGCAATTTCATTTTTAACTGCATGAAAGTTGCCCTTGACTATATTGAGGTATATTAAGGATGTAAATATTACATAGGCACATATCTTTAAGGGAGTCTGTGGTGCACTTGAAGGGTATGTGGAGGTTTTCAGGACTGTTTCTGCTGTTTTGCAGGTTGATATTGAACTGGCACCTCAGACACTGTCAGACATTTTTGAAAATGTACTAAGTGTATAAATGATGCATTTTGAAGCAAGGCTGGTGCAGACAGCCTTTAAGATCCACAAGCACTAATTCAAGTCATGTCCTGGACTCACTCCAATTACAGTCCTCATGTCTTATCCCTCCAGCTGCAAAGAGTTAGAGGTCCATTAGGCTAGAAAGCCCAAAGCACTCAGCTGTGAGCTTTTATATGCCTCTGTTTTATGCACCTAATGTACAGAGATTTCAGAAATTGTCCTGTAGCACTTGCCTCAGGTGAGACTGTTTCCATTAGGTAGTGGTGAACATGTTGTCACATGATACAAGAGGGATATTTACAACACAAGAACCCCTGGTGGGAAAATCTATTCCAGAATAGGTCTGTGCAAGACAGGATGCTTTCCTGCCTGCAAAAGTATCTTGATTCACTTTTATAGAAAATTCACAGTGTGCATAGGGGCTTACCCAAAAACAAGGGTGCAAAGAAAAATCACACTGTTCACTTCCTTCACAGAAGTGACCCCAACAAAAAAAATATTAAATGGTTTTTTCCCATGACCTGGCATGCTGATGGAGTATATAGAATTAACTACAGAAGAGTATGGAGAGTTCCAGTGACATCTGATACACAGAGTCACCTGAAATGTCTCAAGTTGGATTGCAATGAGATCTGATATTAGCCAGCTACTGAGGAAGATATCCTCTTGTCTAGGAAATCCTCCCAGAAATTCAGTCAGCAAGAACTAAGAGGTCAGTGAGAAAAAGCCAGCGCAGAAGTGACATCCTTCTGTTCCCAGAGGTTTGATTCTCTCCAGCTTGTTTTTCCTGTTGAAATGAGATCCAGCTAATATATTCAGATTCCTGTGGTAACAGTGGATGCTTCCTTTTTTTTTTGCACAACATTTTTTCAAAGTCAGCTTTATATGTATGATTCCTGCTTGCCAAATATCTGCCCCATTTGAAATCTATATCTAGCCTGAAACATTTTGTTTTGTCCTTTGGTTGACCGTCTGCGCCAGTGAAAGACATCCTTGTGAAGAAGTGCCCCCTTGCTCCTGTGGTTACCAACACTGTTCCACAGTTTCCAAGGGTGATGTTATCATATTGCTCCAGCCACCCTGTGCACCCTGTTGAGTAATTTATTGGCCAAGATCCTAACAGTGGAAAGGCCTGTCTAGAATCCTGCTGAATTTTAAAAGGTGGGAATATTGCACTTCATAACAAGCAGCCATTAATGATAACCAACAATATAATTCTTATGGAATTTTGCCTTGCATATGCATGAAATTCCCAAGCATAATAAAAAGCAAATGAAATAAGTTAACCTCTTGTGTGCCGTGCTTCCTGGTACATAATTACAGTGTAGTGGAAAGAGCATGACCCTGTAGCTGTCCAAAATTATAATTAGCATTCCCCATACTGCAGGCTATTGTCTGGAGGACAGTTTTTTCTCTCCTCTATTCTGACTTGTGCAAAATTATACCCTTAAATGTGAGTTCATGACCCTTTCTCCAAGCCAGCCTTTTGTTTTCAGTGTAGCCCCAAAATCAATGGCCTGGCAGGATGTGCAGCATACACCCACAGGGTAAGTTTGATGCTCATTCACTAGATACATATGGTGCATTGTAAGGATCTATATGAGATAACAATGCTTTTCCACTTTTCAAATGTAGCCACATGAGATTAGGGCATTCGGCAGAAAACACTGCCAACTCTTTATGTCATCCTATTAATGGTGAGTAGCAGAGTCTGTACATTTTTCTTGGATTACAGAGCAAAAACCAGCTCAAAAATCTTCCTGTTTCTCTTCTCATGTATAAATGAAGCTGTGCATTGTACCTCATTAAAGCAAATGGAGGCACCTCATTAACACTCACCAAGAAGTAGTTTTCATGTCAGAATTGTAAGTCTGTAAAATTCTGACATGAAAAGTTTTACCAAAGGAAAGCTCATTTTAATTAAGGTGATACTGACAGGTTTTAGCAAAAGATTAACAATCAGATGTTTAGAATTTTCCCTAGACTCAGGTCTGATGGAAAAATATGATCCTTACCACAATCTGGGTTTTTTGTTGAAAATTTCTGGCATTGTTAATTAAGGGGTTTGACTTTCTAAATTTGTTTTTCTTTTATCTTTCTTCTCTTCCAGGTGAATTTATGGACCTGCAGAGGTAGAAATGTAACTGTGGGCAAGCTTCCCTAATTTCAATTCCAAAATGAGAAGTCCTATTTTCAAAAGTGAAGTTCATGCAAAGCCCCAAATAAGCTCAAGCAAAGAAAATAATCTAGGAAAAAAAACTCAGATAAATGCATGGTTTTTAAAGCAATTTTCTCATGGGACCCTGACTGGTGTACTGGTGATCAACACTGTTACAAATTAGGCATCTTTTAAAGAATCAAACAGGGGAAAAAAATTAAGCCTCCTGTTGTTGAAAAATCTTTCATTAGATTTCTATGTTAACAAAAGGTAATTTTTTCTTATAATTTTAATTTTTCCTGTGATGGTGGTGCAAGAAAACATTTTAAAAATAGGTCTCTTTTACTCCATTTATTTTCAGATTCCCAAATAAGTAGGATTATCATAGTCCAGACCTCTAAAACTGCCCTCCAAATCTGAGACACAGCTGCTGCTGCCTGATCTGAGATATTGCTTTTACATGTGTTTCTGTACAATTTTAAATTACATTTTCTTTTCCTGCCCAGATTAGAAAAAAACCCTTGCTTCATCCAGTGTGAGTATGGTGAATATCCATCCATTCAATTTGTCCTGAATGAACGTTTTGTCCTTAGAAGGCCAAAAAGCAGGCAGTACCTAAAACTGAAGTCTGCCATCAATTGTACCAGAGAATTACTGGCAATTAACAGAATCACAGAAGGATTATTGTCTTGGAAGGGATCTCAAAGCTCATGTAATTCCAACCCTGCTGCCATGGGCAGGAACACTTCCCACTAGACCAGGTTGTTCAGAGCCTCATCGAACCTGGGCTTGAACACTTGTAGGGATGGGGCAGCCACAGCTTCTCCAGTCAATCTCTGCCAGTGCCTCACCAAACTCACAGTGAAGAATTTCTTCCTAATAACCTCCTTTCTGTTTGAACGCACTCTCCCCTGTCCGATCATTCCGTGACCTTCTCCAAAGACCCTCTACTCTCTTCCAGGCCCTTTTTTTTAATGGAGCTGGAAGCTCTAAGATCTCCCCAGAGCTTGGTCTTCTCCAGGCTGAACTCGCCTAACTCTCTCAGCCTTTCCTCATAGCAAAGGTGCTCCAGCCCTCCGAGCATCTTCATGGCCTCTTCTGGACTCCCTGCAGCAGATGCACCTTTAGGCTCCTGAGACTATGCACACTCCAATGAACACGATCTTGCTCCAAAGGATGCTGAGATGGTGCTCACCATGTCAACGTTATCCAGAGTCAGAACTTTATACCATGCCAAACCCATGTAATGATTCTTTGCAGCAGGGACATAGCTAAAACAGCCCCAATTTTACTTGCGATATCCAAGTGGATATAGGCAGTATGTTAAAGGTAAAAACAGAATCTGATCACTGACACTCTTCCCTTATGTGGCACTTTTTGACTCATTTCCCAGCTTACTGTTAGCCAGAGCTGAGTGAAAATTTTGTGATAATTAATACAACAAAATATAGCCTCTTCCTAATTTGCAAGCAAATAATGATTTTTTGAGCAAATTTTTATTCAAATTTATCAAATGCATGCTGCACAGTTGTTTGGTTACTTCACAGCTGAACACAAATAACTCCACAGGCATATTAGATGATTAAGTTCTGAAAGTTCACATATACTGTTTAATTGTAGCTAATTAACTAGGAGTTTTAGCCTTATTTTCTGTGTGAAGGTTAAGGAACAAGCTGTACAACTATCAGCTATTTTCCTTCTCTATTTCTGAGACTGGTGCATTACTAATTTATCTAACTCCATGAGGTACAATGAATTTACTTTTTCTCATTTGTGTAATAGTTTTTCCTCTGAAAAGGAGGAACAACTCAACAATCATAAAATTTTTGTTTTGAAATAAGTAATTAAGTTTTAGTCTCCCTATAAATCTAATACCTTTTTTGCTGTTTTCATAAAACATGACTCAAACTGCAGTGACACACAGACCTTATGGCTGGCATTACACTAGAACTTTTACTATAAATTTATGTTTAAAAATTACCTGTTCAGCTAATTGAAAAAATGTTTTTCAATAAATTTTCCTCCATAATAATATTTCAGTTTCCTCTTTATTTGGAATCCAAGATTTTTTGAATGCTTTCCTGATATTCTATCATTCGTACTTTTACATATTTAGATCCATATATTAGTGGCAAGGAAGTCAGTATTGTGAAAATTTCATAATTTTTATTAAATACATAAACAGCCCTAGTTCATGAGAACTTTTAGCTATTGTATAAAGGGGCTTTTAAGTCCTATAGCTAACCTTTCCCAGATTTGCTCTTTTACATGGAGAAAAGAACCGATATTAAGTTTGTTTCCATTATTCAGTGCCAACTGAAACAGCAAAAACATTGACCTGGTATTTCGCATCTGAAGTACTCCCAGCATTCCCAGTCCCATGCAGAAGTTAAAACTCTGTGCTTTTCCACTGTGCAATGCAGAGAATGTGGTGGGAACAGAATAGCAAGGCAACTCAGCTGGAAAATATCTCAGATAGATGAAATATTTGTTGAGCAGTTTTCTCATGTGAATATGCCTCTAGTTCGTATATGCCAGTCACTAGTCCACGGCATTTATCTTCTATGTCTACGTTTTATTCTCAAGGAAAAACTGCTGCTTAAGGCATCATAACTGTGGAGACAGAGAAATGTTAGTTTTAAAAAGAGCTCTATCTTTCATAGGTCTAACGGACAAAGAAGTTTTAATATTCTCAAGGGTCCTTTCTTCAGATAAGAATTTTATAACAAAGGAACATTAAGGCAGGTTCCCTTTCTTCTTCTCTGTTAGATTCATATTCATTATTGCCAACAGGACGTCATTTTGCATTTTTAAAGATGCAGACATCAAATTTGATAGTGTTGAATTTAAAATGAACAAAAAGAACTATATTATTAAAAAACATGTTTTCCCCAGATATACTGATGTCTCAACAAAATCTTTGTGCAGAAGAGGAAATAAGGCACATATAAGTGTTTATCAGCTTTGCAGCACTCAAAACCAATGTCCTGAATGAAGACAGCAACATATTCACTGGTAGTTATCTGATCAAAAACATTCAACATGTATAAATCAAAGCTAGGAGGAAAAAGAGCCATATAAAGATGAGATAGACTAGAAAACAGCCACATGCTTCTCCTATTTAAACAGTCAGGCTTTTAAAAAAGACAAAATGAGAGTTAAGTGAATACCCCTTCAGGGTTTATAATCTCACAAATGCGTTTCTGAATCAGATAAAGATACATAATGATTCTGTTTTCCAGCATGATGTGGACACTTACCTCTATGCAGAGCATATTTGAAGATGTGTGTGGACAAAAAAGAGAGCTAAGCCTAAAAAGGTATGCAGACAGCCATTTAATTCAATTATTATTACAGTCAATGTTGCAAAATTAAATCAATATTAACATGATGAAGAGAAAGAGCACTGTACAATAATACTTGTGCCATCCTAATTTACTGCTGACCTACACTGAGTAAAAAGCCGGCATCTCACCTCCTGGATGTGGCAGTAACACAGCCACACCAAGCAAGACAGAGGGTGTCTCTCACATGCGGACAAAATTCCCATGGAAAAGTAGCTCAGTTAATGGCACTTTCCTCTCCAAGATTACCATTCTGGTGAGTCTTTCAGTTCTTATTTATAAGCTATTTTTGTCTCTGACCATAAAGGTTCAGCAAATAGCTCTATCACTACTGAAACTAAAGAGGCTGGCTCATTTATGACCACCCTTTGGCTTACTTTCATGCCTAAGGTGTCAATTCCTCATGAAAATTTTCCAGAGGGGCAGACACAAGTAGCATCACTCTCCCATCTATATTTTTGGGTTTCTGGAGGATATCAGATTATACCATCATCACCATCCTCACGGCATATTTAGATGGCTTGCTAACTCTTTCCACAAAATAAGCATATATTTGATGGGCTCTTTTTTTTAGATATTAATTTCTTGAGCTTTACATTTCAGTTATATATCTAACCATTTCCTTGTGAATAATGTACAAATGAAAATTCCTTTTAAGTTTGTCATAAAACACAATTACTCTTACTACATGACTTTTTAAATTCAGTGCACTTAAAAAAAAACCTATTATGTAAAATACAAGACAGCACTAGTGGTGGAAACACTGAGACAGTTTCAACATTTGACTTGCCACAATGATTTCTCAGGAGCTGTTTCTAAGTTAAGAAAAAAACCAATCCATTGCTGGAAAGATGAAGAGGGAAAACCAATAATTGTAAGAGTGGATATCAGTCCTGAGTAATTCTTATGTAACTCTAAATCTTTCAATTGCACAATATCATTTTCCTGTATGCTTTAAAAGAATGATAATTAGTAATCTCTTTATGTGCTTACAAGACCAGAAATGTCATTGATGCAACTAAATTAAATACACTGGGAAGAACAATATGCTTGGATTGGCCCCAATACCGAATGCATCCATGGTCTTAAATGCAATAGGAATTACCTACTTGCTTGGAAAAGCATGAATCATGGAAACATAGGATCATTCAGGTTGGAAAAGACCTTTAAGATCTTCAAGTCCAACCCTTAACCCAGCACCGCAAAGAACATTGACCAAGGTTCTCAAGTGCCACAACTACACATCTTTTAAATCCTTCCAGGGATGATATCTCCACTACTTCCCTGGGCAAACTGAGAGAGTTGTTTTGACAGAAGTCAGTGATTTGGATGTGCTGCAAGGGGCCACTTGCTCCTTACCAAAAGCTCAAAGTGATCTTGAACATGTTGCCTTGTGCTTGTTACACACTGTGTGTGATAGTCATTACCAGCTTGCCTAAAGAAAATTCAGTGGGAAACAGGACAAGAAATCAGAGCTAGGCACTCCTTTTCAGACTGAGTTTAAGTGACTTTACAAGAAGGGCAGAGCTGCTTGTAATGAAGAGTTAGTAGTCTCCAGTGGATTTGCACCTAAAAGACTGTTTGTGAAAAACTCCTTAGCAAAGCCATAGAATCATAGAACAATTTAGATTGGAAAAGACCTCTAATACCATCAAATCCAAACATTAACCCGGCACTTTCAAGCCCACCACTGGAGCATGTCCTTAAGCACTACATCTACACACAGTTTTGAAGACTTTCTGGGGATGGTGCCTCCACCATTGCCCTGTGCAGCCCGTGCCAAGACTTGCCCACATTTTTTTTGTTTTGCTGAGGAAATTTTTCCTAATATCCAAACTCCCTGGCTCAACTTGAGATTGTTTCCTCTTGATGTTTCACTTGTCAATTGGGAGCAGAGACCAACCCCACCTGGACAGAGCCTCTTTTCAGGTGGTTGTAGAAAGTGCAAAGGTTTCTCCCGAGCTTCTTTTTCTCCAGGCTGAACATGCGCAGCTCCCTCAGCATTTACTTACCAGGCTTATTCTCCAGACCCTTGTCCAGCTCTGTTGCCCTTCTCTGGGCATGCTCAAGCATGTCAATGTCTTTATTGTCATGAGAGGCCCAACACTGAAATGAGAATTCATGCTGATGGCCTCAACATCTTGCACTGAAAACTGCAGAGAATGGAGATTTTTGAATTCATGCTGTGCAAGCCAAGGTGTGTCCAAAAATCTCTCAATTTTTAGCTGCCTCTTGGCAGCGTAAAAAACATTTGGAAGCACAATAACTTGTTTTTAAATGGATTATAAGAAATATCAAAAGCAGTCTCATTCAGGGTGGAATAGTGTAGATGCCTTCAGGGACACCACCAGCATAGAAGCAAGACATCAAGGGTGACATGTATGTCCCTAAGTTTGCCTTCATTTTGCACCTACCTGTGTAGATAGGCACTCGAGGATGACAAGGTACTCAACAAAATCACAATTTGATATGTACATAGGTGTGTCCTAATGTATTAAGTTAATGCTATGCCCCTTCTAGCTCCCTGTTTCCAAGACATCTAATTTAGTAGTAAGAAGAGGAGTGTGGAATTACTCTGAAATTTTCTCTATATGATGGGGATGACACAGACGATCTCTAACTCTTACTTATCTTCAGTGATTTGGGGTCCTTTTAAGAAAAAGAACCTAGTATACTGAGTTTACACATCTCAGAACATATTTGCATATCACAGATAGCTGGCAGTGTAAGTACAATTAGTTATATTTACTAGATTAATTTTATTTTATTAGTACTTACAGAACACCAGACCAGTTATGATTTTTTTCTTCTGATGAAATACAAGGAAGGGAAAGGCATTACAAGAGGGAAAAGGAGAGCAAAATTAAATGGTTGTTACAGGGGTCAACATTCAGTCTGTGACATGGTAAGGGAAGAAGGCACCAGTTCTGGACTTTTATACTTCACTAATTACTTTGCTTTGCCTGCAACTCATGAAACTTCAAGTCACCAACCAGTGATCCTTTACCCTAGAACCCCAAGGGCCTAGGGGCTACCATTTTTTCCAAAGTTAAACTCATTAAGATTCTCCCATCTGAAACTAGAGGGGAGTTTTTTTCCTGATTAACACTTAAAAGACTGTGTTTTCTAAATTTAACTCTTACTCACCTTTGTTCTTTACTACAATGTAAAGCATAGATACTTTGACATTTAAAAACAACCTATAGAGGGCTACATCATCTGAAGATACCATCAGGCTAATGATCCCTGAGCTTCTGCAATATAAGACCTAGTTTTCAACTGTTTATGACCGTGCCAAATACATTTGGATTCATCTTTTTTTCTATGAAGTGTGTTCTATTTTATTTTCCTTGCCAAGGATATGAGATGAGTTGTTGTTTGCATCTGGAAATCTTATTCAGTCCAGTCACCTTTCATAAAAGAACAAAGAAAACTGTTTCAACAAATGAGAAATGTGAAGGAAGTATTATAACTGGTATCCCTTGGCTCACAGAAGCAGCTATTACCTCCTCCTGCAGGTCCTCCCACAGCTGTAACCCCTGCCAACTCTTCTCTAACTTGGCTTGTAGTCAGTACTGTGATATTCAGTTGCTTTGAATCAGTGTTGATGACTGAGATAAGGCAAACAACATAAAATGGTGGATATTAAAGATAGAAATTCTTCTGGTACGTACTTGCCAAATATTGCTGATGCACCTGTTTTATGTTCAGAGTGGGAAGACAGTCAAAAAGGAAGTGGCTAGCTTTGAAAGAGAAGCAGTACTTTCAATTTCTGAAAATAGCCCAGATAGAGAACTGGGTAATAAAAATACATTACTAAGTAAATGTGTTTTGAAATGCACTTGGGCATTTTTCCTCTGTCACACACAAATAGTATATGCAATGTTTTCAGAGAATAAATTAATTTTCATGAGACTGGAGTGCTTCTTATCTATATCTACCATTGGCAGATCGAAGATACTGCTCGGTGACAGTTGGCAAAGGTTTGCCAAAAAAGCCTGTGCTGAAATCCATTGTATGAATTGCCCTTTTCCCCCTTATTTTCAGTGTACTTCTCACATAATGGAGAAGACTCAAGATGCTATTGTACACAAGCTAACATTTTCTGGCATACAGATTTTCTAGGCAACATATTAATTTTCTCAGTACTCCACAGGAGCACTGGCAGAAGCTGCACTGCAGGTGGGGAAATTATAACAGGTCAGAAACTTGTAGGTGTGTTGGACAGTAGAAGAAATATTGGTCACTGGTAAAAGAAACCTGCATTAGAACGTGAAAGTCTGCAATATCCTAGGATGTTAGGGATGAGGAAAAAAGTATTCAGCAGGGGACATACCTGCTCTTCTTTGCTGGCCAAATCCAGTTAGATGGTACACAAAAGTGTCTTATAATGAAGCGAACAAAGATTTTCCACACCTACTAGGGTGTAACCCTGGGTCTGTGAGAAAATAAAAGGACTCTTTTAGAAACCACAGAACACTTGTTAGTACTTTAAAAGATTGTACAAGCCAGGAGAAAAGGGTTTTATGTTGGCCAGTTGAAAGAGAAAATAGAACTTACTAAGAAGTATGGTGTGATAACTTTTTTTCTTTTTTTTTTTCTTTCTTTTTTTTACCCTTTTTTTTTTTTCTTTTCAGTTTGACCATGAGTCCCTCTGAGCAAAGCAGAAACTTTGCAGCCTGTGATTCTGGTGCTAGGGGTAAAAAAAGAGCATGAAATCTATGGAACTTATACTAGAAAAGGACTGTTGATTCATTCCCACACACATATACATATACACCAGTACATAATGGAATCACCGCATTTTATCTGTAGGTAAATACAGACGTATAAGGCAGATGTGGTGATTCCTGTATCGTACAAAGCAAAAGGAGTTATAAAGACTGATGACACTGGCAGGCAGACTGCCCGGTGTTAACATTCCAAGTCTGCTAATCAAACAAGTTCCTGAGCCACTACACAGCACATGGGAATCATGTTAAGGGAGGGATTGAGAAGGAGGAAAGACAAATGCCCAGAGACAGCACTTGAACCATTAGAACTGGTTGATCAAGCATACCATTCAGACAGTAATGTCAGCACCGTGGGACCAAAAGAAGGAAAGCAGTGCTGGTGGTAATGCTGCACTTCCACTGCAGCTATTAAGCTTTGCTGAGAAGCAGGTCCAGAGAAGATTAACACACCGACATTTTGAGTCTCTTGTAAAACCTCCTCTGAGTTAAAATCCTACACAATTTGATATGATAATAAACATTAATTCCACATACGGAATTTTAAAAGTAAGAATCTGCTTTCAAAAACACAAGCAGCATCTGGACATGCTGCATGTATAAAATTAAATACAAAGGTTTGAAAAAAAATAATTCTATTTAGAACAGAGATATGTCTAAAGTCTGGAGCACTAGGTTTTTTTGGGGGCTGTCTAGACTGCAGACTTTGACATCTGAGGATTCCTGTAGTGCTCAGGACTAGGGGGCAAATTTGGGATGCTTTGTCAATTCAGATATTTAAATGCTATTCCCTAGATATGTTATTATTTTAACAGGTAGAGAAATACATTGTAATCAGAAAACATTCATCACCATGCCTTTGGGATGTGCCTGGCAGTCTGTAGAGAAGGTACCACATACACTACCACTTTCAATCGCCAGTACACAACTACTACTATAAGGAATGAATTTACACTTCTGAAGATCTTCTGTGTGCTTGACCCAGCTCTCAGACTGTTCTTCAGTGGAGGATGTTTTGCTAAAAACTGTTAGAGATGAAAAGCAAGGATGAAATCCTCCCACCTGCATCATCTTACAGAACACATTCCTCATTCCTGATCCTGAGTGGTATCCCCAGTTTGGGACACCACTCAGGATCAGGAACTCTGAACTCTATCTGCCTGTGTTATGCTAGCAAGACAGCAGGAATTCCTGGAATAAAGAGAAAAAAGCTGGAAACAACTCTTATCTGTGACACGTAACAAGGTTTGAATGTGCAAATATGAACAAGAAACAACAGAATTAATAGGTGAGGTTTATAAATTATATTTGAATTCTTGAAATCTGGGATAATTTCAAGACTTCTGTAGCACTGCTAAGGTGTGACATCAAATGCAGCCTGGGTATTTGGGGATGATAACAACCAGTAGTCAGCATCTCATTTTGGAACCATAAGGAAATCTCACAGAGTGACAGATTGTTGATCCCTATAGATCAACCCCTTGATATCAACGCGGCAAGATTTGACCCACTATTTAAGAATCCAACTCCAAATTCCTCA
The DNA here is from genome assembly GCF_028551555.1 of Melozone crissalis. Taxonomy (NCBI): domain Eukaryota; kingdom Metazoa; phylum Chordata; class Aves; order Passeriformes; family Passerellidae; genus Melozone; species Melozone crissalis. The sequence continues at coordinate 1,885,500 of NW_026535814.1, forward strand.
GATGTCCAATGACACTGAGTATATAGGGTCTGGAATGCTCAGAATTGCATTCAAATTCATCTTTTCCCTGTAGATTTCTAAGTTTAATGCGTGAATTTCATCTCCATCACTACCGTGATCCCTTGCACACGTTTCTTTAAGATAGTTATCTGAAAAAGAGAAAGCTTTTTTTATAGAAATCTGAAACATTGGAAAGATGTTCAGAGAACTGATTATTGTAGCTAAAATAGAACGAAAGTAAAATCAAATATTCTCTCACTTAATAAGCACACTGATAAAAAAATCACTTGCAAAGGTTTTTAACATAAAAGACTACAAAAGCCTAAAAAGCTTGTTGCCACTTTTGAGAAACACAGTCTCCTCTGAGCCTTGAGTGACTTCTCTGAGCCTTGTGAGACTACAGAGCGCTGTATATTTTACCAACAGCCATGACTAGAATTGCATATTATCAGGATTATCTGCCTTTCTTTATAAGGACATTGTAGCTCATGTGGATCATGCCAACCTCTTTCTTTGCCATGTCTTCATTTGCCAGCGGGCTGAAATATTCACTGTCTACAATCTGAGTTTGCGTAGGTACTTTCAAAGAAATAAAAAAAGGGGATCTACTGAGACTAGTGCAGGGAGAATGAGGAACAAGATTTAGTCCATGGGACATGCTGGGAGGCACTTGCAACTTGCAAACAAACCTTGCTATTTTGCAGCAGCATAATCTTTAATAATGATGATAGCTACTTAACAGCTACACTGAGTACAATGAAAGAAACTAAGTGGAATGGAAAAATCTGCAGGATCAATCCTCTCTGTATCTGTGAGTTGCGGTTAGCATCAAGGTATTACTCCAGAAAACCCCCTTGACACTGTTTGTTATTTCAACTCGGAAAATTTACTTTACAATTATGCTTCATTGATGGAGCTAGCAGGATCAGAGGAGATAGCACAAGAGATGAGAAACAAGCATATGTGACAATCTCCAGGAAACTATTTACATGCATAAAGCAAAATGTTTCCAAATCTAAGAGTTGTGTGAGCTTGACCAACACGCATGTAAGCATTGTTGTTCTGAAAGCTGGGCTACCTCAAACAGACAGGTACCCATCAAACCAGAATAGGGGCTTCTGTGCTGGTAAAGGTCAGAGTTTGGGCTGGTATGGACCCTGGTGGAGTAGAGAACAGAGGATATATCTTTCATGTTGGGGTCACATCCTGTAGCAAATTTGGGTCAATCTCCATGCAGGGAGGCATTAGAGCTGTAGAATGCACTGGTCTTAAAAAGTTGCTGATAGTGGTGCCTGACACCACTGACAACTAGCCCTGACACACTTGCAGCCTCTGGAACAGTCTGTGATATCACAGTCACTTTTCCTGAGCGGGAGTTGTGTTCAAAAAGGATTGAAAATTATAAATAAAAAAACCAGCTTTCAAGCAGTCTAAACTCATAAGTTATTGTAGTGTAAAAGGGCAGTAAGAGTAGGTGTTCACCTGTCAGTCTGCTCTATCAAAGACAAGAGCCTATTTCTGCTCTTCCATGAAATGACTTAAAAAAAATTACATGGGGAAAAAAAAAGACACCAACAAAAAACACAACATCTTTGCTACAGAGACATTTTTAACAAGTATTCCAGAAAGAGCACCAGCTATCAAAAAGGCTGCCAGGACCAGAAGGAGCCATCAATCGAACAAGTTTACATTTCAAAGTTTTTTGAGAACAGTGAAAATGTCTTTACCCCTTGATGGGAAAACTACAGTGCTATAGGAAAGTAGCTATTTGCTGCTTCTTACATTTATCTGAAGCAAGCCTTTAACCCTAGGAGTGGTGCTAGAGTGCTAGACACACACACACACACACACACACACACACACACATATATATGTTAAGTAGCACTCCTGAGAGTTCTGCTCAGAGCTGCTTTGAGACTGTGGAGTCAGTCTGCTCTCTTTTCCCTTTCCATATGCCATTGTTCAGCTCCGGGACTTCTCTGAGATAATAGAGATGAACTGGTTAAATTTTTAAACACTTTCCTGACAGTGTTTACAAGTCAGCAGAATGCATCTGTCTAATTTTGACATTTGTCAGCTAATTCAGTCAAATTCCCTCATGTGACACAGCTTCTCTCCCACTAAAGGAACCTGCTGCAAACAAAAGGCTACACTATATTGTATGGCATCACTGCTCCCAGATGTTTTAAAATTAAACTGCTAAGCTTCCCTGTCCCTGTGAAACCTGGAAGAGGATAAAAAAAAGTGGAGTGATTCTTAACGAGCTGTACTTTCTGTATCTGTGCTACTTATTTCTTTGTGCTTGATTTTTTCTGAGTCATTTGAAAATGATTAGGCAGCTCAAATAATTGTTTCCTGGGTATATTAGCAGCACTATAATTGTCATGTTTAAAGCTAAAGTTGGTAAAGACTGCAGTCTACTCTGGAATATTCAAAGTTCCTATACACAACAGCTCTGAGATAACTGTTTTGAAACTTTTATTACTAGTTTCCCTAGTAGTTTGTTTCTTTGTTTCTTTGTCAGGACCCCACATGGATTCAGTCTGATCCTGTTCCTCATTATGCAATGGCACTGCCTGAACTCTGGATGGAAAGGTTGTTGTCTTGCCTTTGGCCAGCATTTTGCAGTCACTCCCATATGATGGCTATTGAATACTCTCTTTTGGGTGGGAAGGGTGCATGACAGGCCTTTACTCCTTTCTATGTGCAAAAAAGAACAGATACCATCTACAATGACATATCATTTGTACGAGCCTCAGACTGACTTATTGGAATAAATTATACTTGGTGTAATTCATTGGTGCGGGTTGGGGGGGGAACAGTTACCAGTTACCATGACAACTGTTTGCAAATACCATTGGTCTTCAATGAACTCCTTTTGACCCACTGGTGTGAGGTTGTTGCTGAAGAGATGTACATAATTCTCTCAACGCTGGTCCATTACTTCTGCTCAGGTCAGGCCTGCAGTGTAAATTCAAAGAGAATTAGCAGCCCTATCAATAACCAGCTGCAGAACTGCAGTCCAAATGATAGATCATAAAAATCCAAGGAAAGATGAATAAAATGTGAAGGAATATGCATGTATATTCTATAGTTTGAGCAGCTGCTGTGGACTATCAACATCATCAGGAGATTTCAGTACATTAGCATAAATTCAAATGACAAATGTACAGTGCTATTCAGAGACTCATTAATTTGCAATGGGCGCAGTGCTCATGACATATTAGTGAAAAATTCAAATGTCTTTGTAGCATTGTGAGTTTAGTTGCAGGACCTAAGCTGCTAAAATGAAAACGTGTGCAATTTTTTAGCAGTTTATTGAATTATGAAGTGTGATTACTGTGTATGTGCATCTTTTTAAGCAGACGAAGTCCAGTGTGCTCCAGCACCAAATTGCATGGTTTGTATTGAAATATCCCTGTCAGACAAATTCTGAGCCGGAGTTGAAATACCAGCTAGGTGCTGGCTGCTGCAGCATGCAGGCTGAGATCTCCCCCTTCTGGGTGAATGGCATTGCCACGGAGAAAAAGAAATTTGGTTCTTTCAGGTCTTTGTTATTCTCCTGTCTTGTCTGCCACATTAGCCACTGGGTGTGCTTTATGATGTTTAGAAGAGCCATAATAGCAGAAATAAAATAATGATATATTAGTATGTGGGAGCATGATGGCTTCCTCTGTCATTCCTTATGCACAACTATAGCCTTTACAAGTAGAATAACTTAGACATGTAATGTATGAAAAGTCTTAGTTAGGAATAACACATCTTAAGCTATGGTTTTGTTATCTGTAAAAAATGGGGAAAGAAAATGTTTACATTTTTATGTGAGGAACAACCCATCCATAGCACTCTTTTATAACACTGAGATCAAGCTTGCAATTACAGCATCTGACAACTGAAATCCATCCCAGTGGTGTTTATCCTCAGTGTCTTGACTCTGCTGTGGATGTGCAGCTCTGACACACTGCTGTAGCTTTTCAACCTCAATGAATACTGTGAACTCTACTGCATATTTTTGCTTCCTCTTGGAAGTTCACAATGCTCATTTGGACCTCTGCTATATCTTTTTCTGTCCCTGAGTTTACGTGTTTTTCTGTCCACCTGGCTGTCACATCTAGCGTGGATTTCTTTTACCAGAAGAAAAATAACCTTTAAGTTATTGCTAGTACTTTTTCTGAGAAATAAAAGCCCTAGTTTTGAAGTGCTGGAGCCACAATAGCTAACTGGTAAAAAATAGCTGATATTTTCAAAAACACTAGGGTTTAGCAGTACAACCTCTGAAAAATTTTGAAGCAATCTGAGTTTTGGAGACAGGGAAATTAGCTGCCAGTTGCATGTCCAGACTCATCAGATGCTCTTGAACATTTGAATGTCTCTGTAAAATGAAATATTTTATATATACACACTAGTCATTGGGCAGTACAATAATAAGAGCCTTAATAAGGTTTGAAATATCTCTCAGCATATTTCACACCTCCAAATAAAAAGAAAGCCATTTCTCAGTCTTACTTCTCATCTGTGCCATGCCACCTCCCATGTAAGCTATGGTATGTCACAGCTCAAAAAAAACAAGCCCAAAAGCAAAAAGGTGACAGAAAATAAGAGGATGTCATGTCTTCCCATCCCTGTGAGGAGGATCACATTCCTCTGAATTCCCAGCTTTTTGGTGTTTTGATAATCATGATACTTGCCACGTGACCTAAGCTGCCAGTGAACTACAAGAGCATGTGAAGTGCTTTGCGCTATCCGCATAAGGAAGAAAAGAATCAGCACATCACCAAATTAAGACTACAAATCGTTATAAACTGGCTTAAAGCTATGGTTTCTGAATCTCACAAAAGAATTAGGATGCTTGTCTGACCTCAGCTTCCCCCCCTCCAAAGCGTTCCAGGTAGATATCCAGGGTGAGATCATAAAAACTGCATGAACTTCCCAACAGGGTCAGTTGAACTTCATGCCCTAACATCACACCCCAACATCTTCACTAACCCTGCCCAAACCTGACCTGAATGTCCACACCACAGGACTTGGATCTGAGCTATTGGAAGCACAAGAAATTATTTTGAGAATGAAAGGGCAGAGAAAATCGCATGGTGTGATGCCAGCAAAGGATGTGTCTGGGTGTGGTGATGCCAGGATCCATTTGGAGCCATAGGTTTCAGCCGTGGGAAATGCTGAAAATCTGGAACAACACCCAAGACTGGACAGTTGTTTTAGACACAGAAGGGCAAACATTTAGCCACAGAGCCTGTCCTGGGGGATTTATAAGAGGAAAGGGACAAGAACAAGGAGACCCATGCCTTCATGGCCCCTTAGGTTGGGAGAGCGCAGCAGCCGCCCCACAACTTTCCTTTTCCCTTTGCAATTGAAATTCCCATTTTAAACAAGTGAGCAGAGCCTTAACACACACCTACAAACATACCCACGTACAGAGTCACTGTCTTAACTGTAGCTAAAGGGACGGCTAAAGGTCCTTATCCAGCAAAGAAATGCTTCAGTGGCCCTCAGATGCCTCTGTCTCTCAGTCATTTCTTTCCTTCCCCTCTGCCCAGAATAAGACTAGAGTCAAAAGTGTGGTGACATGGATGATTGCCTAATCTGATTGTTGGTGCCAGCAGGACCCTAGAGTTTAAATGACAGCTAGGGGATCAGAGGAGCCTGGAAATTAATTAATCACCCTTCTCCTCCCACCACCCACAACATAAGTGCTGAGGGTTGAGTCCATTAGCTAAATGCCACCATGAATTCTGTGGAGAGATAAAATTTTATTTTGTGAGTAACTCTCAAAAAGCCCAGTTAAAGGAAACAGGGCACAGATAGTAATTCTTATAAGAAATATCTTTCCTTCATTAGTAGGCAGCACTGGACAATAGGCCTTGGTTTGAAATATAGCACCTGCTCTTTGAAACCAATTGCACAGGTTTCCAAGTGCACTTGATATTTAGGCATGAACAGAGAAAGCATTTTGTATCTGATCAAGAGCGCAGTCAAAAAAAAAAAAGCTTCATTGCAAGAAATTGATTTCCATACTGCAAAAGGGTTTGCTTTTCTTTCAGAAGAGCCCCGATCTTCTTTTCACTTTGGGTCTTTGTAATTCTCTTATATCACACCACTCAAGAGGCAAGCTGCTCTGGACTCTGCATTTCCAGGAGTGACACTGATTTCAGGAACCTATTCCAAAAAGAGGTGCCACACAGATGATCAGGTGACAGTCTGGGTAGAAACAGCACACCAACAGGGAAGTCCCATCTTAAAATCCTACAAAATTATTATTAATAACAGAAAAATCCTAGCAGAGGGAGCTTAATAAGATGAATAGAAATTTAGATTATGTCTGCATGCTGGCAGAATCAGTGAACTCCTTCCTCAAAAAAGTCTGATCATTGGAAAAAACTCAGGTCTGAGTTTTCAAACCAGTGAAAATCCAGTCAGTCTGTCAGCTTCAAAAGTAAAACTTGGTCCAAAGTTGTTAGGAAAAGGAAGGTGATAATATTCTTAAGCTTATGACACTCTTTGTGTTAACATCTTTTTTTTTTTTTGCACAGAACATGTTTGTACTTCAATTGACAAAGTATTTACAATGAGAAGATATATACTCACCCTTAAGCCAATTAATTCTGGGTTACAAAGCTTGTATTTCAGAACAGGCATGAATAATTCAGTGTTAGGTTGTTTAAGTGTGTTTTGTAAAATAGAGCTGCAGCTTTTGTTTTTCTTGAAAGCTTCTGAGAAAAAAAAAAAAAAAGGGTTATTTTTGATTTTTTTTGTCTTTTCACCCCTGGGGAGATCAGTGGCTTTTTCATGTTCCACATTGACCTGCATTTCTTGTTTTTCTCTTACTAAGTTGAAGAAAATACACTTTAAAATGGAAGCATTAAGGAGTAAGGAATATGGCACTATACCTGTGTGTCATAGCATATTGAACAGGTTGTAGTGCTTCACTGCTTTAATCATGATTAATATTGTTGGATTGTGAGCTTTTATGATGCTGATGAGCAGAAGTGCATCCACATGTGCACTTTTGGTTTTTTGAGTGCAAGTCTAACCCGACAAATGAGTTTACGTAGCTGAAGGGAAGGTGTATGAGTGGTGTCTCCCCATTGCCTCTTCAGGTGCATCACATTATCTTCATGCTTGCCCATGTTTCACCTAAAAAAAAGGCTCGGGTAATGGCTGGATGACTGCCAAATTTTACCTAAAACTTTCTTCAGCACCCAGATTGAAGAAACAGCAAAAAGGAGGCTTTTTTTTCCTAGTCCTTGCAAACTAGTGGCATAGTTGAAATTGTGTACAAACCATTTACAGTCCCTGCTCATGTCTGAGTCGGCAGGGCTGTATCAGGGGAGAAACTTCATTATGACCCCATCACAGTTTTTGGAACTTTCATATTTGAAGTCAGTCGTTGAGGAGTATTTTAAATCAAGAAACAACAGAAAACCAGGAATATTACAGCTGATGGGTGTTAACTGTCTCAAGTGAAGTAAGCTCAGATAATCAACATTCATAATGCCTGTTGATAGAATTGAGGGACTTGAGGGTCCTGCTAAAAATGTTCTCACACAAGAGGGCAGGCGTGGTCAATCAAGTCTTGATAAGTACTGTGTGGTGAAAAGCAAACGACCTCAAATGGGTAACATGGGAAACTGCTTTGTTCTATTTTTTCAATATGTGCCTGAAATCTCTTCAGGGGGTTAAATCTTATGGTACTTCTGTGGTAGCTGAGTTGAGTCTTCTCAGTCTAGGCCAAAAATCACTGGATAGCTAGTTGGATGTAATCTCTGTATCTGTCCAGACCTCTGCAGTCAGAGAGGGAACAATGCATGGTATGGCTTTGTCTTGGTTTGAAAGACAGGTGTCTGCTAAGGAAGGCAGGAGCCTCCCTTCAAATGGAAAATGGAAACCCTCCCTCCTCCTAAAATTATTATAATTTTAAGGGTCTCCCAGGCAAAGATATGGGAGTAGGAATAGCAGTTCATTTTTAGAGAAAAAATAAAAATAAAATAAAAATGCAGTAATACAAAAAAACACTGCCTGAGTCAGAATATGATCTGACATCCCGTTGGTCAAGGCATTGGTAGCAGCCCAATTAAATGGTGGCTGCAGTCCTCCTGAAGTGACAGAAGTGGTTCTGTTGGAGCAGTGATCCTGTAGAAGGGTGTAGTTTTCCTCTGAAGGTCCAGTGGTATTATAGACAGGCCTGGTCTTTCTCTGGGAATCCAGTGGAGAAGAAAGCTGCTCCTTTGGGAATTCAGTGGAAAAGGCTGCCTGTGGTATTCCAATATCAGATTCTATCCAGGTAGGAATGCTTGGCTCCTTCCCCTGGGCAGACCATCTCCCAATGGGATGATGTAATATTATCAGTCAAGCACTCAATGGCCCATGAACAGAAGGCATCTCCTCTGAGGGAGGATGGGTTGTGGAAGAGATAAAGAAAACTGCCCCACCTGGTTTTAACAAGTGGCCCAATTAACAGGAGACAACTGCCCCACCTCTAACAGATGGCAATAGAATACACACCCCCAGCCACATCTTGCATTTCCAACCTAAGAAAAGCTTAAATGCTGGATTTTCACACTTTTTTTTTTGTCTAAACTCCTTTATGCAAGTAAGCTATAGCACATCTGAGAAGGAAGGGAGAGTATGTGCACATATTCTTTACCATGACTCACACCATGTCAAGCTCACCTAAACCTTTTCCTGGGGACTTCCAGATAGAGGTATAGAACCTTTAAAGTAGGAAGCAACCTCTAAGGTCACCAAGTCCAACCATTAACCCACTACTGCCAGGTCCATCACTAAATCATGTCCCTAAGTGCCACAAGGAATAACATATGCTTGCATGAGAGCACAGCCCAGGAAGGTTACAAATAAATATGGAGCAGTGTTTTCAAAATAGTGTTTCATATTTACATAAATGAAAAAGAGAATAGATTGTAGGGATGGCAGTATAGGGATAAAATGTTTCTAAAATCATAGGATATTCAGGGGAGTTGGAAAGAAAAGTTGGGCCTGGTAGGCCCTGGGAAGATGTTAGGTTTTACTGGATTGTGCAAAACTACACCTGTATAATAATTTAATGACTATGATAAATTATATGGTTGTTATATGATAAATGATATGATTGTTAAATGCGATGATCATGTGGTAATTGGATATAATTATTGTTTAATTGTAACAAGAATCATAAGAAATGATGTTTGGGGGGTTTGATGGAAATTACAAAATCCATGCTTGGATGAAATCAATGTATACAATAGAACAATATAAGTTTAATAATTATTATGCAGTTATATAACAATAAGGATATAAAAACATGTTCATCCCGAAACCATGTCAGAGTCAGATTTGGGCCTGTACCCCTGACACCCAGAGCACTTCAATAAAAGCACCTGCATACAATCATCCTGTGATTATGTGATTCTGAACGCTAACAGGGACAAGCTCCACATCAGTTTTCTGCCATGGGAAAAAGACAGATGAGAAGATCAATATTGAATGTTTAAAGTAAGTTTTATAGCTTATACGGGCTGTCTGGAAGGTTATTGTGATTAAAGATTATGATTCAAAGGGAAAAAAAAGGATGTATGCCCCAAACCAACATTTCTCTTTAAAAAAAAGTACAAAGACCATCTTAATTGTTACCCCAATAGTACTTGCAAGATTTACTTATTGCTTTCCCTACAGTAATACCTCTTGAGCAAGCTCTTGGTTGCTGTAGTGTATGGTAGTGTAGATCAGATTTCTTTTCTCATTAGTCTGCTGTATTTCTGCTCATTTGTGCAGCTGCATGAGAACTTCTGAGTGGAATGTCCAGACCTTGTGCATGTTAGGATGCTGGCTTAAGGAGGGATACATCACGTGCTACAACAGTGTGGGAAGGAGACAAATTGAAAATCACCCAGTGAGAAACAGAGAAGAAGGCATTTTTACTGCACTATGTTTATAACTTGTACTTTCTCAGATACTAAAAATCCCCTGTTTTGCCTGTAAGACATTATGGTTTGACATGCATGTCATGTGCAGTTATTCATGTAATAGCTTCCTCAAGCAAATGTGTGCTGAAATTCAGGTTTAAAGTTGCCTGTAAATTCCAGCAAAATGGAAGATTTAATAAAAGGTTCTGTAAATAATAAAACCTCAATAGTGAATTTGCACCCTGCCTCTCTTTTTAATGCTTTTATTTCTGTAGGACACTATTTTATGGTCTAAAGGTGCATTAAAGGCTTGTAATTGAAGAGTCAGCTATCTTAAAAAGGAGGATGTATCTATGTGTCTCTGTGTCCTGAGCACACTTGTCGAGTCTGGAAAGCTGACGTACAAAGCAGGGAATTGCAGCAGGGGCAGTTCAAAATATTATGGAGTGCGTGTTTTGGGGGATAAATAACATTTGCAGGACTATCTTCTTTTCCCACCAAGGAATGGTGTTGGTTTTTGTTGACACACCAGGGGTAGCTTTGGAAAGGTTGTGTGCCCATGGCACCCCAGATACCCCATTAGTCCTTAAGGAGGTCACAGATCATCTGCATCCATCATCAGGCACATGCCACCAGTTTAAACAGATATACTTTCTTTCTCACACTTTTAGAATTACTTTTAATTTTAGAATACATCCAAGCCTTAATGACTACAAAATGCATTTAGAAAACTTAATTTGCAGCTGACACATTTTCCAAAAAGGAATAAATACACTATTTATTATGTATATCTAAAATACACTATTTATTATGTATATCTAAAAACATTGAACAGGGCTTCTGTAAAAACTATTTTCTTTTTTTGACAGTTTGTTTTCACCTGTCTTACAGTAGCCCTCTCACCATGGTTTTGGTAACTTTACCATTGTCTTCGTTTTCATTATGCCTTTTCATTATATTATTATATTATGTTATTATATTATAGTATATTATTATATTATATTATATTATGTTATTTTCTGTTATTCTTTACCTGGGTTTTTTGCTGTTAAGAAGCTCCTCTGTGATTTGCAGTTTGACAGCATTGTCAGAAAATTGCATATTTGGTTTTTTATTGTCTTGTTTAGACAATTTGTAATACTGTAATTTCTAGCCTGTAAGACTTACACAGCGCAAGAAGTCATGTGAGAAAGAAGGCTATATTTACAATACTTCTGATAATAAACCCGGTACAGAACTCACATTAGAATCAATCTAAACATGAAAGTACTTAATAACTGAACCACAAAACCATAATCAGGCAGAAATTATGAAATTTTTTTTATATTTAACCATTTTTACAATACTTATTCTATCAGCTGAAATACTGGAAATAGTGGTGGAAATAGTGTAATTTCTTAATGATTTTGAGGCAAAAAAATTTCATAAAAGTACATGTCAGGAAGGAACAGTAGTTCCATTTTAACCCAATCAGTCATGTTTCTTGGTTTCTAGTTAATAAATAGTGATAAATCTGACAGAGGAAGATGCCAAGAGCAACTAGACTACCATCTCTTGGTAGTCTTGATCTAGATACAATTTTTGTAAAGACACAGAAGCATGAGCCCCCAAGAAGTAAATCAGAGGGATAGTTTGGGTTTGAACTGTAAACACATCTGCTGTTTCACAGATGCTTCCCATACACATGGACTGACATTCCTCATTCCTGCAGTTGCAGAAAGTCTTAATGCCTTCACAGAAGGATTAATCATCACAAATCATGTTTGCTTTTTGACCTGAGGAAAGAGATTCAGATTGGTGTCACCAGAATAATGGTGGCAAAGTTCCCAGTAGATGTTTTTTTCAGAACAGGGCCCGGTCTTTCTGATCAAAGAGATGATGTACTTTCTTCCATGAGATGAAGGATCATGAATGCTGCTTCGCTTATCCAGAGTGGAGGATAGTTAATTCAAATAGTCTGGGGCTCCTTAACAGGGGCTGCATGACCTCTGCATGGTAGCCAGGTAACCAGGATGGAGATGTCCAGAAGATGTTGATTGAGGTAAAAATCTGAGAATTTCTGCTATTTCCCACTGGAATGTGTGAGCACCTTGTATTTGGAGAGAAGTGGACAGTTTTACCTTCAATCCCAGATGAAAGATACAACTAAATCAGTCCCAAATGAGTGAGGTCAGAAAGGACAACTTTTAGTTTTAAACGAACTCTAGTGTCATGGATAATTTTCATCTGCTTTCTCATCCCATTCTTTTTGTTTCTCATCCTCAAGTCTGTACAAAGACTGTAAAACTGTATTTCATGCTCTGACACCAGCTACTTGCTCAAGGTAGTACTTGATAAACAAATTCAGAAGGTGATGAAGATAAAGGTTATATAAAGTTTGTATTTTAACTTCTTAAGGAGACAATGCCTAAGACCCAAGGTTTTCTCAAAAAAATCTCTACTCAGTAGTTCACAAAGCCTAGTTAAGTCATTTGGGCATCTTAAATTGCATGTAGACTGCTTATTAGTCTCTTTTTTTTTTAATTTCATTCATTTAAACTGAGATGCTTTGCTTCAGAGAGAGGAACAGACAGCAGAGAGATACAAAGCTTCCTGAGTCTCTGTTATATAGTGGAGAGCATAAGTGTTTGGAGCTGCAAAATTGTGTAAAGGGACCGCATTATACAAATACGTTAAACATCTCTTAAAATCTTCTGAAATTATATAATAGTAGCCACACTACTAGTAGCTAAAGGAAAAAAGGATCATCTTGCTTGAATACCCATGGTCTATTCTATTTGCAGAAAAACATTTTTCTCAAAAAGAAATGATGGGAAAAGATCATTATATAGGCTAAGTCCAGGTAACAACGCTGGACTTTCAGTTGCCTCATGTGATAAAACCCAGGGACATTTAACATTTTTCCTCTAATCTTACCCCAGCTTTCACACAGTTGTCTGTCTCCCGTGAGGCAGACATATCTAACCTGTCAATTAATAGGTAATGTAAGTTTACTTAGATGTTATGTAATGCTGCTATCCATGTGGAAACACATCAAATGTCCAAGTTTGCTCTCAAGGCTATGGCACTCAGGAAAAATCTTCTCCCATGGGAAGCTTAGGCTTGACAAATGCCTGAGGATTAGACATAGTCAGCCAACTCTTTGTGATGCAAAATGACAATCTTTGGCTTTTTCAAGTAGTACTACATTTTTATTTTCTGTAAATAAAGAACCAAATTTGCAAACAGTTTAGGTTTTATAAATTTGTTATTGAATAAAGAGGTCTTGCTAAAACCCAGGAACTGAAGAAATGCATTGCTGAAACACTCACTTAAAAATTTTTAAAAATTCAAGAATGTCTAAAAGCCAATTGTTTTTTTCAATTATTTTTCATACTTTATACTATATTGCTATAGTACTAGGTAATTTATATCTTAGACCGTCCTCTCCAAAGTCATTCTGACTCACCATTGTAATAGGTGGGAACTTTATGTTATTTAACCTGGAGTTGGCATAAATAAATAAATAAATGCCTGGAGTAAGGCATCCTTAAATTACAATTTTATATTTTAAATAGGGCCAAAAATCCATTAAAATGCTTATGTTTCCTAAAACCCAGCATGTAAAACATATGGGAAAAATTGCCTCTAGGTATTGAAAGTTGTTGTCTTTATCACACTGTGCATCTAAATTCCCAGGGATGATTTAACGAGGTTTGCACATTAAAAATCTTGTTCGTTGTTACAATAGAGGAAATCATAAAAATTATTAATGCCCTCTGTGTGGTGCCATGGAATTCAAATGTCTTTCAAATGTCTTCACTCCAGGAACACTTTGCTAGGCAGACCTGTACTTGGCAAAGCTTTCCTCAGTGTAAAGAATTTATTAGTTATGGCTGATGGTGTGCTATAACCTGAATACCTGGAATATGCCTATGTTAAGACCAACTAGGTACTTCAGAAGGCTTTGAAGAAATGTTCATTGTTCAGGCTGATATAATGGATTCTGTGTCAGAAACACACGAGGCTACCCAAAGGTATGATGACATTCAGTCTTGACATATTTTTCCATTGCAGTAGTGATATCTGACACAAAGCAGAGTAAAGTGCTCAGACTGCGCTGTCTCAGAGAGTTTACCTCAAAGCTAAAGGGACACAGACCTGGTTGAATGTGCACCTCTTTCTTAAGGGGAAGAACTTGAATCAGGGAAGCAATACAAAAGACTCTCAAATGGCTGTTTAACTTTACACCTCACTCAAGAAATGCATAGGTGTTACCACATTCTTCTGCTCCTGCAGACCCAAACAACAGGTCAAGAGGAATCACCCTGCCACCATAAATCCAGTCCATGTTTCATTCATGGAAAGGAAAAACATAAATTTCCCAAGGACTTAATGCACAATTACAGTAAGAATGCAAGAGAGAGAATAAATACAGCCTTGATAAAAGACAGAGAAAATGCTGGAAATATAGGCTTGAACTCAATAAATGGGCAAAATGAAATGTCAGAGAAAAATTTCAAGCTAAATAGTATTGAGAAGTGAAATGTCCAAAATATATCTTAGAAATTAGAGGTATGTTTTCAACAAATGTGGGAAATGCAAGCACAGAGAGGTCCCAAGGCCTCAAACATACAAGCTCAGAGATAGAGACGGATACAGTATTTGACCTAAGACCTTAGAGAAGGCTTTAGAATAGAATGAAAACAGACATGAAATAAGAATAAAGATTTGTAGTTTAAGGCAAAATATGTTTTAAGCAAGTAGAAATATGCCTCATGTAAGCAAATAAATACGTTAAGCAAGATAGTAAAAAACAATTAGAATCTAACAATAGAATTAGTTATAGAATTGGTAAAAAAGAGAAGATACAGCAATAAGTTTCTGTAGAGTTACATGATTGGATAAAAAGAGAGGCATTGCAGCAGAATAATGCAAAATGTGGCAATTAGAAATTGGTTTATGAAGATGCTAGTGAGCATGGAGGAAGTAGCTGATTATGTAAGAAATTTATAAAAGACATTGTAACTAAAGTTATAACGGCTTCTGATGCATGGTTTGCTGATGTGATAGCTTTGCATGTAACAACCTTACAGTCTTGCCCTTCCACAAGACTGATTTTGCAATAAACCATCTCTTAATTGCCCCATCAGTCAACCCTATCTTTCTGTACCCCAAATAAACAACAAATACAGTCCTTCAGACAATACATGAAAATAAGGTGCACTCTGCCATCTTCTATGATTACTAAAACTCATTCATTATTTCTTGTTTAGCAACATGTCATGAGTTCCACCCAGGTATTTTCCCATTTTCCTTCAAACTCTACCAACATAGTTTGAGACAGTTCCGGTCACAACAAGCCTCAAATGCACAAGGTAAAAGATAGGAGAAAACGTGGAAAAGAATCACAGAGAGAGACAAGTGATTAAGTTTTTTAAATAGCTGAAGTAATTTTGAATTATTTCACATTTATTAACCCTACCCTTAGTGACTGGCACAGGGACAAATGGGAAGCCTACTGTAGATAGATATTTAGCTAGCAAATATGTTCTAAGTCATCATCCAGAGCCTTCAACAAAGACCATGCACAATGAAACATACTGGCTATGAGGTAGGGCTTTAGCATTACCACCATGTCCTTGAGATCTTTTCTTTATTCTATTTCAGACAGGTTTCTTTAAACAAAGAAGACAAAAAAAAAAACCAACAAAAACCACAGCTGGTCTCAGAGTGATGGGATGGACAGACACTTGCTTTCCCATATATTTCATTATTTCTCACTGCAAAAAATCCTTAAAATGGATGCCAATCCTTTAAAATGGTTGCCATTTCTAGGTTCTCCATTAAAGTAGATATAACATTATGCTCCTATAATTAAAAATGTTTTACAGAATGCAATGAAAACCAGATACAAACCCATAATTTTGCACATTCAAATACTTTTATCTGGTAAATGTTAATTATGAATATGTTAAAAAACAGTATAAAACCAGTATAACTATTGAAGATTATTGATATCAGACAACAAGATGCTTTGTGAATATATATGGGGAAAGTTATGGCTTTTTGGTTGTCTTGTTTTCTGACCACCAGCGCAGAAATATCTGAAAGGGTAAAACCAGAAACTATTTTGTTTGCAAAAATATCAAACCCTGTGGCTTGTCTACCTGACAAAACCCACATATTATGAAAAACACTGGATCATGTGCCTTGTTTACTTGGGACCAGAAAGGGAAAAGAAAAAGAGGATCAGGAACAACTTGTGCATCTATCCTTGTCCTTCAGTGCAAGTGAAATAAATGTACTGTGGAGAGTATCGTTGTCCAAGAAGGAGAGAAAAATTTTAGGAGAAATAGAGGATGTGAAGGCAGGAAACTGGTAGCCCAGTGGAAGAGGAGAGCAGGGATAAGCTGGGAAGAAGATGGGATACTGGCTATGACTAATATGCAGTGTGGCATCACACAGGACAGACGAGCAGAAGGAGGTGGATTTGGTCTCCAGTCTCTGTTGTAGGGGACCAACACAGCCAGGGGTCATCATTCCAGAACTCTACTAACATGGTAAATCAGTGCATAACCCCAGTTTAAATTTATTCTGCCATGGCCACAGAATTGATGGATTGGTTACACAGTCAGTCCTCTAATTTGAACTAAATCAAATACAAATGTACTCCCTCCAGAGTCAGCATAGTGACAAAGATAGTTCTGGGCACCACCAAATTTCATGCACCCCGAGCCAGCCATGAAAACTGTCTTAGTCAGCCTGACTGCCCTGTAAAAGCTGACTGTCCTGCTTTGGGAAACTCTTCAAATCACTGTATTTCCATTAATCACCTTTACCAGCCTTGAAGAAGGGGTCGGTGGCAACAATCCAGACAAACCGGCCTGGCACACAAGTGCATGACTGGAGTGCGATGGGTGTAAGGCAGTACAGAGCTCTAGAGCAGCCAAAGTTCAGGATCCCCATTTCTAACCACAGAAATGGGATAGGATTTTTTTGGTACCTATCTCAGCAGCAAGATGCTTGACAAACCCCATTTTGAAAACCAATGTAAGGAATGTGAGCTCTTTTCCCTCAAAGACAAAAATCATAATTTTGATGATACACCAAGCAGTGAAGAATATCTTGCATCTATTTCTTCAAAAATGCTCCCTAGTAGGTAGCAAGAAGTGCACCCTTCTTGTTCCTAACGCAGGTGAAAGGAAATTTTGCTAATGATTCATTAGATGATTTTTCAGCAGTGCTTTCTCTCTTCTCCTGGACATCTTTAACCTGTCCTCCAACTGGAGGCACTCCTACCCTTGTAAAGTGATATCATTAACCTCATTACAAAAAGTGTAATTTTTTTATTCTCCATTGTTTTGAAAAACCTCAAAATATTCCACAGTGTGTTATTAAGCAATCATTCAGTCCATATACAATTGAGTTTCATTAAAGTTTTTTAAGATGATAGAGGCCATTCTTCCTCAACATAATTCCACAGTACCTGAAAGCTCTTCTTTCTTTACTGGTACTTCAAACCCTTGGAAAAGGATGCGATGCATTCAATTTTTGGTGGTTTTATTTTAATTTTGGTTTTTGGGGTTTTTTGTTGTTATTGTTGTTTTGGTTTGGTTTGGTTTGGTTTTGGCTTTGGCTTTGGTTTTTAACATGTGGAGCAGGTCTCTTGGTATTTCCCACAAAAAGCAAGCATTTAATTTTTAAAAAATCACACTTTCAGAAATTTTTTCATGTTTATCATATCTGCACTATCAGAGCTGTTAATTGTGCACTTAGACTGATAATTTCTTTTTTTCTTTTTCTGTCTACTTTTTCACTTATTCCCCTTTTTTCTCACAGTATTTTGTTCTAGATAAGAGATAGTCGTGACATCTCTAAAAATGGTAAATTGGCTCTACAACATCAGACTATTTACAAATTTGTGTTTCTGCCTTCTCTCTGTCTTATCAATGCTGATCTGTGTCATGGGCAATTTTAATTTTCATGTAGTAGGTTCTCAGGTGATGGTTCCCCTGTTAGCAGCTGCTGTCTCGTATAAAGAAAAGGCCTTTCCAAATGAAGTACTTCCAAACAAAGTCATGTTAGAATAATGCAAACCTTTTTACTGCACACCTATTTGGTTGCAATCATAGATAAAAGCCCTTACTGTTTTCTTTTTATTTTCTCAATACATCCAGATGGTTTTAGCACTGGTGGAACTGTTTTTTTCCATCTTTCAGTCAGGGAAGCAGTAACCTGGCCTTTTTCCATTGTTTTTTCTCCATGTTTGTTTCCAAAGCCACACAAGTAGAGCTCCTAGGCAGGCATGCATGCAGTACCATGATAAGCAACATGCAACACATGGTATATTCATTTGTACTACTTTTTTTCATCCTATAATTTCCAGACCAGGACCAAGCAGATTTCAACAGGTGGTGCAATATTTGGTCCAAACCTGTAATGAACCTGCCTGAGCTGGGCTTAATTGGGATATGCTGAACAATGAGGACAAAGCTGCAAGTATTGTGCCATTAAATACAGCAGGGAAGACAAGGCCTAGTACTCTCAATATTGGGCCTGTTGGAGAAAGGGAAATGCTTGTCCACTTTGTTGCTAAATTTAACTCCCTGGCTTGAGGTACAAGAGCCACAAGAGCTGTGCAGAACACAATGACACCAGTACAGTAGCAGATGCTGCCGAGGGTCTCTGCTGGCCGTGGGCAGACTGGAGCAGCTGTGTTGGCTGGGAAATCTGCTCCAAGGTGCATCTGAGCTCCAGTGCCCAGCTGTGGAGTGTCCTGCGCACTGAGAGGTCTGACCCTGCGGCACCACAAGCTGGGGAAGCACAGCTGGACATGGGCACAGCACCGCTGCTGCCACCTTACCTGGTGTCACACTCAGAACCTTGGAATTTACATGAAAGTTGTCCTAGAAGCAAACATTGCTTGAGGTGGAACCAAGTAATCCAGCTGCTTACCACACTGCTTACCACCTCCTCACCCGGAGGTCTCTGTTGATGCTGCTGCTACTCAGAAACACAAACTTCAGAAAGAATTTGAATGTTAGATATTTATGTTCTGGCAAATAAACCTCTTCTCACAAATATACTGTTTAACTTCAGCTGCTGATCCTTATCTCTTAATATCCAAAAATAATAACCAAGGCAGAAGCAGATCTCCCTTCTCAACATTTCAATACATTTAAGATTGTAATAGTATTTTAATTCAGCATATCTAATGTGTCACATGGAATAGATGGAAAAATTGTACCATATGTAGCCCCAAGAAAACACTGACAAGACAGCTGTACCCATTCTGTCTCAACATGAGATATTGTCGCATTCTAACTGTCTTTTATGACAGTGATTATATCTAGCATCCTTATAAGTGAATATTTGTGGAACTAATTCTCACATAGATCTTCGTGATGATAAATTATATTTTTCTTTTTCAGCATTGTTGTGTACTTGTCATTTTATCTGTGATGTATTTAACTAGAGATCAATGAATCCACCGTGACACTAAACAGCTAAAAAAACCATCATACTCAGTGCATGAAAAAAATCTCTTATCTCCTGCTTTCTCCAAGTCACAAATTTGCCTTTGTGTTAAAGTTTTTATGTTCATAAATGCTTCTTCTGAAGATGGATTTTAAAGCCTACCAATGTCTATACATTTCCACCAACATCTGCAATACAATATTGATCAAAATTTATACCAAAAGTACACCAGAAGCAGAAAGTGGACAACTCCTCAGTTTGACTGGTAAACATAGAAGGAGGACCAAACACTGGATCATCTCCTAAATGCTGAATTTTCATTTAAGGTCACCATTCAATTTCCACCATTTTAAGTTTCCACCAAAAGAAAATATGTTGATCTAGTCATCCAGAAAGAGACAGGTCCTCTAAATTCCTGAATTCCTATATTGATTTTCATTTTCTCCTTAAATACTTGTTCTTAACCTGGAGTGAATCTGGGAGGGTTGATAGATGTTATAAATGATCAAATTGAGAACCAAATTTATAAGAAAATTTAGCAATGATTTATTAAATTGTCAGCAAAACATAATTTCAATCGGCAAAAACCACCACAGCCAAGGGCAGCGCTGAACCCGGAATCGATGCTGGGTGAACACACGGACCTGACCCTGAATGTCAGTCTCCTCTGTTCACAAATGCTGCTTTGCGCAGCGAGTTCTTATACAGTTTATTCCACCTGAGGCAGAGATGACCGAATGTTCCTTTGTGTCCCTTCACATGCAGAACCGGGGCTATACATTTGCAGAGTCAAACAAAAGTCCAATCCAGGTGTCTAGATGTTGTCAGAGCACTCCGGAGAAGTCCGCATTCACAGGTAACAGGGTGGCGCCGGTGATCACCATGGTAGATACTATCTTCGAGGTGCAAAATCACTCTTGAGTGGTCCTGGCATTCCAGGGAAGTCAGTGATCACCACTCAGGAAGGTTCCATTCTTATGGTAAAGAATCTGATATCATCTTAAGTCATCTGGTAACTAGATGAATAAGACTCTGCTCCCAGCTGGGGTGGTCAAAAGACATAGCTTGGATCTTACAATATTTTTATACATTATTAGCATGAATTATCTCTACCACATACTACAATAGAGACACTTTTCCTATAGCTAACTAATAAGTTCACATTCTCTCACCTCTCTAGCTACTCAGTTAAGTCTTCAAAGACATGAAAGTAGAAAGAAAAGTGTGGTCCAAATTTCTCTGCTCTTGGCCTCATAACAAGGCCCAGATTTCTGCTGTAAAGAAGAAAAGCTGATGCCACATACAGAAATAATGCCAGATTAGCTGAATATTCAAAAGTAGTAATAGCAAGTTTTCCAAGAAAGCAACCTCAAACTTACCAAGCTAGTTTGAAGAAAAGTGTCCCTATTACTGTTGTCTGTATGATACTCCATGAAATAAACAAGGGCCAGGAGACTTCTTCTCCTTTTTAATGCCTTTATTAAAAGTGATCAGCTCAGGATTGGGTAGCTCGGCAGGTCTGCAGCATCCGTCGTCTCTCCCAAGGCGACTCAGAGGAGGAGGATATGCACAGCTCTGTCCACAAGGGGCAGAGCTGGGGACCACATCCTCGTGGGAGCCTTTAGGGCCTGCTGATCCCCGTCAGATGGCGCCCCTCCCACTCAGTCGGCCTGGTCTCACCGCCGGGGTCGTCTCTCTTGTCAGGGCGAGAGGTTCCGAAGGTGTTCCGCATCTCTGCAGGCCCAGCACTCGGCTCCTCACGTCCAGACATCACTCCAGTCTCTCAACTCTTAGGTGGCTCGTTGTTTTGGGGTCTTCTCTGTACACCGGGGGACCCATGCTGCATTGTGGTCTTGGAGTCACTTTGCATAGCCCCCCCCCTCCAGGTCCCTTCTCCTTACAGTTTGGGAAGGTCCCCACCCTTCACTGTGTCTGAGGAGGGCCATTAACTCGCCCCAGCCAGGGCTTTTACTAATACAAAAACAACCATTAACGACAACGACCCGTGATTACAATAACAAAACACGAAGAACTTGGGCAGTTACCATGCTCTGGCTGCCTTTTTTTGTAACTTTTTTCTCAAAAAAATTATTAACCGAATTTTGTTCATAACACTCCACTACAGGTAGACTACTGGAAAACTCCAAACATAGACAACTGCCGTTGTGTCTGGGTCATGGGAGGCAATCGGCATGTGCACCAGGAGGGGCCGCGCCCTGCCTCTGCTGCTGGCAGACAGGAT
This sequence comes from Melozone crissalis, assembly GCF_028551555.1. Classification (NCBI taxonomy): domain Eukaryota; kingdom Metazoa; phylum Chordata; class Aves; order Passeriformes; family Passerellidae; genus Melozone; species Melozone crissalis. The sequence continues at coordinate 1,907,112 of NW_026535814.1, forward strand.
GGCGGTGTGGCCACTGCTTGGGTCCTCAACTGCCAGAGGCGGCCAATAAACGTGGGCCCAACGCCGAAGGATCGAGGTAAAGGAAAAAGGATTTACTTCTTCGAGCTGCTTTATTTCTTTCCCGCGCAGAAGCGGTGCCAGGAGGGTGCTGCTTGAAATAAACAGGGCTAGACTTCTACACAACAATGCCTTTATGAAAAGTAATCAGCCCAGGATTGGGTAGGTCGGCGGGGCTGCAGTCTCCAGTCGTCTCTCCCAGGGCGACTGTCTTCGTGGGACCCTTTTAGGGTGTGATGATCCCTTCATTGTTGCTTTTTCCAGCCCCTTCCTGTCTGCTCCCGGCGTCGGGACGACTCCCATGGTCAGGGCGAGAGAGACTCCGAAGGTGTTCTGCATCTCTGCAGGCTCAGCACTCGGCTCTTCACGTCCAGACATCACTGCAGTCTCTCAACTCTCAGGTGGCTCGTTGTTTTTGGGGCTTTCTCCGTGCACGTTTGGAGTAGAGGGTCCCACACAGCATGCTGGTCTTTAGAGTTATTTTGCATATCCCTCCCCTCTGAAGTCTTTTCTCCTCACTGTTCAGGAGGTACCCCACCCTTCACTGTCTCAGAGAGGGGCCATTAACACGCCCCAGCCAGGGCTTTTACCAATACAAAAACAACTATTAACAACAACGACCCGTAATTACCATAACACAGGCAGCAGCCCAGCAGCAGTGGTAACCCTTTTCTCACAGAAAAAATCAACAGAATTTTTGTTCATAACACTGCTTGGAACAGGTAGCGTAGCATAGAAGTTATTGTTTCCCGTGGCGGTAGCAGCGCTGAAGCGAGGCAGGTGGCGCAACCTTGAGGGCAGTGGCAGTGCTGGCGGTGGCAGTCTCTCCCACGGCAGGAGCCGTGGCAGCACGGGCGGCGTGGGGGAAGCGCCGGGGAGAGGTGGTGGCTTTCCCGCAGCAAGAGTGGGTGTTCTTCCTTCTCGTGGCAGAAAGCGGAGCCGGCTGCGAAGGGTTGCACTGCAGGGTCCTGGCAGGGCGTGGAAGCCGCCTGACTTGAAGAGGGCGCAGTGGCAGAGAGCGGGAAAAAGAAGGAAAACAACATTTTCTGTGGAGGAGGGGATGGAAACATAACCTAGAGCAGGAAAGCTACAGACCAATGGCAAAAAGGAAAAATCATAACTGACAGTGAATTCTCTAGGTAAAGGGGTGTCTACAGGGGAAGGATCTCCGAGGACAGATAGGGAAAAATCTGGAATTTTTAACTGCCACGGTGAGACAGGGGGCAAACAACCTCAGAAAGAGACTAAACATACTCCTCACATCCCCACTGCTATATGCAGGGAGAGACCAAATATCTTCAAACCCCCACTGCCACAGGCAACAACAAGCTATTTCAAAAATGTCCAGGTTTGTAGGAGAGATAAATATAGAACAATAAAATGGCTTGGCTTGGAAATTAACCAGAAAGGTTAGCTAATTCCAACCCTACTTCCATGGACCACGACATCTTCTACTTCAGGTTGCTCAAAGCCTCATCCAGACTGACCCTGAACACTTCTAGGGATGGGGTAACAACAGTTTCTCTGGACAATCTGTGCCAGTGTCTCACCACCTGAACAAGAATTGTTATCCTGTAGCCTCTTTAAGCCCTCAAAGAAGCTTTAAAGTCTCACCAGAGAGCTTTGTCCTCTCTGCAAGCTGTCAGTTAGTCTGTGCTAATGCCCTCTCTCCATCAGCTGCATATCTTATCTGCTTAAATCCTGCAGGCCACGCTCCTCACTCTTCTTTTTCTTCACTCTGGAGCTTCCTCAAGGAGTGTAAAGACAAAATATGAAAAATTAAATTATTCAAGAACTAGGATTTAAGCTTTTAAATGCAAATTTTGAGATCAGATCAACTGTCCTGCTGGACTGGCAGAGACTTGATCAAATATTTTTACCTAATCCTGGGCTTTATGCACTCTCCACTCCGTGCCCGACCCTCCTCGATTGCATGAGCTACTTTTAGGCAAGTTCATCTGATGCTTGTGCATTTCTGCCATGTCTTCTGCACAGCACTAGCTGAATCTGCATGGCAAGTGGGGTAACAGTAAGCAGGAATCTACAGTAAATGCTCTATATTTTTATTCATCTTGCTACTGATTCTTTAGCATTGACTTCTATGTCACTGGAAAACAAAGAATTAATACTTCTCTATGCTATAATAGAAGGAATGTGTCTCAGTTTACATGCTGTCCGTTTCATTTGAAAATAAATAATTTGAATTTATTACAGTTAAATAAAAAAAATATTTTTTAAAAAGAGCAAAGCCTTTGGCTGCTTTTTGTAAATATCTGCACAGATTACGGAAGACTTCATCCAATTACACAATTTTCATTGAAGAGTGGCCCTGTACAGAAGCCAGTGAGAAATGTTATGCAGCTCCATTATACTAACCAGAGAAATATAGCCTTGTGATATGCAAGCAGAGGATATTACTGTTTTTTTTATATAGGAAGACAAAGAGAAGACCAGGAGCTTCTTGTGATTTGTATGTGACCTCTATAGTATGATCTTATTATGGTGTCTGAGTCCTCATAGAATTAAATATATTCTTGCAAAACATTTCTCAGATTAGTTTTGGCCTCAGGATTTATAGAGTTCAACCTCCACTTCCTCCTAGCTGTATAGAGGTCCCTGTAGGTTCAGCCCAGAACACACGACTGTTCTGGGATTGCTTGGCAGCAGCACAAGATCATGAAAAAGTTTAACCAAGCTCTGCCATGAGAGCAGACCTGACTGCATTTGGCTGGGGCCTTAACAGGGGAGATGCAACACTTTACGATAAGGAAGTAACTTTTTAGTAGATATCTTCAGCTTCTCCAGTGGTTATCAAAAGAGATGGGTCAGTTGCTCAGCTTAGAAGAAATAACATTCTGGGATCTCAGTGAGGTCTGACAGAGTAGCTACCTTTTTTTGAAGTGTGACAGAATAGCTACGCTTTTATGAGCTGTCTTTGGTTTTGTTTTGTTTTAGCTGCTGAAATGTGCTATGGCTCATTTTGAAAGCAGAAATTTTAAACGTTTCTAATAATAGTTGTTTCCAACCAGAAGCAGTCACTACTAGAAATCTCCTGGGATCTGGGTGGAAATCTCCCGGGATGTAGGTTTTTCAGTTCAGAGGATTCCTTTTTCCTAGACCTTCACTATCTGAGTGGTGATTGCAAAATGAGTATCTGGCCAGGGTTTGCATCAGTGCAGTGAAAGGGTCAATGGTCTCGGCAAATAGGCACCTGTACTGTCAGGCACTAAATCTGCAAGTGCATGTTTAAAACTGATCATGGTGTCTATAGGAAGAAATGATGCTTCACAACACCAGTGAACCTCTCCACTACACTTCTTGCCAAAAAAGGATAACCAAACTTCAGAAAGCAAGGAAATCCTTCTGGGTGAATCACCATGGTCTCCTGGTGAAAATCACACAAATAGGTGGTGGGCAAAGACCTCCTTCCTGGGAAGCTCACTGGTCTTCATATTTACTTAAAAGGGGAAAAACATCAACTTGGTGACTTTTTTTAGACTGGTTTCAAAATTAAATCATTGTAATAAACTCAAAATTATATTTATTTTTCTATTTTTGAGAAAAAAACCATCATGGCTGATTTAACACCATATAAGAATCCATATTCTGTTGGGTCCATAGCTTGTATTCTATTGCCCATCAGGTACCCAAATTTAATAGTGAATGCCACTGAATAGAACAGGAGTGAGCCTGCAGGAGAGATCATTGTGGAAAACAGCCCCTGGATATTTTGTAGGGCTTGTTATGATATAAGAGACACCTCTGCCTGCATTAAGTTGCAAACAAGACCACGTACAGAAGTCAATAATAGGGATTTTTTAATAACAGTAAATGTGAGGTAGCAACACAGAAAGAAACAGGAAAAAAGTAGGGGCACAGAAGGAGAGTGAGAGAGAAAGTGATTAGGTAGAAAGATACCACCCCTCATGAATTCCTACAGCATCCCACTGGTCCTTCTTCACTCTCCAAATTCTTTGGTGGTGGGGATCCTGGAGTTGTTTTTCTGGAGGAACCACTTTTATACAGCTAAGTCCTGGGTACCAATGGGATGAAAAAGCCATTCCCACAGCTTGGTCTGGCATCTCTGTAACCAGTTGCTTCCTTTCTCACAGTTTGCTGCCATGGGAATTTTTGTCCTGATAGGCCTTATTTTAATTTCCCAGAGTCTGTACAGCAAAATTTTGACCTGTGTGCTAATTCCAAGTATTCACCTTTGTTAGTCCTGGAATCCATGCCTTCCTGTTTTGTTATCTGTGCCTATCTCAAGTTCCTGTTGTGGCTTATCCTATGGGAACTTCTTTAACAGTGTTTTGAGATATGCAGCTGCATTCTCTGTCCTCACACAGCTCACACAGCTCATCTGTGCTTCCCATGCTGGTACCTCTGTCAAGGCTGGTATAATCTGGGGAAGGCTTTTCCATTCTCAGTTTACCAAGCTATTCTTTGGGAGTAGGGAGAATGTTTACTTTTTTTTTTAACGCTTCCAGTATAAAGTTATTGCTACCCGTATGCAACCAATGTACCCAGTCACCAAAAAACAGAAGGAAACTTAGCAATTCCCTCCTCTCAACCCACTGGCTGTAATGACATTTAGGAAAACATCAACACCTGGGTTTAATATCTCAGTTATTCATATTAAGAAACATATATTAATTCTGCTTTGGTTCTTAAATTTTTTTTTTATCTAAATGAATTTTAGAACCTCATATTACCAAAACAAAAAGTAAAAAGCCCAGAACAACAGGGTCCTTCTCCTACCTCCTTTTTTGGAAGCCAAGAGACAGAGCGAGCCAAGGAAACTGGTACATGTCTGAAAGATATTTTAAGGCTAGAGGAACCTAGCTAGTAACGCAACTGGCATTGGCATAGCCACTGATACAAAAATAATTTACAGAAAAATCACAGGTTGTGTAATCCTCCAAAAGTTTTCTTTGAAAGGAAAGCAAAAGATGTTTAGTGAAAGTTTTCACTCTTTTCAAGGGTGGATACCTCAGGGCAGGTTTCAAACAATTTTTTCCACAAGTTTTTTGTTGGCTCTTTTTTTTTTTTTGTGGAGTGTTTACTCAATATATAATTTTATAATGATGTAACTTACATCTCTGTAAATCATATTCCATGTGTCAGAATCAATGCTCCTAAAATATTCTCAAAAGGCACTAAATATATTTCATACATACCTTGCTAATTCTATGTTATAAAATAATTGATACACAGCCCACAAAACATCTAAAAATACTCTCACAGCTTAAAAGATACCTGCAATTTCTTCTGCTGTGCATAGCTGCAGACCACAGAAACCAATCCAAAAATCCAATTACAGCAATATTCAGGAAGTTGCAGAGAGAGAAAACAACCTTTCACAACCTGAGTATTTGCTTTGTTTTACACCAAATGGTCAATACGTGCACCCAGCTCAGCAACAGAATAAATTTCCAGTACATTGTTTCCAAATGAAAAATATTTTTCCATAGTTCTTGCCACTATTGGACTTTTTACAGTTAATATTGTATAAATCTAAATAAAATAGGAGATACAAGTATTTATATGTTGTTGTATATGATAGTTTATTTCAAGCTATTTACAATAATTCCAGGGATATTAATACTATTTCTAAAATGAAGAGAGATCTATTGTTTATTTTCTGAGTGATCACATGGTTGGTTTTGTTTCTTTTTTCTTTCCTTCCTTATAGTAGTAAGAATTGGTGGTATATCCTTAATAATCCCCAAATATCAAGGAGGAGGAACACAAAAACGAGTTAATGAAGGCTTAAACCATATTAATATTAATTCTTTTCAGCAGGGGACTCTTTCTGTGATCTCAGATTTATTACTGCAGTAGAGACTTTCAGCCAAAAAAAAAAAAAAGGCAGAAAAAACTAGATGATAAGCCTGTACATTTACTCTACATGCTCACCTACATTTTGAGATGTAGGGAAAGGGATAGGGGGAACATTACAGAGGTTCATAGGGAACAGGACTCCATGGAGGTAAGGTGGGGAACATGATTGCAGGCAGCATGGTGACAGCTCGTCCTGCAGAAGCAGGAGCAGGAGAAGGAGTCAAGTGCACCCAACAAACTGAAAGGCAAAAGGATGCAACTTCTCCAGTGCCTACAGAACCCAAAAACCATCCACTCAAAAACCTATCCCATGGTTGTTGGTTTGCTGCAGAAAAGGGTGACATTCCTGAGGCAGAGAGCCTGAAGCCAAGCCTGGAAATGTGGGAAGGGAGGAAGGACCACCACACACTACATTGAGCAGATTCATTCACAGAGAGCAGGTGGAAGGAACAATTTCAGGAATCATCTGGACCTTCAACATCATCAAATGCAAAAATGGCTAGATAGAAAATTCAGTGCTCTGGGAAACATTTATCATATGTGTAGACATCGTTAGTGTCCCTCTGGGGACACCAGCACAGCAGGGAATTTTGGTAGAGAAATTGGCACTTCCCTACTGATCACGTTTTCTTCTTATGTGTCAGGGATTTTATTTTGATTGTGTTTACTCCCAAAGAGGCATTTGCTCCCCATTACCTGTAGCACACTCAAAGTCCACCTTTGAAGCCAATGGCACACTGCCTGTGACAGAAGCATCCTGGCCTGTGGGTGAAAATCACAAGCCCACTGACATTTGCAGTGCTAGCCTTTGAGAGAACTTCGTTAAACCACACATGCAGACAGCTACAGCCAGCACATAATACAGCCTGTGTTAAACCCTCCCAAATCACCACTGATATGAGTAGACCTATGACTGCATGGACAAGCCTTTGATCCCTGGAAAAAAACCTCAAAAATCTATTTGCAACTTGGAGACAGAGGAACAAAAAATGAAAAAAAACTCTAGAAAAGTACTTTTTTTCTTCCAGCGATAGCTTTCTTAACCCCGTGAACAGATTGCTGAGATTAACTGCTCTTTTCTTAGAGAACAGTCTCACAAAGCCACACTCCTTTTTCTTATTGTAAGAAATTACTCACTTTGGGGGTTGTGTCCAAGAATGATACCCACATGAACAGACAGGAAATTGACAGTGTAATTTAGGAGGCCAGCTGTTTGCAGCATGCTGTCATTAACAAGCTCTTGAAGGTGACCAAGGAATCTAAAATAATGTGGAGAAACACTGTGTTTAACATTTTGGTCTATTTTTTTGCTTGAAAATAAGTGTTTTTTTAAAAATCCAGGATCTTTCAAAAAGTAGATCTGCTGTGTAATTGAGAGTGAAAACTACAAATTAACAGGAAAGGGAAAACCCCCCACCCCAACTTCAAGTAAATGGAGAGACTCCTGTGTTTTAAGATCTGATTAAATATTTAAGGCTGTATTGAACAGAACCACAAGGAACATCTCAGGACAAGCTGTTGTAAAATCTTCATGTAAATGGTCAGGCCTGAGTATTTCTCCAGAGAGGCTTTGATATATATTATTTTTAGAAAATTATTTTGTGAGCCCATTTCATGTGATGATGTGCATTTTGTTTAGAAGACCAGGGTTAAGAGCATACTGCTAAATAAACTTACTTGGAAAATGAGTGCCAAACCTAGAGAGGAGAATTTTCACCTGGAGTCACTGGATGCAGTGACCATGGAAGAGTAATGAATGAGCCCAGAACAGGCAAGGGAGGGGAATAAGCAAACCCAATAGAACTTCTCATCACAAGATCTTTTATCTTTTTTTCTTTCTTGTGGAAGACCCCTAAAGAGTTAAGAGCCAAAGAAAACAGCCTTTTCCTATGCATTTTCTGATGCATGGAGCTCTCTTCCAACTGGAAGCATGAAACAGCACTATATCCCATCCCTCCTTATTCCAGTTTTGTGGTCAGATGACTTCGTGGTTAGTCCAACTGACTGCTAAGTCATATCCTGACCTGGTTCCAGGTGAGCAGATAATGGGAGGGCTTTAAGAAGCAATTCCTGCTAGCATCTGGTTGAAATATCTGCACTTCTTTCTTTCTTCTCTGCATGCAGATTTTTTTTTTTTTTGTGAGAAACATCCAGAACAGTATATCTGAACTGTTTGGAATAAAGAATATTCCTATAGCATCTATTGGAGTCCAGTGTCAGTCTCTGATGTATCCTTCAGTATAAATATAACCTTGGCATCATCACTGCTGTCTCAGAGGTAAATGTTATCAGGAACAGTCAGAGAATCATAGAACCATAGAATGATTTGTGTTGAAGGGACCTTAAAGATCTAATTTCAAACCCCCTTCCACAGGCAGGCAGAAGATTGCTGGAGGTAAATCGTGGCAGTCAAACCTGGTAAATCTCAGTAGAAACCATCAAAGGCAAGAGCAAAGGAATGATATGAACAAATCAACAGTTGAAATCTGTGAAATTTCTCAAATTCTCCCCTTCCCAAAACTTCTAAAATTTCCATTTTGATATTAGCTGCTTTTGAGCTTAAGCTTCCAAAGAAATTGCTTACACCACTGAACTGAGGTATTTTAATTAAAAAAAAGTTGCCAAATTGATTCAGTCTAGCAATTTCAAAACTTTCTGTCAAAAATATTATCAAATTAAAGTGAAACTGAAAAGCAGCTACTGACAGAAAATTGCTTTGTTGTAAAAGCACCAATTTAGATATTTTCTAAACTTGTCTTAAGTAAAAAAAATCAGAAAATCTTCAATGACTTCTGCTCAGAGCCACAGCAAATGCAAACCTGCAAATTTTACACTGCCAAACAGCTTCCCACTGATTATAGTTTAGAATATTTAGCTTCTGTAGCTCCTTCTCTTGTTACAACACTTTTAACTTGTCCTTCCAGCTTTTAACTGTTTATCCCTCTTTGTAATACTGCACATCAGTGTCCATCTTTATCTTCAGCATGTTTTTTATTGGCCTCCTCTCTTTCTTACTGATTTGACCTCTGATTATCAGATCCAAGTTTGGATTATTACAGGCAGGCTTAAGTAATCCCAATGGAGTTTAAAATTTATATATGAATATATATACACATGTATATATGCACGTGTATAAATACATGTATACATAACCAACAAAAAATACATATATATATGTGTACATATACATGTAAAAAATATAAATTATATGTATATGTAACCATTGACTATATATATAATGTAATATATACACATATATCCTGTTCAGAAGATGTAATGAATGATACACAGGCAACTGAAAGCTCCAAGATAAGGACATATATTGATTGATATGTATCAGACAACATAAGTGGCCTTGGAATACTAGATATAATAAAATTAAAATAGAAACTGGTGGCATGACCCAAAGACTGGAGAAAGACCAGATAAACTTTTTCCATTGTATCAGGTTCCTACCAACACATCAGAGAATCACAGAATACCCTGAGTTGGATAGGACCCACAGGGCCATCCTCAAGTCCAACTCTTTGGCCTGCACAACACCATCCCAAGAGTCACACTATGTGCCTGACAGCATTGTCCAAACACCTCTTGGACCATGTCAGGCTCGATGCTGTGAGCACTTCCCTGGGGAGCTTCACCTCTGGCTGAAGCACCTTTTTCTAATATCCATCCTGAACCTCCCATGAGACGACTTCACACCATATACTCACGTCCTGTCACTAGGCACCACAGAGACCAGCATCTGTTCCTCCTCTTTCCCTCATGAGGAAGTTGCACACTGCACTTGCTCCAAGCAAGCCATGACACAATAAAATTAGGGCTTTGTTATTGGATAATGTGTCAATAACTACTTGATAACCTACCTACACCATCTGGTGAATATTATGTGTTAGGTAGTGATCACTGGGTAAATAAAAGAAACTGAAATATTCATTCTGGGGATTCTTTTCCCTGAAAAAAAAGAACAAGAGATGACAAAATTAAGTACCAGAGGTGACGCATCTACTAAAGGTTGCATTCAAACAACACGTGTTGAGAGATAAAAGCCAAAAAAGTTTAAATTAAGGTTGCAATATCTGTGCTGACACACAAGTCATCCTTAAAAAAATGAAAATCAAATTTATGAGGGCAGCAAGAGATGAGGAAATGATCTGAGAATTATTGTTAGAAAATCAGCCCAGATTTTTAAACTTAATTCTAAATGTCCTGATTCATGTAAATTAAAATGTTATATGCTCTATATTCATAAAAATATAACTTTTACTTCCTACAGCAGTAACTAGTCACTCTATTAATCCACAGTAGACATTTCAGTTACATCACAGCTGTGATGCATGTGGCACCATGCACTATAATCTGCTTTCCTATGTGCTCTTCAGTGGCACATAGTGGGACAAACACAGTGGGCCAAACACAGTCACTTTGCTGTAGTTTCACATGTTGATTCAGTGATAAAGTACTTCACATATTAGTTTAGTCTGCAGGTCAGGATTTATTGTAATGTAAATCACAAAGCTGTTTTATCTTGACAGAGATTACATACATTTTACATACATTTAAATATTTCTCGCTGAATCTAGAGATGCATTTGCTTTTCTCTGCAACTGCTGTGTAAAATTGGACTTCAGCCCAGAAAAGAAAAAGGCATGGCAGCCTGTTTTGTTTTCCAGCAACAACTTAATTTCTGTTTAAAACAAAAAAAAACCCTCACAAAAAAAACCCCCAAAAAACAACAACCAAACAAAAAAAAAAAAAACAACCCAGACCAAAACACCAGACCAAAAAATCATCACCAAATGTCTTCTATTAATAAAAGAAAATCTTTCAGGATGGAGAATCAGTTTGTGTAGATGTTTAGCAGGACATTCTCGGAGTTATACTTGGGCTATCTGAAATCACATGATCTCATCACACAATACTGAAGCAGCATCCTGTCATGTCTTTCACAACGCATTAAAAAAACCAAACAAACAACCTAACATTTATAGCCTAACTAAGACTGAAATGGTAGTGAGCCAGTGCCCTAATATCTCCTCCACTCACTTGGGTTATGCAGTGCCAAGACTGCAGGCACTCTCCCCTTAACAAGGGCTGAATCAGCGCTTTTGTACCATGTTTACAGACAACAAAAGTTCTGTGTACTTGTGCGTTACAGACACAGCCTTACCAAATACAGTAACTAGCACTCATCTTCAGAGCGGCATTCAGGAGTCACAGATGGGCTCTCTACGTTTTGTGAAGGCACTTGTCAGCAAAGACTTCAGGGTTGCCTCAGGTATTAAGTACACACATTCCTCCTGTTTACCCAGGCCTCTATGCTCCCAGGAATGAGACTGATGGTGCAAATCCATCTAAAAAGCGCCTTGCAGGATGAGCCGAGCTGGTGGCGCTGGAAGGCTGATGGAAAAGGATTTGCCACTGGTGAATGACTCCTTTAACAGAGTCCAGGCTTAGGTTAGCAACAAGAAAAGTACTTCCTTCATTTGAAAGTCTTGCTGTTTTCTCAGTCTTTATTTCAATGTTTAGTTGTCTGGGGAGAAACGAGGTATTTCCATGAACTCCCTTTTTTGTGGAAAACAGAAGGGAGGAAGACAAGAAAACACATTATAGGGTGGAGTCAAGGCAGCAGCATTTTTATAGTCCTCACCACCACAAACCTGGATTGATGTGGTGACTTGGTAAGATGCTGACTTATGCAACCATTCCCACAGATGTACTATTGCATTCATTTTGGGCCCTTGAATGTAGCTAGACTTGCTGACCTCAAACTGAGCTTTCAGATAGGATAAACAAGTTGCTGTGCCAGTGTACATATCAAGTCTGGAATTTGAAAAGTCATTGAGACAATAAACATGATGCTAAGTTTACAGATTCACTTTTTCAAGCAAAATCACACTTCAGTCTATATTAAGAAAGCTCTCTTTTCAGTCAAAAATGTGGAGCTGTATATAAACATACAGTTGCACAACTGCTGTGCCTATTTTGTATTTAGATTAAATGGCAAGTTAGTAGATCCTGGTAGATTTTCTGGATTCCTTTCACTGAATTCCCACCATTTACATTTGTTTGTCTTTTCTAAGTTAAGATTTTAAAATGCAAATATAGCAAAATATGCAAATCTATCATGCACTCCTAGATCAAGCTCTGAGGAAGGATGCCAGTTACAATTCAAAAAGTTTGCGTCTAATGAACAGAAAAAACAGGTGTTCAAGAGGGAAAAAAGGCAGTTTCACATAATTCTACAGTATATTAAACTTTGCAGTTATTTCAAACTGCAGTGAATATTATAACAAATGAAAAAAGGGATACTGGAGTCATATTGCTATGTGTCTCAGAATATAAAACAAGCATAGGAATCTGTCATACACCAGAAGCAGTTTGCAAAAAAATAGTAAGAATTAGTAGTAATTATATTCTTTTTTGTGTTAGTTGGTTTGGGGTGTTTTAACTGTATACTCTGGCCTTAAACAGTAAACAGTGCTGTCTTACTAGTTTGGATTTAGGATGCAGTGTTTATTTACACAGAGATTTTGTAAGCTATGCAAACAAACAAACAAATAATGAACTTAATCTTTCACATGAGTTTGAGACCACTCTTTTGGCACCAACTCACTTTTAGACAAAGAATGCATTTTAATCAATTTCAGAACACATAAATTTCTTTCAGTCGCTCCTTAGTTTATTAATTTTAGTATCATTAGCCTTCCATGTAAATACTTCTTTCCAAAACTAAAGAGAAAAACAGACTCAGAAACAGCCACCTGATTCTTGGGATCTCTAAAACACATAGTTTACAGGCTGCAATCAAATTAGATTAGCAGCACATGTAGGTTATTTTGATTTTTAGATCTGCTAAAGAAAATAAAAAGTAATCTATTGATGATCTCAAGTGAATGAAGTCTGATATAAATATTTACCCACTGCACTTTTTTAGGTGCTCATTGAGCAATCAAAAAACCCAAAAAATTAAATGCTACGAGTCTGTACTAAATTACAAGGTCATAACTATTACTACATAGGGGCATTATAGGTCATTTATTCTATCTCTTATTGAACACAGATCTTCATAGCAGCTTAAAAACAGTAATTTCCCAGTAGATTACATATATTGCCCTTTATTCTTTTCAAGAACAAAATTGGAATCAACACATTTCTTTGCATTGAAGCCTGTGTTCTAACACAGACCAGCCTGATGCACTCAGTACAGCACCATGAACTCAGTCTCAGATGTCTGCAGAATGTTCCCACTGAAGACCCTAAAACCATCATGATACAAGAATTGGGAGCCTCCTTTGGTTGCACTGTAGCAGGAGATGCAACAGCTCCACTGCCTTCCATGAAACTTAAAAAAAAGCAACGCTACAGGTACCAGTTTAATACAACTGAGCCTTTAATTAGCACAATGCAAAGTTTCAAAAACCAAATATCTTGTAGGTGCAAAGACTCTGTAATTTCAGATGTCAACATCCCTTGTGCCTCTGATGCCCTGTGACAAAAAAAAAGAAACATGTTAGCCTAACAAAAAAATGTAGAGGAGGTGTAAATTTGCGCCTTATGTGACTTAATCCACCACAGAAAGTTAGGTGAGCACTGAGATACCTCACTTTACAACGGAGATGACAATGTCACTTCTGCTGGTGTATGCAGCAGAGCCCAGAGCAGCCGGGACAAAAACTCCCCCACTGTGTTCCATCCTATCACTGCCTCTCCAGCTGCTCCAGTGTGGCTCTCAGGGGCAGGTCTCTGGATAGATCAAGCACCTGAGGACTAGAGAACTTACACACATTTAATTTCCACTCCATTTGCAACATATTAGCCATTCCCCATGATTCTGACATGTATCATGTTTCATGTCACTGAAGTAGAGGGAAATGCCTGGGAAATGCTTGCCCTTCACTCTGTATTTGGAAGTATTAGGTGTGTTGGATTTAAGGCCAACATCGGGCTCAGCTCTGTAGGACACATTAACAGGAGAGAAGTGGATGCAGACTTAGCCTTCAACTTTATCACAACCACACAAAATTCTCTGCAGTTTGTTTTTATCCTCTTTCTAAACTCTCGTGAATAATAAATACATAGTAAAAAAAACTACCTGGAAGTCTGCAACAGGTAGTATATCAGGATTCCAATACAGGATGAGTGTAATAATGGCAGAAGCAACTTCGTGATTTAGGAAGTGAAAGTCACTTCGAGGGGTGTGTAGGTACCTATTTTCCAATGGTAGCAGAGGAATTTGAAAGTCCTTTGGAATTTGAAAAAATGAGGTTCAAGGGCTTCATTGTCATTGGTGACTGAGATGGCCATCTCCTGTTTTTCACTATGGGAATCAAGCTGCAGATCCATTACTTACTCAAATGTGACCTGAATATTGTGGTGTCGTGTGTTTTTTAAATGGCATTGTTAATTTGGTTATAAAAGACAATTATTTACTGTTAGGGAAATGGCTTAACCCTCTGTACCCCTGTTAAAGTCCCTCAGAATGGTTTCTCCCTAAGTTGTTTACCCCATTTTTCCCACCACTGAGTAGTCCCTCAAGGTGACTGATTCCCTGCTCCTCCTCTTATGGTCTTATGTGCCTGTGTCAATCCTCATGGTGCTGCCCACTAACCCCTGTCTGTAATCCTGACCAACCCCCTTTCTTTCGAGAAAATTGCGTCAATTACCCTTAGTTCGCTCCACGGCTTCCTCCCTCCCCTGTACAATCCTCATTGGTTCTGCCTTGTCTAGCACTCTTCCCCTTACCTCTGCTTATTGGCTGCTTTGTGTTTCCACCCCTTAGGCCCACTCCCCTTATAAGAACCTCCCCAGACCCCTGCTCTCTGACACTCAGCTCTGGATCTGTCTTGGAGTAAACCTTTCTTGGCACCCATGCAAGTGTCCACTCTCTCGTTCCTTCGCCTTGGGACCGCGCAGCCAGCACCCGCCTGTGTCCCCCATGCCGCAGCAGCACCATTACGCGGGCAGTCTCAGGGAGAGAGCCTGGAGTGCCGCTCGTGTGGCTCCCTCCAGTCGCGGGAGGAGCACCTGGCTGGCATCTCTCCGCTCCTGTGGCCGCAGTGCGAGCCACAGAAGATTTCATCTCAGTGTTCTGTACAGTGTGTCAAAAAGGGCAATTGAACTGAACCAAATAGGCCCTTTGTTGGAATTTTTTTAAATGGTTACACAGCACAGTTGCTTGTCAGTCTTTGATGTGAGGGAAGAAAATTTTGCTTCAGTAAATACTAATTCAAAAAGACATTTTCACTCATTTGAGCATATTTAAACACAAAACCCTTGTTAAAAATGAAAGAAATGTTACTGCATCACATTCCCATCACAACTGGGAAAGAATTTAAAATAACAAATAGTGAAATAGCGAGGATAAATAAAGCTTTGCATCCTTTCTGAGAAAAAGAATAGTTACTGATAGCATTAGAAAGAGTATTAAATAACTTCACTCTAGGCATAAAGGAATAAATTACATTGCTTTTTACTTCACATCTAAGAAACACACTGCTTAACTTTTTAGAATTTGGGTGACAAGTTGATCTTGACAAAAGGCAACAGAACAAAGACAAGAAATTGTCCTTCCTCTTCTGCCTCCCACCCAGACAGGGTCATAGGAGGAGGAGAAAAGGTGTAACACCACCAGGTCGGGGACCACTGATCAAGAAATGCTGCCATGTAGAAATTTCCGGACAATTTTATTGCTGGTTTTTAGAAATCTGTTCCTCACTAATCTACCTAAGCAAGGTAAGGGCTGTGATGGTGTTAGTGAAAAGAGGGGGGAGGATTAGAGACAAGCTAAGCTCCTTGCAGGAGCTAAAAGGGACGCTGAGCAGTGGCATGGTGCAGAGGACAAATCATGAGTTAAGGGACAGCCACAGGTGCCCTTCACTGGACCACCTCAGAGCCAGGAGACAGGGAGGAGAGTGTGATGGGCAGCACAGTCGGATCAAAGCCGAGCCTCATATGGGGGAAATGCACACATGAGAAGATATAGCAAGGGGCCTTTGTAAGAGCAGGGCACCAAGGTGCAAAGCCCAGAGTAAAGCAGGGTGACTGCTTAAGGCAAGAAAAAATTAGGACATGAGTGTACCATCTGGCTGTCAGAACCAAAAAAAGGACACATTTTCCTCTCCATTCAGATCCAAAATCAAATAAAATTACCAGTGTATCTTTGAATAAGTACATATTTTCTCAGTAAATTCTGCACACCGCAAGCAACCAAATACTTGTTTTCTGTCACTTTTATATATTTGCAAAGTGACACAACACAGAAACATAAGCCTTCAATACCTACAAAATAGTTCTTATCTGTGCTACACAGAAGTCGCCTCTTAGTTGGCGAATTTCGGGTAAATAGATAGAAAAGGCCCGCAGATATTTTATGGTGTGCGTGCACACCGAGAGAGAGAAAAGATTCAGGCATGAAAATTCCACCTGATCCTTGATCATGCTGGTTTTACTTAAAACTTCAGAGTTCACTTTTAGTCGTAACAATGGGTCCCCCTGGTGGGTAAAACCATAATTGACCAATTTTGTCCCTCATTTCTCTGAATACAGCTGTCACATTTGATTACCAAGTGGAAGTTGCTGCTTTTAGGAAAGTGAACGTGAAAAAACATGGTTAACTTTAGTGCAACTATTTAAAAACATAATGCACAGCCAGAACGATATATATTCCTACTGATCTGTCTCATTAAACAATCAAGTAACATCTTGAACATCTATGTTTTAAAACAATATAATATAAATAAATCTTTCTGTGAAGATTGCCCTGGGTAGGGTACAAACAATTTTTCAAACAAAAAAACTGTGTGAGAAAGAAAAATGAATGCTGATAACGCCTTTCCAAGTCATGAAATTCAGTGTTTTACAGAGAAATTAATTGGATGCTGTTAGCACTGCAACTGCTTCTACAAATGTGGCAGCCATTATAAACTAGCATAATTAATTAACTCACACAGCTCTAGACATCAGCACCTATTTTATTAACTGAAGAGGTCTTCATTAAAACAGTGGGATTATGGTTTGCTCTTTTAGGAGTACTGGGGAAGTAACTAACTTCCAATGGGGGCTGAATAACTGAACTGTTGCCTTTTTTAATGTCCTTTTAAGGGTGGCCCACTATGATCTACATCTAACTAGTATTTTTTACTGATTTCATTTAATTGGGTCGTTTGGATCTGATTTTTTTTTATTTACATATATAGCTATCAAAAATACCATACAGACATTTTACTACTTTCCTTTTCAGGTACAGCACACTACTCTTGTTTAAACCTCTATGTAGCTCTGCTTTTCACTTACCAGGAGAGCACAAATTGGCTGGGCTTTGGACTTTTTTAACCCCATTACAAATGTGTTAAAATAGATATTTTTATTTTAAGAGTTTTCAAAACTCTTAAAATGCCTTTTTCAATGGCAACTGTTCCTGAATATAATTCTTTCTTTTCCTACATTTTCACTTACAGTTGGGACATTCACTGTGCTGCAATGTCTCCGACTCCAGCAGAGGAATGGGAAGAGTGCCTGCCAACACCTGGGAAATTTAATTCTTCCTTGAAATTCATTTAAGTACTCTTTTATAAGTGGTTTTCAAACTAGGCTAAAAGGTGGAAAATACAACCTCCACCACCGATACGCTTATATGTCATTTCAAAAAGACCTACATATGGAAATTTCCCACTTATGTATTCTGAGAGCTATCACTTCTGACTGCTGGTAATTGCCAATGTGTTCCATTTGCTTAGCAACAGTTTTGCAGTAGATGTGCCATTTGTGCAATCATAAAAGTAAGACACTTGCACATTCTCTAGAAGTATATGATGCTTCTACTGATTTTGTGCCAATATGTGTAATATCTTAGTAAGAGTGTCTGAATAGATTTGTCCAGATATTTCCCTCGCTGTTCCTTAGGGAAGCACCAAAGACACAGTCCCACCTTTTCCCTCTGCAGAATAGTTTTTCTTTCTTTACTTAAAAATAGGAACATTCTAAGCATCCCTACAGACTTACATCCGTGGTAACAGAGAGTTATACAAAAGTTTTCCCAGCACGAGTTGGTAACTTCCTTAACCTATTGACTTAATTGAAAGGTCGAAGAAAACGCAGTTCTTGCTTCAGTCAGGTTCCTCGTGCATTAAGGCAGGTTGCAGTCACCACCATTTACTGCTTAATAGAGGACCCAGTCCAACCAAAACAAATAAAGGGTTGCTTATATAAGTGTGTCTTGGTTTATTATCCCATCCCACTTAGGGGGTTTTTGATCTGTTTTGTGCCCGGGGCGGCAGCTGTGCCCACCAAACCACCTCCCCCGCGGTTTATTATGCTGTTTGTGTCGGGCTTTTTTGGTTGGTTGGGGGTGGGGTGGGGGGGTGGTTTTGCTTGGTTTTTGTTTGTTTGTTGGTTTTGGTTTTTTTTCCATTTGCGCTGTGAATGACCTTGCCGGCTTGGCTTCTTTCGCTGCTCTGCTGTGGGAAGCCCCGAGCCAGTGCGTGCCCCCCCCAGGACCCCGGGACTCCCTCGTTTCCCGCTGGGGGCTGCTCGCCCCGCAGGGCGCAGACCCAGGCTGCAGAAAGCCCGGGGAGCCTCGCTGCTGCGCTCGGCAGCCGGGCTGCTGCTTCCCGGCTCCCGCCCTACCTCTGCCGGGAGTTTTGCTGCACTACAGCTCTTCACCCCCTTCCGCCGTCCGGCTTGCAGCTGTGGAGTTTCTGCTGCCGCTTGCTTGCTACCTGCGGGTGAGGCCGTCCTGCCTTTCCACCTTGCTTCTCCTGAAGTTCCTGCTGCAGCTCTTTCTGCTATCCACAGGGGCAGCGTGGTCAGCTTCCCCTTGGGGTTCGTAAAGGAAGCTCCTTCTCCATCCCTTCTGCCAGCTGTCTCGGCCATGACTCTGTGAGAGGCGTTTGACGCGCGCCTACAGCGCCACCTGCAGCCGCGGAGGAATCACCGCACCCGTCCGGCCTAGCTGGGGAGCCGCCAGCGCCCCTACCGGCCGTGAGAGGAACTGCACCAAGGGGGAAATTGCTTGACAGCCGACAGACGGCTGTTGTTGGGTCTCTGGGGGTAAGGTTCCGCAACTTCAGTATCTAGCATTTATTCAATTTTTTTTCTTTTTTTTTTAAACAAAAAAGGATTTTTTTCACTTTCACCGCCTGCTATTCATTTTTCTCACTGGCAGAAGAAAAGAGAGTTATTGAAGCCCTTTCTCTTTAGAGGAAATGGTAATTCCAGGGTGTTTTCTCCTGAAATTTGTCTCAACAGAGCAGTGCATCCATCAGATAGGAGTCCACAAAAAACCTCCAACTGTGTAAGGGGTTATGAGCAACTACAAGCAATCTGTGGGGCAAATGGATTTGATGAAATTGTCCTCATCCTCTGTTCTTGTGTAATTTGTGGTAAAAACTACTGCTAACAAAGTTTACTTTGTAATATTCCTGAACGGCACATAGGCTGCAAAACTTTCTTAGGCTAGGGGTTTAACAATTGAAGGATTTCTGAATGCTCTTCCTGAGCTGCAGCCACAGTGCAGGAAGAGAAGCTGTATCCATGAGCTCTGCTATGAACTAGAGAGACCAAATACAAAGAGATCAACATGGACCCTCTGCTTTGGGCTGCCTTTCCTCTCATGCAGGCCTGTGGCTTAGCTTTAGAGATGAGAGCCAGCTGCGTCCCTTCCCAGTGGCTCTGTGCTCATCCCTCCTGTCACAAACTGCCTCTTTGGCCTCTGCTCTGCTGCCAGACAAGCTGCCAGTTTCCCTTTTCCTCTTTGCTAAGTTCCAACAGCACAGTTAAGCACAGCTCTGTTGTACATGGTAAAGTCAAGCACATCAGCAAAACACTCAAGACGTTTCTCAGTTCAAGCAGAGCCTTCACATGATGCAGCACACGTAACCTTAACATTGGTCTGTTGGTGACTTAAATGTGTCATGGAAACTTTCGCATGAATAAACACAAACCAAATATGATTGATGTCACAAACCTAGTACATAAAAGAAACTCTAAAATAAGCCAGTAGAGTAGTATTTGGTGTACACTGCATTCCAGCATGGTGTTTTTATTAATTTGAAACGTCTCAACTTCCTCAAAGTTATATGTGATTAATTAGGGATTAATTAATGGAATTATTGATATTTGGCACAGTTATAAACAATTGTTACTACAAGCTCTTAAAAAGAGCTTCCAGTGATTTCAGTGCAATAGATTACAACATTTCCTAAGCTGCCATTTTTAACTTCCACCACACATCACTGTCCTTCATAGCAGAGGTGACAGAGGAACATCTGTCCCTGGTACTCCAAGCCAGACTTTGTTCATTTAACACTAACCCACTTTTGCAAATCTAGAAATAAGGGACACATTCAACAGCACACCTATTGCATATGTAGTGATGACTGCTGACCCTTGGCAGTATTCTACAACAGAGTTGATAAAATGTTCCACCAAATTACTTGCTTCCTCTGTGATATCAGGCAAAGTATAAAAAGAAAAAACTGGCAATCTGTATCCTATGATACATCAAGAGAACTATGCAAAAAGTACCAGCATAGATGTGAACCCCACGAAGCACTGAGAATTAAATGCAGCATTAATGCTGGGGCCAAGCTGACAGTTGCAAATTTAGAGATTGTATCTTACCATGCTCTGGTCTCTGATCTGACACAATTATTGTGAGGTTGGTGAACACCAAGGAAAGTCAACAAGAATTTCAACAATCCCAGTACACAAAACTGCGAGATCAACAGGCAGCAGTACAGAACAAGCGCTGTTACGAAATGCAAAAATCTCCAGAACAATGGAATGAGGAAAAAAAGTAAAACCAAACATTGAGACACTAGTACCAGTACTATTGAGAAAATAGTATCACTATTCTGATTGTTTCTTTTTCCCTTCTTCTGTGACACTCCCACACTGTCACTTACAAGACCTCTCTCCAGGTCACTGACCTCTGTTTATGGAGCCTTATACTATTGTTACCTGGTCCCTAACAAATGCTGCCATGTCTGCAAGAACGAAGTAAGGTTTACCAAGTATATTGCAAAAGCTAGAAATGAGGCCTCAATTCAGAAGACACAAAGTACATCTTACCGGAAGAGTTACACATAATAAGTGGTCACCTATCAAAAAATAAGTACCAGCCATCTACAGAGATGGTACCATCCCCCTAAAGACCACTGCAGCATGTTAGAACACATGGCACATTTAAAAGGTAGGGTTTTTAAGGAAAAAGTTTTTTGAAGACTATGAACAGACCTTTCCAGTTCTTTATCATTTTGATTGTCTGCAGAAAATAAAAGTGTCCCTGAAATAGTTTACAAAAAAAATAAAAATTAAAAGCAAAGTCAGAAGCTACTGAACTGGACAATTCTTGTACTCATCCTAGAAAATACTTGTTAAGAGCCATCCATAGGCTCAGTCCCAAACACTGAACCTTTTCCCCTAAACATTCACCTCTCAAACAAATCTTCTAAGATTGCAAAATACAGGTGAGGAGTTGTGGGGGTTTGTTGCAGGTTTTTTAAAATACGTTTTCTATTTCACATGGGGTGTTTTTGCTATTAGATTCTAAAGCATACTACTTGTCTTGCAGGAAGTTTGCCACTGTCATTGTCTCCACAACTATCAGAACTTTGGATACTGGAGAGAGAATTACTCTGACATCTGAGTGATTTAAGCATGTTTGAAATCATGCATAGTTGTGTGTCACTTGTTATAGTACAGGGGTAACAGAGTTAATAAATGGCATCTTTGAAGATGTATATGCTTGCCCATTTAATGCTGCTGTTCATCTAAAAGAACAGAAGTAAAAGCTTATAAATGAAAAATGAAAAAAACCACATTTTCTCTGATTCATTGCCCCTTCTAGTTAAGCTCAGATTGAACTACAACAATAACACTTTCAAGTAGTAGTAAAGAATGTTTTATTAAAATGGAAGTTTTTCAAACCTTGTGTATCAAAACTAAGGCCACAACTAATGCTAACACAAAGTCAAGAACCTCAAAAGGTTCTTATATGATACAATTTAGAAATCTGAGACAAGGCTATTTTACAAAGTTACTCAAACATTCTGAAATGCAGCATTACTTACTTGTTCTAAAATATTACATCAATTATCCTAGTGATAATATTTAATGATACAAAGTACTGAATTATCAGTGCATATAACCCGTTTTTATTTTGGTCCTGTGACAACTAACTTTCTGCATCACTCCAGCTACCAAAATAAATGAAAGTACAAAACATTGTAATGGAAGCTGCCAACAACTCCTCCCTTTTGTGGTCAGGTAATTTTTTTTCTTCTAATGCTAAATATCTCCAGTCATAATAGCAATAAACTCTTCTTGATTGACTGCAAAAAATAAAAAAAGAAAATCATTAGAAAAACAGCAATAAACCTTAAAATAAAATAATATATCTGTACTTTAAGTAAAGGCATCTCTGTTAGTATTTGTTGCATCTGATCCATTACTATAAGTGCTTACAAATTTGCTTCTAGAGCAAGGGTTTTGCACAGGTTTTTTCATGAAACATGGAACCAGAATGCAACATTATGTGGAATACTAAACCCAGAATCTAGCTCACTTATAATCACTTATTTCTAATTATAAAAGTAAAAAATATTCTAAAAGTGAAATACGATTGAAAAAAAATCTCCGAGAACCATATGTAAGATGGCTATGCAAAATAATATTATTTTAAAGGTCTATAAAAATGTTAAGAATGGTACCTAAATTTTATTAAGTAAATACTTCTAAAGCAACAATACCTTAGTTAGTTATGACTGAATTCAGTTTTATTCTTAAAATGATAATTCAAAACATTTACGTCCAACTTGCCATCACAGATCAAACAATGCTATTCCTGTCTCCCCATTCTATAACACTTACCAAATACAAAACAAATTTCAAGTTTGTTTAGCAATTATTCCATAAATTCTATAGATTTAAAATGGACATTTGATGAGCCTTTCCCCATCTGAACTTTCTTCATTCTTCATTTATAACTAACAGAAGTTTTACACAAATGCACTTGAAGAAATTAAGTCATAATAATACATTAATTAGCGTTCATTAATTATTTTGCTGTAGTTATACCTGAGGTACTGACCTTACTCATATGTTAAAACAGTAAAACAGTGAACCAGTAAACATGTTCACTCTGCAACTAATTACTGTACTGGGGAATGATTAGAGTAAGATGGTGGTATGGAAAAGATAAGACACATACAAAGCCCTGGCAATTATCCATCCTAGCCAACATGCTCAAGCTATTCCTAAACAAAGCACTGCAAAGAAGGAACTACGTTCACAGCTAGAAGAATATTAAAGAAATTCAACTACGTTAAAGAATAAAAAAATAAAAAAACCTAAATATGTCCTGCTGTGATGTATGTAAAAAAACAGGAAACAATTATATTTAGTCTAGCTTAGGGCCCTATGCTCTGAAACACCAGTCCATCACATAGCTACATCTAGTCCTACGACACAAAAATGCTGTCACTGTATGACTTTAAAAGCACTTCCACAGCTTTTATCACAGTAACATACTAACAAAACAAATTCAAACATCGTCTCAAAAATATTCTCTGGTTTACAACATCCTTGAAATCACTCTTCAAAAGGGAAATATAACACTGTAATGACAAATTTTGGAATATTCAAGGAAACTTCAAAAAGCAGTGTAGTTACAATTCCAAGTAACCAAAGTAATCCCACTAAGTCCCCTTCAGATATAGCATCTGTTAATGAGTTAAGCACCACGAAAGCAGAAGCACTGTTTTTTCATGGCACCAGATTTCCCTCAATTCCATGACGTAAGTAATCATAAAAGAACAAACTAGAATCACAACTAATAGAAAGAGAACACTGACTTAGAATTTTGAGTGTTAAAGGTGTGTATTTTTTCAGAGAGGGGTTTGGGTACTTGTCTTAATGTTGTGCCAAAGAACTGAGACATGAGACTGAACAGTGTTTCCACACAAGATGATCAAAATTGCATGAACTGATATCATGGAGTTTTTCAAGTTAGTTGTGCTCAAAACCAGAAGTAATTATTAAACCCAGGAATACCAAAGTAAGATTATTTACATAATGAGGAGAGACAAAAACGCATCAAATATACTTTCTTTTACAGAAATGTGTAGTACTGTACTCTACCAGTAAAGCTCAGTGGGTTTACTGTGAATATAAGGGTTCATGTAACCTGAGTACCATACAAGATACCTTATTTCACTGTGAGCAAAACAATCTCTCAAATGTGATACGGGTTTAAACCAAAAGTGGTACTGTTCCTGTATTTGATATATCAATAAAAAATGCTAACAATTAACAGTTTGAAATTTTTTTGGAGAGCAGGAAAAGAAGGAGAATTAGATGACAGCAAGATTTTGTCACATTTGCCAGGTGTTTGAAGACAAATGAAATTGTGATTCACAGAATAATTAACTTTCTTAGAAAATACTGAAAAGCTAGGAACAGCCTCAGTTTTCTTTAAAGAAGAAAAAACCACACAGAACTTTAAGGATAACAAAAATTATGAACATTATGCTGTCACTCTTCCATATTCAATTTTCTGCTTGATTGCTCTAACAAAGACAATGAATGGATGATTGAATAAGAGAAAACTGAGCCACTTAGTCACAGCTGATCAATCTGATTTAAAAAAATGTAGCACTGACACAAAATAATGACTCAATAACCCTCCTGAAAGAAACTAACAGTATATGTTCCATATGTAGTACCCCAATAGCAATGCGACAAAAGAACATTGCTCCACAATTCTGACATCTCATTTGGCAGCTCCAGGAGATCAACACATGACAAAACATATTTGACAAAGAGTAATATTTTCACTCACCTCTATAGCTATGACTTCCAAAAATAACACCTACATTGAATAGCATAGAAGACTATCTGTTAAAAGGCTGACAACACAATTTTTTCCATTAGTATATATGTGTTTTGAGCCCATCGTATGCCCGCAAGCAAAAATATCATTGCCACAGGAAAAAACTGATGACCTGCTAGTGAAATCTAAGATATGAGTCATAACCCTCTAAGAATGGTGCTTGATGGACTGATACAAGTCTTTATGTGCAAGATCTTAAGTGAGTGATCCTCAAAATTCAAGAATTAAGGCTTCTAATGTAAAAATAAGGTTGTTTTGAAGATAATGAAAAACTTTCAAGTTTCAGTTTTCACAGTGATTTAACAAGCATAGTATCAAACTTCATTTGCTAATTCATTCTTTATCTACCTAGTAAGTCCCTTCTGCAGCCTACTCTGTATGGACTTTGTCAGTTACAGAGCCATTTTTCACACTATGCTTTTCAGCACTCCAAGGCTCAGAAGTATGTTAAGGAGTCATGCAAGCTGATCCTACATAGACCCAGGCTACTTCCAGCATGATTTATTAGCTTAATGCTCCATAACCAGTGCTGAAACCACAACAATGACACATTGCCACTTAAAATATATTGAGTAAGTGACCAAAAAACTTTCTCTCAGCACTTTACTGCTTTTACGGATTAATAAGGAAATAAAAATGTAATGTAGATACACAGAATCTCTCTTACTTCTACCTTCAACTACACTTTCACCCATCTTTTAAATAGACATTGGCTGAATAAGAGTTGGTGGTGAATCAATTCCTTAACTCCAGGATTAGTAGCTGTCAAAAGCAATCGTCTGCATTATTTGTAAACTAAATTATGCTTAAGATGAAAGTAATCTAGAAGGAAATGAAAGAGGACATTTTCACAACAAAATAACAACTAAAAAGAGAACAAAATTAAGAACAAGATGACATGGTAGTGTATTTGCCAACACATACTTTCTCCATCTCCATCCTTATCAAATTCTTCAATCATAGCTCGCAGTTCTTCATCAGACATATTTTCACCCAATTCTCTAGCAACCCGGCGCAGGTTTCTCAGACTTATTTTACCAGAGTCATCATCATCAAACAATTTGAATGCCTTGAGTATTTCTTCTTGAGGGTCTCTGTCCAGTATCCAATCTGTCACTGCAAAAAGGATACTTAAGTTAGACTAAAAAATTCAAAAAGGTAAACTCAGAATGACCTTTGCAAACTAGGACAGTATGAAGAACACATGTCTGATTTCACCTGTTCTTACATTTCTATAGAATTCAATGTGCATATTTGTTTGGCTGTTGCCTGACCTCTCTTTCTCACCTCTGTTTTCCAAAGTTGACCTCCTCTTGGGGACATAACTGCTGCAGTAGAAAGCTGCATGGCAGTTCAGTCACACTTTCCACACATTTTCCAATAGGAATTTAAAGTATACGCAAGATGCCTCTCTTTCAAAATTCCAAATTTTCAGGAAAAACACCATCAACTCTTTTAGATGAAGGTGCGAATTTTTTTTACTTTACATGTTTTCATCAGGAGAGAATTTTGAGCTGGGGAGAACACTGAAACAGTAAGTTCCACACAGAACCTCTCTTTTAAAAATAAAAGCACATAACACAAAAAGCTCCCATAACCAACCAATTGATCACATCCCGGCCCCCCAGCCTGAAAACAAAAAAAGACTAAGCACAGGGGCTACGAAGAGGATGCTGCTATGAATTACAAGATGTTTATTCTGAAAGGATTCTTCAACTTTTATTATTCTTTTCAAGACAACCATTTGTCAGTTTCTGCAACAGAAAATACAAACTTGCCTGGTGAAATATGAAGCAATTGCTTCAGAGTAACCAACAACAATTTATCTCCACATCTTTGGACCTACGAGGCTTGTATTGCAGGGCTAGTCTTGTATTATCAAGCCCTTAAAATCACATCAACACTGTTTGCACAGAAAGAACCACTTACCCATCTGCTCTGGCTTAGCTAACTTGAGAGGAAAGAATTTTTCATGCTCATACAAGCCAACTACAGCAATCAAGTTTATTTATCTGCAGATTTATCCTAAATTTAAATATTTTCTTTTAAAACAACAGTGCTGCAAGACAGTATTACACAATTTGAAAAGTGCTACTTTTTGTTGCAAAAAGGCAACTGAAAAATAATAAAATGTCTTTAAATACAAAACTATACAAGACAAAATATAATTGCATCTTTATGTATTTCAGTTGAACATAAAATTAAGAGAAATTGATGGCTCAAGAATTGCTTACCTATATTCAGCTGCTCTTCACAGTTAATGTCTCAATAAGCTATTTTATCTTACTCCCCAGTCTTTCTGTGAGAAGTGATATCATATTTAATGCTGTGTCAGTCATATGGCACCACAGCAATACGCTACTTCAACTCAAGTTTTCCAACAGGTTCAATCCCCTTCTAAGTATATACTGTACTTTCTACAAGAATTTCCTGGCTTCTTGCAGCACTTAATAACTCTTGATATTGACAGCCAGGACAGTACAAGAAAACAATGAACATGACTGGGCATCGGGAATATAAAAAAGTAATTGCATGGTAATTACAGTATTTTCATTTTATATAATATTACATAATATATTATGTAATTTTAAGACTAGTGTTACTATCAAATCAATACACTAATTTTTGTCCTAATACTTTCACATAGACTTTATAAATCAGAAAAGACCCAAAAATAATGTTTTCTAACTTGGAATACAACTATAAAAATATTACTTGTCAAATAATTAAATGCTGCCACATGTCAATCACTAATTCTTATGATACATTAAGATGATTGCTATTTGTAGCCAAGAGCAAGTACTGGGGATTTGGGTGTTTTGTTCCATAAAATCTCCAGAAATAAAATACCTTGAAGAAATGGACTATCATGAGCATAATGAACTATAATGGACATAATAAGCTAGAAATATAAACCCACACAGATTGTTTTTGGTAAACATAAATTGTATGCAAAAGCATAAATTATGCATAACAAAAATCCCCTAAAATCTTTAAAGAAACATCAAGTCTTAAAATTCTGCAGATCACCCCAAACTCAAAGTACATGAAATTTCACAATATGCAAATTTCAGATGAAAGACACAACTAGTGCTCCTGGCTCTATCAGCAGTTGAAAATTCTTGTACAATATTTAAAATTTACTTCAATTTCTCTCATCTTTTTTCTATATGAAGTCTGTAGTTTGCTTGTCTGTGTATGCATTCCTTCTCATGAAATTCACCACCAAATACCTTTTCCACAGCAGGGGGAATTTTACAGAGATCCATGAACAGGACAAGAACATCTACACTTTAAACTAGCATTTATTCCTCTACATCTACACTTTAAACTAGAAAGAGTTTGAAAGAGATTGATACCCTACTTCCTTTTATACTGTAGCTATCATTCATCTCTATATATCAAATCAAGAATTCAGCAAACAAATATTTATCTTCCTTTACTACTGACCTATATTAAACAAAATATTAAATGAAATCTCCCACTTCTGTTTCTTAAATAATTGAAAAAGCTCACAAAGTACAGCTTTGAAATTGTACTCACTATTATAGGCTAAATATCTCTAGAGGTAGAAACACAATCAAACACATACCAACTTCATTAAAATCTTCAAAAGTGATCTTGCCTGTTGATTCGCGATCATAATCTTTAAGTATTTTCAGGACATCAGCTTTTTTCACATCAAAACCCAAGGCTCTCATTGCCACCTTTTGGAATAAAATGGAAGTGCAGTCATAGATAAGGACTAAAATAAACATTTAATAGGTTTTCCTTTTCATTTCATTTATTACCTTCTTTCCAAGAGAGAAAGAGCATATCAATGGTTTAGTAACAATAATAAATAAATAAAAATAAAAGAGCTTGGGATATTAAAACCACTTAGAACTACTATTAGGAAATGGAACATCCAGTTACAATGAGAAAAAAAAAAAAAAAACCTTTGCATTTTCAGGGATTTTACAGACTGGACCAAATCCATCTCAGGACAAGTAAATTTATTCCTCATCTCTAAAACAATTTCAAAATCTTAAGACAAAACTGGAAGTCATTCTGCAAATTGTATGCAAGTGTATGTTCATGGATTTACAGGTCCTACAAGACTTTTAACTGCTTTTCTAGTCAGCCACAGAAGCCAACCTGCATTTTGCTTTTCCATTAGTGTAGAAGTCCACATTTAGTTTCCCATTTCACCTCAGAAGGCAATTGCTCAGCACACAGCACCCTAAATTCCTCCAAACTGATGAATACAGGCTAACCACATATGGAAAACCACTGAAGTAATTATTCAAAATATGCTGATTTTGTACAGGAGACAAGTAGTTTTCTTCTTTATGTGTTTCTGCTCTTTCACAGTATAAGCTTCAGGGTGAAAATATTTGATTAGACAGCTAAGAAAGAGCTTTTCAAGTAATGATGACAGCTGGGAATTCAAAGCATAATTCAAACCAGAAAAAGCATAAATGTAACCAAGAGAATGCCCAGTACAACTCTAGTCACAGTGACTTCCAGCAAAGATAAAGTAAGTAAACTGTGAAATAAAGAGAAGGGAATTGTTCTACCTAAGGCACTCCTGTAGCAGCAAATTAAGTATAAATAGGACTTTTCTCCTTCAAATTACTTGGTAGAGTCACACTATAGAGCCAATACACTGAAGTAGGCATTCTTTAAAAAAAAACCCCTCACTCTACGTGACTGAAACACTGGCCTGTCCAAAGCTACTTTTTGTTCTTGATGTCTTAATTAGAATAAAAATGGATAAAAGATTTAAGGCAAATTTAGTGAACCCCATTTACTACTCTGTAGACTTTCTGTGGGAGGTCTTACCTGGAAAGACATCCTAAACTCCATCTGCTAATAGCTATCATAAGGAGCATCCTTCTTTGGGAAGGGTAACTACTGAACCTCTCTCAAAAAGCACACCTTATTCCTACAAATCATAGGCTTTCTTTTGAAAAACACAGGTAAGCTTTGGTTTGTAGTCAACAGTTTTACAAACTTAATTTACATCTTCTACTTACACATCTGAAACCAACACCAAGCTTTAAGTTATACAGTGTTTTAAAAAGAATCAAACAGTTTTTCAAGAGTTCTTCCCTCTGTCCAAGCTTATCCTTGGACAGTTTTTCCATCTGTCCAAGCTTATCCCAGGTCAACAATTATACCAGGGTTATTTAGAATGCTATTGCACATGAAGTATATAAAGTGGGAAGAAAAGCTGATTCTTACACCAACAGAATATTTCCCATTTTTTCTTTATTTTTTCCTTTGCTTCTTTAACCCAGCAACAGATCTTGAAGGAAGTTTTTAAAGATATATAGCCAGGATCTTAAGAATCCACTATGGAACAGATATATTATCAGCTATAAAATTGCTTAAATGAAAGGAAACTTCTACCTTTAATTCATGATAATTTATCGCTCTATCCTTGTCTGTATCAAACAATTCAAAGGCATCTTTAATTTCTTGCTTCTGTTCTTCAGTCAGCTCTCTTCTTTTCTTCTTCTTAGTTTTGTCTACTGAGAGCTCATTCCTATATAAAGAAAAGGAAATGGAGTGTAACAGATTTCTACTGGGAAGATGCCACTGTAGATAACCTTTTCCTCCAATAAGAAACTCAGCATAATTTTAGGAATCGCTACCTTACCTAGTCAGTATTTTCCCAGCTTGTATTCCCAGTTTAAAATAACATCAGAAATAGACAATTACCTTGTGAAATCTGAATGACATCTCCCGGCTCCCACCCAAAATAAAACCAGCAGAGGCATTTTTGTTAATAAGCAGCAACAATAACAACAACAAAAAAAGAGGGTAGAAAAATTACCAGTGAAAAAGGCTTCTTGAGGTTGCAAACT
This sequence comes from Melozone crissalis, assembly GCF_028551555.1. Classification (NCBI taxonomy): domain Eukaryota; kingdom Metazoa; phylum Chordata; class Aves; order Passeriformes; family Passerellidae; genus Melozone; species Melozone crissalis. The sequence goes on from NW_026535814.1 coordinate 1,937,754, forward strand.
AGATTAGCAGTTGAAATTATACAACTCATGAAAACAGTTCGTTTCTACACTGTAGCTTAAAAAGAAGTGAAACAAATTTGGGGACTGACAGGCCTGTGGAAGCCAAACTAGGCCAGACAGTCTGGCTACTAAAGCTAGCATTAGGTGCTACAAATCGGCTTTGTTGCCTGTAACAGTTGTTAGACAAATAATACTTGCAGGATTTTTTAAAAATCCTTTAGATCCCACACATACACATTGTTTTGAAGATCTTTTGCTCTGTTTTGGTATATACAAAAGAGAAAAGCCCTCCAAATCAGCAAATCTTGCTCAAAGACAGCCCCCTTTTCTTTGACTAGTCTAGGAATATGCTTATGCTTTTAGAGGAGCATAATAAAAGGACAAGAGACAATAGCTACAAAATTTAAGGGAAAGAGCTGCAGCTGGAGGAGAAACAGCAGCTGGATCTAAGGGAAAACATTTTCCCAGTGCATATGGTGACATGTTAGAACAGTTTCACTGGGAAGGAGTCTCCATCAGCAGAAAATTTTTAACCTGACAATAAAAGGCTCATCATCCTCAGCCAGCTTTATGCAGAAGGCGCTGTGATCAGGAAGCTGGACTAGATGACTTCCTTAAGTCCTTCCTAACCTAAATTACTGTATGAATTATGTTATATTCTCAGGAATATTTTTTTATTCTCATTTGTCCTTTTGCACTAGAAGCAGAATGAGTACTGTGTCACCTAGTGTAGAATGCATAAAGATTACTAATCAGAAAACTGCCTGATTAATTTTCTAAATCCCCTCTAATAAGCTACTTTATACCCTTCATTGTTGACAATTTGCTAATTTTAATCAAATCCTAAGCTTAAACACTTATCTAGCTTTTAACAACCACTGAAGCAAAAATCCCAAATACAGACAAGAAAAGTGTAAGCTGCAGAAGCTGAACCTGCTTCAAACCACAATACTCTCAAAGAGTAACATGTCTTTAACAGACCAACTGAGACAGTAAGATTTCACACAGGCTCTGGATTACTACAGCTCTTGAAAGGACTAAAATAACTCGGAGCTGGCTACGTAATTAGGGTAGTTGAGATCTAGGGAGCCCAGATTTTGTGAGCTACGATGAAGAAATCAATTTGTAAATCTGAAAGCAGATTAATACCAAACTCTTCTGAAAAAGCAATCTGAGTACTTAAGTATTCATTTAGTGCTTAGCATAAGATAATTAATCAAAAGAAAAAGCAGTATTCAAATACAAGCAGCTCAGTGCCACTTCTGCAACTACTTTAAGCATAGTAAGCATGAAGTTCTTAGACTTGAAAATTAAGGATAACAGTTGCCATGAAAGCGTATTAATTACACTTGAAGACAAGTATTTGCCAGGTACAGGGATTCATAAGCCAGGCTCCTTTATGCAATAGCTACTAAATCAGAATTTATAAACAAAGTAAAGCCGAGCCATTTAACTTTATGCCTATTCACAGGCCTTTTGAAAGCACATCAGACAACCCAGAAGCGAACCTCTCAAGGCCAGACGCGCCGGACCCTTCCCTCTTCCGGCAGAGAGACGGGCCCGATCCGCCCCCGGCCGCGCCAAAGGGATCAGATGTGACCGGCTGGAGGCCGGGGATGACCCAGGCCCCGCCACGGCCTGACACGCCCCACCTTCCGCCAACAGCTCCCGAACAGGGGACGGCCCTGAGGGGTCCCCACCCGCGCTCCCGAGCGGGGGAAGCAGGAAAGCGCCCTGCTCGTACCGACCTGAGGGCCAGGCTCATCGTGCCGCTGCCGGGCAGCCGGGTCCGGCTAACGCGCCCCTCCCCTCTGCACGGCCCGGCCGCGTCCGAGCCCCAGCAACGCGCGCCTGCCCTGCACGACGCCGTTCAAGCCACGCCCCCAACAATCACCTATGTCTGATTGGCCGAGGGTCGATAAACTCCCGCCTGCGAGTCCTAGGCGCTCTGCTATTGGCTGAGATGGTGCCACTCAGGGCGGAAGGGGCGGTCCCTGCTCTGAGCTGGCGATGGCTGCTGGCAGCGCCTTTGGCTGCTGAGCCATTTCTGCTGCGAAACGGGCAAGATGAGAAAGTTTTCCTAAGGAAGGATGTTTCTTGATGTTTGATCTTGATTTTCAAGCCTAATCAACAAGAAAGGAGATTTAATCCTTGAAACAGATAGAAGCTACAAAGCAAGCTTAAAGTGATGTCCAGGCGTTATAAAGAAAAATCTTTTGTTGGAATTTCCTTGTTAAGGTCTAGCGCACGACGTGTTTCAATGATGTCAGTCAAACAATTCAGAATTTCTTGGCCACAAGGACATTTGGCAGAACCCCCAAAATACGGAAGGAATTATTAAAGGCAACTCAGCAACTGTGCTGAATCAGCTTCACCTCCAGCAGACCACATACCAAGCTGCCCACCGACTCAAGGACTGGGCATGTGGACTAATTAGCATGAGAAGTAAGAGAATAATTAACAACAGACGATAGAATAATAATTAATAATAGAACTATGTAACCTGAAGCCAATGAACATTAATGCATTTGTTTGCTAAAATGTGTAAATACTAAAGAGTTGATAGTTGGCGTGCTTGTTTCATGGAATACCATGCAGCACCCAGGCTTGTGCAACTCTGAAATAAATAATCCATGTCTCCCTCAAGTATGTAATTATTGGCTTGTTGCACACTGGGTACCAAATCTGATTTTTGTGGTCAACACTTTTACTGGCCTTGCTGCAGCCTGGGTGGGTGGTGGCTCTGTCAGAACTCCCCGTAGGCCCAGGGCCTGCTCACTCTGACTGCTGGAGGTGCAGTCGGCTGTGGACATGCGCACAGAAGCGGCTTTTATAGAAGCTTTTCTGGCATTTGTACATATTTTGCCTGACTAAAATTTTGATTGAAAGCAATATGTACTGTGGGGAGACTGAAGACCTTAATGTGTAGTTCCAGTTATCACTGACACTAATGTTTTTGTGTCTTGCAAAACAGTCAGTGAATCAATATTACATATCTGTGTGGAGAAATGTGTGAAAAGTGCTGCCTCAGTGCTCTGATCTGTGGCAAAGTAATTGTCAATTACTTTGCTTCATAAACAAGAGCTGTTTCATAGCTAGCTTTGACAACATATTACAGCGTTACTGGACCATGATGATATTCAGATCCTTGCTAATACTATGTTATGCAGTCTGGCTAGATAGACTGAAAATTCTTAGGCAATGAAAAATTCCTTCAGGTGTTTCAGTCCTGACAGCATGTCTTGGAGATATTTTGCGCCTGTGTTTCCAGTAATAAACTTTTACTGTATTTACACTGAGTACAGAGAGTTGAAGATGTAGAGTTTGGCTTGCTCAAGATACATTTTTCCTGAACAAAGTCAAGCAGACATGAAACTTGTTTTGCTGTTTATTCATATTATGCCTGGTCTACAGATCAAATAGGCATAGGCAAGAGGTTTGTAATTGATCTCTGTTTACAGATGGTAGCTTTGCGACTAAAAGCATTAATTACTGGCAGGTTTGACCCTCAACCTGTACTGTGGTGCAAATATAACCACAGATTAATTTTTTTTGTGTGTTTCATAGAACACATTTACTTGTTCAGAGAGAAAAGGAAGCATTAACCAAATGGTGAGTGAAGTGTGGGAAAGTAGCACCAGGGGCCCCCAGCTGCACCAAGAGCCCCAAATTGCACTGATTCATCCCCACTCTCACCTCCTCTGCGTGCTGATCCCGGATCTCAGCATAGGGGCCCTTGGTTCTTGCCTGAGCTGTACTGGGGTTATTCCTGTTCTGTGTGCTGCTCTTGCTGACATACTTACCAGAGTTCGTGGCCTGGCCATGAACTTGAGTCGTTACCTTGCCATTGTCTCCAGTCACTGGGCTGCTTACAGGTCAAGTTACTCTGAAGGGAGGTCACAATCCCTGCCTGTGTTGTGACTGCGCTTCGCTTCCAAGTTGTCCTCTCTCATGGTGTACCCGTGCCCTGGCTGCTCTGTGTCAAGCACAGTAAAATACCTGATACTGATAGTCTGTGCTTCTGGGAACCGGCGATCCACATTCAGGTCCCTACTTCTAAATTTATAAGCTAAAAAGAAACCGAAGTTCCACTCTTCATACATTGATTTAAGTTAGCAGCAGTGCTCATACTGCATGAGAAATGGAGATGCAAAGAATTCCAAAGAGAAAAGACAGGCTCAAACAATAATACCTAAAAATATGGTGGTGGTGGCAGTGACTTATAGATCCTTGCATTTTCAAAGTTGGCTAAACCTGTCCTAAAATGACCTCTTATGAATAGAGTTGGTAAGTTAGAATAGCACTAGCCTGTTCCTCTTGCATACATATTGTCAGCTCAATAAGGAAAATAATTAATAATAAAATATACTTAAAGATGTTACTGGCTTTTACTTAATTTTCAAACTCATCTATTGCTTTAAAAAGTCATTTGTGGGGCTGTCTGCCAGGTCTGTCTTCCCTTTGAGTGAAAATAAATTCTTCTGTAGTCCTAATTTTATTACTATTTGAAACTATCCTACCACTCTGTTGTGGTGAGTGAATTTGAGTGTGCAGAAGACCTCATCCCAACTGCTCAAAATCAGATCACATATCAGAACTGTAATTAAATTAATCCTGAATTTTTTAAAGGAGAAGTTGGGCAAGATTTCATGCAAGTCCAGAGAGTTCTGTTCATGTCACTCTTAGAACAAATCATATGTAAAAGTACAAAGCCATGTTAAAAACATACCAAGTATCATTGCCAGTTTGATGATTGTGAATGCATTTCTTTGTGCATCTGGGCCAAACTGCTGGGAAATACCTGGCACAATCGCAGAAGTGTTGCCTAAGTTTCTGAGCCTTTTTCCATGTCAGGTCCTTTTGAGTTGTTCTTTTCTTGGTAATTTTTCAAATTACCCCCCGTGGGCGGGGGTTGGTTGTTGGTTTTGGTTTTTGTTTGTTTGGGTTTTTGAAGTTTTTATTGTTTGTTTTTCCAATTTTAATTTCTGTTGAGTGTCTCATTGCCTCTCCAGGACTCTGTTGGGCATGTGTGGGAATATGCAGTTAGCTCTAAAATAATTTTTTAACCAGTAATTTTTAAATTATTGTGAGATTAGTCTGTCCAGTAAAATCTGAGTCGTTAGGAGTAACGATGCTGAAGATGGTTTTGGGTAGCACAGTAAAAGCAAGGAGCGGGCTCATAACACCGCTGGTTTCTATTTTGATACTCGATTGTGTTATTTTCTTGGTAAATGCAGCCCCCGCCCCACCCAGTGGCGTCGCTCCCCGCAGCGCGGCGCTGGCGCGGTCAGCGGGCGGGACAGCGAGGGGACATTCCCACCCTGGGGACACCGCACGGAGGGGGCATCCCGCCCCCACGGAGCCTGCACGGGCACTAACAGGCTGTGGGGTGCGATCTCACTACGCCAAGCAACGCGCGGCTGGGTAAGCTAGCAAAGTGACTTCGCAGCGTTCTGGAGTGCCTGGACCACCGATGCACCTCGAACGGCTTTCTGACTGCCCTGAAAACCCAGTGCAGTACAGCTAAAATGGTTTGGCTAGCAGCTCCCTCGTGTAATAGTTAACGTCAAATAAATTTAAAACAGAACATAATGAATAGGGTTTTTTTCATTGCTTCTCGATAATTTCTATACTTCCTAATTCAATTTGAAAGTGAAAGGACTTTAGATGGAGTAGTAGTATTTTGGGTAATACATGGTTGAATTTTTAGACCCAAGAGGTACTGCTTACTGATTTAAGTTACATGTCCATTAATTATAAAGAGGAACTTGGACCAGTGTTGGTTGAATGCTGAGACCTAGATTTTTAACATTAAATATTAATAATTCCTCCTTTTCCTCCACCTTTATCTCCCTCATGCTCTCCTTAACAGAGCTGCATTACTTTGTTTTTCTTTGGCTACAGATGTCTGCTCTTACAAGGCAAAGTGCATGTACAATGTGTAAACATTTTAAATGCAGTTTCTTTCTCAGAAGCATAATTCTGCTAGGAACTTGTAAATATAGTCCATCTGGAATGAAAAGTGCTTCTGTTGAGAAATACCTAGAAATCATTACTTAAGTGCATAGGCTTATAATATTTTATTATGATAATACATGAAAAAAATTAATTATGTGCAAACAGTAGTTTAACATTGTAACAGCCTTGACATATTACAGAACAAAACTTCCCATCTGATTTTTATATCGATTCCCCAGTCTACTGAAAACTGCATTAACATATATTTAGATGTTACAAAGAAATCAACACAGTTCTAAATGCTCACATGACACAGTATTTAAACTTACAATGCATTTTTAAAATATTTAATCCAAGTAGTGTTAAAGGACGACTGTCAAACTCTTATGATTAAAATCTGTTAAGTCTTAACAAAAATAATCAGAAACCATTCTCTTAATTTAAATATTGTTTATCTGTTTATAGTAGTGAATTTCTCGCAATACAAAAAATAATTTCATAACTCAAAAAACTACTTTCATTTGGATTAGCAGCAATTTACTAACAACTCCACTTTGGGTTACGTGCATGTCAAGTTCATTTCTGAGCTAGAAAATTATCCCCTAGATTTTGGTAAAGTAAAAAAGTCAAAAGTTTTGGTTACGTACTTAGTGGACTCAAGCATAACTTAACAGGGCATTTTGAGAGTGACCTGACCATTTAAGGATCTTTGCTGACAGAGATGTTGAGCACAGATTTAAACACAAATTATGGAGGATGGAGGTTATTCTTTCCTTCTGGACTGATGTTGCCTGTGAGTCTTGTAAAAGCTCAGGCTTTAAAATATAGTAAAATCTGGCTACAGAGATTCTAATATTGGATCAAATGAACAAACTGATAGAAGTATAACACAGAATGCCAATTCAAAGTGATCTTACTTTTCTAGTGAACATCTGCAAAACTTAGCAACTTGACATCCATACTGGCAGGCTTTGAATTTCCGGGTGACTGCTTTAACACATAGGGTTACCACCAGGGCTCCCAGAGTCTTCACAAAAGCATTGTTTAAAAAGAATGATTATTACTGGTGTTACACCACTGTCAACTAATTTGGTGTTCAAATACTGTTGGTAACCTGTGACACCATGGCATCCTCTGAATAATCAGAGTAATCTTTAGAGCTATATATACCTTCAGCCTGCTTCCCATGCTGTTTTTGTATTTCTTCCTCTGCCAACTGAGGCAAGGATAAACACCTCTTGGTTTTATGAAATAAGTCTACCCACTGAACACTCCTCACGTCATACACTGATGTACATGGATTTCTCAAAAAAAAAAAAAAGAGACCATGAACTGACTGGTAACAATTCTTTGAAGTGCTGCATCTCTGCACATGGCCTGCCCACTCACAATTTTGCTTCAGCTTGGAGATAGGCACTTCTAAGAAGAACTAGGCAACAATCAGTACAAATCCTAGTAAAGAATATATTCACAGTAAAGGCAGGAGTGCAGTCATCTATGAAAAGGAAAAAGCCTTACCTAAGATACTTGCTTTTATCATTTTTATACAGAGTTGCTTTTTAAATTTTGTAATAGGTTGGTCTTTTTTTCCACAAGAATTTGCATCTATTTAGAAAGCTATCAACTTCCTCTCCCTCATGCCTTAGACAGAGCACAAACCTCTGGCTCCCTTACTATTGGCTATGATGGGGGCAAAACCTTTTGCATGAAGTGAAAGCCAAATAAGAAAAGTTAAACTGCACTAACATTTGAGAGAAACATTTGCAGTCTTTTTTGGAACACATATATGTCTATGTACAAAAATAAATTCTGACAGTGTCCATTTAAAAAAGTTAAATATATACAAACTGTTAGAATAATTACACAAACTAACTATTGCAGCAGCTTTTAAATATCACACATTCAATTTTCATAAGCAAATTGCAATGCTATTTAGCATTTCTCAATATACTCAACATATTTTTTGGAACAAACTCAATGCAACACACTTTACATTTCAGAACAACCACGTGCAGCACATACTTCAGATGCAAACAGTAAACCATTTGAGTTACATTCACTTTGGGACAAAAAGTGTACTGGCTGCTTAATGCAGCACCTTCACTATGGCAAGGTCATGGTAAAGTCTCAATCCCTCCCCTAACACAGATGATTAACAACCAAGTTACAACACTGTCACATGAAAATACCCTTTAGCATAAACAAATGCCTTAAGTTTGTCACAGTTCCCTTCTCTCAGCCTTCCAGAGCAACAAACTCTCCACATATTTTTATAAGCTGAAAAAAATAAACGCATCCAGCAAAATCTCAGTCCACTTTGTACAGGGTAATGTAACACATTAATTCACTAGTTCACAAATTGTCTAACTGCTAACTCACCAGCCTACAAGCAGAACAGTTCCCTAGCCAATGGTGAGTGAGAGTGCTCCTGCTTCCTCCCTCTCGCCTGGTGCAGTGGTTCCCTGCACCACACCTGGAAACATGAAAGCCTCAACAGTCTGTCTGCACCAAAACCTTTTGTGATAAACTGATGTATCTGCGACTTACAGCTTCAAAGTTTGGTCTATAGAATTACCACGTGTTTGTGTATTCAAAGGAAATGTCAAACGAGTACTTTGCAAAGATAAAGCTTCAAGTGGTGAGAGGCGCAGCAGATAACCATGCCCACGGGTGGCAATGGCTACAGAATTATCACTTTCTGCTCACACACTCCTGCATAGGTGTTGCTCCTGCTCTGACCTAATGGGACTGCTCCTACCACACACTAGATCTTAGCAAGAGTTCTCTTAGGTCAAAACCTGAGCAGGAGGTGATGAATAATCACAAATCTAGTACTATATCAACAAGGTTTCAAGCATGAATGTTAAACCTCCCCTTTTAGTATATATCCATCTGCCAGAGCTGTAACAAAAATAAAACAATATATTTCAATTTAAATAAATAAAACAATATATTTCAATAAAACAATATATTGCAATACATGTAAAAACATGCTCTGAAAAAGTAAAAAGAAAAACTATAGCTTTGGCTAAAGCTACTAGTTTACAGAGTTTTTATAAAAATTTGAATAAAGTAAAAAAACAGGGAGAATTTTTTAAGCTCTCCTGTATCAATTGGCCATCTTTTTGCTAACACATACTGCTTCTGCTTGTTATTGATGCTTTTACAACCCATTTGGTTTTACAGCATGTGACAGATCACACAAAATAAACTGTCACTGAGAAGTGATTCTTGAATTTGCAACACGAAGTGCTATGCTTGCAATGGATCTCATAGCACACGTAGAGATCTTGTGACAGATTCCAGCTTGGGAAATGTAGTTGGAAGCTAAACGATACAGCCTTTCTGCTCCAAATATGTTAAAGTGCCCAGGCAGTACCTTCTCCACAAGACCTCTATCTACTAACTCCATCAGGCGCTGGCAGCTTGCAATGTAGTCACTGATTTTGCTGTAGGGTAGCCAGTCGATCATAGATCCGTCATACACCACATCTCCGCTGAACAAAATCTTCCGGTCCTTGTCATGTAAGCAAATGCTGCCTCGTGAATGACCAGGCATGTGCATCACAGTGAGCTGTCGATCTCCGAGGTTGATCACATCCCCTGCAAACACATTTGTTACAGGAAATTGTATGCATTTGCCATGTTTCTTAAATGACATAAAGAGAACTACCTACTCATATGCAGCGTTGATACATACTACCTATTGCAACAGTGGGAGTGGGGCATTTATTTTCTTCGTGAGTGCCAAAGAGGTGTCCAAAATACAAGCTTAGCAAAAAAGTATTTTCCAATTATACTAATGGTTAACACAGCCTTGGGTTGTGTTAATGAAATATACTCACATTCTAGTAAATTGCACAATGTGAAAAGCAATGCAGTAGAGAAAATGAAATGGGAACAAAAAGAACACAACTAAGCTGGTTCTTTGACAGTTTGCAAAGAACATATTTCACAATTTATTATAATTTTACCCTTAGAATTGCACTGCTGTTACTCCTAAAATGCATAAGGCTAAAACATAAGAACCAAGACAGGCACACACCGGTCTTGACACACTTTCTTCACTTCATTCATTAAGATATAAAAACAGAACTTTCTTACCATTAGGTCATTTTTTTGACAGCTTAAATGTGAATGCCTTTTAATTGTACCAGCCACTGAACTGATACTTGTGTTTCATGTCTCAGTTAACATCTTAGAAATTCTGATGCTATTCTGGCAGCCAGTGTACTTGCTCTTTGACAAAACTATTTTTTTAAAATAATCCTCCCTACTTTTTGACGAAAAAAACAACTGAAACTTCTATTGATTTACTATAGTTAAATGTCACTATAGTTATTTAACTATTATTACAGTTAAATGTCATCCAATCTTTACTGAAGCCTTCAGTAAGTTCAGTTCTGCTTTTCCAGCACTTATGTGAGATGGCCTGATAAAGCCAAGAAAAGAGTAAGCACTGTGCCTAAGGTGTCACCTGTCTGACACCCACTCTTTAACATCTACTGAACAATATTGCACAGTTTAGGTGCTTTGTTACCAAAAAACCTAGTCACTGTCCCCCATTAGACACTAAATGATCTTTTTTTATCGGCAACAAGCCACTTCTGTAACTGCTACATCAGTAACACGTGATTTTTAAAATTTTACATAAGTCAGGTAAAATTCAGTAAATGTATTTATGTAAAATTCACGTAAATTCTGTAAAATAAAAACTATTCTCAGTAGATATTTCAGGAATTGTCCTGTTATCTGCACTTTCCATGTTTTGACAGCTTATCAACAATAAAGATCACCAGATGTCAGAACATGACCTGCTGACATACCATTTGAAGCCTAAGGGTAAACCTGGGGTATTCAATTAGTCAACTAAAACATTACTGAGTGATTCTTATTCTTGATGGAAAAAAAACCCCAGCCACCAAAACCTTCAATAAAAACGGTTTAACCCAGTACAAGTCTTTTTGGTCGCATGCTGACTGCGGGTGGCTTTTAGGTCCACAGGAGTGACGAAATTAATCGATTTGATTGTTTTACACGAGGAGCTGGGTAAACCAAGAGGCGCTCAGCGGCAAAGAAGCCGCTCCGTAACACCCAGAGCACTGCGCCCAGCACCCCTCGGCGCGGCGAGGCCGCCCCCTTACCCTCGTGCAGCAGGCGACTGGGCCGGACGGGCGGGACGCGGAACTGCCGGGCACTCCAGCCGGGCCGCGGCGGCCGCGCCACCTCCCGGTCTGACAGCCACGTCACGGCCTCGTAATTGTCGCCTTGGAGCAGCGCCGACGCCTCAGCGCTGTGCACCGCCACCTCCTCGAAGTGCTGCAGCCCGCCCGAGTGGTCGAAGTGGACGTGGGTGGCCACGGCCAGCAGCGGCCGCGGCCCGGCGCCCTCGGCCGGCGCCAGCAGCCCGGCGTCACGCAGGTAGTCGGGCAGGCTGCGCAGTCCCAGCCCCGCGTCAATCACCACGTCTCGCTGCGAGCCCCGCACGAGCCAGATGTTGGCCCGGTTGCCCGACTCGTAGAAGCGTTCCTGGATCCAAAAGATACCGCCGCCCAGGGGCTTGTGCGCGAACCACTCCAGCGCCGACATGGCCCGGCCGGCGCTGTGGGCCCGCGAGCCGCCCCCCGCAGCGCCCCGGCGGCGGCACGGGCAGGGCGGGGCGGGCGCAGGCCCGGCCCACTGCGGCAGCGGCAGGCGGAGCGTGACGGGGCCGGGTGAGGCGTGGGGAGGCCCGGAGAGGCTGTGGAGGTTCAGCCGTGGCGCGGCTGGGCGCGGGTTTGAGCCCCCTTCGCCGCTGAGACCCGCCAGAGGAGAGGGTAGTAAAGGCGAAGCGCTGCGGCCGTGCGGGGAGCGGCGGGACCCTCTAGGGGTGACGGGCCGTCAGCGAGGGGCGGGGAGCGGGAAAGGAGCGGAGAGCAGCTGAGAGGGCTCTTCTCACACGGCAGAGGTTAGCGACCCTCCGGACAAATATCTTCTCCCCCTTACCTTCACTGGCTTTAGTTTAAAAAGACACCCACATAATCTCAGTATTCAATGTTCAGTACTTTCTTTTGTATATGTTCTTCCCTTTAACTGATGGCACCTGCCTCTCAAAATCAGAGAACACAACCACCAGAACACGATCAGGAATTTTGTTGTGAGGAAAGCGTAGGATACCGAGAACTCGTCTGAGCGCTCAGTCTTCTTAGGTCTGCTGTTGTTGCACCAGCGGTCCGGCAGCTGTCGGGGATCCGGATTCCACGGATTCCCTCCTGAAACATCAGCTGCCTTCCCCTGAGTAACGCCCGAGGAACTGCATACGTAGGTTTGGAGGAAATTGAAAAGCCTAAATCTGAAAATCTTCTCTTTTATAGATGACACACAAACTACTCATAAACAAGAAAATACACCCTGTTGATCCTTTAGAAATCCCCCAGGGTAAACAGAACACTGGTTGGGGTAACTTTATCATCCTTAGTGGCTTAGTTGTCTAAATCTTCAGGATTTTTTCATCTATCACTGTCACTTTGTGCTGTCAGTAAACATAAACATTCTGAGGTTTTTAAAAAATTGTAAGTTTGGGTAAAAATGTGAAGTTGAAATGCTGCCAGTTTTAATGCTTATTCTCATCAGACTGATGCCATGTAATTTTAAGCGAATTTACTAAGAATTAATTTTAAAGCAGCTTTTAAAAAATGTACCTTTATATTCACTACATTTAATACCTTTCCTTGTTAGCTTAGCGTCTTGTTTAACTTGTGTTGTGTTGTTCTGCTGTTGACTTTTTTTTTTTTTGTATCTATATAATTTTCATGTTTGCGGCTTTACAATGTCTTTTATCTTCTCTATTCTGCAAGGCTCACATCTTACTTTTCATGCTATTCATCCTATTTTCAGAGGACCTTCCCTTCCCTTCCCTTCCCTTCCCTTCCCTTCCCTTCCCTTCCCTTCCCTTCCCTTCCCTTCCCTTCCCTTCCCTTCCCTTCCCTTTTTTTTTCTTAAAAAAATATTTATTTAGGTCTCTGTGCTTATTTATTCTGTACTGCAGAGTGGCATGGAAATACAGAATATGATTTTGTTTTATCCACATAGAGCTTATTTCTGTTGAAAGTAACAAGTAGTAAAAAAACTGGCCTCAACATGTTTTCTGTGGCCTTAATAAAAAGGTCTTTGCTTCTGTCTGGGGGGAACCAGGTGCACTCGTACAGGTGCAGCAGTAAGTCTGGAGCAACCTGGTTGTACCGAGCAAGTACAGTGACCTTGCAGTTACTTGTGAGCAGCTCACGGGATTTCTGGGCTCGGACCTTGCACCAATCTGAGTCGTCTGTGGGAGTGATCAGTATCACAGTGCTTCAGCTTCTCTTGGAGCCCATTTATTGACATCTTCCCCCATTCTCACATTTTGATTTGTTTGTCAACCCATGGGTCATGCAATTCATGAGATGAAGCTTGGTATAACATGAAAGTGGAGAGAAATGACTGTAAATGTTTTGGAGACTCTTCTTTTATGACCTTTTAAAATATTTCAGTTAGAAACAACAAACTTTTTTTTTTTTTTTTCAGCAGTTATCTTGCAGTCCTGCTGGAGTTTTTCATGACTTTTGATTATCTTAATTACCTCTTTGCCTGGGTCACTTTTTCAAGATCCAAAAATAGTTACTAAGATTAAGGACAAAAAATAGTCAGGATGAAGAAGTCATGAATGACAAACACAAACTGCCTTTTGGAGAAAAGTTCAAAAAACACACTAGAGTGTAGTCACAGGAAGTTCAGGGTTCTTAAACTTTTTTACACCTGTTTCTGGTTCTTCTGGTTGAACCAATACAGTGCATCTAATTTCAGGCATGCAGAGGTGGCTAGCAGAAATAAGTGAATGAAGCTGATTTTATGCTTGTATCAAATTTACAGTCTGTGGAAGAATCTGAGATAGGCATTGAAAGTGGCTTGCTATTTAAAAATTATTTCTGGTTTTAAAATGCCTGTAGTCTTTGTTAGATGCTAACTTTCTTGGTAATATGTACATCACTTTGAAACATGTAAGGAAAATATATCTTTAAAGATCTATAATATTTTCAGTACATCCAGTGGGTCAGGTAGAGGAAGAGGACATGCTTCATCTGCCTTCAACATGGAGGCTATTGGCTTTGGTAAGGATGCAGATGAAATATATGAACACCCCTAAGAATTTTGGATTTTATAATAATGTAAATCACCATTTTTCTTAATTCATCATGAAAGGGGCTTTCCTGCCCCTTTGCTAACTGTTGTATCACATATTTAACTGGATTGCTTGCAAAGAGTTAGTGCATTGAAGTCCTCATCATGATTTGGCTTTCTGGACATTGCAAGAATAGATACACTGGATACTTGAATTTGTCTGAAATGAGTTTACATTAATCTTTGAAGCTATAAATTTGCTGATTTTAGAAAATTACTATTTATGCAAACATGAAAGATTGTGTATGATTGTCCTGTACTGCAGGGGCCAGCATTTGAACATAACTGAAAGATCCTTCGTGTAATTAAGGGAGCGTAATTGAGACTTGGCATTTAGGATGTATTTGAAAATCAAAGGGGAATAAAGACCATCTTCTGACTGCATTTTGATGTGCAGGGAAGCTTTTGACTTACTGAACCATATATTATTGATCCTCTTAATCCAGCATTGCAATTAAGATGTGTGATTTCATATTACTAAGTCATCTGTAACTGTTTTTCATGTGAATGTTGCAGTTTGCTTGGTAGCACAATTCTGTGCCATCTGAATTCTGTATACACTGCATCTTTTGAGGTACAGTCAGTCTTACAGGAGAATTACTAGCCCCAGTACATTTAATGTATACCCTGGAGAAGGTAAAAGGTTTTCTTCCTTCTGTGAACAAAATTTCAGAACCAAGTTAAACTTCTCAGGGCAAATCTGATGTCATTCAGGAAAATCAGAGTTAACCTAGCTGTATAAGTATAATCAATAAAAAATTCAAGTGTTGATTTAATGACTGGACAATGACCAAAAGTATGTTACAGCTTTGACTAACTTACAGTGAAATTATTTGAAGCAGTGAATTATTGCTGTTGCATATTCCTATTAGACACTTTCTGAGTTCACACAAAGTTTCTGTAAATGCAATTAGAAACTCAATTAAGGAATATCAGCAACATTAAGTGATTTAAAGTGTTGGCCAACTTGCAAATATAGATGGAAGCAGTAAGCTCCTTTCATGGTCCAGATCTGGGACTTCTGATACACTTCATGCTTTGCAACCTACCACTCACGTATTGATTTAGCACCATTTATCACATGAGAGAAACAACATCCATTCTATAATTTTGCCTGTAGTATTCTGGATACTTTTAAAACTGTTTTTGCATATTTATCTTTCTCACTTTCAAGGTTCAAGTTAAACAAAAACAAAACACCCCAAAAGCAAACCCCCACAAAAAAACTCCCTCAAATCCCAAAAATCCAACCCTTAACATTTCATTTTAATTCATCTGGTAGAAACTGTGTGAGGGCCTGGTTTTAGACAACACGACCTCATGATAATAGTCATGAGAAGAGTGTCCATGTTATTAGATAGCATAATTAATGTAGCTGTAACACTATCATAGAAGTGGTTAAGAAAAATACCACTGACTGAAGAGAGAAGGAATGGTTTCTGAGAAAGTTTGGTTGGTGAGAATAATTGCTTTTGGCAGTTAAGAGTTTAGGATTACTATGAATGACTGTGTAACAGTTTTAATAATTATTTCCCCTTGATTTTGTACAAAATGCCACATCTGAGGGGTGGGTTATAATTACATCAGTGATGGTCTTCAATTTAAAAAGCTTGTTTTTATCTCAGTTGTAATGTGCAGTTGTCTCTGGGACTGCATTCTGTGGCAAAAGTGGTCTAGCTTTAAGAAAACTGTGGAGTAGATTATTTTTTACTGATATTTTCTGTTACCTGGTTAACAGAACATTTTGTAAAACTAAGAGGGTGTTACAAAGTGGGCTGTAAGCAGGAACTTGATAAATTGTCTTTGCTACAAGAGTGAATGGATTGTTATAAAACCTCAGAGCAGTATCTATGAGCCAGGTGGTCCTTTGAAGTGTGAGAAGGGAAACGTTTTATTAGTTAGGATGTATCTGTCTATCTTTCATTATTCGGGTAGCAAATGAAAGCCCTGTCTCCTTCTACCTGGAAATTTTGATGTGAAATGTGCCAAATAGCATAGATTTCCATCATTCAACACTCATTTTGAGAGAATAGCAGGCATATTCTATAGAAATTTCTTTATTTACCCCACTATGTAAGTTATGAATCACTCATATTTTCCTGTAGGTGTATCTTCCAAGACTGGGTGATTGCCACCTTTGCAGTGGTTTGGAAGTAGTTCCTTGGTTGTGAGTGGCAAGAGTCAGTCAATGTATTTTTTTACTGATGGCATCAGCAATTTTTTCCTCACTAAAGAGCCTTGAACTGAAATCAAAACTACTTGTTTCTTTTCCTCTCTTTGCTGATAGTTTCCTACATCTATGAATGCCCCTTGAGACACTGTTATTTTAATTGTAGACTCTTTCATGCACAATTTTGAGAAGGTTTTCTGTTTGCCTTCATAATAACTAAGTTTAAGATTTAGCTTCATCTACGATGTCTTCTTTTTCCTTGGTGAGTATGCACCTGAAGGATGGAATGCCACAGAGAGACCTTCTCCAGTCTCCAGACAGACTGGAGAAGTGGGTGCATGGGAATCTCATGTAGTTTTAATAGTGAGGGCAAGTGCTGCACCTGGGTTGGACCAGTGCCAGCACGTTGAGGGAGGGATTGTTCCCCTCTTCCCTGTTTTGGCGGGACCCCACCTGCAGTTCTGCATAAGCTCTGGGGTCCCAGAACAGGAAGGACATGGACCTGTTGGAACAAGTCCAGAAGAGGCCACTCAGTTGATCACAGGGAAGGAGAACTTCTCCTATGAGGAGAGCCTGAGAGAATTGCGATTATTCAGCTTGGAAAAGTCTTCAGGCTGACCTAATTGCAGCCTTTCAGTATCTGAAGGGAATTTACAGAAAAGATGGGGCAATAGCATGTAGTGACAGGACAAGGGGGAATAGGTTCAAATTGAAAGAGAATAGGTTTAGATTAGACATTAAGAAGAAATTCTTTACTGTGAGGGTGTTGAGGCACTGACACAGGTTGCTCAGGGAAATTGTGGATGCCCCATTTCTGGAGGTGTTCAATGCCAGGCTGGGTGGGGCTTTGAGTAACCTGATCTAGTGGAAGGTGTACCTTCCCATGGCAGTGGGGTTAGAACAAGATGATGTTTAAGGTCCCTTCCAACTCAAACTCTTCTGTCATGCTATGAGTCTGTGATTATGTGCTAGAAGTTTTTGACGCTAAAGGTCAAAGGCTATCTTTGTTACTATTTTTTGTAAAATATCTGCAAATATTATCCTTACTTGGGTTAACAGTGCAATCAGGTTCAGTAATTTTGCACTAAGTGGATTTTGCATGTGGTAATTTGTCAAGAAAAAATGTGACTGATTTAAAAATACTAAAGTTTTGGTATTGCTTTCGGCATTAGAGATTGTATGTAAAAGGTTATTATCCATGTATAAATGGATGTACTTGCACTGTATGACTACTGTATTATTTAGAATGAATTTCTCAATTTACTTCTTGTGCCTGGAAAAAGGTTAAATGGATTAAAGTGTTTAGCTGCTGTTTTGGATAGGATGCAAAGCTCTTCCATTGCAGAAGTACTGGAAGTCTTGGAAGCTGGTGATCAGACACAACCTTTTGAGACTTGGGAATACTGGATGCTATTTATGAATAACACAGTGATGTTAAATGTTGCTCACTGGTTTTGTAATAAAGGTTTGATTGTGAAACTCTTGAAGAGTAGAGAGTTACTGTTATAGTTGATGTTTCAACTTAGTGTCTGAATAAATCTGCATTTAACAATTCCATGCTTTTCAAGGATAAAAGAATAAATTATGGTATTTTGGGAGTATTGGGTGTTTTTGTTTGTTTTGGGGTGGGGTTTTTATTCAGTTTTTTACTGTTTAACAACAAGAAACTGTTCAACATGGGATTAGAAAAATATACTCTATGTTCAGTTACAGGTAAATATCAAGGACTGTCTGGATTGCCTTGACTGTGAACTGAGTAACACTTTCTCTGTAGCAATTGAGAGATAGTCAGGAGTACCAGGACAATGCAAAGGAGCAGGAAACGTGGGCACCAGGAAGTAGCTGAGGTTATCGAAGGCTAATTTTCTATGAGCCAGTGAAATGTTCTGATATTTTAGTATTTGATTCACTGTTTTTCAAACAATAAAAAAGGTAAGAAATTATTACCAAGTCATATATTCCTTCCAGTCCTGTATTTTGAGAGTTATTGTACTTGGCATGATTTTAGATCAAGGTGAGTATTGTTTTGTCCCAAAAAAAAAAAAAAAAGGAAAGACGGAAAGAATCTGCTTTTATTTATTTACCCTGTTGGAATAACTGATTGACAGCACAAATGCAGACTTTAGCTCTCACTCTTACTCTCCTTTTTCTTTAGTCACTTCATAAGAGTTTTGAACGGGCAGCAAACATGGATGTTACTAAAAATAACCCAGCCTTTTATCTGTCCAGGGAAGCTATGTTTTAAAATATTAGCCTTTCCAAACCATATTTTTATAGCTCACTACTGCAAACTTAATTACATAATAAGTAAGTTGAAGAGCCTGTGGGCCACTGGAATGGCTGAACTTTGTCTCCTTGGCATAGAAGCCAGTTGTCATTATATGGGTAAAATGGCAATCCTGACTCCTGTTCCTCAATTTAAATTACAGCTAGAATTCCCTAAAACTGTTGTACTAAAACATTTTGGTATGTATGTAAATAGGATTGAGCACTCATCCTTTCCCTGGTGGTAGGGGAAGGATTACCGCTGTAAATCATAATTTTTCTATATTAAAGCTATTTTCTGTACAGATAGAAGATTCCCAGGAGAGATGAGACCAAAGAAGGCAAACAAAAAAGGTATGTTATATATTTTAAGAAACAAATATTACATAGTAGTTGAAAGACAGAAGCTGTAACGGAGATACTTAGAGGAAAAAATGCTAGAAATATTAATTAGTATAAATCATTAAGGCTTTTGGCAGATTTTTTCCATAAATATTTTATTAGTGTGCCTTTTGTGATTTTTGCTTTGCTTCTGTAGGATGTTTTAACTTACTGGAACAGACTTACCTTCCTTTCTTCTGCCTTTTATGTTGATGCACCGTGTTAACATACAAGATATGTAACAGTGAAAATTTTAAAAAAAATCCACAAATCTTTCTTGTTTTGAAAACTTGTATCTTTAGTCAGCACTCATCCTATTCAATAATAACTGGCTGTTCAGGTTTCCTTTATATTTTGGTTTCTCAATTATCTTGTTAATGATTTAGTTGATTTTTGAATCTTTTAGACCTTTTATATGTAACTTAATGTGGGTTATTTTCTATTTTCCCTGATTTTACTTTATTTTCAGCTTTTGTCTGCAGAACTGTGAATCAGATCCTTGAAAAGCAGTTGGAACTGGTAGTGGTAGTTCTTAGAGAAAACCAGATATTTATTACACAGCACAATTTGTTTTTCAAAGGGTTTTCTAGTATGCATGACTTATTTTAAGTTCTTTGTAGAAATTTGTGGCCTCCTGTGAGAAGAAACACTTGGCTTCTTGTGTTTAGCTGTCTGTTTATATGTAATTGTTTGCTTTCTTCCAAGTCTTTAATGTGTCATTTTTCAGTTCACAGATAAAACAGAAAAAGGAATGGGAATGTGCATAGTCACAGAGACTGGCTCAGCTGGAATCTTTGTTCCTTTTTAGAGCATCATTGAGAAGCATGATACAGAAGGTAGACTGTAAGATTCAACTGAAAATGAAATATTTATTTGCAAAATCTCCAAAGATGGGACCAGAATATACCTGGGTTTTATTCCAAAAGAAGAAACCATGGACTTTTATAAGCCTATGCACAATAGTTTTCGCCCTGAGATCATAAAGAGAATGACTGCTCAATGGGGGAATTTTTCTTTCTTTAGTTCCAGTTTCTCTACTGGCTCTTAAAAGTACATTCCTCTACATGTTATAATGGCAAAGATCAGCTGACCACCAGAATTTGATTGGATTAAAAACCAGGTTCCCCTAAAAGCAAAAACAATGTGGGGCTAAGAGTTTTTTTGTGGACTCCTGATGATACATTTAGTTGTTGGTTTTGGATTTTTTTTGGTTTTTTTTTTTTTTTTTTTTGTGGAATCCTGATGATACAGAGTTATATATTAGTCAGAAGGTTTGTACATAGCTGACTAATGACCCATTAGAGCTCCTGGTACTTGTCTCTTTTGACGCATAGCTTAGGTGACACTTTAACCATGGTGGAAAAAAGGTGAACAAATCAACAGAGTTTGTACAGAAATTCAAACCAAGTTCCTACCATTCTCCCTTTTTAGCCTGCAGGAGTGGTTTGGCGATCAGTACAGTTCCATGCACAGAGGCAGCTTTACTTTTACACACCTGCCCTCCCTCTTTCTGGTTTCCCTCGATGTTTTAACTGCCTTCTCAGTGACAAAACTTTGGGTAGAATTCCACACTGACCCTGGGCTGTGAAATGCAAAATCCTAGATACCAGCAGTGCCTGCTGAAAAGAAAAAATACATAAATAAGATAAATAAAAATGTCATCTGGGTTCAGTTGACATTGTAAGCCAGCCATATGCATAGGTATATAGCACTCAAATGTATGCATTTTAGCCCAAGTACTGGAAGACCAGGTATTAGACTGTATTTTATTGCACCTCTAAGGTACATAACATAGGGAGCTATTTTGCTCCCATAGTTCTAACAATGGGTCAGTGTTGTCACTGACATATTTTATGAAAATCCTTTCGCTAGGATTTTTTTCCTGAGAAGCTGAGAGGCCTCAGAAACGAAATGTAAACAATAATTACCTTATGGATGTGGAATGTGGTCTGGAGATGGTTTACCAACAGGTGCATCTTTGATTGGTCTCATGTGGTTGTTTTTACTTGATGACCAATGACAGCCAGCTGTGTTGAGGTTGTGAGCAGTCACAAGATTTTATTATTCATTCTTTTATTTGCTAGTCATCTGATGTCTTCTCTCTCTTTCTTTAGTATAGTTTTAATATATCATTTTCTTTTAATATAATATATACCATAAAATAATAAATCAGTCTTCTGAAACATGGAATCAAGATTCTCATTTCTTCCCTGGGGTTGCCTGCAAATTACACACCATGTTTCTAATTTATAAGCACCAAAGATGCCCAGCTCTTAGACACAAATCTCATGTCTGTTTGTTCTTCATGTATTATCTGTAAAAGCCTGCAGGAGGTTGTGCAGGGATGATAATTCTGAATTGCACTTTCTGCTTGTTTTCCTAAAAGCCTACTTCATACTGGATGTGTTTGCTTTGATGCTGTTCATGTTTTTGCAGAGCAGATTGACTCCCCTGAGCTCTGTGCAGTGCTTTAGTCATATAATCCTTTCCTAGGCCAAAACACTGAAATAAACTCAATGTTATTTATGACTAATATGACTACTTTTGATAAAATGTAAGTGTTTTCTCAGCAGTTCCCAGTGTTCTCTGTCCTTGAGCATTTGAGGAACTTTGGTTTAGGGTGCTGCCATTCACATAACTCTTACCTGGGTATATAGTTTGCTATTTTTGATCTTTGCTCCACCATACAGTTAATCAGGGAGTAACTTGATAAAAATTATGCTCATGAATCAGGGGACTATGCAGAAATACACAACATAGATTCATTATATGAGAGCCAACTGTAGTCAAAAAGCCATGTAGCTGTATTAATCATGCCTTCTGTTAGAGCTAATGAACTTCTGCCTTTTTCTAACATCTACTTGTCTGAAGTATCCATCATTAATGTTTTGTATAAGTCAGTAAAAATGAGTTTTTATTTTTTTCAAGATGATTAAACATAACAAGTGAGATTCTGTTCTAGTTTCTTAGCATTTTTTAGGTATATAGGTGACTAATATTTTGTGAAGCTGAATGTTGTATTTTAGCCCAGCCTTTGGTCAACTACTTGTTCAAACTGAATTTCAGCCTGGCCTTCCAGGCATCTCTTATGTAAATCAGACATTTGCATCTCTGTGAAGGATGTAGCTCAAAGTCTCAGGTAATTTTAATACACACAGTATGGGATTTCTGTGGCATAGTCAGGATGTATTTACTCTTAAGAACAAGTAAAACAAGAGAATTTGTCTTTTTCACATTAACAAAAAAAACCAGTAATGTATTTTATTTCACCAGGTGCAAAAACAAAAAAGGCAAAAAACTCTGAGCCTAAAAGTAATCTGGATGTCATTGAAAAAAAATGAAGTAAGATGTGCATATTCTTTCTAAATTTTACAATAGACATTGAAGGAAAATGAAACCTAATATGTTTATTAGTACAAATGGAATAACAAGCACAGACTTTTTCTGGTCCAGTCTTGCTACTTTGACAGACAACTGTTCTGCAGCATGGTGGCACAAGGGTGGTGGTACTGGTGGTCTGAGTCTGGCTGTGGAGAAGCGACTTTCTTTGCTTTTGTTTGTACCTGAACACAACAACCAACTGCTCTTCGCTGGGTAGCAACACAGTCTAATGTAAATAGTAGAGCTGCTGTTGGAGCTTACAGAAGGAGGAACTAGTGCCAGTGTTTTTAAATCTGTTGCTGTTTCACCCATCTACTGATGCTGGAACTTAAAACAATTTACTAAGTTGAGAAGAAACATAGAGAAACTTAGGACTCTGTTTTGTTGGCAATTAGTTACCATGTGTCAGTGGGAACCTTTAAGGTGAAACAGCTTTATTTTTTCTCCTGGTGATTCACCAGTTGTTTAAAGTAGTTATATTATTACATACAGTACAAGGTATTGCTTTATCAAGTATGACATGGTCTTCTGTCAACTGTTCTAACAGTGGGTGATAAAGGGAAATTGTCATCTCAGTTTATTACGCAGGACATGGTTTTTTATGGCTGATGCTTGACCAAGTAAATCCTTATTAAGTTCTTGTGCTTCACATCATATTGTTTTAAATATTGACACACAACATTTGCACAGCATTGTTATGCTAACTGTCTTGCTGTTAAGTGCATCTCAACTCTTTGGTAGTGTGGAGGATATGCTGTTGCTGTAACATGGGATTACCTCGTTAAGAGATTGCCTTGTGACAGGTGCTAGAAAAGAAGGATAAGGAAAAAGAAAAACCTGAAGATGAGAAAGACAAAAGACAAAGAAGGTGAAGATGATGAAGAAGCAGAAGAACCAGACAAATATGATGAAGAAGAGCATGAAGAGGTATAATGTTAGTTTTCCTATTTATACAGAGTCAGATCTCAGTCATTGATTATGTGTTGGCTGGCAAAGAAATGTCCCAAGCTCCCAATAAGGCAGAGTTGTTTTGGGAGAAATTATTACATTAATTATCTTTGTTGCACTACATTGTATTATAAATTTAAGTGACTGTTCTAGACCTATTACTCACAAAGAGCTCTGATATAAAGATCTTGTATATAAGAATGTGTTGACACAATCAATACACACAATTACTCCTTTTTATCACGAAAACAGTGATGCCTGTTGTTTCATATATATCAGGACTTCATTACAGTATTTTCCTTTTTCTTTCCCAATAATCCATTACTGTTTTAAAGTGTGGATGCTCAAGTGCAGTTTAAATAACTTTTCTTCTATAAATTGTCTTCTCTATACATATAGTGATTTTTTCCCCATTGCTTTAGGAAAATGACTACGTTTCTTCCAATTTTGAAGATGGAGATGGTTTTGGTGTCGTCAGTGATGACAATATGGTTGAAGCAACATAGCAGCTGTTGTTTCTAAGTATTAAACTGCTCAAGCCTTATACTACATGAAGCAGAATTATGGAGATAGGCTGAGTATAAATAGACTTAATGTTTTAGCTCTGTTGGTTTTAAGCAGACTCTCCAAAAATACACTGGAGTTTAATTGTACTATTCTGTAAAAGAGGCTAGGGAATCCTTTGTTTTGTTCTTTTGCTAAGTGCTTTGCAGACATGCCCTTTTTAAGGTCCTCTGGAATGCCTATGGATAGAATAGAGTATGCCATTGTGTTTCCTCTGCACAGAAAAAAAAAGTATGCATTTTACTTGAAACTGTCTAAGCATTTGCACTAGTCAATTCTATGCCTCAACAGTAAAATGTTAAAACAAATAATGAAATTCTTGATGACCACTATAAAAAAAAGACACAGAGCTTTTATGGACATAAGCTGCTTGTTGGTAGCTGACTCCTTCGAAGAACTTTAAGTAACTTCTGAGTTCAGGTAACTGACAGCTGTGCATTTCAACATAAACTGACTTGGAAGGACCAATGCATGATGTCCTAATTAGAAAAATAAGAGAATGCCAAGAAAAAGCCAAAGCTTAATGTTTGGAAGCATCCTTTTTATTTGAAAACCAACAGCTGTTGTATTGAAAACTTATTACTCAGATTAGATGCTTGAAGAATGCTGTGACAGCACATTCTCTATATCTTACTGTATTTTGATAGTAAAAAATAATATTTTTTTATTGTTAGTACATTACTGTTGATCAGGGGTTTTGGGCTTTTTATGTTGCTTGGTTTCGAAGTGTTATTTTCTTTTAAAAAAAGTGTTTCACCTTACTGATGACTGGGAAACAATTCTGCATTATTCTGTGAACTTCTGATATACAAAACACAGAAGATGTGAATGAGGCAAGGATGCTAAAAATTAAATTTGCTTGCTGTGACTATAACTGCTTCTGCTAGCCGTTCTCCCTGTGCAAGGTGAATGGTGAGACTCCTTACCCCCTACAAAAAAAAATGCAAATAGATGGAACCATAAAATTAATGCTAGAAAAGAGTTACTGCATGGGTAACAAAATTTGTTGACAAGTTGTGGCTTGCCTGAACAAGTACAGTATCTTATTCTGTAGCAGACAGTAATTCTTGAGTACTGATTACTTTCTCCATTCATCTAATGGGCAACTGCCTTCCTACTGCACTGTTGAGAAACATTATTCTGGTGAAAATCTGGTTTTTTTGAGTCCTTTAAGAGGTAAACTGTAGTGACCTCTGTCATTCAGAGGGAATTGCAAAGTTTTAGGCTGGACCCTCCAGGATTAGTTTAGCTATGGTAAATAAAGCCATCAATTAGGAACAAGTTCTGCAAAGACACAGATCAGTGCCAGAGACCAGTCTAACTGAAAAGCAGTTAGACTGTGCTCTTCCAGAGCTGTAATACTCACACCTCTGCTTAGCAGCTGATTTTCTGATTGCTTAGAATTTATTGCAAGACCATAATGCCAGTAAAACTTATGTCTGTTCTTTAGACTGCAGCAAACTTCAAATTTGGACATGCATATATTCAAATCCTAATTTATAGCGCAGAAGAATATTGCTTTCAGTGTCATCTCACTGTCTAAGAACTTCACTGATCCCTCCCTTACTTGTTCATACCTATTTCTAAGAACTAAAGTGTTCTCCAAAATTTATGCAGAGAAGTTCAAAGTTTACAAGGCATGAACAGAATAAAGGCTGCAATTATGGTATGCTAGATATGAATACTGCCAACAAAGTACTTGCTGGCTAAGGATTTTTATTGTAGACCATACATAAAAATTGGCCTAAACAAACACAAGTAGTAGACTGCTGTAATAAAACATGCAAAATACATAGAATTAAAAATATATTAGATGCACCATTTTCACTGCAGTCTAAAATAAAATCTTTATTTTACATATATTACTTACGTTTTTCTAAAAGCAGAGGAGCAGAAGTATTTAAAATAAGACTTGCATCCTCACTCAGAAGTATTTCACATAGTTGTATTTTCAGCCCTTATACAAGTTACAAAGACTATTTGTGAGAACTTATTCCGAAGTAGTACACCAGACTTGAAACATTTAGATTTTTTTATGATCCAGCAGTGCAGTATGCACTTAAGTTTAAAACTGAATGTGTTGCAATTATTCCAAAAGGTGATTTACAACTCAATTATTCCATGTTTGTGGAGGTTTTGGCCCTTTTTTGTTTGCTTTTGGGGTTTCTTTTGTTTATTTGTCTTTGGTTTTGTTTGTTTGTTTAAGAAGTCAATTTCTAGAAGACTACCTTCACGGATTTTATCTCGAATAAGATTTAAGTTCCTCACAAAGCAGTTATCTGGTTTATTCTAGGCTGTGATGATGAATTACTGGCTGTATTGTACTTTGGAAAAAAACTGTAAAGATCCCCACATTCTGCAGAAAGGCAAGCCAGCTGATGGTTGTAGATTACCAGGATCAGGAGTCCTACAGTCTTGAAAAGAGTTCTACTGTATCTTCTGATAAAGTTAACTCTAATTAAAAATGTACTGTATAAAATATGTTACATAATACATATGTAAAAACATACCAGGCTCTTGGTATGGAATATGGTCCCATAAAATAGCTATTCCTTTGTGTTTCTGTGAAGATTGCTTATTTTAAGGTAAATGAAGGCACATCACCCTTAACTCAGTGCCAGTAAGCCACAGGTCTTTGACACTGTAAAAGCCCGAAGTCTGGGACACACTAGAGGACTCTTCAGCTGTACCACCAGAGACTTCTGTATTCATACATCAACAGGTCAGAATCCTTCCTGACCTAGTCGAACCACAACCACAGTTAAGTTAATTTCTGTACCAACAGCAATTTAGTAACCATCAGTCCAGGTATGTGTTATATATTAGGCTTATGCTGCATCATCACAATAGCTAATTTAATGTTCTTTAATGAATCCATAAGAATTGGAATGATAAAGTATTAGAACTGGTGAGTTTCAGCAACAGGATGGGAGAAGGAAAACAATAAAATTATGCAGCAAAAAAATTATGCATTATATACCAAATTTCATCCCATATAGAAAGCATTTGTTTTTTATGTGCCAAAGCTTTCTTGTCAGAGTGAGTCACCTTTTAAAGTTTTAACCATGAGAGCTGTATCGCTTTAGCCACCATAAATTATTTTGTGAAGCATTTTTGCATGAAGAACTGCTACCTCAGTGTTTGTCTTACAGGCATATTTGCTTAAAGAAAATAACTACTATTTGAAAGGATCTTTGAAAACAAGTGTTATGCAAACCATCAAGTTCATGCTGTTTGTAATCCCTTTTCTAGTGTGGAGACTATGAGTAGGCTCATGATCTCCACAGATGCTCCTTTAATCAAAAGGTTCAACGGTAACATAGTTCAGGCACCTAACTTTACACCATTTTCCTTCAAGCTTTGGCCTGCCTCAATTTCAAAATAATACAAGTTAAGCAATTCTTGTTCATACACTTGGCATGCCAGTGAAGACTCTCTGCTCCACTTCTTGAGGAAACAGGTGCTCCAAGAATAAATGGGGCCTAAGTTTTCACTCTCAGAATCTCACAAAGCATTTTGGAATACCTCAACAGTTAGAACATATTCACTTTACCTTTTTGTACTGCATATACTTAGTCAAGACATTCATTAAAAAAATTACAATACTAGTTTAAAGGATGCTGTCTGTTTTTCCACTTATTTTTAAGTCCTGATCAAGTTTGTTATCCTGGGTTTTGGTAATAAATACTGTTTTGAACAGGGCAATGGAATTCTTACTCCACAAGGCAAATATAACCAAAATAATTATAGGCACCATCTCAGTTTTTATTTAAAAGTACTCTGAGTACACAAGTACCTCCTTTCTGTATGAAGAGTCCAGAGGTGTGGGGCTTTATTTATGTTTTTTATGGGTTTTTTTGTTTGTTTTTTATCTTGAAGCATTTTTAGATGGGGAAGAAAAAGAGGGGAAAAACCAAGGTTGATCATGAAACTCCAAGAGAAACATTCAAGAGGGGATTGGTTAATAAATACACGAAGATGTAAAGTACAAATCTGTAGTACAAGTTGTCTATTCTGCTCAAATTTGCTAGCAGGCATTAAATATCATTTGAAGTCTTCTAGGACATTTCAGGGAAAAGTTAGGAGCTTGAGGTTCATGGGCACAAGAGCAGTGTAAGTATGCTCAGTACCCACATGACTGCTATCTGAAGAATCAGTTGGTCCTGAACTGAGATTAACTGGAAGGGGAAAAAGATAAATCTATTAGCAGAAAATAAGGACTATTGGGGCAGTTAAAGCAATGTGCCACACCTAGCACTTCTTTCATTCTACACACAAGTGACCAGATGAGAATGCAGTCCAGTCAGTTTTCAGCAGAATACCACGGAACAATGTAAAATTTCAAGAGGACTCCTAAGTGGACTGTGTTGAAGCACAGAACCACAGAGAAAACAAATTACCCTAGTGCCTATACTGAAAAGTACTAAAGAATGGGTTGACTATAGGCACAAGATTTTAAGATTCCAGTTTTAAGTGTTTGCTACTGCCTCTGTAAAAAAGAACTTCATGTTGGCTAATAATTATGGAATTATTGAGTTTTAAAAGAAATGTTACTCTATAGGAAAGATTAAATTATGAGAACACCACTTAAACTTAGAACTGTAAACCTGATATTAAAATGTCAAGCGTACTATGAATTCTGTAAATACTTTCAGATGTTTAAACGTTAGCTATCCCCATATGCCCACTTCTGGGCTGTAAAACACAGACTCCTTGTGTGTTAGTTTGAACTATATTTTTTCACCTCATCATTAATTAAGAAACATGCCTATCAAAACAGAAAAAGGTGCAAAGCTTTAGAGATTACTTCATACCTTAATATACAACCCAGTCTTGTAAATTGTCTATCTCAGGCATATTCAGATTATGTGATCCCCAGAAATATCCTTGTTGTGGAACACTGCCCATATAGGCAAGTCACACATCAGTACATTTCTCTGCATTCCAAGTGCATTTTGCATTCTGTGGATTCCCCTTTACCTATGTTATCTACAAACAACAGTTGTCTAGGGTCTTCCACTATTAATGCTGAAGGTCTCCTTGATTATCAACTTTCATAATATTTGTTGGATTTATTCCATTTTCTGTTTCTTTCTGATGTGATACTGCTGTGACAAACAAATGAGAAGATTCCATTGGAAAATGGTGACTGACATCTGCTTTCACTAGAACTTCATAATACAGGAGATAAAAAACTGGAGTTACTATGCCAATAATCAACATTATCACTACTGCTGTCCACCATCCTATACCCCAGTCTGCTCCATAGTAAGGATCCTTGCATTTTTTAGTTTTACCATCAGTTTCAAAACAGATCTGTTGGGCTGCTAAAGCAGAAACAACTTCATTCAGATTCTCTCTCTTTGTATCATTACACTTCACTATTTCTTCTATATCTCGATCGACTTCTTTTAAGAAGTTGCCAGCAGTCTCATTAGCAGAGAATTTATCACAAAGAGATGTTTCCTGTACTTCTGGGGAACACAGAGCAGGCCGAAGAGCTGGTCTTCCTTTTGAAGATATATGGGTTTCAGTCAATACACTGAACTTTTTCACTGGAATTCTGATAGACCTCAGGGCAAAAAAATCTTGATCGTTGATAAGATTGTTAACTCTCTTGATATCTGCAACCTAAAAATGAAAACAACAGCTAAAACATTGTATTCCATTGAACCAAAACTCCTTTAACAGTACTACACCTTTAAGAAATACAAGTCTTTTGTAAGGAAACAAAGATAAGACCTTTGTTTTTGTCCTACCCAAGTCAGCTCTCCTCTTCCATATTCTTGTTCAAAATATAATTTTGCTCAAATTAAGTTCAGATTTCAAGCTGAAGTCTAGGGCAAGGCCTTTGGTTTTTATTACCATTAAATTTGTGGGTTTTTTTAATTGATACCCATTCATACAGTATGAAGTCAGAAGAGGTCAAAGACCAAATCTTAGCAACTTTACAGCAAGAAGGAAATTAATTATGATGCAAAACCCCTCCCACTTCAGATAAGAAGACTGAAAGTCACTTCACACAGATACATTAAGTTATATGTACGTTCAGCTCTCAACTGGCAACTATCTCTGTGAAATTAATGAGAATTCACCTCACTTTAAGTTTTCAAATTATGTAAATTACTGGTAATTTCTAATTCAGTGAAAAAGTTCTGAGTTAGGAGTTACTACAAAGTATGAGTTTGCAATTCACCTAGCCACCAGTAAGATTTTTTGCTGCTTCTGGGGGCTAAGGCAGAAAACAAGTATAACTTTTAAACTACTGTCATCTACCTTACCTAAGTCAGCTCTTCCCTTTTCCTACTCTTGTTCAAAATTAATCTCACTTTGCCCGCAGTAAGTTCAGATTTTAAGTCTAATGTGAAACATTCTGCAGGGATTTAAGTGCACTGGGATAATCACTGGCTTCACTTTCAGATGGTAACTCCCTCACTGTAGCAGGCACAGCCACAAACTTCACCATAATGAAGTACTTCCAAATAAGTGCTCTTCTGCAACACCTGCAAAGCACACAGGAATTACGCTCACTTGAAGATGCACTGTATCCAAGTTCACGCAAACCTTTTTAATGTGTAGAAGTCCTTCAGCTACTATGGCAGTGTATTTGTTAGGTGTATGATGTTCAATAAATTGGGCAAGAATAAAAAGACTGCCAAATGCAGCAACTTATGATTCCACCACAATGCAACTTATACTTTCTGCCTCAAGTCCTGGGATTGCTCTTCACATTCTCTTGGATTTGCAAGAAAGAGCACAATTTAGTTATTCTTCCTTTCTTAGTGAGGTCTGACCTCATAAAGCTGCTCAAAATACCCAACTGCAGTAGGTTCTGAAGCCAAGACTTGGTTATTGAGGCTAAGGTCTGCCATGATTAGTTATGTCAAGACTTTAATACCTCAAGTCACAACAGGAGGCCCACAATTCTGTTTCTGCCTGAAGAATTAGATGACAGCATATTCTGTATATACAGATTTTCAACTTGACCTCATGGCACCTGTGCACTTAGCGGTCAGTCCCACCAACACACACAGCTGATTTCCTGTTTAAACTGGAAACATCAACCAAGACCAAAGCCATTGCCTTAATAGTACTGGCAGCCAAAATTAGTGGGTAGGCAGAACATTTACCAGAATAATGTAAGAACTGAGCTTGAAGTAGTGAACACAAAGAGGGGTGCACAGGGGTGGAAAGTTCCCAAAAGTACAGCAAGCTCATGCTTAAAATACTAGGACAATTTAGCGGAATTCAAAAGAAAAATATGGATGATTTTTTCCCCCTATTGTGATGGAATTAGGGCTCCACACAAAGATAGTGTGGATCCTTAAGATAGTTCACCCTTGTCCCCCAGCCCAACAGCGAGGATGGCACTAGATGTGCCGACTTGTGACTGGAGAACAGCTGTGAATGTAACACTCTTGAGAAGTGTCACAACCAAAACTATGAACTTGTTTCTCACACTTATATTACTTTTAAGGGGGAAAGCCCACGGAACCGGAACCCTGCGCTGTAACACGAACAATCCTGACGTAATTTTCCACTTCTGAGACACACGGCGTTTGCTACACGCTGCCTCCGGGCGCAGCCGGCCCGGGACTGGCCTCGCGGGCCCCGCGCCCGGGCACTTACGGAGCAGCAGAACTGCAGCGCGATCGCGTTCAGCGTGTCCCCGTCCCGGATGTCCTTCGTCAGCAGGACTATATCATCTAGCCTGTCCCTCGACGCGCTCCGCCGGACCTTCTCCCTGCCCCGCGGCCGCAGTTCCGACAGCTCACCCTCCTCCTCGGGCCCCTCGCTCTCCGTGCTCACGAAAGGGTACAAGTGACCGCCGGTGAGCGGCTGCGCCACGGCGGACGGCTGCGGGCCGCTGCCTGCGCCTCTGCCGGCCATGCTCCGCGGGTGGCCCTGTGGAACGGACCGCAGGCGTGGCGCCCTCCGCGGGGAGCCCCACGCCGGCCCCTCCTCCTCGCCCCCGCCCAGCTCCCTCCAGGCTCAGCAGCCGCCGGCCACGCCGCCGTGGGGAGGGGAGGTGAGAGTCGTGCCGTGCCGTGCCGTGCCGTGCCGTGCCGTGCCGTGCCGTGCCGTGCCGTGCCCTGCCCAGCCCAGCCCAGCCCAGCCGGCCCGTTCCGCCCCGGACCGCAGCTTTACTTGCCCCCACTCCACATGGTACCCACCGCGATGGCGGCCGCGCTGCCACGTCCGCAGCGCGCCCCGCCCAGGCGCCGGCCGCACGCAGCCTCGGGGGCGGGGGTGGCGGGAGGCGGCCCCGGGGCTTAGCCGAACCTAGCCGGAGCCGGCCCGGCGGGAGAGCGCGTTCTAGCCCCGCCTGGCGCGGGCGCCGTCTCGCTCCGGTCGGCCCTGCTCCGCTGCGGCCCAGAGAGCGCTCCGACTGAGCCGCTCGGCGTTGGAGGCCGGAGCGCGGGGCCGGCGCCGCCGGGCGAGGAGGCGCTTCACCCTCGTCTTCCTGGAGCCCCCGGCGTGCTCTTGCAGATCCTCTTTCTGGAGAAACGTAGTCTGCTCAGATGCACGAAGTTGCCATGTATTTGAGTCATTAAAAGGGTTCTTCTGAGACTGTTTTTCCCTAGCGTTCGCAGTTCCTTTCCACGTTCTCTATCTCTTAGTCCTGCCTGGCTCTTACAGCCTTGCTGCACTTTCAGAAACTGCCAGGCAGTTTCTCTATAATCCCTTCACATCTGTCCCCTCGGCACTAGTACTGCAAAGGTACAGCAATCTAGCCCTCACTGATAGATCTTTCTCACAAGAGAGGTACCACAAATTTAACCCTGTCGATATTTCAGCTTTCTTTTCCTAGCAGAATAATTTCTGCTGTAGGGGTCTGTCAGCAGCTTTTGGGGTGCTGAGGCAATAGATGGATGTCCTAGATAGATTTAACTTAGTGTGTCTTTTTGCTGACACAGCCTTAGCAGGAGTAAAGTATTAAAAAAACAGATGGCTCTAAGGCTAAATATGTTGTTAAAAATTGTTGAAGGCAAATGAATTTGCAGGTCTGGTTCTTGAAAATAGATTAAATTTGATCTTAAGATACTTTTAAATTAGGGTTTGGGGTTTTTTTTTGTTCTGTTTTTGAGCCTTGCTAAACAACCAAAGTGGTTAGAAACATGTTTGATATTAAAAAATTATTTTTTTAAATGTCTTTACTTTAGAAAACCAGATTACTTGAGTCTGAAGACGTAAAAATAAGAGCTTACAATTGTGTAGCTCTATGAAGTGTCACATTCACACCCATAGAAGCTTAATTGAAGCCACATTTCCAGATATTGTAAAACAAGCTATGAAGGTACATTGTGTTCTTGTATGTCAGCCCATTTTTTGTGTGTATATTTTACACATTGTATCTACCTTGAAATAGTATTCTGTTGTATATAATGGATGGATCAGTTAAAATAAAGGTATTCCCAAGACTGTCTAGGTACTCCCTAGCCAAATAGCATCAACACGAGCAGTACATTTCTCTCAAGAACGTAGAGGTTTGCCTGAAAGATTAGAAATATTCTCAGTTACAGAAGTCAGCACAAAATAACAAGCTGGCAATTTCATGCAGGTCTGATCACTGCTGTTTGTGAAGAAGCATGGACTAGTACTAGCATTTCAATGTGATATTGTTCCTATAGGAAGTTCTACAAGTTCATTTAAGCTAATTTTCTGGCTTTCTTATTCTGCACTTGTGAAAAGAGCCCAGTGGATACCTAGTGAAGTTATAATTTCCTCATACCAAAGTTTCTTGTAAGTCCAGACAGTTTCTAAACCATTTAGTAGCCTAGTTAAGGGTATTTTCTTGACACTTGGGCCCCACAAAAAATTGTCTTTGCTGAGTGTTTCAGGTTTAATTAACTGTGAACAGTGTGGTTTCTCCTAGACTGGCGCAATTTCTTCTTTCATAGCATCTTACCAATCAAAGCCTGCTCAGAAATAAGCTTTCTATTTTTATCATGGGTCAGAAGCACAGCTTGTGCTGATTAACACAGCTGCACTGAAGGCTTAGATAGAAGCTTGGTATCCAACAAAGCTTGTATTGTCAGATTACATGACAAATGTGTGAACATATTTGTAGGAGTCCCAGAATGATTTTATGTCTTTTTGGGGATGCTAAATGCAGGTAGAATGAGCCTTCCACCACTGTATTTCTGGAAAGAGCAGCGTTGAAGACAACAAAATTGAATTAATTTCCCATAAGCCCAAAGTTTTCTTGTGGGATATTGAGGAAAATTAATTTTAACTTAGAGATTTAGGATTTCATCTATTAAGAAGTACCATAGCTTGTAAGGAATATTTGCAGCACCAAGCAGTTCTGTTTTGTTTTCTAAAGGAAGCTTTAGTAATAGAGGTGAAGTAACTGCACTTATCTGTAGCTGGGAAACTGGTGATTCAGATCCTATTCATGCTTTTGAAAGACTGTTTTATGAGACTCATCAGAGCTGTGGGTGGATCTGTAGAGGAGTTTGAAGTCAGACTTCATATGCAAGGATGCCTGCAGTGGTGTCTAATGATTGACCCATCACACACCACTAATGTAATATCCTTTTGGAGGTTTTTTTTAATCTTTGGCTTGTGAGGCTGTACCAACGATCAGGAACGGGGAATTTCACCATTTCTTTTATCTACAGAGGTATACCACCAGGTCAAAAAAGAACTGCTGAAGCAGCACTCTGCCTTAGAACGGGAAAGAAAGTATTGGAGTTTGCTTTGACCCTGCTACACCCCTGTGTGTAACCATTTGTAACTGGTGACATTTTCCCATCAATAACAAAAGAGTATATTCCAAACTTGATGAACAAGACTGGGGCTGCATAGCTCCCATGAATGCTAATAAGAATACAGCCTTTCTCTATTCCCATGTAAGTTGCTTTGCATATCCTAATAGTGCATTCTCAATGAGCAAGAGGGTCAGTGTTAATCACACCATGGCATTTCAACAGCATCTGCATGGATCTGTACCACATTCCTCTTGGTCATGTTATTTCTTGTGTGGCCTGATGAGAGCTTGGAAGTTAAGTATACACATAGAAAGATTAGGAAGATCTTAAGAAATTTTTAGAAAGGAGTTGTAAGGAAAATGTGGAGGGGCTGATATAACTTGTTAGTAATTTTTTATTAAAATCCCAAATGTATTCTTTCCATCTGGAAGCTATCCCATGTCATGTGCCACCACTGTTTTTGTAAGTCATTCTAGGATTTGGTGCCACCAGTCTAGATTTACATTTCAATAACTATTGTCAAAGTGTCTAAATGTATATTTTAATTCCTTGAATGACAAGATAAATTTTTGCTCATTAAGAGATTCCCACAGAAATACATGTACAGCCTTTGTCTGTCTCTGCTTCCCTGCTAGGTAATTGGGGGTACAACGGTAGTACAATTGTAGGAAATAGTAATGTCAAGGTAGCTCTGCAACTCCAGTAAACACCAAAGGAAGTTATTAGGACATGACTGTAAGATGCAGTAAGAGGAATTTTTCAAGATCTTTATAAAAGTATGCAAGAAGCAAATAATGCTAAATCTACAGACACTGCATAGTCTGTTCTCTGGTAGAAATATTGCATGTTTAGCATTATAGCAAACATTTAGCTATAATCATATACCTTTAATATCACTAAATCCAACCATGGGTCCTCAAAACTACCATAAATCCTTTTTATTTAGCAAGGGTCTAACAAAAGAAAAATGGATTAAAATGACCACAGAATGTAATTGTTTAATTTATTATTGTTATGGTTTAAATGATAGCAAATGGAAAAATATAATTGGATTGAGACTGTGTTTTCCCTGTGTGATATTGTACATATTTGCTGTTCCCCTTTGTTTACTTGACAGGAATCAGTAACAATACACATTAATGTGTATTGATAATAGAAATACGCTGTGTGCCTTTCACAATGCAGCCAGTAGGGTGCATTGGTTGTTTGATATTTTATTTTCAAAAACTGTAAATAACTGCATATTTGCTTCTGATTTACTGCTTAAGTACCCTCTGAATAGGAAAATCTATCAGGGAGCCTATTCAGGTATGGTAAAAAGTATGGGAAAATGCAGTATAGTTTCTTGAAAATGTATTTCAAATTATTCACATACGGATTTTGTTATTAAATTTGGAATTCCTATATGTTGATGAATAGCTCTTTTGATAATGTAATAGATGAAATTATTTTTGGAGTGGGTTTGGGTTTTTTTTTTTTTTTTAATTTTTTTATTTTTGTTGTTGTTGTTGTTGTTGTTGTTTGGGGTTTTTCCTTGGGGTTTTTTGGTTAGTTGGTTTTTGGCTTTTGTTTGGTTGCTTTAAAGATTATCACAAATTTTTTCCATTTTTTACTGTATGACTGAATAAATCCAGTCAATAGCTATTACTATTTCATATGTTTTTCCTGCGTAAAGTAAGGAAACCTCTCAGTATTTATCTTCTTTTTTCTTCTGAGGGAATATTTGTGCTGTCTTCAAGTCTTCATCTCATTTGTTTTCAATTAATTAAGCATTCAAAATTTGTTGACTTCCGTTTTCTGCTTTCTCTAGGTCTTGGTTTTGGAAAATTTGATTTATTTAGATCCTCCCTGAGTTACAGCATTGTTTCTAAAATGCAAATACCAGTATTTGTGCATATAAATATGCATTCAAATATCCACCCCTTTAGTGCCATGTACAAAAGTAATTCCACTATCTCAACTACTTATCACTAATCTGCTGTTGATGTGTCTGAAGATGACACATGTTTGTTTTTTCTTTCCCAGTCACAGAATCACACTGGACACTTATCGTGAGCGGCTTCTCTGCTTGAGTTTCTTCAGATGAAAATGATTCAGAAGACCTTTATTTTAGCTTTGAAGGTATTCAGCAGTGTTAATATGACTTGTTTTAATGGAACCAGCTTACCTGGTGAACTGTATTACTGTAATACTCTCATTCCTGTTCCACTAATATTGATAACACAAACATTCAGTTGTGAGTTTTATATTTACAGGGAGAGAGTGTGGAGAAGATCTATTTTTAATCCTTGTTGAACTACATATTACAAATATCTTCGTGTCTGCATAATGAAATTTTCTGTCTGTGACAAAAGATACTTGGGTCTCCACATCTTCCTCTATTGCAGTTGTTTTTGATGGTCAGTGTGATTTGTACTAAGAGCCACACCAGATGGGAATTACAGGAGAAATGAGAGAGCTCTGATGATTGCAATTGACTTTGGTACATGTTGGCATACAAAAAGGTAAAAAATGCTTCTGGATCCTGGGCCAGTGGGGCAAATCTGAGGCTGCAGGCAGCTTATGTGTAGATCCCCCATTGGCAGAGATGCCTGCAGGGTACATTCAGCCTGAAGGAAGGGAATACTTCTGTGTAGATGAGTAAAAGCGGTAAGATCTGGTCACATATGGAGATAAAATGATATAGTAGCTCCATTAGGTGCTTTATTGCTTTGTGACTGTGCATTCTCTAAGGCCAAAATCTGTAAACCTGTCTGTTTCTGAACTTGCTGATATTATAACCCTTTAGACCTGCTTACATTATATACCTATTGACAAAGGTTGTATCTTAATTGAAACAGACTTTCCTCACTTGCAAGTTTCTGCAGTGAATGTATTCCATATTGGTACATTGTTACCTGCAGCTACAGCTGACAAAAACTTTTCTCTGGCAAACTGTCCTTTGATGTCGTTCCACTGGGAAGTGGGAAAGTGCCCTCACACTGGCGTTGGTACCCCTGCAATCCTGTCAGCTCTGCAGCTGCCTCTTCCATGCCTCTTCTGTTCTTACTATGTGAGCAGAGGCCTATAGCCAAGGAGGTGAAATCTCTGAAATATCCTAGCATTACTTTCATCCTTTGTTCTAAACTGTTTCTGGCTGGAAGAGTGGTGTATGCTGAGCAGCTTTATATCAAAGGGAAAGGGAATAGTAGAAGGGAGTGGGAGCAGGACCAGGGAGGCTATCTCATGGAAAGGATCTGATTCAGAGTCATAAAAATCTTCAATATAGAAACAGTGGTGTGAGATCCACAGCCTGCTAAACTCTTTGTTTATGAGCCTTCCATTTTCACCTATAAAGGCATATGAGTCTAAATGAAACTGTTGGATTAATACTCTCTGCTCCTGATATTAGTAATAAGTAATAATATTGTAGTTGTAAACATCTTACTATGCTACCTTTCAAATTTTCCACACAAAATTGATTACAAGAAAAAACATATATAGCTATTTCTAATCTCAAATACTTACCAGTATATAGCTTAAGAAATGTTTTTTTGTTTTTTGTACAAAATATGTTTGTATCAATTTTGCATCTGTCATTTCTGGATAAATGTGGCATATTTTAAAAAAATATGAAAATACTTGTAAAATAAATAATCTCATTCAACTTTTTAAAGCACTTAACATATGATTACAAATATTCAATTTATGACATAAACACTAGAAACCGAGTCTCAGAAGGGAGCATGTTCATGAATTTTAAAATAGATTCCTCCCACTCTCGTTTTCTTACAACTTTTGTCTTTCTATTTGATTTAGCTCCTATACGGGACCGTAGAACTCATCAGAAACCTTTAAATTATTTTAGATAGTATCAGGGATGTGAGTGCAAATATGTTACTAGTAATCTTCATCAGGAGAGACAGTAACATAGCCCACATGGCATCAGTAACGTGTATACAAGGTATTAATGTGCCTACTGTGACAAGTTGTATTTAATGGGAAGCAACAAAGAGTCTGTTTTATTCGTTTTCCTCCTCACTCAAGTAATAAATCTTAAAAGCTTCAATATTGATTCAATGAAATGA
Organism: Melozone crissalis; assembly: GCF_028551555.1. Classification (NCBI taxonomy): domain Eukaryota; kingdom Metazoa; phylum Chordata; class Aves; order Passeriformes; family Passerellidae; genus Melozone; species Melozone crissalis. The sequence continues at coordinate 1,976,399 of NW_026535814.1, forward strand.
ATGGTTGAATCGTTATGGAGAGACTCTGGCAAATGGACAAATGCTTCCATGGTTACATTGAGCTATGCAGTATGGTTACTGAGCTTTGCTAGTTTCCTCCCTCTGCCATTGAAGTAGAATAACAAGCCACAGGGAAGCACCACACATGATAAGTGCAAACTGGAAACAACTTTAAAAGATCAAGTTAGCTGATTTTATACAGATTTTAAACAATATAGGGTTTGTTATTTTATACTCTTTGCCCTAAACATGCATTTCAATAGTAGTTTTTCCTTTGTGTATCAGTTTCCCATGGAATGGTTTTATTTCTTGCCTGAACAACGTCTCTTTTGATTTGGAGTGCCACAAATTAAAAGACCGTGTGAAAATGTGTTTCATAGTGCTGTTACATGAGTTATATTTTTGTAGGAATATTTATGTATTAGATGGTGTGCCTGCATCAATGTTGGCTTTTGCAATACCTAGATAGCAAATAACAAATTACGTGTAAAACTTCTATATGCAGTTGCTTTAGGATCCTTTGCAGTATAAACATAATTAAGTGGTTTTATTTTCAATCTGCTTGCATTTGAGGTACTCAAATTTCAGGTGTCACAGGGAATAAGTTATTATAAATGCATTGCATTTTAAAAAGGCAATACAAAACAATGACATACAATTATTGAATTAGAAATAACATTTTAAAATGTTACAGATCAAGTATTATATTAATAGAAGGAAATCCTGAATGTCCTCAAAGCATAAATGAAACTGTATGTACGAAAAGCAGATTTATTGACAATAGTTATATTCTTTCCCTTGGAGACCAACTCCAAAATAAGCATGTTATCCACTGTATTAGTACTGTTTTATTATTTTCTCCTTTGTGTGCTTGACAGTCCTCAGAAGCACCATCTCAGTATTGGAATGCCAAATTGTTTCAGCACTTCTTTGTACAGGCAAGGATGAATGCCAGCATTCCACACAGCCAAGAAAATAAATTCATAAACATGGAAAATAATTACTTCTGAGACAAAAATTCTGGCCTTAAAGCTTTCCACTGAAAGTTTGTATTTATTGTAGGTACTTAATTTCAGTTTCTCAAGTAATTTGTCTTTAATTCTGAGGGGGGAAGATAATCCATTAGTGAGAAAACATTTCAATGTTTCACTTAAAAAGAGAACAGTCAATTCTTAAGTTGAAAGGTTTAGGGAATTTTGTGTTTTCAAACAGTTATTTTCCTCGTTTGAAAGGAAGCAAACAGAATGCTTAGTTGTGAGCTGGGAAAGCAAGTTAAGTTGTATACAGCATCTGGAATCCTCTTGCTTTTATTTTTAAATAGTTTTTGAGGACTTTGAAATTAAGACCAAATTAGATGCAGGAGATATAAGAGGTTTTAATATTTTTATTATGTCTTACCTTCAAAAAATGTGCTTTTGGTAACCGTTCTATTTGAATTTACAGTCTAATGCTTGATGTGCTCAGAAGTGGTGTGTTTCAATGGAATTTTTTTTTGCTTATACTTGTAATACTTATTTTCTGGATAGAATGTACATTGTCAGTGACACACTACAAATGAAGAGGTGAACACACTTGAAGAGGCAAGACTGCGACTTCATTTAGCAGCAGTCACTGCGTAAGAGAAGCAGGCAGGCAGGTCTTGACAAGTTGTAATCTTGCGGTTTCTCCACGTGGCACACAAGCCAGTAAGCATGCACTTTGGTTTGAAATGGGCTATGAAACATTGTAATACCAAACCAGCCCTTCACAGATGACATTCTTGCATCATTAGAGTGACATAAATGATCTAAATTGTCTCAAAATGGCATGAGGAGCTTGATCGCCCAAATCTAAGATGCACTAATTTGAAACAAAGCAGTTATTTTCTCATTAAGTGTTCATTTTTAGTACAGTTAAATATTTAAATTGACATTTTTAAAAAGCCATGTCACTTTTTGTGGAAGTCTTGTCAAATGAGAATTCATTAATCAAAAAATTATGATTATATGAATAGTGTTTCTGTTGTAATGTGAGTTAAAATATAGCAGCCTTTAATGAGCAGATGCTAGGAACCATTTATTTTTTCCTAATACTAGGAGTAATTCAAGTTTTTATGTTAAAAGCTCTTTTACAATGTTAACATCAGCAGGCTTTATCTGCATACAAGTAAAGAGCTGTACCGTAAAAAGGTTAACCTTTATTAAATTGATCATAGGAAGGACAAACGAATTAATGTTTGTCCACAGAAAAAGAGCACGATGTGCTTGGTAGTTCTCATTTTTCAGTTTCTTAAATCCTGGACATTTCTAAAAAACAGAAGATCAAAATCTGATTTTACCTACATATGTCAGCACATGGACTAGTCTGGCATAAACTGATCAGTCAGAAGTGTAATTCTCAAATTTTGTCATACAGTCTTCTCAGTTTATTAGCATTGTTTGCATTTGTCTATTTTTTTTCTATTTTCTGCATGTGTTTGTGTATTTATCAGGAACCTATGCAGTAAAATCAAGATTATGACATTAAAGCACCCCCAGCCCAACAAAAGGATGTGGTAAAGTTCATGAAAAAGAGCAGTGCAAGTGTCTGGCATCAGGTGTTACTTGGCAGTGGTTGTGCATTTCTCTGGCATTGGGTGGCTGGATAGGGGTCTCCAGAGAGTGCAGGTAGAATAATCAAAAAGTGATCAGAAACCTCATTTCACATTTTGAAAAAGAGACAACCCAACCATGATCCTAAGCTGCTATGGGATAGGTCAGAAGCCTGCTAGTACAGACTAGTCAGGCTGTGAGATGAGCACACCTCTTTGGTATAAGTTTTGGTTGGTTCTGTCCTCTTTTGAAGCTTGACTTAGCTTGGTTCTGTGAAGACTATGCTACTAAAGCCATGTTCTATAGTTCTGGCTGCTGTTTCTTTCAATACTGCCAGTTGGAAGTGGTCCCCAGTGTGAATCACACTAAATAACAAGGGAGAAAGGGGAATGCGACCTAGATGTCAGCAAAACAAACAAATCAGAATCAAAGATCGAGCACATGCTGCACATGCACAGGGAAGGATATCAGTGCTTGTGGCCATCTCTAGCATGGTTTATGTTGCAAAAACACTCAGCACCATGGACCATCATTCAAAGAAAATCCACTTTAAAAAGCCCAAAGAAAAACTAACAGCTGACTACCAAGACCAAGTTAATTTCTTGGAGGAAAATATTCCATATCTTGTGATTGCTCTGTGAAGAAGCAAGATCAGCTTCAGTATCTGCCTCTATCTGGGGGATATTATGTATTTTTAAAGTGCATCATATTGGAGAGCTTGATTTATAAATAAGAGGTAAAAATAACTTGTCTGTTATATCATAATTAAGCATTGATCTATGAAAGAGCTATGCACATGCTTCTTGTTCCTTGTTCTGAGTAGTTGAACCTGCGCAGGACCAAAACTTCAATTTTTTTTTTTAATCTCTTTGTTTGGTACTTGCATCCAAATAGGTACTTAGCCCAGAATTCTGAAGCTTGGGTGTTGCAGGTGAAAACACCGGTGAATTTTAGTGGCATTATGAATAAAAAAATAGTATAGCATTTATTTTTTGGTTTCTAATATTTGTAGATTAATATTCCAGTACCTCTTACTGAAAACCAAATGGCACTGATATAACACAAAAATCTTACTTAATAGAAACAAAAATGTAAAGAAGAGAAAGTACACATGCCTGAAAAGCCTTTGTTAGGTGTTTTTTTCTTCTTCCTTCTTTAAGTCATGTGTTCTTTCTCAGGAATTTGTTTCTAACTCCCTCTTCTATGGTCTTTTCTTTCAGATGATGCCAAATGAAGGGAAAAGGCAAGGTTTCAAAACAAACAAACAAACCGGGGTCTGTTGTTTCTGGTGCTTTCAGTATTGGTTTACTTGCAGCAGAGCCATTTTTGGTTACAGAGTTTTAATGATTTCAGAACTAAGGGTATCCAAACAAACAAAGAAGTGAGGTGTGTACCTTATTTACTGCTTTTATTGAAAAGAGAGGCTAAGGCTGAGCTGGAGGCATAATTCTGTGCAATGCCAGATCTATTGTAGGCCCAATACCAGTCCTGATTGTTTATCTCTGACATTTGTAAGGGTTGGGAGTGCAGTGTGGGCTGCATGCTGAGTTGTTAAAAGTGTGTGTGCAGAGTGTCTGATGTCAATCACCATCATCCTTCCAGCTGCTTGAGGACTATCACTGACAAAATCCTATGGTAGCTGTCTCTCATCTTCACATGTAACAAAAGGAAGCACAGATCCCTGGAGTGGTATGATGAAAATGAAAAAAAGTAATTAGGGAATCCTCAGGGTTTGAGAGAAAACATGGAGTGTACCACATGTTGAGTCAGAGGGCACAGCAATAGGTGCAGTCATTTTGGATCTGAATGCAGTTTTGTGGAAAGAGTCCATGAGAATAACCACGTGAATTACTGAGCCCAACTCGGTTCTCATTCATCCTTAGTTTTCCAGCTCAGTAATTAGCAATGTTTAATGTGCTCAGGCCTTCTGTGATTGAGAACTAATGACTGCTCAGGCAGCCCCTCTGATAGCTGGTGGGAGGTGAGCTTTGTACAGAAACTGGATGAAAAGAGGAAAACATAATATAAATTATATGCGCTGAAACAACATTGTAGAATAAAAGATAAAAATAGTCTTATACCTCTAGTATCCTTTTGGCCAGTTGATCCACATATGGTATTTCGATTTTAAAGCTGAAATGTAATAGCAGTATGGTATTGAAAAACATGCTGCTTATCTCTCATGTTCATGCATTAAATTCTGACTGGTGGAAAACTTTGCACTATTAGCATTGGCTTTAGAAGGAATGCTTCTTGCTCCTTTTTTTTTTCTTTTTTTTTCTTTTTTTTCTTTTTGCAAGATGAATATGCACAATAAAGTATTGATCAAAAAAACATGTCCAGATATACACCCAGGTGAACTAGTACAAGAAGTGATTAAACATATAAAACAGATTGTCAAAGAGAACAACCTGGATTCCTTTTACATGCACAGCATGGTTGTTTAGAAGAAAAAAAAATACACTTGAAGTATTTTTTAAAAGAGAATTTTTGTAATGTTAGGCGAATTATCTCAATATTTCCTCAAATCCTAAGAACTGGATTACTGGATTACAAAAGTACACATTGTGATTACTACTGTGTACTTTTCCATATGCATGTTAGATTGTCCATGACTTTATTAGTTATACTGCAAATTTTTATTTATCAACGTTGATTTTCTCTTTAGCTGTATACAGAGTCAATAGAGAGATTCTTCTTACCTAACGAAGCTAGGTAGTAGTCTGAGATAACTATTTGGACTCCCTGTTTTGTCAGAGGAGGGAAATAACCACCTCTTAGAGACAGTTCATCCTATTCTGCTATGAGTCTGCACTAGGCTGGAGGCTTGTTAGGTGGAATGCTTCTACTTTAAAACATCATTTCTTATAAGAAAAATGTTTTTGGTAAAATGCTTTTTACTAAGTAATTTTTCTAACCTTTCATCATTCTCTAGCATCTTCTTTGCCTTTCCATGTTTGTTTACATTATTCCCAAATTATCATAACTCAGTACAGATTGATGTAGTGACTAGGGTAATGACATCCGGAGGCATAGAGTATACTAGATTCTGTCTTGGTTTTGCCTGAATACTTCTGTGCTCTATTTATTCCTTCTCTCCTTTACTGGATAAGAAGTAATTTTGATACTTATATGCTCTTAAGTGGGAGAATCTGTCTGTTTGGGGGTGAACACTGACAACATCTGAGTGTTGCCTTTGTTTCTGTCTTGAGGCTCGGGATTTTCTTGGGATAGTGGTGACCATTAAATATGAATTTGATATTAGCTAGAATGATCTGGAATGCTTTAACTAGGATTGGAAATTGTTTCTCCAACAGAGAACTGTTTCTCCACCCTGAGCACTGAATAGCTGTGAATAAAGATGAGCTGCATGTTCGGGTGCCACTGAGAACTTGAATCCAAAATCTGTCATAATCCAATAATAAAACCTGTCAGTTTTGCTGTACAGAGTAAAACAGCAGTGCAGCCCAAGCTGCGTGGAAGACCTGCCAAGGCGCTGGCGGGAGGGGCTGGCTCTATCTCAACTACGGCAGTGCAGAGGCAGTTGCTGGGCTTTGAAAAAATTTTGTCCTCTTCCATCCCACCCCCTTTTGTCTCCACAGCAGTGGGAAGGCAGCAGCAGTCAGGAGAGGGAGGAGAGTGCTGGGCGCTGCTCAGATCAGAGGGAGGAGTAGGAGACGGGAATGCATAATGCGTGAGTGACAGGGGGTGTGCAGGCGGCTGACGGAGTCCAGAAGACGCGGATGTTTCTGTCCCAGGGTCCAGGTACGTTTATTGTCTCTCTCTCTGAGGCAGTAGTTTCTTTGGAAGCATCCAGTATCCGCTGCAGAGATGTTCCCTGTCCAGCCTGGTGTTCCGCAGGCAGCACCTGTTGCGGCAGGGACGGGGTTTTGCAGCGGCAGACGCTGAGCCTGTCGCTCATCCATCCATGAGGGGCTGCTGGAGGGTGACAGTCTGCTAAGGTTTCTGTTGTTCCAGCAGCTTCTCTTTCTGCTCTGCAAAGCCAGGCAGGATGGAGACAGTAGTCTTTCCAATGGAAAATTCTATTCTCAGGGGATGCTATCGGGATGCCGCTCAGTCTGAAGCCGACAATTTTTGACTCTCAAAAAAGAATAAAACATTGACAGTTTAAATTAGGTGAAAATAGAAGGGGAGGAGCTGCCTATGCACTGTGTATTTTAAAGGAGAGTGAGTTGAAAGTAAGAATGAATTTTTCAAGTCATTGTCCAATAAGGAATGAGTTTTAAACATTAATAATTACAATATGACATGTAAGTGATTACAATTAGAAATACTGCTTTTGCTTCTTGCTTTTGATGTGTTGATTCTGTGTAAGACATTGCATAATTCACTCTTGCTAACCCAGATAAAGTTAAGATCAAATGTATATGGAAATGCTTGCCAAAAATCAGTCATTGTTTTTTAATGAGTCTGTAATTGCTTTATAGTACAGATATGAAATAACATGTGATTTAAAAAAATCCTATTCATTATATGGAAGCCAAAAGTGTTTTTGTTTGTTTTTTTTTTTCTTGATAGTACTTATGCGTGTTTTCTAGAATAGATCTTTTAGTTAAGTATTAAGTATTTTGGTACTCAGCCATGAGGGCAGTTTAAGAACTGAAGGTAGAGTGTGATATATTTAGTTTATCTGTCCCTTAAGCCTAGAACAAGCTTCTCCTACTAAACAGAGTTTAGTGTTGAAAGACTGAAAATAACCAGATTCCTGAGGAAATAAAATAATTTGTGGCATAATAGGCTTAAAATTGAAACTGTCAAATGTTTGATAATATAAGAGCTATCACATTTCAAGGGTATACAATTTCTAATTTGTGGTTGTTACTGACATTTATGTTTTTATAGATTTCTAAAGCACAGTTTTGTGCTTTAGCAGTTTTCCAGTACACTTTTGTGTTTAAATAGCTTTAGATGAAGATATCAATTATGTTTACTAAAGTTACCTCTGAAAAAATTAATTGACATCAATAATGGGAGCACATCTTATTAGATTGTCAGCGTTGTCTCTGTCCTGGACACATGAAAATTGATGGGAAACTGTTATCTGTATTTGTGAAGTCTAGTGCTGGGTAGTTTATTTGTGCTATCAGTATTTTTAAGGTTGAAAAACATTGTTGGAGGAATTTAAATTGTTGGTGCTAGTGAATGAGATTGATCCTCATGCATTCAAATTTACTGTGCAATTCTTCCCTGAGAAATTGTTGTAAGCTTTATTTGAAAGAAATTTTCAGAACTGGGTCTAAATCATAGCCTGTGTTAAAATCTCTACTACTCATGGATTTTTATTTAAGTTTATTATCTTCAGTATGTTTTTATTTGCTTTGGAATTCCATTAAAAATAGAGTGCTTAAACCTACAAATGCTTACATGAATATTTTGCTTAGAATGTAACTATGATGACTGAAATTAAAGTATTGGAAAAGTTATGATAGCATCTATTCCTTTAGCTGTGTAACACTAAAAAAGAGTACCACTACAGAGGTCTGTGAGGATCTCATTCATTGGGCAGCAATGATTTATATCAATTTGTGAGAAAAATATTGATGGCTTATAAGTCACCTTTGACATTGTTACACAGCTACCATCGGTGTTCAGAATTGTGACATGGTAACAATAAGGGGATAGTTAATAAGCATGGTTTAAAATTGTCTATGAGCTTAACAGAACTTTAATTTTAGAATGTTTCATTGAAAAATTGGAAAAATATGTTCTTGCATCATACTTTTAAGAAAGGGAAATTTAAAATTTGTCTCAGGTACATCAGAAGTGTTTTAATCCCAGGTGTTTTGAAAAGCATTGGAACAGTAAAATTTATGTATGACTCTTGCTATTATTTGAGACAGAGTATCTGATGCAATTTAGCTAAATTTTATTTCTGAATAATATCAGCCTCTTCCAAGGTGTTCCTGGTATCAGTCAATTTAGTTGTTCACTAAGAAAAACAAAAACGTAGGTAGGCAATAGTAAATAAAAAATATATGCTGAAATTATTTGCTCATGGACTATTAGGCCTTGACCTTCTAAAAATATGATCACATATATAATTATTTTTACATGTGTAATCCTCTTGATCAACTGTAGTCGTTTGTAGAAATTGTGCTTGCATTACAACTCTACAAGACTGGCCAATTATAGTATAGCCAGTATACATATATAACTGTATACAATTATATATAAGAATTATATATATATAAAAAACTGTTATATACACATGAATATATCAGTTCTTTTCCTCTATGGAAATGAGTATATATAGTGTCTAAATGCTTTTCTCAATATATTTTAAGAGTCAGATGCTCTATAGTATCTCCATAATAAAACTGAATTTTAAAAAGGCAATGTCATAGTTCCAAAATTGGAACTATGACAATTGGCATTGTCATAGTTCCAAAAATTCAAGAATTACATCTGTCTAATAGGACTGCCATTACTATTTCTTAAGGAAAGAAAAGAAAAAGACTGACAGGGGAAAACAATATTACCTGCCATTTGTCTTACTCCAGGTGGGCCCACTGTAACATATTTTATTTGGGAAAAAAATACTGAATAACAAATATTTTTGCAAATTTCTGCAAACTCTCACTTGCTTAAGTCACTTTCTCAGTGGATAATATCACTGGGAAGTACTTTGTGTAAATAAACACTTCCAAGATCTAGCTTACTTTGTATATGAGAACTTGAGGCAGTTTTCAGATAGAATTTTCAAGCTATAAGTCTGAAATATGAAAAAAATGCTTAATAGATTGGCCTATGAGTATTTCCTATAAAACTAAAGTTCTTGAATTTTCTTGTACTGAAACAATTTGAAAATCCAAACCAAGGTTGTAGTTAAGATAAGTATGCTGGTTCTTACTGAAACAAGCATATTTGACAGACTAAATTTATCTGGTGAAATTAAACAACCGAGAGGATGCTTTGCATGTTTATCAGAGCTTTTGTATTTGTGGATTATTTTAATCAGGACAGAATTTTCTCAAGAATGTAACAGCAATATGTATTTGTCCTATACAATGATATTTTTGTTGATCTAATCTTGTATAAATTCATTAATTAGAAAAATGAATATGACTCTCATTTTCTGATGGCAAAAGAAACTTCTCAGTCACTTATCTTGGGCTAGTCCTATATGTTACTGCTCTGAATTGTTTCAAGCTTTACTTCATTAGGGATTTAACATGGCCTTAATTCAGCCATCTGTTACGGGTTTGGCAGGCCAACAGATCTGAGGTTTTGGTAAGAGCTTTAGAAATTTCCCACATTTTTAAAGGTTAGGAAGAGAGCTACCTTTATGAATAGATTTTGAAGAATTCTCAGCAAGACAATGGTGCAGAAGTGGGGTAAAAAATGCTTGTCATTCTCTGAAGCTCAGGGTCCTCTGTCTGCCTTTAGCTTTGCTGAAAGGCAATTAGCATTTCAACTAGCCAATTTGGTTACATGCAATGAAGTATGTGGGTTTGTAATTTGCTGCTTTTGGCTTGGTGCTGTTGAGAACTAGCTTTGTGTAATCCTCTCAAAGCACCTTTCTTTCCTGCATAGTTATTGTTACTGGTCTTAAATAACTAATCAACAAAGAGGTTTCCTTGTCTTGGACTGCAGGGTGCCTTAGAAGAATGAAAAGAAATACCCAGTTAATAAGGGAATTATTCTAATTATTAAATAGTGATTAATAAATTGTGACATGGGTTAAAAGGTTTAGAAAGTCAGGCAAAGTAGAATACATGATAAAAGTAGTGTAAGTTTGGATCCAAACAAATTTTGCTTAAGGGTTCTCTTCTCTGAGAAATAAATACTTTATTATGTATTTATTAGATACATATTTAGATAATTTAGATAATCGTGATTTATCTAAAAACAAATTGCCTGGATTTAAGGGATAAATACATAGTATAGATTAGAGTGAGGGCCCCACACTAATCATCTTTACAAATTACACTAATGTGTTTTTACTTCTACAGAAAGAAGTCTTTGGGAGACTTTGTAACACACAGATTCTTTAATTTGTTGCAATCTAATGAAAAATTATTACATTTTACTGTAGAAAAGAAGCTTGTTTTATATATGCCTTAATTTCTTGTATCAAATAATATGATACTTGTATCAAATAATATGATACTTTTATGAACTCAAGAAAATCTCGCTGATTCAATTCTTGTAATAATTAGGGAACACATTAAAAATTCCGTTTGGTTCATATATGTGTATTAAATTGTGAGAACCCATTATGGATAGCAACAATTCTGTCAGTGTACCTGAAACAATGCCATCTAATCCTTGCTGTGAGGTTTAATTTTGCTATTCCGTACCCTAAAGTTTTGGTGTTTTTTCTTGCAATAAAATTATGTATAAAGTATGTATAATTATGCTTCTATTTTTAGTTTGAAATATGAAAAAAATAACCACTGTACTGCAGAAACTCATGATTTCTTTTTCTGTTATATGCTATTCATTCAGGCCATGGAACTTCCTTCACAGCAGATAGTAGGTGTTTGAAACTGTGATGGTTTTGTCCTCAGCTGCCAACATATGTTCTCAGCATTTGTTATGTCAGAGCATGGAGGATGTGCAAGAAACCTCCAAAGTTCAGATCCAAATGGAAATTATTGTGAAGTTTAAGATCTCTACTGAAGTATAATAAATGGCTGATTTGCCATGAAGCCAGCAGACCTTCATCAGCTGGATTTCTGGTTCCATATGTGTTAAGAGTCTGATCCTGTGGCATGCTCAATCATGCAGTTACTCCTACAAATATGAGCTGGGAGTACTAGGCATCTTAGTGCAGGGCTTGCTTGGTTTTGATTTAGTTTGGTAGTTGGTTTTTTGTTTGTTGTGTTTTTTAAATCCCCTTGCTTTTTGGTGCAAAAACCAGTTTAAGAGAGCGTATAAGGGCTTACTTATGTAATTATTTGTCTGAAGTTAAAGTTACTTGGTGCAAAAGTTACTAGATGCAAAGTTACTAGGTAAAAAGCTAGCCCTGGTTCTGGAATACCTGGTAAATTAATTTCTGTTTGTGGAAGATGTCTGCTGTGTTCATTAGAACTATATGGGTGTAAGATGTTTTCCAGTGTGATGCTGAAAAATATATATTTACCTTTTACTTTAACTTGTACTATATGTAGGAATGTTCAAAAACAATGTCTTGCTTTTCACAGTATGTAGTTAAACCTATATATTAATAGATTCTTGTCAATTGTGTGACATAAATTGAAAGTTATGCAGATGAATTCAGTGTGCTTCATCATTAAGCAAATTCAGATCTCTACTGGTGTATTTTTAAACATTGTTAATTGGCGGATTTCAGCCAAAGTGTATTTACAATAAGAGAGATCAGACTCTAATCTCTGTTCTAAATTTAAAATCACCTTAATAGCTCCAAGTTGTTGCACTGGAGGTAGTGTGGGTAAAAATAATCCAGATTTTATAGCTAGTCAAAATTATTTCTTGGTTCTCTGTTTGACATGAAAATGATAAGGTAGTTGCAGATTTTTGTAGAAGATTTTTGTTTCCTCTGCTTGCTGCTAGAAGTGCTGGATTCTGCACTGCATGAGAGTTTTGCCCTTTATTCGCTGCTCAGAATTAGAGCAAGTGGTTACATCAGAAAATCTCTGACATTGCTGGGCAAAAGAGATAGCATTTGGTTCTTCATTGATGATTATTTGTTTTAGAACATAAAAATTAGGAACACAGTTTAGATCTACTCCAGGTCTTCTGAGAAAATGTAAAGAAATAGCCAGAAAACTTGCAAGGGGTACTCTGGACTTCTTACACTTTTTAACTCTGAGCGACCTCACACAACAGGCTGAGATGATCTGGAATTCTCCTTATGCTTCTGTCTTGGCCTCACCTTTACTGCTTTACGTATTGGTTCCTGGCTGTAAAGATAAATGTACCTTCCTGACTAGTAAATATAAAAATAGTGGCAGTCAAGTTAAGTATGCTTTTTTCCTTAGCATAAGATGTCTGTTTTGAAGGATGCATGCCTTTTCTAAGAAAGGGCGATTGAATGAGCAAGAATTATCATATGAGGATTTTCAGGTTACATTAAATTTGCCATTCCCAGTAATACCTATGGTAATAGATAACATGATTTAAGAAAAAAATCCTGCAAACATTAGAAAGAAAGTGGTCAGGGGGATAATTGACTGATGGCAGTGTCATTAATTTCAAATGCAGATAAATCTTTTTAGCACCTGATGTTCATTGATACTGTTCTGTCAAGGCAGCAGTAGTGACTAGGGAAGCAGGCAACTGAGACCAAAAACTTCAGTGTAGTGAAAGTGGATCAAGTGGTTTTTAGCACCTAGTAGTGCTAAAAATTTGTGCATTGGTTAGCACTTTCCTGTGTTAGTAATAAGAAGGGGAATGTCAGGTATCTGGCATGCCTTTGTAGTAAAGAGAAAGACAGGAAAACATGCAGAAGAATGGAACACTGAAGAATGTTCTTGGAAACTGGTGAGATAGACTCTGCAACTATTAGCATGGTCCAGAGATGCACACGAAGTCAGTGTAATTCTAATTTTTTATTCACTTTGAAGCAGGTTGAGGGCAAAAAGGGGATATAGGTGGATATTGTTTTGGAATAACACCTTTTGAAAACTCTCTTTTGCAATATATATGAGAGTGAGAGACTTATTCCACATCTAAACAAAAAGCCCAAACCAAAGAAGGAAGAACAGCCAGCAGAGCAGGTTTGAGTAATGTCTGCTATCCCTATGCTGGTTTTTGTTGTGTCCTGTTTTTTCATATGTGTGAACTGTGGGAACTTTGAGGCAAGGAAAAAACAAGTCTGAAATAAAATATTTCTCCTTTAATTTGGAGCCTTGACAACATAAAAAGGAGAAGCTTAGTAAATCAAAGTTTTTATAATCCCTGTTGCTTTCCCAGGTTACTCTCCAATACTGTTGTATATGTCAAGAGTTTCTGAGAATGGCTAAAATAAAAGAATGCTGTAAATATGGATGGTTTCAATATGTTTCTACAGCAGGTGCAGCAGTGGCAATGACCTTGTGAAACTTCTTGCTCTATGCTGTTCCTGTGTCCTACAGAGAATTGCCACTTCATGTATGAAAGAGCACATGTATCTGTCCTCTATTGTATTCAGCCAAAGATGCTGCTGGGTGCTGACATCTCTGCTGTGAATAGACTTCTTTCTGGCAGCCATTGATAGTTGTAATGCTGTACTCCATGCGAAGTACGAGGCATGCCAGTTTTTTAATTTTCAGCTTGGCTGGGTATTTGTAATCATGGGAAGTAAACGAGGGCAGGCAGTGAAAAGTGGACTTACTCTTGCTTGTCTGTGGGCTTTAGCAATATATAGTGAGTTGTTTAATGATGGGCAAGTGGTAAATCAGGTTGTAGCTGCTGGATGGGAATGCTGCTTCTTCAGCTCATTGCTTCTCCTGTGAACAGCAGTGACAAACTCTGAGGTAAAGAGTATTTAATCCCTTGTTCCATCTGCTACTTTGTTCATGAACTCTCTTTCTTTTGCCACTTCCCATTTTCTGTCCAGCATTTTATGCTTATTTCGTTTCAGATTTTTAATCTGGAGCAGCCCTTTCATTTCCCTTCTTGGTCTCTCCATGTTCCATTGGGCTGTAGATTCCCTCACACTTCAAAGAAAAAAGCCAGGAGCTCTTTTCATTCTTAAGGGTTTAGTTTATTAAGCACAGAAGCTGGTGTAAAAATCTGCTGAAAAGACCATTCATTCCTTATAAACCTTAAAGTCTTCATCTGAAATTTGTTCCAGAAACTGACTGGGAACAGCAAGCTAATCCTGGTGATTCACCAGTTTCATAAGCGTTCCTTGGACAACAGATTGAAATGCTATTCCTTATATAAACTGTGACAGTATTGTGGATATTATTGTGTGGAATCAGTATATGATTTGTTCGATTCTACACTAATATTTTGTATTTCAGTGGAAAATTCAAATTTGCTTCAAAAAGTGTCCTAAGATGCATACTAAAAGAAAGTGTTAGGGATCATGACTCAGAATTCTGAGTTAGATTTCTTTACTTTTTAAAAACGATATGGTTCAAGAATGAGATGTTTTTTAAATCCTTTAATACCATTAAAATGTCTAGATTATTATTTGAAAGGTATGGTTTGGTTTTGATGCCCAAAAATTTTATTGTGAATCACTTAGAAACATCATCTAGGCCTCAGTACCTAGCATTGTTTGGAACTACCACTCGTACTACAAATGATTGTTTGAAATGGCTTAAGTGAGAGCATGACAACAATATAGTTAATCAATTGAACATACTCTAAGGATGTGTGATGTTCTATTGCTTGTAGTTGTTATAAAAACATTGCAATGACTTTGGCTTGTTAATCTAATTTAACTAGAATATGTCAATATCCTGGATGGAGAGAAATTAACTCAATACTATTTAGTTGAAACAGAGGGGAGTACTTGGTCACCAAATGCATGGTTTACCAAAACTTAGCAGTGAACAAGGACTAGAGTTTCATCTTAATTTAAAAAGCAAGTTACAAATTAGGGTCACCAGTGGTTTGATGAAGTGAGGGAAGTAAGAAAGAGTCTTGTAACCCATGATCTTGCAAAGGCTTCTGCTGAACTTTATGCAATATAATTAATAAAAACCAAATTGTATTCTCACATGAATTAATGTAGTGTATAAAGTAAGTTCATTTTTAATTAAGTAAAATACTGGGACCTATAATATGTCTTCAGCTATTTGAATAAATTAGTCTTAGTCTTAGTGTATGATTTTTTATTATATTACATTGTATGAATTTAAAAAGAAATCACGATTTTAAAAGTGTAGTTTATATAAATAGAGTAAAAACTACTTCTGGTGGACTGTGCAAAGTAAATCTTAGTACAAATAACGTAACAAGGGAGGATACACACCAGTTGAATAATTGATGGTATGATTGTGAAACTTCTCTTGTTCCACAGGAGTAATCCTATAGTTTTAGAATGCTCTCTAGTAGAAGTAATAGAATTCAAGTAATTCTAAACTTCGTAATCTTGCCCTCAAGGATCATGTTTTCAGTATTATTTACTAGAAGCATGTACCGTGGGAAGGTATTGGTGAAGTCTATGACAAGGTAACAGCTGAAGCTAAAAGGTCAACAAATTCCTCAGTTTAGGATGGATGGTGCCTGCTTCTGCAGAGTGTCTGAGACTTGGATAACTCTTTTCTTTCCTGCTGGAAGGGATTTTTTGTTTGTTTGTTTTTTCAGAACAGTTCCACATAAAGCTAGGAAAAAAACCCTTGGAAGTGCTGACAATTTTAAATTCTGGGGGGCTTTTATATATATATATTTATATTTATGTCTTATCTTTGCTTCCCACCTTAAGTTTTTGCTGCACTAGAATTACTGAATGGATAGATATGTGAGAATTAAGCATTGGTTCTGTTGTTCTGTTACATACTGAATTCTCAGTAAGAGCCATAGATATCTTGAAGTACTGTGTTCCTGGTAATAGAAACTTAGAGTAGTGTGAAGCTATGCAGCAAAAGCATTGCTGTGTGACATTTTTTTCAGAAATAATCAGACATAATTGTTTGAGTGGTGGGTGTGAAAAGTGGGGGGTGAAAAGAGTAGCTGTTTTACTAGAGAAAATAGTCCTGATTTTTTGCTCTTTTTTTTTGTTTTGTTTCACTGTTCCCTCTGTGATGTTCAACAGATCTAGATGAATTTATTGTTACAGGTAATTAAAATCTACTAACTTTGTCAATCCACCAGACTTTGCTTGGAGGTCCTCTGGAAAACATTGGGGGTTTTCTTGACTATACTTCCAATTTGTACATAGTTAAGAAGCCGTGTCTGTGGATCTCTTTGTTCTTTAGCTTGCCTGGAAGCATTTTAATTCAAGTCCTCACAACATAAAATTTATCCTTGCCCACACAGAATTTGTTGAAAGATGAATCAGACTTGAAATCTTTCTGAAGCTGCATTAGTTTAAGTGGTCTGAAGGCTATCTTATTATCTGTTCAGTCCAGGATTAAAACTATCTGACTGCAAACATAAATCATTCAGGGTATGTGCTGGACCTCAGCTCTGATTCAAATTTGACACATATTTTACAAAAATGTGTTTTAATGTAGGGATGACATTTGCCGCTTTAGTGATGATTTATGATTAAATATTCATAACTGACACTCAGATAATGAGAGCAAACTGCTTTGCAAACATGCCCAATCTTAATGTTATTAATATGCAAATATTAGTGTAATATGTTAGGCACAGTTTATACAACTGCAATTGACCAGATTTTTCTGGTAATTGTAACACTTGAAAGGATGATTTTAAGCAAATTGACATTTTATTTAAATATTTAGTTACACAAATACTGCTGGTACCTTTTGTACAGAAATTTTAAGGCGTAATAGGGTAAAACGGTGATTAGAGATTAAAAGAAGCTTGGTGGGGGAGCTAATTCAATTAAAGTTTGATGTTGTAATGCATTTTGATGTTTAGAGCACAACTTTGTTCTCTTGTTTTTTTCCAAAACCTCTAAGGTCCTTATGATAGCAATCTGCCCTATCCAGCATCCACGTTCTCAGTTCTGGTCAGCACTGTGCAATATAAGCCTCTGCAGAACAATGCAATAATTTGAAATTTGTTGTGCCAGACTCTTTTAAAAGTTTTTCTTTTACAGTATCACACTTTCACAGATGACTTCCCTGGGACTTAAAATTGAATTTTACATCACAAAACTAGACTCTGGTGTAAGAGAAATTGATAATGTAAAAGAAAACATTGGTTTTAAGTTTGCATAAGCTAACAGAAAATAATAGATGTTGTGCAGAAACAAATGAAAATCAAAGTCTGCCTTTATAAAGATTGCAATGGCCAAGTAGCACAGCTTTTCTCCAGGACAGGAGCACATGAAAGGATCATGGGATAAGACTCAAATACATATTCAAATGCATGAGGATATTTCACGATGAATAAGATGTCAGAAAATTATCTGTGAGATGACTGCAAGTATCCAACCCTCCACCATTCCTGTAATTTTTTGTGTGTTTTTAAAGAATCTAGAGAGCAAAGAAAGTGAAAATTGAACTGTCAACCTTGAAGTTAATTATTGTTGATTGAAAATTAAAACAGTTTTGGTAATGTAAAAAAAAAATTGTTTCTTAAAAGAAGCTCTTTATTCCTCCACTGGATGAAGTTGATAAGTACTGTATAGAAAATCACTAAATGAAAATTATAAAAGTAGAATTAGATACATATGATATTTACATTTTATGACTTGGTTGTAGAGGAGGCCTCTGCATGTTTTTATCTCATTCAGACACTCACAAAATGATCATGGTATGTGAAGATTTGAGAGGGACCAACTGCATTGGTAAGGTCAACCACAAATGCTTTATGTATTTTAGATTTACAATTTATTTTAATATCTTTTTTCTACAGGGATGCCCTCTGCTTCTTTATTAGTTTATGTGCTTTTAACATTACTCGTTCATTTCACATCTGGAGAATCAGAAGTGAAATTCAGTGGACAAACAGAATTTGTAGTCAATGAAACAAGTACGACTGTTATACGCCTTGTAATTGAAAGGACAGGGAAGCCTGCTAACATCACAGCAATTGTGTCGGTAAGAAACCATGGCAGTTATGTTCTCAGTAACTGTGGATAACTTTTTAAAGTGCCTTTTGGGACTCAGATACATGGAGAGTTCTGAGTGTGGCTGATAAGAGAGACAAGCGAGAGTGACAAAAACCTCTTTGTTTCTTCTCCTCTGAACTTCTAATTTCACTCTTCTGAGAGGAAGAATAGTCTTTTTCACAATGGTTCTTTCAAGACTTTAGGTTCTATGAAGGATGATTCAGGTGTGCTGGCTATGCTGGTTCAGAGGCTTCTCTCCAGTTAGTCTCAGTGCCCTACTGTAAACTTAGTCTACACCCTTTGCTGTTTTTACATGACTGCCTTTGTAATCTCTCCTCTAAACACCTAACTCACAGTAGAATTAGGGGAATTTTCTTATGTTGACTGAGATGAAAGGAGGGAAATTGTTTTTAGAAGACTTAATCTCACCAATTTTCATGATCAAATTGTTAATCTAGGTTGAGTGCCTAGGCTCCTTCCAGTTCTTAGAATGGAAGGCAGAGGGCAGTTACATCCTAAGGTAACTTTAATTCATGTAGAGTATTATGAGATGTATCGATCTATGCTTCCTGTAGAGGCATAGCTTTTCCAATAAAAAAATCTTTTCATATGTTACGTTATCCAAAAGATCCCAAATTGCAGGGAAGGAAGTCATAAATAGTTCTGAAGAAAGTGTTCTCTTCATATTGTTTCTTTTTTTCACCTTTTTACTCAGCATGAATAAAATGGGTTATTATCTATGTACCTTCTGTCCAGAAATTAACTCTATGACAGCAGGGGAAAGAACTCTGTGCAGCAGGAAGACTTAGTGCAGCAAAGAGGGAATGAAGTCTGTTTGAATGAGTCTAGAATGGTAATGTAGAACATTGAAGAAGGAAATCACATTTGTTGTGTGTTTATTACAGATTGATGGAGAAAACACAGGAGACTTTTTTGACACATATGCAGCTGCATTTATACCCGATACAGAAACAAACCGAACAGTGTATATATCTGTCTGTGATGATGATCTTCCAGAGGCTGATGAAACATTCACATTTCACTTGACATTACTGGTAAGTTTCAATTTTTCAGTGCATCTATTCCACAGAAAACAGTGGATAATCTGGTATAGGTGAAAGATATTTCATTCATTTGCTGTAAGCCACAGATTACAGTGTGGTTTTACTGCTTGTGAACAGTAGTAGGTAAGAGCTAAAATCTGCAATCCAAGCAGGATGATGCTTATTGCTCTTCAGAAAGTTTGCATTTCTGTGGATATCACTTTGTCATGTTGCTGCACCTGACACTTGAGCAGGCATTGCATTCAGCTGTGGACATTTGAAGGCATACTGAGCCCAGAAGAGTTAGATTGTGAAGACAGAGCCTTTCCTGTTTTCTTGCCTAGAATGTGCATGGAGGAGAGGGTGGAAATCACAGAAAAAGAGGATGACTTCCAGCCCTCTAGAAGCAGAGGTTAAATATGATTTATATAAACCCAAACAATTTATTTTATAAATATTTACCAATTAATTTCTTCATATTGTTCTGTCTCACAGGAGTTATGCTACAAGAGAGGGGTTTACATTCATGTATTTTTAGCTAACAGTTCATGACTAAGTAAGATGTAAATTCCATAAAAATATCTTCTATTTCATTGCCAATATTACACATCTATGGGGATGTTTGCAGTGAATGTAAAAATGCATATTTTCCCTTCCTTCTTACTTAGATTTATAAATCTAGCTCATTTTTGAAATACTATAAAGACTTACTTCTTATAGTTGCTGTCCCAGTAAATCCTTTAGCTGGTATCCCACTATAATAGCTTCAAACTTTTAGCTTTATACAAATGTTAGGGGAAAAAGAACAAGTTTGCAATTCCTGGCAGTGTTAGATGCTTCGTGTATGGTTCTCTATTGATATGCTGATACTAATTGCTTAACTATTGTTAATCACTTGCAGTTTGTTTCAAGCACTTTATTGTTGACTGTTTACAGTGTATTTTCACAGTAATTAGGAATGACCTTAGTGAGTCTATTGCTTTAAATAATTGTCATTGTGATATATAATAAAAGGACATACATTTTTTGTAAGCTAATATTAACTCTTAAGAGACAGTAACATTAAAATGTTTTTTTTTTCTGTTACCCTAGTTAATATTTTTTTTTGGTTTTGATTGTAGAAACCATCTCCATGGATAAAGCTTGGCACTCCCAACTCTGTCACAGTAACAATCTTATCAAATGACAATGCCTTTGGAATAATTTCTTTTAACATGGTATGACTTTCTGTATCGTATATCTTTGAACATTTTAGTAAACATAATGGTGAAATTGTCAAAGATGGTGGTTAGTTATTCACCCAAATCCCTTGAAGACAGATTCTGAGTTACATCTCTGAAAACATCTCTTGAGATAATTCATACATATGTATGCAATTCATACATATACACAGCTTTAATATTTCTGTATGCTTTCAGTGTTGAAATGTTGCCTGTGATCCTCAAACTTGAATGAATATCTGTGTTGCTCATCTAAATATAAACCTTTTAGAAATTGTTCAGCCCCTCAGTGTACTGTAGAGGAAATGAGGACTAATATCATGGGAAAGTTAAAGAGGTGACTTGGGAATTTTAAGAATATATACCTTTTTCCCCATCTTAAGTGGGCAATTTTATAGTTAACTTTATTTTGCTGTAAGAGCAGCAGTCATGATCTATGCATAATGTAATACCTTCTAGGGATAAGAGCGGTGTGACTCTAGTGATATGAAGGATATTTGCAATAATACAAAGTCTGTGTTAGCAGAAAGGGAAACTCTGCTTTATTGCTGGCATTGGGGCAATAAACTTTTTAGAAGACTTTCTTGAAAAAATCCAATATGAATAATTTTTAGCACCATAGTATTAATCCATGCTGCTCCCTGAAGTGTTCTAAGTCTTTGAAATCTCTCAGCTATAACAGTTTGATAGACAGAGTCCATCATATAGTTATCTAACAAATGAGATTTTAATGGAGAAAACCGTTGTATTATTCTTGTTATCATATTTCTAAAGTCCCATACCTCCTCAGTGTTTTCTCATGGCTGCAGATCTTCACAGCACAGACTCCTGCATGCTGTTCCTTCTTAGGGCTCCCTCAAGGCTCTCCCTGACCAGCCAGCCCACCCCCTTTTATCCCAGTTATCTTCACGAGCCACGGCTGCCGCCCAGTCAAGGACATCACAGCTGCAGCCCATTTAGAACAACTAGGGTTGGGGCAAGGCCTATATACAGATATTCAAATACAATACAGATATTTTACTAGGACTCCTACTATAGAAAGGTATTTTTAATAGGATTGGGAACTCCTGTAAATATGACCAGTACTCATATGCCAGTGCTTACTTAGTGTATCATAACTAAACTCATTTACAAAAAAAAAACCAACCACCAACAAAAGCCAAGAAAACCCACTCAACGTACATTATGATAATTTTTTTATCTCAAACCGTTCAAGCTTTCTATTAGCTGAACTAATTGGTTGCTAGGAAATGTATGGCATCAGCAGACTGGTTTGCAGATTGGATTAACTTGTCTGTGGGAGTTTGGTATTTCTATGGTAACAATTTCTTCTGTCTGCTGTGATGTTTGATCTGTGCCTGATTGCCTGTCCCTTTTCTTCCTCATTAGTCTGCCTTTATCACAGTGAATGAGCCTAGGGGCAGAAATGAACTTGTTCCTCTCACTCTAATCAGGGAGAGAGGAACCTACGGGACAGTCATTGTAAGTTTTGAGGTGAGTTTATCAAAAAAGCATCTTACATCTTACCTTTTACTATTAGATGAAGCTGCGAGGCCATAATCATAACTTATATAAGTGTTTATTAAAGTGGAAGGACTAAATAGCTAATTCTGTTTTATAAAATGGGAAGTTACTACTTTTCAAATGGAAAATATTGCAATTATCTAACTGCTTAATTTAGGACAAATGAAAATATATTAAAAAATGAGTATTATCTGTATTTTAGGAAGATACTTGAAGCAGCATTTTTTGGTATTGTTAGCAAACAATGTCTGAGTGTGCAAAAAATGTCTTGTATATTTTTCAAAGTTTATAAACACCTGACTTTTTTCAAGGTGCCTTTGCCACCTTCATGTAAATTTAGAGCTCAATATTAAGTGAATTTCTGTATCTGTAAGATTGCAGTTTGAATTCCCAGACATTTAAACCTTTCAAAATCATTACTTGAATATTTAGGCCATTACTCATATACTTTATGTGAATTACTGACTCTATTGTGAGAGGGGGGATTTTGTTTTTCCTTGTCTGGTTCTGATTTTATTACATTCTTTAAAATTACAGGTAATTCTTTTTCATATCAAAATTCCTTTATCAATTGTCATCAAAGATTTAATCTAGATGTGCCAAAATCTCAAAAGATTTGTAGTGGATGTTCTTGCAAGCTAAATACAGCATGTATAGATAATGTTGAGAGATTCTTATGTTATTTATTGCAGATATATTTGTTTTTAGTCCAATAAATTCTGCTCTCTGCAAAATTTGTCAGGTAATCTCAAAATGTAGTTTATATACGTATGTTGAAAAAAATTTACAAGATTTTCTAAAACAAAATCCTAATATATTGCCTCTATGGGTCTTACTATTTTTTCAGGCTTTAGTATTAAGTGTAATTTCCTTAGTATCACAAGTCAAGATAGAAAAGTCACAAAATGAGTAATTGCTATTATCTTGTCTTGAAACTGATTAGAAAATGCTAGTTAAATTAAAAGAGAAGGACTATCCTTTTTTTTATTTAAAAGAGTCAGTTATGCATCAGTAGATACCAAAGAGTTCTCAAAAGGCCTGTATGGAAGTAGTTTTCTTTCTCTGGCAATACATAATTTCTACAGAGTGCCTACTCTGATTTACTCCATCTTCTGAAAAAGAGTAGATTTTCACAACTGAATGTGTGAACATACGATTGGGAGTGAATAAATAGCAATTTCTTATACATTTCACACGCTATATATTGACTATTGTCCTGGATTTTCATGCATGCTCTATATATTCTTTACAATAAAAACCAATTATTTGCAGGTAGAAGATGGACCAAACCCAGCTGAAGAAGACTTCAGTCCAGCCAGGGGAAATATTACATTTACCCCTGGGAGATCAGTGTTGATTTATAATTTAACAGTACTTGACGATCAGGTAAAAACAAACTGACAATTTTTGGTTTGGATGTATAGATTGACTGTTGTTCTGGAGGGACTTTGTATCTTATGTTATTAAAATGCTTGGCTTAAACAGGGCTACAAGTCCTTCTGCTTCATAAAGTGATGTTCAGTTTTGTCTGTGTAGGCTATAATTTTATCTTTTCAATGTTGCCTCTGTATTTCTCATCAATTAATATGTTTAGTTTCTGAATATACCCTGACTGCTCTGACTAGATCTGTTAGGTGCTGTACAGTGAAAGTATAAATGATCAAGAAAGCTTTATATTTTTATTCAGATGGAATAGTGAGGTTCTTGTATTGTCAAGGATGATGTTTTTTAACTACATAGAGGTTCATCTATTAGACTGACATTTCTGTATTTAACTTTTCTGTGTGAACTTGATACTGAACAACTTGATAAGGAAATTCACTAAAAAATTACATAGGGGAAAAATGTCTGTGATAAAAGTGGGAAGCTTTTAAGCTAATTATGCAAAATAGTCTCCGAAGTCTATACTCATACTAGTATTTAAGAGACTGTGCCAAACTGCCGTGTAGAAATATCTCTTTCAGATTAGTTGTATTAATTCTGTAACTTGTAAATGAAAAGAATTAATTTGGTTTGTGGGGAGATGGGTTTTTTTTTTCCTCTGAGAGGTTGTTCTAATGCTCTTTCACTCAAAGTTTGATCTGTATAGCTGTGGTGGTCCACTTGCTGGATGTCTTCTATGGCTGTACACAAAAGGTTAATTTTGTATAAAAATCCTTTTTTGATGATGTTGATGATGATGATGGAATGCACAAGCATTCAGTGTTACTCTCAGAACTTAATTTGTGCTGTTAAGATCTGAAGTTAAGAAAAAACTCTACAACAGCTATTGTTCTGAATTGCAAAGCCTTTTTCCTACAAAAATTAGGTGACTGCAGCTCTGATATCTACAATAGCATATTTATTGTAATTCTATTGGGTACATTTCCTTTTTTAGTGAGGAATAATGGAGACTTTTTAACAGAAAATGAAAGAGGCAAATCAACACTGAAAATCTTTTATATTGTTGTCTTTAAGTCTGTCTGGGTTTTTCATTGGTCAAAAAGATGCCATTAAAAATTCCAAAGTGTTCTGTATCATCTGTAAATGAGATGTTAAGATGTAAAGTACAGCTAAAGTTGTGGATATATTTTGACTCTCCTGAATGTATCTTTTTAAAGTTTGCCAGATAGAATATTAGTTAGTCAACTAAATGAAACATAAGTGAGCATTTTTTTGTAATGAGGTTGATGAACTGTATTGTATTCGGTATAGGAAGCTGGTGGCTGAAATGTTCCAGAACTCACGCTGACAACAAACCCTGGTATCAGTCAATGGCATTATGCATGTTTCTGTGCTACGAGCCAAGGGAACTGAATTGGCACAAGCTATCATGCCCATCTTCTAGCCCTAGAAAAGGATCTGAGGTTGGCCAATAAATAAATGAATGTGAAAGAGAAAGAAATACTGGACAGCAGGGTTTTCAGAAGTTGTACTTCGGTCCTGGAGTTCCTCTCAGAAGCAAATACTACTGGTTTCCAGTAGTCCACACTAAGAATGAAATGCAAAGATCACAAATAATTTTCCAATACGTTTATCTATATATATTAATAACAATATTTTTTCAGTTCCGTAACTGTAGCTAATCAAGATTTGGGGAATAAAATATAGAATCATAGAATCATATAAAATGCTGAGTTGAAAGGAACACATTAGGATTACCAAGTCCCACTCCTGGCTCTGCATATAGCCAGGAATCACATCACACCATTTTTGTCCATATATATATATTTATATAGTAATATAAAACAGAAATATCATCTTTAATTCTGTAATTTGTGGTTTATAAGCTATTTATTGTCTCCTGCATCAGATATTGGAGAAGAAATAGCTAGAACTAAAATGTAGTTTTAAACACTTGTTTTGTAAAAGTACCAAAATCTAAATTATTGGTAAGAACAAGAAAACACTCAGATCTGTGGTGGAAATTTTGTCTGGGCTTGTAGCGATTCCAGTTGTATAGGGATGGATGGGCCAAGGTAGGTTCTATAAAGAAGTTGCTATTGTATTGTCTCAGGCACAAATAGAGGTAGATCAGAATCAACATCAGAAAAAAAGAAAATTTAAATATAGGTAATGGAATGGAACACTTGTTTCCAAGTAGAGATGGCTTTCAAAAATGGCAATTGGTCTTCTCATACTCTCAAGCTGTAAAGATGAAGATTTTTCTGATTCTTGAGTAATTTTTATTTGTATTTGGTTTGACTTTCTACTCTCTTTCAGAAGTATGTTTAGGTAAAATAGAGACCTTAAATTTTGAAAAGGGATTTAGAGCATTAGTTAAAAGCAAGACTATTCTCCTGTTATTTTAATATCAAATGAGCTTTTAAGCTAGTATAATTTCACTCTTCTGCAAAATGCATAAACCATATTTCTCAGTATTAAGCATTCTGCATATATTTGAAATGGGACTATAAACGGTTGCTAATACTATTTTTCCAGGTACCTGAAAATGATGAAGTCTTTGTTGTTCGTCTGAAGAGCGTGGAGGGAGGGGCTGAAATCAACAACACAAAAAATTCTGTTTGGATTAATATTAGGAAAAATGACAGTCCTGTGCGTTTTGTCCAGAATGCTTATATGGTGCCTGAGGAAGATGAAGTGATAACAATCCAAGTGGTCCGTGGTAAGGATGTCACTGGAAAATTAATTGGACCTGATGAAGATGAAGTCTCTGTCAGTTACGCCATCATAACTGGGGATTCAACTGCACATGCACAGCTTAATGTAGACTTCCTAGATCTACAGCCAAATACAACTCTTGTTTTCCCACCTCTAGTTCATGAAACATATTTGAAATTTAGGATCCTTGATGATGCCATACCAGAAATTGCTGAGACCTTTCAGATTATGCTTCTTAAAGACACTTTGCAGGGAGATGCTGTTTTGATTTATCCATCTGTGGTTCATGTCACTATCCAGCCGAATGATAAACCCTATGGAGTGCTGTCAATCCACAGTGTTCTGTTCACTCATACTGTTATCATTGATGAAGATCAAATTTCAAGGTACTACAGATCTTAAAATCTAGTATCTAGTCAGTTTAAGAGATTTATTTGTAATTGTTAAGACTCCTTAGCATATCATTAAAGTAATTATAAAATTACTACTAAAATATAATGTAGTAATCACTTAGTGTGTTGTTATTATCAGCTATATTTAGATTATAAAAAGATTTCAAGGAAGTGGGAATGTCTAATAATGCAGAAAGTATTTTAATATCTATAAACTATATGTAAATAAGCCACAAGTATTCAATCATATCATCAGAATAGTGAAAACTCCTAATCTAAAGGTAGGACCAGTGAAGCTGTGATACTGCTACACACAGTTTCAGTGGGAAATACATTTCTGTCTTCCACCCTTGGTGTGTATTTGTTTTTACTATCTATAAAACCAGTCTCTGATTAAAGAAAAAAAAAGTGTTCAGCATCTCCCATTAAATAGTTACCTTAAACTCAAAACCAATTTAAATATTTGTAATTTTACATAGAGACTAAAATCAAAGTTCTCTACAAATGTTATAGGCAGACTGATACACAATATTGATAATCTCAATAAAAATGTCTAATTATTGCTAGTTCATCCAAAAAAAATAATGCTTCAAACTATCATACTGTGAGAAATTTTGGAAGAATATTTTATGGTCTGCAGCCAATATTTTAGGTCTGTACCCAACACCTGAGTATTCATCTTTCTTTTTTTATACACAGTAAAGAAATAAATCTTGCTTTCTAGATGTTTGTAAGTCATGATTTCCAGATTTTTTGTTGTAGTCATGCACTTGTCAGATGCAGGCAACATGGCATTTCCAGTATCATAAATATCAGTAGCTGAATATATTTTTAGTACAGGGGTAAACAGTTCATTTAAGATCATAATTTCAATGCCCATGCCTCATAACTGTTCATGTTGTAGAATATGCAAAATGTTTTCTTAAATTTGATTTGTATTTTGCAAGACAAATATAAAACACGCCAAGACTCCACTCAGTTCTGAGTATCTTACTTGCTGTAAAGAAAGTGAGATCTAACACATCTTCTGAGATTTTACAGAGAGTTTGTGCGTAAATGCTCAAATCTTACATATGTATTATGATTTCGCAAACTGTAAGCCTTGAGTCAAATGTCAGTTGCAAGCATTTGTACCATGTAGGTCAGTGTAAATATTTTAGGGAATTGGTAACCATACATGCCAGTAGTAATTATGGTTTGTGGATTTTGTTTTCATTCAAAACTATAGGTTTGAAGGTATCACAATTGTAAGAAATGGTGGAACACATGGAAATGTTTCTGTTTCCTGGGTTATAATCCGAAATAGCAGTGACCCTTCACCTGTGACTGCAGACCTATTTCCAGAGGCGGGAGAGATAAGTTTTGCTCAAGGAGAGATGCTGGTGACACTTCATCTGAACATTATTGATGATGATATACCAGAAGAGGCAGAGCCTTATCTTCTGAAACTCCTAGCTTATACAATACAGGGAGGCGCAGAAGTCAGTGAGCCATCTGAGGTAAGTTTACTCTTGGAGAAGGTATATTTGGAGAAGGTATTTGGAGTAATAAAGACATTACCAGTTTTAATAACATTTATTGATGGATTATCTGAACAAGGTAAAAGGTTTGGTCTTGGATAAAAATCAAGCAAACTGATCCTTTATATAATCTTAGTGTATAGAGTATAGTATATAGAGTCTAAAGTATTTGGCTGAGTATAGTGTACAATGCCAGACCCTTTTACTGTGGTAGAATTCAGTTCAGAT
This sequence comes from Melozone crissalis, assembly GCF_028551555.1. NCBI lineage: Eukaryota > Metazoa > Chordata > Aves > Passeriformes > Passerellidae > Melozone > Melozone crissalis. The sequence continues at coordinate 2,004,604 of NW_026535814.1, forward strand.
TATTCCCAATGTGCTAGGATTGAAGAAATGCTGTCTCAAATGACTGTTTTCTAACAGAAGACAGGAAAGTTATTTTCACTTGTTCCTTTGCTATTTTAGTGATTACTGAAATGTCTACAGAGTAACAGCTTCAAGGGGAAGCTTTGGTGATTAAGTCTGTAACCTATGAACAATTAAATAAAGGGTGGCTAGACTTGCTGACAGTTCTGTGACTCAAATCCCTCCCTTGTCTTTCTTGAAAATGGTTAGAATGAGCTTGGTGAATAAAATGAAATCCTTTACAATCTAAAACATTTTTAAATTACTCAATTTGGCTGCTGAACCAAAAAATCAGTTATTCAGAGCTCATTCTGGCATATGTGATGATGCATAGTGGGACAGTTGCCACTGTCAGTGCGATACTTCTTGTATATAAAGAATTCTTTGAGGCTGTCCATCTGATTTCTTTCCTGATGCCTAAGGAGATTAAGGAGAAAAATGTGTGGTGACTATTAGGAGATGATTTTGTGAAAGCATGAAACTATGGTAAAAAGTAATGCAGCATGCTGTTTTCTGGTTTGCAGCTTCTGTTTTACATTCAGGACAGTGATGATGTTTATGGCCTAATAAAATTCCATCCTTTGGAGAATCAGAAGATTGAAAGTAATCCAATGGGACGATTTTTATCCTTGAGTTTTGCAAGGGAAGGAGGAACAGTTGGAGATGTGCAGTTGGTTTATACTGCACTGTACATTCCAGCTGGAGCTCTGGATCCTGAGAGAGCGAAAGGTGGCATTCTGAATATGTCTACAAGAAGTACTCTCATCTTTCCAGAAGGAAAAGCACAAGCTACTATAAATATACCAATACGAAATGATGCTTTTCTTCAAAATAGAGCTCACTTTGTCATACAGGTATCTCAGCTGTTTTTGGGGTGTTTTTTTTAGCCCATGTAGTATAAAGGATATAAAATAGTAGTGGCTCCTTCCCTTTTAACTTCATTAAAATGACTCTGCCTGATTTAAAAAAAAAGAAAAACAATTAGTTCTGTAGCCAAGAAAACTCTTTTATTTAGATACTGCTTCCACAGATAAGGAGCTTTATTCCTAATAATTATATACTAATTACATAATTTTTAAAAAATACACTGTTGTAATAGGATTCAGTTACTAATTGTGAAATTTAACAAAATTATATCAGTGTTGCAGAAGCTAGTTACCTTTTTAGGTGTGTTATTCTGTCTACCCTTTGCCTTTTGATTTAATCAAATAAAGGCTCCTAAAGTAGAGGAGTATGACAGATTTTGGAAATTAAAAAAAAGGAAATAAAAATTAAAATAGTCAAACATAGGTTGAATTTATGTGCAGCTTTGACCAGGTAGTTGAAAAGTTCTTCTAGTTTTCCCTGTATGTGGTCTTTTGGTTTTTTTCATCTTCTGTTTTTGTTTGTGAGGTTTTTTTTCTCTCTACTGAATTTGTAAGAAGGGAGATTGCGTAATTGCTAGTAAGATTGGCTGGAAAAATACACTAACATTATGCTTTTGAAAGAAAATTTGTTTTCCACTAAAATGTTTAAGAAAGATTTTTTTATTTTCCAAAATTATGTTTTTTCTTCATTTTTCAGTGGAGAAAACCAGATTTGCATACATGTTAGCAAGTTATTGTTCAGATATGCTGCTGTGGGAGATTCTGGGCATTGTAATCAGTAATTTTTATACTTATTTTCTCATCTGCAGTTGAGACTACTGCATAATCTCTGCTTGAGATTACCTGATTAACTATTGCCACTAAGATCATGAGCCCAGGGAGCAATCCTGATATACAGACAAAGAGGTGACATGGCACAACCAAAGCACAAATCGCAGAGTCTTTTCTTAGTTCTTTTCAATATTTTCCATTTAAGTCTGGTGTCTTCAAAATTTTCAAACAGAGATGTTGATGTGGAATCATAAATGCAAAATTTGGTCTTTTTTTCTTTATTTTCTAATGTACCAAAAATGTTTTAATTACTTGAAAAGATTTCTTCCCTCTACAAATTTCCCCCTACATTCTATTAAAAAAAAAAAAAAAAAAGAGAGAGAGAAACAATATTGCCAAAATCATATTATCATTTTAGTTGCACACGCTCTTTCTATGTTAACAGTTAGGCAAGGAATATGTTTATGAAATATTAGAATAGGTTTGTGTGTTTTACCTTCTTCATGTGATCTGAAATATTGACAGAAGACTTGAAATATCTAATTCCAAGCTCCTTTCAGGTGATAGATTACAAATAACATTGCAGTGTGGACTATGGACAAGATGTGTGACAAGTACTTCAATATGCAGACTTTTGGTGTGGTTTTTCAAACTGCAGATTCCAGGGAGATGAAGTATACTTTCATGTACTTTCTCCATGAACTATAAAAATGTTTTGAGTACACAAAATCAGATGCAACTTCTAACACAAATAATTCCTTTAAAAAAGGAAGAAAAATGCCCCTATTTATAACTATGACAATCCTTCTACATTGTGAATAAATTATAGTCTCAGAAAAAATTTTTAGAATGAGACTACAAAGTTTGTACTAGGCCCAGTAAAGGATCAACTCAGAAATCGGGGAAGGAGGGATGAAGAAATGAAGCATAGACACAACAAGAGAACAGATAGAGGAACTGGAAATATGAGATTAACCTTCTTTAGTGACATCTTCAATTAAATAACCTATTGTTTGATGTGTAGACTACTTTTGGTATGGACAGGAAGATTAACTAATTTAGTAAACTGCTTGGCATTATTCGATTTACAGTGCATTCTTTTTTCCCTCATGTACTGATTTGCTTTAAGAGGAAACAATGAATTAAAAAAACCCAAAGCAATATTTAATTAATTATTACTTTAATCTCAAAGTTACTATCCAGATAGTAACAAAGGGAATTCTTTCGGCTCTGTAGTATTTCAGAACTTCTACTGAGCTAACAACCACAACAGTGGTCCACCTGCATGGTGTTAATTTGAGAATTGGCACCTATTCTAAAAGAAGTCTTAGAAGAGAAAGAAAAAAATAGAACCACTCTTTGTTCCTCAGAATCCCAATAAGTAGCTTGGATGGTTGAGAAGAAATTTCTAATTACAGTATTTATAAAACAAATCCCATCTATCATCAAATAAAATGTACATGAATATTTTTGAGTGTTACTTGAATAAGAGCAGCACAAAATATGATACAGTCCAAGTATTTTATATAAATTGGTTTAAAGAATCAAAGGGATTAAAAACTCATCAGTTGAGAAGGTGATTCATAATGCTAGGAAAATTAATCCACAAACACCGGAGGTTTATGTCCAAAAGGGAGTCAGAGGAGTCCTTTTACTTTATTTGAATAAAGGGAGAGGCCATGGGGCATTCCCCTGGGGTGTCTCAAATTTTTGGAGGACACAGCCTCCTTTTTTATCCTAATTTCCCAGCCGCATTTCCCTTCTCTCTTTCCCCATTGGCTGAGGTACTGGAGAGGTACAGACTTCCCGATACACCTGATACCGAAGATTTCCCAAAGATTTTCCTCTGATGTATAACCCTCCCTTTTAATTTTTAATTCTTATGGAATTTAGGGTTTTTTCTTCCCCATTGTTTCTTTAATCTCTCAATGTCTAATTTCGTTTATCAGCAAACCTAAAGTTTATTTATAAAAGCAAATATCTTTTTCCATTCACCAATCAGTGGAATCTTTCCCATTGTTTCTTTTATCTTCCAGAGCTAGTTTTATCTACCAGCAGACCCACAGCTTGTTTGTAAAGACAAATCTGCTATTCCTCTCAATAATAACTATATAGATTTAAATGCCCTTCTCCACTAAAACCTGTGTGGCAGCATCTAATAACTCCAAGCAGAAACATCCTAATAGGAGTTAAAAGGTGGTTCTCATTGATGGTTAATGCACCAGTGAAATGTTTACAGAAGTATATATAAATTGGTCATAGAAATATCTGCTATTATGATCCATGTAGACACAATCTGATAGTGTTATAAATTATATTTGAAAGGAATATTAAAACAATTAACACAAGGAAAGTCATGTCAATGGTTCTGATGGGCTAAATGTATGGTATTTTCCATTCAAAGATAGAATAAACATTTTTCTATTTCTTCTTAGTATAAATAAACCATCAAAAATATGGTAATATAAGAGGAGATTACAGTTTTGAAATCTTGTGCTGATTTTCAATTATGAATGAAATTCTACATATTAGTTATTGTAAATAGAGAAGTCTTTACATTTTTTAACTGAGGAAAGAAGATTGAATCACTCTTTGGCTTCATGAGAGTGTCTAAATTATTATGTTTCCAGTGACTTCAACAGATTTTTATCAATGCATGACAAAAAAACCTGAAGTACAAACAACAATCTGGCAGATCAATTCATATATCTAGTAAGGAAATGCCCAGTTCAGAAAGTTAATTGTCCCTCTATGTACATTTAGTTGTGTACATGATTTGTCTGAGAGGTATACCATTCTGCTGTGGAAGCTCAATACCATTCACTTAATTTCTTACACAGCTACTTACACATTTTTGTAGTAGAAATGGCACTGGTAGGAGAAATTTATCTTGGAGGTGTTTTGCTCCTTGCATATGACACTTATTCCAAAATGTCAGAATAGTTTTCACTTGGTACTCAGGCTTTCTTATTTCTCAAGTTTTTCTTACTTTTTCTCACAGTTGGAAAAAGTTGAGCTGCTGAATAGAATTCCTCTTGTCCCACCCGTGAGTCCTAGATTAGATGAGATACGAAATATTTCTTTGAGGATTACTCCAGATATTGCAAATGGAGAAATAGGCTTTATTAGCAATCTTCCAATTATTCTTTCTGAACCAGAAGAATCACCTGCTACAGTGGTAAGTAAACATTTTTATATTGTCCCTTACTATGGAAAACTTATTTGGAGAAAGCAAAGTTTGCTATATCCACTATAGTATTTGAAAATTAAAGTGAGAAAAATCCATCCTCCAAGTTTGATCTTATCTCAAATATTCTCCTCCTTTATTAAATCAAAAAGCTAGAAATTGCTAGCAAGATTAATGTGTTTGTCATCTGAAAAGTGCGGTGAACTTTGCTTTCTCTGTAAGGATCTAGAATTGGTTAAGTCTTCATGCTCAGATGGAGCAAAAGATGCTGCAGTTTAATTTCTTTGACCAGCTGCAAAAACACTCTGTGGACTGATTTTGCTCCCAAATTTGGTGAAAGTGTCTGTGTTTTTTATAATTCGCTTACATGTGAATATATGGTTTGGCTTGCTGTGTCTGTTTTCTAATAAATAATGCTTTTTTGTATTTCTCAATACCCAAAGCATTTTCAAAAGCATCGTCATCCATCTGAATGCTGTAACCCCAGCCAGAGAAACCCTCTATAAAATATTTTTTCTTACATTTCCCCTTTTTTCCTCCTAGTTGTCTTAACTGAGATCTTCCTTCAAATCCTGATTTAGAGAACTGTTTTTCATCCTCAGAATAAAACTGCTGATATAAAACCTAGGTTGTCTTTATGAGGCAGGCATTGGTTAAATCCATCATAGAAGGGTTTTTGTGTTCATGAGTGCTAAGTGATTTGTCATTTTAATGGTCTGCCACCTCCACTAAGAATATATAAACATATATGTCCAATTATATAATGGATAAATTATTAAATATATAAGATTCAGTATATATCTTCATAGATATACCATCTTTGATTTTAGATCTTATACATAGGTATAAGTCGGAGGTGAATATTTTGAGGCTCATATTCAAACAGTAGTTTGCAAGGGGTTAATTGTTTTTGCATCTAGTTTTGCAAGTCACAGCAGACTCATGTTCTTTACAGGTTTCCATTCCATTGCATCGAGATGGGACTGATGGTCAAGCAACTGTGTTTTGGAGTTTGAGACCATTTGGTCCTAATCACAAGGCAGTAACACAGGATGATATAGGTCCTTTTAATGGCTCTGTTGTTTTCTTGTCTGGACAAAGTGATACTGCAATCAACATTACTATTAAAGCTGATGATATACCTGAAATGAATGAAACTGTGTTATTAACTTTGGACAGGTATTGTACCCCAATCTTTATTCATATGTACCACTTGCTATACTCAATCTATATATAAAAAAATTGGCACAATATTAATTATGAGATGTTGCCTCCATTGTGTTGATAAATGCCTGGAGCAATATTGGGCCCTTGATTTAGACTGTGTATGAAATCTTTGACTCGTGATCAATGTAAGAAACCATATTGTGCTTATTAGCTAATGACTTAGTTTAGTTTGTATTTTGATTAAAAATAATATATGCTACTTTAAAAGTTGATTTAGCTTTGATCTTTAATTCTAGTTCTTGATTATAACACTTACTTTCAGGAAAATAATGTTTAATGAGATAAGGGAGAAAGTTATAATGAATAGTAATGAAAGCAATACACAACTGTGTTTTTCTCAGAAGAGGTTTATAGTCAGGATGTTGTTGCAGAATTAGATACTTTGATCACAAATGCTGGCTTCCAAAATAGGCCAGTGTGACTACTACCACATGCCTCAGCTACAAAGGGAGCAATGATGTTTCTGAAGCATTGTGTTGTGGTCTCCTTACTGTGTGCCATCAGGTTTGCAGGATAATTAAGGCTGTAAGAGGCCTCAGAAGATACTATCTGCATGCGAACACTACTCAGAATGCTTGAATTATTTCATATCCAGGAGCCTTTTGTTTTATTAGCAGGAGAATCTTGGCTATTGCTTCAGTCCTGCTTCCAAAAATTCAGATGTATCTATAGTTTAGAAATACTGTCACTTCTGCTAAAGCCTCCTAATAATCTAAGGTATATTTTTCCCATTTATTTTTCTGGAAACATGCTAAGAGAGGTCCATCAGCTGCAATGTCTGCATTGAACATCTGCTACATATACAGTCCTTACTTTATGTAGAAGTATCCCTGTTGTAGATAGGAAGGGCAGATTAGCTGATGGGAACTTTTAATACTATATGTTCATATAGAGTATGTACTAGCAAACCAGAAAGCAACTCCTTAGGCTGCTGCTGATCCTGTTTTTTTAAGCATTGTTCTATCACACAGGAAAGATGCTTTTTCAGTACAGGGTTGCTCTGCTTCTGTAGAAGCTAGCTGGTGGATGCATCTAGTGCACAATGAATTTTTTCATTCTAATCTTGGATACTCACTGTGTTGAATAGATGGTCCTGCTGAAAACAAACAAAAAACCAAAAAAACCCAAAACCATAAACCAAAAACCAAAACCAAAAACAGAAACAAAAAACACCGCCAAAAAAAAAAAAAACCCCACAAATGGAGACTATTGCAAGCAGTTCTCTGTTTTGTTTGTTTTTTTTTTTTTCCTGTGGATGAAATTGATTTGCCTGAAAGTTCATTAGAATCTGTGGCACAAACAAAGAAGCTAAGATTAGAAATAATGACTGAAGTTGTGAAGGAGTTGTGTAAAGTGACAAAAGTGCTGAAGTGGAAGGATGGGAGACAAATAAGTATGTAGAGGAAGTGGGCAGCATAAAAGATTAACTTTTTAGTATTGGATAGCTCTGCAGTATGTGTAACTATAGCTTTTTACCACTTACTCTGGCTAGTAATCCCATGCCTTGAAAATTATGTCTAAAAGGGGATTGAGTTGGCAGCTGAACAAACGCAACCACTGTTCTGCTTTTGCTATGTGTAGTGGGAGTAGCAAGTTCTATTGATCATGAAGTGGCTGGTAAAAATTTTGCCAGCAGTAAGCAGGTTTCCCACACTTGGCAAGGTCAGAGAGTGAAGTAAGGATTAGGTAGTTTGGCCAGGAAAAAGTAAATACATAGGAGATAAAATCAGAACTTTTCTCTACACCTGGACAGTGTCCCTCAAGGCTACAAGTGAAATTTGGCAACTTTTAACTTGAGTAAAAGACAAGAATGAATACCTGCAAAGATCATCCTTTCAACACTGGAGATGACTCTTCAAAGCAGGGGTGAATGATACTGGCAGGGTGATGCGTGTAAGCTTTTGGTATTGCCTCCTACATAGTTTGTGTTTTCTAGATGAACAGAAGATTTCAGTTTCCAAGACAGGCAGCCAGCTCCTCACAGCAGTAGTGAATTACCATGAAAACAAAGACACACACTGCTGTGGATGTGCTTGCACTGCTTGATAGACTGTAGCATAAGTCAGTAGAAAAGTAGAGCATGTACAGACTTTAATGAAATTATAGACAGAAATACATCCATGAGCATTCTATTTATTGCAATTAGTAATAGCACGGGCAAAATAATACGATAATTAGTTCTAACAGGGATGTATTATTTACAACTCAGTGATGTTGTTATGGTAGTTTTATGTTTTAAATGAGCTTTGATTATACCCATAATAACAAAGGAAACCTTCCAAGCCATTAAAAATACTATTTTACTTCTTGCTCTGTGGCCGCCATCTGTAGGCCCTGGATATTAAAAATAATTATGAATGCTGTTCACAAAATGGAGGTCAATGTATATCATGAAGAGCATGCTTACCCAGAAGACAGATGAGCTGTAAAGAAGTAAGATAATCCTGTGCCTGCTGAAGAGTCTTCATATTTTCTTTCCTTAGGACCAGCTTCAATTTGGATGCCTGCCCATATCTTAGGCCTGAATTGAAATAGGCCTGAATTGAAACTAAAAATATCACTACAGACCTAAATCTGATAGTTTTCTTAACTTCTGCGAAAGAAGCTTGGCTGTTGGCAGTTGCCATGCCCCCAGTGCAGATACACAGCTATAAATTTGGCAATTGGCACAGCTGAAGGGCCAGGACCGTCATGGGACATGGATTGTGTTTGTTCTCCTAAATGAGTGGAGCTGAGAGTAAAACCTCTGAACTTTAGTCCTGGGAAAAACAATACACAAATTAATTTACTTTTATTTTGGGAAGATTAAAATCCAGTAACAGCTGAGTGTTTAAATAGCTTATGGTCAGAATCTTTTGATCATGACTTCCATAAATTAAGATACCAGAACAGATCCATTATGTGTATGTATGTATCTAATGTGACATATGTTCAATGAAGCAAAACTGTTGTAACGTGGAAAATTTAATAGTTCTAGTGATTTCTGTGATGTGATACAGGCTGAGGTACTTAACACCTTCTTTGCCTCAGTCTTCAACCTCAGAAATACAAATTATTCTCAGGGCAACTGGTCCCTGAGCTGGTAGAAAAGGTAGAAGAGCAGAAAAGACCTCCTGAAATCCAGAACTAGTTAGTGATTAGCAGAGCTATTTAGGTGATCATAAGTCTATGGGACTGGAGAGGATCCATCCTAGGGTAATGAGGGAGCTATTGTAAGACCTCTCTAAGCTGCTCTCTGCCATTTGTCATCAGTCATGGCTGACTGAGGAGGTCACAGACAATTGGAGGTTGGCCTATGTGGTGCTTGTTCACAAAGAGGGCTGGAAGGAGGATCTGGGGAACTACAGGCCAGCCTGCCTGACCTTGGTGCCTGGCAAGGTTATGGAACTGATCATCTTCAGTGGGGTCATATGACATCTACAGGATGGCTGGGGCAGCAGACCAAGCAAGCATGGTCTTAGGAGGACCAGGTCCTGCTTGATCAATCTGATCTCCCTCTATGATCAGCTAACATGCCTGAGGGATTGGGGCAAAGCTGTGGATGTTGTCTATCTGGACTTTAACAAAGTTATTGTGTGCCACAGCATTTGCCTTGAAGAGCTGGCAACCTATGACTAGGACAGGTCCTTGCTTCTGTGGGTTAAGAACTGGTTAGATGGCCGAGCCCAGAGAGTGGTGGTGAATGGTACTGCATCTGGTTGGCAGCCAGATGCAGCACCAAATCTAATCTAACTAATCAGCTGAATCTGATTAGTTGCTTTCTAACTCCCAAGTTCTTGAAATTCTGGTCTGATTTACACTGTGACTGTTAAAAGGTAGTAAGTATTGCTAGTCTTCTAAGTACTTTCAAAATATACCTGGAGATACTTAAAGTGCCTCCTCATGGTACCTTGGGACTGTTTATTTTCAGCTATCCCTTGGATTCTGTTACAGCTGCCATCGTGCACTACAACATGATACTACATTCTAGCACTAGTACTCAGTTTTTTGTCTGAGCTGTGTTTGGATTCATGCAATCTGACTTCATGAAGGTGAAATGAAGTCTGGCATTGCCCTTTCATGTTTTAATAATTGTGTCTTAACCACTTAAGCTTGTACATCACGTACCAAAAACCCACTTGATATAATAGTTCATTTGTAGTCTCTGCTGTGAAATATATTACCAACAGCTTAGTGATATAATTAAATTTTAGCATTAAGAACAATATAATGAAAATTTAGCATAAGTTTTAGCTCTGGAATTTTCACCTTGACTTTTTAAATAGTATTAATGCCTGATGATTTTGGAAAACTTGCATACATTTCTGAAGGGAAGAAGAATGTCTTCATATATAGTATTTAAAATGTAGCCTCAATTTCTATTAAATCAGATCTCCTATTTGAAAGAATAGAGCTGCAAATGTATTTGCTTTATTACTTCAAACTTTTGAGTGAACTCTTTTGTCTACTGAATTCTGAAGCTGAATTATTTAAACTTAACTTTATAAATTCTTTGTTTATTTGTTGATAGTAAATCCAGGTTTAATATTAACTGTATATTTATTTTAGGTTAAGAAAATAATCTATGCATACTTTCATAGAATGACATACTTGTTATTGCAGAATAATTTTCTTTCATCTGAATTGATGAGATAGTTTTGTCATATGTGCTTATTCTCCTATTTCTATTTTTTCCTTGTTTTTTGGGGGGGATGGTGGTTTTCTTCTCTTTTTGTTGGTATTTTACTCTGATAATCTGATTAATCTAAAAATTGTCAAAAATAAAGTCTGATGTGATTTTCTGCTAGAATAGTCTTTGATATGTATGTGTTGTGACTCCCAATGTACTTACCTGTTTTTATCATTACTATGTCAGATTGATGAAGTAACACAAAATGGAGGCATGTTGATTGTATTTTTTTTTTTTGTGTGAAGTTTTGAATGTGGGCTGCTGGTGCAGTTGTGAGCAGACACAGGGGTTGGCAGTGAAAGAACTCCTGGAGGAGGGCTGGGTAGGGCATACCATGAATGGGTCTTGACATCCTGAATTGATTATGGGGTCATTTCTCACCAGTGAGGATTGCCCACTTGATAGCATTTGTCAACAGAAAATGCCAAGGAAGGAGGTTTCCATAAAAGGAACATGATGTGTTTGGAAAGGGAAAAGAAAACTTTGTGGTACTCTTGTTTTTATTATTGTCTGAGACTGGTACTATTGAAATTCCAGGAACTAGCACTTTCATTCATTCCCCACCCCTTTTCTTTCCCTCTATTCTTCTTTCCTTCTTTCTTTCTCTGTTAACAGGGTAGAGACAGAAAGGTTTGTTGTGTACTTTGGGTAAGTGCAGTGAACTGTGGTTTGTCTTCAATGAATCAATGCTTTGTTTTATACGTGATTAGTTTGAACAGAATCTGTCAATAACTTCTTTTCCTCTCAGGAATCATGTCTTCTGTGTCTCTTCAGACAATGCTTGGTTGTCCTTTGGTTTTTAATTTGATGGCATGGGTTTCTGGCATGAAGCTTTATTTAGGATTTGTGAATGATGAAAGTTACTAATGCATGACTCAGTGTTTGATACCTGTGCTTGATTGCAATATGGATCTGTTGTCTTAAACTGCCAGAAATACAGTTTGTCCCACCTAAATGCCTGAGTGGACTAGAACGATAAAGTTTTCTGTTGAGCAGTTATCTTTTTTTTTTAATGAAATAGGTTTAGTTTATGTTAACACAAGTTTTTGTGTCTGCTGGCATATTTTTTTATATGCAAAAAATATTACATATTACCATTTAAAATAGACACTTCCAGTTTGTTCATTGAAATTTTCCTCCAGAAAACATGGAAGATAAATCTGAATTCATAAACTAACATTTAATAAGCTATATCAAAATCATCAGTCTGAAGGTGCATTCTTTATGCATCTTTCAGCAGTACTTTTTCTTGCATTTTTAATGGAATGTACTTAAAACAATGTAATTGAAAGTATATATCTGATGAAATGAATGCAAGAAATTCAAGCTCTCTTTGTTTAAGTATTTTTGGATCACTCCTTATGTTTTGATCCAAATAAAAAGTAATACTAAATGTGATTTTAGATTATTGTTATATGATTCTATTTCTTTTTCTTTGTATTGTGTGCATGTGTGACTAAAAAGCCCCAGAACTATATGCTGTAAAAAATAATCTGAAAGAAAAGGCATCTCAGGAACAAAGGGTGGGGTTTCTGCAAGGGAATGGAACACTCTGATGTGTCTTTCCTAATTTATTATATTCTTTTTAGGTAATTTTTTTCATAATTTATTCTTAAAATAATCAGGATTCTGATGTCCTTCACGTAGATATGTATTTACTTACTAAAAGAACCAACACTCAAAAAACCTTGACTTTTTTCCTTTCCCAGAGTCAGTGTGGAAAATCAAATACTGAAATATGGGTTTACTACTTGTGAGATCACTATTTTGGAAAATGATGATCCTGGAGGAGTGTTTGAATTTTCTCCCTCTTCCAGAGGCCCCTACAGTATCAAGGTAGCTATCTGAATAACTTTTCTTAATTGTTATGGAAAAGTAAATCTTAGCAGAATGCGAGTAAAATGCTGGATTTTCTTTTTTTTACAGGAGGGGGATTCTGTCGAACTGCAGATTGTCCGCAGCAGAGGGAGCCTTGTCAGGCAGTTTCTGCGATACACTGTAGAACCAAGGGACAATAATGAGTTTTATGGAAGCACAGGAATTCTGGAGTTTAAGCCTGGTGAAAGAGAGATCATAATTACTCTTTTGTCAAGGATGGATGGGATTCCAGAGGTAGAAATGAAAATTTTCCTTTCTCTAAATTGTCTTCACAGCATAGCAGTTTGTCACTTATTAAAATATAAGAAAATATACTGTAGCAGAATGAGTATGCAATGCTTTTCTATGGAATGTATTACCAGTCTCCAAACCAGGGATGCCTGGATTACTAGAAGGTATCTTTGGCTTTAATAGGCCTCAGTGGATTTATTTTTTTTGGTAAATTGAAACTGAACTTCTCATCCATCTGAGCTTTTGGCACCTGTGGCATTCTGTACTATAGAATACCACTATTTAATTGAGGCCTGTACAATCCATTGCTTTCTTTTTGTTCTTTTTTTGGTAAATACTTGCTAACTGAACTCAGTGCTTCCCAGTCTACACTAATATTTGCTGTATAGATGCAAAGATGCAATGCTTATTTTAGTGTTCCATGGTGCATCTACTGTGTTTGTTCAAGAAATATTTGAAGTATAAAGTCACATTATATTAATAATGCAAGCTGACAAATTTTTTTTAAATTACCTTAATGTCAGTGTTTTTAAAATCTTTACTTCCACTGTTACAGATGACAAAGATGTACAAAAGCATTGTGCATGTAGAAACTGTGTGTAATTTTCTTTTGTTGAAATTCTCCTCTTTTTCTGCTGAATAAGTATTTTTATTCTGACTGAGTTTCCCTCTTCCAGCTGGATGAGGCATATGCTGTTGTGCTCAGTGGCTACAGTGAAATGTCGGGCAAGCTGGGGAATGCCACAAGGGTAAATATAACCATTTTGAAGAATGATGATCCACATGGTGTCATTCAGTTTCAACCTGATGAACTATCAGTAACAATAAAGGAAAGTAAAGGAGAAATCATCTATGCTGGTAATTCTTTTTATTAGAGTAACTGCTTTCTCTGCTGTCTGCTCCTGCAAGGCTACTTTTCCCTACTTCACCTGTGTAGGACAATGCCTGACTCAGTAGTTTCTGGGGGGAACAGTATGATGAGCAGTGGAGATTACTGCGGAGGAGGATGGGCCTTGAAGCTATTAGGGATCAATCCAGTTAAAATATAGCTTGAGAATATACCAGACAGGAGGGACAGAGAATTTATTTACTTGCAAGGAGCAGCCTGGTTTTAGTAGTACTGCTTGGTGAGCATGAAGTGCTGTGTGAGAGAAGAATGAGCTAAATTTTCATATGTGTGATTTCAATTTATCTATCTCTATTGTACCAATAGAGTTGATACAAGTCTTTACTGCTATAATGGTCTATTATTATGTGGGTTTTTGTGTAGGGCACTTGCATATTAGTTTTGCAAGTGGACTTACTGTTTCCTTTCCTTTTTCTTTATTTCAGCTTTGCTGACCTTTTTCATTTTGAGTTGTTTTTCTGGAGATGCACACTGACTGTACATATTTACATTTTACAGCCTCTTACAGACTTATAAGAAACCAAGGAAACTATGGCAGTGTTAGTGTGTCCTGGATTGTTGACCCAGCATGTACCAATGACGTCTATCCAGAACAAGGGACTATATTCTTTGATAATCTGGAGTTTTCAAAAAATATCACAATTTACTCTCTACCAGATGAGGTAATAATATTTAAAAAACATACTTAGTAATATGTTTTTGTGTAAATATATGAAGCAAAGAGGAAGTGCTGAAACATTGAAATTTAAGAAGACTCTGTTTTTTAAGAAACTGTTGATTTTTTTTGAGAAAAATCAAAATGCTTGGATAAAAGTGAGTTTACTTAAGTAAATAATAAGATAATTTGAGACATTGTGCATATCTGTAAACCAAAAAGTTAGAATCTTTCAGTAGTCATGTACTTACATTATAATACTAAGTAAACCACTTGTTTTGATAACAAGAATCCTAATCTCATATTTTAATGCTGATATATTTGAAGTTAAATAAGAAAGAATGAGAATAATTAGGAATAAAGGAATAAATAAATAAACATAGCTGTAAAAATAAGTTATATCAGCATCAGGAAACTGCAGGATAACTTTTGGATTATCTGTATAATAGTAAAGATGAGGGGTTTTATTTGCAAAGATTTTTGACTGATGATTATTTTTGTGTGAGTGTATGACCTGTCATTTTTCTTCCTTCATAGCACACTTGTGAATCAAGAAATAAACAGCAACATGCAGGAACCCTGTTTTGTTAACCTCCTCAGCTGTTCCTTTTAATTTCTTCATTGTGTCATGTGCAACAAATTAATTTCTTAATACTTTGTCATTCAGGTACCTGAAGAGATGGAGATATTCATAATCAGATTATTCAATGCCACTGGTGGAGCAAGACTGGGCAATATAACCATTGCATTTTTACAAATTATGAAGAATGATGATCCCATTTATTTTGCAGGTTAGATATTACTGTTTTAAAAATTTGAATTCATATTCTACCCCATACAGATCTTATCCCAAGACCAGGTTATTGAAAAATCTTAATCCTAGTGGAACTAGTGGTATAAGACTTACTTTTTTTTGTTTTTGTTGTATTGCCTTTTTTTTTTTTACTTAAGAATTTTTCTCATTTTATGTCATTATTCTTTTTGATGGCTCTTGGATTCGTTACCTAGCTAAGGACAACAATATTCTCTTCTACCTGCGAGTTTTCCCCTTTAACTACATGCGCCTTCTCTTTGCTCTTAAGGGGGATTAGGTGAATAAGCTGCATGCAAGAAACTTAGGCTTGAACTTGAATTTGTTGCTTGTGTCTTTTCAGAACCTCTGACAGTGAGAGTTACAGAAGGGAGTGTTGCAAACTTTACAGTCCTAAGGAATGGATCTACTAATACTGTTGTCACTGTTCAGTATATTACTGTTAATGGAGATGCAACAGCTGAAGAGGGAGACTTTGTTCCCAGTGAAAAGGATAGTTTAATTCTATTTGATGTTGGAGAAAGAGAGCAGACCTTATCTGTGTATATTAATGATGATGACACCCCTGAAACTGATGAAGTATTTTATATCTTCCTTTTGAATTCAACAGGTAAAAGCAATGATTTAATATATATTTAGTAACTGTCCTTTTCTTTTTTCTCTATTTTTTAGCAGCTGGCTCTTATAATAAAGCAATGTATAAATGCCAGGCATTATATGAATAAGGTCTGCATCAACATTTCTATAAAATTTCTGTACAGTGTGTTTGGATTTTGATCTTCAATTGTTTAATCGGAAACAAAAATTAAACTATAAAGCTGAAACTGTCCTGCAAAGATAACTTGAGTTGAAATCTCTTTCCAAATGCTCCAAATTAGATGGGGTTTTGACTCATCAGTAAGAAAATATAAGTTAAATAAATAGGTAATTTTTCTCAATTATCTGAGTATAAGGTAGTTCCTGTTTCCTGTGTTTCCCGAGGCCAGCTATAATTCAGTCTGATACCCAGCTCTCTTAGAGAACACCAGCTTCGTGGAAATTACTGGAAAAAGCCATACTTCTTTCTTTTTAAATTTTCTTTTTAGTGCTCTCTTTCTACTTGACTAACTTTGTTCAGGATCTGTTGCTATCTTATTTTACCATTCTATTGAAAACATGTGATGACTTTCCTCCATTCACATATTCCTGCCGGAATGGGCAAAATACAGAATATTTCTAGATGAATTCCTGAAAGGGAAAAAAGAGAAATTATTATTTTTCTTTTTATCATCTGTTGTATATAGTGACCTTGATCGTTTCATCCCTTTTGAAAATTTTATTGGACTCTGAGAAAATACAAATAGAGGTATATGAAGTTAAAACAGGTTGTTCACTTTGGAGTAAAAACAAGTCTAGTGGTTTTGAAAAGGGTAAAAACTAGGATGGAGATGAAAGCATAATGTACCTTTGTGGACATAAAGAAGTGTCGAAATGTCCCTACTTTGCTAATATACACCAAGAAATACTACTAATTTCCTTACTTCACCAGTATCTTATATTTTTTTCCTTTCATATAGGCTGTGATATGGGTATGACTAATCTCTTAGGGATTGTTATTGTCTTGTATTTAGTTAAAGTGCAATATTTCTGCTGAAGGTCTAAAGGAGAGCTAGTATCTCTGAATACATGTCTTTTTCTTCTGACCTGACCAATTGACCAAACATGAAGTACTGCCTCTCATACAATCCTTTCTTCTCAGGATTGCATCATCTCTTGTCATGTCACTTTTTTTTTTCAAATCTACATTCTTGATCCTTGCCTCAGATATTATTTACATTTTTTACTCTAATTTGTCTGTTAGTGAATAGTTAAAATATTAGTTTGCACTGTTTTATCACTGCTTGTTTCTTTCTTTGCATGAAAGCTGTTGGTGTGAGAAGAAAATACATTCAATTTTAGTCAGTTCCATTTCTGATTCCAGTCTTGATAAAATTAACCACCCTCTTTTTAGGGGATACTGTTATCTTTAACGGTGGAGTGGCTACAGTTATTATCGAGGCAAATGATGATCCTAATGGAATTTTCTCCTTAGAACCTCTAGAGAAGCCAGTGGAAGAAGGAAAAAGTAATTTTTTTTTGTAAGTAACTTTTAAATAATATTGTTGCCCCCTTTTGGAATACATGTATGTATATCTTGATGTGTGTGTTATTTTATGGATAGTACTTTGATCTAGTCTTATTTTTTGCATTGCTAAAATTTCTTAGAAAAATAGCTTCACCAAATTTTGGATTAAATTATTTGCAGACATATTAAAGATCAACAAAGCATCAAACATCAACTCTTATATTATCAAGTAGACTGTGGAAATTAAAATGAGTACAGAATTCCCAGTTAAAATATAAACAAGGATGATTGCAGCACAGGGGGCTTTTTATATCACAGATAAGATTACAGCAAAGGGGGTTTTGTTATACTTTCACGAGAGTGTAGATTCAGAACCGTCGAAATGAATGAGCCAAATATAATCTGGACCAATAGAGAAGTAAAAAGATCTTTTCAAAATACAGCTAAATACAGCTATGTGGTTGTTAATTTCTTTTTGCATCCCCCTTTGAAATATTACCCTGCAAAAAACCTATTTTACTGTATTCTTTCTGTTATTTATTTTTCTTCTATCTGTAAATTGCGGATAGGAGCTGTTCTCAAAATCCAGATGTGCCTTTTTTCTAGGCTCAATATATTTCTCCCTATTCTGGCCTGTAGCTGCTAGGATGTATTCAGGAACGGGAAGGATTAAGAAATTAAGTTTCATGTCATCTGACCTTTTTATGTTCTTTAAGTGAGAATGTGGTTATAAATTGACAAAAATACTGATTTTCAATGAGAAAATTTTTGACAGGGTATAAAGAAACATAGGTTCACCATAAATCTGATAGGGTGCGCAGTTTAAGAACAGGCTTTTCCACAATTGTTTAATTATCTTTTATATATTTTTATTTGATTTGATTCTGTGTTTTAAGGCCTTGAAGTGGATGCCTATGACTGTGAGTTAAATTTTTATGTGTGTGTTGTGCATCTAAAAAATTTAAATCTTTGTTAAAAGACAATATTAAATATATATTCTGTGGTTGGTTTTGTTATGCTGCCCCTTAGAGATTTTTTTGGTCCTTAATAATTTTTATTTTTAAATCGATGGTGTGAAGGGGGATGATTTGAACTAAACACTTTTGCATACAGGTGCTTTATGGAAACACATAATTCCAAGGTTACCAACATCTTACCTTGCTTAGTCCTTATTGATAAAATATATTTACTAGGAGACTGTCTCTTCCATACCCCCAAAGGGATTTGACTTGTGTTTAGTACATAAGAAAAGGGTCAGACTATTTTATAAACCAATAAGTGAGAACAGCTGTGGCAACACTGAGCTTTTTAGAAAGTAACTGGAGTTACTGCAACAGTGCTGCAGTGCTACACTGCAGGAATGGAACGCCCTGCATACAACTACTAACAACTAAAGGAAACTTCGGAAGCAGTAAAAACTTATTGTGTTTCTGTTCCTAGACTACTTTATTGAGTTGATTTTTCAGACTTGTACAATAATGCTTTGCTTTTTTTACTTTTTGCCACACAAGCAGAAATGCTTTTTTTATATGCAAAGATATTTTGTTAATAAAGGAACTTCTTTATGTTCATTTCAGTTCTTCAGTTTTTACTTATAATACCTTTTGGAAATTATTGAAATTATGTTACCAGATAGCTATGCAAGTAAAAAGCAAACAAAGAAAAGCTTTTTTTTTTTATATTTATTCAATTCTTAATATGGAATAATCAAGTTTGTGAAGGACCTGCTATATAACTGAAATTAAAAAACAATACAAAAAAGGTTAAGGCACCTTAATGGTTAAAGGAAAAAAATACTTGTAGTTAAATGCCTTCTCTTTCTTCTCTAACAGTGGCCAGTTAACACAATTTTTAATGTTAATTTGCTGAATTATACATTAATTTTTTTTTTTATTAAGAAGTAGAAGTGCAAGACAAACTGATGTTCATCTAAACAGTGCTGTTTTGCATGTGCCATCATTGATTGCTCTCTTTCTAAGACATCTGTGGTATACCTTGATGAAGAGTTATATTGTGAAATTGCAGGCCCTGTAAGAGGATTGTTTTATTGTTCATGGTTCTGTTTGTTATTTTTGCTTATTTAGGACAATGCATACTGTATTCCACAGTAAGGATGATTAGTCTGTGTTTTCCATTGTTAATGGATAATGCTAATGCATACCTGCCAAGACACTGACTCTTTCTGTGTCTCTGAATAGGATTTTGAGACATAGAGGACACTTTGGGAATGTCTCAGTAACCTGGCAGCTGTTTCATAATGACTCTGCACTGAAGCCAGGAGATGAGTTCTATGAAACGTATGGGACTGTGCACTTCATGGATGGTGAAGGATCAAAGCAGATAGTGCTCCATGCTGTTTCAGATAAAATTCCTGAATTCAATGAATTTTACATTTTAAAATTGGTGAATATTTCAGGTACTGTCTTCCATATATCCATTCCCTTCCTATCTGGTAGAAAATAATTATATTTAATCAATTAAAAAGAAAACAATCCTACAAAGAGCTTTGCCTTGATGCCTATGTCATCCTATACTTTTCTTATGACATTTTAGGTTTTGTTTTTCATTTTTTCTTTAATTTAGATATATGAACGCAGTTTTGGAATCAGACCTTTAAAAAAGATGCCTTTTAGTGATTTCAGAGGTGTAGAGCTTTGTGTAGAGCTGACAAAATGAAGATATAAAAGGTTATGTGTATCTACTATAATGGAGATTGGCTGGTTTGTTTGCTTTTTTCTAGAAATTTCTCTAAAATACAAATAGTTACCACTTCATATCACTTAAATTACAACCACTACAGGCCTGCTACTGAGTAGAGTTCCAAATCTGCTGGACTCCTTCCACCTCAGTACTATTTATGGTCTTCTGTGCCGAGATACAACTGAAAATATGTTGACATTTCTGTAAGTGAAATCCATATGCATGTACAGAAGATTTCCTACTTAGTGGTGCATGGAGGCTCTACAGTCATACCATGATCTTCTTACTGTGGAGAAGTAGGTGGCTAATGGCAGGACTTAGGAGAAGTTTTAACACACAACTAGTTACTGATTTTGCAGGGTAATCTCTGTTTATTTGGAGGCAATGAACCAAATGTTGTCATTTCATATTTGTGTAAATCTTGGAGTACAATGAGAAATGAATTTGACCTCATGTGTTTCAAATGAAACAAAAGCAACCTATCTCATTACTAATTCAGGAAATCGGAGCTAATCTTGTTTTAACTGAAAGACAGTTATATTCTGCAATTGAAAAATTACATGGCTTGTTTTCTATTAAAATGTTCTTTATAGTGTTTTAAAACTAATACAGTTAATTTATGTTAATCCTAAATTTGGACAAAATTTTAAGAGTTCAGAGACACTTTAAAGAAGATTTAGGCCTATTTAAAAGGTACTTTGTTTAAACATTTTAAAATACTTAGTAACTTTTTTCAGACCAGTAACTTTTACTCTTAATTTCCATTATATAGGTGGGTCTCCTGGTCCTGGTGGGCAGCTGTCTGACACAAGCCTTGCTGTAACTGTGATGATCCCTTTCAATGATGACCCTTTTGGAGTCTTCGTTATAGATCCAGAGAGTCAGGACAGAGAGATAGCAGAAGATGTTCTTTCTGAAGATGATCTTTCCTATATTACAGACTTCACCATTTGGAGACATCAAGGCACTTTTGGCACTGTCCGTTTAGGTTGGGAAATACTGTCCAGTACATTTCAAGCTGGATTACCATCAATGGTGGACTTCTTGTTGCTGGGATCATTTCCAAGTACAGTGCAATCTCAGCCACACATGAGACGCCATCACAGTGGAACAGATGCTTTGTATTTCAGTGGAAAAAAGGATGCATTTGGAATTATTGGTCTGGAATACCCATATGATGGAAATACTGCAGTAACTAATTTTACATTTTCAGCATGGTTAATTCCTAATGTCAATACTGATGGTTATATAGTTGAAAAGGATGATGGTAATGGGACTTTATATTATGGTGTGAAAATCCAAACGAATGATTCTTATGTCTCTGTAGTGCTTCATTATACAGCATTAGGATCCTATATGACATACGTAGCCAAAGCAACAGTCCTGAAATATCTTGATGAAAGTACTTGGGTTCACATTCTGATTACTCTGGATGAAAGTATAATTGAATTTTACATGGATGGAATTCCAGTTCCAGGAGGAGTTAAGAGCCTTAAAGGAGAAGCAATTGCTGATGGTGAGGCAATAGGTTGTATTATTTTTCTTCATATGTGAAGTACTGCGAAATATGGAAGAGTCTAGCTCCTTGAAAGATGTATGCAAGATTCGGAAATTATTATGTCTGATTAGTTAAAAGCAATTCATAGAAAATTCTAGGGATTTTCAAAAACCATATAAATGGAAGTAAGAGCTGGGAGATTTTCAAAAACCATCAGAACTGTAAGGGAGCTTGAATATCAATAATTTAAAAATAATAGTTAGTAATTATTTTTCCACATATAGGCTTATAGATATATAACTATACATATAGTTATATATATTTACAATTAAGATTTTGATTAGATTTACAGTATTGTGGCTAAGAAAGATTTTTTTCTCTTGATTTCTGAAGCAAAATACAATAATGTTTTTGATTCTAGTTGTGTATGATATTACAGCTAAACCACGACTTTTTAAGCAATGGAATTTTCAGGGTTTAGATTTACTTAATCGTGTATTTACATGCTATATGAAAATTTTGCCCATCTGTTCAATGATGTTCGAAATTACATTAGCATATGTACTTCAGTTCCTCTAACTTGATATTCCCAGATGTGACTTAGTCATACATAACCATTATGGACTTTTACACTCAACTAGCATAGCAGTGAGCATCATAATAATTCCTTTACAAAGTCAGGTATTGTATGGTAGGGATACTTTTATGTTTACTCTTTCTTTTGCATTTCCTCACTCTTCCATGAGCTTCTTTTTCATAGTAGTAATCTCCTTTTCCTTTCTTTCTCTGCCCATTATTCCCCAGGTTTTCTTTCATGGGGATAGGCAGACTATGATTATCAAATTCTTGAGTACAGGCTCCTCTGTAGGAGGAAAATTTGATAACATGCAGTGATGTTAAATGCATATACATCTACATGAATGTATGTGCACAAACATAAAGCTCTGCCTGGGTATCCTGAAAGTCTATGCTAAGGTTTTTAATCTCTCACCATTTAATGTTGAATACAGTGGGTGCTGTAGCCTGGCTTTTCTCACCATCCTCGGCCTTGGGTCTTGGGACCATTAGCAGTTCTGGTTGCTTGTTTCTAGAAGTGACACTCAATGGCACATTTCCTTCCAAAATCAAAAACGAGCTGAAGAGATATGTTCTCTATGTTTTAGAGTGATAGGAGTATGAGCTATCAGCCTAGTTTATTTGTGAAAAAGAGAACTGCCATCCTCTGATTTGCTGAATAGAATAATTTTCTGGAGAGAAAGAAATGTTAAAGCAATTGTAAAAAGTGCTTGGAACGGGGTCTACATTTCTTAAGCCTCTCTTTCAGTGCATAAGGGTATAAGCATGTCCTGTGTAGTTAATACTCTGATCATCAGAATGGATTCTCTGTCCTAGCAGAGGACACATTAAATATACAAAGATAAAATGGGTAAAGCAAGTTTGGAAAAACAAAATTGAGATGGGCTGCAGCTGGCTGTGAATTTTTTTAATGGAAAGAAGTTTCCATTAAAGTTTCTAAGAGAAGTTTCTAAGATTCATTAGGATAAAGTATGATGACAATGTGCAGATAGAATTAGTAGGATGAAAAACATGAACCATCTAGGAAAGAATTATTTGACCTGAAATGATCTACCTGTAACACTGAGATGAGGCTTCAGGAGCCTCCCAGTCTATATTTCAAGATTAATGTGATTATTAACCTAGGGACAATCAACAATTTACCATAGATTATTAAATAATTACAGATATTAGTTATTTTGAGCCAAATAACATAAGAAAAATTCTAATTTTCTTCTCAGGTCCAGGAATAGTGAGAATTGGAGCAGGAATCAATGGCAACAGCAGGTACACAGGTTTAATGCAGGATGTAAGGCTTTATGAGAGAAAACTGACGCAAGCAGAGATCTATGAACTCCATGCAACTCCTGCAAAGAGTGATGTACACCCTGTCTCTGGGTATTTGGAGTATCGGCAAGGAGAAACCAATAAATCGTTCATTGTGTCTGCAAAGGATGACAAAGAGGAAGAAGGAGAGGAGTTATTCATCCTAAAGCTCATTTCTGTGTGTGGTGGAGCTCGAATTTCAGAAGAAAACACAACAGCAAGGTTAAGAATACAGAAAAGTGATAATGCTAATGGTTTATTTGGCTTCACCGGACCATGTATTCCTGAGGTAAGATGCTCATAAGGAAAGCTACAGGAGAAATTTTAGACACGATCAAACTAATGGCAAGGCTAACTAACCTTTGAAGGGCCTTGATTCTACATTTTCAGTTTCTGTAGTCAAGCAAAGTTTTCTAGAATTTGGAATTGTGTAAGTTCTGTTCATACAGCCTCAGTCACTCTACAATTTCCAATATTACTTTTTTTAAATCCCCTCCAAATTATTTTTATTAAGAAAATTTATCTTATTACACAAACTGAAGACTAAGGCTTAAAATTTCCTAAAACAGTTTTTTTCCTCTACTTCTGTAACTTCTGAGACTGTAACCTGATGTCATCTTGGAGGGAGTTCATTTTCTTCTTAGTATCTGGTACAGTTCTTTGTTTTGGATTCAGGATGAGAATAATGTTGATATCGCAAGGATGTTGCTAAGTACAGCTTCTCCTGAGTCGAAGACTTCTGTGTCATGCTCAGCTAGTGAGGAGCTTCACAAAAAGATGGGAGGGGGCATGTCCAGGACAGCTGACCTGAATTGGCCAAAAGAACATTCCATTTTACAGAATGTCAAGTCCAGCGTATAAACTGGGGGAATTACCTGGAATGCAGCTGGTCATTGTTTGGAAATGGGCTGGGTTTTGGTCAGCACGTGGTGAGCGATTCTGCTGTGCAGGAATTGTTTCTCCTGAGTTCTCTTCCAGTCTCTTCCTCCCTTAAGTTAAATCATCATCATTTTCGTCATCATATTTGATATGAATTCACTTAATACTGGCTGGAAGTTACTAATTTTAAACATTAAATATGGAGGTGATCATCATATATGCAGTATATGAACCTGAATCTTTTTTTGAGGGCATTGAAATAATTGTAATTAATTTTGTAGTTTTTGAATCATTATGAGGGAGAAAGACATGATACCCATTTCTATTATTAGTTTATTTTGGGAAAAAAGTTCATAATGATTTCAAATTTGGGAGCTCTTATGACCTCTTAAGCGCATCCTTTCTATCTGAAGTCCTTATGATGTGTTTGAAGGCAACTGTCTTGCCTGACTGGTGATAGTATTTGGTTAGGTTCAGTTTGTTTTCCAGGTGCCTACCATCTGCTACCATAATGGATTCCTTCAGTTTCCAATGCCACTGATAATTCTGTGATGTCACAGATCAGCAATCAACCGTAACACAAAATTAAAAATTTATGTGGCATGTTAATTGTTTAGCCTTTATCTTATAGCATTGTTTATCAGTAGTTTAATTTCCTTATGTCTGTATCAGTCCATTAAGCAGCTGAAGGCATATTCAGTATTTGCACTGTGCTATACAGCAGCTCTGAAATTTACCTAATGCTTAAGATAGCTTTAGTCATTCTGATAACTTTCAACTAAAATTATTTTCTATTTTAGTTTGATGATCATAAATTTTTAATACACTTCGCTAGTATCAATACCTGATTTGTTCCAAATATGTGAAATTGTTGCTGCTAAGGGCATGTTCTTTATGAAGACAGAATTGCAAAGAGTACTGTAGCACACAAAGTTCTTCAGTTTTTTCCCGAATTATAATAGTATAGTTTAATTTAAATGTATCTATTTTTTTTCCATAGTGGTTTTAGTCAGGGAAAGGAGGAATCCAAATCTTTCTTTAAATTAGAATTAAAATAGCTGACATTAATATAAAACAGTACAGTCTTTTGCTTTTGATATACACATTTCAAACATTGATTCTGTTTTTGTGTCCAAAAGAAACAACAGGGTACAGTTACTGGCTGACCTCAGGGAGATGCTAGAAGCTATTGCAATTTCCATTAAGATTGTTCTGACCGCCATCAACATCAGTTTCAGCTTCCTGTCACTCCAGAAGTGCTGCAAGTAACATGACAGCATAAAGAATTCTGAACATTTGAATAGCATTAGAGAATTCAAACTTTTACATTTGTTGCTTTGATTTACTTTGATCATAACAAATATGTCAATTTCTTGCTTTCTTCCAGGCTGCTGATGAGGGTTCCACTATATCCTGTGTCGTGGAGCGTACAAGGGGCGCCCTAGACTATGTGTATATAAATTACATTATCTCACAGGTTGATTCCAGGGGCATTAATTACTCTGTTAGCGATTTTTCTAACAGCAGTGGCACTATCACATTCCTTCCTTGGCAGAGATCAGAGGTAAACCCTACCTTCCTATTAAATATTCATCCTGTCCTTTGCAAACCTGCTGGAAAACACCTTCTGAGGGTGCTTGACTGATTTTCATACTAAAGAGTCTTTTCTTCACATGGCTTTTATTACATTTTGCAGCATTTTTTTCATCTTTGACATCTAACAAGTGATAGGATAGATGCCTATCTATCTGTGTGCATCTCACTTCAGGCATTACTGTGCATGCATGCATGCTTAAATGCAAATAATTGCACATAAGATATGTTTACATATATATGTATATATTAGATATTTGTATACCTATATATATATTTCAAGTATAGGTAGTCCTGGGCTTGAATAGTGGAGCCCGTGACTTCTGAAATTGGAATATAATCAGATTTTGCATCTGAGTTGTGGAGATCAGTTTTATCTTCACAACAATTAAATAGACAGCAGTCAAATTTACTGCTGTAATCAAATGTCTTGCAACTGTTAGCCACATTCTGTCTCTTTTGATTAATCTATTTCTGTGAATTTGATCCCAATCCATAGCATGGGAATTTTGCATTTATTTGAAAAAGAGGTGTGGGACTGCAATACTATAGGAAGTTCATAACTTTTTTTTATTGGTGTTTGTTAAATAGAAAGGGTGGGTTGATAGTAGAAAATACTGTCTTTCATTTTTCTTCTGTCATTCTGTTGAAGTCAGTAGGGACTGAGTGAAACCTACTGACATAATTTGAAAAGATCCCAATGACTCACTTAGAGCTGTGGATTTGGTCCCACTTAAACAACGTAACTAATTACAGCTTGGCAAAAACTTGTGATTTTGGAAAATATTATGCTTCTGGCAGTTTATTAGCTTTAATTCTCTACTGAAATGTATTACTGCATTACATACAGTCATTTAAAGTTAAATTTGCCGAGCTTTTCCAGTCTGGCAGCATGGATGTGGCTTGACTTCATAAAGTAGTAGAAAAGACCTGGTGAGCCCTCTTGCTCCATTGCTATGTGGTCCAATGTAGGGTCTACATATAGAGAACCTAATGGTCACGGCCCTAAGAAACAGACTGGGACCAGTTGCTCATCAGGTGAAAAATCTTAAAGAGAATTTCCATTGATATTTTTAAACTACTCATTCCCATGGCTCTACAACAGCTTCCTAAATTTTTTCTCACATGTATTTGTTAAATCACAATATATAGGAAGTTGGAATCATCTGAGATTAATATTATAGTTTATGCAGAGCAGATTATGTTACATGGTAGGATGATCTGTAACCTCAAGTGTCAGGTGGCATTAAAAGCTCACTTCACTTGCTCTCTAAATTAGATTAATTGCTGTAAAGTCTCTGGCAGCTTGGTAAAGACGTTTTTGGAACTGGCATTCTAAACTTATCATAAGGTTAAATAATTTGGAGGGCAATAATGTCCTCTACATTTCTTTCTGAACTCAGAGCAGATACAGCTGATTGACTAAAATCTTAATTGTTTAAAAGGGTCATAAAATTCCTAAGGGATGTATGTTGCATACTTTGATTTCTCCATTATTTGGTCCTTCTCTAGGTCTTAAATTTGCATGTTATTGATGATGACATTCCGGAGCTAAATGAGTATTTCCGTGTGACATTGGTCTCTGCAGTGTCTGGAGATGGAAAACGAGGTTCAACTCCCACCAGTGGAGCAAGTATAGATCCACAAAAGGAAACTACTGATATCAGCATTAAAGCCAGTGACCACCCATATGGTAACAATGTTGAAGATGATACAGTCTTATTGCAGATTTATATATACTTCTAGCTCAAGAGGTAAAAAATTTGCCTAGTCTAGATACATGAGGAAGCAATGAAAAGTATTACACTTTATCTAACTTGAGATTAATTCATAATTTTTGTACAAGAATGAAAGTCAAATTCATTACTCATGAGAATACTACAAAAAAGGAATTAAAGCTGCCCCAACCAAACATAGGAACATCCCCATTTGCAAGAAAGCCACATTGCATGTTGTTAATTTTATGGTAGTTTTTGTGAAATGAGAATTTGTTAAATGAGAATTTGTAACAGAGGGAGACATTTAAGCATGCCTATTATTATACCAATAAGTACCCAATATTATGACATTTGAGTTCTTTTGGGAAGCGTTGAATTCATTCTTGGGAAATAGTTTTCTTAAGACTAACATGAATATCAGTGAGAGCGAGAATAGTACATAGTACATTCCTGGAAATAGCATGATTGAATCCTAAAGGCATCTTAATATGTTTAAAATTTCATAAACATTAAATATAGATATTATAAATATTTTTGGTTCATTTTTTTATTATTATAATTTGAATTTTATATGAGAAGCCATGTAAATTATAATTTTTGTCTTTCAGGTCTACTGCAGTTCTCAGTGGGGCCACCTCCTCAGCCCAGTGATGGCATGATTGTGCCAGCCTCTACTGTGCCCCATATCACTGTTAAAGAAGAAGTTGGGCACGTCAGATTATTGGTAGTTCGTGCACAAGGGCTTCTTGGAACAGTTCTTATGGAATACAGGACAGTGCCACTTACAGCTTTCAGTCCTAAAGATTATCAGGTAAGGCCATTGCCAAGATGTGTAATTATTTTAGAATTTAATTAAAGCTATTTGTCCTGGAAATAGCCATCAGTTTGAATATTTTAGCTCTGCTGTGATTCTTTTCACAGAAATAGTTAAATAGTTTATTATGGTGTTGTGATAGATGCATAATACTATACAAATATAAAGCTCCTGGGTTTGATTTTGATATCCTTAAGAAAATTGTCAGTGCAGGAAGAATGGATATTTCCTATTGTTTCTGATTATACCAGACTTTATATGACCATACAAGTGCATATGCAGGTGAAGATAATATTAGTACTTACTAGGACTTGTACATATTCAACAACATAGCTTATAAGTACATTTTCTTCTCTGACTGCAGTTTGTGCAGAAAAATGTAGATAAATGAAGATGCTTATAATTCAGTGAATTTGGATTGCTATTATAACAAAGGCTCAGCAGATTTTTTAAAGTTAAAGTGAAGAAAAGTAGATGTTTTGATAAAAAGAAAAAGAATTGAGGTTTTATTTCTTTTTTCATTTGGATGAGAACACTAAACTTGAACAAAACTGTGAAGATCTGTCATGTTTCAGGCTGTTTGGGGCTCAATGGAATTTCAGCCTGGAGAAAGATACAAGTACATTACTGTTAACATCACCGACAATTCTATTCCTGAACTAGAAAAAACTTTTAAAGTGGAGCTGTTGAACCCAGAGGGAGGAGGTAAGGCACTTATATCAACCCACTGGTTGTATTTTTGTGATCTTTATTTATCCCTTAAAATCTAACCTTGTGAGCTATTTCCATGTTATTTCTAAACACACACCCTCCAGAAAGCGGTGATTCTTTTTCCAAAAAAACTGTCCTTCATATGTTTTTTTGATCACTGCTGTAAACAATCACACCTCAAAAGTATATTACTGCCATACATTCAAAGGCAATTGTTGCTTTTTAAATTACTTAATTCCATAGTTGAGAGAAGGAAATAAAGCAATTTAAAAATAATTTCTTTTTTCAGTATTTGAGGTTTAACAGCCGAAGGTGTGCTTTTTATCTACCACTTAAATGAAACTGGAGAAATTGCAATAAACTGGCTCATAGCTTATTCAAATGGATAATAGCCTTAGAAAATTGTGGGTTTTGAGATTCCTGCGGAGTTTAGCTGAGTTGGAGAACTAGCTAGTAGCTAGTGTAAATCTTGCTGTGAGATGTTAGTCTTAGAACTGTTAGAACTGCAAGCATCAGTTAGAACTTAGAACTGCAAGCATCAGTGTTCCTACCATGTAAAATCAGTTTTGCCTTAAAAAATTTTTTGATTTACAGAATTTATTTCCATTGCAAAAAGTTTTTAAGGGAGATTCCTCCTGGTTGGAGGAAAAGAAGTAATTCAAAATATTGAGAGCCATAAAGTGCCTTTTTAACTGATATTTTTCTAAGCAATTCAGAATTGCAAGTGTGATGCCTTCTGGAAAGTTAGATCACATTAACATGAATGTCTGTGCTGCAATGCGGCATGATGGTGTTATGCTGGGATTCTTTTGATAAAAGTTTGAGCTTTCATGCCTGTGGAATTTTTGGTCAAGTTTCAGTTAAGCAAACTTTTCTCTTTCACTTTTTTGGTTAGAAAACTTATAACTAACTTTGGTAATTTGCTAGATGCAGATACTTCCTCAGAACAATCTTTTGGAGCTTTCCAACACCACTGCAAGCACAAAACTTAGAATAAAGGCTCCATCAGTTAAGCTGCCAATTTTTTTAAATTTTCTGGCACAAGTTTTTGATTTGTGAGAAAATATTAGAGTAAGAGTATTTCATAGGGTCTAGTGACTTCTTCCCTCTCCTCCCTGCCCCATTTCTAATTTCTCCATTAGGATTGAGAAAGAGGGAATACAGAAAGAACGGTAAAAAAAAAAGATAAAGTTACATGTGTTTTCCTTCCTTCTGACTTCCTTTTAGGGTTCCAGTGCAATAAATTAAACAAGAGGTAGCATATTCAATATTTTTTCTGGCTTTTAGGAGAAATTAATTTTGAAAATTGAAACTTTCCTAAAATACACCTCTGTCTTTTTGTGTTATCCAGAAATGTGTAAATTACTTTCTGCTTTCCCTTTATTTATAAATGTATATATGTGTATATATCTGTATGTCTGTCATCTTAAAGTTGCTGAGCTCTTTAGAAATGATGGAAGTGGTAGTGGTGATGGGAACATGGATTTCTTCTTTTCAACTGTCCCTCAACATGGTAAGCTTTTTTGATTAATCCTGTATTTTATTTATAAGTGTAATAGATGTCATAAATTATTATGCTTGATGCAACTTCCATTACATGCAGTTAGAGATTATTAATTTAGATTTAACTTAAAGTTTTGCCAAAAAAAAATTATTTTCCATTTTAACTTAGGTGTAATTTCATTAGCAGTCAGTGTTTAATGTAAAGCAGAGTACAACAGGCTCATATATAATCAAAACTATATTGTTGTAAAACACAATATAGCAATTCAGAATTAAAGCTTATAAAATTATCTTTGTCTGAGCATTGTCCAATTTTCCCGGGAGGAAAAAGAAAAGGTACTTTTAAAATTGAAGGCAATTTTAGAACTATGTTTAATAATATATGATATAATTTACCCTTCATGGCAAAAATACTCTTAAAGAAAAGTAAGTTGTGTTAGATTTTTTAATTAAATAATTTCATCTTTTTCCTTTTTCCTCTTTCCTTTCTTCATGTTTCTATTTATGTCATGATATGGAGAAAACAATGTTAATTAATATTGATAAAAAAATACCAAATGAAGAAATAACATAGAATATATGGGAAAATCCTATGCATATAGGACTTCAAATGAAAACCTGAAAAATGTAAAAATGTTATATGAGCACCCAAATGCCAGTAGAGTAATATTTTTTCTTTTATTATTTTATTCTTTTTTCTTTTTTCTTTTTTCTTTTTTCTTTTTTCTATTTTTCTTTTTTTCTTTTTTTTTTTTTTTGTCTTATTTTTTCTTTTTTCTTTTTTTTTGGACATTGTGTTTCCCTTTTACTTGTTTCCAGGAATAGTTTCCTTTAGTGCCAGACTCTTTTTTTCTCTCTGAGCAGTAAGTTATGTCACCCAATACAATATCTTCAGAAGTAGGATATACTTGACTTGGTGGGGGCTTCTTTGGTAATTTTTTTTTCATTTCACTTTGTGTCAGGTTGAGATCTCCATTCATCATGTCTTTCCTCTTATACTGTGGTTTATAGCAGAACTCCTCACTGTCCTAAATACTGCTCCATTTTCATTCATTAAACCCGTAATTTTATTTTCGTTTCCCCCTTAAAATAATACTTTTTTTAATTGCATAGTTCCATAGAAGAACTGAGGGGACTGCCTTACTGAAGTTCAGCTCCTTTTAGGTACAGGGGATTATCATGTGTTTTAAAAAGAAAAAAACAAAGATAAACAGCACAAATACTTCATACTTTCTTTTGTATTTTTGTAGCTTATTTCTTCAGCTGCTTTCTTTCATGTAAGAAAACATGAGAGATAAAAATAACCCTTTTTGGAACTCTCATTTAACAGCTAGCTTGGGAATTGCATCCCACATCCTCGTGACTATTGAGGCTTCTGATGATGCTCATGGTGTGTTTGAGTTCAGTTCTGAGTCCCTTTCAGTGAATGGAACTGAGCCTGAAGATGGAGATAGCAATGTTGTGCTGCAGGTTAGAAAGCTTTGAGTCTCATATTGCTGCATTGTACTTTTCTGTCTGTTTTTACTGGTGTTCTGTGATGTTTTTGTCATTAGTCTATGGGGTTTAGAATGACTTTGTCATGAATATTTCTTTTTCCAGTCATGCAGTGTTTGCTAATGTACATTATTCAGCTTGAAACTAAAATAATAATAATATCCAAAAACTTAAAATCTTCTACTTACTTAGAATCAAGGGACTACTGTCTTAAAATAAGTGTTGATAATACAAGTTCTCCAGAGCTGACATAATAAAAATGACATGCTTTGAAAACACAGACATATCTTTAATTCGTCATGCTATTGTGTTTGCTTAATTACATTTCACCCTTCTATGTTTCTTTCTCATAGAACAAAAATACGCACATCTTTATATGTTTTTCTTAGGTTGTGAGAAGTCATGGGGCCTTATCTCAGGTGACATTGCATTGGATCATAATCTGCGATCTCAGCAATGACCTGGTCTCTACAGATGGGAATGTAACATTTGATGTTGGCCAAGTGAGAGCAAATATTACATTACAGATTTCTCCTGATGATGTTCCTGAATTGGATGAGATGTTTTCAGTCTTGATCATCAATGTCTCCCTTGGTCGTCTTGGAAATCATACCAATGCAACATTGACTATTTTAGCAAATGATGATCCATATGGAGTCTTCATCTTTTCTGAGCAAAACAGACCAATAAAAATTGAGGAAGAAACAAAAAATGTCTCTCTGACAGTTGTAAGATGCGGTGGTCTCCTTGGTACAGTAATGGTGAAATACAGAACTATTGGTGATGAAGAAAAGTTGCCCTTTCTTCCACCTGATGTTGTAAGAGCAACAGAGGGAAAAGACTATATACCCATTACAGGTTATGTGATCTTTGGAACCAATGAAAGTGAGGCCACAATATCCTTGCCTATTTTGGATGATGATGATCCTGAGAGGTCAGAATCTGTTTTTGTGGAGCTAAGCAGTGTTGTTTTGATCAAGAAAGTTCAGGATCGGCCAAGTAAGTGTCTTACATAAAACCTACAATTTAACTATGAAGGTTAGTATTTATATAAAACAGGAGAAACTGCAGCAAGACAAATGAACTCCAATGAACTCCAATGAATGTCTGCCAAACTCTGTATACTTAAGATATCTCTTAGTTACCTGACTTGTGCCTGTTGACTTTTATTTCCTTTATTTTATTGAAAAAGCATGAGTATTTCTTGTTCTGTTTTGCATTTCTTATGGAAAGTGTTTCAGGCCAAATATGTTACGATATTTGTTTGTGCACTAATACATGCTTATTTAGCTTTGTTTCTGGAAGTTCAGTAGTAGAAAATAGCTAAGCTAGTTTTTTAAATTAAACTACAAAAAAGTCTTATTAAAAAAAAGTGTTGTGCTGCTTTCTTAGTGTTGACAATGTTTACTTAATTTCTTATTCAGATAAATTCGGGTCATTACAGCCTGAGTGTGCTTACAGCCATTTGTGCTTCAGAGCTTCTTAGCATGTCTAATTGCTGCCCTTGCTCACAGATTAAGGGGTACCTCCAAATATAATTCCACTTGGAGTTGAAATCTTACTTATATTTCATCATATCAAAAGTAAAACTGAAATTATTGTGAACTGTATTGATCTTATTATTAGTCTTATGGTTAAATAAATAAATAAATTCACAGTACTTCATCTTTTCAAAAAAAATTATGGCTTGTATGCTCCAAAGCATAGTAGAATAATGTTCAGATTTTCTGCCAGAACATAATTTAGACAGATGTATTTTGATGTGGCTTGTAGTTATGCTTTGTCCAATTCCAAAAAAGATAATTTTAATGAAAACTAGAGACAGCTAAATTTACATGTGTGCCTATGAACTCTATAGCCATAATAATAATTTCAGGTACCACTCACTAAGTTTTTTCTTTATATTTCAGTTATAAATTCTCCTCGACTTGGTTTAGCGGGTGAGACAATAGCTCATGTGATTATCGATGCCAATGATGATGCTTTTGGAACACTTCAGCTTTCAGCTTCAGCTGTGCGAGTTGCTGAAAACTATGTTGGACCAATCATTAATGTGACCAGAACTGGGGGAATATTTTCAGATGTTTCTGTGAAATTTAAAGCTATGCCAATAACTGCAACAGCTGGTAAGAAAGCAGAAGAGCAGAACTATGCAGCCTTTGTTAAAGTTGAAACAAGCAAATGTGTAACAAATGATCTGTTGTATAACAAGAATGAAATATAAGGCATTGACTGTGCTTAGCAAATTTGAATCTAGGACTACTAGACTACTAAGTAGTCTCTAGGACTACTTAGACAGTTATAAATTGTGTGCACTATATTTCAGCTAGGTCCAAACTGATTAGGGGAATGATACATGCTCTGAGAACTTTTAATTTCATTTTTATGTAACAGTGTTACAAATGTGTAGCTAGATTTATATCAGAGTAAGCTTTCAATTAGTTTCTGGAGCAGAGCTGTGATCTAGTGTATCACAGATGTTCCTCTAGACACTTGAGACAAGTTTGTCTAAAATGAAGTCAACACATAAAAGGTGTGCGTTACTGAAATCTGCTTTGACAAGGTGCTTCTGTTTCACTTTTATCTTTTGGAAAGCAGGACAGGAATTATAAATCAGATAGAAACATCTTAGTAGTGTGACCTTGTAAACAACAGACAATAATGGACCTTTTGTAACTACCTCTTGGTCTCACAGTTCAGAATCTCTCTCTCTTTTGGTCAGCCAAGTTTTATTTTGATCCAACCACACATCTGAAAGGTAACAGGACATAAATAAATAAATAAATAATTGTTTTGGGTCTAAAGATAAAGGAAAAGACATCATAAACCACAGAGAAATGCATGTGTAAGCAAAGAGAAAATGGGTATTTATGTTTATGTTCACCACACTGAACCATAAAGCATTGATATTTTCTGTGTTTTATTATTTTGGATTTTTTCATCTACAAATCTAGGTGAGGACTACAGTGTAGCTTCATCAGATGTTGTCTTACTAGAAGGGGAAACAAGTAAAGCTGTGCCAATTTATATAATTAATGATATCAATCCTGAACTTGAGGAGTCATTTTATGTTCAGCTGCTGAACCAAACAACAGGGGGAGCCTTGCTTGGATCTTTGACGAGGGCAATCATAACTATTGAGGCTTCTGATGACCCATTTGGATCCTTTGGTAAAGGAATACATATTTTTTTTCTTCCATTAGCATTTTTTTTCTGGGCGTTTGTGGGGGAGCTGCAATTTGGCAGCTGAATAAAAACATTCAGAAGTTGAAATGTCGGTATAGAGAGTAAAGGAAAAGATAAGATGAACTGAATTACAACATGTAATAAAAGGAGTAATGGGGCTTTATTATAACAGAAGGATTGAGCCTCTTGGAGGCTCTGGTTGTTGGCACCAAGCAGTAAAACAAGAGGCAACAGGCAGAAACTGATGCCCAGGAAGTTCACCTGAACATGAGGCAGACCTTCTTTACTGCGTAGGTAGTGGTGCACTAGAGCTGGTTGCCCAGAGTGGTTGTGGAATCTCCTTTAGTGGAAACATCTAAGAAATGTCTGGACACAGTCCTGTGCCGTGTGCTCTGGGATGACCCTACTTGAGCAGGGAGCTTGAATTGGATGATCTACAGTGGTCCCTTCCACCATGACCCATTCTGCGATTCTAAAAACCAGCAATTTCTACTTAACTTATTCCATGTTAAATAGTTAGAGTTTATTTCTTTAATAAGTGACATGAAATCTGGTAAAGAGTTTCTTTGCTGGGAATAATTATGAAGTTATATTCTAAGACCTTAGAAATAGTTCATATTTAGCCTCAAACTATAGGTGTGTTGGAATAGACTTTTTGGATGAGGGCTTAATTTTCATGCTAATTTTCTGTGCAAATGAAAACATAAGTATTGAAAGTCTGCTTTTAGGTTTAAACATGATTAAGGGGGGTTTTCCTGTGCAAATAAATGCAAGCAAGTAAAATAAAACTCTGTACTTCAGAAACGGATATATTTACTTTCAATTTTATTGTTAATGCACTACATCTCCCTGTGGTGTATGTCAGTTTTTCAGAATACCAAATTCACTGTGGAGGAGCCTGACTTTGGATCAGTAACCATAAATCTGCCAATAATCCGCAATGCTGGGACCCTGGGTAACGTTACTGTTCAGTGGGCTGCTACCATTAATGGGCATCCTGCTGATGATGACTTGCGAGTTGCCACGGGTAATATTACTTTTGCCCCTGGGGAAGCCCTTCAGATGTTGCTGTTGGAAATCCTGGCTGATGATGTTCCAGAAGTAGAAGAAGTAAGTAGAGCAGTTATGTCTCTCTTGAACAGTATTAGAGTTTTAACTTGTGTAAGAAAAGCGTGCAGATCAAAGCAGGAAATGTATGTCAGAAAACTGCAACAAGTTCAGATTTTATTTTGCTTGTGATTATTTTTAGAAATGGCAAAAATTATTTAGCTGCATTATTTTTTCTTCTTCTTTTTCTTTTTGAGATCATCCATGTTGAATTAATTCAGGCCTCCAACGGTGGTGCTATCGGATTAGATGCTGTGGCAAATATTGTTATACCTGCCAATGATAATCCTTATGGCACAGTTTTCTTTCATCAATCCTCATATCGAATTCAGGAGCCACTAGAAAGAAATTTACTTGCTAATATATCGGTCAGGAGAAGGTCTGTATAATATTGGCTGATTTTGAATATCTTTTTGTTGTTGTTGTTGTTTTAGTTTGGTTTGTTTTTTGTTGAGTATTTTTCTGCAATAATTTTAAATGTCGCACCCTTGTATAGGTGTTTGCATCAATTTCTTGTTCTGCCAGTTTTTATTTCAGATACATTGATTTTGAACTAGATGTCTGCTTGTTAGAAATGTATATAAAGTACAAATGTAATAAATATGTAGTGTAAACCCAGTGTACACTATGTACTTGAAGTTTTATTTTGCCTGTTAAATTGACAAACTATTTAAATCTGCAAACCAGCCTGTTCCTGTGATGTTAACTGGGGGACAAAATGGATCAAATGTTGTGTGATGGAAGACAAAATGAAAAGCAGAACAGGTTTTTCATGTGAATATGGTATCCTGAGGACACCTCAGAGGAATGATAACAATGCTACACAACAAAGGCTTTTTCTTCCTTGACAGTCCTAGGAAGACTAAGTTAACTCCAGAGACAAATGTTTGTGAACATGCATGCTTAATAGACTGCTACCCAAACTATAAACACTAAAACTTGCTCTCCAAAAAACCCAGCTACCCAGTTGGTAGTACTAGCTTCAAGGGAAGTCACTCAATTGGTACTGCTAACTTCAAGGGAAGATTTAATTAGCTATTTGTAACTTTTCAGCAATTCAGAAGTCATTAGTTGATTTTTTAAATTTTATTCTTAACCCAGTAACATACAGAATATTAGACATGCTTCACCAGCTAACATAATATTTTTATTTTAATGTCTTTTAGTGGGGGAAGGTTTGGTCAACTGCAAATATTTTACAGCACTTCGGAGACTGACATTGTAGCTCTTGCCATTGAGCAAGGTGAGGATATACTGGCCTATTACAACTCTCCTGTACAAGGAATTCCTGACCAGCCATCCAAGACCAGAGTGAATGTGTCAGCAGCAAGTGACCCACTGTATGCCTGTGCAACTCAGTGCCTAAAAGAACAAGCATGTTCAGCCTTTACATTTTCCAGTGCCTCTGAGATTCCTCTCTGCCTCTGGCTGACAACAGAGATCGAGCCATTAACTAACATGTCAGGATTATGGACCTACAAGAAAAACATCAGCAGTACATCCATTCTGTTTAGCACACAAGCCATTGCTGGTAGTGATTACGAATCTATCACAGGACAGTGGGCCATCATGCAGGAAGGGGAAGAGTTTGCAAATCTCACAGTTACCATATTCCCTGACAACCTGCCAGAACTGGATGAAAAATTCACTGTATGCCTGTTGAAAGTTGAACTATTTAACATCTCAGCCAGCTTAAAAAATCAACCAACAATTGGACAGCCAAATACTTCCACAGTTATTATAATGATGAATGGGGATGCCTTTGGAGTATTTAAGATCTATAGTGTAAGTCCCAATGCAACAGAGAAAGGTCTGTATGTTGAAGTAGAAGAAGGTCCTCAGGCCAGCGTGCAGCTTATGATAGACAGGACAGAAGGCAGCCTGGGACAGGTGGCAGTGGAATGGCGTGTTGTTGGTGGAACTGCTACCCCAAACTTGGATTTTGTGGGTGTTGGTGAAATTCTGGTGTTTGCTGAAGGTAAGGCTAGGTTTAACATTAGCCTCTCTTGTCCAAAACTAAATAAAACACTACACAAACACACAAAGACCACAAAAACGGGGAAAAAAAAAGGATGAAAAGTATAATATTTAAGTATTTTTTTAAGAAATATTGCAGTGTGTATCATAAAGATAACATTTTTACTAAATAAATAAGGAATAATGTTGCTGAAATAGGTGTTGTATCAAAAATAATGAAAATGAGAATCAGGCCTAAGTGATCTTTTGTTCTTATCTTCTCAATACAATACTATTTTTTAATGATATATCTTTTTAGCTTCTGAGATTGTATTGATTTCGTAACATAACAGGATAGTTAAAAAACTGCAAATAAGAAACATCTATGTCAGGCATTATTTAAGCACTTTGCAACATGATGGATGTATTTTTGATTTTCAAAGTCTGAGACAACTGAGCAATTGTTTTGAAAACAAATTATGGGAGTGTAGTAAAGATTCGAGTGTTCATTTAGTTTGCTAAATAATCTGAACTTAAATGAAGGGTTGCCAGGAGTGATTTGGAAACTGACATGTAATTATGTTAGTGTTTGTAAGTTTACTAAATCTATTTTCAAAATACTTTGAAAGGCAATATAGCAAAAAATATATGTATGGGGCAAACTGATAATTAGTAGAGGTTAGGCACATACAATGACCAATAGGATTCTGTTGCAAATTGTAATGTATTATAGAGATTGGTAATTGATTGTGTTTGCTGCTTACATTGTCATTCTTCTGTATTCCAGAAGACATATAACTTATACAATGACTGGCCACTTTAATGCATTTCCTGGTCCAGTAAATATATGGTCAAATTTCATGTACATATGTCTGTATGTGACATCAGAAAAATGTATTCAGTTGGTAATTTTTTTTACAAGAATTATATTCCCCTTTTCTAATTAAAATTTGAAAGCCAGAGAACTTATAAAGCAAATAAGAATTCTAGGCATTCAGAAATTATGCAGACATTGTTAATTTCTACAGAGTATATTTAATTATTTTTAAATCATATTGCCTATTGTACCATTTCATTAGTAATTGAATAAATTTTCATAATGACATTCACTAACTTCTAGACAGGTAAATAAGCAAAGATTCTTCATGTCTTTTTTATATTAGTTAAGTACTTCTAGAGTAGATGCTTGCATCTTTTTAAGGTGATTTTCATGTGAACATGTAAGTATGTATATGTTCTTCTATTTTTAGGTGAAACAAAAAAGATGATCACAGTGACCATTTTAGATGATCCAGAGCCAGAGGACAATGAAAGCATCATAATCAGCCTGGTGCATACTGAAGGAGGGAGTAGGATTCTGCCCAGTTTCGACACTGTCACAGTGGTTATCCTGGCAAGTGACAATGTGGCAGGAATCATTGGCTTCCAGACAGCTGGAAGGTCCGTTATTGGTCATGAAGGTGGGTTCTGTGTGTTGACCACAATCAGTTTGATTAACATCAGCTTCCATTTCTGTGCTTTCTGTTGATAACCATTATGTGATTGTATCACTGTTCAGAGAATGCCAGCAAACAGAGAATAACCACATACTTAGCACACAGTTCTTTGGATTTTTAATTCTTGAAAACATAGATAGTACTTAAATGAAGTCTATGGAAAAGATGAATAAACTATTTCCAAACCCATATTTCACCATTTGTTCTCTCCCTTCCTTTCTCTGAAGATTATGCCTTGCTTCTATTGGCATTGCATTTCTAACTCCTTTTAGCATTTCTCATTCATTTATACCATCTTCCAGAACTATATATAAACCCCCTTATACAGAACAATTGCTAATCTTAAGCAAATGTTATCTGTCACTGACTTAAAATCAGCTTTTAATTATCTAGAAAATATTCCCACATAAATAAAATAGAAAAAATCTTCCATCTTTCTAAAGTTTCTCTTTGTATTTTTTATAGCAGCTCATTTTAGGAGTGTGGCAATCTTGATGTCATCACTCAGGCATGACTTTTGACACTGATAATAGTTGGATATCTAGTGTCTCTCAGTGTTTTAAGAGAACATGTTTCATGTTTTACCTAGAGTTGGTGAAGTTCTGCATAGGACAGTAATAATAATGGCGACTGCTCTTGTTATCCCTTGCTGGCATATCAGTGTATTGCAATCTCAAATTTTTATGATGTGTAAACTGATGGGTAGAGAAAACTAACAGAAATTTGCTGTCCAAGAATGTATGCACTGAATTTTTTGTTGGAAAAAATAATCTATCTCAAAAGGACATGGTCTGTTTTTTTCCTATAATGAAAGGACACCATAAGCTTTTGGGTTTTGCTTAGACAGAGTTTGTGTTAATTCTCTTGTGCCCAGTTTCCAAGCTTTATTATTCCACATTAGTGGTTCTGATCTGCCTGACAAGCCAGCTGCATTCTCGCAGTCTAAGAACAGCCCAGGGAATTAATTCAAACCATCCCATTCCCCAAGATTATGAAAATGTTATACACTTTCCACAGGTTAAATATTTGTCATAGCGTGCTGAAGCTGAATGTTTTTATCTGGAACTGAAATACTCTGCTATGTATAGTATGTATATAGTGCTATAACTGACCACAATTCCTTTAGCTTGTGAAAAACAATGCATTGCAGTGCATTATAGCAAGAAAAACCAGCCGAACTAGTTCACTTTGATTAAAAAAAAAGGAATGAGCTAAGGCCTTCATATGATTTCAGTGTTTTTACTTCATTTTCATTATCAAGCTTTTTCTTATGAAGACAAACATCAAGCATAAATCAAAATAGTGTTATCTTTTATATTTATTATATTACTGAACAATTTCTGTTAAGCAACTCAGTCTTTTTTTCAAGCTGTTCATATTATTTATCCCTGTGGGGAGGAAAGATTTGAAAAACTGAGGATTGGTGAGGAAAGAAAAATAAGTTCATTTTAGAATTGTTTTTACTTAAAGACCAACACTAGAGATGGGAGATGTTAGAAAATACTCAGTGTGAGAAAATTCAGGTATTTGTATTCACTCTGGATTGTTGGCTGTCAACTGAAAAGAAATGGATTTTTCTCACAGGAGATAACAGAATGTTGTTAAAGTCTTAAAAGCCTTTCCCATAGACTTGGACCTTTCTGTAAGCAGGGAAGGGAGTTAAGAGGGGTAGTGAACCACGGCCTGGTGAGGATTTTGTGCATTGTCAGGCCTTTTGATATGTAACACAGTGCTCAGGCCTGGGGACTTTTTGCCCTGCTAATATGGAATAAGTTTAGCAGTGTTAGTGGCTCTGTTTTGAAAGTTACGTAATGGAATAAATCTTTTCTTCGCACTTCAGTGGTGGAGCATGGCTGTCTTGGTGTTACCTGCATTTATTCAGTTCACACAATCGCCGTATTGAGGGCAGCAGCAGCAGCATTTAAGTACAGGCGGAACAGGCAACAGTTGTATGGCTGTGACTCAATTGGGTGAAAACACACTGCAATAGCTTAAAATAAGGAACGAGAGGAGAGTTCATTAGGTCCTCTTCTCTTTGATAAAGGCAGAAATCTAAGGAAAAATTTAAAATGGTAAAATATTAAAAAAAACCCAAACCATAAGAAAAAATAGGGAAATTAACCTAATAATACTTTCAATCATGAGAGATCAATTTGTATTTATGTTAGTATTTCTAACTGGATAGGAATAACAAAGATTTTGGTAAAGCTGGCTGAGCTTTACATGAGTCAGTAGCTGAGTACTGGAGAGTCTTTAATTGAGACAAATTGTACTTCAGGTTTCTTCTTGATGCTTGGATTACAGTGTATCAGGGTTCTGTGCCTTGAAGTATTTTACAGTCTTCAGTGAAAACTTGTTGTATTACATAAGGTTGCACTGAAATGACCTTTGTAGATATCTGTGTATATGTATATGTATATGTATATGTATATGTATATGTATGTTCTGTGATGATACTAAAGTAATTATTTTCTGTCAAATATTTATTTGAATGTAATGAATGCGCAAAATTCTCAAATAGGATAAACAGATTTCAGAGCAGTGTAAAATGATATGAAAAATTAGCCTTAGGGGAACCAGTAAATTGTCAGTCTGTCCTCAGATATCTGACTGTAGAAGCAGAATTCTTGTGATGTCAATAAATTTTGAATGCCTTTGTTCTCTTAGAACTAGTGTTAAACAACTTAAAACGAGGCTTAAATGAAGTTTGAAATAATGAGACTGATAACATACTAATGCTGTATATTGGAAAACTGGTGTATAGAATTTTTATTTTACTTCTTTGCAATTTCATTTTTCAGTTTCTTAAGGTCTTTTGAAGTTTGTTGTTCATATCTATCTCATTCATAGCCAATATATTGGCATCTCTCAAATATTTCCTTACCAAACAGTGAACATGTCCAGAAAGTGATCAATATTTTTCTGCCTGTTTTAGATATACAATACTATCCTGCAGTATAATAATTTGGTGTTCTTTGAGCTACACGGTTAGTGAGAGTAGCTGTGCTCCTCGATGTATGCCATGGACTGAGAACACAACCTAACACCACATCTTCTCTTTCCCTTTCACAGATGTATCTCAATGATTCTCAATAGGGTAGCTTTTAAGTGTGTACATAACACAAACTAAAAGATGGAATTATTCCTAGTTCTGCAACAGCAAAAAAAATTGGTATCAATTTACACCAATACTAAGAAAACAATTTTCAGTCAGTTGAGGATGGACCTAATCTTGCA
Source organism: Melozone crissalis (assembly GCF_028551555.1). Classification (NCBI taxonomy): domain Eukaryota; kingdom Metazoa; phylum Chordata; class Aves; order Passeriformes; family Passerellidae; genus Melozone; species Melozone crissalis. The sequence goes on from NW_026535814.1 coordinate 2,047,722, forward strand.
TGATTATTTCCAAGCTCCTCAATATTACATGTCCTTGAAAACGAATTCCACATGTATATATTGGCAAACTTCCATTCTGTGAACTGGGAAAATGATGTTGTCATACAGATGCAATGGACTTATGTATTATAAATAAAAGTCTCTCCTCTAATGGAAATATATTGCATAATTTCCATAATGTTACCTGCTGATTAATTTCATATTAATATAATATGTGATTTTACATGCACCTATTTAAAATATTTATTTTATGCCAAATATTCATTTTGTATAACTGTATATAGATATTTCATACTTTACAATAATATAAATTTTCTTAATTTTTCAAAACTTTTTTAAGAGTTCACTCTTCAAAAGTCAAAAGTGATCATTTGGTTAAATATTATAAATGTGTAAAAAATACGATAATTACCTCCTAATGATGCTTGTTTTCATTTGATACTTATTATCTCTGAAATTATAATAAGTTATTAAAATAATTTTTTAATTAGCAAAAATTTATGTTTTGCTTCTAAATACTGTCCTTTTAAAATTATGAATGGGTTTTTTTTTTCTGGATGTTTTCTAACATCCAGAAACTGGTAACATTTGCAAATTCTAACTCACATAAATGGAATTTCCAGGTAACTGCAAGCATTTTTGCACATGCATTATTTGAAGTCACAAGACACTGCAGATATTAGTAACATGTCTATTCCTTGCCACTTAGCTGCTGTAGAAAACTGTGTTAAAGCTGTGTGTAGGGCATTTATTCTGTGTATAGTTCACACTCAGATACTGCTCTTTTTTTGTCCATGTTTTGATAGCAGTTATGCATATGTACCAGGTTTCTTTATATTTTGATAGCTCTTTCTGAGAATGAACTAAATTCATAAAAACCCATGAGGAAAGAGTTCAGATTTGTGAGGGTTTTGTTTCAATTAAAAAAAAAAAAAAAGTAGTACATAACTACTGGGAAGCTCACTATTAAAAATATTAAGGTTTTACATAAAAAATACTTTAACTGTGATTAATTTTTTTGTTTTCATTTTAATAGTTGAATTGTAGAAGAAGAAATCCCAAAATATTGCATTTTGTCATTTGTTCCTAGGAGAACAACTGCAATTCCATGTTTTAAGAACTGACCCAGGACTGGGAAATGTTACTGTTGAGTGGAAGATAGTTGGACATAATGTAGAACAAAATTTTGAATACTATTCTGGAATTCTCTTTTTTCCTGAGGTGAGTCCATAAGAAAATCTAATGACTACAAGAGAACATTGTAATTTGAAGTGAGCTGACAAAACAAGTATGCTTTTAAAGCAGTCTTCCTTGTTTTGATATGATTAAACAGCAGGGAGTTTATGCTTTTCAGTATTCACCTTGGCATTTCTTAAAGGTATTGCTCAAAATACATATGATGGAGTGATATTACTTGTACTTGGTACACTAATGACTAATCAGTTTATCAATAACATTTATAGGGAATATTGAATACAACATTATATGTCCACTTGCTGGATGACCGTATTCCAGAAGAAAAAGAAGAATACCGGATCATCCTGTACAACATCAAAACAGAAGGTAATGCAGAAATACAGACTGCTATATCTGCTATATCTAAAATTGCCATTTAGTAGTGTAATAACTTTGTGTTTATTAAACCATTTTGGAAGTGCAGGACTATGAATATTGAAAATGTTGCAAACTATGCAAAATTTGTTCACGTTTTATTGGAACAGGCTTGATGCTCCTGTGTATTAATGTATACATATGCTACAGATGTCATAAAATAAATGGATATTTTTAATCTTTTTAAACAATCTTCAAGCTGTCTTTCTGATCTGTCTCTGAATTAGAGGAGGTCAGAATATTTTACTCCTTAATTGAAATTATAACGAGAAAAGAATCATAAAACCACATCCCTTCTGAAATATCCTTTGTTAAACTGGAATTAGTGTCTAAACACCAAACTAACTTGACATGGGTGGTGTTGGTGATAGGTGCCTTGACAACTTATCTTAATATTTTGTTTACTCTTGTAATCCTTCAGTATAAGTATAAATTCATACAGTTATTCATCATGGCAACGCTTATAGTAATTTCTTGATAGAATGATTTAGAAATTTAATATAATTTTAACTTAGTAAATGAATTATGATGGAATTTAGGAATTATAATGAATTCTTAAAAAAACTTTTCTCTTTCCTTTTACAACAGAAGTAGTTTAGGGAAGTCCACTGTTTCTTCAGATTTCTCATTTCTTAATACAGTCTTGAACTCTATACTTTTTATGTGTACAACTTTTCTTGTGATTGAATGTTCCTGTGCTTGTTAAAGAATGCAATTACATATAAGAATTAAGAATTCAATTACATTCCACACAATCCGTAAAATTCATTGAGTATATAATGTGTTTGGTTTGATTTCATTTGCAGTGTTACTGACTATCATTTGTACATAAAAATAGCAGTAACGTAAGACAAAACTTGATTTACCTAATGCAATTAACTGTAGTCCATTGATTCTTTTGCAGGTGTTTCTCCTTCTGGTGCTGCTGTTTTGGATAGTCAAGGATATGAAGCTGTTCTGACAGTAGCAGCTAGTGATGAACCACATGGAGTACTAAATTTTGCTTCTCCATCCAGGGTAGTTTTACTTCCAGAGGAAAACAAAACAGTTCAACTTTTTATTAACAGAGAATTTGGATCTCTAGGTTTGTATAACATCTCCAAGAGAAATTATATTTTGTTTTCAAAATTATTAGACAAATGAAAGCCATGACAGGGAGGCTAGAAATTCTGGAAAACCTTGGATACAACTGTGTTTTCAGAACTTCTGGGCTCTTTACTGCAGGCTTGAAAACTAAGTTTTAGTTAAAACTGAAGCCATAAACTTTAATTTCACAGCATGGGAAGTCTGGGAGCTATGGTATTGCTAGCTGGCTGTTAGGGTTGTACTTTTATGTCCAGCAAATGTCTTGAATTGTCTTTCCAGAAGAAATAAAAAAAACATGAGAAAAGGAGCTTGTATGGAATTATCATTCCCACATATTGCATAATTTTAAAAATGTTACCTGCTGATCAATTTCCCCTCTATAAACTTCCAGAATCTGACAGTTTAGGAATATCTCATGGAAAAAGTTGCGCTGATGCCTCTGAATTCAGTTTATGCCTCTCCTAAGAATTCTGTATTTCTTTTTAATTCAATTTTCCTTTTAAAATCAAATTAAATAGTACTAACTTCAATAATGTAATGTGTGCCTAAATATTTTTTGTGGTTTTTTTTCCTGAGTACTTTGACTTCCATTGAGACATAGCATACACAATAATTTTCTATTCACATTTTTAGGCTATATTTAGACCTCTGTTAAAATCTCTCTTATTTTTGTTTTCTTTGTTTTGAGGTGAAGTGATCATTGAAACAAACATTCAAGATCTGGGCACACTACAAATTTGCAGAGGAATTTAAATATAATTTCTTTTTTTCCCATTTCTTTTTCAATGTCAATCAGTATGTAAATTACCTTTCAAATGCTACTTAGGAAAATATTAATAAATTCTAAGTTTCCATTGTAAATGTAAAATCTCTCAATTGAACTCCATATTTATTAACTAAAATGAAGATTCTTTTATATCTTATGTTTTATTTCATACAGACTAACTTTGAATTTCATTTGTCATTTTATCTCCAGGATCACTCACTTTAAATTTGCAACTTGACTTACTGGCAGATTTGTGAGATGTGGCTTTGTAATAATTAAAAAAAACCAAAACTCTAGCTTTCCCTCTAGTATAATTAATCAATGTGTCCTGTAATTTTTATTCTCTATAAATATCTATGTCAGTCTATTTGGGAAGGAAACTAAATTTAGAACTCTCCTTAGAGCCTTTCTTAGACATCAGTCATTCCTGAAACACTCTACTTCCCTTGACACCAAACCTGGTATAAATAATACACTAGATGTCCCAGGTATGTAATGTAATATTTGCAGTTCACAGCACCTCAAATAGATGAATGCATTGAGTCCTAATGCTTTCTGCGTCCTGTAATCTTGGACAAATTATTAAAGGCTGGACTAAAAGAAATAAGTCCCATTGGTGTTTTAATCCTCTGGTTTGTAGTTAGGCTTTCCATTTCTTCAATGAGGATTTGGTCTATTTTCTTTGTCTATTCTAGTGAACATTTCATAAGAATTGAAAAAAGTGGGGGTTTTTTTGTCACATTTTAAACAGGTGCTATCAATGTTACATATGCCACAATTCCAGGATTGGTCTCCTTAAGTAATCAGACAGAGGGGACCTTGGCTGAACCAGGAGCTGATTATGTAGCTGTTTCTGACTCAGTGATTTTGAAAGAAGGAGAAACTTCAGCTGCCATAAATGTTACTATTCTAGAGGTAAATTCTATATCCTTTCACTCTATACTTATTGGTATGACAATTGAAAAGGAATATTGTGGAACCTGAATCTTTTATGCTGTATTATTTGAAGCTATTGATTTTATGGTAATTTAGAAAGACTGCTTTGTTCTTTAAGGATAAAAAATCACAGAAGGACAGATAATAACAGAAGAGTGCTACTTATAGTTAAGTGAAATGTAACTCTCTCATAATGACTTTATTTTCTGATATTCAGATCAGTGTCATTCATTGCTTGCTACTGGCTCTTATTTTGTCAGTAGTTGCCATGTGTGCCTGCAGAATTGAGCAGAAATCTATTCACATCTAGTTCAGAGTCACTGCAGTATTTTCCATTAAATATAATGTTTTACTTTATAATTTACATTTTATGTAAAAATGTTCCAGGAAATTGGAAACATAAATTAATTCTAATGTTGCTATAAGGTTAGAGACTTGTAGTGTGTTATTTTTTGACAAATTCTGTGATTGTTTCTTAAAGAAAATGAAAAGAGAATATACTGGATTTGTGTTTTGTAGGATGATGTACCAGAAGTACAAGAATTCTTCTTGGTTAATTTAACTGCAGTGGAACTTATCATGAACCATTCAACTTCCTCCCCTCCCAGGCTGGGTAAAACAACTTACAAACCATTATGATTATTTTTATTTTTATATCTGTTGAATGCACATTATATTACTCTGGCATATCATTATTCCGCTTACTACTTCCCAAATAAGCCAAAATGAGACAAGATAGAACATCAAACATAGTCATTATGACACTATTTTTTAAAGCCCTGTAAAAATTATAAGACAAATTTCACAGAGGAGTTATTTAGTAATTACCAGTTGGAGAATACAGTTATCTCAAAAGTTGTGTTGGCAATGTGTTAATGTGATTTTAAATTCTGTAAATGACAGAAACAAATATGTACAAAGAATTCCTTCAAGTTCCTTTGCTCACTCTTTCAAAAGTATCTTTTTATTACTTTTTATCAGATTTGCTTGTAGGAGTCATGATCTACTGCGTTCCTACTCTTCCACAGAACTTCATTTATTGCTTGCTTATTCCTCAATTCTGCTGCCTAATTCAGTAGCACAGCTGCCATTGGCTTTAAAGACAGTTGGGTTATCCTGTGACACCAGTGATTAATTGTGCTGATTATTTCTAACATCGTCTATGACTCTTTTCCCCTTTCTTTGCATGCGTATTGAAGTGACAGAATTAATTCGTTACAGACTGAAAGGTAACTTGAAAGATTGATTGCTGCTGTATAGACTGAGCTCTGATTAGTTGAGTCTAAAATTTAAAACACAGAAAGAGTAACATTAAAGTATGAAGGATTTCCTGATTTAAATTTTTCTGAGCGACACATAATCTTACCTTCTGCTGTAAGTGGTTAGCAGTCTGAGTACGACCATTTGACTCTGATGTACTTAGGATGATCAGATAATAGTTTTAATCCATGAGGCAAAATTTTGTCCTCATTATAAAATATCACAATTAATTCTGTTATCAGACTATTTTCTAATCTTGTTTTTCCTTTTTGTGTATTTTCTTTGTTATGATTGAGAATTCAAATCCTTGTTGATGCAGTGCATTTGTTTAGGATTTAGCAATCCTGTTCTCCATAGAAAACCTGTAATATAATTCTAGGTGTCTAATATCAAAAGTGATGGGTGTCCTGCACATGGTACTGATATGCAGTTAATCGTACCAATCTGGAATATATCATAAATGCTGTCTCTGTCTTAGCCATGTGCATGCAATATGTGGTGTAGGTCTGGGATGTCTGTGACATATAGTTAAACACATGGAACTTAAGTGACCTTTATTTCTGATCTGAGACTTTCTGGATATGGAGCAGAAGCAGGAAACATAAAGGACAATTCTGTTTTCTTCATGCTGCTCTCACTCCATCCCATCATCTAGAACAGGTGGAAGAAAAGGCCCGACTCTAATACAAAAGTGCAAGGAATTAAGAAAAGGGAAAATGTTCAAAACTTGAAAGTGATGAATGAATAAAATTAATGGATAGAAGCAAGAATTAAGATAGGGTAAAATGGCAGGAGGTCATCAGGAGAGAGGGGAGATGCCAGATGTGAAATTAGAGGTCTGATATTGAAAGTGAAGTGTTATGGGTCTTGAGTGAGTTGATCAGACTATGACATGATGAGGGAAAACACCAGTTAGGAATCTGAAGGGTCTATATGCACTGTAATCCCTATGGATTTCAAAACCTTTCTGCTGTTTGTATAGAGGTATTGCAGCTGCTGTTCATATTCGTCATTGTCTCATAGTGTTAGATCTGCATTCAAGCCAGTGATCATTTAATTTTATTAAGTTTTATCTGATTTAATAGAAATCTCTCATATTGATCTAAAAATAGTATATTTACTACAGATTTAGTGGAGTCAATTTTTTTTGTAGAAATTGTCAATCTTAATTTATTTTTAATTTTTATTAAAGTAAATTGAGATATTCATGTGATGCTGTTTAAACAAAATAAGGCATTATTTTGTCAGAAGAATCAAGTTCTGACTGTCAAGTTCTGGTCTGTGAAATTAGTGGAAATTGCCGGCATTAATCTATTATTAATATTTTCACAGGGCAATACATGCAATAATCTTGCAAAGTTATTATGAATAAACATGTATTTTTATATGGTAATAGAATCTTAAAATACATAAACTAACTAAAAGGAAATTAATAATTCTTTTTTTATAGCAAAATCTGTGGTGTGTGCCATTAAGATATATTATCAGGCACTAAAATATTAATATGAGATGATATATTGGATCATTTATTATTCTTTTTTACTCATTTTCCCTCCAATATTCAGAATGGCACTGTCTGCAAAACATTAAATATCATCATAAGAAAGACACACAATGAATTAAGACTTGATGAAAATCTTGCTGTTGTAATTTTCTACTTTTTCTGTGCCATGAGTTTCCTTCAATTTTTTTCTTTTTTTTTTTTTAAATACATTGAATATAATGGTGTAATTCAAGGCCCTGTGTTGTAGCTCTAATAGTAAGCTACTAAGGACAGATTTTCTTGAAGTCTTTCCAAGTATCCTGTTCACTTCCTTTTCTCCTCTGCATTTTTGAAATGGAAAATTATTTTTTTCTTCTACAAAATTAGTAAAGATGTAAAGAAATGCTTCTGCTATTCTTGAAAATAATGAAAATTCATTCTGTGGTTCTTACATACTTGTCTTTCTGTTTTTCCTTTTAGATGTAGAAGGTTTAGCTTCTCAAATTATTATTGATGCTAATGATGGAGTAAGCGGAGTAGTTGAATGGGAAAGTACCAAGTAAGTCTTGTCACCTTGAAGAACTCCCTATGGGAGTTAATGATTAGTGTTGCCCAACTATTTTCATTTTCTGTTAACAGTAAAACTCCTATTGATGTTGGGAACAGATCTTTGAGCTGACTACATATTACTCAGTTCAGTGGAACTGGAAAGATAATTCCCACAAAAAGCCCAACATTTGCAGTATGTTTACTCAGAAATCTCATGCTACCATGTATTTATTTCCACTATTGTCCTTTGGTATTGTGGACTTCCATCACTCCCTCAAGCCTCCATCCAGTGCCCCAGCCTCTGCATCCGTGTAAGCACGCACATTGACATCTCCCAGATCTTTTTTGCTGATTTCCAGGAGCTAGGAAAAAGGCATCCATGCTCATAGACAGGCTTAACCTAGTTCAAGTCCGTTTTTATAAGAAAAAAAAGGTATAATGGTTGCATTAGACAAGTGGCTTTACTGTAATAGGCACTTTTTCTTAACAGGTAGATGGGATGATTTTAAGTGAAAATATAAAAATTATCTATCTACCATCTTATTAAAATAACATGCTCAGTGATCCCTGAGAATTTGTCTTGGTTTTTGTTTAAGTTTTGCAGTTAATGAAAGTCATGGGAATCTGACCATAATGGCATACCGAAACAAAGGATCTTATGGAAATGTGTCTGTGTTTTTTTATGCCCAAAATTTGGAGGCACAACTGGGTTTGGATTTTAATGTGGTCTCAAGGGTAAGAAGCAGATTTTAAATCTAGTAGTTTTCGTTTCTTCAACTTCCTAAAAAGAACATAGTCTTATTTATTCTGCAGAATGGTCACTAGTTCAGCCATATTTCTCAACTTCTTTCAGTTGCTCTGATCATCTGAATAGAGATACATTTAGTCATCTTATTTTAGTCTTTCTTTCTTTTTTAGTACTAAAGCATTTTAAAATATAAGACACATTTTGTACTTTGAAACATCTATTTCAAATACAATTTGCTTAGAAAGAGAATATAAGATTTCATGTGAGTTTTAATATTTTTTTGCAAAATAACTTTCAAAGTTAATTGCTCTTGTTTGTCCACACTCTATGATGTGTTAAACTATTTAACTATTTTGCTTCTTTTTCAGTCAATTTATAAAATTATTATAAAATTGACATAGAAATTACTGTTCTTGTCTCTTCTTTCCGCCTTATTTAAGGCAATTCTGCTTAACCTTAGTTTAAAATTTCTGTGTGCATTATCAGCTAATGAATATTCAATGCTTTCTGTGTTTCAATGCTAGACTCTTTTTTTTGCTGATGGAGAAAGGAATAAATCTGTTGTTGTTGTGATTTGTGATGATGATATTCCTGAAGGTCCTGAGAAGTTCCAGTTAATTCTAACAAATCCCTCATTTGGCCTGGAATTAGGGGAGAACACAACAGGTAAAATTTGGTTTTGATATCCTCATTTTTCAGAATTGTATCTCAGTCACTTTAATTTCATTCTTCTGCATAATCATGTTTTAGAAAACACCAGTGTATTCCTATGGTAAATTATTAATCTCATTTGGAAATTCTTAAACATCACTGTGAAAAATGTAAAACTAACAAAATAATAAGTAAAATAAGGAATCAGGAAGTGCAAAAGCTGGATGTTTTAATAAGAGAGTCTAGATTCTTCCTCTCTAGAAATCTTTCTAGATAAAGCAAAATACTTACATATTCTTTTAAGTAGTATCAGGGACATAAAAGCAATATAATTATATTAAAGAAAGAGTGGATTTGTGTATATATTTATTTATTTGTATATGTGTACTATTATATTTTAGTATTTTAATTAAAACATATTTCTATTACTTATTTTTCAAAAGCCACAATTACTATATTTGCCAATGATGATGGACACGGAATTTTGTCATTCAATAACAGTGATCACTTCTTCCTAAGAGAGCAAACAGCTCTCCATCTGATGGAAAGTGTCGCAGTATTAAATATTATTAGAGAACCTCCTCAGGGAATATTTGGAACAGTGTCTGTTCAGTATCTTGTAAGTGAAATCAATTCTTCAGAGCCATCAGTGGATTTGGCCCCTTCTCAAGGATACATTGTGCTGGAAGAGGGAGTCAGATTTAAGGTAATACGGTAGTTATAACACAAAAAGTAAAGAAGGCTTTTTAAAAAATTATTTGAAACATTTCAGCAATGTTTGTGGTTTTTCATGTATTAATTTTTTTCTTATGTTTTCCTTAATTTTCAGAATAAACTGAGCTAGTGGGAGTGCAGAAAAATTAAATATGCTTTTCTCTAGATATTTCTCTCTCTGTAATAGTTCAGATAAACTGAAAACAATATAATGGGTATATAGTATGATGTGTGTATAGGACCATTTAATTATGTGTTTAGCATGTAGCTGAAAGATAAACTTTGACATGCAGTCATAATTTTGTACTGTAAATAATTGCGGTGGAATTAAAAATACTATTCCTTTATGTGGCATGAACTGAAGAGAGTATGTTGCAGGAGAGGCAAAAGGTGAACAACTTTCAGAGTTTTAGAAATTTAAAATTAGTTATTTTTTTGGCAGTATTAATCCCACTTCTTCTGAACTGTCCCCACAAGAATTTCAGCTATCTTAAGTGTGTCAGTAACAGGTTAGTATATTATGGTTAGGGGAGTAGGATCTGAAACAAATCTTTCTGGAAACACTGGTTTTCAGTTTCTGAACCTAAAATGCATTTGACGCCTCAGTGATGGCCAGTTTAGCAGATCTCTGAGAAGTAGGGGGTAAAAGATTTCTTAATAGAGTCTTTATGGTTTATTGAAGAAGTAAATAGAGATCTAAAATGTTGTAAGCTCTATTTTAATTCCAGACCTGTTATTACTAAATAATTTTTTTTAAGGCAAATCTCTATGTACTACTGTAACTTTCACGTCTTTGGGTAATTCGGAGGATGACAGTGAAAACATTTATTTCTTTATATAGAGTTCTCTGCTGATTTGAGACCACCTTGAGACAATCCTATTCTTATCCACCTTGGTGCAGTAGAGGGAACAAAACACCAAGAAGAGAGTATTTCAAATATTTCTCTGTTGCCTTTTTTTCCTTCTTTATCCCCAGATAGTTACCAGAAATGTGACTACCCTGTTGCCCATGAGATAGCTCAGTTGACAACTAAAGTAAAGTAAACCCACCTTGACTGAGCTGTGATCAGGTAGCTGTATCAAGGAATGTGTAGAATAAGTACAAAACAAAAGTAATAAAAAAGGATCAAAACCTGTTAAACTTCAGGGTATCTTATTATAAGTGTAAAGAGGAGAAGGGGAAAAATAAAAAGAACGTGGATATGCTCGTGCTAGTGTTGCACTAATGGAGGTCAGCAGAGGGATTACTTTTGAACCCCAGCCTGAACTATCCAGGCCTTATTCCTGCCTTCTCCAGTTCATGAGCTGCTGTTGTACTGCCCTGCTGTCCAGAGCTGTACAGAGAAAGAATAAAAACAGCAGCATGGCTTGAATAACATTGTCATTATTAGCTGTCAAGTCTCAGCAGCTTTCTATGCTTGTTTCTTGTCAGACACTTCATATTTCTGCAATCCTGGATGAAGAACCAGAATTGGATGAGCACTTTATTGTCACCTTGTTCAATCCAACTGGAGGAGCCAGACTAGGCACCAGAGTGCAAACTATGATTACAATATTACAGAACCAGGCTCCACTGGGGCTTTTCAGCATCTACCCAGTTACAAATAGGTACTGAACCCTGATTCAATTAAAAGGAAGGTTTTTTTAATATTCATAGAGATAGTTTCCCTTTAATAAAAAAATTAGGAATCCAGTTTTAAACTTTATGATTTTAAAAATGACACTATTTGTCAAATATCATTACTGCTGTACAGCAGAGCAGAAAAGCATCTTAAATGGACTGTTCACCATTAAAAATGTTGATTTCTCTGTGCATTTTTTCCTTGAAACAGTACTTCATTATTCCTCAAATATTTCACTAAAAATAATCAATATTACAAATTCCAAACCACAAACCAGTGCCCCAGGAATCAGAAATTTTCTAATTTACCTATTTATTTAAGCCTGTATAAGATACACTCTCACTCAGGGCTGTTTTTTCAGAACCAAATGAGCCAATCTTACTTGGACAGGCTCAGGAAGTGGCCCTAGGGAATCTCATGAGGTTTAACAAGACCAAATATGAAGTGCTGCACTTGGGTCAGAGCAGCCCCCAGTACGGGCTGGGGGTGAACAGATCGAGAGCTGCCCTGCCCCAAAGGACATGGGGTGCTGGTGAGGGGCTGGACATGAGCCAGCCATGGGCACTTGCAGCCCAGAAAGCCAAATGCGTCCTGGGCTGCATGCAAAGCCCTGTGGGCAGCTTTGGAGGGAGGAGATTCTGCCCCTCTGCCCCACTCTGGTGACACCCCACCTGCAGAGCTGCCTCCAGCTCTGGGCTCCTCAGCACAGGAAGGACATGGAGCTGCTGGAGCAAGACAGGAGGAGGCCACTCAGTTCATCAGAGGGATGGAGCACCTCTGCTGTGAGGAATGCTGAGAGAATTGGGATTGATCAGCCAGGAGAAGAGGCAGCTTTGTGCTGACCCACTTGCAGCCTTCTAGTGCCTAAAGGAAGCCTATCTGAAAGTTGGAGAGGGACTTTTGGCAAGGGCACGTAGTGACAAGAGGGAATGGCTTAAAACTGAGAGACAGTAGGTTTAGATTAAGTATCAAGAAGAAATTCTTTACTGTGAAGATGGTGAGGCACTGGCAAGAGAAGCTGTGGATGCCACATCCCTGTCGGTGTTCAAGGTCAGGTTCAATGGAGCAATCTAGTGGAAGATGTGGTCTAGTGGAAGATGTCCCTGCTTATGGCAGGAGGGCTGGAACAAGATGATCTTTAAGGTTCTTTTCAACCCAAACCATTCTGTGATTATATTAGTCTATGATACGGAATGATGTTTTCAGAAATCATTCAGCTTCACCCATACAATTGTGTCTTAGATTTCAGGCTGGTTTAAGATTTTTTTGAATTTCCTATTATTTTATCAAAGTCTTGCGTGAAGAAACATTGGGCAACCTTAATTAGTATTAGTCCACCACAGAGCAAACCCATTTTCTTTTTATTGCATATTCTGTGCTGAAAACATACAGTAAGAATTCTATTTTTATACTATAAAAATAATGCGTCTTAAAATTTATTTCACAATTCTCAAATTTAGGACAAGTGTCTTCACAGTTGAAGAAGCGAACACTACAGTTTATTTGAAAGTTTCACGGAGTAATGGGCTCAACGTATCTGTGAGTGTCGAGTGGGAGACATTGTCGGATACTGCATTTGGCATCAGTACGTTCACTTTATCAAGAGCATCTGTTGCTGTTTTCAGAATAGCTACAGAGTAACAAAACATACAGGAGATATAACTTGGGAATGAAAATTTACTTATAATATTCCTATGATATCAAAATCCATTAGATAAAAGATCTTGGCTACTTAAGAGTCAGTTTGTCATCGGCCCTTGCTGCCATAATTTCAACAATCTGTGTTGCTCTTCCTGTTGCTTATATATTTTCACAAGACCTTTGATTTATACATATGTTCTTTACTACTTGTAATTCTGCATTTTTCTAAATAATATAAAATACACTATTTTCTCTAAGTGTTGAATGACTAGGCCATTTAAGAATCTTATTTCCATGGCTACTACTTGTGACGAGAGAGAAAATGAGGATAAAGATATTTTTAGTTTCTTTGTCACTTTTTTATTTCTTCTTATCTAGTTAATTTTCTCACTACCTAAATTCCAAACTGAATCACACTCAATTTGCCTATGCATCCTCCATGTGTAATAGTAATATATGAGAAATTAATTTATTATTTAACTCTCAATACAGCCTCAGTGCTATATCATGTCCATGCATTTACATGCACTTATACCAACTATTTAGAAACAACTCAGAATATCGATTAGGCATTTAGATCATGGTGCTAAAAATGTCAAGATTGTGGGTTTGACCTTTGTATAAGCCACTCACTTAAGAGCTGGACTTGATAGTCCTTGTGGTCCATTTAAACTCAGAATATTCTGTAATTTCTGATGCTAGATTTGGTTTTCACAAATAAGTAATGAAAATGGTGTTGTTAAAGACCGTAAAGATAAATACTTTTTTCTTATACTGTATTGCAGGGGATGGTATTAGTGTTCTGTCTGTCATGCAAAGCTTTGTGGAAGAGTCAGCAGCTGGCTGGTGTTTCTTTGAATTGGAAAACAACCTGTATGGTGTGCTGTTGCGTTCACCTCCATCTGTGTTTTCTACTCTTTACCAGTGGAAAGGAGTTTTTGTTGCCATCGAGGTAAATGCTTGCTTACAGACACCACCATTAACCATGCTGCTTAATAAAACCTTGATGTTTCAGTTCTGCATTTTTGTTCCTCTCTCAGAATTTCAGTATGTGGAATCCTAAAAGCTGTGTGTCTTTCCAAATCCATGCCTCTCCCTACCTTGTGATTACTCATGGAGGAAGCAGTTGGGGAGCTTCCAACAGCAGTGTATATGCATTCATGCCTGAACACAAACTATTGAAGGTAAATCTGTGTTACTTACAAATTCATTAAATAATGGGGTTAGAAAGGACTTTGTGAGGTGCTTCTGTTCCACCATGATTTGGGAAAAAGAACTGTTTTCAGAGAGTTTAGCAACTGAAGACTCTGCATGAGTCAGTGATGTAAGTTACTGTCTTGGTTTAGGCCAGGGCAGGGTTAATTTTGCAGTAGCTAGGAGGGGTATGCCTGGAGCCCGGAGGTTATTCTATACCACCCAGGGGAAAGGGGCCCTCCTGGGGGTTGGGGTAGTTGGGTGCAGTTCACATATTGATGGGTTTTGCATAGTGAGCATTTTCACATGTGAATTTTGGCTCTCTTGTACCCTCTGCTATTATTATATTTGTTTTTAATGTTAATTTTCTTTTCACGTTGCTGATTCCAGTAAATTGTCCTTATCTCAACCCATGATCTTCACCTTTTGTGCTTCCAATTCTCCTCTCCAGTCCACTTCAGGGGGGAAAGGAAGAGGCAGTATGGTTTGGAGTGTTTCAGTGGAAATACTAAACTGAGAAATACCATTCCTAAACCATGAAAGTTGTTACAGCTTGTTTAATGTTTTTTATAGTCATGTTTTGAGGGAGAGATAAAATTACCTTGGAAGTGAAGAAAGAAATTGTGGAGTAATTAAGTCATAGAGCATTTTCTGAAAAATGTATGATAACCAATATTAATTTTGTAAAATGATCCTATATATATTTTTTAAACTATAAAAGTACATCTATGAAAATTTTAATATATTTTATATATCTTTTGTATGCTTACAGTTTTTAAAGCTATGTATGCATATGTATGAACTTGAACTGACTTCAAAATACCATTTTTGCCATATTTTCCTTGTAGCTACAGACCCTCTCTATTTTGGATACCACACTTGTCAAACATTTTGCTGTGGATGAAGAAGACTATTTGGTTTTTGTGAGTGATACCACCAGTTTCAGTTCCATCCAGGTTAGAGCACACTTGTCTTCATGGCTTTGATGTAGGTAGTTTGATTAGTTTTCAGTTTGAAATATGAAGGAAATATAGATAAAACAGTACGTATGTATTCCTGAAAAATTAGTTACATTTCTATTATAGACTTATAAGACATTAAATTCTAGACTTGTTTAAATGTAACAACACTCCTTACATTAGCATGTAATTTAGACTTGTTTTGATTATATTGCTACTGACATTTCTGATTTGAAGTCTATTACATTAAATAACTATAGAAATAGCTTCTGACCATAAACCTATTCATCTGAAGAACAGGCACAGGCACTTTCAGTGAGGTAGTTACTTACAGTTGCTTATCAGTGTGCTTCCTACACCATAATGTAGGATCCACTACAGAAATAAGGAATTCAGTTAATTATAAGTCTTTCCAATTTCTCATCAAAACACTTAATTTCTTTTTTCTTAGTCCTTGTTATAAATATATAATAAAATACATATTCTATTTTTGCAGGTTTTCCAGTGGAATAAAGATATATTTGTGCTGCATCATCAACTACCACTTTACAAAGCTCAGAGCATTGCCTTGTTTCCCCGAGGAGGCATTATGTACTTACTAGTTTCTTTGTCAAATACCAGCCAGAATGTACTCTTGTACCAATGGCTGAATAATGAGTTTAGGAATCTTCGTCAGTTACCAGCAAAAGAAATAAAACATATGGAGGCCTGGACCTCTGGATCTGATATATATTTAATTGTTGCAAAAGGTATTTAGCAGAAAACAAACACTGAGTTTGCTAAGGATGTGCTCGCTTGTTTGATAGCAAAGGTATTTGGAATAAAAGGGGTTTAGATAGAGATTAAAATATTACTGCTGGATGACAGTTTGCTGAAAAGGATCTTACCAAAGTAATCTGTGATTTGTACCTCAGAAAATGAAAGCATTGTGTATGTTCTCAAATATTTGTGAAACTAATGAAATATTTTCCCAATAACAATAGGGAATAATAACTCTATTCATCTAGCTGCTAATTGCACCCTTTCTAAGCTTTCCTGAGTTTTGTTATATGCAAAGAGTGTTGTTCAGCAAAGTACATTTTTATTACAAGTATAACACTTTAGACATTGTTTTATGTCTGCATCACTGTGATTCTTTAAAAGTGTGTATTGCAGTCCATAGGTTACTTTGCCATTGACTGTTGTCTGCTGGGCTTTTTATTGTTCTTTTATATGAATGTGTGCAGAAAAACCCTTAAATTATGTCATGGAATAAATCATCTAATGGGAAATCATGCTCTGGAGTTATGCAAGTAAAAAGGAAGATAAAATCACTGGACTCACTTTGTAATTAAAGTTGCCAACCTCTGCCTTTGAATGGCCACCAGTGTGTGATTTGAGGCAGCAATATAATGTATGTATAATGTATGTTTTGTAATTTTTCCCCTTTGTAGAAACTGGAAATTCTGAAATTTTCATCTGGGAGACAGGGCAGTCTACCTTCAGACACTTTCAGTCTCTTCCAGTCTCTGCTGTAAGAAACATCCATGTTTTCATACCTCCTTCAGGTTTAGGTAAGATTTTGTTTATAGTACTGGAATTGAAGAAATATATGCATTCAATTTTCACATTATTTATCAGATTTTAAGAGATACTTTTAACAATTGAGCTGCCAAGGGTATTTCTGATATTACAAGAAGTTTTAAATATATCACTGAATATGTATTTTTTCTCTTCCTTGCTCAATGTAGTTCACATCCTCCTCTCTGGTAAGGACACAACAGCACTGTACTCCTGGAACTCGGAAGGGAACCAGTTCTCTCTGATGCTGGAAGCCCCATATGCAGATCATATCACTTTCACTACTGCAAAGTCTCTGAACTCCAGCAAGAGTTTGATTGCTCTTACTGTTGAATCCAGCTCCCAGATTTATGAGCTGACAACTATCTCCAACCAGTCAGATTTTATACCTAGGTAGGTCTTTTGGTTTATCTCCCAGCTCTTGCATTCCTTTTTCTGTGGTAGTCTTTTTGTTACAGTGAAGACCATAATAGGCTCCTCTGTGTGATGTGTTTATTAACACTAAAGAGAATTTTTCAGAGGTCGACTTAAGATAACTTGAAGTCAAACTTCTCTCAATTTGCTTTAAAATATGTAATAAAAGGACTTGTAGTTTAACTGGATATTGAAGCTTTTATTTAGGATAAATTAAATTACATTACATTAATAAGAAATATCAGTTACTATATGTTCTATTGTTATTAAGAATAAAAACAAGCCAAACACTAATCCCACAACCTTTAAACTTCATTGACTTATTCAGGAATATAAACAACAATGTCAGCATCAAAAATGCTCTTTATACTTTCAGTAGTGCTTTCAAAGTTTGTTAATCATATCCTCAGTTTATAATTACTTGATGTGTTTGTTTGTATGCTAGTTCAGGTGAATTGATATTTGAGCCTAGAGACATGGAAGCTGTGATAGCAGTCAATATCCTGGATGACATCATCCCAGAGGAGGAAGAATGTTTTCAAGTGCGCCTGAAAAACCCTAAAGGAGGTGCAGAGATTGGTGTCCACAGTTTTGTTAACATAATTATTCCTCCCAATGACAATGCCTATGGAATCATTGCATTTGCCCAGGTAAAACTTGTAAGGTAAATCATTAAAATATGTATATATAATTTCTGAATAGCAGAACACAAGCATACTTAAATTGCATGTGGCAGGTTCTTTTTCTAAAGTCTTGTAACAACCTGAGACAGAAGGGCTTTGACTTCCATTTAGCATTGTTACTTGGTTATATAGATGACAGGTGATAGAAACTCAGTTCCAGTCTGTCCCTATTGTGGACTTTTTATCATCCGCTTACATTTAGAATAACCCATTATTTTATCAGTTTTACTTTGCAGCAACCTAAAAAATTAGTTATCAGATGGCATATATGATATCGTCATAGTCTTTTTGATTGGGTAATCAAAGGAATTAAGTAAAGATTCTTTTCCTCTAAAATAGTTATGCCACAGGATGAGCCCATCTGCCTGAACAAAACAAAAACTTTGGAGAAAACATTAGACTATAGGCATTATTTGGAGTTGTTGATTCTTAAGTTTTCAAATGTTGCAGAAGTTATGTAAACAGATATATGTACTAAATGCATAATGAAGATATAAAACACAGAAGAATCATCACTGAAATGAAACATTGTGTGAGGAGGGTGAATATTAGTAAAGTAACAACATGAAAAAGATGGCTGTCTTGAAAGTCTACATGTTTATCTGCTTCACATGATTTGGATATAAAATACTGTACCAAAAAAAAAAACCTAACAAAAACCATTGAATTTTTGCCTCAGTATGAAGAGGTCTGACATTTCAAATTCTTGTGTTTATGAAATTTGGACCTGTTGAGTATTAAGTTATAAAAGTTTAATCAATAGACTTGCATTTAGCTGCTTAATAGTTGAATAATTTATTGAAGCCCAATGTCTCTGTTCTTTTGAATATGCTGTTCTCTAAAGAAACTTCTCTTTTTAAGAAAATAAAGAAAATAATACAGTTCTGCTGCTGTATGTTTTCCAGAGTTCTTTATTTAAGCAAATTGAAGAAATGGAACACGACAGCTTGATCACCCTGAATATTGAACGTTTAATAGGAACATATGGACGAGTTACAGTAGAGTGGATCACTAATGGGAGCATAAGTGATGTATTTCCAGCTTCAGGAATGGTATTTAATAATATCACTATTATTGGGGAGGCACTTACTGTATTGTCTCAGACAATAGAAAAAGATGTACTGAGTAAGAAGGACAGTACACGTTAGATTGCCCCACTTTTCTGTTAATCCCTGCTTCCTGGTCCTTTCCTGTGATTCAAATGTTTTTTGTTTCTGGCTGGCACATAATACACCCTTACACTTCTAGAACCTGATATTGCAAAGGTGTCCAGGCACAGGAGATGTGTATCTGTTGTATCCTATTCCCATCTTCCTTTTTTCCTGCTGTGAGATTCAATTACTATGTAAAACTGTTTGCATAGGTGGGAATCTGGGAATGTTTGCTCTTTGTCATGACCTTTTCAATACAACGGAGAACTTAAGTGGCCCAGCAGAATATGAGAAGTCCCAGTTTTCTATGTTTTTGAGACTTCCCAGCCATGTTAAAATCCAGTTTTTCCTGTGGCCAAAGCTCTCTATATGCCCTGGGACTGGCAGGAGTCAGTTTCTGTAAATCAAAGTCCCCCACCTTCTGGCTGTCTGTCGTGTACACAAAGCCTGAAAAATAGTGAAGAGAAAAATAAATGAACTGGAAATCAAGGGTGCCAAAACAATTATTCTGAAATTGTTAGAGTACTCCTTGTGCATTCCAGCTACATACCATATGAGTACACTGCATAGCTTTGCATGCAGGAAGAGTCAGATAGGATGATATTAAGTGGAAATTTCTCTTTGTCCTACACATTATGTGTAGACTAGACTAGATGTGTTTCTAGACACATCTTTGTTGAGAAAGACCTAATCAAGTGGCAGGCCTTTTGAATTTAAAAATAAGAATATAGATAGACAAAGCATGTATCAATCATTTTATCTGAAGAAGAAGAAAAATAGAAGTTGAGTAGCCATTTTTTTTCACATAGCAATGATTTTAGGAGATATATGTTCATTATTTTGATATGGATATATGTGGTGTGTTGACCTTAGCTGTCTAAACCCCCAACTATTTCTCTCTTACCCCCCATCTCAGCAGGATGAGGAGAAAGAGAAAAATCTTGAGATAAAGGCTGTTTAATAAGAAAAGAAAAAGTCATTGTCTACCTGGATTTCTTCAAGGTTTTTGATACAGCTTGCTGTGGGTTTCTTCTAAATAAAGTAATGTGTTACTGCTGCCCCCAGGGAGTGGTGGTAAATAGCTCCTGTTCAAACTGGCAACTTGTCACAAGTGTGGTCCCTCAGGGATCAATATTGGGCCCAACAGTTTTTAATAACTTCATAAGTGATGTAGGTGATGAGCTCAGGTGTACTCTGATGAAGTTTGACAATGTGAGGAAGTGGACTCTTTGGAGAGCCATCTAGCAGGAAGACCTGAGTAGACTGGAAGATTCGTCAGGAACAAATGTTGCACTATGGAAAACATAATTCAGGAGTGCAGCACCCACTGGCATCTATCCTGGCTGGGGATTAGCTCCAGGGAAAGGAACCTGGGGATTCTCCTGGTCAATAAACTCAATATAAACATTATAAACATAAATATGAACATTGATGCAATCAACCAGAATGTTGCATAAACAAGGCCACTCCCAGCAGAGATGAAGCAGTCATTAGCCCACTTTACTGAGCATGTTTTGGGCTACAGCTGTTCAGTTTTGGTCCTCATTATGGAAAATAGATATGGGCAGGCTGGTAGGGGTCCAGAGCTGGCCACAAATGTGGTTAGAGGACAGGGAAGACTGTCATATGAGGAAAGGCTGAGAGAACAGTTCAATTTTGAGAGAAGGTTATGGGAAGGCCTTATGTTCAGACTATGTGTTGGTATTTGAAAGGCAGTGACAAAGGAGAATACTTTCTGCAAGGTGTCATGTTGAAAAGACAAGGGGTAATGGATGTAAGTTACTCCTGTGGAGATTCTCACTGGACATAAGAGGAAAATTTTTCACCATGAGAACAATCATCCATTGGAATAACCTTCCCAGGAAAGTTGTGGAATCCCCAAAACAGATACTTTTAAGATTGAGCTGGAGAGGATGCTGGGCCATCTTGGTTAGACTGTGGTACTGCCAAGAAAGATTGGGCCAGATAATCCTTGTGGTCCCTTCCAACCTTGTATTCTATGATTCTATAAGATATATATGTGTGTATGCAGATGCGTTTTATAACTGATAGAGTTTACAGAATAAAACTCTAGGTTCACTAACACTGACGAGAAATTTGACTTTTTTCCTGCTTTCTCTCTAAAACTTTAGGTTACATTTTCAGAAGGTCAAGCCCTGTCCACAATCACCCTGACAATTCTTGCGGACAGTGTTGCAGAACTTTCAGAGGCAGTGGAAATCATACTCACCCGTGTTACCACTGTGGATGTTCAAGATAGCACAAAAGGAGCTGTCATTGATCCCGAAAGGGCAAGAGCTGTACTTAGCATTTTACCCAGTGACTCTCCACATGGTGTGATTGAATGGCACATGGAGTCTCTCTTTGTTAAAACCACAGAGCCAGAAGGTAAGTCTGTTTCTTGATTCTTAGGAAAAAATATATGTTTTTTCAAAGTCAGCATTGTTGAAGCTATAACACTGGTTACATAAATGTATATTTATATACATACATATATACATGTATGTATATATGTATAAATATATCAGCAGTTTTTTATTAAAGTTTTTATATATCAACAATATTTTATTATTTATAACATAAATATCCCTTAAAATATGTAACTATGCTGTATTTCACATTGCATACATCATATTCTTCAGCCATTCTTGTTTGAGAGGTAAGCTGCAAATCACGAATGCATGAAATACTTGTGTTTATTTAAAAAGCAGAAGTTACCCATTTAGTGGGATTGCTATATTGTTTAAAATAATTTGCATAGAAAGACTTTCCTCTTGAAGTGGCTCAAGAAGGGAAGTCTTTTGCTCAGAGGCCTAGGGGAAGGAAGGAAGCATAGCAGGAGTCAATTCTGCTTCATGAAAAAGCTGGTATTTTTCTGCTTGCAGTTACAGGTTTGATATGGTTTTCCTTCCAGGCACAAGTTGAAAAAGATCTCCCAGGCACTTGATCAGAGGAGAACTGCCATGATGGGCAGGCTTCTTCCCTCTCTCCTGGTTCAGGGAGCTAGCTGACATTTTTTGGGGCTCTTCTCACAGTTACCTGATAGGCTATTCATACTTTACAATCCAGTTAGAATTTTCTAAAAATTTAATATTCTGTCCATATTAAAAAATTAGATATACAAAAAATACTTTTTTCATCAGAGTATATTATCACAGGTGAAATATTCTAACATGTTTTATTTTCAGGTGAATTGGTGTTGCCCCTTTATTAGCACCTAGAAGCAATGTATAGGATTCTGTTAATTTCTTACACATTATAAACATTTATACTTTGAAGTTAGGATTCAAGGAAGGTTCCTAGCTTCCACTGGTTGCACAGTTGGTTTTTTTTTCCAATCTTTAAATATTGTACTTTTAATAAATTATTCACAAATTCTGTCTGTGTAATAATACCTGGTTACAATAACTGCTTTGAAGTGCAAGCCTATTTAAGCCTAATTTCATCTATTTCTGCAGTCATATATGCACTACTTTTAGCCAGATTATGTGTTTCATTATTGATTGGATAAAATAAATCTGCTTTCCCAAAAGGATGCTGAGCCTGGCTGATGCAAGTCTATTTAACTTCTTCGATATTTGAGTTAAGGAAATGTGATGTTTACAGCCAGAATGACTACCCTCAATACCACTTTCTGTGTTAGAATCTATAGTGATGGCCTAGGCATGAAAGGTCAGGCCAATTACTGAGATAGAAGTTTTGAAGGATAACTGAATAAAAGTAGAAGTGTTGAAGTAATAATTTGTGTAACACACATATAAAACTGTATATATTTAATATCTTATTCTAGATCCAGTTTTTCAATGCACAGTATCTTCAAATATAGGTACTGTTTTGTGTGTTGACATCACTTGTGTGTGCTCATCTGCTTAAGTCCTAGAATTCTCCAAGGGCCGTTGTGTCACTGAGCAAATTGAAGCGCTTCTAGCAAGCAGCTCTGGTAGTTAGGTGACCTGAGAATCAAGCAGGCCAAGGGCTGAAATATGGCTTCCATAGGGCTCATCCTAGTCTCAGTTCTCTTCAACATCTTCATCAACAACTGTAGCATGAAGGGGGGTGGGTCAGAGACAGAGATGACACACACACCTGAAGTCCATGTGGCAACAGAGAGCATTCATTGTTTGAACCTCTCTTTATAAAGGGGCTTTGAAATGCTCATTGGTCTGATAGCACTAGATAGCTCATTGGTCTGATCTTTTAAAGCTGCTCAGCTCCTGGACAAGTGCGATGTCTGCAGCATAGGATAGAAGGTAATTAATTGAGATTCCTCTCTGTCAACCCAGGGCCCAGTTTATGGAACCGGCTGGTTTTCTTATTTACATCCAAATTAATTGCCCAGTACAAGCCAGCTTGTACTGTGATATACTGTGAGAAACGACTTGGGTCCAGGACTCTTGGGAATACTACGTTTGCTGACAATATTAAACTGGGAGGAGCTCCCTTGAGGGCAGAGAGGCCCTGAGGAGAGACCTCAACAAATTAGAAAGACCTTGACAAGTTACAGCACTGGGCAATCACCAACTATATGAATTTTAACAAAGGAAAGTAACAGATTCTGCACCTGGGATGGGGCAACTCTGGATGGATGGACAGTCTGGGGAATGAGATGCTGGAGAGCAGCGCCATGGAAAGGAACCTGAGGGTCCTGGTCGGGGACAAATTGAACATGAGCCAGCAGTGCCCTGGCAGCCAGGAGGGCCAAGCGTGTCCTGGGGGGCATCAGGCCCAGCATTGCCAGCCAGGCAAGGGAGGGGATTGCCCTGCTCTGCTCTGCTCTGCTCTGCTCTGCTCTGCTCTGGGGCAGCCTCACCTTGAGTACTGGGGGCAGGTTATGTCACTTCAGCATAAGAAAGACATTAAACTTTTAGACAGCTTGCAGAGGAGGGCCATGAGGATAGTGAAGGCCTTGAGGGGAAGTCGTATGAGGAGTGGGTGAGGTTATTTGGTCTGCTCAGCCTGGAAAGGAGCAGACTGAGGGGAGACCTTATTGCAGTTTCAACTTCCTCATGAGGGGAAGAGGAGGGGCAGACACTGATTGCTGCACTCTCTGGTGCCCTGTGACAGGACTTAAATAAATTGCATGAAGCTGAGTTCAGGCAGATTTAGGTTGGCTAGCAGGAAAAGCTTTTTTTACCCAGAGCGTGGCTGAGCATCGCTCAGGGTGCTCAGGGAAGTGGTCACCAAGCCTGACAGAGTTCAAGAAGTATTTGAACAATTGTCTCAGGCCCATGGTGTGATTCTGGTGTTGGACTCTGATGATTCTGGTGGGTCCCTGCCAACTCAGCATACTCTATGATTGTAAAACAATCGTATCTTGAATTTTTTCTATCTCCTTACTATAGGGCAGGAGAATTCAACTACAGTTACTCTACAAATTATTCGAGAACAAGGATTTGTTGGGGACCTTGCAGTCCAGTTGAGCACTGGGCCAAACTTTGAACTCCCCCCCTCCAATCGTGCAACAGAAAATGAGGATTATATACTGGAAAAGAAAACAATAATTATGGCAGAGAATGCAACAGTAGCTTCTGTCATAGTCACTATTTTGCCTGTGAGTAGACTAACAATTTCTTAAGCTATTAATATCTTTTAAGGAAATGGAAATGGTAGTGATTTTATACTAGTAGTATGACTTAACGTTCTAGAAATGGCTGTGCTGGGACTCTTGCAGCCATCTCTTTCAAAACACCTTGCATACTCATCATTGGGAATGAGCCAAATTCTTCATTTGATTATAATCTTGAAAAAGATTATGTATATTCTTTAACTATATTTAGAATGGAGGTACTGATTTTCGAGTCATGGCTTGGTTTCTGGGATCTAGCTGACTTTCTCATAGGTAGCAGTAACAGATGACAGCCAGCACTGCTTTCCCCTGTTCTTGCAGATCTGGAATCTGACTTGTCAGCTTTGATTTCAAAATCTCAGCAAAAGTGTCTTTTCATCTTTATGGTATGAAGCCAGAGATTGGTTATATGGTCCCAAATACTGAGAAGTTTTGAACAGTAAGCAACCTACAAGTATCAACTGTACTATATTGCAATGTATCATTAAAAAAAAGACATTTAAAACTTTTTTTCAGGATAATATTCCAGAATTACAGGAAGGATTTATAATCAATATTACTGATGTGCACCTAATCACTTTGTCTGAAGGACAGCCAAGTGTGAAGAGGCCTGGATTAGAAATAGCTGAAATAACAATTGAAGAAAATGACGATGCCAGAGGAATATTTAATTTTAATGTTACAAAGGTAAATAAGTCTGAATGAAAAACATGTAAAGTGGCTTTTGAGCAAGATGGCTTATGAAAGCGTTCTGATTAGCTTTATGATACTAAATTGTTCTGGGTAAAATGGCCAGATACCAGACCAACAACTCTTTCTTAAGAGGTTAGTCACAAATAATACACAAAATTTATTATGGAGCTAGCATTGCTGAAACCAATGTCATAAAAAGGGATGTCAGGAGGCCATTTAATCCAGATTTTTGCTCATAGCAAGGTCAATGCTAAGGCCAGACCATTTTACAAGTATTTCTTCACTTATTTTTAACTGCCAGTAAACGTAAAAAAAAAAAAAGTTTGTTGAGACATGTCAATTTCTTTTTGAATGTACAGGGTATCACTGGAGCTGTTTCTGGTTATGAGGTACCACCACCACAGAATGTACTAAAACTCCCAGTTGTTCGACAGGCTGGGAGGTTTGGGTCAGTAACTCTGTACTGGGAAGCCATTCTTTCCACTGCCAGCTTTGAAGACTTCACACCATCATCTGGAAACCTTACATTTGCAGATGGACAGGTATTCACTTGCTGAAAGCTTACCTGACTTGAGGTTACCAGCTTAAGATTTTTTCTATGTTTTTCTTTATCAGAATTTTCACTGAAAACATATTATTTATGGCCTTATGTATATGAATGATGGTCCCAGCTTCAGTTTTTTAACATGGAAAACCAGGATATACAAAACCATTGACCAAATAGGCATGTGCGTCTTTGATACTTTGACAAGTGAGGACATAACTTCTAATAATAAACCCTGTTACAATGAAAATTTATAGCGAAATCCATCTTTGCTATAAATTCTCAGAATAAACCTATATGTTTTCTTATCTGTGTTCTACACAAAGTTTTAAATTTCATGTTGCACCTTAGAATACCTATTGTACACAAGGGATTTTGATTTTAAGTGAATATAAGTGGTCTTTGGCAAAGGAAAGGATGTACATAGTGTGCAGAATTTTGACAGAGTATTGACAATATTGTCAACATTCACTTTTTACTGAGTACCAAAGCAGAACATTCTGCTGGTTTTAACAAAAAAGATTTACATTGATGGACTGAAAAACAACTACTGAAATTATATCTTCTTATTATAAATATACAAGCATAAGAAGAAAAATTAACGGGTGAGCATTGTCTATTACTAGATACAATTTGCCTATTTTAATTTTTTTTCAAACAATTGACAGAATACTATAAATGAAGCTTTGTTGCTTTTTTTTTTTTAACATTCTACAGGCTACAGGAGAAATAGAAATTACAATCATAGATGACGATGAAGTTGAATTCCTTGAGATATTCAAAATTGCCCTGGTGAGGGTAACAGGTGGTGCAAGACTTGGGAATGACACCCTGGTAACTGTCGCTATTCCACCAAATGATTCTCCTGTTGGGGTATTCAAGTTTGAAGAAAAGAATGTGAGTTTGATTTAGGCTGCACTCCTTTCTGCTAAAGTTGGAGTGGGTTCGTGTCACTAGCATATAGCTGATTTTTGTAAGCCTTCACTGCATTGGAAGATGTGATTTCATTGAAATGATATTAGTGCTTGTCTTCATCTAGCTATGTAGGATGGTAGTAACAATGAAAGTGCTGCTGCATAAATGTAGATTTCTGCATGACTGAATCAATTTAATTCACTATAATAACAATTCAGGACAACAATTTGATGGTCTGTATAATAATCTGCATTACTGAAAGTAAAATTTGGAAAGAAATTACAAAGCGTATCTCATCTTAGTTCTTGCAGTGCCAGTGCTTCTGCTCTCCCTTTTGCTGGTACTGAGCCTGCTGGTGACATTGTCTGTAATTGTTTTGGATCACAGTGCATGCAGAAATCACTTGAATGACTAGTCCTTGCTACCAGAATTCAACACTCTCCTTACACCTGTTACATCCCTGTCCATTTTCACTCCGATTGTTTACAATTGTCGTTGATAATGTTCTCCACTGTTTATCTTAAACATGTATCCATGTAATTTGACATAATCAATGCAGCTTTTGACTTTTTTCAATACAGTCTTTCCCATATTCTCCTTCTCTTTCTCCGTCAGGTAACTGTGAAGGAACCTAAGACACCTGATGACCCTGCTGCAGTTGTTTTGCTAAATGTAAGTCGAAGTCAGGGAGGAAAAGGAGCAGTTACAGTGTTATGGATTCTCGAGGAAGCAGCCAGATATGATCTGACCCCACTAAATGGTACCCTTCATTTCAGTGAGGTACTGCAATAACTTATTTATTATTAGATTTATAAATATTTCCTTCTACTGGTGTATATTTGTATGGTTGTTGTTACTTGTTGATAGAAGTATGGGGTTGCTAAGTATTATACACTAGCAAAAGGTCAGTTTGAACTGGTGGGGTTCTAAATATTCATGCTTCTTTCAAGATGCAATGGAAAGCTGACATGTTCTTTTAATGCAGCATAATGTAATCATCAGGAAGGTAGTTCTTCAAATCTTCACTGTTTTAACTATTAACAAAGAGAAATTGAAACCTAGCAAATGAAAATAATGATTACAGAAACACTTATTCTACTAAAGTATCAAGCATCTTTAAAAGAAAATTTGTATTGAAAGGGTGAGAAAGAAAAATGAATGCTCAAAATCTGCAGATTAAAAAAAACCCAAAAAGCACCTTCATAACTTTCCAACTAGACAGTGTTATTTAATTTGTATTTCATGGCAGGTTGCAGCTCTGAACTCAGAGTTAAATATTGGATACTGATACTATGTTAATATTTATATTTTACAGTCTACTCAAAATATTTAATGAAGAAAAGTATTTTAGCAGAGCATAGTCTATTTTCTTTCAGTATAAAATTTTTTTTCACTAAATCAATAGGCATGCTGGTTGTTTTACTTTGAGTCAGCTGAAAAATAGATTTTTTCTTTTTCTGGTAAAACCATCAGTATTTGGCAAAGTTTTGCTGTCATTTCTCTACTGGTAGGCTTTGACATTTTGTCTTGAACATTTATACATGCTTGAGTATAAGCATAAACTGTATGCATGATATACTAAATTTATATATGTTTGCCACTTCCCATTGACAAAAATGTAGATTAGGCAGAAATTTGACTAATATATCTAATTTGACTAATATATCTAATCTTAATAAAATAATCCTTAGAATATGTGTGCACTATTGAATAGGTAGTTTCTCTGTAGAAAGTTTCCTCTAAGTTAAAAAACACCTATGTGAGTACAATTTCAAAGGAATTTCAATCTTTATTAAGTTGAAAAGAGTAAGGGTATTTTTAGGGTGGCCCGCAATGTTTGAGAGACAATTTTTACTGGCTATTAATCTGTGAGAAGAAATTTCAGCCAGATCAGATAATCTCATGTTTTAAAATACTAAAGAATATGGCAAGCATTCTTAACACTTGATATGTTAAAAAATTTGTTTTAACACTGTATTTTGTTTAATTTAATTTAATATATATCCATGTCTTTCTGGTCTTTACATGATGCAGACTGAGTCCCAGAAACTGATTATTTTACATGCAATACAAGATGGTCTGCTGGAGGGGAATGAAACATTTACCATTCAGCTAGTCTCTACTGGTGATGCAGAGATATCTCCTGTAAATGGTAAAGAGTTAATTCAGTATCTTCTGGTTTTAGATATTCTATATGAGAACTATTCTAAGTCTGATCATATTATTTTAGTCTGCAGTGCTTAAGTATTTTGTGGGCATCTAGTTGGTCACAATTGTGAATGTCAGTCTTTTTCCTTAAGTTCCTTACCTGAAGAAGTCAGAGAGTTCCACAGCCCTCTATGAAGCTAATGTTTAACCATTCATGTAAAAAAAATTACCAAAGGTAAATTGCTTAGTTTTCACTTACAATGAGAATAATTTTTCTCTTCATAGGTGTTGCAACCATCACTATTATGGGAGATGAAGGAGCTTCTGGAGTGGTTGGGATAGCCCATTCATCCCAGCATGTTTTGATTGGAGAACCTTCAGGAAGTTATAATGGAACTGCTCTTATTAGGTGAGTACATATCTCATTTTTTCAAAGAAAGAGCAACAGCCCAGATTCAAAAGCTATGAGACCCCACATTTGGCAATTTATTGAGTATTACATTTTATCATAACTTCTATAATCAGTACTATTTTAAAAACTAGGTGATTGGTTTTAAAGAAGGGTAGAATATACCATGTGTGTATCCTTTCAGTATTAAAGGAGAGGTCCAAATATTCCTCTCTGTCTTCAAGTTATTTACAACATCGATGCACCAAAGGAAAGAGGATCTTAATCAAAAGAAAGGGGTAAGAAAATGTGACATTTGAAGGTGCTTTGTGCTTTCTAGAATTTGATTCAGGATTTGTGCCTGAATAGTATTTCAGCAAATTGTTATATTCTAGCCTAAACAGTGTGGGAATGGGGATTTTTGTGGAAACAATATGCAATTGTTTTATTCAATCAACTGAAAACAGAACGAAGAGTTTTAGATTCTTAGAAGAATCTTCTAAGAGCATTGGAAAAAAAGATTATGACACTTCCAGCAAATATAAAGCTGCAGAACACCTTCTGGTACTGGCCCAAGAAGTCCAAAAGACAAAACAATGCCTTGTGCAAGTAGTTTAAGACTGTGTTATGTGCAGAATGTGCAGACAAATCTTTACTGTGACTTTTCCAAGCATTATGTTATTATAGGGTTTTAGACAAGTAGCAGACAGAACATATCACAGAAAATCTCAAAGTATTCTAGTATCCTACATCTGCCTTATAGATCAAATTGCCCCTGGCATTACCCTGACATCCAATTGCCCTTCTATTTTGCATATCTATCTCTGTAAAAGCAGAAGAGAATGAAGAGAAATCAGTTTTCAGGCCCTGTCTTTGGGCTACATATGGAAAGAAACTTGAAAGACCTCTTGGTAAAAAATACAGCTGGAGATTTTTCCAAACACAAAGAAATACATAAGAACTTTAGACATGTTTTGAAAATGCCTGAAAAGGGAATTCTTATGTTCTTAATAGTGATTAAGTACATTAAAACTCAAGCTTTCATAGTGCTGATAACATTTCTTCCATGCATAACAGTATGATATACTATCTCTGTATTGCATGTTAAATAATAGAGGTAAAAATAAAATCTGTGTTTGTGTCCTTACCTGCAGCCTGGTACGTGGGCCAGGGATTTTTGGAGAGATCATAATATATTGGAATATAACACCTCCTCATCACACAGAATTTGTTGAGGTATCGGGAACCTTGACCATGCGGGATAGGCAGTCTGCAGCAGTTGTTCTAATACAGGTATATGAGAAATCTGATCCCAGTAGCTATTCCAAGTACATTCTTTTATTTTCTGAGGATCTTGGCTAAAAATTATTTATATCTCTCTCTCTGGAAATGGTTTAAATCCTTCCAGCTGTTGTTGGTTGTTTCCTCTAGGCTGTAGATGACGACCGCCCTGAGGAGAAGCATTACTACCAGTTTCAACTAACCAGAGTCAGTGACGGAGGACTCATAAATGAATCTAGCAGCCAAGCAAATATTACCATGGCTGCCAGTGATTATCCATATGGAGAGTTTACATTCTCCCATGAACTACTGCAAACAACAGAAGATGAAAAATGGGTATTAGATTAAAATTCTTTCCTATATAAAATTACTGATAAATATCAACATTATTGCTAGAATTATGTTCAACTTTAGAAAGAAAAGAAATCAGTCTCTAAAGTGACTGTGGCTATCTGTTAAATAGCATGTACGCTGTACTTGATAAATCATATTGTTGTTACCTGACAGAACCATTGAAAATATGACTTCAGAACATCTTGTAAAGGCATCTGTAAGAGAAAACAAAGCCATTTTAAAAAGGAAATATTCTCTTTCCCTCAGGTTAACATCACTATTGTGCGTTCCAAGGGATCCTATGGCACAGTGCATCTT
The DNA here is from genome assembly GCF_028551555.1 of Melozone crissalis. Lineage (NCBI taxonomy): Eukaryota > Metazoa > Chordata > Aves > Passeriformes > Passerellidae > Melozone > Melozone crissalis. Next base: position 2,078,936 of record NW_026535814.1, read on the forward strand.
TGCTTTCAGATCATAAGTGGGACTGCAGAGGAAGGAATAGATTTTACTCCCACAGTAAAGGAAATTATGTTTGAACCAGAGGAGGAAAGTAAAATTATTTGGATTGAAATTCATGATGATGACTTTCCTGAAGGTCCTGAATACTTTTCATTGGTGATTACTGAAGTGGAACTCCAAGGAAGGTAAAGTTAAAATTTCCAGTTCATTTGTTACAAGCAGAAAAACAAACTAGAAAAACAAATTATATTTGGATTCTGATCTACCTGAATAAAATCACTGCTAGACTTTTTTTCTGCTTTACTGTAAAGCCTTGTAAGACAGCTAAAATTGTAATCATAATAGAAAATGGATGTATGGTAAATCCATTTATTTTAACATTAATGTAAAGGTATTGCTGATTAAGATTTAATAAAACTTAAAATCCATTCATTAGATACAAATTGCCAAGTTGCAAGAAATGTCATTAAAAAGATGAAATGAGAAAGAACAAATTAAATATACACGTTTCTAGTAATAATTCTTGCAAACATAATAATATGAAGAAATGTGAAAAAAAATCTTCAGTAGTAACTGTCAGAAAATAAAATTATTTGCAGTAATTAAAAAATTGTCACACACATATCTTTATACTTTCTCAAGAAGTTTAAAGTGTATTTTTACGGGTTTTTTTTCATGCTCTTGCAAGTGGATTTGATTTTACTGTAAGAGAGAATGGTCTACAGGTGGATCAACCTCCAATAATAGGAAATATCTCCACAGTACGGGTCACTATTGCAAAAAATGACAATGCTGAAGGTATCATAGAATTTGATCCACAGCATGTCCTTCTACAGGGTAAGTTTACCATAAGTTCTCACTATATTTTGGAAGATAAGGTTTTGGCATGAATTTTGAAATTACATAAATTTTTCTCAATTATTTTTATAGTGGAAGAGGATGCTGGATTAATCATGATTCCTGTTTTGCGAAAGCGTGGAACTTATGGCAATGTCACAGCTGATTTTCTTTCTCGAAGTATTTCTGCACTTCATGGTGTTGACTATGTCATTCATAATAGTACTGTAATTTTTTATCATGAACAGAACCAGTCTTTTATTTACATCTCTATTATAAATGACGAAGAAAGGTAATTACATTTTCAGATATTTATTCACCAATTTACTTTTGATTAAGTCTTTTTTAACATGCACTAAAAAATCTAGCTATATGTGTGTATAGAGCTTGAATTGGAAAACACATTTCTGCAGGCTAAAAAAATCACCTAAGTGAGAAAATCATCTAAAGGGGACAAAAGAAGATGTTATATTACAGTGACATAGTTCCTGTTAAATAGTATACAATCATGCATGCAATCAAATATGATTTTAAATTACATGATAAGAAATGTTGACGTCAACAGTACTGCTCTGAAGGATAAAATATTTTTCCATGTCTTTTCTATTTTTTTTCTATGCAGTGAATTTGAAGAGCAATTTGAAATCCAACTGACAGGAGCTACTGGTGGAGCTGTCCTGGGGCTCCACCTGGTGAGCCAGGTCACCATTGCGAAAAGTGACTCTCTCCAGGGCATGGTCCGATTTCTCAACCAAAGCCAAATTATTCTTCCCAACCCTGATGTAACCACAACGGTCTCCCTGGTGGTGGAAAGGACTGGGCAGTTGGTGGAGGCGCAAGTGGGTCTTGCCTATAAAAGACTAAAAGTTTTCCAGTGACTATGTCAAAAAGTTCCTTCATTGTGCTTTGAGAGCTTACTTAGTAACTTATTTCTAATAGTATAATTACAGCTTTTTATTAAACATGAATTGCATATAGCTGCAGTATAACAGAAAGTGTTGTTACCCTTTTAAAATCCTCTTTCTTCTCCTGCTTCCCTTCTTTTATTATGGTATAGTGTATATTGTTTTGAACTAGCTCCTAATCCCACAAAAATTATAGTTAACTTCATGTACTACTACTAGTTTAATTTAATTCAGGAAATTGCTTACTATGAGTTTTGTAGGGTATTTTTTACTCTATACAGGCCACTTATAAAGTAGAGATGTAAATATAAAACATGGTGGGCCTTTCACAGTCTTGTCAAATAATTGGAAAATTTCCATTATAAACCATGAGCTCTTCTTCTCCATATATAAAAACTGCCTCAATCTTTGATTTTTTCTAGAAGTCATTGGAGAAAAGCAGAAAATACTTAAATTAAAGAAATAATAATTGTAAAGTCCTGAATATAACCTCCTTAAAAGCAATCTAATTTGTGGGAATCACTGGAAATGCTGTGGCTTTTAATCAGGCTGAAGAAATTTGAATGATTCATAATTTTCTTCATAATCTGAAGAAATTTTCTTCATAATCTGACTTTTATGATAGAAAATATTTGTCATTTTTAGACTTGACATCACACTTCAAAAGGAAATGGTTTTGATCATGAGTACTGATGTGGGAAGCTGTGCAAAAAAGTCATGAAAGAGAAATAGACACTGGCTTTTGTGATTCTTGCTATATGCTAAAGATATCTTAGTTTCTTTTCTATTACTAACATCTAGAATTTAATAAACTCACATTGTGACTAACACTTTAAAATTCCCATTTGTGAATTGACATGTTTACTTTTTCAAAGGCTTCTACATTTTGTCCCATAGAATTAATTATGACTATTTTGTATCCTGTATTAATAGCAAAGATTTAAACATAGCTAAGTACTTTTGATACTCTGTCACTTCTCCCCTTGGGATGCTGTTATAAGATAAATCTGAAACTGATTTATATTATAACTGAAACTGATCTCTTCCACAGATTTACTGGGACATTTTGGGACCCAATTCAGAAGAGATTTTGTCTCCTCTGAATAATGACATTGGTGATCCTGTGAATGGAACATTCTATTTTGAAGAAGGAGAAGGAGGTCTGAGAACAATTAATCTGCAAATCTATCCTCATGAAGAAGTTGAAGTTCAGAAAACCTTCATTATTCGACTGAGCCTTATGAAAGGTGAAACAGAAATAGATTCTAAGGCAAACAGCATTACATTAATAGTAAGTTATTATCACTTTTCTTTCTTCAGAGATTTCTGTTGATATTGGTATTTATAAATGCAAAGCTTTTAAAAATTAATCCCAATGATTACTTAGTCATTTGGCTTTTTTGACCTTTTTACTATTTTGATATATTATGTTCAATTCTGAAAGAAAAAGGACAGAGAACCTATCAGTAAAAATTGGAATAAAAGCAGTGAGCTGGCTCTCCTATTTGCAGTTTTCTATAGTTCTCTTTGCAGAGAGCATGGACTGAGCCCACATTTCTATGTGTCAATATGTTTATCATCTGCTGTGGTTTAAACCCAGCTGGAAATTAAACCCCACTCAACTGTTTCCCTTCTCCTGCCCTCTCTTGTGAGAGGGAGACAAAAAGCAGCTTCTGAGTCAAGATAAGAGAAATTTACTTGAAAACACCAAAGAGATGAGAAGCAAACAGTAACAGCAACAACATTAATGACAAAGGTATACAAGAGAGATGGTGAATTACGCACAAAAAGGTGCTCACTGCCAAAGCTCCACCAAGACAAAGACGAAATGCCTTTTTCCCCTGAGCAAATAAAAAACTATGATGAACCAATCATCCACACATACTTGTCCTCAAATGCTGAGACAGTGAAAATCAATGATGGACAAACTCTCCAGGCTAGACCACTTGGCCTGCACCAACCATCATGTGTGTGTGGTAGGTAACAGTGATCTGGTCATGCCCACACAGCACCAGGCTCTGACCCCTCAGAAGTTGCAAGTAGGACATTGTCACTCTTGACATCTCTTCAGAGGAAGCGAGAAAGTCTGGCCTCTCATAGTAGAAGAGAAATGAAGATGTTTTTGAGAGTTATCACAGACAAATCAGCGCTCTAGAGATACTGCAACTAAGGAAATATTTATAAAGCTGCTGTAAGAAGCCCTCAAAAGATTCTCCCCTGGAAATGGTATTTTTTAAAATTATCTGGTCTGAAAGACGTTGATGGAATTAGCTCTTACTTCCACAGTCCCCTTCAGGAAGTCATGTTGCCCCAAATTCTTTTTGCAGCTAATGGTTCATGGAGATGGATGTGGATGAGCTCTCTCTCCCATAGTTCTGAGTTTCCAAACTGTTAGTATTAGAAGAGTTTCTGTATACTAATTCATGGTGCCTGAGCATTTCCTGCTTTAGAATCAAAATACTCAAATGTAGCATTTGAAATAAAACTTTGTTCTTTTCCTTCTTGACAGGGGAACTGAAAACTGAAAAAGAGACATTCAAAATTTTCTCTGCTGTTTTTGGAACAAACAGATATATGCCCCTGTAGCATCTAGCAGTGAAAATATCAGTAGGTTCAACAAGAATACAACTGACACTACATTTCTAGTTTTTTAAATGTTTGTTTACCTTTTTACAGATAGAGAAGTTTGGTGATCCAAATGGAATTGTACAGTTTGCTCCTGAATCATTAAGAGAGAGTAATTTTGCAGAACCCTCAGGAGACAAAGGGCCACAAAATATTACACTGTTTGTCAAACGAATTCAAGGCGTTCTGGGGAACATAACGGTATTCTCACTCTTTTCCTAATAAACAATGTAATCTGAAATCATCCTTGATTTCAGATTGAAAAATATCTTATTCTGTGCCTTTCAATTGCTTGTTTCTCAAATTAATTTTTTTATGTTTCCTTTTAGACTGAATTTAGGAAGGGCTTAGCCCTGGTACTTGTGGTTTGGAGAGTAAAATTCAATCTTCTCTGGTCAGGGGAAATAAAAGAAAAACAATACTGCTGTACTGCTCTTGCTTTCTTTCTCTCCCAGTTTGCTTTCGATGGGAGAATAAGAGACAATACTTTCATAGTGAGTTGTCTATGATATCATCGCATTTTACTTTTTTAGATGGAATCAGACTTCCTCAGACTTTTCTGAACCACCAATGTCAAAACATTGTTTTTTACCTAAAGTTTATAAGTGAGTGTTTTAACAGTAACTCATTTAATTTAAAATAAATTGATCAATTAACAGAAACATCTGCTGTGTTTAATGAGAGTTCATTCCTTTCTTATGTGAGGAATACTGGAAACAGAAAAAACAGCAATGGTATTTTGGTGACAAAAGAGAAATACTTTTTGAAAAATGTTCATAAATTCCACATAGTTTTACATAAATCTTCTGAAACTAGACAAAGGAAATATTTATATTCTTAACACTGTTACTGAAATAACACACTCTTTTGAAAGATAGTCTGTGTGATAGCATATTCTTCCTATGCATACCCAAAACAATTGTTATTTTAGCCATTTAAAAGCAGTCTGATCCATATCTTGTTTATACTGAATCCTGAATTTGCAAGTTTCTGACTTTGGAGATTATTTTTCTTTCTTTTAAATTTTGCATTTTCTATACTAATTTCAGGTTTACTGGGAAATATGTAGTGATTCTGACATCACAGGTGACTTTCTTGAGACAGAGGGATCTGTTGTCATTGCTGACCAGCAGAGTACAGCTGAGATAATTATCTACCTGTTACCTGATGATGTTCCAGAGCTGGATGAAAGCTATGAGGTACAGCTGATTTCAGTGGAAGGTGGAGCAGATTTAGACCATGAGAAAGGAGTTTCAAAGATCACAGTGTTTGCAAATGATGACCCTCATGGAGTGTTTGCCCTGTACTCTGATCAGCAGTCAGTATTGGTAGAAAAAGCCCTGGATCGATATGTTCAGATTAATGTGACTCGGCATGCTGGGGCATTTGGAGAAGTGATGGTTGAGTACCGTGTCATATGCCCTCATGAGGAAGCACTAATTGAACCCGGGAATGAGGTGGGATTCCTCACAATAAAGGATGGTGCCAGCTTTGGAGTAAAAAGAGTGCCAATAAGCAACCAGGTGTGTATTACTCTTTTAGCTACCATGATATCTGTTATTTCCACTTGTTTCGTCACAATACAAATAAGATTAAAAATTCTCACTAATATCAACTGTGAAGAAGCAGAAAAGAGAGTCTTGGTGTTATGAATTTCCTCTTTATGGAGTAGAACTGGAATAGAAAATCAAATTTTCTGAC